>NC_083685.1:12512500-13762500 GCF_033118175.1 Dama dama | reverse complement strand
TCATCAGGCTCTCTGTCTATCAGATCTAGTCCCTTAAATCTATTTCTCACTTCCACTGTATAATTGTTAGGGATTTGATTTAGGTCATACCTGAATGGTCTAGTGGTTTTCCCTACTTTCTTCCATTTAATTCTGAATTTGGCCATAAGGAGTTCATGATCTGAACCACAGTCAGCTCCCGGTCTTGTTTTTGCTGACTGTATAGAGCTTCTCCGTCTTTGGCTGCAGAGAATTTAATCAATCTGATTTCGGTGTTGACCATCTGGTTATATCCATGTGTAGAGTCTTCTCTTGTGTTGCTGGAAGAGGGTGTTTGCTATGACCAGTGTGTTCTCTTGGCAAAATTCTGTTAGCCTTTGCCCTGCTTCATTTTGTACTCCAAGGCCAAATTTGCCTGTTACTCCAGGTATCTCTTGACTTTCTACTTTTGCATTCCATGGTGGCTCAGCCTTAAAAGAATCCACCTGCAATGCAGGAGACGTGGGTTTGATCCCTGGGTCAGGAAGATCCCCTGGAGGAGGGCATGGCAACCCACTCCAGCATTCTTGCCTGGAGAATCCCATGGGCAGAGGACCCTGGCGGGCTACAGTCCATGGGGTTGCAAAGAGTTGGACTTGACTGAGCAACGGAATAGCAACAGCAACACAGAAGCATTTACCTTTCACTAGGTGTCTTTTTTTTCTGCCCTTGGCACCCCCTACAGGTCATGCATTGTCATCACCTATTTTGCAGGTGAAGAAGCTGAGGCATTGGAAAGCTTGCCAATGCCAGTCTGGTAGTGAATGGTGGGATCCAGGCTGTCTAACTTCAAAGTGCCCTCACCACTTACATTGCCTATCCCCATCTTCCCTTCTACCTGGAAGATGAAGTTTGGACATGGGTCCAAAGCTGTTCTTCCAACCTGATAGGATTTCACAATTGCAGTTATAGATTCCATACTGTCTCACTTTAAGCAGATGCTCATTCTGAATCTTCAGGCTAACCTGTCAGGTGGGAATGTTTGGGGGTATTAGTTGCTGAGACTGAGATTCTGTACCTTGTGAGGAAGCACCCTGTATTGTCTTTTAAAGGAACTGTGGGAGCCAAAAGGGGCCTCCCACTGTCTGCGACTTTCCGGAGTCCTAAAGTTGTCAGCTAACCAGTTTTTCCAGACACATCAAATCCACCCGCCTTAGGAACAGTGCATCAGGTTTTGTGTTAAGTTCTGCTGACCCAGCCATGGTTGGCCCAGCAATGGTTGTGATCATTAAGGGGCACACTGGCCAGTGAAAAGAGCCAGGTAGTTAAAGAGGTAACTGTGATAAACGGGAGTGGGGTAGGTACAAGGTCCTCTAGTGTGCAAACCTGGGACCCCTACCTTGACCCCGGGTAGAGATGCTGAGAAGGTCTCATGGATAAGCCAGGCTCTCCCTGCCCAGGGCTAGGGAATGTCTGACCTCCCACTTACACCCTGGCTCCTCTCCATCAGCTTGAGCCTGGTCCAGGGACAGCGCTTGTGTCTAAATCTTTGCCACTCTTCCAAAACCCAAAATAATAATATCAATAGAGGTGGCCCAGCTGCCACCTCCCAACAGTGGGCATCCTTTCCAACCCAGAAAGACACAGCTGGAGAGGAAACTCAGAAGCATCCAAGGATTCCCCTCTCCTCCGCCTGCCTCCCCCCTCCCACAAATGCTCCCCGCGCGGTCCCCTCCTCCCTTCCCCTCCTCCCCTTCCCCCTGCCCCTCCTCGTCCTTCCTCCCTCCTCCCCTGCCCCCTCCCCCAGAGGAACTTGGCAAGCCATCTCGTCGCCGATCAATCTGTGGTGTAACAATTAGCACTTAGGCACCACTCCTGATAAACACACGCTTTGAAAACACTTAAGAAAAAAAAAGGAAGAAGAGTCACAAGGAGCAGAAGCCAGAGCAACACCCGGGTGGGGGGCGGGGGGCGGGAGATGTCAGGGAGGGCCGCCAGAAGGAGGGGGGTGGGGAGGAAACAGATCAATGCTCTGCGGCCTGGGAGGCATCTCATCCCCTCTTACTGACGAGGCCAAAGCACTTTGAGGCGTGTTTCCACCGTGAGCAATTAGTCTTCGAGACCACAGGAGTTAAGCTAACACTGGTTGCCCCCCGCCCCCACCCCCCGCACCCATCTTCCCTTCCTCGAGGAGAGAGCGGTGGATGACAGTTTCAGCGGGTAGCGAGCCCCCGCAGCAGTGGCGCCAGCCTGCAGCCTTAATGGGGGCCCATCCGAGGAAGGCCAAATGCTCCAGCCTCCCAGAAGGGCTCCCCCGCCTCCCGCCGCCCACCTGCCCCAGCCCCACTCTCCAGCCTCCCTCACCCCTCTGCTCCCTGTAACAGAATCCAGTCGACACCGAGTCTGTCTGCGCGCCTGCGAGCTGCCTAAATTGATTGTAATGGTTTTATCGTGCGCTGAGAGCGCTGGCGGTTTTCTCGCCTCTGTTGTCGGCTTTCATGCACAACTTCCCCGGGCAAGGAGGAAGTTGAGTCCTCTTCGGGAGCGGTGGATCGGATGAAAGGCAACTTTTGTTTGTGGGCAAAAAACTGGCCGCCTCCGCCGGCCGCCTGTCTCCAGCCCCACTCAAAGCTGCCCTTTCTCTCTGGGCCTTGTGGCTTGTCAGCAAACCCCCAACAGACAGCGGAGGAGGAGGCAAAAGGGGTGGGGAGGGGTCCTTTCTGGAGACAGTTCTGGGTTCTTCTCTAATAGCTAGAGCGTTTGAGTATGAGGGGGCTTCGGTGGATAGAAGGGTTCTTGAAGTTGACAATATTGATCAATAATAATAACGCTGAAGATGGTGAAGGCTAGCCAGCCTCTGAGCCCTCATCAGGAGCCAGTCACTGTTGATTAAGCACTCTATGGACCCTCACATTGAATTCTCACCCCAGTCCTGCGAGATAGGCATTATTTCCTCCATTCTACAGATGGGAAAACTGAGGCATAAGAGAGGATGAGACTTGGTCCAGGTTACACAAGAAACAGCTGGAAGAGCCAGGGGAACTAGAACTCAATCTTGCTGATTTATAATCTGGTCCATTCTCTATCCACCCTATGGCTTCCTTGACTGGTACGATGAGAAAGATAGCACTGTAACACTTCAAATATTGGGTATCCATCCATCTGTGCATGCTTGTGAGTCGCTTGAGTTGTGTCTGACTCTTTGCGACCCTATGGACTATAGCCTGCCAGGCTCCTCTGTCCATGGGATTCTCCAGGCAAAAATATTGGAATGGGAATGATGCCCTTCTCCAGGGGATCTTCCTGACCCAGGGATTGAACCCACATCTCCTGCAGCTCCTGCATTGCAGGCAGATTCTTTACCACTGAGCCACTGGGGAAGCCTATCCTTCAATCTACCCTTGTAAGAATGGCCCAGGCATGCACCACGTAGGCAAGGATTCCTTGGGGAGTGGGTGGGGATGGAGCATAATCTACTAATAAGATTTATGCCTTCTTGCTTGGGCATAGGTCTCTATGTGAGAAGAGCGGGCAGAGTCATTAAGAGGAGGTGAAAGCACAGTTTCTGGTTATGGTGCAGAAAGATCCTAGTTTTCAGAGGAGGGACCAAGACAAGGCAATTGGAAGACTGGGGGATTATCTGTGGATTTCACTATTGAGGGCATCGTTAATGTCACTAGCACCAATAACCAAATCGAGATGTAACCGTGAAATTGATGTCTGCTCAGCTTGTTAACAACACTGTAGGCTATGAATCTATATATAAAAAAAGAAAAAGGAACAGGCAGTTCTTTACATTTCAAAGCCTGGAATTGAACCAGCAAATACATGGAGTTCTTCTGTGTTCTTTTTTCTTTTAATTTTTATTGGAGTATAGTTGCAATACCATGTTGTGTTAGTTCCCTGCCACACAGCAAAGTGACTCCGTCACATGTATACATATAACCCTTCTTCTTTAGCTTTCCTTCCCGTTTAGCTCACTGCCCAGCACTGAGCACTGTGCCCTCTGCTATACAGGAGGTTCTCACCAGTTGTCTATTTTACACATAGCAGGGCAGTTCTTAAAGATCTCTTTCCTCCTCTTCTCCCATCTCCTCCCCCGCTCTGTCTTTATCTCCAATTTCCTGTTCTCATGCCTCCCTCCTGTTCTCATGCCTCCCTGTGTTTCTACGTTTCTACGTGGAGACTGGCTAAGGCATCAGCTGTCTTTGGGATGCCCAGCACAGTAGGAGGAACTGTGGGAAACAAGAAGGCAGCCTTGTAACCCCCAATTGGAGGTGCTGACCCCCTGCTTTTCGAAAGACAGTACAATGGTTCCCATTAGCTGTTGGCATTGGTGGGATCTCTTCTTTACACTGGACAAACTCTCTAAGCCTGGAATCCAGCCACAAGCCTAAAGGATGATATGAAGCCCCTAGGGGCTCAGCCCCCAGGAAAAGAGAATGTGACCAAGGTCAGAATGGAAAGATGAGCAGGAGGTGGGGTGGGAGGAAGAGGAATGGGTCTGGGGAGGTAGGTGATGCGGTAATCACGCCCTGTCTCCAAGAGGAGGGCGACAAGGATAGGCTTTGGTAATCCCAAGGGCCCATGTGCTTGACAGTCCATCCTTACAATGGGCTGGAAGTTGAATGAGAGAGTGTGGGATCCAGTCCACTGTGATGACAGGAGGGGAAGCTGATCAGCCTGTGGGTTGAAGAAGTAGAAATGGGTGTGTGCATGGCCTGGTCAGCAGAGTCCTTACCTTTCCATAAGGTGGCTCCTTCTTACCTGAGTTGGTCCAGGTGTCTCTCTCTGAGGATGATGCTGGGAGCAGAGCTATAACAGGGACGGGGCTGGCCTTGGTGGGGGTAGAAAGAATGCTTGGTGAGGGACTTGGGTGAGTTGCATACCAGTGTCTCCAACCCAGCTGCCCCTTTACCACTCCCAACAGCAGTGGGGTCCTATTTGAACCAAAGTGGGACCCAGAGACTAGTTTAAGTAATGAACACTTTTGTTGTACGGGATCCTCTGCAAGTTGTGTTTTTAGAGTAGGGGTCCTCAGCCTCCAGAATCTAATGCCTTATGATCTGAGGTGGAGCTGATGTAATAACAATAAAAATAAAGTGCGCAATAAATGTAGTGTGCTTGAATCATCCAGAAACCATCCCCCCAAACCCTGGTCCATAGAAAAACTGTCTTCCATGAAACCAGTCCCTGGTGCTGAAAAGGTTAGGGACCACTGTTTCAGAAAGAAGGGTCATTGAGAGGGTTGGGGCAGAGCTGGATGGTGAGGTAAACTTAGAGGCCAGAAAGGAAGCAAACACAGGTCGGGATTAGAACTTGGAAACAAAGTGTAATTTTAGCTTCTTGTGAATGGTCATTTGGCCCTGAAAAAACAGGGACTTTGCAGTCATATGGCTCCTGGCCAAGCCAGCCAGGGCAGAGATGTTCCATTGCCTCTCCACAGTGGGCTGCACAAGAAGAGAGGATTGAGGAATTAAAGGAAACATTTTAGAACAGCTAGAAGGAGGACGTTCTTCCTCCAAGTTGATAGGAGTACATGAAGAGTCAAACTTCTAAGTGGAAGGGTGGGGCCCCAGTGCTCAAATGAGAAGCTCAAGGAGCCATGAAGTGAGTTCAACATGCCTAGTAGGGTGCCTGCTGCTAAGAGTGTTCTTAAAAATAAGAACAATGGCATATTTTTGAGATGTTTGTCATTTGGTGGAGGAAATCAACATGGCGTATGAAACGACTAGAAGAGAATTGCACATAAGTGTATAATCAAGAACAGAATGATAGTTTACAAGCTCTACCTTCCAAAGGAGATGAGAGAAGGAGGTGAGAAGGTGGATATATTGGTTGCAACGAAGGAATACATCCAATTAACTGAAGCCCAAGCTGTCGAATACATAGCACACATTATTATCTCTCATTCCATTGCCCCGGCAGACATCACCAATCTATCACCGCTACTCTTTCTTTCACTGTCCAGTTTCTTAAGACAATGAACTGGGGAGGTGTTACCAGAGGTGGTATGAGATGAAATCTCATGACCCTCTGGCCCTTAGGTGATGAGAATTTGTTTTAAAGACATGCAAGGACATGTGAAAGCACAGAGGATTTAGTAGCCATAAACACACTTGTATCTCAATACTTTTAAGACCAGGATAGGGAGCAAGCTTCCTAGATAATTGGACCAATGATTCATTTCCATTTCCACTCTGGATCTAACAATAGTTCCAGTAAATTCTGCATCTTTCATTCATATTGTGTGTGTGTGTGTGTGTGTGTGTATGTGTGTGTGTGACAGAGACAGAGACAGAGAGGGAGACAGAGAGAGAGAATCCAATTGGGGTAATTGTCATCAGCCAATATGGCATGCCTTTATAGGACAGACTGTCTCCCAAGACAACTTATAAATGCTTGACTCCTATTAGGAACAGACTTCCCTCAATTGCTTTTGGCTTGGATGGCAATTGTTTAATCCAGGGGCCAGTAAACTTTCTGTAAAGGACCAGATAATAAATATCTTAGATTCTGTAGGCCATGCAGCCTCTGTCACAACTATTCTATTCCATCGCTGGAGTGCAGAAGCATTCAGAAACACTACATCAACAAAATGATGTGTTTCCATAAAATTTTATCTACAAGAACTGGTGCCTTCCACGAGTCCGTGGTGGCCAGGTTAGTAGAGCACCACAGAGCACAATCGTGACATCTTTATGCAGAAGAAACTGTGTCTTTCTCAGAAGAAAACTGTATGCTTTGCAGATGTCTAGTGTTTTTTGACAGGCTTCCCTGTTAGTGCAGACAGTAAAGAATTGCCTGCAGTGCGGGAGACCTGGGTTCAGTCTCTGGGTTGGGAAGATCCCCTAGAGGAGGAAATAGCTACCTGCTCTAGTATTCTTGCCTGGAGAATTCCATGGACAGAGGAACCTGGTGGGCTGCAGTCCATGGGGCCACAGCCCATGCAGCCTCAAAGAGTCGGACATGACTGAGCATCTTCTACCACCAGTGTTTTCTGAATTCTCTGGGGTTGGGCTAGAGATAGCAGCTGCAGCTATGGCTGTCATGTGCAGTTTCTAAAAGATATCTGGTGGTTTTCAGCGAATCAGATTGCATTCATGTTTGACCTTTTCTTTTCCTGGAGTCTTCCTTCTATTGCTATATCCTTTTTGTATAAAACAGGGATGGAAAATATGTGGCATGCCTTCTGTGTTCCTCCTTGCCTCACCCATGGCAGACATCACTAATAGATCACAATAGTTTTCACTGAGTCCATGCTTAGCCTAGAATCTTTTTTTTTTTTTTTTTTTTTTTAATTATTTGTTTACTTGGCTGTGTCGGATCTTAGTTGCAGACTGTGGGCTTCTCTTTAATTGTGGCATGTGAGCTCCAGAGTGTGCAGGCTAAGCAGTTGTGACGCCTGGGCTTAGTTGCCCAGCAGCACGTGGAATCTCCCTGGACCAGGGATCAACCTGTGTCCCTGAATTACAAGGTGAATTCTTAACCACTGGACTGCCAGGGAAGTCCCCAGAATCCTTCTTAACATAAAAATAGTCAGAACCAACCATTCAGACATGGCCCTCAACATGAAACTCGTTTGCCATGCAACTAAGAAAATAATAGAAACCGAGGAATGATAAAGTTTGAGAACAAAGTCCAGAAGGGTGTTAAGATTCCCAACTTCTCCATACCGCTTGGCTTAAATCCCACTTTAACTGACTGTCAACAAACCCTAGGGCAGAGTCAAAAAAGATCTTGCCAAGTTGTTCAGACTTTTCCTTGTTTAAGCAGTTGTTCTCATTTTTGTTATTCTAGGGTCCCTGGACACTGGGTTCTAGCCGCTTACTTGGAGAAGACTTGATGTAGAGTCTGGCAAATCTTTCTAGCTGAGCAGAGAGAAAAATATTTCAGCACAGATATTTGTGACCCTTCATGAAGCTCCAGAATTGGAAGCCAGACGGGGCCCTATAGTCCTTGCTCCCACGCATCAGTCCCAGGGCCTGGGTTGGCAGCCCCCGCTGACTTTTTCCTGCTGTTTGGAAAAACACCCTCTGCTCCTGGCCCGCCAAGTAGACACAGCGCCTGGGAGAGCATCTTCACCACCTTCCAACTCACATTGGTAAGAGGAGGAGAAATGGGCTTTCGACAGCATCATATGATGCACTTTCTGCGTTTGATCTCATGGGGTGGAGCAAGGTCGGATCTGAGCCTTGGGAACCTTGTCAACAGGCATTTACACCAGGTGAAAGGGGGACTGTCAGAGGCCCCACTGGCCGGGGCAGCCAGAACGCTCGCTTGGGAAATATTTCAGGAGAAGCTGTCATGGGTGTTCTGAGTGCTGACAAGATGTCAGGGAAATCCACCGAGCGCTTGTAGGACGCAGTCTTCTTTTCTCGCAGAATCGTGCTGACTTTCTGGTTAGGGGGCCAGAGGGAGTTGGTTGGCATTGAGGAATGAGTCAGAAGAATTGGAGCAGCAGTGGTGGGGAAATCATCTCTGGGGCTGGAACAAGGCTGTATCCCCTTTGCGCTCATTTCTCCCCGCCCCCAGCCCCCCCTGTGCATGTGGCCTTGCCCCCCATTTACAAAGATGGCGAAGTGGTTAAGAGCGTGAGCTTGAGGCAGTACTTGTTGAAACTGAGTTCCAGGCCTGCCATTAACTTGCTGGGGGATGGTGGTCAGGTTACTCAATCTCTCCGTGTCTCATTTTTTGCATCTGTAAGATGGTGATAATACTAGTTACATGCCCTGTAAGGTTCGTCTTGTTGTTGTTTAGTCACCAAGTCATATCTGACTCTTTGTGACCCCATGGACTATAGCCTGCCAGGCTCCTCTGTCCATGGGATTTCCCAGGCAAGAATACTGGAGTGGGTTGTCATTTCCTTCACTAGGGGATCTTCCTGACCCAAGGATCGAACCCCGGTCTCCTGCATTGACAGGCAGATTCTTTACTGCTGAGCCACCTGCGAAGGTTCCTAGAAGGGTTCGAAGAATTAGTCCTGGAAAAGGGTTTAGTAGACAGAATAAGCACTTTGGGATTCATTTGGTTTATTTTTTTTAAGTCAGATTTATTGAGATTTAATTTATATCCAGTAAAATACATCTTTCATCCATAAGTTCATTGATGAGTTTGATGAATTCTAACAAATATTTATGATCATGTAACCACTGCAATCGGAGAAGGCAATGGCAACCCACTCCAGTACTCTTGCCTGGAAAATCCCATGGGCAGAGGAGCCTGGTGGGCTGCAGTCCATGGGGTCGCTAAGGGTCGAACACAGCTGAGCGACTTCACTTTCACTTTTCACTTTCATGCATTGGAGAAGGAAATGGCAACCCACTCCAGTGTTCTTGCCTGGAGAATCCCAGGGACGGGGGAGCCTGGTGGGCTGCCGTCTATGGGGTCGCACAGAGTCGGACACGACTGAAGCGACTTAGCAGCAGCAGCAGCAGCAACCACTGCAATCAAGATGTAGAAAACTGCCATCCCCTCCCAAAGTTCCTTTGTGCTTGCTTCTTGGTCCATCTTGGGCTCTAGGACCCTGACAGTCATTGATCTGATTTCTGCCTCTATAGCTTCACCTCTTTCAGAATGTCATAGAAAGGAACTTATTCAGTCTGTAGCCTTTTGTCCCCTGTTTCTTCCACTTTCCATAAGACTTTTGAGGTTCACCCATGCTGTTGTGTGTATCAGTAGTTTGTTCTTGTTTATGGTTGAGTAATAGTCCACTGAATGGAGACTCCACTTTTTGTGTATACATTCATCAGCTGGTGGACATTTTGGCTGTTTCCAGTTTAGGATGATTATGAATGATGCTGTTATGAGCACTCACATACATACATGTGTTTGTGGTCTTTGTGTTGGATATCTGTTTTATTGCTCCTGGGTTAATACCTAAGAGTCACATTACTGGGTAACATGATAAGAGAATGTGTAACTGTATATGATACTGCCCAGCGGTTTTCCCAAGTGGTGTTGCCATACTGCGTTCTAATCACCAGTGTAAGAGAATTCTAACTGACCTGCATCCTCGCTACTGTTTGACAAGACCAGCATCTCTTTTTCCTTTTAATTTGATCTTCTGGTAGGTGTGTGGTGGTATTTCACTGGAGTATTAATTTGACTCTCCCCAAGACTAGTAATGATGACCGTATTTTAATGGACTTCTTCGGCAAACGTCTCTCCTCTTTGGGGAGCTCTGGGGTTTTTTAAGGAGTGAAGACAACCACTCACTTCCCTGTCCTCCATGATCATGTATATGCATTTGGAATCACTCTGTTTTGAGAGACTAATGAAGTTGAATAATTGAAGGGTCTAGTTTGGCTTCCATTACTTTGGTTTCTCTTCATCTCTGTGTTGGTTTCATTGTTCACGAGACCCTGTGGCAACTCCAGGACCTCTTCTCATTGGAGAAAGATGGTGTCATTGCACTAGGAAGCCCAACCGCAGCTGGAAGGCACACCGACTTCTCTTGAAGCTCTCCTAGCCTGGAGTTATCTGTAGCTCATTAGGCATTGGGTCACTAAGAACCATCTCTGTGGCCACAGGGACTGACTGACTAACACCTAGATTCCATGCCCATCCCTCGGGCTAGTGATGGGGGCCCATGGATTGAAAGTGAGGAAATCAGAACTTCCCCAGGCAAATCAGAGCTACTGAGTGCCTTAAGCAGTGAAACTAGGGCCATGTGCAACCCCTCTCCTCTGGTCTTATCCTCCGTGGAGGTTTGGATGAGCTCCTCCTGCTCCCATCATGTGAACCTCCTGGGAATCTTGTTGGTCTTGAGTGGGCAGGTCTGAGCGGGGGGACCTAGGGTGTGGGTGCTGCCTGGACCATACCTGGAGCAGTGAGGGCACCAGATAGGCAGCTGATAAAGGGTAGCTGCCATCACTACTCTTTCTTTCCCCAGAAGAGGGCTGTGGCGATCTTTTGCTCAGTCTCTCCCAAACATTCCGAGAGGGCTCATTTCTCCAGAGTGGTTGCCAACTAGGGAACAATGAGGTGACACGAGACAGTGGCAGAAATGGCGTCTGATGGCCAACACATGCTTCCCTGGGCAGGTGTGGAGAGCGCAGGGCCAGCTGCAGGGGAAACCTCTAATTGGCGAGGGAAGTCACTGGGCTTAAACAGGATGCAGGCAGAGGGCCCCGTGTCCCGGCTCCCCTGCGACCTTGGGCCTGAGCTGCCAGGGAGCGAAGGAAAGTGGAGCCGGAAGCCCAGGCTTTCCTTAGGGTTGAGTAGCCACCCCCGGACTTTCCATCATGGGAGGCTGAGCTGCGTGCGGGGCATTCTTCTGGAAAGACGTGTGTGCACGGAATCCTTTGTAAACTGCAGCTGCCACTCTATTGTTCATTTATCAGATTTTTAAAAAGTATCTGTATTTGTCTCGTAGGAACAGATTACCATTAACCTGAGGGCTTAAAACAGCAGATGCTTCCAAGCTACTCAATTTGTCCCCCTACTCCTTGCCCTGCTGTGTCCACACCTCCGTTCTCTACCTCTGAGCCTCTGCAGAGAGGTTGATAGGGACCATTTTTCTAGATTCCACATATATGCCTTAATATATGAGATATGTTTTTTTCTTTTGGACTTTTTTGCTCTGTATGACAGACTCTAGCAAAAGTGATAGCTAGTGGGCAGCTGCCGTGCAGCGCAGGGAGCTTAGCTCAAAACTCTGTGATGACCTAGAGGGTGGGATGCGAGGGGTGGGGAGGAAGGTTCAGGAGGGCGGGGCTCGATATGTAGACATATAGCTGATCCACGTTGTTGTACTGCAGAAACTAACACGATGTACTCAAGCAATTATACTCCAATTAAAAAAAATGAATCCATTGATCAATTAAAAAAAAAAAAACACAGCAGATATGTATTCGCTCACAGTTCCTAAGGTCAGGAATGTGAAATCAATATCACAGTCAAAATCAAGGTGTCTGGAGGGTATCCTCGGAAGGATCTCAGAGATCTCATTTCTTGCCTCTTCAGCTTCTGATGTTCCTAGGCTTGTGTCAGCATCACTCCCGACCTTCAAGACCAGCACTTGCAAAGCCCTTTTCTCTGCCTTCACTTGGCTTTCTACTCTCTGTCTTCACATGGCTTTCTGTTCTGTGTGTGTCAAATCTCTGTCTGCTTCCCTCTTGTAACTGATGTGTTTAGAGCCCACCTAGACAGTCCAGGAAACTCTATCCATCTCAAGGTTCTTAATTATAACTGTAAAGCTCCACCCCTTTTTCCATATAAGGTAAGGTTGCAGGTTTCAGGGATTAAGACATGGATCTCTTTGGTGGGGGTTATTTCAAACACATTATCAGTCTCCCTGCTTGAAGGCTATAAGCCCTGTGAAGGCAAGGGTTTTGTCTATTTTATTCAAAGGTATGGCTTCAGCACCTACAAGAGTTCCTGGCATACTGTAGAGGCTTGATAAATTTTATTTTTTTATTTATTTGTTTATTTATTTTACTTTACAATATTGTATTGGTTTTGCCATACATTGACTTGAATCCTCCATGGGTGTACATGTGTTCCCCATCCTGAATCCCCCTCCCACCTCCCTCCCCATCCCATCCCTCTGGGTCATCCCAGTGCACCAGCCCCAAGCACCCTGTATCATACATCGAACCTGGACTGGCGATTTGTTTCACATAGGATAATTTACATGTTTCAATGATAAATTTTTTTAAACAATATTTATGTATTTGTCTGTCCTGAGTCTTAGTTGCAGCATGTGGGATCTGTTAAGAGTTCCCTGAACAGGGTTCGACCCCAGGCCCCCTGCAGTGGGAGCACAGAGTCTTAACCACTGGACTACTAGGGAAGTCCCAATAAATGTTTTTTGAATGAATCAATCAGTGATTGCATTTTTAAGTCAGAGAGATAGGGGGCTGCTGTTTAAAGAAACTGGCTTAGAATCTGTTGTGAAGAGTGGTTTGATAATCTGAGTAATTGCCTTCAATTCATGCTCTGAAAAAGTGATTTTTATCAGCATCACTGTTTCTTCATGGCACACTTCCTCCCTATGCAGCTTGGGATGTTGTTCTTACGAAAAGTGGCAGAGAATCAGCAAGGAGCCTTTTTGTTTCCACAGAGTGAAAAGAAAAGCTCTTAACTAATGTCATTGTCCCTGTACTTTTTCATCTCTAAATTTCACTGGCTGTATCACTCAATCATGTCTGACTCTTTGCAACCCCATGGACTGTAACCTGCCAGACTCCTCTGACTGTGGCATTTCCCAGGCAAGAAAACTGAGGTGGGTTGCCATTTCCTTCTCCAGGGGATCTTTCCAACCCAAGGGTCAAATCTGGGTCTCCCAAATTGCAGGCAGATTCTTTACCATCTGAGCCAAGAGCAGCCAAATAGTCCAGAACACAGCCCTGAGTCCTGGAGGTGGTGTTTAGAGAACTGAGCACCTAGGTTCAAATCTTAGCCCTGCCCCATCAGCTGTGTGACTGTAGGCAAGTTCCTTTCCCTCTTTGAGCCTCAGTTTTTTTCACCTGTCACATAGGATTGATCATCATATCTTACTTCATTGGACTGCGGTGAGGATTTACGACCTTGATGAGTACTTAGTATGTGATGGGCACTGGGTCCACAGTGTGAAGAGAAGACACACAGTTCCTACGTGTCGGGAGCATCCAGGCTCCCAGGAGTATCAGGACTGTGAGGGCTCCTCTGGACTCTGGACTGGGTCACGTGATCCATGAATGTTTGTGGTTGCTGTTACTATGAATAGAAAAAGTCATCACCATTTCCTTCTTATTATTGGGCACCAAATCAGCAACTGGGATTATTTTTCCTTTCTGTGGCTTTAAGGAGGGGTCACTGCGCCTTGGAACTGAGCAATGGACCTGGGGTTCAGACAGAAAGAAGTCTTATCCTTGCTGGCCAGTACGGATGGGAGAAACTGCTCTGGCGTTAAATTAGAGGAGGAAAAAAGTGACTAGGTTGGGACTGGTGATAGGAAAAGTGGATTTATGGTTCAAAAGTGTGGGCCCACCTAAGATGGGTAATAATCTAGAAATTCATTCCTGGCATGTGGTCTGAACTCTAGAGCTTTTACAGACCAGAGAGGCTATGCACACAGGAGCAGAGGCCATGTGTGGCTTTGGCTGCAGGGAGCTCCATGAGAGGCAGAGACTACTGGGAGAGGAAAGGAGAAGAATCTGAGGAGCAGGGCTTGGGCAGGGAATGTCCTTGCTTCCATTTCTCTGGATGGTGACAGCAAAACTGTGGGCATATGGCAACTTCTTTAATCATTATTTTTCTCTTACCCCATCTTACTAGATTAGAAGCTCCCTGAGGAGTGTGCTCATCTTTCTCATAAGTTGGCACTTAAATCAGGTGTACAATTGGCTACAGTTATGAGAAAACTCAACTCTTATATGACTTAATAACTTATTTTCCTTACATAACATGAAGTCCAGAGGGAGGTAGATCTTGAAATTAGCTTAACAGCTCCAGGGTCCCTCTATGATATTCTTAGCTTGATTCTCTTCCTGCTTAGTGCCTAAAAAGTAGCTGATTACAAAGTAGCTGCTGTGCCTCCAGAAATCACATCTGCTTTCCAAGCTGGCAGGAGAGTGAAGGGACAGAAAAGCCTCAACTAGCCACACTCACTCATTGGCTACAGTGGAGCCAACAGAGAAGACTGGGAAATAAAATATCATTTTTTTAAAATTATGCTTGTATGGAAACCCCAATGGGATGTAGGCTGCTTGAAGACTCTTGAGAATGAATGAAAGAAGGAAGGAATTGGCAGTTATCTTGAGGATGAATGAATGAGCCCATAGTCCATCTTCTCAGTCCAGCAGTTTGCCACAATAACGTGTCTTTCTGATGCCCACGAAGATTATGTGGATCCCAGGGCAATTAAGATCACTGGGCCTTAGTAATTGAGAAGATGAGGGTTGGGTGATGTTTGATTTAATATGTATATTTGCTCATTCATATTGAATAAGCTCCTCCTTGGGGTGGATCCCTCTTCCAAGTGGACAAGAAGGTCTTACTTTGATGCTTCCAGGTCTCTTGAAGATGCCACTGGGGTTGTCTTCAAAGAAACAAGTGAAGTGTAGGGCTATCGGGCAGTGCTCGGGGTTCCTGTCTTGCTTTCAATCTTAATTAGTTCTCTTTTGTCCTTGCCCGGCTTTAGGAGCTGGCCAGCATTTCGCCCTAGAGCCTTGAGTCCTTGCAAAGGCAGGATGGAAGTTCAACTGGATTGAATTGGGACACCTCTGCCCCTTAGCTCCTTCTCCGGGGCCCTTGGGATGGATATTTAGCCAAGACCTTGTCCAACTGGGGCATCTTGGCCCAACAGCCTTTTGTGGGAGGCCCTTGGGGATAAGTGCCTGACCACTTGTCCAGAAGTGGAAACAGAAATGTGACCTTGGCCAAGTTACTTAACTTCTCTGAGCCTCAGTTTTCCCCTCCGCATTGGCTTGCTCTGAAATTCAACTGAGACACGCTTTTAAAGCATCTCTATACAACCGTGCCTGGCACCTAATAGACGTGAATAAAAACAGGGCTGTTCTACTTCCTTCTTATAATTATTACAACATGATTAACTGGAAAGACCCGGGTTTGACTTATATGTTCAATTTGTTATTCTATAGAGAGAGTTTTCTCTTGTGTAACATGGGTGATGATAGAGCTTCCTAGGGTTGTGGGGAGTTAGAAATGTGGCCAAGTGGGACTTCCCTGGCGGTCCAGTGGTTAAGACTTCATCTTCCAGTGCCGGGAGTGCAGGTTCAAGCACTAGGGTGCTTTCCTAGTTGGGAAGCTAAGATCCCACATCCTTCATGGCCAAAAAAATCAAAACATGAAACAGAAGCAATATTGTAACAAATTCAGTAAAGACTTTAAAAATGGTTCACATCCAAAAAAATCTTAAAAAAAAAAAATAAAAGAAATGTGACCAAGCAAAACCCTAGGGTGCAGAAAAGGCAGCCACGTGGGATGAATGTGTGTGCCTGTTATGTGCTGAATGAATGAGAGAGCTCAACTTGAACCAAGTGAAGGGTCTGCCTTGGGACAGGGAGCTCTGCTGAGGAAGGAGAAGACTGGAGGAGAGAGGTCAGACTGAGTATTAAGGGAAGGCGGGCAAGGCAGGGGAAAAGCCTGGATTTTGAATAATTAAAATATAGGGCAGAGGAGATACATTTGATGAAGTCTTAATAGGAAGATGGGAGCTGGGATGAGCCCTGAGCCTCTGGGGCTCTGGTTGGGGCAGGTGCTGAAAAGTGCCCGCCCTGGGTTGGGCCAGAGGCGGGGGCATTTAGGGCTGTTTTCCAGGGAAGAAGAGGAGGTGTCCGTTCGGCCTACCCTTTCTGCGGTTGGTCCTGGACTCTGAGGTCAGATTCCATAGTTGGAGAATGCAGAGGCCCCGGGCGGGAGAGAGGACAGTGGGAATCAGCAGAGTAGCACATGCACACCCGGGGATCCATCTGGAGTCACAGTCTGAGAAGCTCAAACATTCATGGGCTCCGACCTGACATTCCTATCCAGGCTTCCTTCTTCACTGCCTTGTTGACTTGACCGTGTTCACTCAGTCTCTCTGAACTTCCAGCATCCCCATCTCTTAGTGTGGTACAGCAGTCGCTAAGTCGTGTCCAACTCTTTGTGACCCCATGGACCATAGCCCGCCGGGATCCTCTGTCTGTGGGATTCTCCAGGCAAGAATACTGGAGTGGATATTGCCATGCCCTCCTCCAGGAGATTATTCCTGACTCAGGGATCGGACCCTTGATTCCTGTGTCTCCTGCATTGGCAAACAGGATTGTTTAGCTCTGAGCCACCAGGGAAACCCTTTAAAAGCTCACAGCTCCTGGTAATTTACATAGTATATTACAATGCCTCAGTTCTCTGCATGTCCCATGGTTGCAGACAACCCTCACTGCAGCCCTGTGAGGCAGAGGCTAGTATTATCCTCCTTTGACAGATGAAGAAACTGAGGCACAGAGCAATGAAGTGACACCGCTGGCGTACCCACTCAGGCAGGAGAAGACTAGAGGCCCAGACCTTCACCACTTGGTTCTTTAATAATTGCTCAAATAATTCACTGTCAGCAAATGAGATGCAGTCCCCCTCCCCCCCAAAAAAAAGATGTCTGGGGCAACCCAGTCTTCCAGGCTGGAGCCAGAGGTCAAAAGGCCAGTGTCCTTCTCTGGCTCACCGCACAGACTTTACTAGGTGGAAAGTTGGATGCCAGCAGGAACCTTGGGTCTGGCCACCGCTTCATTCATCTCCAGTGCCCAGCACAGAGTGAGTGTACACTCTGTGTGATTCAGTGGCTGCCTTTTGCACTAGGCTGTCAGTGAGCATCCAGAGGCTGGTTCCAGGCTTATGCCTACATTACGTCTCTCCTGGGCTTCCCAGGTGGCTCAGTGGTAAAGAATCCACCTGCTGAAGCAGGAGACACAAGGGACGCGGGTTTGATCCCTGGATTGGAAAGATCCCTCTGGAGGAGGAAATGGCATTCAACCCCTTGCCTGTATTCTTGCCTGGAGAATTCCATGGGCAGCGGAGCCTGGGGGGCTACAGTCCATGGGGTCACAAAGAGTTAGATAAGACTGAGCACATACACACACGTAGTCTGACTGCTTGCTTCTCAAGATCAGGGGCTGTTTGGTTCATATTCACCCATCTTTCCACCTGATCAGGTACCCAGTTCCTATGGAGGCTGGAGGCCCACATCAAGGTGACCAGGGGCAGTTCTTGGGGTAAGAGCCTGCTGGAGATGGGAGGGGGAGGACTGACTTTCTTGCAGACACCATCTGCTGCCCCAGATCTGCTAGCTTCTTCAAATTCCAGCTTCTACTGACAGGAGCTTTCTTATAGGCCTTTAGCCTCCACCTGGGATTAGCTTCTAAAAGATCAGAAAGCACTTAAACATATAAAACACCATGTAAAGACGTAAATAATCCCCAGTAATTTCACAGGGAATTAACTCTTTCCTTAGGCTGTTGGACCATCCCTGCCCCGGTTGCCTTTGGTCAGAAGCTGAGTAATCAGGGTGTCAGCAGATGTTAAGTCAGAAAGGAACCTGGGAAAGCCTCTAGTCATGGAGCCACATGAAAAGATGGGGAGACTGAGGCTCAGAGATGGGAAGAGGCTTGTTGAAGCACATACCCCTAAGCCAACTCTAAAGTTAAAGCATAAATCAACATGTAGGCTTGGGAAGGCTTCTCCTTTCTGTTTTAAAGTCTCTTGCTTCAAGTAAGATCTCCAAAGCAGTGTGGGCAGAGTCATGTTATACTGCAGAACACAGGCTCCTGAATGGGAAAGAATTATGTCTGCAACTTAACTGCTGGTGATCTTGGAGAAACGCATTTCACTCCTTTGAGACTTAGTCTCCACATCTGTGAAATGGGTTGATACATGAATGGAGTCAAATTCACTGAATAATGTAAAGATGAAGTGGTGATCTTAAAGAGCTGTGTGTGTATTAAACACCCGTTAAATAACTAATACATAGCTATTATGATAATTACCATCCTCTCTTGCCCCTCCCTCAAACCCTCACCTCCCAGGGTCTTCTCCACTTAGGTGCCTCCTAAGGGCTTCCCTTGTGGCCCAGCTGGTAAAGAATCCATCTGCAATGCAGGTGACCTGGGTTCGATCCCTGGGTTGGGAAGATCCCCTGGAGAAGGAAACGGCTACCCACTCCAATATTCTGGCCTGGAGAATTCCGTGAACTGTATAGTCCATGGAGTCGCAAAGAGTTGGACATGACTGAGCAACTTTCACTTCTGGTTCCTCAGGCCCCGAACTTTGGCATCATCTCAGATTTTTCTCTCTCTTACACTTTGCAGCCAACCTCTCAGAGGTCCTATTGTCTGTACCATAAAATATATCTAGAATCTCCCACTTCCCTAGTGTCATGTTCCCACTCTGGATGACTTTAGAAATCTGAGTTTGATAAACTACAGCCTCTGGGTCAAAGCTGGCTTGATGCCTTTCTTTTTTTTTTTTTTTTTTTGACTCAATGAACTAAGGTTGGTTTTTACCTTTTGCAGTGGTTGTGGGAGAAAGCTATAGAAAGCATATTTCATAACATGTAATGATTATAGGAGACTCAGAATCCAGTGTCCAGAAAGTTTTATTGGAGGACAGCCAGGCCCATTTGTTTCGGCATGGCTGATTTTGTGCTGTAATCACAAAGGTAGGTAGATATAACAGAGACCATGGGGGCCACAGAGCCTAGGGGTAGACTCTTCATGGGCCTCCTTGCATCCATGTTTTCCTGTCTACTGTCTAGTCCCAATACAGCTTTCTGAGTGATTCTCTTAATGCATCCCCGCCTCTGCTCACAGCCCTTCAGTGTCACTCCCTGAGCAAAAGTCGTGGTCTTCATAATGGCCAACAAGACCCTACCTGATTCACCCAGCACCTCTCCATCCCACTTAGTTCTTGGGCCTCCATCTCCTCCTCTCCCCCTTTACTTCACTCTAGGCACTCTAACCTCCACCTCTATTTGAACAGGTTGGATACACCTCTACCACAGGGCCTTTGCACTGGCTGTTTCCTCACCTAGAAGTCTCACTCCCTCACCTCCCTCAACTCTTTGCCTGAATCTCACCATCCCAAGACCTCTTCCAGTGTCCATCTAATCCTCTGACCCTTCTCCATCCTCTTACCATCCTCTATTTTTTTTTTCTTTTTGTTATTACACTTGTTCTCCTCTTATGAACTAGCCAATTTGCTAATCCATTTTGTTTACCATTTATCAACTGTCTTTCTCCATCCCATCACTTTATGGCAAATATAAGGGGAAAAAAGTGGAAACAGTGAAAGATTTTATATTCTTGGGCTCCAAAATCACTGCAGATGGTGACTATAGCCACGAGATTAAAGGGCACTTGCTCCTTGGAAGGAAAGCAGTAACAAACCTAGACAGTGTGTTGTTGTGGTTGACCAGTTGCTCAGTTGTGTCCGACTCTCTGCAACCCCATGGACTGTAGCACGTCAGGTTTCCCTGCCCTTCACCATCTCCCAGAGTTTACTCAAACTCATGTCTACTGAGTTGGTGATGCCATCCAACCATCCCATCCTCTGTCATCCTCTTCTCTTGCCTTCAATCTTTCCTAGCATCAAAGTTTTTTCTAATGAGTCCGCTCTTTGCATTAGCTGGCCAAAGTATTGGAACTTCAACTTCAGCATCAGTCCTTCCAATGAATATTCAGGGTTGGTTTCCTTTAGAATTGACTGCTTTGATCTCCTTGCTGTCCAAAGGCCCCTCAAGAGTCTTCTCTAGCACCACAGTTCTAAGGCATCAATTCTTTGGTGCTCAGCATATTAAAGAACAGAGACATCACTTTGTCAACAAAGATGCATATAGTCAAAGCTATGGTTTTTCCAGTAGTCATGTATGAATGTGAGAGCTGGACCATAAAGAAGGCTGAGTGCCTAAGAATGGATGCTTTGAACTGTGGTGCTGGAAAACACTCTTGAGAGGCCCTTGGACTGCCAGGAGGTCCAACCAGTCAATCCTAAAGGAAACCAACTCTGAATATTCATTGCAAGGACTGATGCTGAAGCTGAAGCTCCAATACTTTGTCTACCTGATGTGAAGAGCCGACTCATTGGAAAAGACCCTGATGCTGGGAAAGATTGAAGACAAAAGAAGAGGGCAACAGAGGATAAGATGGTTATATGCCATCACCAACTAGATGGATATGAGTTTGAGCAAACTCTGAGAGATAGTGAAAGACAGGGAAGCCTGGTGTGCTGCAGTTCATGGGGTCGCAAAGAGTTGGACACGACTTAGTGACTGAACAACAACAACTCTCTCCATCAAACTGTGAGGTCCCCTGAAGGCAGGCATGTCTGTTCAGATGTGTTCATGACCATATCCCCAAACCCCACAACCATGCTACTGGGCTGGGCTCAGAAGGGCTGAGAAGGGGTCCCTGCTCAGAAGGATCCCGCAGTTGGTTTAATGCTCTGTGCCACCGTTGTGAAGCTCCTAACAGCTTTTGGACAATGAATCTCATATCGTCACTTTGCATTGAGCAAGGCCAGTTTTCTAGCTGGTGCTGGCTGTAGAAGCCTGCCAGGCGCACAGTGGGCCCTGGGAGAACATTTGTGGAATGAACGAATGAATGAATGATCCTTATTATGATTTAGCTCCATGCCCGACCTGCTTCTCTGGCCATTGCAGCCTCCACCCTGTGCCTCCCTTCCTCCTGCCTTTTGAAGGCATGTGTATTGATGGAAGTGGACAGGAAGAGGAGTCAGTCCTGGATCGGGGAGCCAGGAGAAGATCACCTGCAGAGCAGAGAAGACACAATTACTCCAGCAACTGTCCATCCCACCGACCGCAGCTCGGAGCCTCCACTTAATGTAATTGAGTGTGAAGGCCGGCTGGAGACACAGGCGCCCCTGCCGCTCCTTCTCCATAATATAGACACTGTTGGTTGCTAATTGGCGCCAGTGGGCTGGTGCTAATTGTCCTAATGCACTCGGCTTGATGGAGGCCGAGGCCGCCCAGGATGGGGGGTGGGGGGGCTCCTTGGGAAATGGTGGGGGCAGTGGGAGCCCAGCGGCAGCAGACACTGCTACACTGCTCATAAAAGTTGGAACGGGCTTTAATTTTGCATCAAATATTTAAGCGGGTTTGGGGAGGGGGTGGATTGAGGGGGAGGCAGATCATTGAGCTTAGCTTGTGGTAACCCGCAAGGGGTCCCAGGTGGGAATAGGCCCCCCCTGCCATCTTTATCAATGGATTAGAGATGACCGTGTCCCCAGCATTGTCTAATTAATTGTGTGAATTTCTAATGACCCTTTTACTGTCCCCCCTCCCAGTCCCCTCCCTTCTGCCCTCATTCTGGCTGCTCCCTCTTATTCTAGTTGTTTCTGAAATGTGTGTTTTAGTGTCGTGACTTGTCATCTGCACAGGGAGGCAGCGTTGAATAGAAAGCAGTGCAAGGGGCTGGGGACCAGGGGTGGGGTGGGGAAGAAGCTGCAGTTGGCCTTGAACTCACTGTAGTCTCAGCAAACTCACTCACCTCCTCCAGGCCTCAGGGTCCCTAATGAATGACTGTTGGGTGGGGCTAGTGAGTGTCAAACGACAGCACTTCCTTGCTGTCGGACAGCAAGACCTTTGCGAGAATATGGAAATATATATATTTTAATTTTGCAGCTGATTTGTTTTAGGGAGCATTAGGGGAAACAAAGGGGCTTCCTGGGTGGCGCTAGTGGTAAGGGACATGCCTACCAAGGCAGGAGACATAGAGATGAGGGTTCAGTCCCTAGGCTGGGAGGAAGGGCATGGCAACCCACTCCAGTATTCTTGCCTGTCTCCCATGGACAGAGGAGCCTGGCGGGCTACAGTCCATGGGGGTGCACAGGGTCAGACATGACTGAAGCAACTTAGCATGCATACATGCATGCAGGGGAAATATATTTATATTACATATTATACTAGACATATTATATGGATTTAATAATGACACAAAGATGCAGTGTGCTGGTGAATATTTAGCCATCAGCCCTGCAGGGGAAGAAAGCCCTGATCTGGAGCATTTTCCAGTTTCCACGTGCTTCCCTGGTGGCTCAGCGGTAAAGAATCCATCTGCTGATGCAGGAGATGCAGATTCAATCCCTGGGTTGGGAAGATCCCTTGGTGATGGAAATGGCACCCCACACCAGTATTCTTGCCCGGGAAATCCCATGGACAGAGGAGCCTGGTGGGCTACAGTCTATGAGGTCCCAAAAGAGTCAGACACGACTTAGCGACTAAACCACAGCAACAGAAATGGGGTCAATACACTTACCATCAAGCTGCTGCTGTGTCACTGAACACAGAGTTGGGAAAAGATGTCCAGGATTAGATAATGAATACAGAATTCTCATCCTCCAGAAGCAATAGGTGAAAGTAACCTGAAGGACAGAGGTCATAGGAAAATGTAGTAAAATAATGAGGAAGGGATGAGTTCTGTGTACTTGTTCCCCTTATCTTTCAAAAAATGTAATTGCAAGCTTGTATAATTTAATTTTTCACAATGGCTGTGTTTCACGGCAGGCTTGCAAAACCCTCGACAAGTGAACACTGGCTTTTATTAACATTCTGGGCCAGCTGTAGCACACCATTGTGTGTGCACGTGTGTGTGTAGCATATCACCTGTGCTTCTCATGATTTCTCAGAGGGAATTTCATAGGATAAAGCTGAGTTTTTTTTTCTTTTAAGATTCTTTATAAATCAACTTAGAATAAAATGTTAAATGATTAATGGCCCAGGTGATTTGCACAGATAGTAAAAGTCACGAAGTTGGTACCCATGTGATTGTAATTCAGAGAGAGGGGTGGTTTCCTTTTAGCTGTCCGTGGGGCAATTTGCTAGTGATTTCTCGAGCAGTTTGGGCAGCCAGGGTTTGCTGCCCTCTATTTTGTTTGCTAGGAGGCATGAAATGGCCATGTCATGCTCTTTCCTTTTACCACCGACTTCGCTGTTTGTCTCTTTCTTCCCAAACCCAAGGCACCCACTCTGATGCTGGTCTTTATACTGTTCTTTCTTTTGTTTTAATTGGAGTGTAATTTATTTGCAATGTTGTGTTAGTTTCTGCTGCAAATAGCATGAATCAGTCATATGTATAGATACAGCCCCTCCCTCTTGAACATCCCTCCCACCCCTCTAAATCATCACAGATTCCTGGGCTGAGCTCCCTGTGTTATACAGAAGCTTCCCACTAGCTGTCTATTTTATACATGGTCAACATATGTGTAAATATATTTACACATATACACACAACACAATGGTGTATATACGTCAATGCTACTCTCTTAATTTGCCTCCCCCTCTTCTTCTCTCTGTGGGTCCACACGTCTGTTCTCTGCCCCAGAGTCTCTATTCCTGCCCTGCAAATAGGTCCATCAGTACCATTCTTCTAGATTTCATAGAACTACCATGAAAGTGAAAGTGTTAGTCGCTCAGTCCATGGGCTAACCCCATGGACTGTAGCCTGCCAGGCTCCTCTGTCCATGGAATTCTCTAGGTAAGAATACTGGAGTGGGTTGCCATTCTCTTCTCCAGAGTATCTTCCAAACCCAGGGATTGAACCCAGGTCTCCTGCATTGCAGACAGATTCTTTATAGTCTGAGCCACCATGGAAGCCCAGAACTACCATATGACTCAGCACTTCAACCACAGATAATATGCCCTGAGAAAACCATGACTCAAAAAGACAACATGTATCATAATGTTCATTGCAGCATTATTTACAATAGCCAGGACATGGAAGCAACCTAGATGTCCATTGATAGATGAATGGATAAAGAAGATGTGGTACATATATACAATGGAATATTACCCAGCCATAAAAAGAAATGAAATTGAGTCATTTGTGGATGAACCTAGAATCTGTCATACAGACTGAAGAAAGTCAGAAAAAGAGAAACAAACATTGTCTATATTGCTCTTGAACTCCTGTTTCTAGCCCTTTCCTCACTTTCCAGCCTCTCCCACCCACGCCTTTTCAGAGATTTGACTGCATTACTGACGGCTTCCCTGATAGCTCAGTTGGTAAAGAATCCACCTGCAATGCTGGAGACCCTGGTTTGATTCTTGGGTTGGGAAGATCCCCTGGAGAAGGGATAGGCTACCCACTCCAGTATTCTTGGGCGTCCCTAGTGGCTCAGCTGGTAAAGAATCCACCTGCAATGTGGGAGACCTGAGTTCGATCCCTTGGTTGGGAAGATCCCCTAGAGAAGGGAAAGGCTACCCATTCCAGTATTCTGGCCTGGAGAATTCCATGGACTCTATAGCCCATGCAGTCGCAAAGAGTTGAATACGACTGGGTGACTTTCACTTTCGATGAGGGCATCAGTGGCTGGAGGATCACCACACCTTCCTGACACCATTCCCTGGGGAGGAAGCATGAGATGGGAGTCGAGAGGGTGGCTCCTCTCCAAGAGGACTGGAATAAGGACCAGTTTGTACAAGGTATAGGGAAATCACGAGTGCTTTGCATCTCAGGCACCATTCTCCTCTCTCCAGACAAATCATCTCAACGTGCTTTGCCTTAGATTTGCTTTATGAATCTGTTGTTGTTGATTTTCAGTTATAAATATGGTTCATGAGATTGCAAACACACACGCCCAGGGGGGCCGACAGGAATCATTAACGCAGAAAGCAGGCCAGTGAGGAGCCATGGCAAACTGGGGAATCTAACATCCGGCCTGAGGGGACATCAGGAACCCACCAGCCAGCTGGGACTGCACATAGCCAGAATTCCTTATTGGAGCTGAAAAATGCTGATTTGAACACAAATTTCCTTTTTAAAAATGTTTGTATTTTTAATTGGAGGATAATTGCTTTACAGCGTTGTGTTGGTTTCTGCCAAACATCAAGATGAATCAGCCATGAGTATACGTATGTCGTCTCCTCTTGAGCTTCCCTCCCACCCCCCACCCCGACCCATTCCGATTTCTCTAGGTTGTCAGAGAGCATGGAGTTGAGCTGCCTGAGTCATACAGAGAATTCTTACCGGCGATCTATTTTACATGTGGTGGTGTATATGTTTCAGCGCTACTTTCTCAATTTGTCTCACCCTCTCCTTCCCCCAACTGTGTCCACAAGTCTATTTTCTACCTCTGTATCTCCATGTCTGCAAATTCTTAGATGCATCTCCCATGAAAGAGGTGGGTCTGTGGCCCCTGCCCTGTATAGACACCATGGTGCTCTGTGACTTCCATCAGTAGAAAAAAGCAGAAGTGGTGCTGTGCTGGCCCACACTTTAAGAAACTTGCAGGTTCTACTTTCTGTCCTGTGGAGTCCTGAGCCATCATTTAAGACATCAGACTATCCTGAGGCTACCATATTGGAAATACTCTGTCAAGAGACACTGTCCAGCCCTTCACTTTTTGAGTCAACCGCACTTAGACAAATAGAACAGAAAAGGGGCATCTTTAGTCAGCCTTGCCTATGTGGCAGATTTGTCAACTAAATAAAGAACTGTGGTTGTCACTTAGCTTTGGGATTTTTTTTTAATGTCAAAAGAGATCATCAGAACATTGACTTAGCAAGACCGTGTTGGTTGTGATCCAATTGTTTCCTATTTTTAAATTTTAGACTGAAAACTACAACAAATGTGGTTGTGAAATTGGTCACTTTTGCCCCTGTTTTAAATAATTTGCTTGGGTGAGGTCTCTATAAGCAGATTTATTGGATCGAGATGTTTAGACATTGTTGGTGCTCATGAGAATGACTCTGCCAAATTCCTCTCTCCAAAAGGTGAACCAATTTACATTCCGGTGAGAAGTGATGTATTTTTTTTTTTAATTAATTATGTGAGTGTAGTTCATTCTGGGTCTTCCTGGTAGCTCAGCTAGTAGAGAATCCACCTGCACTGCAGGAGATCCTAATTAGATTCCTGGATTGAGAAGATCCCCTGGAGAAGGGATAGGCTACCCACTCCAGTATTCTTGGGCTTCCCTGGTGGCTCAGATGGTAAAGAATCTGCCTGCAATGCAGGAGACCTGGGTTCAATCCCTGGGTTGGGAAGATTCTCTGGAGGAGGGCATGGCAATCCACTCCAGTATTCTTGCCTGGAGAATCCCCATGGACAGAGGAGCCTGGTGGGCTACAGTCCATGGGGTTGCAAAGAGTCGGCCATGACAGAGACTCAGCAGAGCACAGCTCAGCTCATTCTGAGTCGTGGAGGGAAGAAGAATCAGAGGTGTAGAAAGGTCTTTGGTCCTTAGACCAGACAAGTGTCGGCTGACCAAAAAAATTTATTCCCAGTTGAGAATTTACTGTCGCTGAAGCTGATGCAGAGCCTCCCTTTTCACTACAACCATAAAAAGGATTTGCTGAGTCAATCTCTTACACAAACAAAAGATCAATGCCTGACCCGGGTGCCTCTCTCCCTCCTTAATTTGTATGTTCAGGTATATTTTCATTATATCTTTCTTTGCATGTAGTAGTAATAAAAACTGATGTAAAATACAGCCACCGGCCAGTCTGGGCACTTGATGCAAATGTAGGTTTGGTGAATGTCTATGTTGTAATGTGTACTCAGTCGCTCAGTCGTGTTAGACTCTTTGGCAACCTGATGGACTGTAGCCCGCCTGCCAGGCTCCTCTGTCCATGGGACTTCCCAGGCGAGAGTACTGGAGTGGGTTGCGGTTCCCTTCTCCAGAGAGTCTTCCTGACCCAGGGATCGAACCTGCATCTCTTAGGTCCGTTACACTGGCAGGTGAATTCCTTACTACTAGCGCCACCAGCGTGGGGTAGCTTGGGATGGAAGTGCCTAGACTGACCAGGGCAGGGAGCTCTGGGTCAGGACCCACTGCCCAGGAGAGGAAGTGACACAGAGAATAACAACCAAACAGGTATGAGAGAAAGATAAGGAAGAATCTGAATCCCCAGTGAGCAGAAGAACCAGCTTACAAGTGGTCCAGGGATTTGGTGTCCCTAACCCCTCCGTTGTTTTAAGGGTCAACTGTGCTTTCAAAGTGGCCCAGAAATAAGGATATAATGAAAGTGCAAGACATATTAATGTTAACATTAATAATACTGTGATTAATGATAAGTAACATTTATTGACCACCTATTACTTGCCAGACATCCTTCTAAGGGTTTTACACAACACTGTCATAAGGATTGTTATCAATTGATCTGTGGACACAGGGCTACAGAGAGGTTAATCAACCTGTTACTCAGGTTGGGGGAGGGGGGACTGGTTAGCAGTGAGCTGTGATTGAACCTGGAGCTGTCTGACTCCAGAGCACAGGCTCACCGGGATTCTGGGCCTCCCCTGGTGTTTGTTGAGTGACTGAATGATGACCCTCATCAGGGCTGGAATCCGAATTAGCATAAGCGGCGGGGGAACACCTCCTACACCGTCAGCCCTGGCCTAGGTATTCACGGGGTGCCCGAGGCCAGGCAGGGCTGTGGGTCTGGGCTTCGGAGAGGATGGCGAGACAGTTAGGGGGCTTGATGGATGGAACATCCTGGTTCCCATTGTTTGAAAGAGAACATGGGACGGAAGGGGCCAGTGACACCTCCCTGGCCCCTGGCCCTGTAAGGAGGGCCACAAATAGCCGAGGAGCGGAGAGGAAGCAGCTTAGCTCGCCTGGGATCTGGAGCCGAGACAGGATTGAGTGGGCAGCCCAGACGCCTCCTCATCCCGCCAGGATATCTGGACGCCTGGGACAGGAGCTGACAGCAGCTGGTGTGACCTGAGGGTGACGCGGGCTCCCCTCCCGCCCGCCCTCCGCCCTCTGCCCTCAGCAGATGGCTGCTTTAATCCTTTTTTTTTTTTTTTTAAACATTCACATTTATTTTTATACTTACTATCTTCTTAAAAGTGTGTTATGAATTGGGATATACTTATCAGGGCTTTATATTGAATTTGTCATTAGATGCATGCAACTCAGAGTTCTTTTGATTTCCTTGTTAACCTGAGAATCACTAACAGAAACATTGTTTTAAAAATTTTTTTAAATGGTTTTTTAAAGTTAATTTTTATTGGCGTGTAGTTGTTCTACAACGTTGTGTTAGATTCTACTGCACGGCAGAGTGATCAGCCACACATGTGCGTAGGTCTCCTCCCTTTTGGACTTCCCATTGAGGTCACCACAGAGCATTGAGTAGAGTTCCTGGTCTTAACACACCTTCCTGCCTGAGCAGTTCCCACCTCATTCCCTCCAGACTAATGTATTATTATCTCACTTACAATGATGGGGTTGACCATACAGTCCAACCAAAGTTAGGCATTCATCCTGTGTCCAGCCCCAGGTTTTGAAACCGGAAAATGAAGTAGATTCTATGATTCCCATTTTACGGAAAAGGAAAACTGAGCCGTATAGACTCAGTGGCTAATACTAAGCAAAGCCTGGACTTGAACCTGGATCTTAATCCTGGCTTCAAAGCTCATGCTCTTAACAGTTACACCATGCTTCTCCCCAGAGCAGGGTCAGGAAGTGGTTAAACACATGTCCTTTGCTGCCTGCCCTTGGTTAGGGTGACCCAGCTGACCTGATTTGCTCTGATCTGAAGGATTTGCTAGGGCACACAGCTTTCAGCACTAAAGTGGGGACAGTCCTGAGCAAACCAGGACTGCTGGTCACCCAGGTCTTGGCTCTGCCACTCCCACGCTAACTTGGGCAAGTTACTTAACCTCTCTATGCCTCAGTTTCCTTGCCTATAAAATGGGGTTAATGATGGTGGCTTGAGTGTGTATAAAGCTTGGCTTATAGGAAGTCTAAGCGTTACTTTTTTAAAAAATGTTTTATTGAGTTATAATTTACATACCATATAATTCACTTGCTTTACTTGCACAATTCGGCGATTTTTGCTATGTTTACAGAGCCGTGTAACTGTCACCATAGGCACAGAGATCTTTTTTAGCCACACGACATGTAGGATTTTAGTTCTCTGACAAGGGATCGAACCCTCATCCCCTACATTGGAAGCATGGAGTCTTCACTTTTGGACCACCAGAGAAGTCCCTGTGTTAGCTATTCTTATTGGTTTTACTACTGCTATCGTGGTTACCAGTTCAAGAATGTAGAGGAAGCTTGAACTTGGTGCTTAGAAGCTCAGTCTTTGCAGACAGACAGCGAAGGTACATGCCGGCTCCTCCCTTGGCTACTGGCCCTGTGGTCTGAGCAGTGTTGCCCCTAGCTTGGCTCTGCCTTCAGTCAATAGTGGCAGCCTTGACTGGGGCCAGCTGCCTTCCTGTGAAAGGCCCCCATTTTCTCCCATCCATCTCTCTCTTTGCCCCATCATCTTTTCTCAACAAGACTCTCAGGCCCCCATGCTGAGTCACCGTGGGCAGCAGAAAGGACAGCCCAAGGCTTGAGTTTCGTTGATTTCTTTCTCCCAGGGAGAAAGGGTTTCCAGAATCCCACCCTTTACCTTTTCTCCTCTTGCCCAGTCTATGCCCCACTGCTCCCCACCCTTTCTCTTTTGGGGCAGAATTGTTTCTGGCTTGGTTTGTGCTGCTTAGTAGGAGCTAAGGTCCAGGAGCTTGGAGGCTGAGGGAACTCTCTGGCTTTCTCTGACCTTTCCTGTTTGAGAAAGACATGAAGATGCTAAATTCTGGGAGAGGCAACACTTGCAGGTGAAGTTTAAGTGAATTTCTATAGCTGGCTAAACAGCTATGGATCTCCTTCCTGGCTAGAATTTGAGTTGTTTTGAGGTGGTGAGCATTACAGGAAGTGTTCAAATGATTTGTTCATTCATTCATTTACTCACACTTTCACTCATTAATTTTATTCATCACTACTATTTGTTCATTCATTCATTCACCCACTCTCTCATTCATTCATTTTATTCATTACTATTTGTTCATTCATTCATTCACTCACTATCTCATTCATTCATTTTTATTCATTACTACCTACTGTGTGCCAAGCCCTGCAGAGGCTCTGGGAACAAAGCAGATGATACCAGTTCTGCCTTTCCATCATGTACCCTCCTATTTTCCCAAGGAGAAATTGCCATTTTTTAAACAGCTCAAATGTACCAGCTTTTAAGGACACGGAAATGAAATAATCAGATGTCTCCCACCACTTGAGGTATTAATTTAGTTATAGAAACAGCATTTTAAATCACTTCCTATGTTAAAATAGTACATTAATTTAGAAATTGATGCTTTCCCTCCCTAACCTTCCCATTTAAAAAACTGTTTTCTTCAAAACCTTCCTAAGCTTCTCACCTATGTCTTTCTCATCACTTGAGATACTTTTTCAGGCATCACATGGAAGGCTCAGAGCAAATCACTTTCATTTTCACCTATGTTGTTCAAAACATAGCCCTTTTCCAAATGTCAACCTTATGTCTTCACTGAAAATTTTATTCTAAGCAATACTTGCCCACTCATTTATTTACTTCTCATTACAGTCAATTTTCATTTGTCCTATAGGTTAGCTTTACTAGGTCTGATCTACAAAGGTTCATTTCAAATTTCTAACACTTGTGTTGTAATTGAGAGATCACATTCTTATGAATACCTACTAAATCTCCGTAGATTTAGTAAATATCCATTTTCATTATGGGTTGCACCATAGTCCCTTGTAGGGTTTGTTACTGTCTTCCAACCAGTCTTTCACCAAGACAGACAAATCTTTAGTTAAGCAGTTAAATGTATAAACATCTCAGGATCACTTGGGAAAATGTAGTAAAAAAGAATTAAGCCCACCAACTACAAAGATTGTTAAATGAGTCCATCAAGTGATGTATAAGTTTCCACAACAACACTCTCATATGTGGTTCAAAATAAGGTAATTGTGAGCACATCACCCTGTATACATCCTCCATGTCATGTGAGAAGCCATTTAAAGCCTAGAGGATGTAAACTATGGCCTGCACATCAGCTCACTCTAGCCGCATAGACTGTCTTTATAAATAAAGTTTTATTGGGACATGGCCCTATCCATTTGTTTTCATCTTTGCTGATAATTGCTTTCACACAGTCACTACAGAGACCCACAAACCCTCAAATGTTTATGCTCTGGCCCTTTCTATAAGGTGCTTGCTGAGTCTTGTATTAGACTATTAGACAGCCCGTTTGTTTCTGAGAGATAATTGGGTGGATTTTGGGCGTGTAGCGAAAATCATGGAAGCCCTTAAAAGACTGAGTAGGCAAATAGGCAATGAAAACACTGCCATCATTATTGTCATTACTAGTAGTAATAGCAACAGTAAACTCGACAATGACAATACAGTAATGAAGACAGGACTGTTTTGTTCATGTCACTAGGATGTAATGTTTTAGGAAGAGGAGGCAGGTAGGATCTCTTCTCAAAACCAGGGTGTGCCCTGGACAGGCTCCTTGGGAAGTTCCTAAATTCCAAAGGCCTCTGCCTGAGCTTGCAGGCAACTGGGGCTCTTTTTGGTCTCCTCAGGTATCTAGCATGGATTGGAATGTTCCAAAGGCTAAATGGTCTGGAGGCTTCACCCTGGGTTCAACCAATGCAGAGGAACTAGCCCCACTTAGAGGCTACGGCGGGGCAGGACTTGTGCTGGGCACCTTCCGTGGGAGATCATATTTTGTGCCTCAGCAACTCAGGAATAGGTAATGTAACCCCTTGTTTGAATTGCAGGGAACAGGCTCAGACAGGTGAGGGCTTAGCCCAGCGCCACACAGCTTTCTAAGACCTCCGTCAATCCCTTAATGTTAGTCGCTCAGTCATGTCCGACTCCTTGGGACTCCATGGACTGTAGCCTGCCAGGCTCCTCTGTCCATGGGATTTCCCAGGCAAGAATACTAGAGTAGGTTGCCACTCCCTTCTACAGGGAATCTTCCCAACTCTGGGTCTCCTGCATCGCAGGCAGATTCTTTACTGTCTGAGCCGTCAGGGAAGTCCAATCCCTTGGGCATCCCCAAATCTTTCTGTTTCCCTCCCTCGTTGGCCTCAGATGTTACACTGTGTTCTCTTTATAGTGGGAATCACAGTTTGCCATTATGTGCTTAAAACCAAAACCAGACTCCACCCCTGTTGTAGTGTCTGTCTCCCCCACCAGACTCTAAGTGCCACCTTAGGGAAGCATCTTGCTGTGTGGCTCACGGCAGGCCTAGAACCTTGTACAAGTCCTGGCACATAGTAGGTGCCCACTAAATAGCCACTGATTTTGTGGAGGAACTTTTATGTGCAGACTTCTGCAGCGGGTTCCAATCAGATGGTTGTGTCTCAGAGGGGCCAGTGGCCTTCTCAGTTGAGCCTGGGTCCCCTGTGCCCTTATCTGCGTGAGTGAGAATGGTTGCCCCCATGCCCAACTGTCAAAACAATGACGATGACAGCACAATGATAACAATAACAGTAACAGGCTTGCTTTTAGAAAAAGAGTCCTGACAACTGTGCTGAGGCCAAACCAGACAAATGTCCCCTTTGTCTCTGACTCTCCATGAGTTGACCTTCTCAGCTATTGAATCTCAAGTGGAAGGTCTTATTTGAAAGGGTTTTGAATGGACCCCTGAGGCTTGCCCTTGGAAGGCAGGACCAGGCCTTCCACAACACGGTGCTCTGTTTCAGCATTCTTGGTCAAATGTCAAAGAAAGAAGCAGAAAAGCCTGAGGGGGAAATTGTAGCATTCTTAAGTAAGTACTGGGCACCAGGAATAAAATGATAGTCGCCTGGGAATCAGGCACTGCATTCAGGGCTTTATATTCATTGTTTCTAAGCCTTTCAACAGGTTCACATGTATACATTTTGGTGCTCTTTTTACCTACAGGGAAAACAAAAGCTCAGAGATGTTGAGCACCTCACACAGGGTCACACAGCCAACAGGAAGCACAGCAAGGATGTGAACTGAGGTTGTCCAGCTTTATATCTGGTTCTCTTTTGGAAATAGGAACTCTATTTGAGCCCAGTCTCTGGTGGAAACATCTAGTGCCTTCTGCCAGCTATAGAAAGACAGGAAGTGTGAAAGCTGCTTGAGGCCAGCCAGGGCTTTCCTCTGCCTCCTCTAAGGCTGAGGAGGCTGAGGATGGGGTGATTGGTGGAACCAAGATTAGGCCTCCTCCTGTCAAAAGGGTTAAGATGAGCCTGGTGACACCTGGCAGGCAGGAGTGAAAATCCTATGGCCTAGCAGTGGCACTACTAGAAATTTATCCAATGAAAACACCCATGGAGGTAAAGTTATATATATGAGATGTGCTTGAAGCATCATGTGTTACAGTGGAGACTGGACACAGCCTAATGGGCCAGCAAGAGGGGAAGGATTCAACTCTCAGCACACATTTGCAGGAGAATACACCTGAGTGTGAGTTCAAATCCTGACAGCCACTTTCAAATATTTAGAGAGAGAGGATTTGAGAGGAGAGAAAGGGAAACGTTATTTGTTGTATATTGGCCCAAGCCCCGGGGGTTGCTTTCATTTATCACTTTGTCTTCTCCACAAACCAGGGAGGTGTGACTATCTGCATTTAACGAATGAAGAACACGAGGTTCAGAGAGGTGAAGCAACTTGCGGGAAGTCACACAGCACTTTCCTGGCAGAGCTGGGATGACAGCCAGGTCCTATGTACTTAACCACCCTGCCCTAGTGCCTCTTGGGCTGCTCGGATTTCCTTGTTTCTGCAGGGTGAACTGAAGCCTGAGAATCATACTCTGTTCTTGGCTATCTCGGGGCTGGGAGGAGCCAGAGAGAATAGAGACGCTCTTTGTTCTATCTCAAAGGCAAGTAACGTGGAGTTCCCAATTTCGGGCCAATAAAGGCAAATTTGTTATGGCCACTTCAGAGGAGGTGCAGCGGTTTGTCTGGGGTGGGGGACGCAGCGGGCGTGAACCCCCCACACTGGCTAGGAGAAGCCCAATTACTGTTCTCCGGTGGATTCACACTGTTTTGAAGGGCCAACAGGCACGGAGAGGAAACAAGCGAAGGAGCATTACAAATTCATTATAGCAACTAACTGCTTCCATTTGTGCCTATGGCTGAGGGCTCGGTCTCCAAGTGAAGCACATTATCCCTTTGTACAGAGCTCTGCCCTCTGGAAGCCAGGCCCTGGCTGGGCCACAGCTCATGGGAGCACAGAGGCAAATTGCTTTAGACTTCGGGCTGTGTCTGGGGAGGTGGTGGCGGGTCACAGCCTGCCTGCCCTGGAAGGGAGTGTGTCTTGCCTAGACTCTTCGATGCTCTCAGAAGCCATATTTTGTGCTTGTTATCAGGGTATTGTCTCAGACGCCCTGATTCATAGGATGACTGACAACTGTGACCAGTAATTGGTGGGTCTGACTTGAATAGATAACTCCACCAATTTGACTCCTGTTTGGGCAAATTGGATTTGGGGAAATGAGACGCTGGGCCCCGGGAGCTGGGAAAACTGAGTTGAGAGACTAGGAAATGGATGCCAGACCAGGCTGGCTGTTTTATTTTTCTTTATTTTTTCAACTTGGTATATTAATAATATTTATTGCGTCAAATCCTCAACAGTGCCTAGAAGAGTATTCATTCTGACAGTAATTGCTAACAAAGGATGGGCTTGTCACCAAGCTAAACTTGTTCATTTGTCTATGTACCATTTCAACCAGTTTTACCAAAATAGGAAACAGAAAAGTTCATGGCTTTTTTGGTCTTTTACTCCTAAAGTAAGAAATCTCCAAAGAAACTTCTAAAAATGTATCATTAAGTTATTAATAACAAAAATGTAATAAAGTATCACATGACTATAATCATCACTGAAAAAAAGCTCAGTAAGTTTGTCTTCACATTCTGAATAAAACTAGTTTCTTTTTTCATTTTTGAAAACTTTTTATTAGAGAATAGGGCTTCTCTGGTGGCTCAGCGGTTAAGAATCCATTTGCTAATGCAGGCGACATGGGTTTGATCCCTGGGTCGGGAGCATCCCCTGGAGAAGGAATTTTTAACCCACTCCAGTACTCTTGCCTGGGAAATCCCATGGACAGAGGAGTCTGGCGGGCTGCAGTCCATGGGGTCGCAAAAGAGCTGGACACGACTGAGAGACCGACCAACAACAGCAACAAGTAGCCAGTCAACAATGTTGTGCTGGTTTCAGGTGGATGACAAAGGGACTCAGCCTCACACGTATATGTGTCTGTTCTCCTCCAAACTCCCCTCCCATCCAGGCTGTCATACAACAGCCTGGCTATTTTAGATTACTACCAACTGATGTTATGAAGAAATTGGCCTCAGTACGGGAGACACAGAGAGAAGCAGAGATGCCATGACTGAGAGGCTAGAAAGAGAGCAAAAGGAGAAAAGGTGCCTGGGGGATTCCTAGTGACACTTCTTTCTTCCCCCCTAATTCCCTTTTCCCAAAGGTCACTTGTGTAAATCTGTTTTAACCAATGGAATTTTAAGAGCAGCCATCATTTTTTTTAGCGTAGGGACCTCAACCCCATGCTTGTAGAGGCCCAGGAAAATTGTAAATGCCAGAGACAGGCTGATAATAGAAGAAATAGGGGGTGATGACTAGAGATACAGAGACCACATGCCCTGGATAAGGGGGAACACTTCCTGAGTTCTGACTCATATTTGTCATTTGAGGATGTGAACCCAGACACTGGAAATCTGGACTTTTTGTCAACCCTCTAATAATTAAAATGGCTCAGTGGGTGAAGAATCCACCTGCAATACAGGAGACACAGGAGATGTCGGTTTGATCCCTGGGCCAGGGAAGATCCCCTGGAGGAGGAAATGGCAACCCACTCCAGTATTCCTGCCTGCAAAATTCCATGGACAGAGAAATCGCGAAGAGTCAGACATAACTGAGCACATGGCATGCAATTAAAAATTGATAACTAATTAAAAGCTACAGTAAAGGCCAACCCAGCACACATGGAGCCATAGCTCACTGTGCAAACTTTTCTGGAATCTTCTTTACAGTTGAGTGGAGTTCAGCCTATGGTGGGTGTGTCTGTGGGCTACCCAAAGGCATTTAATTACCAAAGAAGCAAAAGTCATCGGTTATAAAGCATTTTCCTCACTGTACAGACTGCAACTGGTATTATTGTGATTTTCATTCCACTGCATTGTTTTAAGTTCAGAACTTTGTAGTTTTAGAAATGTTACTTACACGTGGTAAGTAAGATCCTTATGGAGTTAGAAAAACAAAACAAAACAAAACAAAATGAGTGCTTTGTGACTACTTAGAGACATATAGCCCAGCCTGGAATCTCATATTTGATGGTCTGTAAAGTAGTCTGTTGTGAATGGTTCCTTTTTTCATTAGCCTATTTTGCTTCTGCCTCCTGTATTTTTTTCTGACAATTTTTAAGCTTACCAATATGTATCTGAAAGCATTGAAACTGATTTCTTTCCATTTTATGCTTCGCTGGTTACTGATTTTTTTTCATAACTTCCTTTTTTTCCAGATCTGATTTAATTAGATTTTACTTTATTTCCTTGATTCTGCAATCTTTTCCCCTTAGAGACCAAGCATTTCATATTGTCATTTATTTGCTTACCAAGATGCCTAGGTGATGAAGTGAAAGCATCAGTCATCTATAAAAGGCAATCTGCATTTTTAAAGCAAAATTTTTAGTAATTAGAGTGTTTGTTCATCTGACTTCCTTCTGAGAGCAGTCCTAGGCTGAGAGATTGGAGACTCATTTCGAGACTTGCAGTTTGCACTTGGTTGTCAAAGAAACTTAACTCAGGTCTTTCTGTCTCGTTTTTCCTATGTGTGAGATGAGGATAGTGATGTCCCCGATGGTTATTGTGAAAGTGAGAAAAGAACGAATGAGAAAAGGAAATGTTAAAGCTCTGTGGAAATATCAGATTTGAGTTCAGTATTATAACCGTGTAAATTAAAAGCATGGCTTCTAGAAACTCAGGATGTAGTTGATGTGTATATGATACAGAGTCGTATGCTGGGCATAAGGAGAAGACTCAGATCAGCATGGAGAGGAGAAGCCTTTCTATGCCTTTTATTCTGCAGGAGGTATTTATAACCCATATTCTATTGCCAGTTCTTTTTTTGGATACAGAGGGTCCAAAGTGAATTGTGACAGCCATGGTGCCTGTCCTCATGGAGCTTTCTGTCTGGTATGATCAACGTGATAGTGAAGGAAGTCAGGGAAGGCTTCCTGGAGGAAGTGTCATCTCACCTGAGACTTGAGAATATATTGGAGTTAGGTGAAATGGATCTGCATGAGGAGGAGTAGGAGGAGTAACCCAGAAGCTGGGAACAGCATGTGCAGTTTTTCAGAAATAAGAAAGTCTCTAGAGTTTCATTAGTCATCCACTGCTGCATAACAAATTACTTCAAAATATAATGGCTCAAAACAACAAACATTTATTATGTCAGTGTCTCTGGGTTAGGAATTTGGTATGGCTTTGCCTGAGGTTCCCAATGACTATTGGGTGGATATATCTATTTCTTGCCAATTGATGCTCTCCATAGAGCTACTTACAACAGCTTGGAGCAGAGTAAGAGTGGGGAGAGGAAGCGAAGAGAGAGAATATAATGAATGTCAGAATATTTTTGTAACCTAATCTTGGAGGAGACATCTTTTCACTTTTATCATATTATTTTCATTAGAAGTGAGTCACTGGGTCCAGGTTATACCCAAGGGAGAGGGATTATACATGTGCTTGAATACTAGAGGAGGGGTCATTGAGGTCATTTTAGAGGCACCCTCTAAAATATACCAGGGGCATATTTATTCAGTTCTCAGTTTCACAAGAAAGGGTAGTGAATGGAAGGGTAGTGTAAGATAAGTATGGAAAGGTGGATGGGCACTTTATAGGTTTTATTAGTCATGTTAAGGATTTGAAATTTCTTTTTTTTTCTAAAGGGATTTGAGATTTCTTTTCCAAGAGTAATGGAGAAATTTTGATGAGATTTAAGGAAAGCTGAATACGACCAGATTTTTAATTTTAGATGGATGCAGCTTGGGAAATAGATTGGAGGGAGGCATTTGTTGTTGCAAGAAGGCCATGTTGGTTATCCAAGCAAGCAAAATGGCAACCTGAAGAGGGGAAGTGGTGGAGAGGATAAAGAAGAGTGGAAGGATTCCAGGGATATTTAGGAAGCCAAATAAGTAAGACTTGATGAATGGATGTGTGTAGAATAAATGAGGGTGAAGAAAGGGTCAAGGGTTATTTCTAGGATTCTGAAACTTGTGTTGTTGGATACATCGTGATACCATTTCCCACGAAGTCAGGACCAACTGAAAAGGAGTGGATCTGAGCAAGGAAATGTTGGATTTGGTTTTGGGCATGCCATATTTGAAGAACCCATGCCATGGCCAAGTGGAGATGGCCAGTGGGAAGTTGACTCACTGGTCTTCAGGGAAGGAGGGAGATCTAGGATGCTTAGTTTGGAGAGTCACCAACATCTGGTAAGTAACTGAACCCATGGGATTGAATGAGGTCTCCCAAGGAGAAGGCTGGTTTGCCGCAAAGGGAACAGGCCTAAGGTGCTCTGTGTAGGCTTGGGGCTCTGGAAGAGCAGCAAGTGGGACACAATGCTGACAGGCTGTATAGACTGGCTACCATATCACCAGTTAGAAGTCAAGCATTAAGCTCTATGACTCCCGGGCATTATTTTACCTTTTTAATTTGTTGCGGTGCTTTGTTTTCTGACTGATACCATTACTGATGATTTGCAGATGAAGCCTGAGAATTCTGTCTTTCTTGGTCTCACTTTCATTTTTGTTCTCCAAACCTGTTGCTAGAAGTCAGGAGAATGGGAAGAGATGGGATGGGTTGGGGCGAGGCAGACAGGTTCCTTTGCCATTTGCAGGCTTGTGATTTACTCTGGGCTCACCACACTACTTTTTAAGGCTGTGTGAAGCACTCCTGCACTTTGATCTCTGAAGGCTTTAAGGAGTCAGATGATGGAGACCATGTTTCTTTCTACTTAAACTTGAGAGATAGTAGAACATAGTGGTTAAAGGCATGTATCCTTGAGTCACACTGTGTGGCTTCAAATCCCAACTTTGCTAATTACCAGGTGTATGACCTTGGAAAAATGACTTAGTACTTTTGTCCCCCAGGTTCCTCATCGCTAGAATAGGCTGATAACATAGTCTGTCTCAAAGGGTTGATAGGAATGAAGGAAACACTTGGACCAGTACTTGGCACATAAAAAGTGCTATGGAAGTGTTTTAAAAACAAAAGTAGCCCAAGTACAGTTATGGTTATCTTGTAGAGTGACTGACTGTTCATCCCATAAATCTTTATTTCTGAGAAGGTCCCTCTCATTCACTGGATGATGCTCAGCAGCCATGTTGATATCATGTGACCCTCCCTGACTGCAGCTGATTGGATCAGACATAAGCTCAAGAAACAAGTCGGGCCAATCAGATTTCTTTTTCAAAGAGACTTTAGCCTGTCTCTGTCCCGTGGCTGGAACTAATGGTGTCCCCCTCTGTGGTTTGAAGTTTCTGTAGCATGTGTATGTTTCCCATGATCTGTTTCTATACCTAGCTCTATCCTTGAAGATGACATCAGTTGAATGATGTGTAGAAATTCTCATGCCATCCCTCAGATTCACTTAATAATTGGCCTCGTACTCTGAAAGGTGATCAGGGGTAGCTCAGAAGTTGGGGAATAGAATGAGGAAGTCATCAGGGATAGAGTGGATATAAGATGGAACTTAGAATGGAAGGTCAGCATTGGCTGATGGGTCAAGATTGGGTGAGAGTAACGTATGGGGATTAAGGCCAATTTTATGGGTGGCCTTTGCGTGTTGATTGTCTGTTGCTTTATCCTGTCCCCAGGAAGGGAACTAGATGCATTGGGGTAGGGGTGCATAGCTGTCCAGAGACAAGTGGGCCAATATATGTATTGACTTTTCTATGGCCCCTACGGGAGTCGTATGTGTGCCCGGAACATTCCACATTTTGGTGGTATTTTTTTCTGTGTGTGCGTGTGTGAATTCATATATTTGACCTGTGATTCTTTGATCCTACAACTTAGTTTCGAGCTCTGAAGATGCAGATTTTTGCACGATAAATTCTTCCCAGACTTTTTCAACATGCCTATTGTCAGATGAACACAGGTTGCCTAAGATGCAGGGCCTTCTCAAAGACATATAGGCAGAAATAAAAAGTCAGTTAGAAAAACACATTCCTGACTAACACCCACTTTGACCACAGCAGTGGCTTTGAAGGTCAAAGGGATTGGAGGGGAAAGATTTCTTCAGAGGAGGTTGGGGCTTTGGATCTGAGGAAGAAGCAGAATTCACTAAGGAAAGTGTCGATGGCAAGACTCAGGAAGGGGATGGAAATGAAAACAGCCTGAGAAGTAGACCAGTCACCAGGAGACTGATTCACCACTAGATGAAAATAAAACCAAAGTCACAAGAGTCTTTCCCTCCTGGTGACACATCAACCTGCAAAATGTAGATTCTTAGGGTCTGCTCTGGACCTGCTGATCACTGTCTTCAGGACCGGACCAGGAATCAGAACTTTCACCACCTCCCTTCCCAGTGACTTTGTAAAGCCAGTCTGGAATCATTACCAGAGGAGTCTTTAGGGATCTCCATGCCAGGAGGATTGTCCAGTTAGAGTCTTCTAAGTATTAATAAGGTTCCTTCTGACCTCCTTGGTGGTCTAGTCACTCAGTCATTTCTGACTCTTGTGACCCCGTGGACTGTAGCCTTCCAGGCTCCTCTGTTCATAGGATTTGGTGATATTAGGGAATACAGATTAGGTTCCATTTCCTAAGACTGGAGTTTCCAGGGCAGGGCAGTGTGGCTCAATGTCTGTCTGCCTGCCTTTTCCTCTCCTCTCTTTTCTGGTTCTCTGACTGGGTAACACAGAGCGTCAGCCTCTTCTCTTTAAGACTGTTCCCCACCCCTAACTGTCCTGTGTAGTTTGCAGGTGAGGCAATATGGGGTGAAGGAGAGCTGGAGTCAAGGTTGTCTTTGGCCACAGGCTATTTAGACTGCACTAGCCTCAGAAGAGAAGCCTTTCATGTGGTATGACCCAGCCCGGGTGACTCTCTTGCCCTGCCTTGGGACTTGGCATCGAAGCCCCAGTTAATAACACAATACTGTTTTGCCTTCCATTTGTCTGGTATTGTTCTTTGATGATTATCCTTTTAGAAAAGGGTAACTCTCAGGATTTGATAGTTCTGGTTTCCTGTCCAGAATACTATGTACATGCACCCCCAACTCTACCCAAATTTTTAAAGCAAATATCCAGTTGTTGGAGGGAAGAAGGAAGCAGCATTTATCTGAAGTCTTACTGTGTGCCAGGTACTTTATAACTATCACTTTCTCTGACTTTCACGATAATCCTAAAAGATTGGTCCCTTTTAATAGAGATGGGAGCTAAAAGATCAGTGACCTTTCTCTTTCGGAGGGTAGGTAGAGGTCTGGGTCTCCTAAAGACATATTCCTTCCTGCATACCATCCATCTTCTGGAGGACAGTTTAGTCCTGGCAGCCCCAAGCTGGCACCCAGCTGAGCATGCAGGAAGATGAGCAAAGGCAGAGACACGTGCGCTATCTTAAATATCTCCACAGCTGTTACAACACCTTTGGAGAAAGAGCTATGCCTCGTCCCCTAATTCATCAGTGTTTCAAAATCAAAGGGAAACTAGACCACAAACTGACTCATGAGCCATGGCCCTTGAGGAATTTTTGCGAGGGTGGAACAATGTGAGTATTGGGGGTTTTCATCCAGGGCCTTGCCTCATACCGCATGGTCACCCGGCATTGACACAATGATTTCTTGTGGTGAATTGGGAAACACGTTTGCTGTGGATTGGCAGTTTGGGTGAGAGCTGGGATGAACTTGGGAACGTGGAGCTGGCAGGGTTTTGCTAGATCCGGGTGTGGAGGAGCCAGGTAACCACAGTGTAATTCTAAGAGCCTCCAAGTTCAAAGAGTACTACTGAGTTGTTGCTTTGTCTAGTTCTTCCTCCGCTGAGACACTCCCAGGGTATGAGGACTGCCTTTCCGTGTCTCCCTCCCTTCCACCATTAAGTTGGTGGTTTAGAAGTTTCTCAGAAAAGAATTAAGAATCTTACATGGTGGTAGAGCTTTTTTCTTTTTTTTCCTTGAAGGTGGGTGGTGGCGGGAAGAGATAGGAATCTTCCTGTCTTGAATGTTGTTTCCTGGGAAACCTCCACAGAGACTGCCAGTTGACAGCGTGAGTCTCATGGAACCATTTTGGTGAAGGGGTTAAGATCTTGGGTTCTGGAACAATGCTGTCCAACAGAAGTTTCGGTGATGAGGAAAAGGTTTTATGGCTACCATATTGTGGCAGCCACCAGCCTGCATGTCACTACTGGGTGAGAACTTGGTCTGTGGCTAGTGCAACTGAGAGACTGGATTTTTATTTAAATTTTTTAAAAAAATATTTATTTATTTGGCTGCACCAGGTCTTTTGGTTTGTTTGTTTTGTAATTTTTGGCTGTGCTGGATCATCATTACTGAGTGGAATGTTCTCTAGTTGTGGTGCGTGGGCTTCTCATTGCGATGTTTTCTCTTGTTGTGGAGCAGGGGCCCTAGGGCATATGGGCTTCAGTAATTGCAGTTCCCAGGCTCTAGAGTACAGACTCATGAGTTGTGGTGTATGAGCTTAGTTGCTTCATGGCATGTGGGATCTTCCCAAACCAGGGATTGAGCCCATGTCTCCTGCATTGGCAGACGGATTCCTCACCCCTGAGCGACCAGAGAAGCCCTGCTCTGGGTGTTAGCTGTGATACATGGGATCTTTAGTTGTGGCATGCAACTCTTAGCTGTGACATGTGGGAGCTTGTCCCCTTAACCAGGGATCAAACCCATGCGCCCTGCATTGGGCACTTGGAGTCTTCACAACTGGACCACCAGGGAAGTCCCAGGGACTAGATTTTTAGTTCAAAGTGCTTCAGAATTAAAAAGTCACGTGTGGCTAGTGGCCACTGTATCGGGCAGCATGACCATAGCATCTGTCAATTTTAAGAGTCCTAAGTCTACTACTGTATAACTGTGTGACCTTAGGAAGATTTATTAAAATTAAGGTTATTACAGGCTCTCCTGGTGGCTCAGATGGTAAAGAATCCGCCTGCAGTGTGGAAGACCTGGGTTTGATCCCTGGGTTGGGAAGATCCCCTGGAGGAGGGCATGGCACCCCACTCCAGTATTCTTGCCTGGAGAACCCCTATGGACAGAGGGGCCTGGCGAGCTACAGTCCGTGGGGTCACAAAGAGTCAGACACGACTGAGTGACTAAGCACAACTTAGGAAGATCACTTCACTGTTTTGAGCCACAATTTTCTCATCGGTAAATGAGGATAAAAATGGTACCTACCTCGTAATGTTGATGTGAAGACTAAGCAAGGTGATGTCTTGGAATGCTTAGCTTTGGTGCCTGGAACCCAAGTCTTCATAAATGTTAGAAGAAACAATTCTAGGCAGGAGGCGACCCAGAGGGTGGAGTTATAAGATGCTCTTGGTTGTCCACTCAACAGCCACGTTGTCCATTCTGGCTTAGAAGTAGAGCTTTAATGTTTTTCATGAATCACTTGGTCAGCCATGCACACTGCAAGAAATCATACAGCTCCCCAGCTCCTATCCCATGAGAAACTGGGTCCTTGAATCATGTCTGGTTTATGTCAATCATGGTTGCTCCTTCCTGCTTTTCCACTGATAGATTTACATGAGGTCATGTGACATGCTTGTGGCCAATACAAATTAGAGGAAATCTGCTAAGCAGTTCCTGAAATGTCTTTAATATCACCCTTGAAAAGAGATACAAGAAACAGATGCATGTTTTCTACATCCAGAAATTATTCTCCGTGATGCCTGGATCTGAGCATCCTTTCTGAGCCATGTTGGGCAGCCTAAGAGGACAAGCCAAGCCTGGGAGAAAAGCAGAGCAGAAAGACAGAAAGAACCTGGGTCCCTGCTTATGTGATCAGCCTGCTGCCCTTCTTCCTCAGTCTCTCTTAACCTCTGCTTCCTCTTGGTTTCAATCCCTGAATTTGAACCTGAGTTCCAACCCCAGTGGGATCTTCCCCGTTTTGACCTGGATTTTTCTGCCTAATTTTTGGCTTAAGGTCCTCCCTCAGCCTTCTGATTTCCCTGGCCCTGGGTAAGGAAAGCAGCTGTGTCTCTCTGAACTCCAGCCCGGGAGAGGCCAGAGGGAGTGAAACACTTTCTATTCTGCAGCTCTCCGTGCTGCTTACACCGTGCTGCCTTTCCAAGTGTGGTCACGAGTGCCTCAGACACCTTCAGTCCAGCCCAGAGCATCTCAGGACTTCCAAAGAGGCCCCACCAGTGGATACGGTACTTTCCAAACCAAGCTCAGAAATCATGGGGCAAAAGTGAAGGATCTGTTTGATCCTTTCACTTTCACTTCTCCCCCTCCCCCAAGACAACTAACAACACCAACTCAACACCCACCCTGTGCTGTTTAAACACACCACCTCCTTTGATCCACACAACCTCTCCAGGGTGGGGGGAGTTTTACAAATTCTACAAATAAGGAAACTCAGGTTTCCAAAGTTCAGAGAACACTTCCAAGATTCCACAGCCAGCAGGTAGTCGTCCAGAATTGCATCCCAGTTTCTCCAGCTCAGGACTCATGCTCGCAGTCACTTGACTATACATTCTCACTGTCTCCTGTGCCCTAGGAAGCCTCCAGAATAGTGTGTTAAGTATTCTAGTTGTCCACACACTAAAGCCACACCAGTAAGGATGTTTTGAGGCCAGTGAGGAAAGTTTCTTTCCATCTAGCTCTGCTTTTTCTCTTGATCCAAATTCTGGTTCTGCCCTCCTCTTCCCCAGGTCAAATCCTTCCTCCTTTTCCTTCTGACTTTTCCCTTTATCTCCCACCAGTTGACTAAATTGGAAGTCATTGTGCTGGGATGACTGGTGTCTCTCAGATGCCCTGGGTACTAAGTTATTGGTACTGGTGCCTGGAAGCAGGTCACATGTTGTGAGGGGGTTTAAAGGCAGGCAGTCCGTGTCCAGATCAACTTCTCTTGGAAGGAGACGCAGGCTTTGAGGAGAGAAAGAGTTTTTAAACTGGCCAAGTCATGGCTGAGTTTGTATTCACTAAAACGTGACATCCTCAGGATCAAGTAAGATTTCACATCAGGCAGTAAAGGGATTTGAGAGAGAGGAACTGTAATGAACTCCTTCTCTTGCTGGGTCCTTGGAGCCAAGATCCTGTGTGTATGTGAATGAAGCAAGTGAGTTTAAGAAGTGAGAATCTTTGAGAAAAGTTGTTTCTTCATGAGAGCTATTTCACCTACAATTATTTATCTGCAGTTTTACGTCTCAGAACCAGCATCCTTCTCTCTGAATCCCGAGTGTGTATAAATATTCAGAAGTTCACAGTATTTTAGGATCCGATGATGCTCTGTTCTGTTAGAAATATTTTACTCAAAGGGAGAGGACTGCACAAGGCTGTGGATACCAGGAAGTGGGGCTCGGGGCGGGGGGGCCGTCTCAGAAGTCTATCAACCATAGATGTCAGATGTGTTGAAGGTCACGCCTACATTTCACCTGTGAGCTTCTATTAAGGCAGACACTAGGTTTTGTCTACTACTGTCTTCTTTTTTTTTTTTAGATGGTACAGCTGCATTTATTTATTTATTCCTGTATTTATTTCTGATTTTTGGCTGCATCCCACAACATGTGGGACCTTAGTTCCCCGACCAGGGATTGAACCCATGGCCCCTGCATTGGGAGGTGAAGTCTTAACTATTCCTGGGCTTCCGGGAAAGTCCCTACTGCTGTGTTTTCAGTCCTTGAGACCTGGCACATAGTAGATACTCCCAGTGTTGCTTCCATGCCATTGCTCTGTCTTGTCTCATTTTCCCATTCCATTTTACATGGCCAATTCAGTGTAGAAACAAAAATCTTTTTATAAAACTTACTTTGCTGATTTCATTAGAATCAACTTTGGGATCACTCAGGGTTCTGTGGTATTCCCATTGCTGTTGCTCCTTCAATTACAAGAGTCAAGCAAGGGACTTCCCTGGTGGTCCAGTGATTAAGAATCCACCTTCCATTGCAGGGGATGCAGGTTTGATCCCTGGTCCAGGAACTAAGATCGCACAGGACACAGCATGCTAAGCCAGCATGCCACAACAAAGCCCTGAAGAAGTCAAATAAACACATAAAGGAAAAAGATAAAATATTTTTAAAAAAAGAGTAAAGCAAGAGTTGATTATAAAAAAGGTCTTTCCCCAACTGTCAGGTTCCTGGGACTATAATTCACTGAAATACCCCCTGCCACAATCAATGAACTTCCCTAAATAGCCAGCTCATGCCCACAGAGCAATTTGCTCACCTGGCACAGTGATCCCCCAACGAAGCCTATAATTGAAATATAATTTTGCTTATAGAGTTAGTTGGAAGGGACCCCAGTGCTAAATCCTCGATGATCCAAGAACATGTATTTCCCATCACACCTTTCACTAAGTCTCTATATTTGTGTATTAAAACAAAAACAGTCTTGAATATCTATTAAATTGTACAAGAGATCATAACCTAATACTGCAACACAATTTCTCCTAGGGCCTTGGGGAGAAATAGTTTATTATTATTTTTCTATAAAACTCATAAAATAGCAAAATGATTTAATATGCAGAGTAGAACTAAATTGTCTCCAAAGTGGCCAATTTTCACAAAGTTTAAAACAATGCGGTACTCCCCAGCATGGTTCCAATATCCTTTGACACTTGGAAAAGATTCTGGGGAATGTCACCAAGTGTGGCTTGGGTCTGGCCTCTCCATGTTTCCCTGCAGAATTTCCGATGCATCTGGCCCGGGGGAGAGAATTGTCAAACCGCCACCTGGAGACCCGCCGCAAACACGTACTCTGGTGGTTTTGTGACCTGTAATCATTCCGCCAGGAAATCATCTTGCCGCAACTTGGGTACCAGATTTCACTGAAACCCTTTCAAAGTCACACACGTTAAATTTGGTTTTGTTTAGCGTTTTGAGCCAATTTCTAAGAGCTCCTGGGGGAATACAGGTGACATTTATAAAATGCCTAGCATGCAGCCGTACGTAACACTCCAGTGCTACTTTCTAAGTGCCTGTGTTCAATGTCTTTATGCAGTAACCATCCCTTTGAGGTTTACAGTCACCTTAGGAAGCAGCAACGATTGTTATACCCATTTTACAGATGAGGAAACTGAGGCAGGTAGGCCTGGTCCTCCAACCCATGCTCTAGAGCATGATGCGATACTGCTTCTGTAGAAGACTCTCAAGCATCCACAGTCGTTCTTATTATCTGGATATTCCTCAAGAGTGCGAGAAACTCATTAAAGATGAGAGAACCAGGATCATATCCACAGACTCACAGTGGGCCTGCAATTTTCACTCTGGATTGCCCCACTCTCTTGAGCCTAATGATAAAAAGAGCTCCATGGTAAGTCAGGGTTTGGGCACTTCTCAGAATCTGGGACCAAAATCCTGAGGAGATTTGCAGGAAGGGAACTTTTTGAATTTAGTTAAAGAAGTATTTCTCAAACTTAGCTGAGCACCGAACATTTTGGCTTAGCATCCTGTCTACTGCCTTACCCTCCCGAGGACCAGGGTTCCACAGAACACAGTCTGGGAAACAAGGCTCCATCTGGATATTAAGGACATCAAGCCTTCCAGGGAAAGCATTGGACTCTCGCTCTTCCAGCGTCTTGTAGAATGAAGATGGATTTCATCCATACTATGACACCTCCAAACTATGTTCTTAAAAGAACTGTAATAGTAACAGCAACCACATATGGAACACTTTCTAAGTGTCAAGAAGCATACCTAAGACTTTAAGCATTTGATCCCCTGGTCCCAAGCGGAAAAGGAAGACACCAGCCAGTACTTGCCATGTGTCCTCTTTCCCTGGTGGCTCAGATAGTAAAGAATCTGCAATGCAGGAGACCTGGGTTTGATCCCTGGGTCAGGAAGATCCCCTGCAGAAGGGAATGGCAACCCATTCCAGTATTCGTGCCTGGAGAATTCCCATGGACAGAGGAGCCTCTCAGGCTCCAGTCCATGGGGCCGCAGAGTCAGACACAACTGAGTGACTCACACACACACACACACACACTGCTGTCTGTGGATATAATTCCTGATGAGTTCCCTGGGCAGTGGCCTTTGGAAAGTTTGGGATGGAAATGAGATCTCTGCTCTGGGGAGCATAGTTGACTGAAAAACCTCACTGGTCGCCTTCCTGGATCTTCTACTGCCCTGATGATAAGAACGTGTTCTCCTAGGCTGCTTCCAGACAGTGACTGCACCTAATGGGTTCAGTCCCTCAGGCCCACACCTGCAGGCTACAGGATTCCTCCAACAGGTGATGTTGACCTGATGCCTCCCTATTAGCCTGGTTGAGACTTCCTCTGACCCGCACTGTGATCTAAGGTTCTTCCTTCTCAGCCCTTCTTCCTCCTCACACCCTCCTTCAGACGTCTCAGAGTTGCATCCAGGTATGAAGGCTCCGCCCTCTCTCTCCTGCCTCCTCCCCTTAATCCTTCGTAGGCATTGTTGTGGATGCTTAGTTGCTAAGTCGAGTCGGACTCTTTGTGATCCCACAGACTGTAGCCTGCCAGGCTCCTCTGTCCATGGGATTTCCCAGGCAAGAGTACTGGAGTGGGTTGCTATTCCCTTTTGCGGGGGATCTTCTCACCCGAGGGATCAAACCTGCATCTCCTGTACTGGAAGGTGGATTCTTTACCACTGGGCCACCAGGGAAGTCTTTCATAGGCACTTCCCCTACTTAAATCATTTGCACATCAAAACCTGTTTTGGAATCTACTTTTCAGAGAATCTAACACAGCAGCCAAAACATCCTTGGCCTCTGCTGCCATCCCAGAGCGTGATGGCTCTGATCCAGGTTGGGATCCTGCTTTTGTGGTCAAGAGCAGGAGGTGGGCAGCTCCCGCCCTCAGGCCAGATCCGGCTTGTTGCTTCTTTTAGCAAATAACATTTTATTCGCACACAACCAGGACCTTTCATGGATGCATTGTTTGTTACTGTTTCCACGCTTCAGCAGTGGAGTGGAATGTCCTTCGCAGAGACCATATGGCCCACAAAGCCTAGAATATTTACTATCTGGCCCTTCATAGGAAGTTTGCCGGTGGATGGTCTAGAACAGCGTATCTGGCTGTTTGGATAGTGTTTGGATAAATAGCATGTTTTCTGCCCTTTGTTGTTGTTCTTTAGTTGCTGAGTCATGTCTGATTCTTTGCAAGCCTATGGACTGTAGCCTGCCAGGCTCCTCCGTCCATGGGAATTTCCCAGGGAAGAACACAAGAGTGGGTTGCCATTTCCTCCTTCACGGGATCTTCCCAACTGAAGGATCGAATCCGAGTCATCTGTGTCTCCTGCATTGGCAGGTGGATTCTTTACTACTGAGCCTCCTGGGAAGCCCTCCCTGCCGTTGAGGTCCTTCAGTTTTTTTAATAAGGAATCTGATAACTGGATATTAAAGTTGATTTGGCAACTTAATACACCCCCAATGCTATTCAAGGCACTGGGACAAATTCATTTGTTCAATAAATATTTACTGAGCACCTAGTAGGTATCATGGTAAATGTCAGGTTGGATATGTTTATTCATTCTTCTCACAAAGATTTATGGAGCCCTGACTTTGTGCCAGATGAGGCAGGAACGGCAAAGACAATGATCACAACTTGTCCTCAAAGATAAGCTCTACAAGATAGTTGACCTACTCACCATCTTTTTTCTTTTTTCTTTGCTAACAAAATCCCAATTTCATCAGGGTGACAATGAGCAAGCCCCAGTTAATACAACTGAGTTGTGTCCGTATCAGTTATGTTAATACAACTGAGTTTCCCAGGGTCCATGATTATCTAGAGTGGACAAGTGACTCAAATTTAGCTAATAAGATGTAAGGGGGCGCTCTGACAAAGGCCTCTAGGAAAATTCTTCCCTAAAGAAAAAAGAAAAAGAGAGAGAGAGAGATTTGCCAGGAGAGGGTCATTTTTTATCAGCCCCTTTACTATCCACATTGGGATCATCTTGTGAGGGCTGGATGTCAATAGTGGCTGCAGCCATTTTGTGACCATGAGGGGATGAACAAGAGTGTTATGGATTTTGCCCCTGATCCCTACCATCATTAGCTACTATAACAATCCTAGAACACCCTTGGTCAGGCTTCTTGCCACATGAGAAGAGTAATCTCCCACATAAGCCACCTTAACAGTCTTTCCCTTGTGCCTCAAAGAGTACTCAGCGATGCTCTCTTCCAGGAGAGAAACACACCATCTAATCCCAACAGCCAGTCAAGTTATTTTCTGTCCATGTTCTCATTATAATCTTTAAGAATATTGTTTTGTTGGTCAAAGTGTGGCCCAATAATTCAGAATATAAAGGCAGACCAACCCAGTAGTCTGCAACCTTGGGAAGCTTCTAAAGGAAAGAAATCTGGTTCCCATTTGCACCTTGACACCTTCCCTTGCTGCTGGCAGGCAGCTCACGGGGCCAGGCAACTTTTGCACAGAAACTTACTCAGCCTAAGTCCCTTCTAGTACAATGGAGGCCTTTCAGAGACGAGACAGGATGGAATGTGAAAGATGGTTTTAGATCCTAGAGACCTTGGCAGCTGGGCATGGGGGTGGTGATGAGGGTGGAATTGGATAAGAGAAGTGGTGAGTTCTGGGGGCTGGTGGGGCAACAGGCAACACAGCTGTCTCACTCCCCCTTTTAATAGACCACATCACTCAGAGTCACGAGAAAGTAACTGATGTATAGAAATTGTTTTATCTTTTCTTTTGTCTTTTGGCAGCATGTGGGATCTTAGTTCCCCGATTGGGGATTGAATCAATGCCCCCTGTAGGGAAAGCACAGAGTCCTAACTACTGGACCACCAGGGAAGTTCCTAGATGTTTTAATTTCCTTGTTTGTTTTGCAACCTCTACAATGAAGACAATGCCATGATCACCATTTTGCAGGTGACTGAGATTCAGAAAGCTGAGACTGACTAGCTTTGGACAGAACTGGGGCTCTGATCACCAGGGTTTATGATCTAAAAGCCCACACTTACTCCACCACTGTCCTGCGATTTCAGAAACTTCCAGTATTTCTTTCATCCAGTTGCTGGAATCACAGGAACCTTAAATACTGAAACTACCTCCAAACCAATAAGCCTAATGCTACAATAGTAATAATAATAGTAATGACGAAAACCTGAATGACAGTCATAACAGGGCCATTATTTATTGAGTGGCCAGGAGGTTCCAAAGTTCATGCCAAGCTCTTTCCTTGCATTCTCTGATTTGATTCTTGTAACAGCCCAAGAATTGGCAATTAACGTTATTATTTTAAATGAGGAAACCGAGGTTTTGAGAGAATAAGGGACTTACCCGGGTCCCAGGACTTGTAAATGGCCGGGCTGGGAATAGCTCCAGGTGTGTCTGATGCTTCGTCTTGAGCACGTCAACTCCACCGGATGCCGCCTCCCTGAAGAATGTCTCTCCTTGGTCTCCATCTCTCCTTAGAGTCCCGAGCCCCTTTTTGGCAATGTGCTATCTCCTCTGTCCCAAACTGCTCCTGCTGCTGCTGCTCGCTGCACGTCGACTTCCTCTGACCTCAGCATTGATGCCAAATGGGCATGCGTCCCTGTGGGGATTTGCCCATTCTGTTTTCCGGGTTCTCTGTGCTTAGCATACCTTGTGGGTGTTGAAGACAGGAGTGGAGGAAGCCAAAGGTCCCTGGGGAGTGGAGACGGGGATATTATTAACTACAGGCTTTTCTAGGGGATCCTGTGTTAACTGTTATAAGCCAGCAGCTCATGCACTCTAAGACGGGCACATCTGGTCAGCAGCTCCTGGTTTGCAGTTTCTGGCTGGGATTTTCCCCCTCTTACGTGGAAAAGTGATCTGATGGTTAAATTTTTAAAAGGCAAATGACAGAACAGCACACACAGCTGTGACAAATGGAAGCATGACCTTCTTGGACACCCTGGCAAGGGCAGCCAGAAGGATCTTTAACTTGTCCTCCACTTATGCAGAATGCAGTCCATCCTGCTGTCTGGGGGGTTGGGGGTGGTATGTGTTAGTTGCCCAGTCGTGTCTGACTCTGCGACTTCATGAACTGTAGCCTGCCAGGCTCCTCTGTCCATGGCATTCTCCAGGCAAGAATACTGGAGTGGGTTGCCATTTCCTTCTCCAGGGAGAGAAGGGTCTGAGTCTAACATGCAGCCTCCATGCTCTTCTCCCATCTGTGTTGCTGCAACTGGAATTTCCCTCTTTGTTAAGGCTGAGTGATATTCCACTGTTTATATGTTGTTGGTATTTCATCACTAAGTTGTGTCTGACTCTTTGTGATCCCATGAACTGCAGCATGCCAGGCTTCCCTGTCCTTCACCATCTCCTGGAATTTGCTCAGATTCATGTCCATTGAGTCAGTGATGCTATCCAATCATCTCATCCTCTATCACCCCCTTCTCTTCCCACCCTCAATATTTCCTAGCATCAGGTTCTTTTCCAAAGAGTAGGCTGTTCACATCAGGTGGCCAAAGTATTGGAAATTCAGCTTCAGCATCAATCCTTCCAATGAATATTCAAGTTTGATTTCTTTTAGGATTGACTGGTTTGATCTTTCAGTCAAAGGGACTCTCAAGAGTCTCCTCCAGCACCACAATTCAAAAACCTTCTTTATGGTCTAACTCTCACATCTGTACATGACTACTGGAAAAATCATAGCTCTGACTAGATGGACCTTTTTTAGCAAAGTGATGTCTCTGCTTTTTAACATGCTGTCTGGGTTTGCCATAGCTTTCCTTCCAAGGACCAAGAATCTTTTAATTTTACGGCCGCAGTCTCCATCCACAGTGATTATATGTATGCACCACATCTTTTTTATCCATTCCTCTGTTGATGGACTTTTAGGTTATTTCCTTGTCTTGCCTATTGTGAATAGTGTTGCTATGAACATTGAGGGGCAGGCGTCTTTTAAAATTATACTTTGTCCAGATATATGCCCAGGAGTGGGATTGCAGGATCATATGGTAGCTCTATATTTAATTTTATGAGGAACCTCCTTACTGAGTGAGCAACAAATTTACATTCTCCACCAACAGTGTAAGAGGGTTGGTTCCCTTTTCTCCACACCCTCTTCAGCTTTTATTGTTTGCATATTTTGTAATGATGACCATTTTGACTGGTGTGAGGTGATACCTCAATGTAGTTTTGATTTGCCTTTCTTTAATATTTAGTGACGTTGAGCATTTTTTCATATGCTTCTTGGTCATCTCTGTCTTCCTTGGAGAAATGTCTATTCAGGTCTTCACCGTTTGTAAGATTTTAAATAAATGGATATGTTTTATTTAGTATCAAAATAATCAAATAGACACTGTTTGGAAAAAGTAGAAATTGTGAGAAACTTTTAAGACTAAAATGAAAAGCCTATACCATCCAGCCATCCCATGATGATCTCGTAGGTATGTATCTTTTCTCACTGTTCTTAAGTGCATTGGTCAGCAAACATCTTCTGTAAAGGGCCAGATAGCAAAGTTTTCTGCTTTACAACCTTCCACTCTGTTGCATTGCTCAGTTCAGTTCAGTCATTCAGTCATGTCCAACTCTTTGTGACCCCATGAATCGCAGCACGCCAGGCCTCCCTGTCCATCACAAACTCCTGGAGTTTACTCAAACTCATGTCCATCAAGTTGGTGATGCCATCCAGCCATCTCATCCTCTGTCGTCCCCTTCTCCTCCTGCCCCCAATCCCTCCCAGCATCAGGGTCTTTTCAAATGAGTCAGCTCTTTGCCTGAGATGGCCAAAGTACTGGAGTTTCAGCTTCAGCATCAGTCCTTCCAATGAACACCCAGGACTGATCTCCTTTAGGATGGACTGGTTGGATCTCCTTGCAGTGCAGGGGACTCTCAAGAGTCTTCTCCAACACCACAGTTCAAAAGCATCAGTTCTTCAGTGCTCAGCTTTCTTTATAGTCCAACTCTCACATCCTCACATGACCATTGGAAAAATCATAGCCTTGACTAGACGGACCTTTGTGGCAAAGTAATGTCTCTGCTTTTTAATATGCTGTCTAGGTTGGTTATAACTTTCCTTCTAAGGAGTAAGCATCTTTTAATTTCATGGCTGCAATCACCATCTGCAGTGATTTTGGAGCCCCAAAAAATAAAGTCTGACACTATTTCCACTGTTTCCCCATCTATTTCCCATGAAGCAATGGGACCAGATGCCATGATCTCAGCGGTGCCATAATAGTATGAAGGCCATTGGTAACATGATCTTTGAACACCGACATTTGCATTTTACAACTTTTCACGTGTTCTGAAATATTATTTTTCTCTTGACTGTTTTTCAATCACTTAAAAATCTTAAAAAAGAAACCCAACATTCTTAGCTCACAGGCTAAAAAAAAAAAGAGGGGGAGACCATGAGCTGGATATTGCCTCCAGGGTAGTTTACCAGTCCCAGAATCTGTGCCTAATATTTGCATGCATGAGTATAATAAGTAAGATAAATTTAGACTCTACATGTATGTACAGTTCTAATCATGCTTGTTACACTTGTGTATGTAGTAATTTTCCCATGAGACCAAATCTATGAAAACCTGGATTTTACTGGCTATTAGTTGTTCTCCTTTATACATGTTCAGGATTCCTTTTGGTTTGCAGTGAAATTGTTTCCATTTCTTTGGCTATAATGGACAATGCTTTGATAAAATGTACTCTGTACCTTCTAATGAAAAAAGAAATTTAGTTACACATCCTAAAGACTCCTACAACTTTGTCTTTATCCAAAATCCAGAGCCATCCGTACCCGTGGATGGTGTGGGGGGAAGGGCTGCTCCACTAGCATCTTTCTCTTCAAGGGACTCAGTCAATTTCAGGAAGACTTTGGGATGTGCAGATGGAAATTTGGATAACTCAGGTCTCCTCCAGTGAATACCTTGGGTCTTGAATCCTGTCTTCCTGTTCTCCACCCAAGGAGGTCTGCTTAAGCAAATTCACCACCAGACGCCATTAGGGGAAATCGAGGTCCATGTTGGGTTAAGAAATTTGCTGAAGGTCACACAAGTTGGTGGTTAGGATTAGAACTCAGAGCACTTTATTCTAATTTCTTACGGGAATATAATTGCTTTGCAGTGTCGTGTTCGTTTCTGCTGCACATGTAGTAAATCGGCCGTACACATACGCGTACGCATCTGCACCCTCTTGGACCTTTCTCCCCCCTGCCTTCCCCCCAACCAGGCCACGTGGGGTCCCAGCTGAGCTTCCTGTGTTACACAGCAACTTCCCACTAGCTATCTATTTTACACTTGGCAGTGTATATATGTCAATCCCAATCGACCAATTTGTCCCAATTCTTTGGTGTGTTGGTTAAATATCTTAAGCAGAGAAGTTTTACTATGAGAAGACTATGAAGGAAAGGAATGAGAACAATACTCCCCCTCCTCCAACACACACACACACACACACACACACACACACACAGAAAGAAAAAAAAAAACAAAAAACTCTGGCCCATCCACTCTTTCCTCTACTGGGATTTAGCTTAATTCAACCTTTCGACTTGTTTGCCGTGTACGACAATTTCCTCCTTTCCCAGAAACAAATCGAGGTGTCTCTTGAACTCATGTAGACTCTCACTGCCTCGCCTCTCTGTTTAACATTTTCCATATGTGTTTTAACTTAGTGGGACGCCAGCTCCCTTGGTTCCTGAGATATCCGATGCCTGGGTAATGTTCTCGAGTGTTTAAACCTCGAGTCATATGAAAAGTCTCTCTCTTTTCCTTCTGCCCTTTCATAAATGGGGGCATTGCTCGGGAATCTCATTTCCTTTGTGTGTGAGTCCAATTCTTTTGTTATTAGTGTGCATAGGCTGCCCACATCTTATTTCTTCTCCTCTGAAATCACTTTGTCCCCACCGTTAGAAGCAAGAAAGACCTGTGGAATACAGTGAGATTCCAGGAATTAATATAAATCAGGGACTGAGGATTCTGATTCTTTGAGTGGTTCTTTATGGCTGGAAGAAACGTCAGAGATGATTAGAAGTTTACAAATTGAGCAACTGAGTCCCTGAGAGGTTACATGGCTTGTCCACATCCAAGGGCATAAAAATGCTAGGGACACATAACAAACATTCTGAGTGGCCAGGATAAGTCTGTGGTTCACCCATAGGAGAAAGTCACTGAGAAGGGAAGTACAACTCATCCCCGAATTCCTGGCATTAATATGAACAGCTCAGGCCTAGCCTTGATTATTCTTAGTTTACTAACTGTCACTTACTGTGAATAGCTGATGGGAAAATGTATATATCTATATCTATCTATCTATATGTATGTGTATGTGTGTGTACTTATATATCTATCTTAGCATCTCTGACACATAATTTATTTTGAAAAACAAGCAAAGAGTGAGTTAAAAAATCAATGAGCATAATTTTTTAACATTTGAGGTTAAAAATAAATGACTCTTACATTATTTATTGAACTGGGCAACAGTGAATTAAATATTTACATTATTAAAAGTCTCACTTTTATAGTCTGTAATGGGCATGAAGAGTTTATTTGAAAAATAATAATATTGATACTAAAGATGAGAGCTCGCGCCTGCTGAATTTCCCAACAAATCCCAGGAATTTGAGGATCAGTTTCCCAGTCTATAAACTGTTACCGTGAGTCATTGAAGCTGAGCCCCATTATTCCTTTCAACCCAGGCCAAGATTTTCTCTGCACGTGGAGCCCTGTTATTTTGTGGGTAGGCTGGAGTGTCTCTAGATGAACCCATTCACTCATTCCTCCATCTATTTATTATTCAGCAAATATTTATTGGCCACCTAGGATGATGCTTTTGAATTGTGCTGGAGAAGACTCTTAAGAGTCCCTTGGACTGCAGGGTGTTCAAACCAGTCAATCCTAAAGGAAATCAACCCTGAATACTCACTGGAAGGACTATTTTCAAAGCCAAAACTCCAGTAGTCTGGCCACTTGATGCGAAGAGCTGACTCATTGGAAAAGACCCTGATGCTGAGAAAGATTGAGGGCAGGAGGAGAAGAGAGCATCAGAGAATGAGGTAGTTGGATGGCATCACTGACTCAATGCACATGAGTTTGAGCAAACTCCAGGAGACAGTGAAGTACAGTGAAGCCTGGTGTGCTGCAGTCCATGAGGTCTCAAAGAATTAGACACAACTTAGTGACTGAACGACAACAGGAGGTGCATGTCACTGGATGAAATGGAGGACCGTGAGGCCTGGGACCCACGCTTCTCCACATTTCTGATCAAATCTTGATTTCAAGTGTGTGTGTGCATGCTCAGTTGTAGTTTGACTCTTTGTGCCTCCAGGGACTATAGCCTGCCAGGCTCTTCTGTCCATGGAATTTCCTAGGCAAGAATAATGGAGTGGGTTGCCATTTCCTCCTCCAGGGGATCTTCCTGATCCAGGGATAGAACCCACATCTCCTGCATTGCAGGCAGATTCTTCCCCATTGAGCCACCATGGAAGCCCAGCAGTTCTTTATATTAAATTCTGTCTGTTAAGGTAACTGGTGTGATTTTAGACTCCTAATTGAATTCTGTCAGATAAAGCCAGTAATCAAAAAATTCCACATACATATCATCATAAACAGTGGTTGTGCCAATTAAGGAAAGGCTCAGGATGCCATGAGAGCATTTTGGGGGAAGCTGAGAGTTCAGGGGAAGCATCCCTGAAGAAGTAGAACAAATGGGAGTTAATTGAGGAAAGCAGGGAACAGTATTCTGGCTCAAGGAACAGCATGGACAAGAGCAGAAAGAGAATGAGGCACTTGGCCTCACTGGTCAGTGGCTCAGATGGTGAGCACAAGGTTGGTGAGGGGCTGGGGACACCTCTCCAGTGAGAAGAGCAGTGGGAAATGTAGGTGGAGAGAGGCAGGAACCAGAGAATGAGATGGTGTGAGGCCAAGGCTTCATCTGGTATTAGGGGAAAAGAAATGATTGAGTCCTAAGGGATAGAGACATGATCTGTTTTGCAGTGAGAGACAATATAGCATGATGGTTAAGACTCTAGCCCAGTGCTAGAGTGAGTTGTGCATGTGATTGTAAAATTTCTGATAACCACATTAAAAAAAAGTAGGGGCTTCCCTGGTTGCTCAGTCAGTAAAGAGTCTGCCTGCAATGCAGGAAACCTGAGTTCAATACCTGAGTCAGGAAGCTCCCCTGGAGAAGGAAATGGCAACCCTCTCCAATATTCTTGCCTGGGAAATCCCTTGGACAGAGGAGTCTGGTGGGCTACAGTCCATGGGGTTGTAAGAGTTGGACACAACTTAGCAATAAAACCTACCAACTACCTAAAAAAGTAAGAAACAGGATGAGTTGATTTTAATGATATTAACATATATCATTAAATATATCCATATTGTTATGGAACCCAATATGTCCAAAATATTCTCATGTTAACATACAATGAGTATAAAACAATGAATGAGAAATGTTACATTTTCTTTTTTGTACTTAGCCTTCAAAATCCAGTGTGTATTTTACTCAGGGCACATCTCAGTGTGACAAGTGAAAGTGAAAGTCACTCAGTCATGTCCAACTCTTTGCGACTCCATGGACTGTAATCTGCCAGGCTCCTCTGTCCATGGGATTCTACAGGCAAGAGTACTGGAGTGGGTAGCCTATCCCTTCTCCAGGGGATCTTCCCAACCCAGGAATTATACCAGGGTCTCTTGCATTGCAGGCGGATTCTTTACCAGTTGAGCTACCAGGGAAGCATCTCCATTGAGGACTTGCTATATTTCAAATATATAGTCCCACGTGGCTACTTGCCATATTAGACAGAGTAGTGTTAGGGAGAGACTACCTACGTTCAAATTCCAGCAGTATCACCAATTAGCTGTTGAATCTGCTTACGTTTTTCCATCAGCTTATTTTCTCATTTGTAAAGTGGAAATAACCATAGGGCTTACATAATAGAACTATTGAGAGATCTGAATAAGTTGATACACTTAAAGAGCTCAAAGCATACAGTAACAATGATTGTCATAACTATGTGAAAAAACAAAACAGAACATCAACCTGGCAAAGGTTTGGAATCAATGGGCAATGCCAGGAGTGATGGTAGGTAGACCAGTTAGACATTTGTTGAGGCCATTTTAGCAAAAGAGATTCAAGGACTAGAAGAGAGGACTTTTCAAAGCTGTGGCTTTAGTCCCAGAATATTAATCCCCCTGAACCCCATAGGGTTCATGAGGCCTTAGAAAACTTCTGAAATCTGGGATCCATTTCTGTCTCTGTTTCAGTCCTTTTTCTGGGATTTCAGGGGGACTCTGAGGCTTATAAAATGAGAAAATTGTAATCAAAACATAAACATTTGTCACCCTGGAAGTGAGGTTTGGGAGGAAGTATTCTTTAAAAAAAAAAAAATGATTTATTTCTTTGGCTGTGTTGGCTCTTAGCTGTCTCACACTGGGACCTTCATTGTGTCAGGCGGGGTCTTCTTCCACCATGGTACACAGACTGTCTAGTTGTGACGCACGGGCTTAGCCGCCCCATGGCCTCTGGGACCTTAGTTTCCTGACCAGGGATTGAACCTGTGTCCCCTGCAGTGCAAGGGGAACTCTTAGCCCCTGGACCACCAGGGCAGTGTTAGCATTCTTGATGTACAGAAAAGTGTGGTGGGGTGGTGGTGGTGCATTCCTATCCAACCAAATGAAAATACGTGTTAGAGTGTGAGGTTGCTCCAATATAGTCAGCGTAATTCCAGCCCAAGCGGACTTGCTTCCGTGGGTTCCAGGTGGACCCTTCTGTTTAAGAAACCAGGTGGCGATGACACTAACTCCCCTCGCTTCTGATGGAGGGATGCACGCACACACTCCTGAGCCCAGGCCTTGGGACTTACTGAGAACATGGAATTCAGTGAGAAAATAAACCTACTCTCCACTTGACCCCATCTGGACTCCCTCCTCCCACCCCAGAGGTGATAATTACCGAAGGCTTAACACCTCTCCTGTATCTTTATATACCCACTCCTGGGTGGGAGATGACAAAAATTCCCAATTCACTGCCGAGAACTCAGGCCCTGGGGCAGAAGGAGGGGGCTGGGCAGAATGGAGGAAGTTCCTTGAGTTCTGACTCTGTCTAACTAACTGGAAGGAAGTGGACAGGCCACCCAGGACAGAGCGTGGGGTCAAGAATCTCTGATTCAATCTACACCATCGGGGCGGTGGGGAGCTCAGGCCTAGGTGGGGCTTCTTAGAGAAGGGGAAGTGGGACTTTTCTATTTAATTCCCAGAAACACATGCCTGGTGGCTTCCATTGTTCTTAGGATGGAGATGGGACTTTTCCCAGAACTAGCCAGGTCCAACAGGGTCTGTTCTCTGTTGCTAACCTCAGATACCATCTGGCGCCTCTGCTTTGCTCTGGGACACTGCCATGCATATCTTCTCTCCACTTCATAGGCCTCAGGACCTTTGCATGTGTTATTTCCTACATCTTGACTCTGTTTTCTTTACCTCCTCTCCTGATCTTTGCCTGTCTGCCTTATTTTAGGTCTCAGTTCAAATGTCACCTTCTTTGTAAAGATTGGAAATAACCTTAATACTTACCAGTATGTACTAGTGAGGGCTTCCCTGGTGACTCAGATAGTAAAGAATCTACCTGCAATGCAGGAGACCCAGGTTTGATCCCTGGGTCAGGAAGATCCCCTGGAGAAAGGAACTGCTTTCCTTTCCAGTCCAGTACTCTTGCCTGGAGAATTCCATGCACAGAGGAACCTGGTGGGCTATAGTCTATGGGGTCGCAAAGAGTCAGACACAAGTGAGCATCTAACACACATGGACTAGTGAAATAAATTAGGGTATAAGCAAATGATGCAACACAATGCTGTTTTATAAAAGAATGAGGAGCTGTGTCCATATGAATAAGGAGTCTGCTGTAAGGAAAAAATAAGTAAAACGAGAGAGAGAAAGAGGGAGTGAAACAGAGAGGAAAGAAAGAAAGAAAGGAAAAGAAAAAGAAAAGCAAAACATGGAATATTATGTATAGTAGGTTACCATTTATGTATTAACAAATCCAGAAAAAATATATATGGGGTATGTGTGTGTGTCTGTGTGTGTGTGTGTGTTTGGTAGTATGTACATACCTGAATACTTATTTTCTATTTCCAGTATATTTCCAGTTAGTGACAAAGCAGGTCACAAAAAGGTATGTCAGCTATTATCCTATTTTTTACATAAAATCATAAATACATACAGAATGGGGCTGGAGAGATTTGTAACTTAATATCTGAAGGTGTTGCAATTTCAAGTGATCACTTTTCCCTGTGCTGTGCTAGGTCGTTCAGTCCTGTTTGACTCTTTGCGACCCTGTGGACTGTAGCCTGCCAGGCTGCTCTGTCCCTGGGATTCTGGAGTGGGTTGCCATGCCCTCCTCCAGGGGATCTTCGAACCCACGGCTCCTGCGGCTCCTGGATTGCAGGCAGATTCTTAACCGCTGAGCCACTAGGGAAGCCCCTCACATCTTGTTTTGTACTTTCTGTGTTTTTTCCTCCAATGAACATGTTACTTTTGTAACCTGAAAAATGAAACAAGTCGCAGAGGCAGTGATAGGCAGCCCAGCCTAGATCTTAAGTGCTCAGATTCCAAGGCACATTGCTCCAGTTTCAGTCCTGCTCACTGGCTGTGTGACTTTGGGCAAATAACTTAACCTCTCTGTGCCTTTGTTTCTTTCTTTTTTTTTAATTTTTATTTGTTTATTTATTTTGTGCCTTTGTTTCTTCATTAATAAAATGGATATGATAATAGTCTCTAACTCACAGGGTATTGTGAAGACTTAACAAATGTATATGTCTATAATGACACAATAAGTTATATAGCTATATTTGCATTTATTTTTATTATTTTTTAAAAGTATTATCTTAAAAATTATTATTAAAATTGTTTTATTTGAAAATATTGGAACATGCAAGTATGTTACCTACTTAAAATATGTAAAATAAAAAATAAGCTACATTTGAAAATATACATTATCATGGTTAAACATATGCATGGGGTGCATATAATTTTATGTAAAATATTATCATTGTTATTTCTGATATACATCATATAAAAATGTTTGACATACATTTTTGTAACTGGCTTTGTCACTTAATATGTTAGGAATATAAAAAAGGTATTTCAGGATTCTCTGCCACTAGTTTTCTCCTTGGAGACAATGCGTGTCTATCCTGAAATATTTTATGGATGTACTACCAAACACACACGCGCACGCACGCATGCACACTCACATTCATAAAACGTTGGTCTTCTCTCCCCGACCTGGTCCCACAGTGGGAATGTCTACTTCCCAAAGCATGTAATCGCAACTCCTCTGGCACAGTGCTGTAGAACCCCTGGGACACATGACGACCTGCCACTAGACACCCCAGACACCCTGGAGCTGTGAAATGTCAGGTGCCAGGTGCAAGTGCTTGAAATTCACCGGCGTGGCTGATGCTGTTCGATTGGTTTTCGTGGTGAAGGCGGTAGAAGAAGGCTCAGGAGAGGTCTGCCCTGGCCTCCTTCCACGGACCCCCGGCCCTCGCCCGAGCGCACACTGACTCGGTGTGACAACTGGCTGAGCAGCTTTGATTAATTAAATATTTCACCCCGAATTTGCAAAACATCATCTCCGGCAAGTCCACATAACGCCTGTAACGCTGGGCTAATTAGCTTAGCAGGTCACAGAGCTGGTGTGCTGATGTCTGTGTGACTCTTAGGCTGAAGAATGCTGGCTTTAGAAGGGAGGGGAAGGCTTTAGGATCTGGCTAGCGTGCCATTTTGTATGGCACTCAATGAAAGATTTCTTCCTAATCATCTTGAAAATAGAACAACTCTGCGTGGAGGAATCTTATTCTGTGTTAAGTATGTTCTGAGTTTTACCATCTCATTTACTCCTGCGGATCAGAGCTGCAGTTAGGACTGTTCTGGCTGCAAGGCTGGAGAACCCAGTTATGGTTGCCTTGTGCCAGAAAGGCATCGTTGCAAATTATATACTTGTCTACTGTTATTGGCTTCTGGAATTGGACGATCTTGGAGTCATCCAGCTTCAGGAATAACAGGATCCAGCACCCACTTGTTGTCCTTAGGGCCTGGCTGATGCTAGGTGTGTGTGTGTATAGATATACATATATATGTGTGTGTGTGTTTATATATATGTATGTATGTATGTATATGGGGCTTCCTTGGTGGCTCTGTGGTAAAGAACCCACCTGCCAGTGCAGGAGAAAGGAGATGCAGGTTTGATCCTTGGGTGGGGAAGATCCCCTGTAGGAGGGCTTGGCAACCCACTCCAGAATTTTTGCCTGGAGAACCCCATGGACAGAGGAGCCTGGCAGGCAACAGTCCATAGGGTCACAAAGAGTCGGCTATGACTGAAACGACTGAGCATGCACACCACATCTTTTTATCCATTTATCTATTGAGTAACACTTAGGTTGCTTCTTTATCTTGGCAATCGTAAATAATGCCACTATGAATATTGGGGTGTGTGTGTCTTTTTGAAGTAGTGTTTTTGTTCTTTTTGGATATATACTCAGGAGTAGAATTGCTGAGTCATATGATAATTATATTTATAGCTTTTTGAGGAACCTGCATACTGTTTTCCACAGTGGCTGCACCCATTTACATTCCCACCTATGGTGTACATAGGTTCCCTTTTCCCCCCATCCTTGCCAACATTTGCTGATTTTAGGTTGGCCTTACTCCTAAGCCTGTGCCCAAGGCATGACCCTTGACATGCCTTCCCATCTGACTCTGCCATGCCCTTTGTTATGCATATAATTCTCACTGTTTTGTTTCATCATGTCCTCATTTATAGCTCTTGATCCTTTGCTTTATTTAAAGTTTTATTGTTGTTAGACAGTGGAGAACATTACGAGGGAGAATTAATGTTAGGAATCCTTTTCTTACCAGGTGTACCACATAGATGATCATTTGTAAAATTTCTGATCCTTTGCATTTGTTTTATTTGTGTGATAAGACATAATGATAAACACATGATAATGGTTTATCATACTATATATTTGATAATGGTGACAATGCTACTACAGTTAGCTAAGAGTTATCTTGTGCAAGGTACTATAATATGTTTAATTCTTGAAACATCTCTATAACATGGTTATTACGCCATTGAAAGTATTAAGCAATTAAAGAAATGAAGGAGCAGAGAGGTTAAGCATCTTGCCCAAGGTCACACAGCTAGAACATAGCAGAACAGAAACTGAAACCCAGTCTGTTTGACTCTAGATCTCTGCCTAATATTGCCTCTTACCATATAAAGTTTGTGGCTTCACTGGTATTATTGCTTAGAATAAGGCTGGGTTTAAGAAATAAAGAGATTACCAGAAAAATAAAAATAAATTTCAGTGCTGGGCCTTGTTGAGTACTGGGGAGAGGTATCAAGGATTGGCACATAGATTCAGATTCACATATATTTGGATTGGACATGATCATTCAGAGCCCTCCATGCCAGGGCATGAATCCCGTTTGTAGAGTAGCCAAATCCTTGTGGAAAGTATTCCCAGCTCACCATGATTCCCTCACTACCAGCTAAGGGCCCTGGTGGCTTTTTAAAGCCTGTAGTGTATTTACTGTAAGTCCATACTCATTGGCCATCCTGTTTAGACCAAGGTGGTTACCTTACCCAAGATGTGCCAGTAAGAGTTTTTTCCCTGATAATTTGGAGTTGAGAGAGAGGAATGAAAAGATAACACAGCACAAGGAACTCTGCTCAGTATTATGTGACAACCTAAATGGGAAAAAAAATTGAAAGGGACTTCCCTGGTGGTCCAGTGGCTAAGATTTGCACTCCCAATGCAGGGGGCCTGGGTTCAATCCCTGGTCAGGGAACTAGACCCCACATGCCTCAACTAAGAGTTTTCATGCTGCAACTAAAGATCCTGCAACAAAGATAAAAAATCCTGCATGCTGCAGCTAAGACCTGGTGCAGCCAAATTAATTCATTAAAAAAGAATAAATCATGTATATGTATAATTGAATCACTTTGTTGTACACTTGAAACTAACAATATTGCTAATCAACTGTACCCCAATATAAAATAAAGATTATTTGAGACTAAAAAAAAGATTCACACACACACTCACATGCATGTTGCTTCATTCTCTTTTAGTGGTTGAACCAATGACATCCCCGCCCTCGCTGGGTACTGTGGGGTGGGCCACGATGCAGTAGAAGAATCTGGGGTCTGCTTCCAGTTAAAGCAGAGGGATAAAGGCAGTCTGTAGACAGACAGACGGAGTGAAGAAACGGGACCGCTGGATTGCTGAGGGCCTCTTTTCCAGTTCTGCACCTTCCCCACAAGCTCAGCTGCATTCTATTCTTAAGGTTCCCTAAGACTCACTTGTTGTTATTCAGTCAGTAAGACATATCCAACTCTTTTGTGATGTTAGACTAAAACCTGCCAGGCTCCTCTGTCCATGGGATTTCTCAGGCAAGGATACTGGAGTGGGTTGCCATGCCCTCCTCCAGGGGAATTTCTCAACCCAGGGATCGAACCTGCATCTCTTATGTCCACCTGCATTGGCAGGTGCGTTCTTTACCACAGTGACTCCCTTAGTCCTTTATAACATATGCTGTCTAAAATACCTCTATCCAGTTTCTGTCACTTACAATCACTCAGCTTGGTATCAAATGCCCAACTTCTCTGCCCAGAGCTGGGTCAAGTCTATGGGGCAATTCAAGGGGAATCCCTTCTGAGCAGACCTTCTCTCTAACCCTCAGACTCGGCTGGAACCGTGGTTTCAGACAGCAGCCAACAGGAGCCCTTACCATCGAGGCCTGGTCAGCCAATGTAGATTTCTTTCCCCCCAAGGTCAGCAAAACCTAGCACAGTGATTTCCTTCTGTCAGCAGCCAAATTGATCATTTTCTCAGGCTGCCTGAGAAACGCCAATTCCTGAGCCTCAGATATTCACAGTGGAAACCTGTCTCTCCCCCTGGATGCCCTGGGGCCTTGTTAAAGCTCTCTCTTCAGCTCCAGGAGTCAATGTCCAGTCTCAGAAATGGCCCCATCTCACAATCCATCCAGGGGAGCGGGCAATGCTAAAATCCCTGGTGTCACGGCTGGAGTCTCACTGTCTCTCTTTAAGGGTTGATAGTTAAAAATTCATGGTTATTTTCAAAGGAGGAAAAATGCTTAAACTGCTTTCCTACTTGCAAACCTTCCCTTTTTTGATTCAAAATCAAACTTTTGTCTAGACAGGCGAGGGCTTTTTGCTGACATGCCTTGCCAGCTCAGAAACCTTGAGGTTTTCCAAAGGCAACACCCCCGCCCCTTCCTGGCGGCCGGTCTCTGGCCATGTTTCTTCCAAACACAACCTCTGAGCAGCTCAGAGCAGAGCTAACTGGGTGGAAAAGCCCAAGATGGACATTGGCGGTTCTTCCTTTGGCTCAGCCACCTTCCTTAACCAGTTGTCTATGCTGGCAGCTTCTATGCTAACTCCCCGGCACAGTCTAGCTTTATTGCAGTGTTTGAACAGGTTCTTCATCACCCAACCTGCGTGTGTGCTGGCTCAGTTGCTTCAGTCATGGCCGACTCTTTGTAACCCTGTGGACTGTAGCCCATCAGGCGCCTCCGTCCATGGGGATTCCCCAGGCAAGTATACCAGAGTGGGTTGCCATGCCCTCCTCCAGGGGATCTTCCCGATCCAGAGATTGAGCCTGCAAATCTCCAGCAGCTCCTGCATATAGGCAGATTCTTTACTGCTGAGCCACCAGGAAAGCCCCCATCACCCAACAGCTGCTGCTATTTCTCCTCTCCCCTTCTTCTTCCTTCTTGTCTTCTATTCCAAGTATGTGTTCACTGTAGAAAAATTACAAACTGGATAAGCACTAGGAAAAGAATAAATACCCCATCCCATGATCTTATTCTTATAAAAATTTTCTCTAAATATATATACATACATACTTAAGTGCGTTCCTGCTTAGTCACTCAGTCATGTACAATTTCCTGCGACCTTGTGGACTGTAGCCTGCTAGGCTCCTCTGTCTATGGGAATTTTCAGGTGAGAATACTGGAGTGGGTTGCCATTTCCTCCTCCAGAGGATCTTTCTGATCCAGGGGTCGAACCTGTGTCTTCTGTGTCTCCTGCATTGCAGGCAGATTCTTTACCCACTGAGCCATCAGAGAAACCCACATATATTCCTAGATATGATTAAATAAGGATCCTAAAAATTATTCCCAAAACTATACAGCTTAAGCAAGACAAATCTATTTTCTCACAGTTTCTGTGGGTCAAGAATTCGAGAACAGCTTGTGTGGGCAGGTGTGTCATTATCTCTTGTGAATTTGCAGCCAGATGTTGGCTGGGGCTTCAGGTCTCATCTGAAGGCTTGCCTGGGGCTGGACAGCCTGCTACTGAGACGGTGAATTCACTTAGCTGGCTACTTGGTGCTGGCTGTTGGCAGGGGTCTAGATGGAACTCTTTTTTAGTAGGCTGTTTGATCGTCCATCCTCACAATATGGCAGCTGGTTTCTCCTCAGAGTGAGTGATCCAAGAAAAAGCAAAGCAAAAGTGGGAATGATATTTTTGACATAGTCTCAAAGTTATATTTTATCACTTATGCCATATTCTTAGAGTCATACAGACCTGCCCTGATGCACTGTGGCAGAAAACTACACAAAACTGATGAGGTGAGGATACTAGGGGTCATGTTGCTGGTTGTCTATCATCGTATAATACCCATATCTTTTCTCTTTCTGCAAAAAAAAAAAAAAAAGATGGCATTGTAGTCTACATACCAACTTACCAACCATGTGACTGAGTCACCTTGGAGCAGATTCTCCAGCCCCAGTGAAGACTCTGATAACAATGCAATCCTCCAAAATCTGACAGTGACTTCATGAGAAATTCTGAGCCAAAAATGACTAGCTGAAACACTCAAATTCCTGACTCCCAGAAACTGTGAGATAAAAAACAGTCAGTGTGTTAAGTTGCTAAGTGTCTGTGACTTGCCATTTTCTGAATCAGTGTATTATAATCATCTTTGAACTATAAATAAATATAATTTTATAGCATCTTCTTGTGGGGGGGGGGGCAGCTGAAAATGTGTGTTTATGTGTATGCACGTGTGGAGGGTTATTTAGGTTGTTACCTAAACTGGCAAGTATCCCAGAATTGGGTAGGGACCTGGTAAGATAGCTGTGGTCAATGTTGCCCACCTATGCTCTCAGGTCTCTCTCTTTTAAAAATTATTTGTTTATTTATTTTTGGCTGCACTGTGCATGGGCTTTCCCCATTTGCAGTGAGCGGGGGCCACTCTGTTGCAATGTGTGGGCTTCTCGTTACAGTGTCTTCTCTTGTTGTGGAGCATGGTCTCTAGGGTGCATGGGCTTGGTAGTTGTGCACATGGGTTCAGTTGCCCTGAGGCATGTGGGATCTTCCTGGACCAGGGATCGAACTTGTGTCCTGTTCATTGGTAGGCATACTCCCAACCACTGAACCACCAGGGAAGTCCTCCAGGTCTCTTCTTTAGAGCATATGAAGGGGTTATACTTTCCCACTCACCTGAATTAATTATGAGCCTATGACTTGCTTGGCCAGTGAAATGTGAAAGTGACAGATATGACTTCCAAGTGACAGCATTTAATTACCTGTGCTCAATTTTTGTTGTTTTAGGCCACTGACATGAGGGGCATTTTTGTTGTTGCGGCATAACTTAGCTCACCCTGACTAATACAGAGTGTAAGACAGAAGGTGATTCAGGTCTCCTTCAAGGTTGGACCAGGACCATCTGCTGTCAGATCCCTTCCTTCCTCTTGCCTTGCTCTGCTCTGTGTCTCGGAGGCTGGGCTCTGCAAACTGTAGTTCACAGCTTTCCTATTCCACTGCTGGAAATTATGACCTATTGGAGGGTGGGATGAAGGGAGAGGTCAAGGTATTTTTTTCCCTCCCTTCTTCACTCAGGTCACAGCTCTTGTAGAAGCTACATCTTCTCTTTTCTTTAGCTCCTTCCACAAGTCTGGCTGTGGTTCCAGCTTCCGTCAGCAGGAGACCCCAAGCTTGGGCTGCAGTAATATCACCTCTTCTTTCTGTCCTCCAGCTGAGGGGTGTTGGTAACCCCCTGCTGTCTGGAATCTCTGCTTTCCTCACTGTATCCTTTGGTTTCTCAGATTTTCCATCTTTTGGGTAACTGATTCCCTGCATTAAAATCTCTTGGTTTCAAATACCCAGAGTGGCTTCTGTTCCCATCATTAGTCCTTGACTGATACCTGGACTCTGTGCCGGGACCTATAGAAAGAAAAGAAATGCAGTGAAGAGTGGTCCAGATATGATGGGCCTGCCCCATGAGGATCCACACTCTGATGGGGAAGGCAGACTCATAGGACGATTATGCTCAGCATGGGCAGTACAGAGACCTGGGGGCTCTAATACAGTCTTGGAGGTCTGGAAAAACTGAGATCTGAAGGATAAACAGGAATTAGACATCAGGGGAGTTTCTGGTATTCCCAAGCTGCAAGGCAGGGGCCAGCCCCTTTGCTCATTACTATTAGTAGCATCAGTTGACAGGGTGGGATTGGGCTGCCCCTGCCTTCTCTGTTTCCTGGCACTGGTGCTCATTTTGCTTCCAGCGATTGATTGCCAGTTACAACAATCTGGGTGATCTGGATCCAGCCACAAGCATTTCTGAGCGCCCATTGGCTCTGCAGATAAAGTGGCTCTGACTCCAAGAGGGATGTCATCATCACGTTGACTGTTTGGCTCATTTAAGAAAACGCCTGGAGAATCTGGGGAGATTGGCCAGAGAGCCTCCATCTATCCATCTTCTATTTCTTCATATGTGTTCTGAGCACCTGCTCAGGGCCTGGCCCTCTGCCAGGCACTGGGGTGGAAGGCAGCCACACCATCAAGTAAGACACTCTTCCTTTTTTACCTGAGGAACACATAGTCCAATGCAGGAGGAAGCAACAACAGAGAAAATTATTACAATACATTTTTCAAAAGCACATAAGGAATGAAACGGAGGGAGCAAGTGACAACCTAAGTTATTAGAAAAGCTTTCTCAGAGGAAGTAACATGGAACTGGGTATTGAAGGATGAGTAGGAGTTTGCTAGGTAGAGGAAGATAAGCAATAAGGATATTCTAAGTGATGGGAATAGTATGTACAAAAGTATAAAGCTGAGAATAAAAAAAATGTCAAACATATTGCATTCAGTGATTTGTGATCTAAAGTGTAGGGTGCGCATAGTATAGGGTTCTTGGCTGGGAGTGTATGAGAAGAGAGTAAGAGGGTAGGATAGGTCAGATCATGAATGACCTTGAATAGCAAGCTAAACAGTTTGGATCAAATTATATTAGGAGATTAGAATAGGAAGGAGCTATATCCAGATCTGCATTTTGCAAAGACTAGTATGGCTGTTTAGTATGGATAAGATTTACTTATTTATTCAACCAGTATATATTGAGTGCTACCATGAGTCAGTAGTTCTTTTTAGGTGTTCGCGGTAGCAGTGAACAAGAAAAACACCCTATCCTTCTCGAGTTTGATCTAGCATGTGTGTGCACGCTCAGTCGTGTCTGACTCTTTTGCGACCCCATGGACTCTAGCCAGCCAGGCTCCTCTGTCTGTGGGATTTCCCAGAGAAGAATACTGGATGCCATTCCCTCATCCAGGGGATCTTCCTGACCCCGTAATTGAACCTGCTTCTGCATCTCTTGCATTGGCAGGTGAATTCTTTACCACTGAGGCACTGGTGGAAGCCCCTCAATCTAGTGTAGAAGACAGATAATTAGAAAGTATATGTGTGTATATATATATATATATATATATATATATATAGTACTCAGTATATATATATATGTATGTGTATGTGTACATATGTATGTATATATGTACATATGTATGTGTATATGTATGTGTATATATGTGTGTATATATATGTGTGTATATATATATATAGTGCTCAGTGCTATGAAGAAATATAAAAAGCAACATAGTAGTGACTGCTGATGGCTATTTAGAGAGTCAGTAGCGGGTTTAGCAGAGAAGACAATGGCAACCCACTCCAGTACTCTTGCCTGGAAAATCCCATGGATGGAGGAGCCTGGTAGGCTGCAGTCCAATGGGGTCTCGAAGAGTTGGACACGACTGAGTGAGTTCACTTTCACTTTTCACTTTCATGCATTGGAGAAGGAAATGGCAACCCACTCCAGTGTTCTTGCCTGGAGAATCCCAGGGATGGGGGAGCCTGGTGGGCTGCCATCTAAGGGGTCGCACAGAGTCGGACACGGCTGAAGCGACTTAGCAGCAGCAGCAGCAGCAGCAGCGGGTTTAGGGTGATCTGGCAACAGGATTGGTATTCCAGGAACAAGTTCCTTTGAGATTAAATTACTGTCTGTGACAGGAGATGGGATTGAATGGGGGACAGTTTGGAATTATGGGAACTGAGGTGAATTATGTGAGGGATGGCAGGTTTAGGAGCCAGAAGGTGATGCACTCAGGGTTGAACATAGCTAGTTGATGCCACCTGTCACAGGGACGCATGGTGTGTCCACCTAGCCCTGATTGGTTTTTCTCCTGGACATATAGCTAGACTACATTTACCACCTCCCTTTGTAGTTAAGTGGGAGTACGAATTGGACAAGAGTGACATGGGTCCCTTCAGGCCTGGCATCTAAAACCTCAAACATAAATTATGCATTAAAAAAAAATTGTGTCTTTATTTTTGTCATTGATGGGTCTTCATTACTGCGTAGGCTTTTCTCTAGTTGTAGGGAGCAGGGGCTACTCTTGTTGCAGTGCCTGGGCTTCTCATTTCGGTGGCTTCTCTTGTTGTGGAGCACAGGCTCTAGGGCTCTCAGGCTTCAGTATTTTTAGCACATGGGCTCAGTAGTTGCCGCTCCCGTCTCTAGAGCACAGGCTCAGTAGTTGTGGCACATGGGCTTAGTTGCTCTATAGCATGTTGAATCTTCCCTGACCAAGGATCGAAACTGTGTTTCTTGCATTGGCAGGCAGATTCTTTACCACTGAGCCACCAGGGAAGGCCTAAACCCTCCCACATAATCTTCCACGCATTTCCTTCACTCACCTGAGAGCCAGATGCTTAACACCCAGTAGAGGGTCGGATGCCCTGGAACAGGTTTTCTGAACCATTGATTTGTGAACCAGACAACTCTTTGATGTGGAGGACTACCCTGTATACTGTAGGGTATTGACTAGCATCCCTGGCCTCTACCAATGAGATGTCAGATTTCCCCGCCTCCGATTTCAACAACCACAACCACATCTATATGTTACCCAATGTCCCCATTTGAGAACCACTGTCCTAGAAGAGAAGACAGAAGCTCCCTGGGTCCCTGAATGACTGTGTGGAACAGAGCTCACCCTGCTGATTCTCACTGGACTGGAGTGTGGATGCAAAATTAACCTTTACTGTGTTAAGCCACAGAGATTTGGGGGTTATTTGTTATAACAGCTTAACCTACCCTAATACACCCCTCACACCTGGAGTTCAAATAGGTCTGGGCTAGAGTTACATTCTTAGGAGTTATCATCAACCAAAGTTGTGAGAGAGCCTGAGGTCACCAGGATAGTGAGCTGAGAAAGGGCCTGAGTGCTGAGGATTAGGAAATTTGAGGATATGGCCAAAGGAGGAGAAGAGATTCCCCCAAAGAGGCTGATGGCAGGAGGTTGGAGGACATCCAGGAGAGGGTGGTTCCATGGATCCTGATGGAGGGAAGACTGGGAGCCCAGCAGGGAAGGCGGATAACAAAAGTTGGCTGGGGTTGCTGGCTATTTGGTGAATATTAAATCTACAGACTTAAGAATCAGGGAAAATAAGGAACAATCAACGTGGAAGAAAGCCAGCAAAAGGTCAGGTATCTGGTCGACACCTGTGGACACCTTCCTTCATTCTGGTGGTAAACCACCTCCCTCTTTAAGCTTTGTAGATTCCCCCATTAAAGACTATTCTTTCCAGATCTGCAGGATACATGGAGCTACATCTGTATAAGGCTTTAATCTGCCTCCCACCCACGCTCAGCCCAACCCTGGCCCCCACAGAAAGGTGTTGTATAAACAAAAAATATTGTCATTCCAAGATGCTGGGTAAGTGTTTGATAAAGATCAGAGGAAGGCCAGGACCCCTAATAGCCCCTGCAGTCAGACGGGGAGGCCTCATTCCATCTTTGTGTTTCAAGAAAAGTTTGTAAAAGGAAGCCCTGTGGCAGAGGCTGGCTGGGATGGTTTAACAAAATGAAGGAAATTCCCCATTTCCTGGTTGTAAGAAAATATGGGTGGGGCGAGCCTTAAGTGAGCCGATCACGGTGTCTGACTTTGATGTCAGATGAATGACAATGATCTCCAAGGCAGGAACACAATGTAATGAACTCACCCTGCTTTTCCATGAAAAACAAAACCACTGAAGGGGCCTTGAGTGGGAAAACAAAGGCTCTTTGAGTTGGGAGGCCTTGAGGAGGAAGACTTAGGGGTGTTCTCGAGCTGTGACTAATGGGGCATGAAGATGCTGGACTACTGGGCCAAAGAAGGGGGCTCATGGTAGATTTTGTAATGATGTCTCCATAGCTGCTGTTTAGTCTCCATGGGTGGCCTACTGGGTTTCTGGACCTAGATCTGAGTGTGTCAATATGGAGGTCAATACTAGAACATTTGGACAGCTCAATACAGACGAGACTATGAGGGACCGTGGGAATTAGAGCTCCCTGGACATAGGAAATGTGCAATAAATGTTTGCAGTGCTGAAAAAAAAAAAAAATGGAGGTCAATAAGAAAGTTCGCAATCTCAAGAAATAGTAGGACACTTATTCCCAACAGTGTTTATTGATGTTCAAGGCTCAGGACTGGGCAGTGGCATATGATGGTGAATATGGCAGGATGGGTCTGTTTTCGAGGAGGCTGATGCTTAGCTGGGAAGGCAGAGCACTTAATGAGCCACATGATGAAGTGTGTTAATGGCTATGATGGGAAAAGCACAGAGTGTGTGGTGCTCACAGTAGAAGCACCGGGTGGGAGGTGGAGGCAGTGAAAGTTGGATAATAATAAAGTAGGCAGAGGGGACTTCCCTAGTGGTCCAGTGGCTAAGAATCCACCTTCCAATGCAGGAGACATGGGTCCAATCCCTGGTTGGGGAACTGAGATCCCACCTGCTGCAGAGCAACTAAGCCCATGAGCCATAGCTAGAGAAGCCCGCACACAGCAGTGAAGACTGAGAGCAGCCAAAATTAAAAAATAAATAAATAAAATGAAATTTTAGAGAGACAAGCAGAAGTCAGGATTAACCCCAGAGAGAAAATCAGATTCCAAAGACAGAGGAGGGAATGGTGCTTAAGCTTGGTTTTGAATGATCAAGAGGAGCTGCCAGTAGAATGGGAGGAGGGAAAGGGCATTCCAGGCAGAGGGAACAGTGATGCAAAGCCACTGAGGCTTGAAAGAGTGCAGTTGGTGGCAACTACCAGTAACTCAGGACTGCTGGGGAAGGAAGTTCAGCAAACGACAGGAGACATGTCCAGCACAATAAACAGGGTCAGATCAAGAAGGGTCTTTTAGACAAAATGGTGAGGTTTGTTCTGAAGGCAATAAGGAGCCGTTGAAGAACTGTGAGCAGGGAAGTGATGTGATCAGATTTGAGTTTTGGCAAACACACTCTGGACCCTGAATAAAGGACAGCTTGGAAGAAGACTAGAGAGATGAGTCTGAAGATGGCATCCCAGACAACTTCAGGGAACAGGTGTGTGGCTGAGGCTTGGGGTAACTGAGTGTCTATTCTCACTATTGCATATAAAAATAAGTAACCATGAGTCAGGTGGTTGCTGGATGGTTTACCGGTGGTCTGGGATTAGACTGGGTTCAAGAATAAATATATCATTCAATTCCTCCAGTGAGTGATATGATTTGCATGCATATGGGGGTATAAGCCTGGGCATTTCTGCCTAGAGGCACATGGAGGAAAGACTGACTTCAAAGGTGAAAGTAACCTTGGGGCAGTGAGCTGGGGGTGAGGAGGGGTCTTACAAATTGAAACATCCAAAGGAGGTGGAAGCATAGCTGATTGGTTACAAGCATAAGTCTTGATCACAAACAGATCCAACCCTTGTCTTTTAATAGTTGTACAACTTTGAGGGAGTCCTCTTCCTCTTTCTGAGCCTCAGTTTTCTTCATCTGTGTAATGGGCATAAATGTAGCATGGAGTAAGGGCTCATTTAATAGTTCCTTCAGGGATTAGATATGTGCAGTCTTGGCAAACAATGTGTCTTTTTGGCTTTTCTTTGAGTTTCTCTTCATTCCACTCCTCAGTTTTCTAATGTCACCATCGTCTTTTTCTTTTTTTAATTCCTTGTCAAATCTCACTTTCAAGTAAGTTGTAAATGAGGCCAATGTAAGTTCTTCCGTTAGTGTTCTTCTGTTGGTTCAGTGGGAACCTTTTCAGTCTGTCTCAGCCAAATTTCTCTAGTGAAATAAACCAATAGAGTATATGTATGTGTATGTTTTAAAATATTTATGTTAAGGCATTGGCTCATACAATCATGGGTGCTAGCAAGTCTATAATCTGTAGGTCAGGCACACAGGCTGGAAACTCTTAGGCAGGACTTAATGCTACAGTTTTGATTCAGAATTTAGTACAATGTAATAGAAAGTGTGTGGAATTTTAAAAAGGAACTGTGAGTCCGTGACCAGCTCACAACTCTGCTCAACAGAAACGAGATCATATATGCACCATGGGATGCACCCTAGGATGTTCTTAGCAGCAAATGACTTGAAACAACTTAAATACCCACCAACAGCATGATGATGAATAGATTAATAGTGGTATCATGTCTATCTAGTGAAGTACTAGGTAGCAGTGAAAAAGAAACGCAGCCACATCAACTTGGATCACACACACACACACATATTATAGAGGAAAAGTATCTGGACACAAAAGAATAAAGCTCTATGATTTCATTTATTGAAAGTTCAAAGGTACAAGTTAAAACTATAGGAAGGTAGTCAGAGTAGGGCCCACCTTCGGGAAAGGACAAGGAGGGCGGGGCTGAGAGAAGTGGTGGGGGCACTTGCAATGTCCTATTGCTTCCATCTTTTAACTTTTGCACTTTTTTTAAAAAAAATTGGGGTATAATTGTTTTGCAATGCTGTGTTAGTTTCTGCTGTGCAATGAAGCGAAGCAGCTATATGCATACATATATCCCCTCCCTCTTGGACCTCTTCCCCTACCCCTCCACCCTACCCTTCTAGGTCACCATAGACTATGCTTCCATCTTAATGGTGGTGACAGGGGGATGTCCACTTTGTCAAAACTGAAGGGTTTCGATGTTAAAATGCATTCACTTTACTGTTTGTATGATTTACTTTAGTTAAGAGCTTGTATGAAGAATAGTGTTATGTTGGTGAGCAGAACACGTCTGGGGAACAGATCTGGCCCCCAGGCTGCTAGGAGGAAATTCTGGTTTGTCATCTTGCCTCACCACTGTCTATGTGGCTTCTGCTTCCTTCTCAACTGCTACAGGGAAAGGCACATTCACTTAACAGATGGGGAAACTGAGGCTTTGGGTTTGTGGCCGACTTTCCTAGAGGTCACTGCAAAAGCTGTTGAGCTGTATGCCAGATACAGAGATGAATCAAACCTTGTTCAGACCCTCAAAGAGCTCCCACCGTCTCAGTCATCAGCTCCTATCTGGGGGCGATTTTACCCTACACCCCCACCCCATTCAGGGGCATTTGACAATACCTAGAGACATTTTTGTCACCACTGGGGATGGGGGTGTGACAGGCATCCAGTGATAAGAGGCCAGGAATGCTAGGTGTGCCGTTCCGACAGTTTTGATGTCTCTATACCTGGTGTTTGTTTCAATTCCCATTTGAATATTTTGTCCATTACAATCTAGATATTGTTTAGAAATACGTGGATGAACTTGATGTTCGATCACCGAATGGATTTTGTATTTTTCCTTCACCTGAATCAGGGTTTATCAACCTCATTGCATTCCAAATTTGGGGCTCAGTAATTCTTTGTGGTGGGTACTGGGAGTGTTTAGAAGCATTCCTGGCGTCTTATCACTAGATGCCTATCATATCCCCACCCCCAGTGGTGACAAAAATGTCTCCAGGTATTGCCAAATGTCCCTGAATGAGATGGGGGTGTAGGATAAAATCATCCCCCAGATAGGAGCTGCTGACTGAGATAGTGGGAACTCTTTGAGGATCTGAACAAGGTTTGCTTCATCTCTGTATCTGGCATGCAGTTGTTGCTGTTTAGTAGCTAAGTCCTGTCTGACTCTTTTGCAACCCCATGAGCCTGTAGCCCACCAGGCTCCACAGTCCGTGGGATCTCCCAAGCAAGAATACTGGAGTGGGTTGCCATTCCCTTCTCCAGGGGATCTTCCCAACCCAGGGATTGGACCTGCATTGGCAGGCAGATTCTTTACCACTGAGCCACCTAGGACGTCCACTTAATATTTGTCAGCTGAATACAAACCAAAAAAGCATGTCTGTGCATGGTGTATGGTGTGGTCCCCATGCCCAGAAAGCTGGGTGCAGTCACCTCACAGACCAGCTCTTGTGTCTCAGCTCCGTTGTTTCACACCTTTGTAGTCTTGGGTAAGTGATTAAACATCTCCTTACATAGGTTCCTCCTTTGTAAAGCTGGCAGGAGAACAGTGTCTGTCCTTGTGGTTTTAGTGTGTGGGTTGAGGAAATAACTAAGCCTGTGCATCACTGTGTGTGAATTAATCAGAGAAAGCTGTTTTTATTGGGAACCAGGTGAGTGAGAACCGAGTGATCAGGTGAGCTGCAAATAAAACTCAAGTTGCGATTCTTGGCTTGGAAGAAAAAAGTACCAGTCCAGTGCTGAGTGGGACTTTGCACTTAAAGAGTCTTTATGCTTTGCAAAGGGCTCTTGTATTATTCTGCTCATTGATGCCCTGAGGTGAGACATTTTTGCCCCACGTGACAGAGGAAGGAATGGAGGTCCTGGAATTTCAGGGAGTCAGCCAGGTCACTTAACTCAGCCTGCGTGGGCATCTGCCTGCTTCTTTGAAACCTTACTGAATAGGTCCAGGGAGCCATTGGAGGTGGACCCTGGGCAGTGGCAGGGGAGGAGGAGCCTGTCCTGAGTGGCTGCTGGGGAAACGGAGTGTAGGAGTGGACTGACATCTGTTTTTCTCAGGCGCACTCAACACCCACCCTGCCTTCTTCTGGTAATAACATCCCACCTTTCCCTCCCCGGCCCCCCAGCCAATCATCCAAGGAGAACGGACCTACTTCCTGTTCCAGATCCGGCCAATCAGCACATCCCATTCCCTGGGCCCCAGTGATAGGCTCAGGGATGGTCATGTGACTCAAGACAGTCCAATGGGAGCCAACACTCCTTGGGCTCTGGCTGGAGCAGAGCTGTTTTTCATTGGAGTCGCTGAACTGGTAAGACATCTGTTGGGAGCTGGTGGTGGGCATCTTGCCACCCTGAGAGATGGATCTGCCTGCAAATGAAGCCAATACAAGCAGAACAAGGAGGAGAATAGGGACTGGTTTAAGCTAATCTGCATTGGTTTCCGTGTCTGGACTAGGCAGTATGTGTCTGCTCCCACACCCCCATCAACACCTCTCTGGGTGAGAGCAGGGAACAAGGATGCTGGAAAACGAGCGATAAAGGTTCGTTTTTGGTTTTATGACACTGCTTGGTCAGGACACTGGTGAAAAATCAGCTGAACTCACCAGATACCACTGAATATTAGAAGGTGTATCTCCCCTCCCCACCCTCATGTTGTTCCCCAGATCTCAGCTTTTCCTTCCACAAAACGGGTATGCCTGTGCAGTGTAGCCATCCAGTAGAACAGCATGTTCGTTTCCACTAATTACTTGTCTGTATCTGTTCCTGACCTTCCATCTCCTAATAGTAAGAAAACAGCTAAGGTATTAGGCACTTGATATATATTATGCATTGTGCTAAACATGTTGCCCCTGTCATTACCTCTCTGAATTCTCCGGGCACTCTTGGAACTAACCTGGGAAGGAAGGGCATGGCCGAGGTCACATGGGCTCCTCTGCAGAGGTGAGCCAGGACTAGAGTCTTAATGAGATCTTGCTTCCAAATAGGCACAGCATCACAGTTTTCAAATGGCTTTCTTCTTCTTCTCATTTGGTCCTCACCTGATTTTTTGAACTGGTTGTTCATTCTTGTTGGACAGATATGGAAACTAAGGTTCTTCAAAGGGCAGGGAACTTGACCAAGACAACAGAGAGAAGTTGGAGGAGGAGAATGGTAATGGTAACTGATACTCTGTAGGGAGCCCTTCACTAGGTCACAATTACATACATTGTAGGAGCAGGTGGAGCGATTCTTACCTCCATTTTACAGATGAAGAAACTGAGGCTTTCAGGATGAAGTCACTTGACCCAAGTTGCAGAGCCAGTTATGATGCCGCTGAGGCTTGCATCCAGGCAGTTGGATGTCACAGCACTTGTCTTTTAAGCACTGTCCCGTGCCAGCTTTCCAGAAATGGAATCTGAAGCAGGTCCAAGCCGCGTGGGCCACACACTCTCCCGTTATTTTGAAAGAAATGCACTAAGAGAATAACAGAGGGAGAATGTCCCAACTTCATTGTTCCCCACTTGGCAGCCCCCTCTGGTTCAGGTAAATAGAAGTGATTCCGTCATTGTTTGTCCCTGGTCTTAATGACTTTGGTCTTTGTGTCTTCGGAGCCAGACCTCACCCCTGGGAAGCTGGCCTGGGGCCTGAGAGGCACCAGCCGCCTCTGTGAACAATGGCCTTTGTTCTTCACACTTTCCCTATCAAAGCCCCGCAGCAGGGATGGCCTTCAGAGGCGATGGACGCTGTGATAATCCTTGTGCCAGAGCTAGAAGGGGGGGCAGGAAAGGCGGGGTCAGGTGTAACTTTGACCCAGTTAAGTCACTCTGGGGTCTGCTGTCGTCCAGTGTTGGTGAGAATAAGCTCTGTGAATAGCTTTGGGGTTATTAGCTCATCAGGTCTTGTGTGAATTGTTCTCTTGTTATCTTCTGGGGAGTAGCGAGTCTGGAAATGATATTGGTGAACAGGGAATTTCAACAACAACAACAATAGTAACAGTGATGATGATGATGGTGATGATGCTGGCTATATTTATCGTTCACTTACTGTGTTCCGGACACTCTTAAGTATTGCATATACAGTAGCAGTTAATTCTAACAACAACCCTAGAAGGTAAAACAATTATTATTACATGTATTTTTAGATGAGGAAAAAGGAGGCTCCTGGGGTGGGTGGGGGAAGGTGTAAATAACTTGCCCAAGGTCACCAAGCTGGGCCTTGAACCCAGGTCAAAGTGACTCCAGAGCCCATGGTCTTAACCACTAGGTTCAAGTGGGCCTTGGTAAGAAAGAATGGAGCCAGGGACATTGAGAGCAAGCATACTTGGCGTTCTGCTTTCAGCCACTCATGCAGCCTCGGGCTGGTGGTCACCAGTGGCCGTGCCTCCTTCATCATCTGTAAGATGGGGAGTCCTAACGTCTGCATACCCGAGTCCCATAGGAAATAGAATCTACCCTGGATGGTGCAACCTGTGAGACTTTCATCAAGGGCAACTTATCTAAGGGTGGGCAGGGCTTAGTGAACACATGAGGGATGCTAAAGCCCCCAGAGTCTGGCAGCAGTGGGGAGCTCTCACCCTCTATAGGTTGTAGGAGCAAGACATAAAGAAATGAGATTTCAGGAGCCCTCGGCAGGCTGAGGTGGTGATGGAGGAGCCACCTGGCAGGAGCTGCAGTGCGGAGGCACAGAACCCTTGCCAGTGATGGGATCCTGAGTTAGGGAGAAAACATGGAAGAGATAACACAGCCTCTTTCCTTTTACCCCCTGATCTCTGGCCACTGCCTCCCATTGGATGATTCCAACAGGAAATCAGAGCACAAGGGATTCTGGGAAGTGTAGTCCATAAGGCTAGGGGTCAGTTTCTGGGACACAGAGGACAGAGAAGGGCAGAGAGTGGGGGAGAGGGCAAATGGAGAATAACCAAGTCCCACCTTCCTTGGTCCTCATGAACAGGGAATAAGGTGACTCGTGTAAACACCTCTTCTGTAGGAGGCATGCGGCCAATCCATTTGGTTTTGTTACAGGATAAGGCATGGGGATCCTTGTTGGTATTCAAAAGTGTCTTCTGTTCACAGGAGGCAAAATTGCATCCTGGAAAAGTGTCGATTCTGGAGCGAGACATCTTTGATTCAAATCCCACTCTCCCACCTACTGGTTGTATGATCCCAGGGAATTCATTTAAACACCTTACACCTAAGTTTTCTCATCTATAGTATGATCTGTAATTTAACACATATGGGATCTTAACTCCTCAGTTATAGACGAGTACCTACATCTCACAGGGACATGAGAAGCATTGAATGAGTTAAACATGGGAAGCTCTTAGAAGAATGTCTGGCCCTTGGTCAGTCCTCAGTAAATGCTGGCTCTTTCTTGTGATATTTCCAGATGCTTACTTTCAAGAAGGGCTGTCAGACAAGTCAGCGAAGAGCAGAGTGATGAGTCTTCTCAGTCTAAGAAGTAGGTATTGATTGGGGAGCAGAGACAGGAAGCCTGTTTCAATCAAGTGGGTCAAGGAAGGCCTCTCTGAGGAGGTGACATTTGAGCTGAGACCCGGAGGAGGAGTGAGAAGCCTCCAGGCCTGAAGAAGAGGGGCCCAGGCAGCAAGGATAGCAGGTGCAAAGACCCTGAGGCAAAACCAACTTGGGATGTTCAAGGAACTCCAAGAAGATGGTTGAGCCAGGTGGTGAGACTGGAGGTCAAGGTCAGAGAGGTGTCAGGGCCCGTGGAGGCCAGAGTAAGAAATTTGGATTTTCTTCCAGTGACACAAGAAGCTGCTGGAAGCGTGTTATGCGAAGAAGGGATGTGATTCTATGTATTCGTCTGGGCCTTTTCAAGAAGCAAATACCAAGATGGGATTAAATGTGCAGGAATTTAATTAGGGGAAGTGCCTGTTTGAGAGCAAGTAGAGAGACAGAGAACCAGAACAGGCGGGGAGAGCTGTTGAACTTCAGTGCAGGTCTGATCCTGAGTGAGGGAGGAGACAGGGAGAGAAGGTCGTACAGCAGGATGCCTGGGTGCCACGCAGACTAAGGAAGACCCAGGAAAGCCGTGGGGAGGCCTGGAGCTGTCAGAGGAACTCCGTGTCTCCCTGGAACAGACCTGCCTCAGGGTCCTTGTCAGTTTCAGACACTGCTGAAATGCGGTCCCCAGGAACCACGGCCCATGGAAGATGTGGTCACCCAGGAAATACAGGGCAGCTTCAGAGTCCAGCAGCTGTGGCCCTCGGTTCACTGTGTTCCTTGCGGTTGTTGGTCTAGAGATATAGTATCCTCACCTTACCTTTCCAACTTACATTTTATTTTTTAAAAGTCTTTTTTGAATTTGTTACAATATTGCTTCTGTTTCACGTTTTGGCTTTTTGACCATGAGGCCTGTGGGCTCTTAACTCCCCAGCCAGGGATCAAACCTGCACCCCCTGCATTGGAAGGTGACGTCTTAACCACTGGGCCACCAGGGAAGCCATCAACTTGCATTTTAGACTTGCACAGGGCCTATGCTAAGGAGCCCAGCTGGGAAGGTGGACGAGAGGCACGCTGATGACCACTGAAAACTCTGGCCCTGAGGGCCCAGGCAGGAGGGGCTGAGTGGGCGACCCAGATGGAACTTGGTGGGAGGCCAGACAGAGGTGTGTGCCTCCCAGTGAGTCAGGCCCCGCCTGGCTCCTTCCCTGCCCGCCCAGCCTACGGCACCCCCTAGGTCCCCTGTCTCCCCGGAGGAAGTTAGGCCTGTAGCCCGGCTTCCTGCTATTATGCCATTTTTACAGCCTGGACTTGATTTAGGTGTTACCCTTATGGCTAAGAATATGCCCTGACACTTGAAAGGAACTTTTATTATTGTCCTAATTTGTGAAGAATTAGTTGTTGCTTTTTTTTTTTTCTCTTTCCCTTCTCCCCTTTTTTCTCTGCAGGGTCAGGCTGGAGCCCTGTTATTGTTGTTAAATTTAGATCTGGAACTATATTGGGCCCGGCCTGGTGTCTCTGTGCTTTCACTTCTTAAAACAGGAAGGAAGGCCCCAGCTGGGGGCTTTCGGAGCGCCGAGGAGCTGTTCTGAAGGCCTTGGGGAAATGTATGTCAGTGGAAACCACTAGAAATGCGTAGGAGGGACCAGATTCAGAGAGTGTCTTTGCGTGGTTGAGTTGAAAAAAAATTTCCCCTGGACCTTGTGAATATCCCAATGAGCCAGACAGCCTGTTGTGGTGGGTGGGAGCCTTACTGAGTGGGTTCACAAAATCCCAGCTCTGCCACTTTCTAGCTGTATGATTTGGGACAGCTTCCTCCTTGCCTCAGCTTCCCTATCTGTAAAATGGGTATAGTGATATTACCAACTGGTTGGCTTGAACAGCAGAAACATGTTCTCTCATAGTTCCAGGGACTAGAAGCTGAAGATTACAGCATCTGCAGGGCTTTGCTCCCTCTGAAAGCACCAGAGAAGGGCATATTTCAGGCCTCTCTCTTAGCATTTAGTAGTTTCTTAGCTTGTGACAGCGCAACTTCCATCTTCATGTTGTATTGCCCTTATGTGCATGCCCCGTGTCCAAATTTCCCCTTTTGATAAGGATACCAGTCATACTGGATTAGAGGCCCAGCTACTGCAGCATGATTTGCTCTTAACTTATGGTGTCAACAGCACCCCTATTTCAAATAGGTTCACAGTCTGAGGTTTTGGGGCTTAGGACTTCAAGCTATGAAATTTGGGGTGGGGGTCATTATTCCACCCATAATGAGAGGCATCTTGTCATAAAGTGTTCTGTCCAACCTGAACACAGCTAGTAAGTGGTAGGGCCAGGATCTGAGCCCCGGACAGTCAGATTCCACAGCTCATAACCATAGCCGTGACGCTGAAGGCAGCGGTGGACTTGCGCACTCAGAGCTGGGCCCCAGTGCCGTGGCTTGGTTTCGAGTTGGCCTAGAAGGAGCGGATGGTTAAGGATATTGAAAGAGGTTATTAGAGGCAGGTGATGAACATCTGAAGGGCTGGCTCTTCCTTAACACAGAAATGAAAGGAGAAAGTGCTTCCCCTGAGAAGACAGCAAGAGGAAGGTGCAGAGTTGATGGCGATTGGAGGTGGCACTTCCCTTCCCCTACTCCATCCCTTTCTCCCCGCTTCCCTTCCCGCCTGCCCTCCACCTGGAGAGTCAGCAGGAGCCAGCTGTCTTTTGAAGGGGAGAGGGGCTGAAAGAGGATGCTGAGAATGGCAGAAAGGTTCTTTCGAGGACTTCAGAGATTTCCCCTGCCTGGCAAGACCTTCCCACTCCTCTAAAGGGTGGGGGTGATGCCCAAGCAGAGATATAAATATCTCTCGCTCTTTTTCATAATTCAGGAGACTGTCAGTCACTGGAGAGACCACACCAAGAGGCATGATGATGGATGTGGGGTGATGCAGAAGGTGTCTGCTGCTGCTGCTAAGTCGCTTCAGTCGTGTCCGACTCTGTGCGACCCTATAGACGGCAGCCCACCAGGCTCCCCTGTCCATGGGATTTTCCAGGCAAGAGTACTGGAGTGGGTTGCCATTGCCTTCTCCGGAAGGTGTCTGAGAACGCACAGAAAGGAGCTCTGTAGTCCCGACTCCCTGGACCACCCCCCAGGTGACAGAGCTGATGTCACAGGGAGCTGGGGACGCATGGCATTGCCACCTCAGACCTTCCTGGCTGAGGGCTGCGTGAAGAGAGGCTAGGTGTCCAGCATCATTCTAGATTTAGTTGTCATTGTTATTTAGTTGCTCAGTTGTGTCCGACTCTTTGTGACCCCATGAACTATAGCCTGCCAGGCTCCTCTGTCCATGGGATTTTCCAGGAGAGAATACTTGAGTGGGTTGCCATTCTCTTCTCCAGGGGATCTTCCCAACCCAGGGATCGAACCCAGGTTTCCTGTAGTGCATCCAGATTCTTACCATCTGAGACAACAGGAAAGGGGGTTCCTACTCATCTAGATTTTACTGAGCATTTAGTTGAATTAGGCACTGCCCCCTCGAGTGATCATATTTCATCCCCACCATCTCCAAGAAGTGGATATTATTATTTCCTTTTTACAGATGAGGAAACTGAGGCTCAGTGATAAGACGCAAGAGCTAGGATTTGAACCTGGGTTGTTTGACCTCAAAGCCTGTGTGATTCACCACTCTGAAAGTTCACATTCTTTTTTTTTTTTTTAATTGGAGGATAGTTCTTTATGATGTTGTGTTAGTTTCTGTTGTACAACAATGTGAGTCAGCTATACATACATATATCCATTCATCCCTTCTCTTGTGAGCCTTCTTCCCGCCCCTCCTGCATCCCACTGCTCTAGGTCTTCACAGAGCACTTAGCTGAGCTCCCGATGCTTTATAGCAGGTTCCCGCCAGCTATTTATTTTACACATGGTGTGAAAGTCCACTTTCTGAAGGTAGGAAGCTTCAAGTTCATCTCAGCAACCTCCTTACCCTTCTCTAAATAGCTTTTCTCTAAGTAGAAGTCCAACATCTCCTAGGAAAGCCACGATTTGCATTTCAGACACATTCACCTTCTCTGTCAGCAGCCCCCATCAAGACCGACTCCCCGTGTTGTTTTGCCCTTAATGGACAACCGTAGTGGCTTATTGATGGGTCTCTCAGCACTCACTCTTGTCTTCTGTCTGTCCTTTCCGCATAGAGCAACCAGGGTGTCCCCTGCAGTAACACAGATCTGGCGAGTGCCTCAGCAGATTAAAAGCAGAATAACTTTGTTGTGCAGTTGTTCAGTCATGTTCAACTCTTTGTGATCCCTTGGACTGCAACATGCCAGGCTTCCCTGTCCTTCACTATCTCCCATAGTCATCTCAAACCCATGTCCATTGAGTCAGTGATGCCATCCAACCGTCTCATCCTCTACTGTCCCCTTCTCCTCCTGCCTTCAATATTTCCCAGCATCAGGGTCTTTTCCAATGAGTCAGTTCTTCACATCAGGTGGCCAAAGAATTGGAGCTTCAGCATCAGTCCTTCCAATAAATATTCAGGGTTTATTTCCTTTAGGATTGACTGGTTTAGTCTCCTTGCAGTCCAAGAATAACTATATGATATAACAATTCTGGTTTTTGGGTATCTACTCCAAAGAACTGAAAGCAGAGTGTTGGGCTGACACTGGCACACCCCTGGCCACAGCATCATTATTCACAGTAGCCAAAAGGTGGAAACAGTCTCAGAATCGATTGACAGATGAACAGACAAACAAAATATGGTCCTTTCATACTGGAATGGTATTCAGCCTTAAAAGGAAGGGAGTTCTGACACACTCTACAGTGTGGATGAACCTTGAAGACAATATGCTCCATGAAGTAATCCACTCACAAGATGATAAAATCTGCATGATTCCACTTATAATGGGTGCCCGGAGGAGTCAGATTTACAGAGACAAAGTGGAATGGTGGTTGCCAGGGGCAGGGGAGAGAGGAAGCAATGAGTCAGTGAGGCAATGCAGACCCTTTTTTCCCGGGGGAGATCCCCTGGAAGAGAGAATGGCAACCCTCTCCAATATCCTTGCCTGGAGAATCCCATGGACAGAGGAGCCTGCAGTCTACAGTCCATGGAGTCACAATGAATAGGGCATGACTGAGCAACTAACACACACACACACATTCCATTGTATGAGTAGAACACAGTTGGCTTATCCCTTCAGTTTCTCCCATGTTTTAGCTATTGGAAATAATGCTGCTGCGAGCATGGGTGCATTCATCATGCAGTTTTGAGAGTTAGCCCTGTGTGGTTTCTAGGTCTGAAGTCATGAATGCATGCATGCATCCATCTACTTGTTCATTCAGCAATTTGTCCAGTCCTCACTAGGCCAAATGGGAACTCAATGCTATTTCTTAATCCTGATGTGACCTCAGTCAGGCACTTGAACTTCTCCAGCCTCTGTTTGTTTTTGTACAATGGGAGGTGGCAAGAACCCACCTCTGTGGTGATGGAGCAGGTGAAAACCAGCCCCGAGATCTTGCATGCCTGCTTCCTTCCCCTCCATGCTGCCTGGCATGCCTGGAGAAGATCAGGGTCCATCTCTACCTCTAGCTCACTCTTTGGTCACTTCCAAATCTGACTGGCCTCCCCTCCCTAGGGGGCAAGGCCTGAGCAGGTAGACAAGCAGACCAACCTTGTGATGCCCTGGTCGGCCCAGGTGCCACCTGAGGCCAAATGCCTTCTGATGAGAAGCTTTGGACTCGCTTGACTCCCAACCCCCTCTGTCATGCATCCCCACTGTGCAGCGCAGCTGGTCAAGGAAAGGAGACCAAGTCAAAGATCCTGGGCATTGATGAAGCAGAGATGAGTGGCCGAGATGTCGGAGGTCAGGAATGCTTGTATTCTTGCAGAGGGTGGAGGAGGAAAGACACTCTTCTAAGCTGCCCTTCTCAGCCCTCCCTGGTTCCTTGAGGGGCCGCCCATCTCCCTGAAAGGCTTCCTTTCAACATTCCTCTGCATTCTGGGCTCCCACTGGGCAGGAAGCAACTGCCCCCTCAAACCCCCCAGGACATCTCAGCTGGCACTGTCATTTAGCCTGATTCCCAGAGATCCCCAGGGACAGAGGAAGGGGGCAGGCAGAGGGGTCTCCTCTGTTGCTTGTGGATGAGGCAGGCAGAGAGCTGAGTCTTAGGAATGTCATCCTGTTGACTTTCTCTCCTTCTCCCCGGGGAGAGAATGTCTGTAAAAGAGAAACAGACCAACAAAAGCAGCCAAACACAGAAAATCTCCTTTCTGACTCGAAATGCCTCAAACCAAATATGGGCTTCCTTCCTTTTCCTGCACTTTGCTTTATGGTGCTTCACAGATAACTTTGTTTTTTACATACTGAAGGTTGGTGGCAACCTGCATTGAGCAAACTCTATTGATGCCATTTTTCCAACAGCATTTGCTCACTTCCTGTCTCTGGGTCATACTTGGGTAATTCTCCCGATACTTCAAACTTTCATGATTGCTGTATTTGCAATGTATTTCGTAAATTACTGTATTTGCGATGGTGATCTGTGATCAGTGGTCTTTGATGTGACAACTGCAACAAGACTATGACTTGCATCACCGTTGGGTACCCGTCCTTCACCCCTGCTCGAATGTGAGCTCCTTGTGAGCAAGGATCCAGTTCTATTTGCCTGTGTCTCCCCAACGCCTGGACCCCAGTCGGTGCTCCATAAATGCTTCCAGAAAGGAATTCTCAAGAGTGGCAGGAAGAAGGATGGAGTCACGAGGCACAAGTTGCCCTTGGAAGGAAGGGCCAGGTTTAGCATCTTCGGGCGTGATCGTTCTTATGCAGGATTCTAGAGCTTCCTTCCTCTTTCAATGGAATCTTCTCCCCTTTTCATCATTTAGAAATGTTATTCTGGGAGACGGGTCTGTAGGCATCACGAGACTGCCAACGGGGTCCCCAGTACTGGCAGGTAAAAGGAAGGGGCTCTTCTGGCGGTGGAGACGCAGCCTTCCTCCTGTGTCAGCTTCTAGTGAGGGCAGAAATGTCTGTCCTTACAGACTGGTGACCTTCCAGGAGAGACTGGGTGGGAGGGGTGGAACCTGGGGTTTCCTGCTCCCCTTTCCTCTCTTCTCCCCTCCCCCACTTCCTTCTCCCTTCCCTCCTCACCCCTGTCTCTTCCCCTCCATCCTCTTCTCTCTCTCTGCCTTTCTCTTTCCTTCTTTTTCTTTTTTTATAGTATTTATTTATTGGGCTGCACTGGGTCTTAGTTGCAGCACGTGGGATCTTTAGTTGTGGCATGCAAACTCTTAGTTGTGGGATGTGGGATCTAGTTTCCTGACCAGGGATTGAACCTGATACCCCTGCACTGGCAGTATGGAGTCTTAGCCACTGGACCACCAGGGAAGTCTCATGCCTTTCTCTTTCTTAGTATTGCTCCCTGTCTGTCTCCTTTATTTCCCTTCTCTCTGTCCTTCCCTTCTCTCTCTTCCTCTCTCTCTCTGAATGTTTGTGGACATTGCTTTCTTTACCTGTGAGTGTATGATGCCTGGACAGTCAGGGATTCCCTTTGTGTGTATATCTGCCTGGATGGCCCTGCTCCCTCTCATTGTTTATGGAACATGATATATATTTGAATACCTGGTAGTTGGCATATTCTCTTTGGGGCCCCAGAAGTCTGTGTGTGTTGGAAATATGGGTTTCCTATTTGTGTTTATCTGTGTGCTCCAGTGTCTGTGTACACCTTGGTGGTTTGAAGATTCTGAGTGTGTCCCTGGATATTTCCCTCTGTCTCTGTGTTTGTTTTTGCCTGCTCCCTTGGATGCTTCCATTTCTCCGTGGTATGATACCTGGTGGTCCAGGCTGTCCTCCCTCCCCCAAAGAATGTGATCCTTCATGTGTAACCCCCCAGAGGGGTGTGTATTTATCCCTCACCTCCGCTCCCAGGAAACCAGGGTTTTCCCACCATCGCAAATCCATGAGCTTTTCAAATTGATGCCCATAGGTTAAACCTTCATGATCTAGACCAGAGGTTGGCAAACTTTTCCTTAAGGGGTCAGATGGTAAGTGTTTTAGAGTTTGCAAGCCGTGTGCTTGCTGTCACAACACTCACCTCTGCTTTTGTAAAGTCTCAGCAAATACCACACACAATACAGAAATGAGTAAGTATGATTGTGCTCTCATAAAACCAAATTTGTGGACACTAAAATTTGAATTCCATATAATTTTCACCTGTGAAAGGGTAGTCTTCCTTTTATTGTTTGTAACCATTTAAAAGGGTGAAAACTATTCTTAGCTCATGAGCCATACAAAAATAGATGGTGGACTGGATTTGGTTCACAGGTCATAGTGTCTGGATCCTCTGTCTATTGAAATCAAACTGGTCTCCTGCCTGTGGCCTCTACCTGGCTTGAGAAAGTCATGTGTCAGGGGCAACTGAGTTAGCACTTGAGCCTTCCCAGGGGGCCAGGACACTCACCTTGGATCCCTACAGGCTGCGATCACCCATCTCTGAGGCTTTGTTGAGGGTCCTCCTGGGTGGGCTTTGCAGCAGAGGTCTTGATAGCTGAAGACCTCGTGTTGAGAGCAGAGTGGAGCAGACCACTTATACTTGAGTCCCAGAACGACTCCCTACCAGCCTAACGACTTTGGACAAGTGACGTCTCCTTTCTGAGCCTCAGTTTCCTCATCTGTAAAATGGGGCTGTTAATCATACCTTTGCCCTAGGGCTATTGTGCAACCTCAAAGACACAGCAAGCGTACACTGAGCGTGACTCCTTGTGAACGTGAAATGCATGGGAACTTCGGCCTCACCTGTGATGACTCCTGAGCACAGCGAACCCCGGAAGAGGGGAGAGACTATTTCTGCCAAACTGGTCTGGGCCCTTGGGATTCTGCTTTCCTGTGGTTCTCAGGCTCTTAGGTTACCTAGAAATGTAACCCCTGGTATTTCTCTTAGATTCCCCAGATAAAAATCTGGGTAATTACTACCTTTGTCCTTTTAATGAGCTATTTCAGTGGCTGTTGTTTAAATACTAGAGCAATTATCTGTTAGAAATACTGGCCTCTGGGTTCCTGTAGCCTCACTTTTCTGGGGTGGCAGATAGGGGTATCTTTCTGCTCCCCTCACTCCCCAGGGATGAGAGACAAGGAAGGTGAGAGATCCTTCTTGGGGATGATGTGGGCATGGTGGGCAAAGCTGTCCTCAGAAGTAAACCCGCAGACCTGCTCTTGTGAGGATAGCTTGCTTTCTTTTTTAAGACAAGACTGATTTATTTGGCTTCTTCAGGTCTCCGTTGCGGCATGCGGGCTGCAAAATGCACGGGCTCTGAAGGTTGCGGCATGCTGTGGGCTCTAGCTGTGGCGGGCAGGCTTAGGAGCTGCTGTGTGCAGGCTTAGCTGCCCCCTAGCACATGGGATCTTAGTTCCCTGACCGGAGATCAAACCCGAGTCCCCTAAATTGTAAGGCGATTCTCAACCACTGGACTGCCAGGGAAGTCTCTACTTATGATGGCTTCCTCTTGACGTCCTTCAAGCTGACGTTGTAAGCCGCAGAATTTCCCATGCCAAGGATTTAATGACATTTCCACTTAACTCGTGACTTTTAACTTTGGAAATACCATTGTCCACCATGTAGCAGAGCAACCAGATGGCTTGAGCTCAGGGACCAGTACTAACTTGGAAAATCTATTTCACTCAGACAAAGTTTCCCCCAAATTTCCTTCTATTGTGTCACTATCCTGCCCAACAAACTTTAATGGCTCCTTGCTACCTCGAGGGTTAAATATTAGTACCTTATCCAGAGGGCTTCCCAGGTGGTGCAGAGGTAAAGAACCTGCCTGCCCATGGAGGAGATGCAGGAGACAATGGTTTGATCCTTGGGTCCGGAAGATCCCCTGGAGTGGGAAATGGCAACCCACTCCAGTATTTTTGCCTGGAAAATTCCATGGACAAAGGAGCCTGGTGGGCTACAGTCCACAGAGTTGCAGAGAATTAGACACAACTGAGCACACACATGCACACACTTCTTACCTAGAATTCAAGGCTTTCCATGATGTGGTTGGACCTAGTGTCCAGTCCTTTGTCCATCTATGGACCCCCTGTTCCTCTAGTCTTGCCTCCTCACTGCCCCACCACGCCATGCCCGTCCAGTTCCCTGTTACACAAAGTGCCTTTCCCACTTCTGCTCTATCTGTCCTGACTTCTCCTACCTGTTCCACTCACTAGAGACACAACCTTGAGCAAGGTGCTTTGCCTCTTGCATCAAGCTTTACATCTGTAAGAGAGGGATCATGAAATGACATACTTAGAATGCTGTATCCATGAGTCAAAAAAATACTACCTATTAAGGGCAGAGCTTGGTGCCTGGTTCAGCTCACAATTAGCTGCCCCTGCTCTTGCTAGGGTCAAAAATACCACTTTCCCGACCTCCCAGGCTTATCTTGCTTTCTTACAGCTCCATGGACAGCCATCTCCATGAAGCTCCATCTAGTGACGAGGTACCATGAACATTTTCCTAGCCTGCAAAGCAGGCACACTAGTCCTTTCTTGCTTAAAGAAATTTCCTTTTGAGAGCAAGTTGGGATGTCCATTACAGCCTCTGAAAGCCCTCATTAGCGTGTCTTGTTCCTGTAGGGTGTTTTTGCATGACCCCTGAGCAGCCATCATGATTCAGAGCCTGGGTAGAAAGTTCCTGAATTCCATTACTAAAATCAGCCCCATGAAACAGGAAGGTCATTGCCAAGGTCTTTGGAAGAGAAAGCTAGAATCAGTTGCTCCCAGGAAATATTCCAGCTTTGCTGGATCCTGAGGAATAAAAAGGAGGAAGGGAAAATGTTTTATGAAGTATGATGGTTCTTTTCAGGCATACTCAGTGTTAGATTCTGCAAAACAATTACTTTCAAGTTACATTCCTCAATTAAGACTCCAGCACCACTGTGAACTAAGTACTGCTGGTGCAAAGTGTAGCTCAGAGACGTTAAGTGAATTGTCCTAGCCCACACAGCAGGTTAGTGATGAAAATGAGGCTTGGACAGAAATTATCTTCTCCTCAATACAGCCACTTTCTACTAGTCTGGACTTTCTGTGGCAAGAACTGCCCTTTTTAGATGAACACATGTCCACCTACCATAAAAAAGATACATTGTCCGTTTTCACTGGCAGTCAGTGATCTGACATGCTCTGGCCAAAGAAATAAAAGCAGAACTGACTTGTGGGTCTCATAGGAAGATGGCTTAAAGGGAGGTAACCCAGGTGGGAGAAGCCTATTTCCCTCTCTGCCTTCTTTCTTCCTTCTTTGCAGCTATAACTTGAGTGTGATGGCTGCAGCTTCAGCAGCTATTTTGAACCATGAAGCAATCATGAGACTTGATCACCTACTAGAAAGCAGTACAGAAGGTTGAGTTTTGGGTCCCTGGTGTCACCACTCACCCACCTTATCAGCCTTGAGCAACTACCCCTCAACTTCTGTTAGATGCTAGAGATATAAACTTCTACCTCATTTAACTCACTTTTGCGTTGATTTTTCTGTCAGTTGCAGCCTTCTTTCTCCTAAATGTGCTCTGACTCAGACTCTTTTTATATGTCCTTATGACATCCTCTATGTCCCTTTCATTACATTCATCCAGTCAAATTGCGTTATTTATTTTACACTTGTTATTATTTAATCTATTGGGCTCCCTTTGTGGCTCAGCTGGTAAAGAATCCGCCTGCAATGCGGGAGACCTGGGTTTGAGACCTGGGTTGGGAAGATCCCCTGGAGAAGGGAAAGGCTGCCCACTCTAGTATTCTGGCCTGGAGAATTCCATGAACTGTATAGTCAATGGGGTCCCAAAGAATCGGACATATCTGAGTGACTTTCACTTTCACTTATTTAATGTATGTTTCCAAAAATATGCAGTTCCATGAAAGCAGGGACTGTGGTCTTTCCTATTGCTACTTCCTAGCATGCAGCAGAAGGCTAGGCTAGAGGAGGTGCTGGTGATTATTTATAGACTGAGCAATAATTGTCCTGCTCGGAGTCCCTGCAGCAGTTCCCAGTCAGTTAATGCAGAGGAAGAGCTACCTATTTTTTCACCAAGCCTCCCACACTCACATTTTCTCTCTCTGGGTGGGTTCCTTTTTAAAAAGTTTTTTAAAAATTAGTTTATTATTTTTGGCTGCCCTGGGTCTTCATCGCTGTATATGGACTTTCTCTAGTTGCAGCAAACAGGGGCTACTCTCTAGTTGCGGTGCACAGGCTTCTCATTGCGGTGGCTTCTCTTGTTGTGGAGCATGGGCTTTATTAAGGCACACAAGCTCAATAGCTGTGGTTCATGGGCTTAGATGCCCTGTAACACATGGGATCCTCCTGGACCAGGAATCTAACCTGTGTCCCCTGCATTGCAGGTGGACTCTTAACCTCTGGACCACCGTGTGCATTCCTTTTGCCTGCAAATGCTGCAACTATCAGGAGAACCAACCCAGCTGGAGAAAGTAAAATTTAGTGCACACAAAACACATTCTCCCTCGTCTTCAAGTCTGTGTCATGTGTCTTCTAAGCCACTTCCATTTTCAGCTATGAGAATATATCCAAGAAAAATGAGAAAAGACAGATGGGTCTAAAAGGAGGGGTTTCTTTTTTGGATGCACTTTTACTCCTCCATGAAGAAGCAAGGTGAACTTTGGGTGGAGTGAAGGGAGAGGAGTGTAGGATTTGTTGAGCTCACAGCCACTGGCATCATGATTGAGATGCGCAATCTGAAGTCAATGTCATCCACCTCCATGTCTTAAATCCACCACTTTCTGCCTGTGTAACCTCAACAAGTCCACTGACGTCTCTGAGCTTTGGTTTTCTCACCTGCAAAATGGAAATGCTTATATTCTGCACCTCATAAGTTTGTTGCGAGGATTCAGTGAGGGAACTCGAGTGCAAGGCATAGCACAGAGTAAATTCCTTTAAATAGGGAACTCTTTTTTATGTTTGCATTTACTGTAATCCACTTAAGAAGGCTTGCTGCTGTGACTGCTTGGTGACTCTGATCCTATTCTGGGGTTTTTGAAACCTTCCAGATGGGCTGCAAATTGACTGTGATGGATGATGGCGCCGAATTGGGAAGAAATAATTCATTCTCTGCCATTTGAGAGGATGATGCAAAGTGCTTGTATCTAGCCTGTCTCCCCCTCCCCACATAAATTTCTCTTATTCTCTTAGCAGGTGTCCATTATTCCCTTGCCATACGTCTATACAAGCAGGTCTGGTTTTACTATAGTGCAGAGAGAGCTTGATGCTTGAGCTGGGGAGTGCCTACAAGAGTCTTTTCATAGACTGGTTTTCATGCAGCCTTGTGGATGGCAAAGGGCTAATCCTTTTACCAGGTTCTAAGTTGAAAGGTACTTCTCTGGTGGCGCTAGTGGTAAAGAACCTGCCTGCCAATACAGGAGGTATAAGAAACTTGGGTTCAATCCCTGGGTCGGGAAGATCCCCTGGAGGAGGACATGGCAACCCACTCCAGTATTCTTGCCTGGAGAATCCCAAGGATAGAGGAGCCTATTGGGCTACAGTCCATGGGGTCACAAAGAGTTGGACACGACTGAAGCGACTTAGCACACACACACGCATGCTGAAAGGACTCATGTAGGTTTAGTGCAATACCTAAACATCTATTATTTGCTTTGCAGATTCTTCTGCTTCTAAGTGGCTCCTGCCTGCATTTTGCTCAGAATCAAGTCCAGTTGAAGTGTGTAGAATAAGGGGATTGGACATCTTGGTCTTTCTAGAACTCCAGGTCTTCAGCTGTGCAGGTTACCCAGTAGCAGATAGTGGTACCCAACTGATGTTGGCAAAAGCAAGTGATGACTAACATGGTGAAACCCAGTGGTTACCTCGCAGTGGCCAATGGGAGTTCACAGTACTGAGTTGAGAAAATCATATCAGCCAATAAGCTGACAGTTTGTTTTTAATTGAGGTGAAATTCATATACCATAAAATTAGCCATTTAAACATATAAAATTCAGAAAAGTTTGGTACATTCACAGTGTCATATAACAATAACCTCTATCTAGTTTCAAGACATGTCATCAGCCCAAAAGAAAACCCATCCCATCCAGCAGTCACTTCCCATTTACACTTTCTGTTGTTGGGGATTTATCTATTCTGGAAATTTCTCATAAATGGAATTATACTGTATGTGGGGCTTCCTGGGAGGCTTAGTAGCAAAGACTCTGCCTGCCAATGCAAGAGATGTGAGTTGAATCCCTGGATCGGGAAGATCCCCTGGAGAAGGAAATGGCAACTCACTCCAGCATTCTCACCTGGAAAATTCCATGGACAGAGGAGCCTGGTGGGCTACAGTCCATGGGGTTGCAAAGAGTCAGACATGACTGAGCGACTGAACCTGCGCACTGTATGTGACCTTTTGTACCTGACATGTTTCACTTAGCATCATGTTTTTCAGGTTCATCCACGTTATACTGTGTATCAGAACTTCATCAGTTTTTATGAATGAGTAATATTCTGTTTTATGAAAGTATCACATTGTGTTTATCCATTCATTCCTTAACGGACATGTGATAATGCTGCTATGAACTTTCCAGTATGAAGCGAGCATTTGTTTGAGTATCTGTTTTCAGTTTTTTAGGGGTTATATCCTTAGGGATGGAGTTGCTGGCCTCTGTGATAATTCTGTGTTTAACTTTTTGAGCAATCAGTTGACCTGTTTTTATCCATGTGTGAGATACTCCTTTGAACTCTTCAAGAAACCTGGGGGCAAAGACAGCTCAGTACACAGGCAGCTAAGCTCTTGCTTAAGCAAGTGAGAAGGGTAGCTCCAAAAGTTGGGGTAATTATTGTTAATGAAACTTTCTTTGATGCTGTAGGTACTCGGTAAATCTTTACACTGGATTGACAACAATTTCCATTCTGTACAAAGCACTTCCTATATTTCATTCTCCTATGATTTCTCTTAGCAGTTGATAGTGGGTAGAGAGCTAGGAAATTTGTGCTAATTCTCCTGGGGAAACTATAGTTTGGGTAGAATGTCCTAAACATGATCCTGTCACTTTACAGAGCAGGTGTTTGAGCAAATATTGGGTGTGGGTAACTTTATGGGGATTGTGGCACTTTCTGGACCAATGCTGGCTGGAAAGTTTATCACGCATGGCTCCTCACAAGGTGTGAAAACCACCTGCTGGGAACATCTGAGTCTATAATTGTTGAGTCATGAGTAATTGCTTGACCTGGGAGGGCTTTCTCAGCCAAGACCCAATCCTGTTAGCTGAGATTTAGAAGTACCCAAACAAGTTCATGGGTGAGGGTCCTAAGAAAGGGACAAGACAAACATCTAGTCTCATCCCTGGCCTTCCCCAGTTTCCTTCTTTTAATTCCTATAAATTCCTTAAAGGCATGGACCATGTTTTCACTGTTTTTATCAGTAGTGATAAGCACACAGCAGGTGCTTAATGAATATCTAGTGAATAAATGAATGCACAGATTAATGGCTTTTTCTTATCTCCTTCGAAGACCTTGGAGTAGTGAGAAAATAATGTACAATACAGGGAACATCTGTATCTATCAGGAAGAGAAAGCTCTGTGCTTCCAAGGCTTGTTCCCACCATTGATTAGGCAAAACTCCAAGCACTTAGGGTCTTTGCACCTGCTGTTTCCACTGCCTGGATGCTCTTCTCACAGGTATGGTGCAGGCTCTCATTTCTTTCACTGCTGTGCTCAAATACCAAATCAACCTGGAGGCTTTCCTGACCGCCAATATGAAACAGCATCCCTTAACCCTGTAAAATGTTAGTCACTTAGTATCTGTCACACCCAAAAGAATATATGTAACATGCGTGTAATCATGAAAGCCTGATGATAAAAGAAACACCTGTAAACCCACCACTTAGGAGCTAAAACACAGCTGTTTCTTTTCTCAGTTAGCTTTTTTGGCATATAGTAGCTTTCCAATGTTAGTTTCTGCCATACAGTGAGTGAATCAGCTGTGCGTGTTCATAATCCCCTTTGCGGGTCTCCTCCCCATTTAGGTCGCCACGGGGCACTGAGTGGGGCTCCCTGTGCGGTACGGCGGCTTCTCATTAGTTACCTTTTATACGTGCTGTGCTGTGTTTAGTCACTCAGTCGTGTCCGACTCTTTGCGACTGCCTGGGCTGTAGCTCGCCAGGCTCCTCTGTCCATGGGGAGTCCCCAGGCAAGAATACTGGAGTGGGTTGCATGCCCTCCTCCAGGGGATCTTCCCCACCCAGCAGTCAGACTCAGGTCTCTCCCATTGCAGGTGGATTCTGAGCCATCAGGTAAACCCATGAACACTGGAGTACGTAGCCTTATTCCCTTCTCCAGGGGATCTTCCTGACCCAGGAATTGAACCAGGGTCTCCTGCATTGCAGACAGTTTCTTTACCACCTGAGCTACCAGGGAAGCCCATTTTATGCAGAGTAGTGTATATATGTCAGTCCCAATCTTCCAGTTCATCCCACCCATCCCTTTTCCACCTTGATATCCATCCATTTGTTCCCTATGTCAATGCCGCCATTCCTGTTGGAGCTGCCCCGGCTCACTGCCCCAACCCTATGTCCCCCCTGGCCACATTCTGCCCCAGCATAATCACTATGGTGGATTTTCACCCTTTGCCTAGATTTCTGTATTGTGTAACATTTATCACTGCACAACATATTATATTTCTATTTGTTTGTGAACTTGCTATCTTTCTTCTCCCAAATCTAAACTCCAAAAAGTTCAAGGATGTTTTCCTGTTTGGTTCTTTGTTATATCTACAGTGCCCAACACAGCATGAGCCCTAGATAAATATTTACTGAATAAATGAATGAGTGAATGAACACATGAATGTTGGCTGTAGAAATTCTTTCTTATCCATGGTAGTCATTTCAAGGTGGAGGGTGAGGAGAAGCTATGCCTTGACTTTTCTTTAAGCCCTAAACTTATGATCCCTGATGGATCTTCCAGCTTAGGAAGGAGGACAGACCCAGTTCAGCTTCTCCTGGCCCCTTTGTTGCTGTGTGATGTTGGCACAGTCCATTTGGACTCATCTTTGTGTCAAATGAGAGAAATGATGGTATCTTTTGAATGAGGGCCACAATGTCACTGTTGAATAAGCAATAGTCAGTTTTTATACTTAAGTTCTTCTCTAGAATTATTATAGTGGAAGATGCTATGAGAGAGTGTTTTGGTCAGCATCTATGGCTCACGCTCCCTGTGATTCTATTCTGTAAGAAAGAGTTTTAGAAGAACTCTGTAGACAACATCTGACCCCTCCCTACCTCCCAGACCCCCACCCTCCAGTCTCTACACTTTCCCTGGCATCTTGGAGGTCAATCTACATAATTCATCACCGTTTCTGGGCACTCTAGTTTCCATGTGTCTATATATTGTTTTGACCAACTTAATATATTCCATTTTTTTCCTGACAGTGTCTTCAACCTCCCCCATACCTCCTCTTCCCTACACACACACAGCCATTCTTTACTTGGTTACCTTGGTTACCCATCTCCAGCCTTCAAGACTCAACCTGGATACCACTGGAAGCAATTTCTCCTCACTGTACCTAGGCTGGGTTAGATGTCTCTTCTGGGCTTCTCTCATCCTCCTCAATTCGAGCATCCCCATTTTACTACATCATATTTATTATTTGCTTTTCCATTCAGGCTAGAAGCACTTTGTCCCCAGGATTGCCCTTCATCTGTTTGTCAGCCTCTAGACCACAGAGATGTCCCAAGCAAAGGTGAGGAGGGAATGTATGGTCAGGTGACTTCTGTCTCATTTCATCACACGATAAAGATAGGGACCCTGAGACAAAGTGGTTTTCTGGTCTTAATATGAGAAATAGCCATTCTTTTGAGACACTGGCTCGGGTTTGTGCAGGCTTGGGAATCATACAACTTTCTGATTCATCTTTCTCACATTGTCTGCCAGGAAGCTGAGAACCAGACAAATATACACCAGGCAAATGGACAGGTCACCATGGACATACTTCTAACTCTTTCTCGGCTGTTTTAGCCCTCAAACTCGATGGGCTTGTCTGTTTTTAGAGAAAAAAATTGCCTAAACCAGCTATACCTTTGGTTATTTTTGTTGCATTTGATTGGTCATTGGAATTGGCCCTAAGGCATTCCAAGAGTAAGGGAAAAAGTGAGCTACATGTCTGTGTTTATTTTTGCTGCTGTAACACATTACCACACATGTATGCAGTAGCTCAAAATAATACAAATCTACTGTCTTATAGTTCTGGAATTCAGAAATCCAAAAAGGGTCCTATGAGACATAAGTCAAGGTCACAGCAGAGTTGTACTCTTTCTGGAGGCTCAAGAGAGAATCTGTTTCTTGTCTTTTTTCAAAAATCTTTTTGGCCACACCACAAAGCATGTGGGATCTTAGTTCCTTGACCAGGGATCAAACCCAGGTCTCCTGCATTGGAATCATGGAGTCTTAACCACTGGACTACCAGGGAAGTCCCTGCTTCTTTTCTTTTTCAGTTCCCAGAGGCCACCTGAATACTCCAGTCTCTCTGACCTCTACTTCCATCTTCATATCTCCTTTCTCTGACTCTCCCTTTTAGAAGGACTTTTATGATTACATTTAAGGCTCGTCTGGAGAATCCAGAATAATCTCATCTCAAAATCTCTAATTTAACCACTCTTGCACAAAGCTAACCTATTCACAAGTCCCTGGGATTCCAGGGATTAGGAAATAGGTATCTGGTGGGGTGGGGGGCATTATTCCATTATTCTGCCTCCCACACCATCCAATCAACTACCTAGTTAATTATTTCTGATGTGAAAGCAACACAAGGTGATTTGGGGTTTTCATATCTTTTAAGATCTGTCTTTAAAGATCTTTTAATAGAAACAGTAACCAAAAGTGAGATGAAACTTTCATTTCGGAAGCCCAATCTTTCTAGGGAAATTGGAATGTGATTCTAAGTGAGTTGAAAGAATATATTCCAAATCCCTGTCTCAGTAGCCTCCTCCCTTTCCATTCTCCTCCCTCCCTCCTTTCTTCTCCTCTTAAGCGATTAAGAAACTACCCCCTTAGATGAAAATCTGTGAGGTTTCCCAAGCACATGCCCTGAAGCTGACACCTCTCTTGGTGATTTCGAAGCACTGCTGACACCCAGTTTTAATTAACCAGCTGAAGACGTGTTGTCTTGGCAGAAAGTCTAAGATTTTGAAATAAGTTCTTGACAATTCAGCTCCCAAGGGAAAGCCCAGCCTGCCTTTCTGGTTTGCCGTGTTTAAACCTCCTTTTGATGACTCTGTGAAAGTTTGACCTTCTCGGGCACTGTCAGGAACAATTGGCCCTTCTCCCTCCTGTGATTTTCTTCCTATTAATGCTCCCTGGTCACCCTCGGCAACCCTCCTTCCCTCCCCAGCCAAGGCTTACTTGCTCTGTTGAATCTAGTCACTCCAATCGATCAAGCAGGTATTTCTAGATGTTGCAACCATATTCCAGGCCCCACTGGGAACATAAAGCATTGTACATCGTCTCTATTCCTGTACTACTAACTCCAGGCACTGCTGTATGCAGAAATCCAGTGGTTCCTTTTGCAAACATAAAGCTTAAAAACTCTATGTTTCTCTTAAAAGACCATGCTTTTCTAGATTCTGCCTAAAAAGTCCCTAAAGAGGAAAGTTTGGGGGCAGAGTTTGCTTTGAATGTCTTGCATCACTTGTTGGGTATGTAAACTTAGCCAATTACCTGAACCCGTAAATTCAAGTTCCTTTATCTGGAGGTGGAATGGGGGCATGCATACACACACACACACACACACACACACACACGGGCATGCTACACACCAGGCCAGGTTTCTGTGAGAGCAAAAATATATTCCTGAAACTCAACACCTGCTACAAAAATACATTCACAGAAGCATGGGCAAGTAAGGGTGCAATTACATCCAGAATGACTGAGTTTATTAATCAGCTATATATTAGAACTTGTCTTTCTCATATCTCAGTTTTCTCATTAGTAAAATGGCCATAATAATGTTACCTTAAGAGTTGAGAGTTTGAATTAATTCATACTTGAATTACCAGTAGTTATTATTTTCATTATTATTATTCTATAAGCTGGATATAGTCACTGGACATCTATGCAAAGGGTTGGGTGGCTGAGATTCAGTGAACGTGAATTGTCATTGTCATAGACCATTGTTCTGGACATCTGGGGATGAATTTAAGAAAATGATATCATGGTTAGTGTGTAAGATTGGTACAGAAGACTTCAATTTGCCAATGTAAAATGGTGGCAGTGTTCAGAGGAGTTTTCATACAGATGGAAATCAACTGGCACAAAATGCTTCAGGACCACACTTAAGGAGTCTGAATTAGATACTGAGGCAGAGATAAAGAATTACATCCATGCTTTAGAGAACAAATGTACAGCTATCAAGGAGGAAAGGGAGGTGGGTGGGATGAACTGGGCGATTGGATCAACATCTATACACTATTGATACTATGTGTAAAATAGATAACTAATGAGAACCTACTAGATAGCACAAAGAACTCTATTCAATGCTCTGTGGTGACCTAAGCAGGAAGGAAATCCAAAAGTGAGGGGATGGAGGTAAACATAGCTGATTCACTTTGCTGCACAGCAGAAAGTGACACAACATTGTAAAGCAATTACACTCCAATCAAATTACTAAGAAAGAATTATAGCCATGCATCTGAACCTTTGCATTGTGGAAGACGAATGGTACAAAGAATTAAAGAAAAATGAGCTGATATGAACATTTTGCCTTTTAGCTCATCAGAAGCTAGTAGCACTTTTTGTTGGTCAATATGTATCTCCTGAATTGACAAATAGGAGTCAATACTTACTTCCTATTGTTAGTACATCTATTTTCTGTACACTACACGTAAGCGGCTTATACACACAGGCACCGATACATTAATAGCTATATCAATAGAAAATCAACAATAATCATTTATTTTTAATGGCCATCACCACTGAAACACCAACAGTGCAATATGCTCAAGACAAAGAGGAACACTTAGCATGATAGATGTCTGTGGATAATTGATTTAGGTTAACAACTTCCTCTCCTAATGGTGCTAATTGCGTTAATCAACAGCCTGATTTCATCAGAGGCTTTCAAAGGCTCATCCTGGACTTTGCCAACTCCTTCTCTGGTTGATGAGTTAGTTCCCCAGGTAAAGACACCCACGATCAATGTATAATCATCATCAGAACTGTTTTAGTGATGACTTGCAGTCCAACCAGATAACCCGTTCAGCAGCTCGTGGCCCTGTTAGAGCTTTTGGAAGAGGCTAATTGTGTGTAGATCAGATCTGTTGCAGCGGACGGTTGGTGACGGTGCTGGTGGTGTGGTTTTGGACTTCTCAGAATTCTTTCCCCCCGAATACAGCCCCTTCATTACTTTTGTGGGCTCTTGGTCATCTTCACTATTGTTGTTTTAGTGGACAATGACCTACACCAATAAACCAATAGACATTCCCTTGGGAATTTATACCTTGATCAGAAGCACTCAAAGGCAAGGAAACAATATGCTTAGAACACATTAATTTCATTGGAGGTATCCAGATAAACCTGTCATATAAATACTTGCTCTGAAGCCCCCTAGGAAACTCCTAATTACTGAACACACTCTTCAATCATCTTGAGTTCCCCCACATCCTTTTAGTGGAGTCCTTTTAAACTTACGTTATCCACAGTCAGCTTCCACTGCTTGCAATCAGATAATCCTAACTGGTTCAGTTGTCAAACTGTCTTTATTTTCCACGCCAGTTCCGATTGATTGGTAGTTAGTGACTGTATGGAATTTTGTGTTAAGAAGGATTCAGAAGATTCAGGCAAGAACAGCTAAAGGAGTGTAGCACTCAATTAGCAATATCTACTAAGGGTGAGTGTGGGAAGGATGGAGTGGGGATAGGATAATACTGATGCCAAATATATGCTGGGGATCTGAAGACATAGAACACAATGTTTAAGGGATGAGGGTTTAGAGTCAACATTCTCCCTCTTCCCAGCTGTGTTATCCTGGACAAGTCACTTAATTCCTTGTACCTCAGTTTTCTCTGATACACAGTGGGGATATTAGTACCCCTTGTAGCATTCCTGTGAGAATGAAATAAGTTAATAACAAATAAAGGTCTTAAAACTGTATATGGAGCATCATTTCAGTTCAGTTCAGTTCAGTCGCTCAGTCGTGTCCTACCCTTTGTTACCCCACGGACTCCAGCATACCAGGCCTCCTTGTCCATCACCAACTCCCGGAGTTTACTCAAACTCATGTCCATTGAGTCGGTGATGCCATCCAACCATCTCATCCTCTGTTTTCCCCTTCTCCTCCTGCCTTCAATCTTTCCCAGCATCAGGGTCTTTTCCAATGAGTCAGTTCTTCGCATCAGGTGGCGAAAAGATTGGAGTTTCAGCTTCAGCATCAGTCCTTCCAATGAATATTCAGGACTGATTTCCTTTAGGATGGACTGCTTGGATCTCCTTGCTGTCCAAGGGACTCTCAAGAGTCTTCTCCAGCACCAGAGTTCAAAAATATCAATTCCTTTGGCACTCAACTTTCTTTATAGTCCAACTCTCACATCCATACATGACTACTGGAAAAACCATAGCTTTGACTAGACGGACCTTTGTTGGTAAAGTAATGTCTCTGCTTTTTAATACGCTGTCTAGGCTGGTCATAGTGAGGGATAAATAAAATATTACCTGCTGCTACTGGTGATGTGTCATTATTGTACTTGAGGTGTAGATACTAGACATCTGAGCAGCGAATGGATGCATGAATAAACAGAAGAATGGATAAGTTACAGTTTTGAGCTAAACAGTTAATTCCAGAATATTCAGCACATCAGAGTCTGTTACCATTGCCATCAATTCCTTGACTGGGTTCTCGGAAGTTTTCATCTTTCTTCCAGGCACCTGTGTGTAATTTGGACCTAAATTCCCTTTATTAGGTTTTCCATAGGAGGTAAAACCACACGATCACATTTTCTGTCTTTCCACCCCTCATCAATGAATTTAAGACAGCACTCTTATTGAACATCTGTTAGATATTTTTCTTTAAATAGATCATTTTGAAAAGATTTATTTCTAGCTGTTTTCTTTGGCTCATTACTAATCTGTATTGTTATTGTCCTGATAACCCATTTTGGCCTTCTTTCTGAGGCAAAGGCATTAAAGTATTTTTTAAAAATGACCTTCTGGAAGCTTAATTGGCCTCATTCTCAATGTGTGCTCAGTCGCTAAGGTGTCCAACTCTTTGTGACCCTTTGGACTGTAGCCTGCCAGGCTCCTCTGTCCATGAGATTTTCAGGCAAGAACACCAGAGTGGGTTGTAATTTCCTCCTCCAGGGGATCTTCCCGACCCAGGAATCAAGCCTGTATCTCCTATGTCTCCTGCATTGCAAGCAGATTCTTTACCTGCTGGGCCATGGGGTAAGCCCTCTTTTAATAGGAAGCTTATTTAAAAAATTTTAATCATGATATAGGAAATCATCTATATGTATATCTGATACATATAGGATCTATCTGTTCTTTATTAATCCCCTTTTCATTACAATGGCTAATCTTTATTCCTCTCCTATTATGTGTCAGTCACTGTGCTAAATGTTTTACATGTATTTTCATTTCAAAAACCTAAGAAGGAGATGCTCTTCCCCCCTCCCCCATTTTACATTTAGGGAAACTGAGGCACAGAATAGTGAGACAAGACTTCAGTGAAAGTGGTTGATAGGGGAGGTGTTCCCAGGGCACTGGGTGGGGAGTTGGAAGGATGGAATAAGAGAAAGCAGCCAACCTAGAGGATGTAATAGCAGGTCATCTCCATGGGCAACGGGGGGCTCCATCCCATTCGAGGAGCTGAGGGGTGGTGCAGAGCATATACGGCAGGTAAGGAGCCAGCTCCCATCAGTCAGTGGTTGACGGCCACTTTGTGGGGACCTTCATTCAGAGTCTGGGTCCAGGCAAAGCCCTCAGGCTGAGACCAGGTGCTGGCAGCTGGAAGTCTGACAGTTTGCACTGAAATGGTTCAGACCAAGGAGAGGTAGGGAGCATGCTCAGGCTTCTGTCACAGTTGAGGTAGTTACCTTCCTTCCTCAAGGTCATGCAGCTATTATCCTCAACTGGGTTAAAAATCCAAGTGCTTGATTGCTGAAATAATCCCAGAGAAAAGTCACGGATTCCCTCTCTCCTTGTCTTATGTGTTCCTCCTATCCACCTTCTACCCTCCACCTCGCTCAAGTCACATCTGTGTTTCCCATCAGCTTCAGCAGCCCAGACCCAGCTTCATGGAAATACTAGATCCCAGGAGACAGCTGCACGACCGTGTTTTTCTTTGACCAATTTGGGGAGACTTGTCTGAGACACTGGCTCCTATTGACTTCTGATTCAAAAAATGATTTCAACTGAGTTGCCTCCCCTCCACCGAAGGCTAGCATCTTGCTATTAGTAAGAGTATTGATTTTTAAAAATGAGCCTGTTACAGAACCTACTTAACAGCTATTGAACTTCCCATGTTTAAATATTTACTCTACAATTCCAACCTGTTGGTCCTTCCTTGCTTCTGACGTGGGATGGGTTGTGCCTCCTTGGAACTTCTATCTCTGCAGAAAATGTCAGACATTACAATATTACATGGTATGTTCGGGAAGCTGGGTGTTCAGTGAAGGTGATTTTATGTGTAATTGAGGTTTAACGTGGAATCTCAGTGCCTGGCATATCCCCATTCTTGTGTGGGTAATCATTGTACCGTGTTTCATCTATGGCAGCAATTCATTTATTCAATTCATTAATTCATTCAACGACGAGCACATTGGTGAGCTAGACCAGCAAGGGGAAGTGCATATTTCCTTGGTTTGTCTTATGAGTCATCACTTTTAATATCTGTTCTCATCCAACTTCGAAGATATAACAGTTTCTCAAAAACTTGGGGTGGTCCCAGACTCCTTTGAGAGTCTGATGGAAGGCAAGGAGCTCACCTAGTGGACTCCATCACTTTGCCTTCATTTTTGGTCTGGGGGATTATGGAGAATCCAGGTTAAGAACTCAAGGAAATTATTTCTGGAAGCTTGGTCCCTTTATTTACCAAACTTCTCATGAAAAATCACTTTTTCCTCCTCAGTTGCCTTCTAAAATTTGAGCAGGGTAAATGGAAAGTCCTAGCTACTTAGGAATTCATATTCTAAATGTCAATTTTTTGTGTTCCTCAGCTATTCATAAACTCACTTTACATGTAATTATAAAATTTAAAAATGTTTAATGTCTTATCTCTTTCTGATGCAATATATAGTAGATTTAAATAGTGAAATGCTTATTAAGTTAAACACCCATAGTATTTCATCATGTGTATACCCATATAAGAGCTGTCATTTATTGAACATTTATTATATATTCTTAACTTGTGTTATTTCTCTTAAGGATTACAACAGCTCTATGAGGCAGGTGTTGCTATTAGTTCCATTGTTCAGAAGATGAAAGAAAGGTTGAGAGAAATACTTTTCCCAAAGCAAGTCAATTAGAAAGTGGTAAAGCCCAGATTTGATCCAAAGGTCCCTGACACCAAATCTCATTTGTTGAACTACTATACTGTGTTGTTAACCAGAGGCAATTTTTTTTGACATTTTGGTGTCCTTCTTATCCTTGATTTAAAAAAATTTTTCTTTAAAATAAAATTTTATTTTGTATTCTGCCTTTTCCCCCTAGCATCAGAAGCATTTTTTTTTTTTTTTTTTTGCAGCTAAGAGCTTTTTATAACCTTTTAAATTGCTACTTGTTACTTAACCATTTTCCTATTAGTGGACTTTTAAGATATTTCTAATTTCTTATATTATAAGTAACACTATGAGACATTTTAAAGTCCACACACATTTAAATGCTTTGCTTTTGAAAATCAGCTTGTGGTATTCAGTCACTTTCTTCCTCCTTCCCTCTTTCTTTTTTTGTTCTTTCTTGTTTTAGGGAGGTAAACATATTTTCCAGGTCCAGATGAGTTGCTGAATTAAACCATATCTCTATCCTGAATCAATTCCTCAAAGCTAGACTCTTAAAGACCCTTCTTTTCTATGCCTAAATGGATTTTCACTTTTTTCCCCACAACTCAAGTGATATTTTTAAAACCTTTGGAATGTGGGCAAGTGCATATTATCTATATTAGAAGAGAACTGATGAGCAGAGCATCCTAAGAGGCAGAAAGTCCAAATACATTTGATGGTTGACTTTGGAATGTGATATAAGAACACAATGAAAATAGCAGTTTTACCTTGTAAGTAAGTTTTAGCTATATTGAAATGATTTTTCATTTTCCATGTGTTTGCTGATTCCAAATGGGTAAGGATCAGAGATATTTGCTGGGTATCAAAAATAAGCCCATATGGGGCTTTGTCCAAAACGCCACCAGGACTTGGCTCCCATCACATAATTTGTCACAGTATATTATGGTCCTGTAGACTTGTCTTTATCCGCCTCTAGATCATGAATTTCAGGAAGCCATGGGTGGACATCTGTGACACTGTAGTATTCCCAGGGTCACATAATAATTGGCATTCATAAAATGGTGTTGGAAGCAAACAAGTGAGAAAACTAGCTGTAGACCGTCTTGCAAATAAATACTTGGGAAATGACTCTGCTCATTAGGAATCATCGTAGGCCAGAAGACTTTCGAACTCATTTTCATGTTTCATAGGGTGGATCTTTTAGAATCACAAGGAATCTAACTAAGGTGGCTCCTGATATCAGGATGATAAACTTTAAAAACAATAAATTTACTTTATGTTTTATTAATTTTTATTCACCTTTTTGTTTTTTGACTGCGGGGGTCTTTGTTGTGCACGTGGCCTTTCTCTCGTGCTGCGTGGGCTCCACCCTGCAGTGGCGCAGGCTCTAGGCGCATGGGCTTCAGTAGTCGTGGCTCTCGGTCTCTAGAGCACAGGCTCAGTAGTTGTGGCTCACGCATTTAGTTACTCCTCCGCATGTGGGGTCTTCCCAGATCAGGGATTGAACCCAGGTCCCCTGCACTGCAAGGCAGATTCATAACCACTGGACCACCGGGGAAGACCTAGGATGACAATCTTTTGCCGGATGAGGCTGACGTGAGTTCAATCGTGCTTTCAGGTCACTATTCTATCTGCTTGTTCTCAGCTCATTCTGAGAGGGCGGGTTTCAGTCTGATTTGAGGGATATCTCTGCCTTGTTGAAAAAATCAAATAGCTCATTCTTGCTCACTGGCTAGAAGATGAACTGTGTGTTACCAAACAGAATAGGTTGGTCAAGCCCTCTCGTGCCCCATCTCAGAGTGTTTTCTCTCTCTCTCTCTTTCTTTCTCCTCCATGAAATCTACCATGAATTCACAGAATGTCACAAATCATGCAGGGCAGTCCTAGTCAAGCCCTTCACCTGCTAGGAGGGGACCTTGGGGGCTTCCTGCTCCTCTGATGGCATTACTGTGCTCTACCTGTTAAGTCATTGGCCTCTTTTTATTTCTCGGTTTGCTCTTTACCTTCTGCACTCCTCATGGGCCCTGAAGGACAAGAATTAATTTATGGTGCTGTGAAATGTGCTGGCCTTATCAAGGGATTACAGGTTAATACCCTCATGGTTCCCCTCCGTTACCTTTGGTCCTGGAGACCGTGTTGACATTGCAGCTTTGAACTTGAGGGAGGGGGCGAGGTGAGGAAGAAGGCAATTACAAGGCTCCCAGTTGCCTGCTGACCTGTTTGAAGCAGGTACGACTCACCCAGGTGTGGACAGGGGGGGCCCTTCACCCAGAGCCCTATCTCTGTTGGGAGATAAATTCACAGCTAATAAAGATAAGGGCCCTAGAGAAATGCCCTGAGCTGGAACTGCATTGGCCACCCAGCCAATCAAAGCCAGTTGTGACTAATTCTCTCAATGGGAAATTCTGTGGGTTGGAGAGGGTTTGATGTCGTGGGGAAAGCCACCCTGCCTAGAAATGATTTTGAACCCGGCCTCTGTCACTTAACGGCCATGGGGATCTCGAACAGGTGTCTTTCTCTCTTTAAGCCTCAACCTGATGATCTTCCATGTCCTACATCTCAGGGCTCTTGGGAGAATGAACCATAATAATGAGTGAAATGCAACCTGCATACTACCCAACACAGAGCCGATGTCCACCAAATGTGAATTCCCCTTGTCCCTAACTACTGTGGGCATTGGTAGGGTTAGGATCAGTTCCTGGTCTGATTCTGCTTTGCTTCTCCTACCCTCAAGGAGGTACCCTGAAATGCAGTTGAGGGTGACGTGATATGACTGATGGTATAACCAAAGATCTTTTTGGAACAGTAAATAAAGAATTGCCCAGCTCTGTAGAAAACCCTCCAGTGGCTTCCCATTCAGTTACACTAAAATCCCACTCCTTACTGTGGTTGGTAAGATATTTATCATCTGTCCCCAGTTCCCTCTTTGACCTCATTTTCTACTAGAGCTGGGCTCTCTCAGTTTTAGTCTTACTGCTCGCCTTGCTATTCCTCTGATCTACCAAGCCAGTTTCTACCTTAAGACCTTCTGGGGGAGTCTCACCCATGGCTTCATGGGTTCATCTTAGTTCAAATGCCACCTCTTCAGAAGCCTTCACTGACCTCTTTACAATCTTCATGGCCCTCATCACTATCTGCAATGATGTGAGTCATTTAGTTGTTTACCTCATCGCTGTGTCTCTCCATGAGGCTGTCATTTCCACGTCTGGACCATTCCCATCGGCACCCCCAACATTGGGAAGAGAGCCTGGTACACAGGAACTGCTCAGTAGATAGTTGTTGGATGAATGAGTAAATGAACAAGCCTATTTTAATTTTTTAAATAAGTGATCCCCAAGCTTCAGCAATTGAATGATTCTTAGAAAGGAAGCATGTATGATGCTCTACACTGACCACCTTTCTTCAATGTGTTTCCATGAAGTGAGCACACATGAGGGCTGAGATTGGAAAATGACCCAGCTTTACCCAAGGCATTAGTCTGCCATTGTTGCTATAACAAATGACCACAGACACAGTGGCTTCAAACCATGGAAGTTTACTATCTTACAGTTCTGGAAATCAGAACGTCTAAAATCGAGGTGTCCCTAGGGCTGGACTCCTTCTGCAGGCTCTAATAAGAATCTATTTCATTGCCTTTCCCAGCTTCTAGAGGCTACTCACATTCCTTGGCTCATGGCCCCGTCTGGTTCCTCAAAGCCAGCAATTGCATCAGTCAGACTCTCCTTCTCATCACATCCCCTTTCCTGGCTCTGGCCCTCCTGCCTCCCTCTTAAAAGGATCTTGTAATTCCATTGGGCCCACCCAGATAATCCAGGATAATCTCCCCATCTCAGAATCCTAAAGTTATTAACATCTACAAAGTCCCTTTTGCCGTGTGCAGTGACATATTCATAGACTGTGGGGATTAAGAAGTGGGTATTTTTGCGGGGGGGGGGGGCATTATTCTGCCAACCATGCCACCTTTACTGTCTAAAAAAAATGGTGATCTGAAATGTTCTTTAAAAAAAATTCTTTGTTTTTGGCCACTCTTGGTCTTCGCTGCTGTCCTTGGCTTTTCTCTAGTTGTGATGAGTAGGGGCTACTCTTCCTTGGAGATTGGGCTTCTCTTTGTGGTGGTTCCTCTTGTTGTGGCTCATGGGCTCTAGACTATGGGCTCAGTAGTTGTGGCACATGGGCTTAGTTGCTCTACGGCGTTGTGGGATTTCCCAGCGCAGGATCAAACTTGTGTCCTCCACCCTGGCAGGTGGATTCTTAGCCACTGGACCACCAGGGAAGTCCCCCTGCCTGGAGCTGTTGTCTGCTGTCTGAATTCACCATCACTGCATCTCCTCCATTTCATTTCCTCCACAATTCCTTCCTCCTTCTTATTCCACTTTTTTTGGTACCCTAGGTTCTCCGGCAGTTCATGCTGGACAAATGTTCATTCTTGTTATCAATTTTTTTTCCCCCTTAGGACAGAGATATTCATCCTTTAGAATATTAGCATTAACCACTGGCCACTTTTGACTTGTCACCAGTAGATTCTACAAGTCCCATGGGATGGATGCATAATATTTATTTCTGAGAGAACCCAGGTGAGTTTTTCTCAGGGAAGTTGAGTTCAACACCATTCCATGGATGTCTGGATACTCTCAGGAGGGTCATCAAATCAGACCCAGATCTTAGAACATCAGAGAATATAAACATGGAGTCAATTCATCACATCCATAACCTGAACAAACTGTTCCTTTTGTTCCCAGCCCACAACGTGGATCCCAGGAGGGAACAGGAAGTGGCTTGAGAAAATAAACCCAGCTCACTGGTCCTGTGGATGGCACCTCTCCATGCCAGAAAGCGGCAAACTAGCTTGGAGAAATATATCCTGGTGGGCATCATTTTCTCCAGAGTCCAATGGGGCAAACAACAGTCCCAGCTGGATTCAACTAAGAGCTTAGAAGTAAGCAGTCATACTAAAAACTTTGCTCTCAAGGCCCCACACTTTCGAAGTTCTGGAACCTTTTCTACCTCAGGCAGTGCTGTCAGGCAGACTTTTGAAAGAGCAGGTGGGATTTGCAGTTGTTGTTTAGTCTCCAAGTCATGTCCGCATCATTGTGATCCCATGGACTGTAGCCCACCAGGTTCCTCTGTCCGTGGGATTTCTCAGGCAAGAATACTGGAGTGCATTGCCATTTCCTTCTCCAGAGGATCTTCCTGACTCAGGGATCAAGCCTGCGTCTCCTGCATTGGCAGGCGGATTCTTTACCATGGAGCCACCAGTGTAGCCTGAAGGGGTTAATTCTTCCTGCTCTTGGGTCATCTCACCTCAGAGCTCTCCCTAGTTCGTGAGAGACCTGGCCCCTGGTACGGTGTCAAAGAGGGTGTGGTGACTGTCTCCAGGCCTCCCGTCTCCTGCTCATGGTGCATAATAGCTCTGATTAGTATTAATAATTGATTTATACAGCACCTTTTACAAGCCTCTCTGCCATCAGCCCCTGTGAGGACACACGCATCACTTCCCTTCACCCCCAGATGATAAGCTGCCATCCAATGGGGTGGGAGGTGGCGGCAGGCGCCAGTCACCTCAGTGGCGCCAATGATGAGGGGAGGAGACAGTCTGATGCAGGAAGTAAGGCTGTGTCTTATCTCCTCTGGCTGGGGTGGCGGGGGGCGGGGGGTGGGTGGAGGTGATTCTGGGCTTGTTATTAATTAGCTGAAGGATCAACTCCCTGAGAAACTCAGGTGAAGAAAGTATCTTTCTGTTGTGGGGTAAGGAGGGGCAATTTCCCTTGGTGCTGAGTTACCCCGCTGTACAGACGAGGAAAAAAAAAACAAACAACAAATAAAAGCATGCCAATGGCAGAGATGGAGTAAAGCCAAAGCATTTGCGAATCACATTAGCACGTTCCATGGGGCTGCATGCCAAGGTGAAGTTGAAGGTGGAGCTGGGTAGCCGAGGCTCAGGCCATTGGCCGCCATATTTTGTGGGGCTTGGGTGGCTTGTGTTGTGTTTGAGGCAGCGTAGCTTGGTGTTCAGAGCTGACGTGTCCCAGGGCCCCGGTGTGTGATCATTTGGAGGTATTCTGCCAGTGTGAGTTTCCTTAAGATCTCCAGTTCCATGTATTTCTGAGTGAATCCACATCATGTACTTTAGGAATATGGCTTCTGGATTAAGTCAGTTTCATGGTGGTCCATACAAATAACAAATCCCAGGACTTACTTGCTGAGTGATTGTGTGAAAGTCATAGAACCTCCTTGAACTTCAGCTTTCTTATCTGGAAAATGGGATACTGATAGTACCCACTTCCCAGGGGTGAAGCACAGCACTAGGTATGTGGTTAAGTGCTCTGTAAAGATATGCTATTCATTATTTTATCATCATGATGGTCATCAGTGTGTTCATCATCTTCATCAAATGGCAAGCCTCTCCTAGGAGAAATGACACATCTTGGTGCATTGAAAAGGAACTCCTTTCCCAGAAAGGAGGTGTGAGGCACACACAGAGAGTTTTTTATGGTTGTTCAGACTCTTGATACCATGCTCCCTGGGAGATCAGCGGGGAGGATTCACCACTGCAAGAATGAATCAGAGGCCCAGTGCAAGAATGAATCAGAGCTCTCAGGTGGCTAAATGGAAGAACTCAGAGACCAGGAATCAAGCACTAATTTCCAAGGAAGCCAGGCCATGGGGTGTGGGCTGAGATGAAGAAGGGACTAGGACTTGCACAGAAACATCTAGATCAGGATTTTCCAACTCTTTCTACCCAACATCTGTCCACTGATTCACACTCCATGAACAAAGTTACTGGCCAAGTTAAGTGGGGAGACTGCAGCACACTCTACCTGGATTTTGGAAAGCCACAAAGTTTGTAGTAAAAACTCTGAGAAGTCCTTCGTTAGTGAAATTGATTGGATTTGGTTTAACTCAATATTTTCCAAACCTGTTTAACTTTTTGTTCTTTTTTAGTGAAGTATAGTTGACATACAATTTTGCCTTAGTTTCTGGTGTGTAGCAAAGTGATTCAATAATGCATGTAGATAGTTATACATACTTCTTCATATTCTTTTCCATTATAGTTTATTACAGGGTATTAAGTATAGTTCCGTGTGCTATACAGTGGGACCTTGTTTTTCTATTTTACACATGGTAGTTTATATTTGCTAATCCCAAAGTCCCAGTTTATTCCTTCCCTACCCTCTTTCCCCTTTAGGGACCATACATTTTTTTTCTATGCCTGTGAGTCTGTTCCTGTTTCATAAATATGTTCACTTCTGTCATATTTTAAATTCCACATATAAGTAAAATAAGCCATGTTGTATTAGTCTTTTTCTGCTTGACTTATTTCATTTAATATGATGATCTTTAGGTCCAACCATGTTGGTGCATATGACATTATTCTATTCTTTTTTTATGGCTGAGTAATATTCCAGTGTATATGTGTATGTGTGTGCATATATATATACACACCACTATACCACAATTTATTTATTCATCTATTCACACCTTTTAAACACTTGAATCCCTTCCTTGGATTTGATTTGATTTCTTAAAATAACATATACTTTCTCTGAATATGCTTTGGGAGAGATTGATTTAGACAATGAGAATTTGAGAAAATTGTCTTCTCCATGGCTAGAAAAAAAAGTTTTAAATATTTTTAGAATCTGTATTTTAAATGTATCCTACCTGTACATCATTTTTTAAAACTTGTAAGTAGGCTCACCACTACTTCTAAATTACTGCTATTGTTCCTGGGAGTGTTCATCTGAGATTCTGCACCCATTTTATTTATTTCTTTTTTAAAGCTGAATTTTAATTATTTATTTTAAAATTTTTTGGCTGCACATTGAATGTGGGATCTTAATTCCCCAACCAGGGATTGAATCCACAGCCCCTGCACTGAGGGCACAGAGTCTTAGCCACTGGATCTCCAGAGAAGTCCTTTGCAACTATTTTAAATGGCTTACTTGAAGGGTAAAGAATGGGAAACACCTGTATTGGTCACAATATCAGATAATACCAATACTATTCATAAGAATATTAATCCGATTGTAAAGATTATCTGTCAAGGCTACTGTTTATGAAGTCCTGTCTATAAGCCCCTCCTACACTAAGTAGGAAGCATACATTATCGACACCATTTATTCCTCCAAAGAGGAAACTGATGATCAGAGTAGGGTGTGTAGCTTACAGACCAATATCATCACTAGAAAGTAGCAGGGCCAACATTTGAATCCAGGATGAACAGTGAGAACAAAGCAAAGGCCATCACATTGCCCCCTTGCATGGACCGACTCACCCTTCATTCCTATCAACACCCCAAATGCTCCCAGGGTGACTCAGAGGGGTGTCACACCTACTGTCAGGAGCCAGGGCTGCCCTGGGTAATTGGATGCCAAGGCCCAGATTACTTAAAAATCTTTCCATCTGTCCTCCTGCTTGAGAGCCTCATGAGTCACTGAAAGGCTGCGCGTGGCTTGGGCACCGCCAAGGTGGATGGAAGCGAGTCTCATGACCCTGCCGTGTCACACGGACCTTGTCCTCTGAGTGCCAGACCCAGCTGGGTCTTGTCGGGGTGTCGCTGGCATTCTCTGAGGCTCACACGGCAGCACATACAGAGTCTTTCCATGTACCTGTGTGTCCTCTACTGTAAGGGAAGGCCCAGGATGGGGCCCATCTCTTCTGGTTTGTGGGAGATTGTCCTGGTTTTAGCACTGGAAGTCCCACATCCTGGAAAATTCTCCAGGTTCTGGCAACCCAGGACAGTGGGGTCACCCTAAATAAACCTTTTGCCTAGAGATTGACAAGTAAGCCTTATCAAAAGTCAAGAGGCCCTCGAAAACAACCAGGGTAATAACTTTCAGTGGATGGTAGCAAGGGCTGTTCTGACTTTTAAAAGCAAAAGAAAATACTCTCATTAGGGGGAAAAAAAAGTCTGACAGTCTTCTCTATTAAATCCAGCACTTCTTAATTCCAAAAAGGGCTTTTAAAATGATATCCTGGGACCTCCCTGCCAGTCCAGTGGTTAAGACTTCACCTTACAATGTAGGGGTTCAGTGCCTGCTCAGGGAGTTAAGATCCCACATGCCGCAGAGCCAAAAAACCAAAACATAAAACGGAAACAAAATTGTAATAAATTTGATAAAGACTTTCAGAAAAACAAAAAATAAATAAAATGATATCCTCCTGGTCCACTATTATGCACTAAAATAATCACAATAATAATATTGGGTTGGCCAAAAGGTTTCATTGGGTTTTCTGTAACATCTTACAGAAAAACCATGTGAACTTTTTGGTCAACCTAATAGATGTCTTTTGAGAGTGTTTGCCAAGCTCCTTGCTGGCCATTGGCATAGCACCTCTTTAAATTTGCACAGCAAACTCATGACCCTGGAGCTACTTGGAAGCACAGCTGAGCAGATAGGGAAACTGAGAATAAGACAAGGTCACTTGCCCAAGGTCATGGGTAGGTGGTGCCTGCTGCAGGTAGCTAGGACTCAGGGGACCTGAGATCAAGTCCCAGGCCCTACCCACCCAGCCATCCCACTCCCCCCTTTGACAGAGATGGGCATTCCAAGAATGAACGTTTTGGGTCCTTATCAGCCAGAGTTCAGGCTCCCTGAAGGCAGCTTCTCTTTTGTCAGTGTATCCTCAAATGCCTGTCTCTCTATTGGGTTATAAACTCATGCACGTGTGCTAAGTCACTTCAGTCGTGTCTGACTCTTTGCAACCCCATGGACTGTAGCCCACCAGGCTCCTCTGTCCATGAGATTCTCCAGGCAGGAATACAGGAGTGGGTTGCCATGCCCTCCTCCAGGGGATCTTCCGACCCAGGGATCGAACCTGAGTCTTTTACGTCTCCTGCACTGGCAGGTGGGTTCTTTACTACTGGTGCCTCTTGGGAAGTCCTTATAAACTCATATGTATATGTAATATAATATGGATAAATGATATGTTACAATATATTAAATAGAGATGATTATAAGCATTATGTATCATATATAATATGTGCATGTATTATTGTTACGTATAAAATTATAAGGACAAGCCCATACTGTGTTATTTGTGGCTAGATCCTAGCTACTAGCACACGCCTGGCACAGATTAGAAGCTCAATTAATATTTGTTAAAAGAAAGAATGAATAAATATAGGCTGCCCAACAAGAAAACACTGGTTAGAAAGAGCTGTGTTGCTCCAAAGGAAAACTCTCCAGCCACTTTTCAAACAAGAAAAGGGGTCTTGCCTGAATTCAGTAATTTCTGGTACCGAGGGTGGGGCTGCCTCAGCTCTGAGATTATTGTCTGTGGGTTCTTGTTTCATAGCAGATAGAGATGTGCACACATTCTCCACCTTTTCTTTAAGCCAGAATCACTGGTAGTCTCTCCAGTTAGATCTACTGGGAAAATGGCAGCTCATAGGCATTCAAGTTTGGATCACGAATATCTGTAGATGAAGAAACCGTCAAATAATAATAATACACAAGCATACAGCACTTTCCTATGTGCCTGGCATCCCGCTGTGTTATATATAATTAACCTAATTATACTTCACAACTACTGTGAGGTTGGTACCGTTGCATCACTTACTAATGAGAAAATGAAGGTACAAAAGGCTGTATAGCTTGGCCCAGGTCGCGGATCTTGTAAATCTGGCTTGAATCCACGGTCTTACCCCCGTAAGGCATTTCCCACAACCTGCAGAGCAAAGAATGAAGGCTGGCTCAGGTGGTCATTTCCGTAAAAACTACTACTAGTACATACTGTGCAAGGGGCTGGCATTCCCAAAGAATAAGGATCCACCAAACTATTAATATTAAATAATAAAACTTATCTATTAAACATTAATAACAACTCTATGGTATTCAATTATGTTAATTAATATATCATGTTTGTAACAATAATTATAAGGACATGCATAATAATTGTTATTAATTAATATCAATTATGTTATTGAATATAATGATCAATACTAATAATTACCACAGTTGAGCTTCCACTATATGTCAGACACCTAATGCATATTTACTTGTTTTCACAACAACGAGGTAGGGGCTTTTATGTTTATTTATTTATTTTTTTTAATTTTTAAACATTGTAAATTTTTCAAGCTATAATTGACAGACAAAATTGTAAGGTATTAAAGTTTTCATCGTGGTAATTTGACAACATATGTATACATCATGAAACTTCTCCCCTCACTTAGCTAATTAACACATCCATCACCTCTCATATTTATCTTTTTTTCTGTGTGTGGTGAGAACATTTAAGATCTACTCTCTTAGAAAATCTCTATTATACACTATAGAGTTGATAACTATGAAAGTGTTAGTTGTTCAGTCCTGTCTGATTCTGTGCAACCCCATGAACTGTAGCCTGCCAGGCTCCTCTGTTCATGGGATTCTCCAGGCAAGAATACTGAAGTGGGTTGCCATGCTCTCCTGCAGGGGATCTTCCCGACCCAGGGATTGAACCTGGGTCAGCTATAGTCATCATGTTTTACATTAGGTCTTCTGACCCTGTTCATCTTGGAACAGAGATATGTACTCTTACCAACCTCACCCTATTTCCCCGTACCCACCCAACCCCTGCAACCCCTTTTCTATTCTCTTTTTCTTTGAGTTTGATTTTCTTTATAGATTCTATGGATAAATAATACCGTGCTATATTGGCCTTTCCCAGTCTAGCTTATCTCACTTAGTATAAGGCCTCAAGTTCCATCCATGTTGTCCTAAGTGGGAGATTTCCTTCATTTTCATGGCTGAATAATATTCCAATTTATCAAGATGATGGGCTTCCCAGGTGGCGCTAGTAGTAAAGAACACCCCCCCACTCCCCCACCCCCCACCAATGCAGGAGACGTAGGAGATGCAAGTTTGATCCCTGGGTTGAGAAGATCCCCTGGAGCAGGGTTTGGCAACCTACTCCAGCGTTCTTGCCTGGAGAATCACCAAGGACAGAGGAGCCTGGTGGGCTACAGCCCATAGGGTCGCAAAGAGTCGGACACGATTCAAGTAACTCAGCACACATTATAATAGAGATGATGGCTCAGTGGCAAAGAGCCCACCGACCGATGCAGGAGACGTGGTTTTAATCCCTGGGTTCGGAAGATCAGATCCCCTGGAGTAGAAATTGGCAACCTGTTCCAGTGGTCTTGCCTGGGAAATCCCATGGACAGAGGAGCCTCAAGGGCTCCAGTCCATAGGATCACAAAGAGTCAGACACTTCTTAGTGACTGAACCATAAGTGAGAACAACAAATTTTGTATTTGACCTTGGAACGTCTTTCCCTCCACCTAATCCCAGCTCTTCTTTGGCAATAGCATCTATCTTGGGGTGGACGTTATTGTGGTTATCTTCATGAACCTGTCTCCTCTACCTGATTGTGAATTCTCTGCCCAAACACTGATTCTTTATAAGCCCCAGATCACCATCATCTGGGTCGGTCCACTTTGCGGAGTTGAATGAATGAGCTTTCACTGGCAGATCTGAGCAGAGGCAAAGCTACATGCCCCTGTATGCAGATACCACATAGAAGGAACATTTATGCCTTTCCCCACCCTCCCTGCCCCACTGGACTTTTGGCAACTCTCACATGATCAAATCATAGCCCTCCTCACCATCAATCTCCAAGGATGTGGGTGCCCCCGGGATGTGACGATTCATGGGGATCATTGTCAAACCCATTTTAGCTTTTCTTTCTAAATTCCCAGACTTTGTCTTTTTGAGCCGTCTCCAGAACCTTCCCAAGGGGGATTTTCCTTGCTCTTGTAAACTAGAGATTTATGCTCCTTATGTGGATTTTTCCCAGCTTAGCTGAATTCTCAGTTGTGGGTATAATTTTTTTTTCCTTCAGGCAGAAGTGTGTGAAGCCGAGGACGTTGGAGAAACTGCTTTGTAGTGAGATTCTTAGACTAGTTCTTACCTGTGAGGCGTAATTGCAGGGAAACACGGCGCAGGGGAAAGACGTTGCTTCTGGAATCAGAAAAAAACAAAACAAAACACGTGGGTTTACCTCTTGGAACACTGTGACTTGGGGCAAGTTATCTGCTCTTTCTAAACCTCTCCACGTCCTTACCTATAAAAGAGGAATAGTGATCTCAATGCCGAGGGATGCAGAGAGAATAGTTATCATTATGTACCACCTTCTGTTTCGATCCTAAGACTTATTTTTGTTGCAGTCTGTCTTCCCTCTCACCAGCTTTTTGCCACCACCATTATTTCCATTCATTTTTGGTGCTTTTTTTGGATCCCATCCCTCCTTCCAGCTGTTCCAACTTTTTTACTTCTTTTATCCCCTTGCCGTATATCCTATATAACTTGGGTCTCCTTATGAATCTTTATTGTTTTTTTTTTTTAATCTCATGTTCTTTGTATTTTTGAAAGAAAATCCCATTTTATAACTGTGGACATTAGTGGGCTTAGTTAAAACATAGCGAGTTGAATTGAGCCAGCTGTTGGAGTCAGGATTTCTGCTGGAAAACAAATCATGATATATGTTTCGACCACTTGCCCCCTGTCTTTGGCAAGACTTTGATGGCTAAAGTGATGTCAAGCCACGGTGCGTGTCACTGAATGTAGGCCGGGAATGGGTCTTGTTGATTCACACCTAATAGCTTTCAATGAAGGGAGTTAGAAAAAGGCTATCAAAACAAAGCAAGCAAATGAAGATGAAAAGAAGCAGTTAATATAAAATAAGAAAGCAAGGATTGAAAAATGGCCAACGTTTGATTAGTAAATATAAGAGATTCTTTTTTGAGAAACAAACTTTATTTTAAATTATTTGTTTAAATTGGAGTATAATTGCTTTACAATATTGTGTTAGTTTCTGCTGTACAATGAGGTGAATCAGCTATATGTATATACATACATATATCCCCTCCCTCTCAAGCCTCTCCCCAACTCCCCACATCCCACCCCTCTAGGTCATCACAGAGCCCCGAGCTGAGCTCCCTGTGTTATGCAACAGCTTTCCACTAGCTAGCTATTTTACACATGGTAGTGTATATATATCCATGTTGAGAAACAAATATATTTTAAGAGGACAAGCTATTGAAAAGTTTAAAGAAGAAAAAGAAATGAGGAAACCTAAGTATCACAAGTTAGCAATGAGAAACAAGATATGAAGTTATAATGGGGATATTTAAATTATAAGAGTGCTATGGACACTCTGTCTCAAGATTACTCAGCTTCCTCACTGTGGGCCTGGGTGATTCTTTGCTGTGGGGGTTGTCCTGGGAATTGCAGGATATTTAGCAGTATCCCTGGCTTCTACCCACTAGATGCTAGTCTCTCCCCCCGCCCCTCAAGTTATAACAACCCCCAGTGTCTCTTGTTGTTCAGTCACTAAGTTGTATCTAACTCTCTGTGACCTCATGGATTGCAGCACACCAGGCTCCCCCATTCTGCACTATCTCCTGGAGTTTGCTCACATTCATGCCCATTGAGTTGGTGATGCCATCTAACCATCTCATTCTCTGTTCACCCTCTTCTCCTTTTGCCTTCAGTCTTTCCCTGCATCAGGGTCTTTTCTAATGAATCAGCTCTTCACATCAGGTGGCCAAAGGACTGAAGTTTCAGCTTCAGCATCAGTCCTTCCAATGAATATTCAGGACTGATTTCCTTTAGGATGGACTAGTTTGATCTCCTTGCAGTCCAAGGAACCCTCAAGAGTCTTCTTCAGCACCACAATTCAAAAGCCTCAATAATCTATAGATTATGCCTAATGTCACCAGGGGCCAAAATCATCCCCTGTTGAGAACCCTTGTTCTATATTAATCACTTTGGAAAATTTTCGTGACATGGAAAATATTCTAGGGAAATATTAGTGATTTCAGTAAAAATATAAACATATGCATGTGTGTGTGTGTGTGTCTATACATATATGTATAAAAGCCAGGAAAAAACCTTTGTAAAGTTAACATGTCATCTCTAAAAAACAAAATTCTGGGTCAAAAGGAACTTATCAGTGAGTTGTATGCCATGCTCAAAAGATAACAATAGGCCATATCCAGTAATGAATATAAATGAGTAAAAAAGGAAACATTAAAGTTAAATCATGGCATGGAAAAGTAGTATTTTAATTTATTTGCTTGTTTGATTAAGAAACTTTGTTCCAATAAAATAATTTGTGAGGTCTGAATTTGTTTAAGCAAGGTGGTGTGAGCAGCCCTCTCTGGGTCTCTTTCTCTCTAAATCCCAACCACTTCTTTCTTCCCTCAGTTCAGTTCAATTCAGTCACTCAGTCATGTCCAACTCTTTGCGATCCCATGGACTGTAGCACGCCAGGCCTCCCTGTTCATAACCAACTCCCGGAGTTTAGTCAGACTCATGTCCATTGAGTCGGTGATGTCATCCAACCATCTCATTCTCTGTCGTCCCCTTCTCCCGCCTTCAATCTTTTCCAGCATCAGGGTATTTTCAAATGAGTCAGCTCTTTGCATCAGGTGACCAAAGTATTGGAGTTTCATTCCTAAACCCACTCCCACATATTCCTCCAAGGGGCTCCACAGAACCCCTAGTGCCCTCCAAAGGACATTGGAAATCCAACATCAAAATAATAACCATCATAATGAAGTAGGGTCTATACCAAAAATATAGAATGGTCCAACCGAGTTATCTTGATGTAGATCAAAAGGCATTTGATATACAAAATCCACGATTTAAAACAAAACAAAGCAAAATGCCAGCCAAGCTTCATTGAACTAGAAGTTTGCTTCCCTAACTTAATGCTGATTATCTTTTTTCAAATCACTAACAACATCATTCATAATGGAGGCCTTCTCATTAAAGTCAGGAACAAAGAGTCCTATGAGTACCCTTCAGTTAATAATTTTTAAGAAATTTTAGCCAATGCCATAAAGCAGAAAAAAACAGATAAGATGAAGATAAACTAGAAAGGGAGAAATAAAATGTAATTAATTATTTGCAAATGACCTGATTGACTCAATGGAAATTTTTAAGAAATAATCAGAACATTTTAAAAAAAGGCCAATACCTTCCCTGGTTTTTAAAAATTCACCAATAAAATTCTAAAAATGATTTTTTCTAAAAAAGAAATCATCAAAATTAGGTGAAAATGATCTTAAAGTTAAAATAAGGTGAGATTAGCCATACAGTTTTATCTGAAAAATAAGAGGTCTTACACTACCAAGTTTAAAGCATATAATAAAGCTACAATATTTCCAACAATATGGGCCTAATGCAAAGTAGACACCTAGATACATGGAATTAAATATAAAATTCCATAAATACTCTCAATTATTGATAAGAATATGTTAAAGGTAGAAGTTCAAATCGGTAGAGATATGACCATTAAGTGAAAAATGATTCTGTGACATATGATTTGACATATGATAACTATTTGACAAAATAAGGTCAAACACTTACCTTATGTCATGTAGCAAAATTAATTAATATGAGTAAATTGAGTTACCTGTAAACAGACTATAAAAGAATTAGAAATATAGATATACCTTTACCTGAAGCCTGGATGGAACAGCCTTTTATTTTAGTCACTAAAAGGAAGTAAACACTATAAGTGATATATTAAACCAAATAAAAAGTGAAAACTAAAAAATACCATAAAAATCAAAAGGAAGATGACCAGGAGAAATATATACATTATGGGAGTAAAATGATTATTGATTTTATTATGTGAAGAGTTTGGCCACCTGATATGAAGAGCTGACTCATTGGAAAAGACCCTGATGCTGGGAAAGATTGAAGGAAGGAGGAGAAGGAGGAGGCAGAGGGCGAGATGGTTAGATGGCATAACTGACTCAGTGGACATGAATTTGAGTGAACTCCAGGAGACAGTGGAGAAGAGAGGAGCCTGGTGTGCTGCAGGCTGGGGGGTCAGAAAGAATCAGACACAACTTAGTGGCTGAACAACAACAACAACAATGTGAAGAGTTATTATAAATGAGCAAGAAGATAAATGTGTAAATAAAACAAAAGTGGGGCTATGCATGATCAGTTTCCAAAGAAGAAATATAAATGATAAGTTAAAGCTATAATAAGCTATTCAATAGCATTACAATAAAATCAATGCAAATTAAAAGAAGAAGATACTGTGTTTTGCCTATCAAATGGGGAAAAAAATAAGAGTGATGATTATTGAGGTGGTGAGGATAGTCAGATGATATACAGATAAGCAGAGATGTCATCAAGATATGTATATAAAGATAGTCATAACAGCATGATAGGTTATCAGCATGTGATTCAAACCATGGTCTTAAAAAATAGGAGGAAATATCAATGATAGATAAAATAAAAATTATAAAAAAGTCTGCAGTACATGATACCACTTTTTCTAAACTCCAGACTATATCTGTATCTGCACAGCAAGAAAAATTATTAAAGAATGGATAGATATAGTGCCAGTAGTTCTCTGACTGGTGGCTTTAATTTTTCTTTGCACATTTCTATATTACCCAAATTCTCCTGTGTTATTTCTTTAATCATAAGAAGTCATATTAAATATTTATAAAAAGAGTTTCAATATGACAGATCAAGAAGCTGACTGCCCTTTGAGTTTTTTATTTTTTCATAACTTTATTTTAAATATTTATTTGTTTATTTATTTATTTGGCTGCACAAGGTCTTTGTTATGGCACACAGGATCTTAAGTTGTGGTATGTGGGATCTAGTTCCCTCACCAAGGATCAAACCTGGCATTGGGAAGCTGGAGTCTTAGCCACTGGACCATCAGGGAAGTCCCTTGAGTTCTTTATTTTTAACCAATTATCTTTCATGACTTATAAAACTTTAGGTGAGGGATAAACAGAACATTCAGAACATTCACTCAGTGGGAGTAACGAGGACTCAGAGAGATTCCAAAATCATAAATATTTACCTTTGTTGGGGGGAAATATTCCCCTAGGGGCTTGGCAGGGCATTTAAAATTGATTGGCTTGGATTAAGTATTGCCCTACCCTTTCCTCTATAAATTCAGATACCTCTGAATGGAGTAACAGTACCTGAGCCCTAGTAGGTGCTCAATAAAATGTTGATTGACTTGAATTGAAGACAGAGGCACTGTAAGATGACATTGTTAATTATATCAAATTTTCTTCCTTGAAGAACACTATAAGACACAGGGATCTCTGCAAGATTTGTCTCTTAGATATGACTGATTTTATTCCTGAGGTTTCTATCTAACTGGGACATGGAGAACAAGAGGATATACAATGGCCAACATAAAAACACAGCTACTAAAAAGTAGGAGAAAATTGGGATATAAGATGCACAAAACACATTTCTCTAAATGTTTCTTTTCAGACCCACTCATAGAGGAGTCATATTCTTAGCAAATAGACTCTTGCCTGGTTGCTGGTCCAAGTGAGGCATTCACTCATTCATTTATTTACTCATTCACTCACTTATTTCTTTGAGATACCCATGAACTGTGTGATTCAGGCTCAGGTCCCCCGTCGCTGTTAATAAAGCACAGACAGCCAAAAAAGTAATTTCCTAATAACTCAAGTTCTTTGTTTGTGTCTCTTGGATGTTGGGAAATGGAGCCAGAGCCTATGGACCCCTTTTCTTTATTCTTCTTTGTTTTTGTGATTCTGTATAACAGAACCTGAAGACTCAGCAGGGCAACAGTTTAATGTGAGAAAGAGATAAACTGACTGGGTAGACTGGAATTCTCCTTAGTATGTAGGAAGAAGGAGAGCTACCTGCCATGTGTTAAAGACTCTTGGGAGTACTTCACATTCCTACTTGTTTAATTCTCACCCCAATGATGCAAATTAGATGACGTCCTCCCTACTTAGCAGACAAGGAAATGAAAGTTTATGTCCAACAGGTATATAAACTTGGATGTGAACTTAGATGTATCTAGTCTAGCTTTAAGATAAACATATTTCCCATTTGCTTGATTTAATCCAGTTCACATGTGTTGTCTTGGTGTAATTATTAATAGAGTTTCCTTGCACACCTCAAAAGTGTTTGAATGATAAATGGGATGGTTACTTATTAGAATGCTATTTTCTTCAAGCAAGAAGAAGCCAAGATTCAGGAGGTTTAGACCTTAGGGACTCTATAAGCCCACAGATCAAGCAGTGCACTTAGCATGGTACCAAGGTTGGGCAATTCAGAGGTTCAATAGCATCACTGAAGACTGGGGTTACTTCTGTCTTTTCCTTGGTCAGCCTTGCTAAGTTGGTTCTGCTGCTGTTGGTCCTGCTGTCTTGGGCAACTTTCTCACACACCAATGGGTACAGGCAGACACAGGTCTGTTTCTTCCTTGTATCCCAAAGGGTGAGTATAACATGCAAAGAAGAGGAGATCTTGTTCTTAGGGAGTCATTGATAGGTTTTAATCTTGGGAGTCGTCAAACTTCCTATTGTCCTGAGGAAATTCTATTAGCAGAGAGCTAAGACTTCCAGGGCAGATATTTTAATTTTTATTTAAGGAGCTGGAAATCCCAGCTGGTGTATTGAAGACAGGTTATTTAGAGCTCAGGTGAAGTGCACAGCTCTGAAAATGCTCAACCTCAGAATTGTTCCAGAAGAATATTTCTTCGTTCCATCCATATATTCTGATAATTTGTGCTATAGAATTCACCAAATTCTTTTTTGTCCTCTTGGGTAGAAGCTGTTTAATTCTCATGCCAGTGATCCAACTTAGATAATCTCATCCCTATTTAGCAGATGAGGAAATAAAAGTTTATGTCCAACATAAAAGTAATGTACATTTTCCAGTGTCTCCAGGGGTTGGGTGGTTAAGTCATGTCCATGAGCTGGTGGGCATGAGTGATGTTCCCAATATCTAGGTCATGCTCTTTGCTCTCTTTCCCCATCCACTTGCCAAATAAAGAAGATTCCAAGGACATAGAGCAGGACAGATCTACCAAATGGAAGGAGCCTAGACCTCTGAATGACTGTATAGAACAGAGTCTTTTGCTGATTTCTGCCGTACTTAGTATTACAGAGAATCAAACTATCATTGAGAGTGTTGTTTGTTACAGCAGCTAGTCTAACCTAATACATGCCCCACAAGGATCTACACACCCTTAAAATACCAGGGAAACAGACAAAACAGCTTCTTGACAAAGTCAAAGAAAATGTACTGAAGCACAGGTAGGATAGCAGGGCCAAGAAGGTGGAAAGGGAGACCTTCTGTGAAGTGATAACAGAAAGTCCTATCTTTTCTGGCTATGGTGAGGACTCCATGATATTGTTTATGAGAATCACCCAGCAGAAGAAGTATCTTAATGCAATGAGTTAGGAAAGGTTTTTTTGAGTGGGTAGCTATTAATCTTAGAAACAGTTGTACAGGGGAGAGAGTAAGAGTGAGGATGAAATGAGATGATGATTTTCAAGCATCTGTATAAATCAAATCAAATAACATGGAGGCAACTATTTGTAATAATAATTACTGGTTTGGGTGGGCATTTTTACTGTAAGAAATGACTGGGCTGAGAGAGCAGTAGTGTTTGGAGGAGAGGGCCTTTCAGGCTGTGAGGGAAGACAGGAGCAAGGCTGGAATGATGGGAGGAGCTTCCAGACAAATTATGGTGGCCGAGACTGTTGGGAGTGGTGGGGGGGGGCGGGGGGCGCGGGGCTGGCCTTGACGGCGGAAGGCTGGGTCTACCGCCTTAGGCCACAGATGGTGTCGTGGTCACTACTGGTGGTGGGGCTTCAGGGAAAAAGAATAGAGATGAAAAAAGCCAGGTGGAGGAATTGAAAAGCTCTGTTTAAGACTCTCAAGTCACAGTGGGAGAGGGAGAGGGTGGGATGACTTGAGAGAATAGTATTGAAACATATATATTACCATATGGAAAATAGGTAGCCAGTGGGAACTTGCCGTATGATGCAGGGAATCCAAAGCCAGTGGTCTGTGACAGCCTAGCGGGGCGGGAGGGAGGTTTAAGAGGGAGGGGACATGTGTATGACTGTGGCTGATTCATGTTGATGTATGGCAGAAACCATCACGATACTGGAAATAGTTATCCTCCAATTAAAAATAAAATTTAAAGAAATAAGTTAAAAGTTGACATTTAAATATAAAAACAAAAAAAGCTCTGTTTAGAGCTCTGTATATAGTCCATGGGGTCACAAAGAGTCAGACACGACTGAGCCACTGAACTGAACTGACTGATAACCTGATGACCACGTCTGCCCAAAGCGAACGGGGACCATTCCAGTTGCCACCAGGCGCACTTCTTTGCAGCAGGCTGGCGCCTAATCATATCTCAAGTGCTATTTCCAAGAAGCTCAAAGGGCTTCCTGGAAGTTATCTGCTTGCTTGTCCCAACAGCCCTGCATTATCAACCCCATCTCACAGATGGAAAAACAGGTAACTTACTTACCCAAGGTCACAGTGTGAATCTGGCCCATGTGTAATCAGATTCTAGACTTCTCTACCTTCGGGTCTTTTCTGTGGCTTCTCCAGGTTAGCTTTGGGCTGCCAGGCAGGCAGCATTTCTTCTTCCTCGAGAGGAGCTGCTTAAATATCCAGATTCCTCTTGTAATTCAGTTATTACCTAGACCCTGATCTTTAACGTCAAGATGTTTGATTTTCAAATGAAACATTCTCTTAGAAGAGCAAGAGAGGTGCTGGTTGACATCCTATCTTTTTGTCCTTAGCACGTATTACAAAAATATTTAAGCAAACAGAAAAGTGAAAGAATTTTACAAATACCTCTGGACCCAGTGGCTAGATTCTACAATTAATATTTTGTTAATTTTGCTTTATTAGCTGAATGACTGCTAAAGCAGTGAAGGCAAAGTTCTTTTCAATGATAGTCAAAGTAAGTGATGCTATTAAAAATCTTTTAAAAATATCTGAAAATGATAAGAAAAAGTCTTAAAAATTCTTTATATCTTTCACCTCTTCACTCACAGACTGTAGTATTTTTACCAAATTATAGCAGATTTCAAGAAGGTTTTCATGTTGAGAATATACCCTAGCGTTTCTTTAAATAAAATGTCATGGTATGCTATTAGATTTGTCTATTTAAAAAATAATCCCTCCCACATTTAAAAAATAGAAACAAAACAGTGGTTTAGAACAGACAGTGTGACCCACAACCATGGAATAGATATTTACTTTAGGTCTTTCCTGTGGGGAATGTGTGTGTGAGATCAGAAGATAGAAAAGGCCTGGCCAGAGAGTTGAAGGAGCCAAAGAAATCTTTATCTTATTTTATGGAGAAGGCCCAAAGAGGCCAAGTGTCTTGCCTGAGATCACACCGTGAGGCCTTTCAATAACAGTATTATACCAATAACTTCTGATACTGAGGCAGAGCTGGTGGAAAATACTGAAATGGTCATAGCAGTTTGTCAGCATTGCCCTTTCCCATTTCAGCCATCTCAGGGGCTTTCATGAACACATTATTTACAGAAGATAGGTGCTTAAACAATAAGCAATTCTGTAGTTGTGACTGCTACCACGAGAGCATGTGTCAGAAATCTCCCTTTTGGAGAGTCGGGTGGCAGGGAACATTGATTGAGTAAATTGGCTTAAATGTGGATTTACATTGCCTTTAAAAGGCAGAACTTTTGCTGCCCCTTAATATGCTTTTGGCACAGCCTTCTCTGCCCAGAGGCTTTGCCCTGGATCCAATTCCTATGTTGTCCATGCTTGCAAATTCTGAGGGTTTATCTGGTAGGTAATATCTGGATGTACTACCTGATTTAAAAAACAAACAAAAAACAGGAATATTGAAATAAGGCCTGGATACTGCTCTTCTTGCCACTCTTCCTGATTTGTTGTTGTTGTTTAGTCACTCAGCCGTGTCCGGCCCTTTGCGACCCCATGGACTGTGGCCCACCAGGCTCCTCTGTCCATGAAGTTCTCCATGGAATAATACTGGAGTGGGTTGCCATTTCCTTCCCCAGGGGATCTTCCTGACTCAGAGATCAAGCCCACATCTCCTACACTGGCAGGCAGATTCTTTAGCACTGAGCCACCAGGGAAGCCCCATGATTTAGCCAAGAGCAAAGAGACTGTTTTGGCCACCTGATGCGGAGGGCTGACTCATTTGAAAAGACCCTGATGCTGGGAAAGATTGAGGGCAGGAGGAGAAGGGGACGACAGAGGATGAGATGGTTGGATGGCATCACCGACACAATGGACATGGGTTTGGTAAACTCCGGGAGTTGGTGATGGACAGGGAGGCCTGGCGTGCTGCGGTTCACAGATTCGCAAAGAGTCGGACATGACTGAGCGACTGAACTGAACTGAGCTGAAAGAGACTGAGCTTTCACTGGGATCCATGCTTGCCTCTTCCCAGGAGGAGGCAGGGCTACCTGTCTAGTAGACTACCTGGGTCAGCATCCATTCTGAGAAATAGTGGATGGTTTGGCCTCCTCTCTTGACCCCGGGAGTGCTCTCAGAAAGCACAGCCCCTAAGCTCCCAGCAGGAAGGAAGCAACAGAATCTCAGGTCCCTGCTCTATCAGTTTGTCATCCTTGTCCTGTGCAAGCCAGAGAGACCTTAATCTCTTGGGCGTCAGCCGGGATTCTGTCCCCAGCACTAAACTCATTTAAAGGAGAGCGGGTTGTGTATTAATAATGAAGATAACCAAACAGCCCAGGCTGTGATATTTTTTCTGACCTGCCCCCAGGAGGGCCTTAATGACTGTTTGTGAAGTGTGTGGAGAGCCTCAGATGAAAGGTGCCCAGGTGAGCAGTCCCTGCCCACTGATGTCAGGACACCTGCTGAGCCTCACCCACCTGGAGTCCAGCTGTTCCTGCTCCAGCTGGCTCTGAGGGCCTGGCTTCTGCAGGCAGACAGGAGATGGTGCCTGCAGAGAGACAGAGAGCCACTGGCCTCTGAGACTGGGGGTGGAAGAGGCCAGGGTGTGGGGAGGTGGGCAGAGGGAGAAAGGAAGGGGAGAGGGGAAAGAGGGCAAAGAGTGGCTCAGAAACAGGAAGAGAAGAGAGAGGGAGAGAGAAAGGGGAGAATAGGAGGGGGGAGCCAGAGTGAGAGACACAGGAGACAAGGGAAGGAAGAGAGAAAGGGAACAGGCCACAGGAAGGGAGGGAGAGAAGGGAGGGAGAGAGGAAACGGGCTTCCCAGGAGGCCCAAGGGTAAAGAATTCACCTGCCAATGCAGGAGACTCCGGTTCGATCCCTGAGTCAGGAAGATCTCCTGGAGTAGGAAATGGCAACCCACTGCAGCATTCTTGCCTGGGAAATCCCACGGACGGAGGAGCCTGGCGGGCTACAGCCCGTGGGGTTGCAAAATATCTTACAGATTAAACGAGAGCAAAAAGGCATGGAGTGATTCAGTGCAAGAAAGATCAACAAGGAGAGAGAGAAAGTAATAAAGAAATCATTTTTCTATTGAAAATGTTTCTAAATGGCATTTACCCATCACACAGACAACTACTGAAAGATGTGGATACGTTTCTGCTGTATTTTCTTGCTTTTGCGCCTTTCAAGTAATAAGGTACTTTCATTCAAATGAAAGCACTTGGCGTTCTAAGTTATTTATTTCGGTAATACCTAAGGCCAATTTTGAAAATATGAAAATAGGAGAGAGATGGAGAGAATCAGTAAGACATACACACATATGATGAGGTGGGGGCACAGGAAACTGACTCAGAGGAGAGGCGCACAGACAGGAGAGTGATGGCCGTGGCAAAGCCTTTGGGGAGAGACAGGGCCAGGAGCGACCAAGAGAAAAAAACTAGCACCTCCCCCTGCGCCCTGCGCCCCCCTCCCGCGTCTTATCAGCGGCGCGCGGGCGGCGGCAGCGGGGCCTTATTGCAGGTGCGCTGGCGCCGCCGAGTCTGCGGCGGCCGCTCCGTGGCCGGCCGGGAGGCCGGGCGGGTGGCGGCGGCAGGCACGGCGCGAGCGGAGGCGCGGGGGTGCGGCCTCGCCTTCGCACGCAGGCCAGTGACCGCCGCTGGACAGAGCGCCCTGGACCCGCACGCCACCAGCCCGGCGCCCTCGGGAACCCTGATCCCGCCCTCCACCACCTGCCCCGCTGAGAGGAGGCCCGTGTCCCTGCCACCCCCCACCCCCGCGGCTTGCAATCTGGGGGTCAGGGGGCTGCGCATCTTAAGACTGCATCTTTAGATCTTTAGGAAGCTCCTGCTTTTGAACAACATCTGTGTTTTACAGATCAATAAGACCCATGTTTTTTCCAAAGATGCTATTCACGCAACAAGTCTGTCAAATACGTTCTTTGTCTGCTTTGCTGAAGCTGTACGTGCTAAGTCGTTTCTATGGACTGTAGCCAGCCAGGCTCCTCTGTCCATGGGATTGTCCAGGCAAGAATTCTGGAGCTCCTCTGTCCATGGGATTGTCCAGGCAAGAATACTGGAGCGGGTTGCCATGCCCTCCTCCAGGGGATCTTCGCGACCCAGGATAGCAGAGCCCTTATGCATAGCACCCAGTGGGCTTGCATCTCAGCTTTGGGGCTGTGGCCTTGAGTAAACATCTTCCTGTCTCAGGGCCTCAATTTTATCTCTGTGAAATGGGAGAATGAAAAGGTGTTTGCACCATAGGGCTGCCAGGAGGGTTAATGGAGTACAAAGATGTCATGCTTCAACAGTCCTAGCACATAAAAGTTGTTATTTAGGCATTGACTGGTATTATATCATTACTAGGGAGTGGGGAGCTGAGGGGTGACAAGGAGCTGGTGGAAATCCACCTTCTGTTAAGCCCCAGCATTAAGGCCTCTGAGTCTCATTCCTCTGAAATGCAGAGAGAAGCCAGGAGGATTGGGCATGACTGCGGGCCCCACTTCGGGATGGACAAGTCAGCTCCTGGCCCAGAGTCTCATACTCCTTCCCCATCAGTAAAACGGGCCTTGATTCATCAGCTCCCCCCTCTAAGCCATCACCGTCTTTCTCCAAGTGTTGCTGAGATCCCTGATTCCCAAGGCAGGGCGACTACAGACACACACAATTGGGAGCCGGCTAGTCTGGTATTAATATCTGCTTCCATCTTTGAGAGTCGTGTGTGCGACCTTGGGTCACGTCACCCACTTTGCCAAAGTCAGGTTTCATCCTCTGCTAAAGGACAAATCAGAACAGTGGCTTTTCAGGCATTCTCCTGAGGATGTAACAGGTGCTGCCGCAGTGGGACACTCAGACCTCCCAGCTGAGAGGAAGGGGCTGGTGGACAGCCCCCAGATGACCCATCTTCAGTTCCTCTGCAGCGTTCATAACCAGGACACTGTGTCCCTGAACTGCCCCCCCCCCCCACCACACCTCCCCCTCCCCCAGCCAATGACTGCGCATGCCCGAGCTGCTAGAGCCACGCCCCTCCTGCCCTGCTCACGACTCTGCCCAGTGGTCCTTGTTGGACCCTTGCTGTCGCGCATTGACTGAGAGCTTCTCAGTGCAGCAGTCTTAGCAGTTCCTGCCCAGTCCCTTCCCCTCCTCCTCCTCTCCCTTCCCAGCGGTCAGACCCGCCCTGTATTCTGCATGAGGCCTCTGCCCCTACCCCATCCTTTACAGGCATCTTAGACACATCTCTTGACTTGATTCCATCTAGGCATCTGCTTCCCAAGAGATCTACCTAACACAGTGAGCTAATTTGTTAAAGGTTCACATAGAAAGTCCCCAATAGATGTTAGGCACTATCCTTCTTATTACTTTTACTATTTTTATAATCATGTGTAAAAATACATGTATAATCATGTATTCTTACTGTCAGCATTTGACTGCCCTGTGCTAAGAACACCTTCTTCCTCTCTGTCCCACTCTCTCTATTCAAACACTTTCAGAGACCCTCCCAGGGGCCAGGTTCCAAACTTCATACAGAGTTTATAGAACTCACATGCAGCCCTCCATCTGCACAGAGCTCACTGTCCAGCAGGGATGATGGAGAAACAGACATTCTGATGCATGGTGCTGAGAGTTTGTGTGTGTGTGTTGGGGTGGGTGGAGGGAGACTGCTTGCTAATGATAGCACAAAGGAGAGGTGCTTAACCTATCTTGGAGAGGTGGGAAGGAGGAATAATCTGGGAAGGCTTCCTGGAAGAGGTGACATCAGTGCTGCATCATGAGAGATGAATGGAGTTATTTCAGATAACCCAGATGGAGGGGAGGACCTATACCCAAAGGAGTTTGGCAGATGAAACACAAACCTATGATAGTACTGGGAGGGACTCTTTCTGAGAAAGGCGGAGAGTCTTTGTGAAAGGATGACATTTGCTTTGTTACTATAGACTATATAGGAGGGTGATGTTGCCTAGGGCACTGTGTCCCAAACTATCTGTTCACCAGAGTCAGGCCTTTAAGAGGGCTGAGAGAGGTGGGTAAGGGTAGATGTTCTCCATGTTATTGGGGACAGAAGAGACTGGCTTAGCAGACTAGATTTTCTGATTTTTCAAGAGGAATTGGAAATTTTAGTGTGAAATCTCTCATTTAAAAAATTTTGACTGCTTAATAAAATTGCATTAAAAGCTATAAAACCAAAAACACTAGGCAAATTAAACCGAATATGTCTGAGGGCCAGAGTTGGTCCAGGGACCACCAGTTTTAGACCCAGGATGGAGGCTAGAAGAGACATGACATCACATAAACGGGACCTCAAAATACAGCAGGCCCTGTATTTCTCATCTTGACCAGCCCTCCATGCACTCAGCCTCCTTTAAGTCTGAGTTCTCAGCATTTCAGAATTTAGCTTTGAACTTTAACACTTCTCTTAAAGTCAGAGTCTCCTGGGATAGCCTTGTGCAATGACCATTATAACTCACAGTTCCAACAGGGAGGCCTGGAGGGTCCAGAGGCTGCCAACATCCAGGTCTGACCTCTTCCCTTCAGCTCTCTGTCCCCCAGAGGGCAGAAGGATGCAGAACCTTCTAGAACCTGAGGCTTCGCGCCCATGTCTCCCTCACTCTCTTTTCTTAATCCTTTCTTGGGGCTGCCCCATCTTTTCCAGTTTTCATCATCATTAGGATGGGGGCACGCTGACCCACACATCGAAATGAAGCAAATCAAATAAAATAGAAAGAGACCTGTCGAAGTCTTTTCAAGATAGCCAAGGGGAAGTTCCCCCAAATTTAAGCAGTGCCTGTGAGCAGAGCAGTCAGAAAGAAAACCTTTTAGCTGAAACCCAGAACATTCCCGGCTGAGGTATTTCATTATAATAATGGTCTATCTGGGATGGGCAATTTAGGAGAAAGGTTGGCGGCTGAATACAGCTCAGGCTGTAAGATTGCTGGGAGCCTGTGCATTCTTCACTTTGAGGCAGGGAGTTCGATTCAATCCACGGAGCTTTTAGGTTTATTTCCCTGGGTTTGAGGCCTGTGCATTGTAGATAATCTCTGTTTCCAGACTCCCAAGGAAGGCTTGGCTCTCCATCTCTGATAGGAGTCTAATTACTTCTAAAGTACCCATTAGTTAATTACTCAGAGGGTGAGGCGCCTACTGGGCAGGACTGAGATGATCCTCAGGGTACCCTTCGACCAGCGGGATTAAGACACTTAGACTGGGCAGACCCAAGTCTCTAGGCCCTTCTGAATTTACAGTATCCTCATTGTGTGTTCCAGTGAGAAAATCCATCCATCTGTCCATCACATGCACCATCCTGTCTGACTCTTTAGGACCCCAGGGCTCTTCTGTCGATGGGATTTTCCAGGCAAAATACCAGAGTGTGTTGTCATTTCCTCCTCCAGGAGATCTTCCGGACCCAGGGATTAAACACGCGTCTCCTGCATCTCCTGCTTTGCAGGTTGATTCTTTACCACTTGAGCCTTCAGGGTCAAGCAATCCAGCCAAATGGTCACTGTCCATGGCTGTGTGGTTCTGAGATGACACAAACAGTGACAGGTCGGGATAACATTCAACCAGCATGGAGTGGAGGAACGTCCACGCATGTCTGTAGGAAAGGACTATTTATTGAGGTCCTACTATGTGCTTTCCAAGGGTATCACAGCAGGCATGACAAGACTGATGCCCTCATGGGACTGACACTGACCCAGCAGATGGCCATCAAAGAAATACCACAGGGGAGGGTGTCTGTTCACTTCCTACGTGCTATAACAAAGAACCACAGACTGAGTGGCTTAAAACAGCAAAGACTGTGTTGATGTGTGGCAGAGGCCAACACCATATTGCAGAATGGTTGTCCTCCAATAATTGCATCTTGTCCTATACTTCTCAATATTGTACAGTTATAATCTTTGATAATTACTAAAAAAATAAAAATAAAAACATTACAAGACAAAACAGCAGAGATTTATTCTATCATAGTTCTGGAGGTCAGAAGTCCAAAATCTGGGTGTCCTTAGGGCCTTCCTTTCTGTGAAGCCTGGATGGTATGATCCTGATTCTTTCTTACCTCTTCCAGCTTCTGGCTGATAATCCTTGGCTGCGTCACTTTAAGCTCTGCCTTTGTTGTCACATGGCATTTTCCCTGTGTGCCTCTTCTTTCTACAAGGACATCAGTCTTACGGGATTAGAGACTACCTGATGACCTCATCTTAACCTGATTACATCAGCAAAGACCCTATTTTCAAAGAAAGTCACTTTCACAGTTTCCTGGGGATAGAACCTCAACATACCATTTTGTGGTTATTGTTGTTTGGTTGCTAAGTCCTGTCCAACTCTTTGTGACCCCATGGACTATAGCCTGCCAGGCTCCTCTGCCTGGGATTCCCCAGGCAAGTATATGGGAGTGTGTCGCCATTTCCTTCTCCAGGGGATCTTCCCAGATGAGGACTCAAGCCTGCGTCTCCTGCAGGTGGATTCTTTACCAATGAGCCACCTGGGAAGCCCAACGTATCTTTTTAGGAGACATAATTTAATCTGTAAAGGAGCTTAATGGGGGAACTAATCAAGTCTTAAAGAGTGGTGGTGGGTCAGGGGGTTTGTAAGAGTTCTTTAAAAAACTGAAACTTGGAAAATGTGTAAGAAAGTGAGGTTTGTCTTTGATAAGTGGGGAAATGTAGCTGGGGGGGCTTCAGACCAGGTGATACAGGCGACTCAGAACCCAGCCAAAGACCTGAGAATTAATGCCGAAGTCTTTGCAGCATGTGTCAGTATTTTTGTAACTCAAGTCGTACGTTCTGTATCAAACCCACACTATGAACTGGGTGCACTTTTTAAAAAATATTTCTCTTATTTTTTGGTCTGCACTAAGTCTCAGTTGCATCATACTTACACTTAGTTGCAGCATGTGGGATCTAGTTTCCTGATCAGGGATGGAACCTGGGCCCCCTGCACTGGAAGGTGAAGTCTGAACCACTGTACCGCCAGGGAAGTCCCTACAGTGGTTTTAAAACGTGCTCATAGTTTGATCTCTGGTCAGGGAACTAGATCTCACATGCTGCAACTAAGATCCCGTGTGCCACAACTAAGACCCAGTGCAGTCAAATAAATAATAAAAATAATAAAATATGCTCACAAATTCTTTGACACTCTTCCTTATCAAAAGATGGTTGTTAATTTCCTTGCCCTGTATATGAGAGAGCCTTGTGTCTTCCACTCTTGCAATGGAAATGATGTTGTGTGACATCTGAGGCTAGGTCATAAAAGGAGATGCTGCTTCTGCCTGGCCCTCCACCTTGGGTCATTCCCCTTGGAGTTCTGACCCATCTGATAAAATGTCTAGGTATCCTGAAGCTGCCTTGCTGGAGGGAGCACATGCAGGGACCATAAAGAATAGAGAGAGATGCCCAAGGAGCTGGAGTTATTCCAGCCCCTACTGTGTAAGTGTTCCCAGCCCAGGGACCACACGTGTAAGTGAAGACTTCATGATGACTCCAGTCTCAGCCACCCTCTGCCTCCAAGGACATGAGGGACTCGATGTCCACATTGCCCTGCTGAGCCCAGTTGCTTCCCAGAGAGATAAGAATAACACAGGACTGTTGTTTTATTTCATTAAGTTCGAGGTGCTTTGTTATGTATCGATAGATGACGGAGCAGGGCTGAGCTGAGCAAGTCAGTTGCAAAGGTGTGGATTTAAAGCTGCCCCCGGTGGGGGCCACGGAAGGTGTTTGAGCTGTGACTAACATGATCATAGTAGTGCTTAGGAAGGTGAATCTGGAGGCTCCTGCCAGGTTAAGAGTAGAATAAGAAGAGATGGATATGGAGATAGCTGTTGAGAAGGGAAGATTGAATCCTTTGTCTGTCTTCCTCTTCCTGAACAGTCTATAATCCATCCCTGGGAATTGATGACTTGGCCAGGACATTTGTCTGCAAGTCAGGCTCTGCCTGTCACAGGGAAGGGAGAGTTCTGATTGCCCAAGGACAGATGACAAGGAGGAAATCAAGGTGGGGACCAGGATTCGAGGAGGCATTGTGTGAGGTCCCTAGGCTTGCCTGTAACTCTCTTTCAGCTGCTGCACGTCTGAGGGGCGTGGGCATTTGTGTCTTGAGTGAGTTTAGGATTAAAAGGTAAACCTTGGTGAAATCATAAGTGTGTAATTTACCACATGAATCACCAGGTAGAGCATTAACATTAAAATTTACAGCCCCGGGTGGCAATTACCGTAATTAAGCAGCCTAAGATGCTCTGACTCCAAGGCAGCTCTGTTCACTTTGGAGGCAGAGCAAACAGGCGACCTAGCAGTTAAACTGGGGAAAGCTGGGTGGGTCAGAGACCTTCACAGGTATGTCACAGCCTGGATTTCTCCAGAATAGTCACAGGATGTCCATTTTGTCCTTTTCAAAGACGTGGATTCTTTCTAGGGGTGGGATGGCCTCTGATGTTCTTTTAAAAGCTGCAGCAGTTGGTAGAAGCCAATTAAAGGAAACATGGCTTCCCGGGTGGTGCTAGTGGTAAAGAACCCGCCTGCCAGTGCAGGAGACTTAAGAGACAGGGTTTGATGGCTGGGTCAGGAAGATCCGCTGGAGAAGGACATGGCAACCCCCTCCAGTATTCTTGCCTGAGAATCCCATGGGCAGAGGAGCCTGGCGGGCTACAGTCCATGGGGTTGCAAAGAGACATGACTGAAGTGACTTAGCACACACACATGCGTGCACGAGTCTTCTAAATAGGGCTTCCCTGGTGGATCAGATGGTAAAGAATCTGCGTGCAACGCAGGAGACCTGAGTTTGAATGCAGATTCCCAGAACCATGGCAGAGGAGCCATGAGGGGCTGGGACCCGAGGACTAGTATTTATTTCCTAAGCACCCAGGTGGTGTGTCCCCTGCTCTGAAATTTGAGAAACTTGACCAAGTGTTTTAGAGGAAAGTTCTTCCTGCGTTTCTATGCTAGTCTGCTCATGAAAAGAAGTTTTTTTTTTTTTTTTTTAACGACAAATGTAACACATGTTCAGTGTAACCAAGTAGGAAACCAATCTAGTCTGCTTTTAATAAGTAATTAAAGATGGAACACTCACAGAATGATTCATGTGGAAATGTTCACTGGGGTGTTTTCTGCTTACCAATTTATATCTCTGGGTAGTGATTAACAGCTACGTCAGCCAAAGGAAGGAGAGGGGAGAGCATTTCTGGCTTGCCTAAGTGGCCGCGTACAGGGTGGCTGCCAACTCCAGTTGGAACTCCATTCAAAACTCCTGGGATACGCCAGCCTGGAGTTGCAAGGCTATCATTGAATGGGTGAAAAAAGCCCCATTCAACAGTTATTTCGCTGATCACCTATTATGTGCCAGACATTTCCTAGACATCAGGGATATAACCACAAACAGATCTTCAATTCCAGATTCCAGTAGGGGCAAGGTGTCCATGTAGATTCAACGTGGCCCAGGGAAAGTAGGTCATCTGAAGGATGCCAAGCCGTATTCATCCATCTTTTCAGGAAAATCTTTCCCTTCAGGAGGACCTTCTTTCTACTGTGGAAAACGAAACTTTCATGAAATGCTGATACACGTATCTGAGATCTCACATGCTTTGTGAAGCAGGGGTTGACAAATTATGGCCCATGGGCTAACGTGGGACTACTGTCTATTTTATTGGCACACAGCCCTATTCATTCATTCATTCACATATTGTCAATGGCTGATCTGTGCCATGGGCTTCCCAGGTGGCGCTAGTGGTAAAGAACACCCCTGCCAATGCAGGAGAGTAAGAGACCCAGGTTCGATCCCTGGGTTGGGAAGATCCCCTGGAGGAGGACAAGGAAAACCACTCCAGTGTTCTTGCCTGGAGAATCCCATGGCCAGAGGAGCCTGGCGGACTACAGTCCATGGGGTCTCACAGCGTCGGACACGACTGGGGTGACTTGGCACAATCTGTGCCATAGCAACAAAGTCCAGGAGCTGTAACAATGTAGGAAATCTTTACTGTCTGGCTCTTTCCAGAAAAAAACTTTGCCAGCCCTGCTCCAGAGAGCTTCCTGTGGCCCACGCATGCATGTGTCCTAGCAGTCCGTATGACTGGGTGAGAAAGTAAAACATCAGTTTGTTCTGGTGCTTTGGAGTTCCAGAAGAGGCGAGGCCACTCTCCATCTCTGCACTTTTGCCTGCCTCTGCCCTGCTGAGTGGTGTTTTCTGGGCCCTTCTGGGTCATCAAAGGTCATCACACCTTCTCCGCTCTGTGGACTTCCCTTCGGGCCCCCCTGTGATGTCTGAGAGTCTTGCCTTAATCCACCAACAAGCCCTGGGTGGGAATTTAAGCCTTGTTTGGTTCTTTAGCTGATCTGCAGATAACACAGAAGGACAGCTGCCCCTGGAGCCAGGGTTGATAGAGATCAGGCAGAAAGTTGTTTGGAGAGGCCCGAGGTAGGTCCATAAACCATGCTGACAAGCCTCCCATGTCACTTACCGGTTGTATTCTTTCTCCTCCCCCATCACCAGGGTTCCTGTGTGTTGGGGGCTCTAATTACAGGTAGCAAGGATGCTAAGAGGCTCTTAATCCCCAGATCTTCTGGATGGATTTATGCTCCTACGTGCCTTTGCTCTTTTATTCTCCAGTCAATTGGCTGGCTGAGCAAGAAGTCCAAATCCTTGGTGCATTCTGCCTCCCGGGAAGTTAATAATACTTTGTGAAGGCTTCCAGCTCCCACTGGGACAAGTGAATCGTCCCAGAGCTGAGCTTCCAAGAGTTTTTCAGGCTCATGACTCAAAGGGTTCTGACCAAGGATGCAGAGAGAGGAGGGGAATTGGGCAGACTACAGAGTGGGTTTACGTTTCACCTCTGCCCTTGGAAACTGGCTGGCTCTGGGCAGGACAATCCCTCTTTATTTATTTATTTTTTAAAAGAGATTTATCTGTTTATTTGGCAGCTCCTGTCTTAGTTGTGGCTGTGGGATCTTTAGGTGCAGTATGTTATCACTTATTTGCAGTATGTAGGATCTAGTTCCCTGATCAGGGATTGAACCCAGGCCCCCTGCATTGGGATTATGAAGTCTTAGCCACTAGACCACCAGGGAAATCCCATGACAATCTCTCTTTAAACCACAGTTTTCTCATCTATAAAATTACCTAAGAGGATGGTGAAAGGATTCGATTAAATGCCATCCACTGCCAGCCCCATCATAGGTGGTCAATAAAGGCAAGTTTCTTTCTCTTGTCAGCTCCTCTGGTCTGGAACCTTGCATGGCTCCCTGCTACCAGCCTGATCAAAGACTGGGGAGGAGATGGAACCAATGATGAATGCAGAAAACAGTGTCTCTGGCAGAGAGAACAGGAAGTGCAGAGGACCATGGGTATTCATGAATGTGGGTGTTTGTGGCCAGCAAGGGGAAAAAAGTGGAGAAGTTTCGGCCAAGCCAAGTCAGAAGGGCTACATGAGGAGTTTGGATCTGATACCAAAAAAATAAAAAGAAGTAGAGTCTTTTCAGTTGAAGAGTGATGTGATCTTGTACCAGTTTAAGGTGATGGCTTTGGCAGCTGCAGGGACAATCCTGGCACATCCTTGTTGAAAGCACACCCTGGTGCCTTTGTCCCTTGTGACCTTCCTCGATGCCTGAGTTTTCAGAAGAGTTTGCAGGTCTGAAAAGGTGGGGGAGCGAGAGAAAAGCTGGTTCCTATGGAGAGTTCCAAGGTCACGCTCAAGAGCCTGGGATCCCTGGCTGACGCTTCATAAAAGCCCTGCTATTTTCCAGGAAAGAAAAAAGCTGTGGGTACAGGTGCTGTTGTCTTGCACATGAACCTCCTGTTGGTTGCTCTGTCAAGGCTGCTTCAGCCCAGGGAGAAAGCCCGAGGTGTAGGCAGAGACTAAAATCAGGCTGTGTTCTCTGAGAGCCTTGGAGCCAGACATAGTCCACCCTGAATCGTACCTCTGCCATTTCCTAGCTAGAAGGTCTCATTGAGTCTTGATTTTCTCATCTGTAAAATGGGCATAATAACAGTATTGACTTTGTAGTGTGGATCTGAATATGGACAGAGGTATAGTATATAAACATCACAGTCAATACATGGTATGCATTGCTATTATCTTTATTAGCTACAAGACTGTTGTTGTTTACTCATTAACTTGTGACCAACTTGATTTCCTTGCCGTCCAGGGGACTCTCAAGAGTCTTCTCCAATATCATAGTTCAAAAGCATCAATTCTTTGATGCTCAGTCTTTTTTATGGTCCAATTCTCACATCCATACATGACTACCGGAAAAAACATAGCTTTGACTAGACGGACCTTTGTTGACAAAGTAATATCTCTGCTTTTTAATATGCTGTCTAGGTTTATCATAGTTTTTCTTCCAAGGAGCAAGAGTCTTTTAATTTCACTGGAGGAGAACGGATGTATGTATATGTAAGGCTGAATCCCTTTGCTGCCCACCTGAAAGTATCAGTGTTATTAATTGGCTATTTGCTGTTGTTGTTCAGTCACTAAGTTATGTCCGACTCTTTGCACTCTCATGGACTGTAGCCTGCCAGGCTCCTCTGTCCATGGGATTTCCTAGGCAAGAATACTGGAGTGGAATGCCATGCTCTCCTCCAGGGAGCCTTCCTGACACAGGGATCGAGCCTACAACTCCTGCCTTGGCAGCCATTCTTTACCGCTGAGCCACTGGGGAAGCCCTTAGATGCAAGATTGCAGACTGATTTTTTTTTTTTTTTATCTTGAGAAATTTGAAAAATCAAGTGGAAAGAGAATTACAGTGCCTAATAATCCCAACACCCATGATTTGCAGCAATGTTCATGTCTAGAGTCTTTAATAATTGTGTGTGAAGTCTCTGAATCTTGAAAGGGTGGGGAGTGACAGAAACTCAGATTTTATTCTTAGATTGACTGAATTAGTGATTTAGCACATCCTCAGCTTCATTAGCTGTGTGACTTGGGTATTAATTGCCCTCCCCTGGGGCTGTTTCCTCTGATGTAAGATGACAATCCTTCCTTCAGAATAGTAATCGTTGATATTAATAAGGAACTTAATTGAAATTAAGTTTAAGCAGTTTTTTAGTACTGAGTGCATCTTATTTTAATTCCTTGAAAAATGGTCATTTATGTATGAGGGATGAGATGACAAGAAAGTAAGCTGTGCGTTTTAACACACGGTCCTATAGGCAGAGTGCCGGGCGTGAGCCCCACCAGGCACATCGTAGATTTCAGACCTGTGGTCCCTTCCTTCCCTTTGACGCTGTGGATTCAGCCAGGAGAACTCCCACGGTGCCTTGGCTCCGATGTAAAGGCTCAGCATTCTCCCGTTGACACCTAATCCTTGTTGAAAACCGAGCAATCTTTCCAGAAAGGGAAAGGCCCTTTGCTCTGAGTCACGGGGTGGTCGGGATGTCGGTATTGTCTCCTGGAGCCAGCGGACCTGGAAGAGGAACTCCTCCCCGGCTCAGCGTCTGGACCGCTGCCCGGGAGGATGTGTCTGCCCTGGGGCCAAGCCTGGCCCGGGAGGGGCTCCTCGCTCCAGCCTTGGCGCCAAGCGAGGTCCACCGGGGTCACTTGCAGGCCCCAGACTGATTCACTGGGGAAGACCTTCCTTCTGGTCACCCTGGGCCACCTTCACCCCCGCTCTCATCTCCCATCCGGTCACTGAGGGAGCCTTTGAAAGCCAAGACCAGACCAGGCATTTACCAGCAACTTCAGTGGATCCTGGAATAACATTCAGATTCTTACACTGGCTCACGCAGCACAAGGCCACAGGGGACAGTGGTCTAGAGCCTTCTACAACCCTGCCTTCCACATATTCTTTGCATCTCTCTTTAGCCTAGTGGTTCTTACTGGGAGGTGGGCGGGGGGAGTTGGAGGAAATTGAGAGGAGGGTGATTTTGTCATTCAGGGGACAATTTTGTTGTTGTTGTTCAGTCATTGTGTCCAACTCTCTGCAATCCCATGAACTGCAGCACGCCAGGCTTCCCTGTCTTTCATTATCTCCCTGAGTTTGCTCAAACTCATGTCCATTGAGTCAGTGATGCCATCCAACCATCTCATCCTCTGTCGTCCGCTTCTCCTCCTGCCCTCAATCTTTCCCAGCATCAGGGTCTTTTCCAAAGAGTTGACTCTTCGCATCAGGTGGCCAAAGTATTGGTGCTTCAGCTTCAGCTTTAGCATCTTTGCTTCCAGTTGTCACGACTTTGTGGGGAGGGTGCTACTTAATGTCTGGTGTCTACTGGGTGGAGGCCAGGGATGCTGTTCAACTTCCTGTGATACACAGGACAGCACCCATGGCACCAAGTTAGCCAGTTCGAAATGTCAGTGTTAAGGTTGAAAAAATAGTAAAAAAAAATTTCACTTCCTCCAGAAAGCCTTCCCTGATTCCTTAAATGGTGTAGATATGTTCTTGGGCTCTCATGTACTTCTGATCTTAGCTGTCACAGCCTTTACCACTCTGTGGTCCCTGGACTCCAGGGAAAGAGCCTGGGTGTCATTGAACCTAGGTCTTTGGCTTCCTTTCTCTCTAGCTTGTGAAACTCTGGATGTCAGGGACTATTGTCATCTACACATGTGTCTCAGATAGACCACAGAATCTGACTCATGGTGGGTACCAAGTAAATATTTGTTGAAAGAGCAAATGGATGGATGGATGGATGAATGGATGAAGTTGTAGGCTGAGACTCAAGAAAACTAAGTTATCTTCTTTTTATGTGTGTTAGTTGCTCAGGCGTGTCTGACTCTTTGCGACCCTACGGACTGTAGCTCGCCAGGCTCGTTTATCCATGGATTTCTCCAAGCAAGAATACTGGAGTGAGTTGCCATTTCCTTCTTCAGGGAATCTTCCCGATCTAGGGATCCAACCCGTGTCTCCTGCACTGTAGGCAGATTCTTTACCATCTGAGCCGCCAGGGAAGCCCCATAATGCTCCCACAGGGCATGCTGTTAAATTTGCTTTCAATTCTAGTCCCGCCTTCCAGATTGGCTTAATACATCATCTCCCAGTAGGCTGGTCCTTTTGAAAGTGTGTGGATGGAAGTGTACTGAGCTCTTTGTAAAAGAGAAGACCCACCCTTTCGAGCTGAGATACCATTATTTTCATGTGTTGCTCTGATAATATCTGTTATCCCTCCATGCTTGGAAAAGCCTGGATGAAGGCTTTGTGCTGCAAACAGTACAGCCACAGTCTCAGGGATCTTAATCTCTTATCTGTGACTTTATTTTGGAAAATTGGGCTTGCTCCTAGCTCCACCCTTTCCCCCCAGTTCATGCTAATGCTTTCAACAAAGATCCCCGGAAGGGGAAATAGGATTGAGTTCATCCCAGCCAGGAATCATCCCCCCCAACCAGCCCAAACCTGGAGTGGGTGGAGGGGCTAGTGGGTCCCACCCCCCATTCAATCATGTTCTATCAGCTCCCCACACACCCTGGAGAATCACCAAATGGAGTTTAGAACAATGAGAATTTGAAGAGGAAAAAAAACAATGATAGATTTGGGGCTGTTCTCGGACTAAGCCAAAGTTTCTCAACCTTAGTACTTTGGATATCTGTGGGCATGTGCAGTCCCTTCAGTAGTGTCTGACTCTGCAACCTCATGGACTGTAGCCTGCGAGGCTCCTCTGTCCATGAGATTTTCCTGGCAAGAATCCTGGAGTAAGTTGCCATTTCCTACTCCAGAGGATCTTTCAGACCTGGGGATCGAACCTGTGTCTCCTGCATGTCCTGCATTACAGGAGAATTTTTTATCTGCGGAGCCACCTGAGTATCTGGGACTGGATAATTCCTTGTGATTGGTGTGGGCCGGGGAGGGGGGTTGTCCTGTGCATCCAGAATCCCTTCTTTTCACAAGGTCAACTGTAGACATTGGGGAGGGCACTAATCAAGATTTTTGTCTGTATCAATAACCTAGGGAAGGCTAAATGTTGGGCTAGTTAGAATGGGTCCTGAACTCTAGCCACAAATTCTTCATGAGCCTGCTGAGTGGACTTAGGTCGAAGTCAATAGACCTCTCTGAGTCCTAGTGTTTGGTCAGATAAAAGAGATATCCATTGAATTTCCACTTATGTTCATGGGTTTACCATCTAAAATCTGGTCATTGTACATCTTTTATGTATGAAACTCATGCAATGATTTCATTCCCAGGACCACTTCATAGAGTTGTGTCTCTGACCTCATCCCCTACTCCCCACCCTTTCATGCCCTAACCACCCCCCACTCCTGGCTTCCCTGCTGCTCCTCCAGCACACCGGGCACACTCCCACCTCAGGGCCTTTGCGCCTGCTGTTTCCTCTGCCTGAAATGTTCTTGCCCAGCTGTCTGTGTAGTTTGTTCTCTCAGCTCCTGTCTCATATGGCACCTTCTCAGTGAGGCCTTTCTGGATCACTCTATCTAACCTCCCCCCTCGCATCCATTCCAACACACACACACACTCACTCACACACACATGGACTCACACAATTCCCCTTTCTTGCTCTGGTTTTTCTTAATTTAATCTGCTGTGCACTTTCCTTACTTATTTTGTTCATGATCTCGTCCCCTACACAAGAATGAGGGTGGAATCTGTGTCTGTCTTGCTCACTGCTGTTTCCAGGGCCTGCAATGCTACCTTGTCCCAAAGTCATCCTCAAAAATATCTGAATGGGTGAATGAGTGAATGGGCTTCCCAGGTGGCACTAGTGGTTAATAACCTGCCTGCCTCTGCAGGAGATGCAAGAGACACAGGTTTGATCTCTGGGTGGGGAAGATCCCCTGGAGGAGAAAATAACAACCCACTCCAGCATTCTTGCCTGGAGAACCCCATGGACAGAGGAGCCTCGTGGGCTACAGGCCACAGGGTTGCAAAGACTTGGATACAACTGAAGTGACTGAGCATGCACATACATGGATGAATAAATTAAAACAGATCTTACTGGCCTTTGTTGTACAGAAACAGGATCAGAAAGCTTCAAGCGTTTGCCCCAGTTAGTAAAAGACAGGGCCAACAGTTGATCCCCATCCTATTTGTCCCATGAGCCAGATGGCCCTGCCAAGCTAACAGACCCACTCTGCCTGGATAGTGAGAGAGACAGGACTTAGAAACACAATTATACATTGAATGAATTACTTATGATTTTGCAAGGCCTTCTGAGGCAAGTGTAGATGTTCACAGAGATTTCATCAGAGAGTTGATTCAAATTGTGAAGGTCTCGCTCTTTTGAATCTTTTTAACAAATAAAGAGCGGGGGGTGGGGGGGAAACCCTGTCTCTACAATAGGATATCTATGTTCATGGTCGTTTTAGATTTGGGTTTCAACAGAAGTCCAAACGAATGAAGGGAAAAACATCACCGTATGTTTATCCTCATTGTTTCAAGCCCAACCCGTCACGGCATTCTGTTTTTTAAATAGACTTTCTGGAAAACAACAATATCCGTCTGCTACCCGCGCCCTTTTGCTAACTCCTGCAAAACAAAACGGCCATAAATAGGACTTGGGAAGCAATCACTTGCTCGTGCTAACTCAAATAGGAACAGTAGAAAGTTCAGCTGCATCACACAATGGCTGGTTCCTGGTGGAAATAAGTGTGTGTGTGTGTGTGTGTGTGTGTGTGTGTGTGTGTATCTATTGGGCCTGGGGCCGTGGCTAGAGTCTTTTCAGTTACAGAAAGAGGCCCTACTTTTTCTCTTTAAAAAAAAAAATTATTGGAGCATAGTTGCTTTATAATATTGTGTCAGTTTCAGCTGTACAGCAAAGTAATCATCTATTATTGTTTCTGTTCAGTCGCTCAGTCATGTCCATCTCTTTGTGACCCCAAGGATTGTAACCCGCCAGGCTCCCCTGTCCTTCACTATCTCCCAGAGTTTGCTTGATTTCATGCCCATTGAAGTGGTGATGCTACCTAACCATCTTATCCTCTGCAGCCCTCTTCTCCTTTTGCCTTCAATCTTCCCCAGCATCAGGGTCTTTAACAATGAGTCGGCTACATATATCCCTCTTTTTTTGGGTGTCCTTCCCATTTAGATCATCACAGAGCATTGAGTAGTGTTCCCTGTGCTGTTCGATACGCTCCCACCAGTTGTCTATTTCATACATAGTGTCAGTCGTGTCTGTGTATCAATCCCACCCTCCCAATCCATCCCATCCCTTTCTACCCTCTTACGCTTGTTCTCTAAGCCTGTGTCTCTATTACTGTTGTGCACATACCCTTGTTTCTTGAGTGCTCCGGCGCTCATGGGGGTGAAACTTGGGATTCTGGTATCTAAGGCAGGGGGTGCCAAAGCCGTGACCCCGATAGCTGTTGATGACAGCATAATAGCTGACACGCCTGGCTTTCCCGCTGTGGCTGCCGGATGCACCATGCCTGGCCATCCTCAGGAAGCACTCGCATGGCGTGCTCTGAGGTCTTGGGGTTGCCCTTGACCTGGCCCCTCGCATTAATGAGAGTAAACCTTCCCAGTGATCCTCCTTTCCCTGGCCTTGTTCCAGGTTATTGGTACAGTCCATGTACTCATTTAGTCTCCAGTGTAACAGTTGGAAGCAGGTCTTGTTTCCATCCCATTTTAATCTTCAGTGCAACCCTTGAAAACAGGTCCATCCCCTTTCAAAAGTGAGGGTCAAAGACGCACAGTGACTTGTCTCCAGGCACAAAACTAGGAAATAGCCAAGCTGAGATTTGAATCCAGAGAGTGAGTCTCCAAGTGGCAGTCTAAACCTTCAGGATACATTTGCTTCCACCAACTTTTATCTTGTGTTTTTAAGGTCCTCACCTCAAAAGACAATGATTTCAGCACCCCCTAACTTATTTATTTTTATTTTTAAATATTTTTATTTATTTATTTATTTGCAGCCTATTCCCTGACCAAGGATTGAACCCAGGCCCCCTCCATTGGGAACATGGAATCTTAGACACTGAACCACCAGGGAGGTCCCATCCCCCTAATTTAAATATATATTGTGTCCTTACTTGGATGACTTCTGGTTTCTAAAAATCCTCACATCAACCTTCCAGGGACTTAACTAGCCATTTCCATGCCCTGTTTTTTTTCAGGCTTAGAATCCAAGTTCAGGCAAGTTAAGGGACTTTGATAGGATCCCACCACCAGAAAGTGGGCATAAGCATGCATTGAACCCCAGATTGTCTAGATGCAATGTATTTTTTTAAGATTATTATTTTTTTATGTGGACCATTTTTAAAGTTGAGTTTGTTACCACATTGCTTTTGTTTTATGTTTTGGTTTTTGGGCCCTGAGGCATGAGAGATCTTAGCTCCCCAAGCAGGGATCGGACCTGCATCCCCTGCATTGGAAGATGAAGTCTTAACCACTGGACCACCAGGTCCATGAAGTCCCTAGATTCAACTCATGAGTGTCTAAATTTCTAGACTTTATTCTTACACTATTTAGCAGCTTTATATTCTCTTCACTACTACTGCTCATAACTACCCTGCTGGCTGATTTTGGTTTTCTCCCAGTTTTAACTTGTGATCTTGATCAAATTGCTTCATCTCTGTGCTTCAGTTTTCTCATCTATAGAATGAGGATGATCATACTGCCTGCTTCAAAGGATCAATATAAAGACTTAAGTGAGCTCATATAAACTTCAGAACCATTCCTGGCATATGAACAATTATTATTGTTATCAGTTCAGTTCAGTCGCTCAGTCGTGTCCGACTCTTTGTGACCCCATGGACTGCAGCACGCCAGGCCTCCCTGTCCATCACCAACTCCCGGAGTTTACTCAAACTCATGTCCATTGAGTCAGTGATGGCATCCAACCATCTCATCCTCTGTCGTCCCCTTCTCCTCCCGCCTTCAATCTTTCCCAGCATCAGGGTCTTTTCCAATGAGTCAGCTCTTTGCATCAGGGGCCAAAGTATTGGAATAGTTTCTGTTATTATTATATCTTATTAGAAGTTGTTTCTCCTTTTGTCTGCTGCAGGAAAGTCAGTCCTGTCTCTGTCATTTCTACCTACCCATCTTCTCTGCTTCCTGCTTCAAATACCTCAACCCTACTATTCATTAAAAGCCACCACATCCATGAAACCTTCTGTGGTTTCTCCAGGTCTCACAGACTTCTCTCCCCTCTCCAAGTCACCCCAGCCTATATCGGACACCTCAGCACAGAACCCCTGTTTCCAGAGTGTCATCATTTCCTCCTCAATCAGGTACCATCCTGTGCTCTTGTGAGTAACCCCTCCTTTTTGAGAAATGGTCTTGTCCTGACTCAGGCACCAATATCTAGACTTCGTCTTTTGTTGGCCCAGAAGGCTTAGGAAAGTGCTGAGGCCACTGGGGTTTGGCAAGGAGCTGGATGAGAATCCTGCTTTAACTGCCTAACCATCATTTAATTTCTGAGGTTGTGGGCACCTCATTAGTATATAGGGGATAATCACCCCTACCTTTCGAGGGTGGTTAGAAGCAATCAGTGAGAGAATGTCTATGCAAATGCCTGTATCAGATACTAGATTAGATCCTTCTTAATAATAGCAGCACAGTATTCATCAGCCATTTAGAGTATACCTGTGCTAACTATTCTCTTTTCTTTTTAAACTTAATTTTAACTTTTATTGGAGTATAGTTGTTTTACAATGTTGTGTATTGAATATTTTACATGTTGTTGTTGTTTAGTCGCTAAGTCGTGTCTGACTCCTTGTGACCCCATGAACTGCAGCATACCAGGCTTCCATGTCCTTCACTATCTCCCGGAGTTTGCTCAAACTCATGTTCATTGAGTCAATGATGCCATCTAACCATCTCATCCTCCTTCAGTCACTCCCTTCTCCTCCTTCTTCCTCTGGAATGAGTGAATATATGGAGAAGGACCTTGGCTCTCACACCGAGCTGTCTGTGTCTCAGCTGTATTACTTACTTGCTATGTGGGGAGAGTTAATTAACCTCCTTGAGCCTTGGTTTTCTCATTATCAAAAGGAAGATTATAATATGCAGCTCACAAAATTGGTGTGAAGTGTAATTTAAAACCCAGGCATACAGAAATGGTTTATTACTTGGTAGTTATTGTTATTGACGTATTTCCCTCCATTCTCACCTCTCTCTCTTTACTTCCTATCATAGCAATTCACACAGTCTATTGAAAATATCTGTTCTCTTGTCTATCACTAGATAGTGAGCTCCTTAAAGGAATGGTTGGAAGTCTTTTCTCTCTGAAGGTGTTGCAAAGAGCAGATGGATGGATGAATGGATGATAGTTCATCACTGAATGGATAAATGAGTGAATGGGTGCACTGATGGATAAACGAAAGACAGGAGGCTGTATGTAGGTAGGTAGGTATCTATATATATGCATGTAACCCACTTCAGTATTCTTACCTGGGAAATCCCGTGCACAGAGGAGCCTGGTGGGCTACAGTCCTTGAGACTGCAAAAGAGTCGGACTTGACTTTGCAACTAAAACAACAAAAATGGTTTCATGAATGAAGGGATAAGTACATAGCTGGCTGGCTGGCTGGCTAGATGGATGGAAATTTATGTGTATGCATAGATAAATGATTATTTGGATGGATTCATGGATGAATAAATGAATGGATGAGAAGATGGATGCATGAATGGATGGGTGTATATAGGTATGTATGTATGTCTGTATGACTTAATTAATGGATGAATGGAAGTTTGGATGATTGAATAAATGAACAGATGGATGAACACATGTATGTGTATGTATGAATGGGTGCATGTTTGGATTCATGAATATAGAAATAAACTGATGAATGGATTCATTAATGAATGGATGACAGAAGCATTTATGCCTATGTAGATGGATGGATGATTGAGTGGTTTTATGGATGAATGGATAAATAGGTGATTATTTTAAAAATTGTGTTCTGGTACTTAGCTATATTTTCATTCTAAATCTTTATCACTGAGGGTTCTGATCCCTTCTCTGAACCCAAGCATGGGAAAAGAATGTACTAGAATAATCTGCTCTGTGTCCCATAAAAGGGTTCCTGGTGAAACATGGCACCACGTTAAATGGATATAGATCAACATCACTGCAGAAGTGTTCACTATAATTGTCTCTAAATGCCTTTTCAATATGATATCTCAGAAACTGATTCAAAGTTTAGTCCAACTTCCTCCGCACAAGAGGTTAAGACTAGAGGGGAGCCCAGATGCCACTTGTTTTGACCCTTTGACTTTTCAGACCTGAAAATCGAAGCCCAGAGGAGGAAAAGGACTTGCCCAAGGTCTCACAGCAGATGTATGTCAGACCCTGAAACAAAAACTCAGGGGCTGAGACCAGGGTTTCTGCCGCAAAATGCTGCTTGGTTTCCTCTGTTTTGTCAGAACTCCCTGGCCCCAGATGCTTTGGAACATCCCCAGATAAAGACCTTCTCTCTCTTTGGCTCCAACACCCACAGGCCCTGAGAGCCAACTTGAATTTGTTCATCTCCTGTGTGACAGTCGTTGACTTAGCTGCCAACACCTGGCCGGTGGAGCAGTTGGAAGGATTTAGAGAGACAAGGAATTTGCCTTGTGTGGGTAGATTCCAAAGTTTGCCCTCTGGGGTTTCAGCATTTAATGCTTCCCCCTTGTCTCCTGACTTTCTAAAGGGAAATCTTTCTTCTCTTTCTCTTTCATTAGTAGAATAAAAGGAAGGAAGACAGACACACACAGAGAGTTTGCCCTACTTACTCAACAAAGGCCCCCCACAAAGATTGTGTTTGCTCATCCCTGGGGCCGCGGGGGCCCTCTTAGTCTTCCTGGAATCTTCAGAGTGGCGGTAATGAACTTGAGCCCTTCCTGAGCTAGGGCTTGGTCCTCCCTTCCTCCCTCCCTTTCTCCTCCTCCCACCTTGCCTTGGAACTGCCAGGGTGTTGAGGAGAACCCTATTGCGACGGTTTTATATTTCAGCCTATCTCTGGGTTTCTGAAATTTCTGGTGTTGAAAGAATCCAAACCTCCATAGCCGGAGCCCTCTCACCTGGGAGGATCACCTTGTCTGGTCTCTCAGGGCACAGATGGGAATAACAACAACCACGGCAGCAACATCCATAATAGCAACGACTGCATCCAAAGAGCTGACCATGTGCTGGTCACGGATCGCACTCAGTCGCCACAGCGGCCCTGGGAAGGGTATGCCATGCACGTCCCCATTTGATGCATAGAGGAAACTGAGGCATGGAAAAGGCCGCCCAGCTCGGGATCCAGCACTGTGTTTAATGACTTCGTTATAACTAGGCGCCATACTGAGTGCTTACCTGGTTTAATTCAATTCATCTTCTTTATGACTTGGCCAGGTAATCAGTATCCTTATACCTATTTACAGAGATGATCATACTGGGAACAGAGGTTGAGTCACTTGTCCAAGGACACACCACACAGCCGGTAATGACAGAGCTCTATGCCGTCTTCCTGGTGGCAGTGACTTTGTAAATAATTTGTAGAATGATAAAGTCATGAATATTTGGGGATGGATGGGACTGTAAGGAGCATCTAGGTGAAATATTAGAGGTGAAGGAATAAGACCTAGAGAGGCAAAGTGACTCACCAGCAATCATAAGGCTGGTTAGCTACAGACTTCCTGGAAGAGTTGTAGAATAATAATAATTATTATTATTTCACTATTTGAAATCATGATTATTATTATTTTAAGAACTGCAGTGGGCCTTGGGATCTTTTGTCAGTGCACACTCTCTTCTGTGCAAATCAAATTGCAAAGTCATTAAGATAATAACTACTTGTAAAGTAGCCTGGTGGGGCATTTGAAGACACCATCCCACTGAAACACCTACACACACACACACACACACACACACAACACAACATCATACACCTTTCTTCCTTGGGTGGTGCTTTGGGTTTCGATACATATGCTGTATGTGTTTGTTTCTTTTTCTCCCTTACATGACACTCAGGGATGAAGTGATCTCAAAGGATCTCTGGGGCTTCCCAGGTGGCGCTAGTGGTTAAGAACCCGCCTGCCTGTCTGTGTAGGAGACATAAGAGATATAGGTTCAATCCCTGGGTCAGGAAGATCCCCTGGAGGAGGAAATGGCAACCCACTCTAGTATTCTTGCCTGGAGAATCCCGTGGACAGAGGAGCTTTGCGGGTTACAGTCCATGGGGTTGCAGAGAGTCAGACATGACTGAAGTGCTTAGCATCCACGAGGGATCTGTGTATGTCCTGGAGGAGATCATCTTTACTGTGTCCTGAGTTCGGTTTCCTGTGGGAAAGTGGGGCTTGGACCCAAGAGAGGGAAACTGCTGAGAAAGAGAATTTGGAACTGATAAACAGGGGAGGGGAGGAAGCACAAGTGAGCAGCGATGGTTCTGCCTGAGAAAAACTGGGTGGCAGGGACTACATATCAGCTTTGCAGCCAGGATAGGGTAGGCCCCCACAGGCTCTGAAAGCTTCCTGATGGGGCTGGTGGAGATGGGGCAGAATGGACTGCAGGTAAAAGATAAAAGGCTAGAGACCCTCCAGGTGTCATTGATTCTATACACATGTTTGTGACCCAGAAAGAGACCACATTTCATCTCTTTTTTTAAAAAAAAACATGTTTGTTCTTCTTATTTATTTATTTGACTGCACTGGTCTTAGTTGCAGCATGTGGGATCTAGTTCCCCAACCAGGGATTGAACCCAGGCCTCCTGCATTGGGAGCTCAGAGCCTTAGCCACTGGACCACCAGGGGAAATCCCAATATTTCATCTTAAGTGAGCTTCCAGGACAAAGTTTCTCATATTGGGAGGGACTTTCAGAAGATACATGGAATAGGACATTATATGTAACATTAAGCCACACAGTGGAAACATATTCCCTTTTCTACTTCTTCCCACTCCTTTGGTTCTTCAGGAAGCAAATCCTCATTTGGTTCTTTTACTGCTTTACTTCCTCCAACACTTGCTTATCTCTCTGAAACAGAAGGAGAGCTCCCCGCAGGCCCAGAGCCCATTCAGGGTAATCGGATTAGAATTTAGCATCAGTCGTGTTCTTTGTGTTTATTTTCTACTTGGAGTAAAGGACCCTGGGATGCCAATGACTGGAGTAATATACAGTTGTCTTTTGAAATTCAGTGATGTCCCTACATACAAAACTTTAAGCTGCAAACTTTCAAAGATATGAATAAGCATCCACATGTCCAATCACCTTGTTAGTTCACTTGTCAGGCGTTCATTCTCATGTGTGTGCGTCCTCTACAAGTGGTTGACTGTCCAGCACTTCACAGAGTCAAGTAGTTCAGTATTTTTGTAGATAGAACCTGTGGCATCAACATCGGACATGAGTGAAATTGCGCTTGCCATCTGTCTCATATTGCTGACAATCCTTCAGCTCTACCATCTCTCACTTTCTTTCTCTCTTCCAGTTAGTAACTCTTCTTGCTTGTTCACTTGATGCCAGCCCCCGTAGGCCAGCTGTTGTACTGTACTTTTCAAGGTACTACACTGTAAGATTAAAACGGCTATCTTTATATTTTATATTTGCTTTTATGTATTATTTTTATGAAAAGAATTATAAACCTATTACAATAAAGTACTATATAGTTGATTGTGTTATTTGGGTACTTAGGCTAGCTTCATTGGACTTACAAACATGCTTTCCGAATAGAACCCATTCATAGTTAGGGGTCTGTGCATGCATGCTCAATTGCTTCAGTTGCGTCCAACTCTCTGTGACTCCATGGACTGCAGCCTGCCTGGATTTCCCAGGCGAGAATACTGGAGTGGGTTTGCCATGCCCTCCTCTAGGGGATCTTCCAACCCAGGGATCGTCCCCACGTCTCCTGCATCTCCTGCGTTGCAGGTGGACTCTTTACTGCTGAGCCACCAGGGATGCCCTGTATGTGGGGAACTTACTAAAAAGTATTAGACAATAAAATGAGTTGGCATGAAGAACATCATGAAGTCTAACAGTGCAGGCAATTAATGGAGGTTGCAAAAGTCTGAAGATAATAAAGAATGACTGATGTTTGGGGAGATACCAGTCTAGATGAGAAATGGAGAGACAGCAGATAAGGTGAAGATGGGGAAAGGCTGCCTTTTCTGAGTCACAGGAAGGTGCCATAATATGTTAGCTGTAGTTATGGAAGTTGGCAATGGATAAGGAATGGTTGAGTCATATAAGGCAGGATAAGCTTGCAGTTGTCACAAATAACCCCCAAACTTCAGTGGCTTTACCCAGTGGAAGGCCAGTCAGGTGTCTCTCACTGGTGGGATGTCCTCCACCAGTGACCACCAAATGGTGCTTCTTCAGGGCCCCAAGTTCTTTCAAAGCCCTAGTCTCTCCATTTAGCTGGTGAGTAACCATCACGGGCAGTTCTCATGGACCGCATCAGGATGTCCTCACTTCTGTCACATCCCATTGGCTGCAGCACTGTCATGTGACTACACTAACTGCAAAGGGTTCTGGGAAACACAGGCCAGCCATTTTGCAGATAGGGAAAGGACGAGACTGGGGGGTGGCACAGCTAGTCAGTCTCTGTCTTTGATAGTTAGTTTGCTCAATTTATTTAGCCAATATTCATTCAATATTTATTTATTCATTCAATATTTTAATATTTGCTCATTCAATATTTATTGAGCAGCTATCTTATGCCAAGCATTTTTGCATCTCCATTTAATTAAAGTGATGGCTTTACCCTTTTCATGGGTGTTTGGAGATCATTTATGAGATAGTTTTGAAAACTTAATTGCACATCCTATATTTTCAGCTAGAGTGGTGATTCTACTCTTTTCATGTGTTTAGAGATAGTTTGTGAGATGTTTGAAAAATGAATCCCGTGTACTATGGTGTATTTAAATGATCTTTTCAGAAATAATTACTCATTTTCAGTGGAAGTACTTGAGGGTAAGGGACATATTTTAGGTATTATCCCCAAATACCTAGTATTGATCCAGGCACATAAGTGTTATGTAGAAAAGAAGTTTCTAGACACAATGACCACATCAGACTGGCACTGGACTAGCGAGTTGGGTTGCCCACAAACAATCGAGCTCTTCACCCACATCACCGTCTCATTAAGCCAGGATAGAATCCCAAGACTGAAAGGAACGGTGCTCTTGGTATCCTTTACTACATCTCCTGGTGGCCATGGGAACATGTCATCTGGTAGCCACAGACCAGGAGAGTCTGGGGGCCCTAGACATTCTGCAGGGCCTCCTACCAATGAGCCCTGATACCTTATTCTTTCACCCAAAGCATAGGTGTTCCTTTACCTGAGGCAGAGGTGGTATTTTCTGCTTAATAAGATCTACATGAACTTACCTGTTGAATTCATCCAAGGGCAAATTCCTCCAAAGAGTGGGATTCAGGGAGTATCCCAGGGCAGTTCATTCATCTACTGTGTATTGAATATCAGTTCAGCACTTCCAGATTCTATGCAGTCTTTATTTGTAAGTTGTTTCTTTGGACATCTACCTTGGGGATGGTTTGGGGGTTGTGGCATATCCATGAAGCCACATTGCTCATAATATTTCTAGGCTATTTCTCTCCTCCTAGTCATGTGATCCATATAGTAAAGATCAGTTAAGATCATGCTATTAAAAAAAGATGCCCTTGAACATATATCTTGGGACATTTCTCCATTTCATTAACATTATTTATATGTTTTTAATGTTTCCATAATAATTTGGCTCTTTATCAAAGATTTTTAAGTAGGGAAGAACATTATCAGATTAGAATTTTTTAGCTTCAAAATGAAGATGGGGTAATGGGAACAAAGACGCAGGTGAGAGTGAAAAAAAAGGTAAGAGGCTGGTGGAATGGTCTGGAAATGAGCACTGGATCTCAGAGAAGCTGCCATGTGTGCCGGGTAAGCTTGGGCTCCCCAGGGTCTCCACCTAATCTACAGGCACACTCAAGAATTTTCAGTTTCCTCTTCTCTTTTCCCACTGGGCTATAGAAGACCTGCTTTATGGGGAAAAAAAATTCAATTTTGACCAAAAGATGCATTCATAAGTTCTGATATTTAAAATTTGCCAGTGTGAGGCTATCAAGCTTTGAAGCAGGTCCCATTGTGTACCTTTACAATCACAATTTGAAATATATTTTTTAAAATGACTGAAAAAAAGGCAAACCTGACCTCAAATCTTCATTGTGTTACTTGCTAGCTGTGTGACCTTGAGCAAGCCACTTAACCTCTCTGAGCCTCTCAGCTTTCTCTTTGGAAAATTGCTCCCTGCTCCTTAGGATAAAATGAGACATTGTACAGAGCCCAGCTTAATACTTAGAACATGGTAAGTACTCAATGACTACTGCTTGTTCCTCTCTTCTCAGATGCAGGTTAGATTCTTGCCACATTGCTATCTGTTAAGAATAGCAGTGAGAGACAAGCCGCAGACAAAGACAGTGGCTTAATCATCTTACCCTCCTGGCTGCTGACCTCACTGGGGCCAAGGCTTGTTTGCCTTGGAAGACGTGCTGATGGCTCCCAAGGTCGTTTGTTTAACTGATGGCCTTTGAGGGCTGGGGCAAGGGATCAGGAGACCTAGAGAGGCTTGGGTCAGATCACCGGGGCTTGCCAGACAAGCTGGGGCAGAAGCCTGGTGATGCATTGATCCAAAGTGGAGTGACTGGTTAAGCTCTGTTGCTTTTGGGAAGCTGGCTGAACGCGACGCTTATGGAGAAAGGTGGGGCCTTTAATTCCTTGATGATGGCTTGGACATTGAGACACTCTGGACATGAGGAAGTATATTTGTGAAGGTGGTAGTTTTACGTGGTGATGTTTCAGGCCCAAAGGGTTCCTGGCATGGCATCCTCTCTTTTCCAGGTGTTGATAGTTGGACTTCACGTGACACATTTGGCCTTGGTAGGAATGTAACCTCTTCCTTCCCAAACAGCTCCATAAAGGGAGTCTTATGGGGGGAGGGGGATTCTTTAATAACCAATTAAATATTTTACTAAGTAGTCATCTTTATAATGTGTTAATCATGTAAATTTGGCTGTTGCTAAGCATCCATCTATCCATCCACCCTTTCACTCATTCACTTATTCCTGCATGTGTTTTTTACTTATTTATCCATCATCCATTGATTGATTGATTTACCCATTCATCCATCCATTCACTCATTCATTCCTCCATGTTTTTATGTATCTGTCCACCTACGCATCTGTCTATCTACCTTTCTATCCAGATGTCCAGCCAGCTATGCATCCATCCATCTATCCATCCATCCATTCATCTACCCACCTGTTCACCCGCCCACCCACCCATCCATCCATCCATCTATTCGTCTATCCATCCTTTCATGCCCTCACCATCCATCCATCCATCCACCCACCCACCCACCCATCCACCCATCCATCTATTCGTCTATCCATCCTTTCATGCCCTCACCTACCCGTGTGTCTCTCTAACCACCCAATATCCATTCAGCCCTTCATTCATTTTATCCTCTGTTCTTGAACTAATTATTCCTTCCATGGACTTTCACTGAGTACTCACTCTGTCTCTAGTCCTACTCTAGGCACTGGAAAGATTAGACTTTGGCTTCTCAGAAGCACATGGGTCTTCTGGCAAAACCAACATATAATTAGATAATTACCAGCAAGAAAAGTGGAAATTAGGGTCTCTTAAAGTTTGGGGTAGCTTTATGCCAAGTAAATATCAGTGAAGTCCCAACTCCCTGAGTGTCCCCGGACAAGTTCTTGTAGTTTTAAGGTGAGATGGACAGAGTACGTGAAACTGAGGGAAGAGGCCAAGCTTTCACTTTTCAAAATCTGTAACCCCTTTTGCATATCTGTCAAGTTTTCAACTCCTTTCCTTTTCTAGCAATCTCACTTCTAGAAATCAGCTTGGAAACAACCCAAACATCCAACTCCAGGGAACTGTTTAAGTACATTTTGGTACATCTGAACAATAAGGCACTGTGCAACATTTGAAATGCAAAAGGTACAAGTTTATGGGCTGATAGGAAAAAGAGTTCAAGACATAGTGTCAAATATAGAAAATTAAGCCACAGAATGGTGTTTCTAGAAGAACCACTCTGTGCAAGACATATGAGATCACACAGATGTGCCCACCTCTCTCTCCTGTTTATCACAGACCCTTCTTTCATTTTGGGCTGCACAGAGAAGCTTTCTAGAAGAACCAGGATCTGCTTTTCCTCACTACTGCACTCCCCAAACCTGGAAGTGCTCATCCTCGCACTGGTTGCTCAGTCACATCCAACTCTTTGTGACCCTGTGGACTGCAGCCCGCCAGGCTTCTCTGTCTATAGGATTCTCCAGGCAAGAATACTGGAGTGGGTAGCCATACCCTCCTCCAGGGGATCTTCCCAACCCAGGGATTGAACCTGAGTTTTCTGCATTGGCAGGTGGATTTTTTTTTTTACCACCGAGCCACCAGGGAAGACCCAAACCTAGAAATGTGCCTGATATATAGCAGACATTCAATAAATATTTACTGAATGATTACATGGATGTATGATAAAATGACAAACTATCACTATTGACTATAGGGTGCAGAACTAAAGGTTTCATTTGGGACTTTTGGCTTTTCTTTTACTACATAAAATAGATGAATGTTTTATTGTGAAACTTTGAAAATTTAGAAAGAAAGTAAAAAAGAAATCCTGCAAACATGTTCTGTCTTCCTGGTCTCCAGGAAGGGATTATACAGGAGGGGGTGATACATCTCCATTTATTCAAGCTGTTTTTCATGTGCAATTAGGGAAGGGGGCCTTGTGTATTTCAAGTCTCCACACTCCCAGGGGGGAAAAAGCCAGACCTGTCAGAGAAAACAAACATCTTGTGTGTGTGTGTGTGTGTGTGTGTGTGTGTTGAGGTCCATAAAACCCCAGACCCCCATTCTGGGGTAGGAGCTGACATTAGGGAGCTGTTGACAGTCCCTCAGTGTGACCTCTTGCACAATGCCAGGGACAGCTTGGCAGCTTAGGAAAACGAAGAAAACAAACAAAAAAGTCGGCTGAGTCTGTTTGTTCTGAAGAAACTCAAAGAGGTGTTTGACAGTCAGTAAATGCCAGCTTAGCTGTTGTTTTTAATCTCCAACATGGGAGGCGGGAGGCCAGGGCAGGGATGGGGGCAGGGGGGATGGAGGAGGGCCATACAGGGAGAAAGGTGGAGAAGGACCCCGAGGGGCTGGGGGTTGGGGAGCCTGCAAGCAGAGCAAGTTGAGTGGACTTGATAGGAGACTTGGAGGGGACTGATTTGAGACCTTTGACCTCTTAGGTGTTACCAACCGTTTCTTTTTTTAAATCATTTTTTTATCTTATTACATTTTATTCTATTGTAATGATCCATATTTGGAAGGCAAGCAAAAGCAGCTGTCCCATTTTTTTTTAGAGTCTAGACAGCAATATGAAAAATAGGTTGGATGTAGTTCCCAGAGTTAGAAGACCTAGAGGCTAAGGACCAAGGGTCTTATTGGCACAGAGACACAAAATGGGCAGTTTGGAGGACATGTTCACATTGGTGACTCTAGACAGATCATAGTACCACCTGCATGTCAATCCTTTATTCATTCACTTGAGTACTGATTCACTGATATTCTCCTCCTTCCCTTTCTCCCTCCCAAGCCCTCCTTATTTTTCCCTCTTTAGAAGTATTTATTGAGCTTCTCCCGCATGCCAAGCATTGTTCTGGGGTGCCAGGGACTTTGGTATTAAAGAAGTCAAGGGAAAGACCTGCTCTCATGATGTTTCCATTCAAGTTGCAGAGACATGAAACCAAGTATGTTGAGTAGTCATCAAGACTACGATGGGCAGTCCAGTTGGGTAAGGACAAGGGGAGTGGGGAGTGATGGGTCTGCTTTAGACAAGGTGGTCAGGGAAGGCCTTCCTGTGCACACTGGAAGAAAGACCTGGATGAAATGGAGGAAAGAACCAGGCAGTTCACTGGGAAGGTAGAATTTGAGAAGGATTCTATGTGTGTATCAAACTTCCCCTTGGGGAGGAAGGGCAAGCAGATCGCTCCAAATCCATCTTTTCTGCCCATGGTGGACATCCATAATCCACCAGAGAAGATTTTATCTGAGCCTGAAGGTGGCCTTATATATCTAGAATCCACTTCACCTTGGGTATCCTAGCACCCCAACCAGCTACAATGAACTGGAATTGGTTCTCCAGTTCCAGTTAGCACACCCTATTGCCTCCAGATAGCACACCCTATTGCCTGCCCTAAACAAAGAGGGCAAATGCTTTAGGACAGACACCTATCTTGTTAAGTGTTATATCTCGGTGGCTGGGCTGTGATCCTGCCTCAGGGATGGCTTTAAGTGTACCTGAATGAATGAATGGATGAATGAATGAGAAGAAGGGTATCCAGAGAAGAAGCCCGGAAGCTGGGAATGGTTGTGTACATCCTGGGTACAGCAGGTAGGCCATGAAAATGAGAGAAGAGGGAGAAAAGATCTTATTCTGGATGCACGGGTGCATGCTAGGCTGCTTCAGTCATGTCTGACTCTCTGTGACCCTGTGGACTGTTGCCTGCCAGGCTCCTCTGTCCATGGGATTCTCCAGGCGAGAATACTGGAGTGGGCTACCATACCTTCCTCCAGGAGATTTTCCTGACCCAGGGATCAAACTTATGTTTCTTTTGTCTCCTGCATTGGCAGGAAGGTTCTTTACCACTAATGCCACCACACTTGAATATAATCACTGAAGACATTTGAGAAGGAAAATGGCGTGATGTGAGTTGTTCATATAATATAGTTGTTTGTATGATTGTTCCTAACAGTCCAGTGACAGGTAATAATAGAAGTAGTCTAGAGATGGTAATAATAATTGCTAATTTTTTGTGTCTTTTCCTGTGTTTTGTGCTGATTATTTGTATTATTCTCAGGGCAATCATTTAGTTGCTATAATGCCATTTTATAGACAAGAAAACTGAGCCCTGGAGAAAAGTAACTCACCCAGAGTCAAACCAGCAGTAACTGATAATGAATAGCTGAATGGGTTAAATATATTTCTGATTGAAATCAGGAAACTGCTTTCCTTGTCCCACAAAGGTTTAGCTACATTTTCTTTATTTCCAGTTAGAACCAAAGGATTCGTTCCCTTCTTTCTGTAGCAGTGGGGGGCAAGAAACTCATCTTTTATGAGGCTGATGGCAGCTGTTCTTCCCTCCACCCAGCTGTCTTTTCCTGAAATAGGATAGGGCAAGAATTTGAGGTTTTCACAGATACCAGGAAAATAGCCCTGGGACTGGAGATCTGAGTTTGAATCCCAGCCATCACTCTCTGTCTGGGTAACCATAGAAACCATCCTCACCACTCAGCTTCAGTTCTTCACTTGTAAAGGAAAACATACCCTGTCCACTCTTGATTTAGAGGATCCGGATGAAAATTGGTGTGTTCTCTGCATGCATGGAAACACTGCCTATTGTGCCCATATGTAGATCTGGCAGTATATATTCCTTTGTGACAGGTACCATGCTCATATAATAAATAGTTATTTCTCTAGGTATTTCATCATTTAACATTTGCTCCTGAGCTCAATTGGTGAATAGCTGATGAGGAGACTTGCAGGCACACTTCCAGTCCCTTTGCTTCCTCTGTCTTTGATTTCAGCTATTACCTGGTGTCCCATTCTATGCAAGGTCTGGTCATATTTCATGCAGGTTGCAACGCACAGGGCTTCACCCCAGGCCCGCTCTGTGGACGTCTCGCTGCTAGCCCTAGTCTTTTCTTCAGAAGTCAAATTATGGGACACAACAAAGAACTAGCTCATCATCAACTCATCATCATGGAACATGGCAGGAATTAAATGCCAAGTTTGGGTGGACCTTTGATCACTGGAAGATGCAAGCATCAGATAAAGCCTCCTTCTTCCTCCTTGAAGACAGGCTGGCCTGAGCCCCATATCATGTGTCATCTCATGCTGGTCCACTCAGTGGTGACACCTTCTTGTATTGGCTCACTGTTTCATCCCTCCATCCTTTAGTTGCACCCTGGGACCACACTTGGCCATCAAAATACCAACACATACATCTTTGTCACAGCCTGTTTTCTGGGGAACCTGGGCTTAAATAGTGTCAAATTTAGAATTTGAAACTCTTGATTGTTTCCCTAGCTACTCATGCTTGTATCCCCCCCACTAGAGGATGTAACACAATGTCTGAGACATAACAGGTGCTCAGTACATTCTTAGGAATGCAAGAATGGATTAATGAGATGCTTGTGTCTTAAGAACAGAGTATAAGATGGATTGGATCTGTGGTCCTAGGTAGCAAAGTACAGTGGTTACTGGAGGAGACTTTGGAACTGATCAGCAAGATTCAGATGTCAGCTCTGCCGTATATTAGCTGTGTTACCTCGCCTGAGTTAAGTGGTCTCTCTGTACCGTTTCCTTGCTTACAAAATGGATACAATTGTGCCATATGTAGAAGGACCTCCTCTCTGAAAAGTACTTGGCACGTAGTCATAAATCGATCGATGAAATTATGATTCATAGTAATAGTAGTAGTACAAATATCAAATGAGAAAGAATATATTAAAAAGATATAGGGTTGGATGCAAAAGTCACGCAGATGTACGTCACTGAACATGGCCCCTGTCCCCCCTTTCATTTTCTTTCTGCAAGGATAATAATTCCTTATCCGCCCACATCTTGTGTGATGATTTTGAGAGCACTTTACAAAGCAGAAAAAGATGATGCATGGCTCCAACTGATGAACATATATCTAAGGAAAAGGCAAAGGCCTTACATCAAATAGTGGAAGATAAATATGCACTTCTGTGTTTCGATTATGGGCTTCCCAGGTGGCACTAGCGGTAAAGAACTTGCCTGCCAGTGCAGGAGACCTAAGAGACACGAGTTTGATCCCTGGGTCAGGAAGATCCCCTGGAGGAGGACATGGCAGCTCACTCCAGTATTCTTGCCTGGAGAATCCCATGGACAGAAGAGCCTGGCAGGCTAAGTCCATAGGGTTGTGAAGAATCAGACAGGACTGAAGCAACTTAGCATGCACATTACAAAACATAACCAGTTCTAGAAGCGGAAGGAACACTTTTTTCCCCTCTGTGATACTGGTGGTGAATGGGACCGTCCAGAAAGCGTGTCGGATGACTGAAGAAAGTCCTCCACTTTGGGAAGATGGAAATTCATCCGTTGTTTCCGAAAGGTGATCTCCCAGGCTGACCACAGTGTGATCGCCCGCTGAGATGTAAATCCCCCAGCCATATGATGGGAAACCAGGTTCCTGGAGTCCTGCAAGGTGAAACTGGGGCCATATTTCACATGGGGCTTACGCCCGTTATTGCTGATGAAAACAGGATTTTTACAGGACATGCTTCTTTCACCCTTCAACCTCATTCAGTGGACCTTTAGCTAGGAGCTGGAGTGTTATGTGCAGCCAAAGAATTCCTGGTATTTCCCATGATGTCACTGGGCTGAAACATATGAGGGCCTTCTTTTTACCTCATCTGCAGAGTAGAGGTAATTGTGTTCTTTCCTTGATGACATATTACCAACTTAGTGCATGCAAAACATGCCCTCACACCAGGACATTGCATTGTAATGTGTTGTATTTTTTTTTTTTTTGTATTGTATGCCTTATATTTTCCATCTTTATTCCAACCCCCATTTTTGTCTCCCTCTTCCACTAAAGGTTTCTAAAGGTATTCACTTTCATATGTCTAAAATACATCCTTAAACCAACAAGATCCTACTCTTAAAGCACAGGGAACTCTGCTCAATATTATGTGGCAGCCTGGGTGGGAAGGAAGTTTGGGGGAGAATTGCATTAGTTTTGCAGTCTTGTCCGACTCTTTGTGACGCCGTGGACTGTAGCCCGCCAGGCTCCTCTGTCCATGGGGTTTCCCAGTAAGAATACTGGAGTAGTTTGACATTTCCTACTCCAGGGGGTCTTCCTGACCCAGGGATTGAACTCAGGTCTCATGCATTGCAAGTGAATTCTTTACCATCTGAGCCACCAGGGAAGCCCCTTGGGGGAGAAGGGATACATGTATGTGTATGGCTGAGTCCTTTTGCTGTCCACTTAAAACTATCACAACATTGTTAATCAGCTATATTCCAATATAAAGCAAAAACTTTAAAATACGTCCTTAAATATTTTTCCTTTAAAAGCATATCATGAGTTTTTTTACCCACTTATTTTACATAAAATCAGTAAGCTACCAATTTTAGTTTCTTACTTACCTTGTTTACTTAACATCCTATTTTTTAAATTCCCCATGTTGCTATATGAATATATTAAAAGGTATGCAAATATTTTCTATGTTTATTTATTTCTAACTAGTGCAAAGTGTGCACTCCCCACATTTTCAGTATCATTCCCCTAGAGCTGGATACCTCGGTTATTTCCAGTTCTTCTGCACGATAACCTGAGCTGTAAAAGTCTGAGTATGATCTTTCCTGAAGGTAGATTCTTGGATCCAAAGGTACATCTTACTTAAATCAAGATGGATTCTATTCAAGTCATGTTGGAATTAAAGATGCCAAAGCCACTTGGTGGTCAACTTTACTGAAGCCCCTTGTTTTCTCCAGGGTATATATTTCCCTGCATTTGTATAAAGAGGGGATTTGGATGAGAAAATCTCTGAGGGCTCTCCTGGCATTTAGATTCCACTACTAACTTGCAAGCCAGCTGTGTTTATCAAACAAATGGAAGAAAAGTTGGACAAAATATGGTAGTCCATCATCCAAATATTTGGAAGTAGCCAGATGTTTAGCATCTTGTAGACACCACCTAGGAGGCTTTTCTCAGTGTTCTTAGGTGGCTAGCTCAGGGGTGTTTGTGTTCTTTTAGGTTCCCAAGAATTCTCTTCTGCTCAGAAGTCTAATGTTGAGTCAGGTTTGCAGAGGTCCTCCAGTCCCATAGGAATCTGAGCTTCAACTCTTTGTTCAACTTAGAGTGTGCATCTCTGTCTATCTGTCTATCTATCATCTATCTATCTATCATCTATCTATCTATCCATCCATCCATCTATCTATCATCCTATTTATTTCTTTATTTAAGGGAGAGGATTCAATATTTATATGGGTTTCCTAGGTGAAGCAGTTAGTAAAGAATCTGGTTGCCAGTGTAGGAGATGCAAGAGACTTAAGTTCGATTCCTAAGTCAGGAAGATCCCCTGGAGTAGGAAATGGCAACCCACTCCAGTATTCTTGCTTAGAAAATTCCATGGACAGAGCAGCCTGGCAGGCTACAGTCCATGGGTTGTAAAGAGTTGGACATGACTGAGCACACACACACACACACACACACACACACACACATTCAATATTTATGAGGTTAATGAAAACATTGACTTTAAGAGCAAATAACATGGTTCAGACAGATATGGGTTCAAATGACTAGCTATTTGCCCTTGGGCCAGAAACCACTTCTTGACACCTCAATTTTCTTATCTACATATTACAAAAAGGAAGATGGTAATGTTTACTTCAGGGCTTCTCTGGTGGCTCAGCGGTAGAGAATCCACCTGTTATGCAGGAGCAGCAGGAGATGCATGTTCTATTCCTGGGTTGGGAAGATCCCCTGGAGGAGGGCATGGAAACCCATTCCAGTGTTCTTGCCTGGAGTATTCTTGCCCTTGGACAGAGGAGCCTGGTGGGCTGCAGTCTATACGGTCACTAAGAGTCAGAAATATCTGAAGCAACTTAGCATGCACACATGCACACAATGCTTACTTCACTGGCTTATGGTGAAGATCAAATGAGACCATGGTAGTAAGAACTTAGCTCGGGACCTGGCACAGAGTAAACCTGTAGTTTACCAAGAAAAGATAGGGTGTGCCACAAATATTTTGATACTCTTCCCATGGGAAAATGAGGTCTTAGACCCTTCCTATGGAATCTGGGTGGACTTGTGACTTCTTTGACCAATAGAATGTGGCAGAAGTGACCATATGTGATTTCTGGGGCTAGGAGGCAAAGCAACTTGTTCATTCTTCACTGGAAGACTAGCCACTGAGAAAGATGTCTAACTATATTGGGGCCGCCATATTGGATCCCTCACTGATAGGCACTTTGGATAACAGTTGTGTCTGAACCCAGCCTTCCAGCCATCCCTACCAAGATACCAGCCACGTAGAAGCAGATTCTCTAGTCCCAGTTATTCAAGTCTTCCCAGCTGACTCTAGACAGTGAAGCAGAGACCAGTCATCTCCTCTGTCCCCTGTCCAGATTCTTGACTCACAGAATGCATAAACATAATAAAATGATTGTTATTTTATGCCATTATGTCTGAGGTAGATTGTTACCTTGTGATAATAATTAGAATACCCTGAACTATTAATATTATTATACCCTTTTGGGGCAACACTCCCGTGTTATGTCTTCTAAGAAGATATATTATTTTTCAAGCTTTGTTGAAGTATAACTGACTAATAAAATGGTAAGATATTTAAAGTGGAAAAGGTGATGACTTGACATATGTATACATTGTGAAAGAATCCGCCCCCTCCATTGATTTAACACATCTATCACCTTATATACTATCTTTCCCAGTTTCTTTCTTTTTCTCTCTCTGTCTCTTTTTTTCTGGTGAGAACATTTAAGCTCTGCTCTCTTAGCAAATTCAATTATTTAATACAGTGTTATCAGCTATAGTCACCGTTTCATATATTAGATCTTCAGAGCTTATGTATCTTATAATGGAAAGTTTGTACCTTTTTACCAGCATCTCCCTATTTCCCCCACCACTCAACCCCTGACAACCATTTTTCTACTCCTTGTTTCTACTTTGACCTTTTTTTTTTTAAAGACTCTACATATAAAATATGATGCAAAGTTCTCAGGTGGCCCAGTGGTAAAGGATCCACCTGCCAATATATACATATATATACATATATGTATTGTTGTTATTTAGTCTCAAAGACATGTCTGACCCTTTTATGACCTCATGGATTATAGCCCGCCAGGCTCCTCTGTCCGTGGGATTTCCCAGGCAAGAATAATGAAATGGGTTGCCATTTTCTTCTCTAGGGAATCTCCAACACAAGGATGAAACCCATGTCTCCTGCATTGGCAGGCGGATCCTTTACTACTGGACCACCTGGGACTTTGCATATGTGTATGTGTGTGTGTGTGTGACTTTTTCTTGATCACTGACAACAATGCTGTGAAGCAGATGCTATTTTATTTATATTTTAGAGATGAAGGGACGGAAGCTTAAATAATTTCCCTCAAAGTCATGTAGCTAACAAATTGTTAAACTCTCTTTCTGACTCACAGAATGAGTGATCCTGAAATGATCACTCTAGACATTTTTAAAAAATTCTTTAAAGGTTTTTTTTTTTTTTTTAATGTGGACCATTTTAAAGTCCCTATTGAATTTATTACAAATTACTTCTGTTTTATATTTTGGTTTTTTGGCCATGAGGCATGTGGGATCTTAGCTCTCCAACCAGGGAGCAAACCCTGCACCCCTGCATTGGAAGGCCAAGTTTTAACCACTGGACCACCAGAGAAATTCCTGGAAATTTTAATTATAGAAATGACACTCATCTCTGGTTCTTGTGAGGACCTTGACTAGGACACTTGACCAGACAATTTTCATCCTCTACACCCCACTTTCCTACTTCCCATTTGAAAACCAGCCATGTTTTGCCAGAGAAACAATCTGATATCCACTCTTCCAGAGTGAAGTGTTTTGGAGAAATCAGAGAAAGGGACAAAAAAGCTTTCATCACTGGCAGGGAAACTTCTTTGTAAAGGGATAACACGTTTTCTAAAGTGATGTTGTTTAGTGGCTAAGGCCTGTCTGACTCTTGAGACGCCATGGACTGTAGTCCACAAGGCTCCTCTGTCCATGGGGTTTTCCAGGCAAGAATACTGGAGTGGGCTGCCCTTTCCTTCTCCAGTATCTAAAGGGACACAAGCGCCCCAAAACTGAAGGACCCCGCCCCCTCACATCTGAGGACCCTGGATGCTTTGGTCCAAGCAGGCCCGGAAGCAGATGGAAGACCCTAAAGGCCTTGTCCCCAGCCCCACCCCCCACCCTCAATCCATAACTTAAGTGACTGTAACCATAAAGCCACTAATAAAAACATCTCCACCAGTTCTGTTTACCCAGCTGTGTATCTCAGCATCGGCCGCTGACATTTTTAATACTCTCTCATGTCTCTGTCCTCCACAGGATCCGTTTGAAGCAGCCCACAGGGAAGGGTGTCGCTGAGGAAACAAAACGCAGACCCCCCAGGCCTCTGAGTGAAGGGTGGGAGCTTGCGGGGAAAACACTTCCACCGGAGAAGCACAAAGGACCCCAGAAGTAGAGGAAGCTGGCCTGAGGCCAACCGGAGGTAGGGGAGTGGCTGAGCCCCAAGAGGGAGGTCTGGAGATGGGGCACCCACCCTCCCAGGGCAAAGGCAAACAGTGCCCCGCGCTTGGGCTGTGAAGAGGGCGTTGCCTGTGAAGTCCCAGGGCAGCAAGGATTGGCGAGGGTTGGGGGGGGCTTCTGATTTCTTTAAAACCTTTTTATGAATTATAGGATATCTCTAGGAAAAAAAAATCCACAACATTAAAACAAACAGCTCAATGAAATAAAAAAGTAAACACCAATCCAATCAACCACGCCCGAGTCAAGAAATAGAATATTTCCAGGTCCCTAAGCTATCTCCCTTCTGTGCCCTTCCAGTCAGCATCGTTTACCCCTTCTCCCAAAGTGACCCCTATCTTTTAAAAAATATTTATTTATTTATTTGGTTGCTCTGGGTCTTAGTTGTGGCATCTGAACTCTTAGTTGCGGTGGGTGGGATCTAGTTCCCTGACCAGGGAATGAGCCTGGGCCCCTTGCATTGGGAGTGCAGGGTCTTAGCAGCCATGGACCACCAGGGCAAGTCCTGTGACTCCTATCTTTACTTTTAACACCAAAGATGAGTTAGCCTTTTTTTGAACTTTATATAAATGAACCTGTTCTCTTATTTTGGCTTCCGAGGTGGCTCAGTGGTAAAGAACCCACCTGCCAGTGCTGGAGATGTGGGTTTGGTCTCTGGGTTGGGAAGATCCCCTGGAGAAGGAAATGGCAACCCACTCCAGTATTCTTGCCTGGGAAATCCCACGGACAGAGGAGCCTGGTGGGCTATAGTCCATGGGGTTGCTAAAGAGTTGGATGTGACTTAGTAACTAAACAACAACAACACATTCTCCTGTAGCTGGTTTCTTTTACTTGAATTTGCCTGTGAGCTTCTTTTCTGCTGGCTGTGAAGCTGTTTGTTTATTGCTGAATTGTGAACTATATCATGACTAATTAATTGATTCCACTGTTAAGCATTTGAGTTTGGGGTTACTGTGACTAGTGTCACTATGAATATTCTTCTCCCTGTCTCTTGGTACATTCATATCTGTTAGGTACATACCTAAGAGTGAAATTGCTAGAAACTATAAAAATTCCTAGAAGAAAACATAGGGAAAAAGCTTCTTTATATTGGTCTTTGCAGTGCTTTCTTGGATATAATGCCAAAAGCACAGGCCAGAAAAAGGGAAAAATAGACAAGTGGGATTATATCAAATTAAAAACCTTCTCACATAGCAAAGGAAACAAACAAACAAAAAATCAAAGGCAGCCTATATAATGGAAGAAAATATTTGCATATCATTTATCTGATAAAGAGTTAATAGCCAGAATATATAAAACTCCTACAAAGCAATGACAATAAAACAAATAATTTTTAAAATGGACAAAGGAAGTGAAGGGATAGTTCTCCAAAAAAGATACATAAATGGCCGATAGGTACATGAAAAGACGCTCAGCACCACCAATCATTAGGGAAATGCAAATCAAAATCACAAAACGATAACATCTGATACCTGTTAGGATGTCTGTTATCAAACAAAAAGAAGATGATAAGAAATGTTTGAGGATGTGGAGGAAAGGGAACCCTTGAACATTGTTAGCAGAAACGTAAATTGGTGCACTCACTATGGAGAACAGTACAGAGGTTTCTCAAAAATTTAGTAATAGAGCTACCGCACGAACAATCAGTCTCACTTCTGGGAATATAACCAAAGACATTGAAATCAGGATCTCAAAGAGATATCTACATTTCAAAGTTCGTTACAGCTTCATTCACAATAGACAAGATGTGGAAGCAACTTAAATGTCCATTGATGGATGAAGGGATAAAGAAATGGTGGTATTAACACACAGTGGAACATTATTAAGCATTTGAAAAATGGAAATAATCCCATTTGTGACAACATGAATGATCCTTGTGGACATTATGCTAAATGAAAAAGCCAGATACAGAAGCACAAATACTACATTACTCACATCAGCAATCTAAAATAGTCAAATTTATGGAAGCAGGGAGTTAGGATGGTGGTCACCTGTGGCTGGGTAGAGAGGTCAATAGGGTAGTGTTGATCAAAGGGTACAAAGTTTCTATTTTGCAAGTTGAATAAGTCCTGGAGATCTATATATTACAGTATATGTAGTTTAAAATACTGTATTGTATACTTAAAAATTTGCCAGGATGTTAGTCTATATGTTAATATTCTTAACAAATATAATATTCTTAACAAAAAATACATGAATAAAAAAGTAGGGGGGTGGAGAAAAGGTATAAGATTTACAGTTAAAAATCAGTGCTGTGACAATGAAAACAATTTTAATAATCATCTCTTTTAAGTTTCTATTTCCAAAGTTTTAATTTAAAATAAAATCAAATAAAACCTATGCTTGAATTATCTTGCATTAATATCCTATTATATAACATAACTTAGTTAAATCATCTTTATTAGGCATATCAGTTCAGTTCAGTTCAGTCACTCAGTTGTGTCTGACTCTTTGTGACCCCATGGACTGCAGCACACCAGGCCTCCCTGTCTATCACCAACTCCCAGAGTTTACTCAAACTTATGTCCATTGAGTCAGTGATGCCATCCAACCGTCTCATCCTCTGTCATCCCCTTCTCCTCCTGCCTTCAATCTTTCCCAAATGAGTCAGGGTCTTTTCAAATGAGTCAGCTCTTCACATCAGGTGGCCAAAGTATTGGAGTTTGAGCTTCAGCATCAGTCCTTCCAACGAATATTCAGGACTGATTTCCTTTAGGGTGGATGGTTGGATCTCCTTGCTGCGCAGCTCCTTGTCTCCATCTCCCCCCTCCCCAACTGGAGTATAATTGCTTTACAAGGTTGTGTTAATTTCTGCTATACTGCATTGTGAATCAGCCATAAGCATACATATCACCCCACCCCTCTTGAGCCTCCCTCCCCCCGACCCCCCTCCCCCCCCATCTCGGCTGTCACAGAGTCCTAAGCCGTCCCAGAGCCCTGAGCAGAGGTCTGTGTGTTACACAGCGGCTTCCCACTCACCACCTGTTTTACACACAGCCGTGTGTGTGTGTCAGTGCTACCCTCTCAGTTCATCCCACCCTCCTTTCCCTGCTGCGTCCCCAAGTCCATTCTATACGTCTGCATGTCTATTTCTGTCCTTCAAGTAGGTTCATCAGTACCATTTTTCTAGATTCCACATATATGCATTAATATATGATATTTGTTTTTCTCTCTCTGTCTTACTTTACTCTATGGGATATACTCTAGGTTTGTCCACATCACTACACATGACCCAGTTTGGTTCTTTTTAATGTCCTTGACTCATTCTTGTAGGAACCTCTCATTAAGTTTATTCCCACGGCGATATGGAACCTGAGAGAATCGTTACCCTTAGAAGGGAGCCATGCCCCAGTTTGTCCCTCTCCTTCTTAAAATGTATCCCTGTCCTGCATCTTAGGTTTGTAGTCTTGACCTTATTTTGTACCACACAACCTCACTTGGTGCTCCAAATGCTCTTAAGGGGACTGAACCTTCCTCAACTTCGTGAGAGTTTTCTGAAAGCCTCTTTTCATGAAATTCCTACTTTCACATCTCAACTCAGTTCCTCTGCAAAACCTGATAGAACTGTGACTCGGGGCTAGGAGCTGTCTCCTCCTCCATTGATAGTATGAAGGCAAACAGGTGCGGGTGTGTTCAGATAAAACAGGTAGAGGGTTGGATTTGGTCTGTGGGCTGTAGTGTGCTGACCTCTGGTCTAGAAAATCATATTTATCACTTCCCTGTCACTGGGGACTTCCCAGGTGGTGCTAGTGGTAAGGAACCTGCCTGCCAATGCAGGATGAGAGACATGGGTTCGATCCCTGGGTCAGGAAGATCCCCCGGAGGAGGAAATGGTAACCCACTCCAGTATTCTTGCCTGGAGAATCCCATGGACAGAGGAACCTGACAATCTACGATCCATAGGATTGCAAAAAGTCGGACACAACTGAAGAGACTTGGCAAGCACAGCATTTCACTCAGTAAACATTGATTAAATAAATGAATGAATTCCCACTTCAAAACAAACCTCTGGAGGGTAGTCTTATTTACTTCTGCAGTTCTAGTTCTTAGCATATAGTGAGAACTCAGTACATTTTGTAATAAATACTTGAATAAATTATGAAAGCATGTGTGTGTTAATGAATGTGTATAGAAGTGAGTGAATGAATGAATGAATGAATGAATGAATAAGGGAATAAATGTTCTTCAGTCTTGACCATTGAATGTATTCCTCATACAAGCATCTACTTGTATTTTAATGAGATGTACTTTGTTCCAGTTATCATTGCTGGGTAACAAAGCATCCCAAAATTTAGTGGCATGAATCAACTGTTTTATTTATTTTTAAACCTTTTATTTTATATTGGAGTATGCTTGATTTGGGGATGGGAATTGTTTTCACGGTTATCTTTGGAAAGTATAGATAATCGACCACACAGCTTGAACAAAGGAAGTTGTTCCTTTGTTCCCATGAGGGAGTTTGTTGCTTTGGAGAAAGATATTTCTCAGCATCTCTGAGATCAAAGTCTTAAGACCACTTACTGGAGAACCTGTCTGCTCCTCTGTTCTGTCCAGCGTGAGATGATCCCACCTAGATTCATGAGTAGATATAAGATGTAGTAGGTAGAATAATGACTCCCAAGTAAGTCCGCATCCTAGTTCAGTGATACACGTTACCATGTTACCTTACATGGCAAAAGGGCCTTCATAGATGTGATTGTCTTGAGATAGGGAGATTCTGGCACATCACAGAGAGAGTTGGAGAAGGAGATGGGATGACAATAGAGGATCTGAAGACCTCCCTCTTTAACAACTACACGGTTGGCTTTGAAGACAGCGGATGGAGTCATAAGCTAAGGAATGCTGGAGGCCTCAAGAAGCTGAAAACGCCAAAACGACGGGTTCTCCCCCAGGTCCTTCAGAAGGGACACGGCTCTTCTTTTTCAGGCTGTGCTGCGCAGCATGGAGGATCTTAGTTCCCCAGCCAGGAATTGAATCTGCAGCACCTGCAGCGGAAGCACCTGTCTTAACAATTGGACCGACAGGGAAATTCCACATATCTCTTCTGATGTCTTGATTTTTAGCCCAGTGAAGCCCATTTTCAGACTTGTGACTTCCAGATTGATAAGACAAGGAAATTGTGTTAAGTTAATGAGTTTGTGGTAATTTGTTACAGCTGCCACAGGAGAACTAATACATAACAGGACAACCTCTGGCTTTATGCCTGGCTTTGCCTCTTTCTGCAATGGTTCATGCCTTCAGAACTCTATGGACTAGACTGGGTGCCACCTAGTTGCTCACTCTGGGACAGTCGGAGCTTAAACATCTGATTTAGGCTAATTAGTCAGAGCCTAATCCATTGGCTACAGTGGATTCTAAAACTTTTCTTCCAATACTTGGATATTCTTCCAATTTCTTTGACATTTGGGAGATAGTATTTCTAATGAGAAAATTAGATGTGTAAGGGACCTCAACGTTTTCTCCCAATGTTTCCTCATTGAGCTGCTCTAGAATCTTGTGATTCACTGTGGTCCTCAGACCAACAGATGGAGTGTCATCTCAGTAAACCAGCACATAAAATGCAGACTCGAAGAGCCCACTTCGAGAGCCTACTGAGTCAGAATCTGCATTCAAACGGGAGCCTCAGGAGGTTTATGCCTGGAGAAGCAAATGGCAACCCACTCGAGTATTCTTGCCTGGGAAATCCCATGGACAGAGGAGCCTGGCAGGCTACAGTCCACAGGGTCACAAAGAGTCAGACACCTCAGCAACTTAACAACAACAATGGGAGATTTATGCATGTGTGTAAGTTTGAGTTGCATAGTTTAGAGATCTTAGTCCATTGATCCATCTCTCCAAGAGTCCTCAGAGAAAGCATCAGAATAGTTGTTTCCTTTTTAAAAAACAAAATAGAGATGGCCCTGATTGTGAGCAAATGTGCAAAAGCAGAACCAGTGTCCCCAGCTACTGATGCTGGGGGGTGGATTCAGGGTGCACATGGGGTTTCTCACTGTCACTTGATGCTGTTTCTAGGCTGAGGGAAAACAGACACCTGTGTGTTTTCTCCAGGAAATACATACAAAGAGAAGTTCGTGATGTTCTCGGAAAGGGGCCAGAGGTTTCACCCAGCTGAGGAGCAAGGATAGACGAACAAAAGAATGCTCATGTTTCCTTCAAAGTGGTCATAATTTAATTTCTATCCAGCGTCGCCTGGGTACATTGCAGACTCTCAAAAGCTGTTGTCTTTTTTTTTTTTTAAGTCATGCAACAGGGCTGTTTCAGTTTACATCTTCTCTAAGTAAAGCCATACAAATGCCATGTTTCTGAGTCTGCATGTTGCCAGGAACACACATATGGAGTGTGGTAGGGACGTGGTTGTGTAAGAGAATGAGGCAGCCGACTGTGGGCGAGAGAAAGGAACAGACCCGAGACTTTTCAGCCCCGAGACACATGGTTCGTGATCTTGGTGAGTTTCTGTTTTGATTCCAGATCCAGTGATTCTCCATTTCAGAAATGAATTCAGGCTGAAAATGACCCGAGAGGAGATGGGAAATGTCAAAAACTGAAAAGGAGGTCTCGAGTACAAAAACAGACCAACATCAAGAGAAAGAATCATAATTCTTTTGTCTTGGGGGGAAAATTGCTTTTGCTTTCCATTTTCATGGGGTTCCCTGGTGGCTCAGCTGGTAAAGAATCTGTCTGCAATGCAGGAGACCTGGGTTTGATCCCTGGGTTGGGAAGATCCCCTGGAGAAGGGAATGGCTGCCCACTCCAGTATTCTGGCCTGGGGAATTCCATGGACTATATAGCCCATGGGGTCACAAAGAGTCGATCACAACTGAGTGGCTTTCACTTTCACTTCCATTTTCATATTTCCTTAGGTGACATTGCAGGTAAGTGAGAGATTTGGGTACTCAGAACCCAGATCCAAATAAAGCATCTTCATTAAAGATGGGTGGGAATTGGATGGTAGGATTTTTCACATTGGGTTTTCTTAAGTCAAGTTATGACCCTTTTGCATTGATTGCTCAGTCATGTCCAACTCTTTGCAACCTCATGGACTGTAGCCCTCCAGGCTCCTCTGTCCATGGGATTTCCCAGGTAAGAATGCTGGAGTGGGTTGCCATTTTCTTCTCCAGGGGATCGTCTCAACCCAGGGATGAGACCCACGTCTCTTGTGTTGGCAGGCAGATTCTTTACCCCTGAGCCACCTAGGAAGCCCCACATAAAGTATAAGAAATTTCCAGAATAGATAAATCCTTAGAGACAGAAGGTGGAAATGGGAAGTGACTGCTGGATAGTATGGGTTTTCTTTACCGTCTGAGCCACCAGGGAAGCCCATAGACCTTTTGGGGACTATTATTTTTCATGGTCTGTAATTATTCAGAGCAATGGGAGAAGGATGGCTTGACTTTGAGTTATTTTTAAAATGTATTCTTTTAGACAATATCCTGCTAAACACCAGTATAGGGATTGATCTAACTTATTATACAACCAACCAAAATCAATTTACCACACAGCATGGTATGTAAATATACAAACTCTTCTTAAGATGCCAGAATTATAAATAAGTTGAAAAATACAGAGGAACGACAGGCAGAGAATCTTAGGCGTTCTCTCCGGCATTCGATGGGCTGACAATTTTATACACATAGTCTCCCATAATCATCAACATTCCTACAATATGTGGTGCTATTTTATTACGATTTTACTGATGAACTGAACTGAAATGAGCTGAAGGTCATTCCCCCATGTTTGCAAAGATGAGGAACCAAGAAGTTGGGATTTGAAGTCAAATATGTGACTTGGGTTTTCTGATTTCTATTGAATTCTCTCACTGAATTCCCACCACAAAGACAAACCTTTGGTTTAGTATTGTTGATCAGTTTTACAGCTAAAGAAACAGGATCCGTATTGGTGTCACTGAGTTTTTAAATAGCAGAGTTGGACTTCATGCTGAGAAATATCACACTGATCTCAGTGTTTGAACTTGCAGTGGATCAAAGTTACCCAAGGGAGGGAATCTCTTTGTAGACATGGGACAGTTCCATAGTTTGATGATGGTTACTCAACTGCATACCTGTTCTAATATTTCATGAAACTATACACACAACACACACACACACACACACACACACATACAGATGCCCACACACAGGAGTACACACACTGGTGAAATCTGAATAAGGTCTGTACCTGAATTAATAAACACCACAGTCAAGCAGTCAATTTCCTGGTCTTGACAATATACTCTGGTCATGTCAGATGTTATCCCTGGGGGAAGCTGGGTAACCTGTCAAGGAACCCTCTGTACTATTTTGTAACTTCTTGTGAGTCTTGTTATTTTAAAATATTGTCTTCAAATTCTTTAATGTTTTTCCTCCTGGAGAGATGGAATCCTTGTTTCCTCCCGTTGATTCTGTGAAGGCTCTATAATTGTCTATAGATCAAATACAGTGGCCTAGAGGACTTCCTTGGTGGTCCAGTGGTTAAGACTCCATGCTTCCAATGCAGGGGTTGCAGGTTTGATCCCTGGTCAGGGAACTAAGATGCCACATGTCACATGGCCAATATATACATATAGAAGGAGAGGTACTATGCCAGATTTTAGGCTCAAGTCTCAAGAATTTGGATGCCTCCCTCCCTGAATCTTGTGATACTATTTTTGGAAGCTCTGAGCCACTATGCCTGACATCAGACTTCCCTGAGGCTTTCATGTGGAGAGGCCACGACCAGGCATTCAATCAACAATTCCAGATGAACATAGCTTTCCATTCATCCCTGCTAAATCACCAGTCACAGATAAGAGACTTAGACTCTCCAGACCAGCCTGTTCTCCAGCTGATTAACCCTGAGTTATATCCACTGACACCACACAGGGCCCAAAAACCACCTAGCTGAGCCCTGCTCTAATCCTTGACCCACATAATCATGAGATGTAACAAGATGGTGTTATTTGATGCCTCTTAATTGTGGGTAGTTTGTTATATAGCAAAAGATAAGAAAATAGACTTTTCATTATCTGATAAAGAAAGGCAAGGGGCTAGATACACAGAATTAGATGATGTAACACAGTAGGCATTTCCTGTCCTTCTTTTGGCCTCAGTAAGACTGACTTTACCTTGAACATCACTTCCTCCAGGAAGTCCTCCTGGATGCTATAAATAGATTAAATTAGCTGCCTCCTCCCTTTCTCCCCTTTGGTTAGCAGTCATCAGAAGTATTTTGATAGTATGCTTCTTTCTTCTTTCTCTCCTACCACACAGCAAACTCCATGAGGTCAAGGACTAATTTTGTCTAACACATCACTATTCCACTCTGCCTGCTACAAAACCTATAATGGGTGATTATTGATTTTTTGAAATTTAGCCTTAATTGGAGGATAATTGCTTTACAGTGTTGTGTTCACTTCTGCTATACTACAGAATCAGCTTTGTGAAGTGCTAGTTGTTCAGTCGTGTCCGACTCTTTGTGACTCCGTGGACTGTAGCCCAGCAGGCTCTTCTGTCCATGGAATTCTTCAGGCAAGAATACTGGAGTGGGTTGCCATTTCCTTCTCCAGGGGATCTTCCTGATACAGGGATCAAACCCCAGTCTCCTGCAGATGCTTTATCATCTGAGCCACCAGGGAAGCCCCATGTATACATATATCCCCTCCCTCTTACACCTCCCCCCCAGTCCCCTATTCCACCCCTCTAGGTCATCACAGAGCACCGAGCTAAGCTCCCTGTCCTATGCAGCATCTTCCCACTAGCTGTCTATTTTTGCACAAAGTAGTATGTATACATCAGTGCTACTCTGTCAATTCATCCCACCCTCTCCTTCTCCTGCTGTGTCCGCAAGTCCGTTCTCTATATCTGCATCTCTATTGCTGCCATGTAGATAGGTTCATCAGTACTATTTTTCTAGATTCCACATATACATGTTGATATCTGATGTTTAGTTTTCTCTTTTTGACTTAGAAGTCAAGATACGGGTCCTCTCCATAATCCTGCTCAGCTCTGGTCTCACGTAGTTCTTTCTCTCTGGAGCATTGGGGCAGGTGAGAAGAATCCAGGTATGCCTCGAGCACCTGTCAGACAGATCCTAAGTCCACAAATCCATCTGCTGGGCAACAGCTCAGAAGCAGCAGGAGCCGGGAGGGCAGAGAGGCCAGGCGTGTGCCCGCCAATCCCCCACCAAGCTGGCGTCACCCTGGTTTGCTTACTTTCCTGCTCAGCCACGTTGGCGCGAGGAGGGCCGTTTCCACGGGCTCATGCCTGGTTGGCCATCAGCAGGGGAGCTCCCCAGTCCCTCCTGTGTTTGCCTTTGTGGCTCCCTCATTTAGCCTCTTGGGGAGGCGATCTGGCACCTCCTGGGCTGCCCTTGAAAATTCCAATCACAACAAATATTTACTGAGAATTACCCTCCAGCAACGCTCTGCCCGGGACAAAGCGTCAACCTCCAGGAGCTTAATATCAGGTTGACCAAAAGTTTGTTCAAGTTTTTCTGTAACATGGGAAAACTCACATGAATTTTTTTGGCCAACCCAATATTTCAGGGTTTTTTTACATTTTTGCGATTAAATATTTATTTATTTTTGGCTGTGCTGGTTCTTTATTGCTGCATGCAGGCTTTCTCTATTTGCAGCCAACAGGGGCTGCTCTCTAGTTGTGATGTGCAGGCTTCTTTTGTTGCAGAACACAGGCTCTAGGGTGCACAGACTTCAGTAGCTGCAGCATATGGACTCAGTAGTTCTCAGCTCCTGGGCTCTAGAACACAGGCTCAGTAGTTGTGGCGCATAGGCTTGGTTGCTCTGTGGCGTGTGGGACCTTCCTGGACCAGAGATTGAACCCGTGTCTCCTGCATCAGCAGGCAGATTCTTTAGCACTGAGTCCCCAGGGAAGCCTTCAGTGGTGTTTTTATCTGGTGGGAGGTGAGAGAAGACAGAAAGAAAACTGAACCACGGGCTTGTTCCTGAGCAGGTGCAGGGGGTGACCTGGAGTCAGCACTCATGGGCTTGCAAAAGTCCACTGACAAGCATTCAGAAACTTTGTGAGCTAGTTGTTAAACTCTGGGTAGCTGGAGGGTGGCCACAGTGGAAGTATACACATCATATCAGCACACACTAGAATCCAGCTCTCTCACACCAGCATGCCAGCACACGACCAAGGGATTCACTTCCTCTTTGTGAGCCTGCTTCCCTGTCTGAAAAACGGGTTATAAATCCTTACCTGAAAGCATTGCCCAAATCCTGAGACAGTATGGTGCTTGGCACGTAGCAGGGGACTCAGAAATAACTAGCTCCCTCTCCACCCCACTCTCTTCTTTCTGAACTAACATGGAAAGTTCACTGTGGGTTCAGTTTTCCTTTAGCTTTGTAGATTGATGAGTGAACATCGCTGAGTAGGGGAGAACAAGCATTTTAGGATGGAATGTGGGACAGTTACTCAGGGTAAACAGTGTTACTTTGGAAAGTCCCTGAAGTTTTTCAGGATCTCTTTCCACTCCAGGATTGATAAGGGGGTGGGGGCAGGGAGAATAAGATCGGGCACAGATATTGATGAAGCAGGTTAACATGTAAGGATCCAGGTAGCTTTGTAAGTTGCTCAGTTTGGGACAAGGGTACACTCATGATTCTTCTCTTTGGTCATTCATTCAAAAGTGCATTTGTTGAGCATCACAACAAGCCAGCTAATCTCTGAGCTAGACTCTGGATCTGTAGCTATGAACAGACATTTTCCTTGTCCTTATGCCCTTTGTCCAGTGGTCATGTGTGGTTGTAAGAGTTGGACCATATAGAAACCTGAGAGCCAAAGAATTGATGCTTTTGAACTGTGGTGCTGGAGAAGACTTTTGAGAGTCCTTTGGATTGCAAGGAGATCAAACCAGTCAATCCTAAGGGAAATCAGTCCTGAATATTCATTGGAAGGACTGATGCGGAAGTTCCAATACTTTGGCCATCTGATGCAAGGAACTGATTCACTGGAAAAGACCCTGATGCTGAGAAAGATTGAAGGCGGGAGGAGAAGGGGATGACAGAGGATGCAGTAGTTGGATGACATCACCGACTCGATGGACATGAGTTTGAGCAAGCTCTGGGAGTTGGTGAAGAACTGGGAAGCCTGGCGTGCTGCAGTCCATGGGGTCTCAAAGACTCAAACACGACTGAGCGACTGAACTGAACTATGGAACTGAATGGATTAATAGTGAAGATGATCATGGAGAAAGCCATTAAAAGTGCCTAGATGTGGGACTTCCCTGGTGGTCCACTGGTTAAAATCCACTTGGCAATGCAGGGGGCTCAGATTCAATCCCTGGCCAGGAAACTAAGATCCCACATGCTGCAGAGCAACTAAGTTCACATGCCACACCAGAGAGCTCAAGTGCAACAGCTACTGAGTCCGAGTATTGCAACTAGAGTCCGTGTGCCACAAAGAAAGATTCTGAATGACACAATGAAGATGTCGTGTGCTGCAACTAAGACCTGACACAGCCGATTAAATAAATGGATATTTTTAAGTGCATAAGTGTAATATAAGGGGAAATGCAAGCCATTGCATAGGCAAGGGAAACAGTTTTTGTTGGAAGCTAAACAAGTGACCTATAAGCAAAGCTTGAGGGAAAATAACCTTTTGTCAGGCTAGGTGAGGAATGTGCAGACAGACTCCTGGATGCCTCCTGGTGTTCCTGCCTTGTGTAATCCTCTCCCCTTGGTGTGAGCAGGACCTGAAACTTGCTATGACTAATAAACAAGACAAAGGAGATGCACTGCCACTTTCATGATTGCTTAGCAGAGGACTGTAACTTCTGTCTTGCAAACAGACTTTCTCTTTTGCCTTCTTGGCCTGCATGGAGATGAAATGACCATGTTGAAAAGGTCCATGTGACAGGGAATTGGCAGCACCATCCAGTCAACAGCCTAAAATGATCTGAGTCCTATCCACAGCCCGGTGGATCTGGAAGTGGGTCCTTCCCTCGTTGAGCTTTCAGATGAGACCTCAGTTCCAGGCCACAACTTGATTGTAGTCTTGTGAGGGACCCAAAGTAGAGGACTCAGCTAAGCCAGACCCAGACTCTTCATCCACGGAGACTGTGAGTTATTAAATATACTTTTGTTTTAAGCCACTAAGGTTGTGATCATTTGTTATGCAGCATAGCTAACTGATACAAAGCAGGTACCAGAATTTATTCCAGGTACAGAGAACCATATGTGTGAAGAGGATGAAACAGAGAGAGAGTCTAAACTGGAGGAAGGATAAGCAGGCCGAAAACTGGAGTGACTATGAGAGCAAAAGGGTGCTGAGACGTTAGGCAGAGAGGTTAGCCCAGGTCATGTTCTACAGGCCCACAGAGGCTGTGGAACAGTTTCTGGCATTTATATTGGGAACTTGGCTCAGCTGGTAAAGAATCTGCCTGCAATACAGGAGACCTGGGTTTGATCCCTGGGTTGGGAGGATCCCCTGGAGAAGGGAAAGATTACCCACTCCAGTTTTCTGGCCTGGAGAATTCCATGGACTGTATAGTCCATGGGGTCACAAAGAGTCAGACACGACTGAGCGACTTTCACTTCACTTCACTTCACTTCATACTGGGGACTCAGATCAATGAAAAATTGGTAATTGTGAGCTTGATGGAATTTGCTTTTCAAAATGCATAGGTAGCTCAGACCAGGAGTTGATGGTTGATTTATAGGGAAGTGGGCACTTTCAAGAAATATTTGGAGGTGGGATGGGTAGGATTTGATGTCAAAGTGGATACAGGGAGAGAGAGATGTAGAGTCATCTATTGAAATGGAAAAAGAGGTTTTGAGTTTGAGGTTTTTGAGGCAGTTAGAATATTCTGGATCTGTCTGGGGAGCTTAAAGGCTGAGGTGGAAATCAGTCTTTTGATCCCAGCTTCTGTCTGGGTTGTCTCGACCTCCCTCAGGCATGATGGTTTAGAATTTGCCTAGCTACTGAGCACAATTAACACATTGTGTAAAGATTTCATTAGCATGTGGAGAAGGCCTGGCTGCAGAATAAATCTTCATGTCATTTTGTTGTTGCTAATTATTTCATCTGAAAGCACTTAAAAATGTGATTGACTATACCTTGGTCAGAGGAAATATGTTGATCTCCCTGGGGAGCCAAGGCATAGCTCAAAATAGTATGGATTTATTTTGAATGTCTGAAGTCTCCCATCACACTGTAGGTTTATCAGGGATGGATTATTGCAAGAAGTTTGTGGAAGCCACAGAATGATCAAGTTCTATTTAATGAGAGATGTTGTTCAGTCACTAAGTCTTGTCCGACTCTTTGCAACCCCATGGACTGCAGCACGCCAGATTCCTGTGTCCTCCACTATCTCTTGGAGTTTGCTCAAATTCATGTCTGTTGAGTCAGTGATGCCATCTAACCATCTCATCCTCTGCCTCCCCATTCTCCTTTGGCCTTCAATATTTCCCGGCATCAGGGTCTTTTCCAGTGAGTCAGCTCTGTGCTTCTGGTGGCCAAAGTATTGGAGCTTCAGCTTCAGCATCAGTCCTTCCAATGAATATTCAGGGTTTATTTCCTTTAGGACTGACTGGTTGGATCTCCTTGCAGTCCAAGGGACTTATAAGTGTCTTCTCCAACACCACAGTTCAAAAGCATCAATTCTTTGGGGCACAGCCTTCTTTATGGACCAATTCTTATATCCATACATGACTACTGGAAAAACCATAGCTTTGACTATCTGGACCTTTGTCAGCAAAGTGATGCCTTTGCCTTTTAATATGCTCTCTAGGTTTGTCATAGATTTCCTTCCAAGGAGCAAGCTCTTTCAATTTAATAAGAGAGGGGACATTAATTCATTCTTCCTTTATTTATGTCTTCACAGTATTTTTTCTTCTTATGTGCAGTTCATCTGTAAAGGTTTTGATAATTGGCCCGTAAAGTTGCTTGACTTTTGTGAGCCTTGGTTTTCTCCTGTTTGAAGCTTGGCACTTCATACTCACAATCAAGCCATCAGGGCTCAGATCTTGGTGAAGCCTGGCTGGTTTTTCCTACTAGAATGTAAGCCCTCACAGGGCTTACATTATATTTATATGTTTATATAAACATATATAAGACAAAATTATGTTTATATGTTTCACTAATGCTTTTGGAGACACTGGGGACACAATAAGTGTTTGCTGAATGAATAAATGACATGTATATTGCAACTGACATCTAGAAAGCCCTCAGCAAGTGGCAGTCATCTCCACTTTTATTCCTCCCTCTTCCTCCCCTGCTCTGTTCCTCTCCTTCTCTCTTTCAGCCTCCTCCTCTATCTTCTTCCTCTTGAGTTTGAGAAAATGACTGAGATACCCTCATGACTGGGTATCTGATTTGCTGTTGGCTTTCCCAGCATATGTATGATCATATCTGCTTCTTTTTATATTATGAAATCAGAGGATTATCTTTCCTGGCAAGAACTGGTTAAACCTGAGCAGCAGAAATCAGTGCTATGGGACTGGCAGATCAGTTCTTCCTTGGAAAGGATGTTTCTATTTTGGGAGGTGGTTGATGAGTATCATACTTGTTCCTTGATTTAGATGCTATTTGCTTCAGCTCAGGGAAGAATGAAGTTACCCTAAGAATTGAGAAGGTGAACAGTCTAGACTTTAATTCCCTGCTTCTCTAAATGGAATACTCATCCTTCATGAATTCATCAATCCATCCACCCATTAATCCCCCCCCCATCTTCCCATCTATGCATCCATCCAATCACTCACTCACTTAATCACTCATGAGCTCATTCACTTTTCTACTCAAAGAAATATCTGTTGCCCATCAGCTATGCACCCCACTTCATGCTAGAAACTAGGGATATCATGATGACCAAGATGAGCGTAGTTCATGCCCTCAAAGGAGCTTGTAGTCTAGTGCAGGCACTTCATAGGCTATTAGGGAGCAGGAAATTCTGCCGAGTGGCTCAGACTGGAGAGGATGCTTAGCCTCCATCCTGCAGATGGTGAGTGAAGAAACTTTGGGGTAACAGACAATGAGCTAATTGCCTTCTAGAGATAGCATACAGAACATGATACATAATACTCTTTACTACCTGGTTAACAACTCCTAATATTAAATTCTCTCTATGAAAATAACTGATGGACTTTTTGTCTCCAGCCTGGATCCTGACTGATAGACACAACTATGCAAAGAGTAAATAACATGTGGCCATGTTTACTTTCTAATATGAAATGAGTAAAAAAAAAAAAAGGAAGCAAAACTGTCAGAACAATATGATCAGAACCTTATTGTCTTTTCTTAGCTACGTGTCTTGTTCACAAAAAACTGAAAAAATACTATACCCCAACGCAAAATAAAAAGTTAAAAAAAAACCCTGATATAGGATTGGAATATAACCTTAATTAGTTTCAGGTGTATAGAATAATGATTCAGTGTACATATATATTGCAAAATGTAGGCTAGTTAAGTCTACAATTTCAACAAGTAGGCTTCCTAGGTGGCGCTGGTGGTAAAGACCCTGTCTGCTAATGCAGAACATGTGAGAGATGTGGGTTTGATCCCTGGGTTGGGAAGATTCCCTGGCAGAGGAAATGGCAACCCACTCCAGTATCCTTGCTTGGAGAAGCCCATGGACAGAGGAGCCTGACAGGCTATGGTCCACAGTGTCACAGAGAGTCAGACATGACCGGAGGGACTTAGCACACATGCAGTTAGTTAAGCCTAGTTAACCATCACCACACAATGTTACATATGTCTTATTGTGATGAGAACTTTTAATATCTACTCTCCTAGCAACTTTCAGATATACAATATACAGTACTATAAAATTTTATTCTTTAAAATACTTAATTGAAGCATAGTTGACTTCATACAATATTATATTACTTTCAGGTGTACCACATAGTAATTTAATATTTTTATAGATTGCACTTCCATATAAAGTTATTGTAAAATACTGATTATATTCCCTGTGCTGTACATTAGTACCTTGTAACTTACTTATTTTATACCTAGTAGCTCGTATCTCTTAATCCCCTTCACCTATTTTGCCCTTCTCCCAATATTATTAATGTCACTGCTCTGTACATTTCATCCCAGGGTTTATTTATTTTGTAACTGTAAGTTTATACACTTTGATCACCTTCACCCATTTTCCCCACTCTCCACCTCCAGTGCCACCAATTTGTTCTCTGTATCTCTGAGTATTTTATTTCTTAATGTGTAGAGAATAAAGAATGAAAATTAATGTAAAAAATCAAAGTGATCAGCGGCAGCCTCCGATGGCCAGCACATGCATCCATGTAATAGAAAGTCCCTAAGTCCTACTTTGACTTCCCACGTGGCACAGTGGTAAAGAATCTGCCTGCCAATGCAAAAGATGCGGGTTTGATCCCTGGGTTGGAAAGCTCCCCTGGAGAAGGAAATGGCAACCTGCTCCAGTATTCTTGCCTGGAGAATCCCATGGACAGAGTTGCCTGGTGGGCTTTAGTCCATGGGGTCACAAAGAGTCGGACATGACTGTGATTGATCACACACACAGAAGTCCTACTTGGCTGAATCCTTTCCCCCTGTGGCTCACGAGAAGCCAATGTGTCTGGCTCAAGACGCTTTGAAACTTTTCCTAGCGAGTCTGCTTCCCTCCCTCGCCTGTACTCTTGGGAGATGTAGTGGGGTCCTGGTTACCATCCATCCCACCAAGGAGCACGGAGGGGCTTCTTTTGATGTGGGCACAGTCAGGGAAGGAATCATTTTAGGAGAACAGCCCAGTTGATCTTGGATCCCATCTCTATGGCAACGCAGCTACTAGGACTGAAAACCTGATTTTGTTTTGGGCTGTGGTGGCCACTAATTATAGGCAGTTCCGAGTCCCTTGGCTTTTCCCTAAAAAGGTCTGTGTTTATTTGTTGGCAAGGCTTATCTACTCTTTTCCCCTTTTGAACTCTCTTCCTCCTCTTCTTCCATTTCTCCAGTCTTCAGGGGTGGGCGGTGGAAATCTTTGTTGCCTCTGGAGGATGTTTGCTTTGCTGGTTGTTATGGAGATGAAGAGCGGATGACAAAGCAGGCTTGGGAAGGGAAGGATGAGCACAGGGACCCGAGGCAGCCCTTTGCCCAACTTAAGATTGAGTTCAAACATATACCCGGGACTCAGTCATCTTGATCCAAGAGATTGACACTCAACTCAATTTTATTTCCAATTTTCTTCTCAGGTGCTCCATTAAACACAAGGAAACATGTCTTGTTTCCATTGTTTTTCTCTTAAATTTTTGTTGGAGCATAGTTCCTTTATCCTGTTGTGTTAGTTTCTGTTGTACAGCAAAGTAAATCAGCTATATGTGTGCAAATATCCTCTCTTTTTGGATTTCCTTCCCAATTTAGGGCTTCCTTGGTGGCTTAGATGGTAAAGAATCTACCTGCATCGCAGGAGATGTGGGTTCTGTGCCTGGGTCAGGAAGATCTCTTGGAGAAGGAAATGACAACACACTCCAGCATTCTTACCTGGAGAATCCCATGGACAGAAAAGCCTGGTGGGCTACAATCCACGGGGTCGCAGAGTCCGACACGACTGAGCGACTAACGCCTTTTTTCACTTTCCCACTTAGGTCGTCACAGAGCACTGAGCAGAATTCCCTGTGCCACACAGTAGGTTCTCATCAGTTAGGTGTTTGTACACAGCACCGTATGTATGCCAGTCCATCCCACCCTCTCTGCCCCGCCTTGGTGTCCGTACATCTGTTCTCTATGTCTGTGTCTCTATTTCTGCTTTGCAAGTAGGTGCATCTGTACCATTTTTCTAGATTTTGTTGCTTTCTATCAGGTTGCAAATAGCTTTCGAAAGGCTATTCTGAGCAGAACACCCAATTGACTGACTTGGCCCCTCTATTCTTCTTCTTTTTTTTTTCTTTTCAGTTCATCCAGTTCAAAACCAGTCACTCAGGAACACTAAGAACATCAAATATCAACCCAGCCCTTGAGAAGCTGGCAACTAGTAGGAGTGGTTAAGACCCAGAACAAAGCACATGGGCTTTGGACCCATCAAACCTGATTCCCAGAACTGGCTCCGCCGCTCACCAGCTCCTTGGCCTGGGGCCATGCACTCAGCCTCTCTGAACTTGTTTGCTCATCTGTCTAATGGAGCGCCTGACACCTAACTCTCTAGGCAGGATGAGAGAAAATGCACATAAATCTACCAGCATAGTGCCTGACGCACAAAAGTGCTTATTTAATGAGTGGTTGTTAGGATTAACTTGATGTTAACAAATGAAACAGACATGTAATAGGAAAAAGATGACAATATATAATAAAATGATAATATAAAATGATAGATGATAATATATAATATATATTTTATATATTACATATATCATATACTAATATGATATATGATAATATATGATAGAAATGATAATATATGGAGTTAAGTGCTTTTAACAGCAGAACTGAAGGAAGTGGTGAGAGATAGAAACCTATGGACTTTGAAGATAGATGGTGGTTCCAAACTCATTGGCTCCATGTATGCAGTGGGTTGACACTGGGCAAGAGATTTAATTCCCCAGGGCCTTGGTTTTCCGATCTGTAAAATGGGAACAATAACACAGTAGGGCCAACTCACAGGTTTGCTGTGAGTTTAAAGAGGATGATATGTGTAAAGGTTCAGCACAGTTCTGGGCTCACAGGAATTGCTCAATTAACTCAGTTGCTAGAGGAAGCTTTCAAGAGGAAAAAGTGACTCACAGGGAACAGGCACATATGAGAAATCAGATAAAGAAAAAGTAAATCAAAGCAAAGCCTCAGGACTTCTCTGATTAAGAATCCGCCTGCCAGTGTGGGGCACATGGGTTTGATTGCTGGTCCGGGAAGATTCCACATGCTGCGGGGCAACTAAGTCCATGAGCCACACGAGAGGAGCCAACACAACACAACACAACACAAACCTGCGAACCACAACTAGAGAGTAGCCCCCATCTGCTACAACTCAGGAAAGTCCAAATACTGCAACGAAGATCCAGCCCAGAAAAAAACAAACAAAAAAAACAAACAAAAAAAAACCCCAAAAATGAAACAACAACAACAAAAATAACGAAGCCATCTCCTGGGTCTATAGAAAGGCAAGTTGCTCTACCGTCGCCCTGTCTGGTATTGACAAATGTCTTTGGTGTTCCCAGAGAGACTTCTGAGGCTCTTTAAGATTTTAACTTCTCAAAGAAATCTTCAAAGTGTCTACTTTGACTGAAGCAGGAAAATGATGGATATGTTTGGAAGGATTTTGAAATGCAAAGGGTGAATGTGTTTTTCAGGCTGGATTGTTAATCAAGCAATGGGGACTCCCAGTTCCTAAGCCTGTGGGAGCTCTGACACCCTGCTACAGGGCAACTTGAGAGTGTTCATGGGTGGTGTAGGTAGTGGGCGTTTGTTAATATCCTAACCAGGGGGGTGTAACCACTTTATAGGCAAAGCATTTCTAAGCTGATAAGTTATCCCAAATGCTAACTGTGCAGTCAGTCATTCCTGGTTATGCCCGCAGGCTTGGCTGGTGGCCTGGACTCTTGTCATGTTCACACAGGTCCATAGCTTACCTGCAGACACCACCAGGAAGCCAGAGGTGAAAGGAGGGATTCGGGCTTCCTTTGCCATGATGCACTTAAAGCAGCTAATTTGCATGGTTGGGGTAGTCCCCTAAAGATTTAAGCAGTCAGAGACTTCCCTGGTGGTCCAATGGTGAAGAATCTGGCTTGCTAATGGACCTTGACCTTGCTTCTTGCTTCTTGACCTTGCTTATGTTCAATCCCTGGTCTAGGAACTAAGATCCCACGTGCCCTGGAGCAGCTAAGCCTGTATGGCACAACTAGAGAAGCCTGAGTGCTGCAACTAAAACCTAATGCAGGCAAATAAATATTGGGGGGAAAAAAAGAGGTTAAGTAGTCCAGGTGGGCCCTGCTCTAGGTACCCTCAGTAAACATTCAGTTCCGTTCAGTCTCTCAGTCGTGTCCAACTCTTTGCAACCCCATGGACTGCAACATGCCAGGCTTCCCCATGGCTTTAGTCACCATCTGCAGTGGTTCTGGAGCCCAAGAAAATAAAGTCTGTTACTGTTTCCATTGTTTCCCCATCTATTTGCCATGAAATAATAGGACCAGGTGCCATGATCTCAGTTTTTTGAATTTTGAGTTTTAAGCCAGGCTTTTCATTCTTCTCTTTCACTTTCATCAAGAGACTCTTTGGTTCCTCTCCACTTTCTGCCATACGGATGGTGTCTTCGGCATATCTGAGGTGACTGATATTTCTCCCTGCAATCTTAATTCAAGCTTGTGCTTCATCCAGCCCGGCATTTCGCATGATGTACTCTGCATATAAGTTAAGTAAGCAGGGTGACAATATACAGCCTTGATGTACTCCTTTCCCAATTTGGAACCAGTCTGTTGTTCCATGTCCAGTTCTAACTGTTGCTTCTTGACCTGCATAAAGATTTCTCAGGGGACAGGTAAGGTGGTCTGGTATTCCCATCTCTCTAAGAATTTCCCACAATTTGTTGTGATCCACACAGTCAAAGGCTTTAGCAGTCAATGAAGCCAAAGTAGGTGTTTTTCTGGAGCTCTCTTGCTTTTTCAGTAAATATTACTTGGCCAAATAGTTCATGTGGGTTTTTCCATAAGATGCTATGGGGAAACCCAAATGAACTTTTTGGCCAACCAAGTATCTGGCATCCTGCAGGCTGTCCCATCGGCACAGCTGGTCCCACTTAACTAGGGGAGGCAGAGGGCAGAGGGCATGGGTCTCGCAATCAGCAATCAAGCCAACCAGGGTCTGAACCCTGGTTCTGCCGCTTCCTAGTAATCAAGCCAACCAGGGACTGAACCCTGGTTCTGCTGCTTCCTAGCTGTAGCCTAGTTGTTCCATCTTTATGCATCTCTGTTTCCTCTCTTCCAAAATGAGTTATGGATAGATAGCATCTCTGAGGAGCAGAGTCTGTGTCAAAGACTGTTGCAAGCATTGCATGCAGTATTGTATGTCCAATGCCTGTTCAACAAACATTAACATACTAATGCTTGCTGAACATATGCTAGGTACTCTTCTTTTTTTTAAATTTTTTTCAAAATTGAGGTCGAGTTAATGTACTGCCTAGTGGTTCAGTGGTAAAGAATCTGCCTGCAATGCAGAAGACATAGGTTCCATCTCTGGTTTGGGAAGATCCCCTGGAGAAGGGAATGGCAACCCCCTCCACAGTATCCTTGCCTGGAGAATTCCATGGACAGAGGAGGTTGGCAGGCTACAGTCCATGGGGTCGTAAAGAGTCGGACATGACTTAGTGACTAATCAACAACAACAAATAGTTAATGCATAGTAGTATGTAAGTAATAGGTATACAATATGGTGATTTATCATTTTTTAAAAATATTTTAATTTTTTTATTTGTCTGTGCCTATCCTTAGTTGCGGCCCTTAGGTTCTTTAGTTGAGGCATGAGAACTTTTAGTTTGGCATGTGGGATCTACTTCTCTGACCAGAGATGGAACGCAGGTCCCCTCCTACATTAGGAGTGCAGAATCTTAGCCACTAGGCCACCAGGGAAGTCCCAGATTCATAGTTTTTAAAGGTCATGCTCCACTTATAGTATTGTAAAATATTGGCTATATTCCCCATTTTGTACAATATATCCCTATAGCTTATTTTATACATAATAGTTTGTACCTCTTTATCCCCTACCCTATCTGGCCGCTTCCCCCTCCCTCGCCCCTCTGGTGACCACTAGTTTGCTCTCCTGGAGAAGGAAATGGCAACCCACTCCAGTGTTCTTGCCTGGAGGATCCCAGGGACGGGGGAGCCTGGTGGGCTGCCGTATATGAGGTCGCACAGAGTCACACACGACTGAAGCGACTTAGCAGCAGTTTACTCTCTATATTTGTGAGTCTGCTTTGTTTCTGTTATATGGACTAGATGGTTGCACTTTTTTAGATTCCATGTATAAGTGATCTCACACAGTATTTGCCCTCCAAGTCCATCTATGTTGTGGCAAATGGCAAAATTTCATTTTTTTTTTTTTTATGGCTGAGCCATCTAGGTACTATTCTTAGCACTTTACATTCATCAGCTTATTTAATCTTCCCAACAAATCTGTGAGGTATGAACTATTTTTGTCCCCATTTTACAGATGTGGAAACAAACAGATAGATGAGGTCACTTTCCCAGGGTTACAAATTAAGTCGTAAAAGGAACATTCAAAGGATGCCTGACTCCAGTTCTTACGTCCTTGACCACCGGGTACTACTTCCTCTCAATAAATGATAAATGATCAGTGTTTTATTTTTCCAGTCTTTTCTGGGTGCCTGTGAGTTATGTGAATCCCACTCAGAATCCAGAAATAACCACAAGCCTGTCTTTTTCCCACCACGGAGATCAGTGGCCGATCTCAGGCCATTGAGCTCCATACAATTCCGTATACTTATTTATAGCAAGACATAACTAAATTCTGTCCATCCAGGCTCTCACTCCCTCTCTCTGTTACTCCCAGGGGGCCTCTTAGTAGCTTATTTGGAGCGAACACCATCCGGGAAAAAAAAATTCACTAAGAAAAACAGGAATCAAGACGTCAGGACGGGTTGCCGACAGGACCTTTGATCTGGCCAGAAATAAATATAAGAGAAGCTGTCGAGAGCTCTCTTGCCCGATTTCCATCTAAAGCAATAGAAATAGGTCTCAATCACGGAGCCCCTCCGCTGCCCCCAGGCCTGATGAGGGTGGAAATGTGGTCTCTACTTTGCAATGGAAATCCAGCGGCTCTCAAGAACTTTGCTGGCAGACTCTGCCTCCCAAGGGGAGCTGGGGAGATAATGTCCATTGTTCATTGCAGCACTTTTCATGGTAGCCAAGATATCTAAGTGTGTGTTGAGGGATGAATGGAAATTGTAATATACAGATATATAAAATATGATACAAATTATATGTGTGTGTGTGCTTAGTCGTGTCCGAAAATTCACAACCCTATGGACTATAGCCCGCCAGGCTCCTCTGTCCATGGGATTCCTCCAGGCAAGAATACTGGAAGTGGGTTGCCATGTCCTCCTTCAGGGGATCTTTCCTTCCCGACCTGACCCAGGGATCAAACCCGTGTCTCCTGCATTGCAAGCAGATTCTTTACCTGCTGAGCCATCAGGGAAGCCCATAAATTATATATAATATGATATATTGTTCAGTCTTATAAAAGGAGATCCTGCCATTTGCAACAACATGGATGAGCCTGCAGGATATAATATAAAATGAAATAATCCAGACACAGAAAGAAAAATCCTTCATGATCTCATGAACATGTGGAATCTAAAAAAAGTTGAACACATAAAAGCAGAGAGGAGAACCGCAGTAACAAGGGTGGGGAGGTGGAGGAAATGGGGAGATGCTAGCTTCCAGTGTCACCATAGCCTCCAATCTACCCTCACTGATTAGACTGGCTACATGGACAGACCTTGCGTTGATGCCCCACTGAGTGCTACCCTAAACCTAGAAAACAACTACCTGTCTACAGATGTCCAAATATCTACAAATTAAATATCTTTAAGCTGTGAGCTGACCTTTCTGTTGCTTGAAACTGAAGGAATCCTAATGGGTTGAAGTTTAGTCTTTGGGTTCTTAAGTGAAGTGTGAAAGTCGCTCAGTCATATCCGACTCTTTGCAACCCCATGGACTATACAGTCCACAGAATTCTCCAGGCCAGAATACTGGAGTGGGTAGTTTTTCCCTTCTCCAGGGTATCTTCCCAACCCAGGGATCAAACCCGGGTCTCCCGCACTGCAGGCAGATTCTTTACCAGCTGAGCCACAAGGAAAGCCCAAGAATACGGGAGTGGGTATCCTTTCCCTTTTCCAGCAGATCTTCCCTACCCAGGAATCGAACTGGGGTTTCCTGCATTGCAGGCAGATTCTTTACCAACTGAGCTATCTGAGAAGTCCCTTTGAAAACTTCCCAAGAAAGACAAAAGAAGAGAGATTTGTTGACTAAGGTGAGGGTGGATGCAACTTTATTCCCCTGAACTGGGAGAACAGAGAGAGGATGGATGTGGTTGCTGGGATGGATGCACAGAAGGTTTCTGCTCTTTTGCTTCAGTTGTGCCTGACTCTTTGTGACCCTATGGACTGTAGCCCACTGGGCTCCTCTGTCCATGGGATTTCCCAGGCAAGAATACTGGAGTGGGTTGCCATTTCCTTCTCCAGAGGATCTTCCTGATGCAGGGATAGAATCTGGGTCTCCCGAATTGCAGGTAGATTATTTATCGACGCACACGCAAATCTCTAACATAAAAGCAGTTTAGGGTCTTCCCTGGTGGTTCAGTGGTTTGGACTCGGTGCTCCCAATGCAGAGGGCCCAGGTTCAATCCCTGGTCAGGGAGCTGTATCCTACATGCCTCAACTAAGGGTTCACATGTCACAACTAAGACCCTGAACAACCAGAAGGAAAAAAAAAAGCATCTGAGATGTTGACCATCTGAGTGGATGTCTGACTCTCAGACAGGTCAGAGCATCTTTCCTGTTATTTCGGGGAGGAATGGAGCCAAGTTGTTCATGGAGCCACATGTAATTCATGGAACCAAGTAGTTCATAGAGTGAGTTTTGCTCTTCCTAGGTATCTTCTCTCAAGATCCAATTTTAGACTACCATCAAGGAGGAAGGGCTTGTGAAATTACGGCCAGCCAGGGTCACTGGAGCTCAGGCTAGGAACTTGGGTCATGGGAGATATTTGACTTGCAGGACCCCTTCCCACCAGCCCTCTAGATTTGGGATGCTCTCAGTCAAGGGGACGTTGCTGTTCCTACTTGTGCAAAGAGTTCTCCCAGGGTTAATAAAACCAGTTGTCTCTGTGCTGTGCTGCTAGACAGTCAGATGCAATTTGCACTCCGCCATCCTCTGCATACCATCTGCAAGCATTTGCGTGTCCCCTCGCTCTGGCTCTGGATTGGAGAGCTGACCTCTTCCTCCCTCTCCCTTCCTCTTCCCACCCCCCACCACTTCCTCCCATGACATCTGAGGGGCAGCCTTGTTTGTCCCAATGACCGTCTTTGAAAGCCTCCTCCTCCGCTGCAGCCTCGTCTCCATTTCGCTCCCCCATTCCAAGCCCAAATGCCTTCCCCAGCACACTGCCGTTTGTCACCAGATGTTAGAGGTTGCAAAACGACCCCCTAGCTTTTACATCTTCCTTTATTGTATTCGCCTTCGCTCTTCCTAGGACTCTGAGCACAACCCCCCCATCCTGGCGTGTGTAGGCTGACCTCCACGCGCTCTGGAGTCAACTGATTGCGCCTGAATCCACTTAAAGGTGAAAGGATAAAGCAATTTTCTTCAAGATGTGGCCTAAACTGTTTAGTCTTGGAGGTCTCCAAAGGGCAGGAATGAAAGGATGCCTCTCCTACCCCCCACTTTGGTCTTAGAGCACCCAATCTGGGCTTGCCTTGATGAGAGCAATTTGGAAGAGTTTCATCCTCTGCCCTGGGGTGGGTTTGTCCTGCAGACTCAGGCCCATAATGTATGGACAGTGTCAGCGCTTGCAGTTAGCAGACTTTAAAATAAAAACAGAAGAAAAATGAAAAGGGGTCATCATCAGTTGGTCCCGCATCAAAAAGTCAGGAGGCATCAATGCAAATGGAAAGAGTTGTCATCCATCAATGTGACACGGGGACAATGGACTGTGAGTTGATGTATTTAAAAAAAAAAAAGTTTTTCTTTTTGTTTGTTTATTATTCTTTATTAATTTTTATTGGAGTAGAGTTGCTTTGCAATGTTGTGTGAGTTTTTGCTGTGTAGCAAAGCGAATCAGTTATATGTATACATATATCCCCTCTTTTTTAGATTTCCTTTCCATTTAAGTTATCGCAGTGCATTGAGTAGGGTTCCCTGCACTATACGGTAGGTTCTCGTTAGTTATCTATGATATTTTATACATAGTAGTGTGTATATGTCAATCCCAATCTCCCAGTTCGTCCCACCACACCCCTCAGCCATAAGTTTGTTCTTTACACCTGTGTCTCTATTTATGCTTTGCAAATAGGTTCATCTGTACCATTTTTCCAAATTCCCCATGGAAGCCATTTTTTATGATATTTTTGAGTTGATATTTTTAATTAAGAGAGGAGACTGGAAGCTTGGGCTGGAAGCCAAACAGCTCTCAGCCCTCTCCACTCACTGCTAAAGTACATCCGGCCCAATTTGGCCCTGGAATATTTTTGATTAGGGAATGTTAGAGTGTGATTGTCTGAAGGTCAGGAAGGTGGGATTGGGGGGTGGAGTGGAGGAGGGGCGAGAGGGGCTGCATACTCAGAGGCCCCAAGCTACACAAATAGACCCCATTCAACTCTCGGTTCTGGTCCATAATCCACTGTGGCTCTTGAGAAAGTCACTTCTCTCTGAGCCTCAGTTTCCCCCAAGATCTATTTTGAGGATTGGTGCAAGGGGGCGGTTCCCTTTGAGTTGACTCCTACACTTCCTCTTAGTGCCTGTGTGGATGAGTACATGCTCAGTCACTTCCGTCATGCCCCACTCTTTTCTACCCCATGAACTGTAACCCACCAGGCTCCTCTGTCCATGAGTTTCCCGGGCAAGAATACTGGTGTGAGTTCCCATTCCCTTCTCCAGGGGGTCTTCCTGATCCAGGGATTGAACCTGTCTCTCCTGCACTGACAGGCGGATTCTTTACCACTGAGCCACCTGGGAAGCCCCTTGCTCTTAGTATGAGCCAGTTAATGAGTCACCTATTCCTGGCTAGTGCCAGCATTTGACACCGCAGCCTGGAGGGACCAGAGAGACAGATCTTATCTTCCTGGGACTGCTTGTCCAGGGTCCCCTTTTCTCCTAGTTGCCTTTCTTTTGCAGCCTTTGTAAGCAGTTCTGTGAAGCACTCTGCATGGATTCTAGCATGCAACTCACCCTAACTGTTTTGTGTGTAATATATATATATATATATATATATATATATATATATATATATTTACATATTTATGACTGTGCTGGGTCTTCTTTGCTGAGCGGGCTTTTCTATAGTGGCAGTTTGTAGGCTTCTTGTTGCAGTGGCTTCTCTTGTTGCTTAGCATGGACTCTAGGGAGTGTAGGCTTCACTAGTTGTGGCTCCCAGGCTCTAGAACACAGGCTCAATAGTTGTGGCCCATGGGCTTCGTTGCTCCTCAGCATGTGGGATCCTCTCGGATCAGGGATCAAACCCATGTCTCCTGTATTGGCAGGTGGATTCTTTACCACTGAGCCACCAGGAAAGCCCCCTTACTGTACTATAAATGCCTGGTGGCTTATTTGGTTTCTACTAGTAGACGATGAGCTTTCTGTAGGCAAAAGCCATGTCAAGCTTGCTCCATGGTGTAATCTCCCAGTAACTCACATAAATGTAATTCTGGGCAAGGGACTTATCTGATTCTCAAATTTGTCCAGCTGAAAAATGAGACTAAAAAATAGTACTTGCTTGGACTTCTCTGGCAGTCTGGTAGTTAAGACTCAGAGTTTCCAAAGCAGGAGCTGCAGGAGACACGGGTTCAATCCCTGGGTCGGGAAGATCCCCTGGAAGGGAAAATGGCAACCCACTCCAGTATTCTTGCCTGGAAAATCCCATGGACAGAGGAGCCTGGCTGGCTACAGTCCACGGGATCGCAAGAGTCAGACATGACTTAGCGACTGAGCACACACACATAGCCCATTAAACAATGTTGTCATAGTTTCAGGTGCACTGCAAAGTGACCCAACCATACCTACACACGCACCCATTCTCCCCCAAACTTCTCTGCCAGCCAGGCTGCGAGTTCGGCTCTTTTAAGCCAAGCTAGTGGCGAATCTGGGTGGAGGGTAGTTGCTGGCGGGAAACATAAGGAAACCTCCAGATACCTAATGCTCTCTTATGTGACTGGGGCACAGGTTACACTGGTTTGTTCAGTTTGTGAAAATACCTTAAGCCGAATACTTCATAATCTGTGCACTCTTCAGTATGTAGATGTCAGTAAAGGTTCAATATAAACAAGGTTCAATATAAAAAAAATCAATATATTTTTAAAAGTTTGGTTTTTTTAATATGGGAGGGGAAAGAGCCCTTTATTAAACCAGTCTTAACCATTTTTGGAGGCTTTAGCACAAGTCAACAATTATTTATATAATGAAGGGAGGAGTTCATCGCTTTCATCAGATTTTCAAAGAAAACCATCACCCCCTGAAAGATTAAGAACAAATGCTATGTGATTTTGCAGGGGATGGAAAGATGGAGGTGGGGAGGTGATTGTAAAAAAAAAAAAAAAAAAAATCCCTGGGAGAAACTTGTTTCCTGTTCAAAAGGTATCAGCCCTGAAATGCCCAGCTAAAGGCTGTTGGAAGTAGGGGAAGGTCAAGTTGAGTTCTTCAAACAGACCCTGCTTCCAAGTTCTTGGTCAATCTTGTTTTCTCTCCAGCGGCAGGAGCTCAATTTGCTGTCCCCCCCACATCTGTGGTTTATGGTAGTGTGTGATACTTGGGGGGTGATTTATTGCTGGGCTCAAGCTTAGGAGAAGGCTTCTAGAGGAAGGCCCCCACCCCCATCCCTTTGTAATTTAGGGAGAATTTTTTGAATTCCCCAGGCCATTGGCTTCTGGCAAAAAATGAATGTGGGTCATTTTGGGAATAGACGCTCCCCGGCATATGTGTCCCTGTAAAGAGAGACGGTTGGTTGGGGGAAGTGGCTTGGCCCCGTAAATCATCAAGCATTTGGAGTATATCGTCTCTTCTTATGAGATATGAGAGGGAGAGGGAGAGGGAGAGCAGACACACGTGCAGGGCCCTCTCACAGGAGAGGGAGGTGAGAGCTGGAGGGGGGCCGCCTGGGACACCGTGGTTTGAAGCCATCCTGTCCCAGAGATGGCAGGACACCACCAGGCCACGTGATAGACCTGTCCCTGCATTTTCTGCATCTTTATTGCTACCTGGCATTGTGACACTCTATCTCTCTCCTGGATTCACCCTGTCTTCTGTTTACCTCTCTGAACAGTGCTGGGGAGAGGAGGATGCAGACTTGAGTTCAAATTCCAGTTTTGTTTCTTATCAGCTGCATACACTGGAGCTTGGAATTTAAGCTCTCTAAGACCTCAGTTGTTCAGTTGCTGAGTTGTGTCTGACTCTCTGCAACCCCATGAACTGCAGCATACCAGGTTCCTCTGTCCCACGCTATCTCCTGGAGTTTGCTCAGATTCATGTGCATTGAATTGGTGTTACCATCCAACCTTCTCATCCTTTGTCGCCCCCTTCTCCTCCTGCCTTCGATCTTTCCCAGCATCAATGAATTGGCTCTTCCCATCAGGTGGCCAAAGTATTGGAGCTGAAACTTCAGCATCAGCCCTTTCAATGAATATTCAGGACTGATTTCATTTAGGATTGACTGGTTTAGTTAAGGATTGATTGCTTAGGAAGACCTCACTACCTCCTCCATAAAGCAGAAATAATATTATCTCCCACATTGGGTTTTTGTGGGGCTTAAATGAGATATTAAATGATGCTAAAGGGGATGAAATGTCTTCTGTGATGCATTTAGTAGACTCTCAAATCATAGTTATTTCTATTGGGTTGAGCAAAAATTTGTACAAATCCTTCTGTAGCATCTTTATGTAAAAATGCACCTGAATATCTGGTCAACCCAATATTTTTATACCTTTTTTCACATGGCTGCTTCTCAACGGAAGGTGACTTTGCTCCCAGGAGATATTTTACAGAGTCTGGAGGCATTTCCGGTTGGCCATCAGGACTAGGGGAGGGAGGTGCTACTGGCCTTGAGTTCAGACAGGCCAAGGATGCTGCTAAACATCCTGCAATGGGTAGGGCAGCCCCACAACAAAAAATGATCCAGCTGAAAGATCAGTGGTGCTGGGGTTGAGAAACCTTGCTGTACATTCTGTACTTTTTCCTCCTTGGTACCCCTGTACTATACTTGGCATTCTCATTCCCTTTTGCCTTTATAGCATGCTAAGTAGCAAAGTTGGTGTTCATATTTCCAACATTATTAGAAATTATAGATGGGGCCCAAATCCTGGCTTGGTGCTTACTGGCTGTGTGTCCTTGGGTGAGTGACTTCACCTTTCTGACTTGACATCAGTGTCCTCATCTCTAAAATCAGAGGTTGGTTATGAGGATTAACTTTTCATTGGAAAAGTCCCTGATTCTGGGAAAGATTGAGGGCAGAAGGAGAAGAGGACGTCAGAGGATGAGATGGCTGGATAGCATTACTGATGCAATGGACATGAACTTGGTCAAACTCCGGGAGACGGTGAGGGACAGGAAAGGCCTGGCATGCTGCAGTCCATGGGGTTGCAAAGAGTCAGACCCAAATGGGTGACTGAACAACAACAGCATGAAGATTAAATATGATACTTCACAGGAATAATGACACACAGTACTGCTCAAAAAAAAAAAAAAAATCTGTGCATCTTCACAGTCCCCAGCAACCTCAAGAAGACGATGGATCTTGAAGATGGGCAGTCCATAGCTGGCTCCTTTCTGTCTAGCGTGTGTGTGCAGGAAAATGCTTTTCTTTCCTCTCTCATCTCTCCTGATCGTCTCTCCTAGTCCCTTCCTTTTCTTTTCATTCCTCCCCTTTCTTCTTCCCTTTCATTTCTTCTCTTTTTTTCCAGCTCCCACCCAGGCAGTAGTGGAGGAGGCTCTAACCTCCTCTCTGCACAGTTTCAAAGCTTCCTTCTGAGCACAGCGTGACTTGTTTCAAGGGGGAGGGTTTGCTCGTCTGGTTTCTTTCTCTTTCACTCCCTGGCTCTGGTTATTAAAGTTTGGTTCCTGTAAGAGGAAGGGGTGAACTTTGAAACCTCAGGAATAAAACGCTCCACTGGGCCTTCTTATCACGTCACCCTCACCCCCTGCCTTTCCTCCTTTGGTGGCAAGAGTTGGGGATCAGAAACTCCTGGGCAGGCTGCCTTCCTCACTCATCATCTGAGCCCCATTCGCCCTGGTGTCCCCACTGACAAGCAGCTGAGAGGCATGTGCACATCGCCTGCAGGCGCATCTGAGCACCACCTGGCCAGTCTTTCCTGTGGGACCTGAGTGGAGAGTGAGCCCTCTGGCCTGGGCACGTGTCCCTGTCTCACTTCCCTCCAGGAAGAACCTCAACCTGGTCAGGAGCTCTGTTTTAAACAAGCCTCATTTAGCAAAGGGAGAGAGCCCCATCAACATTGACTGTATTCTATGCATTAGACGTATTCCTAAGAGTTTTCTGTGCATTATCTCCATCAATCCTCATGACAACCCAAGGAGTTGGCTGTTTCATTGTCTCTATATTCAAGATGATGAAACTCAGACTCACAGAGGTTAAGAGACTTGCCCAAAGTCACAAACTGGTAAGTGTCAGAGCTAGGATTTGAACCTGCGTTTCTCCAATGCTAGAGCTATGGGTGACCAAATTGTCCCAGTTTGCCTGAGGCTTTCACAGTTTTAGTGCTACAGGCCCCAGGTCCCAGAAAACCCCTTCATGCTTGGACAACCCAGGATGGCCTGTAACGGGGGCCAGGAAGTAATGAGAGTGGGCTGATACTACCAATTGTGAGTGTCTTTTAAGAACTGTATTTCCTCCTTCTTTCCTTTCCCTGTATCGTCTATTGCAGGAGAAGAGGTTATTTTTATTTTTTTGGTATAAGGCTTAAGAATGGCTGAAAACTGATAATGCCTGGGTTTGGAGAAAGCTGCTTTCTGATGCTGAAATTTTGCATAAGAGGTGACTTAGGCCTCCTCAGATCACCCCCAGAATCTTCTCTAGCTCTTCTTTGGCAGTCTTTCAACTGTGATCATGTTTCCATAGATCACCTCCTATGTCAATGACAGCACTGGGTTCATTTGATGGGATCCAGCCATGTAATATACATGTAATATACAGAAGTAAGTCTGATACTCAGGGCTCTTTGGGATCTCTTCCAACCTTAGCAATCTGAGCCAGAGCCTGGCCAACTTGTCTCCAAATCCATTTACTCTTCTTCTTGGTTACCCACCTAGACCTCTTTCCCAGCCTGCTTGCAGTTAGGTGGGGTTACATGACTTAGTTCTGAACAATGGGATATATATAAGTGAAAGTGATGTTTACCATTTTGACCATAAATGTTTACATGCAGTCCACTGCTGTGCAATCACATGTAATCTTTTCACTTCTGGGTGACTGTGGAGGATGGAATGGGAAGGTGGCTGAGTGGTAAAGAATCTGCCTGACAATGCAGGAGATGCGGAATTGACTCCTGGGTCAGGAAGATCCCCTGCAGAAGGAAATAGTAACCCACTCTAGTATTCTGGCCTGGGAAATCCTGTGGACAGAGGAGCCTGGCGGGCTACAGTCAATAGGGTTGCCAAAGAGTTGGACATGACTTAGTGACTAAACAACTACGTGGATGGAAGAGCCACAAGAAACATGACTCCAGAATCACTTCTTGAATCTGAGCTGCCTGCTGATAAGTAATACTTGTTTTGGACTTTACGTCAATATACTTCATTCGTTTGAGCCACTGAGATTTGAGAGCTTGTTTTGTTATAGCAACTAGCATTTCCCTAACTAATGCAGTCTCCAATCATATTTCTCTCATCTCCAGTATACAAAATCTGAACCAAACAAACTTCCTAGGCAGAAGGAGTTTCATTACAGTCTTTGTAAGTCTAAGCTCTATCATTTCTTGAATGGATTTGAAAATCCCGTTGCAGGGATGGATGATACCAAACACAAGCAAAACTGATGAGACAGAAGCAAATCTTCTCAGATATAATGAGACCAAGAAAGCATCCTAAAGATGGTTTCTACAGGAAGCGCAGAAGAATGAAACAGACAACCCCACTAAGATCTAAAGGCAAGAGCCTTAGAGAGAGTGCCCAGAGCCTTCAGCAGAAAAGGGAAATAGGAAACAAAACCAGAAAGGGAAAAAAAAAAACAGAAAACAAAACCACCCATTTCTGATTTCCTGAGCTTTCAATATGGGGATCATTAACGGGAGCTTTCTGGCTAATCTTAATTGCTACGACTGAGGAAGGGAATTGCCAGGGTAATCAGATCCCAAAGCATACAGGGCTTTATAGATTAAAGCAAAGTTATCTCCTAATCCCATCAAAACGTCATAATCTTGTGTCACAGCGGCATCTAAACACAGCTGATTGAGATGCCACGAGTGCTGGATCTGGGATCCATCACAGCCCTGCTGTCCGGAAAGCAAATAACCCCAAATAAGAAGATTGGATTTAGTGTGGTCTGGAGATATTTACTACAAAGGCCTGAGCACTGGCTCCATCCCCGCCTCAGGCTTCGCGTGGGGGAAAAACTTTGGTGTCCCCAGATGCATTCCTTTTAAAGAAAAATTTCCCCAAATGGAAATAGAGTCATCGTGGTGTTTTTTTGTTTTTTGCTGATTAAAAAATTAATACGTGCCAGCTGTATAAATGCAGGCAATACAGAGAAATAGGAAGAATAGAAAGCACGCACTTTCACCAGACAGAGCAATTTTTGTTATTTTGATGTGTTATCTTTTCAGAGATTTCTTCCAGGCATGCACACATATATATTCACATTCTCTTTCTCCACCCACCCCCCACCATGCTCTTTGTGATCATCTCACATCTTCTGTATTCCTTCCTTGAACTGCTAAGATCCAGGGCTCCCGTGGTCATGTGGTTAACACAGTGAACCCATAGCTCTTAGGTCTCCATCTGCTTGGTTTAACCCCTCAGCAGAGATGGACCAACATCTCTGAATTCCATTTCAAGTCCTGCAGACAGAACATTACTTCCATCAGTCACAGCATGGCTGTGAGATTCCATATACAATGACAACACAGTAAAGGTCCCTTACTGGAGGTGGGGAGCAGGTGGCAGAGGATGGGTGGCCATTCTCGGGGCCTTCCCTGACTCTCCAAACAGAAGTGAATACATTTTAACTGATCCTATCTCCTGTCCTGCTCCCACGCAGAAGAAGCGGCTTACGAAGGCCCTTCAAGGAGTGAGTGGTCAAAACGTGAGATCAAGGGCTCTTCGCCCGGACTCTGCGGTCACCCTGTCACTCACTCAGCTGGACTTCCATCAGTGTTAGAAAGTCATACGATGGACAAGAAGGGGAAAATATGAGAAAAGAAAAAAAAAAAAAGATAATTCTTTCCAGAGCAGTGGAACGGTAAATTGGGGTGTCTCAGAAGATGCTAAGTAATTCCTCACTGAAAGTACCCCAAACAGGGCACAAAACCCAGTGTTCTTGGATATTATATGGAAATTCTAGATGGTGTACAAGTGTTGACTTCTGACTCCCCTTTTCCTTGTTGTGTTCTTGATGAATCAACACTCTTGGATCTTCATATCACCACCTTTATTTTTTTGGGTCATATCTGATGCTTAACTTCACAGAACAACAAAGGGAGGCAGGCTGATCTGGAGGTTAAAAAAGAATCTAGGAACCACATGGATGATGAAAATGAAGACCTGCTATTGCTGGTAGGGCAGGGAGGAGCCAACATCAGAGAGAGGACCTGGCTGATGGCAAGTTTTGGGTAGTTTTTCATGAGTGTGTGATGTAAATACCCTTATCCTTTTGCCCGCTGGAAACTTCAGTAAAACATAGACAGCTCACTGATGCTTCTGTTGCGAGTGGCTATGTTCTGAAGCTCTATTGGCATCAGTTAAAACAGAGAAACCATATGGGGCAAGCTGACTTCTGGGTTGCATCTGTCTAAGGAGGAAAATAGATGGTGCCTCCCTGGGAGACTGTGAAGAGCCAAGGCAGACAACATCTAACATATCACAGGCGCTCAGTAAATGATCCTTGAATGTGTAAGTTCCTCCTGGAATATAAATGCTATCTTTGCCCAGATCAGTTGCATTCTTTTTCTCTGAGAAATGACCAGGCATTTGGGTTTTTTGAAGCATTGGGTTTCACGTTTACTTTGGCCTGGACAGTGAGTCAGAAATGACCTCTGCATCCTGGGGACCTCTTCATTACATCACTTCATCTATTTTTTCCCCACCCTTACCACACCAAGACCTCAAGCTAATTTTGGGAAGTTTTGGGTTTTGAAATCCAATCCTCTAAAGCATTTTTTCAAAGGAGAGAAGCACTAATAAAGCGATTGAATGGAAATATCCAGCTCTAAGAGGCAATTTTTGAGGGGAAGGCAAGAAAACTGTGAAATCCTTTACTGGGGTGGTTTTTCCTTCCTTCTTTCCAGAAATCCTGTGGTATCCCTGGATCTTTCTCTCTTTCTTTCTACTTTTCTGAGGCAAAACAAATACAATAAAACAAAGCAACAACAACAAAAAAAAAAGCAAACAAACAAAAGCCAGGGACTTCCTTGGAGTCCACTGGTTAAGACTCTGCACTTCCACTGCAGGGGAACAAGTTCCATTCCTGGCTGGGGAACTAAGATCCTGCATGCCACTTGGCATGGCCAAAATTTAAAAAAAAAAAAAAAAAAGAAAAGAAAAGATGGTACATAGACTAATTGGTGACCAAAACACTGTTCTCTGTTCTAAGGTAAATTCTGCTCTGTAAATTGCTTTAATAGACCATATGGAAGCTCCCTTCATGGTGTTAAGGACACAAAATTTTCCTCCCAAAGGCTCTTTTGGGGGGAGAGCCCCTTGAATAAAGCAATGACACAAGTTCACCTAGGCTATTTTTATTTCCTCCACAACTAAAAGAATTGACTCCTTGGATCAGGAGAAAGTACAGTTTACCAAGAGCTAGGGTAAGGAGCCATCACCTTTCTTTTCATCTCAATCGTATGGAAAACACAGGAGGCGTCAGATTAATTTGAAAAGCCAACCCCAGTTGGTGATCTGGGTTGACCTGGGCTCCCACCTTTATCGTAAACTAAATCATTGAAGGCAGTCTATTTTTGTGTTTCCTCCTCCATCCCTCACATTCTGTTGCATCTTCCCACCAGTGCATACAGTTGATTATTGTAGCTACATGACGTTATTATCTGGAAAGGCAAATACATTCAACTTTGCAAAGAAATTAGTGGCAAATGCCATGCATTTAGTCAGGCTTCCCTGGTTGGCTCAGCTGGTAAAGAACCCACCTGCAGTGAGGGAGACCTGGGTTTGATCCCTGGATTGGGAAGATCCCCTGGAGAAGGGAAAGGCAACCCACTCCAGCATTCTGGCCTGGAGAATTCCATGGACTGTATAGTCTATGGGGTCGCAAAGAGTCAGACGTGACTGAGCGACTAAGCACAGAGCGCATGCATTTAGTCACCCCAGTGAACTAGAAAATAAACTACTCTGCCACACTCCCTTCCCTAACTTGCACCTCACAAAAATAATCACTGGTATTTTGTTTCAGAATTGCATTACATCTTAAACAACTGTGAGGCAATGATATCTTTATGGTGATGAATCTCTTCATTGAGTCAGATCATTTTATTTGCCCTTTAGGAATGTTTAAGAGTTTTCTGCATGTGGATATTATACATTGTATATAAGGTTTCTTTTTCTAGGCATTTTATGAAAATTGTTCCTATTGTGTGGAATCATTTTTATTTTTCCAACCACTATATGTTGCTATTTAAGAAGCTATTGATTTGTGAATGTTTTAGCTGGTATCTGGCAACATGACTGAACTCTTTATTGGGTTCTGATGTTTTCAATGGTTTCCTTTGTAGTTTCAATGTGAAATACTGTAACATCTGCAAATGCCATAGTTCTCCTTTTTGTGTCTATTCATCTATTTATTGCTTTTTTTATGAATTCTTACATTGCCTAGACCTTTCAGGAAAAATGTTAAATGTCAATGGTGATGGTGAACACACTGTCTTATTTTGATTCCAAAAAAAATTCTTGTATTAATAGTAAGTCACCATTAAATATCACTCTGACTGTGGTTTTGAGATAGGTGAGCATTAGCATGTTAAAAAAAAAACACAGATATTCTTCTGTTTCAAGTTTTCTGAAATGTTTTTTTGGTGAATGGATGCTAATGATTTTTTCAAATGCCTTTGATGACTCTACTGAGATTATTATATATTCCTACCTAGACTATTAGATAGGTTACTTTGTGCTAGTTGTAGAATAAGCCCTCCTTTGACACAGCAGATCATTTCTTAAATTCACTATATAATTAATGAGGATTTTGGCATTTATGATTCTAGGTGAGATTAGTCTATAACCTATAGTTTTTGTTTTTTGCGCCATTCTTGCCATGCATGGCTGTGACCAGAGTTATGCTGGCTTCAAAGAATGAAGTAAGAAGTTATTCACTTTTGCCTGTGTTCAGGAACAAATTATATAGCATGGGAATGATCTCCATTTTCCCTGTTAAAAAACTGGTTATTAATATTGGCTCCTGAATCCTTCTTGGAGATAATGTTTTTGAATATTGTTTCCATATCTTGTTTTTCTCTAGCCTTCAGTGAATTCAGTCAATATTATACTCCCCAGAATATTAATCCTTTTATTGAGATATAAATTATATATACATTATATAAATCTTTATATGTGCATATGTATGTACAGTTACCTACTATAGTCTTTATTTTTAAAATAATCCTCATGCAAAACATATATCTGATATAATGAATATCCTAAATATATAAGCAATGCATAACTCAGTAGCAAGAACACAACCAGGTTTTAAAATAGGTAGAGGAACTAAATAGACAGCTCTCAGACAAAGATATACAAATGGCCCATAGGTACAGGAAATAATATTTAAAATCACTAATCATCAGGGAAATGCAAATCAAAAACTCAGAGAGATGACATCTCACACCTAGGATGTTAGGATGGGTTATTACTTTTTAAAAAGATAATTGTGGGTGAGGATATGGAGAAAAGGAAACCCTTGTACACTGTTGGTGGGAATGTAAATTGACAAAACCCTTATGAAGGTTCCTCAAAAAATGAGAAGTAGAACTACCATAGGGACTTCTCTAGGGTTTCCCTGGTGGCTCAGATGGTAAAGAATCTGCCTGCAGTGCAGGAGACCCAGGTTCGATCCCTGGCTTGGAAAGATCCCCTGGAGAAGGGAATGGCAACCCACTCCAGTATTCTTGCCTGGAGAACTCCATGGACAGACCATGGGATTGCAGAGTCAGACATGACTGAGTGATTGACACTTTCACTTTCAGGGACTTCTCTGGTGATTCAATGGTAAATAATCCACCTTCCAATGCACGGGATGTGGGTTCAATCCCTGTTCAGGGAACTAAGATCCCACATGCTGTGGGACAACTAAGCCTGTATGCCACACCTAAGACCCAGCACAGCCAAAAAAGAAGAAAAAAAAAACTACCATGGAATCCAGCAGAGGGTATATAACCAAAGAAATTGAAATCAGAAACTTGAAAAAGAATCTGCATTGTCATGCTTATTGTAGCATCACTCACAATAGCTGAGACATGGAACAGCACACATGTCCACTGGTGGATGAATGGATAAAGAATACATAGTATTTACAAATAATGGAATGATATTCAACCTTAAAAAAGAAGGAAATAATGCCATTTGATTCAACATGGATGAATCTGGAGAACATTATATTAAGTGAACTAAGTCAGACACCAGAAGGAAAAAATACTGCATGATACCACTTTTATCTGGAATCTAAAATAGTTAAGCTCATAGACACAGAGAGAGCAGAATGGAGGTTGCTAGGGACTGGGGGTAGGGGACAATGGGGAGATGTTGGTCAAAGGATACAAATGTTCTGTTCTGCAAGTTGAATAAGTTTTATAGTTCTCTATACACCACGGTGCCTATAGTTAAAAATCCTGTATTGTGTACCTAAAAATTTGCTGAGACATAGATCTTATGTTGTGTTCTTATCATATACACACAATAATTACAAATAGAGAGGAAGGAATATTTTGGAGATGATGGAGAAGTTGATGGCATAGACTGCTGTGATGGTTTCCTGGGTATATACTTATCTCTGTAGTCATTAAGTTGTATAAATTACATATATACAGCTTTTTTAATAGCAATCATACCTTAATAGAATGATTTTTTTAAATTTTATTTTATTAAAAAAAGTTTTTTTGGCTGTGCCAGGTGGCATGTGGGATCCTAGTTCCCCAACCAGGGACCCAACCTGTGGCCCCTGTGGGTTCAGTCCCTGCAGTGGAAGCCCCTGCAGTGGAAGCACAGAGTCCTAACCACTGGACCACCAGGGAAGTCCCATCAATAAAGTGTTTTTTTGGACTCTGCCTTCTAATGTGTTTGACCTCTAGTCGGGGAATTAAGACCCCCCACGCCATGCAGTGTGGCCAAAAAATAAAAATTAAAAAAGAAATAAAGTGAATTTTAGAAGTCCCTATTTCTCTGTCTCTCCCTTTCTTTTTTCTAATATTATCTCTATTCTCTCAGCTAGCTTTATTTTTAAAATATCAATATATTTTTAAATATATTGAGCAACCATTGCTCATTAAATATATAATGAGCAACCATTTTGCCAGGTACTACTTCAGCTCTTGCTGTATATGAACCTTATTGATTAGGTGCTGTTATTTTCTCCATTTTGCAATTTCACAAATGGAGACTGTGAGAAATTAAATGACCTGCCCAAGGTGACTGAACTAGCAAGTGATGGAGCTGGGATCCAAGCTCAGATTCCCTGTTTACAGAGCCAGAGTACAGGATACTTCTGTGCAATGAATCAGTGACTATTTTAAAAAGTAGAAGAATTTGAGCTTATTGAAAAGGGAAGGGGGGAAATAAAATGATAAGCAGAACTATTAAATAGTTTGATGGTCTGCCTTCTATTAAGACATACTTCAGGAAGGTTGATCCACATGACATTCATGTTTATTATTTCACTAATTCATTCAATTCACTATTTGATTTAAAAAATGTATCAGATCTTTATTATGCTTCTAACATTGATCCAGGCACTAATCCAGGTGTTTGAGATATTTCAGGTGAACAAAGGCAACAGTCCCTGCCCTTGTGAATCTGACATTTAAGCTAGTGGGATAAGAGTAGGGGGAGTGTGGGGATTATAAAACTTCTTGCCAAAATGTAGAGTACAGCTGGTGTTTGGATAAATGGTTCATTGGTTTTATTCAATTATACTGTATACACGTCTAGTTCAGCTTCCTGGGTGGCTCAGCAGTAAAGAATCTGCCAGAAATACAAGAGACGTGGGTTTGATCTCTGGATCGGGAAGATCCCCTGGAGAAGGAAATGGCTACCCACTCCAGTATTCTTGCCTGAAGAATCCCATGGACAGAGGAGACTGCGGGGCTATGGTCATGGGGTTGCAAGAGTTGGAGACGACTTAGCGACTAAACCACCACCACCACCATATTTCTAGTTAGCAATCTTTATTCTATAGGTTCTCTCATTCTATAAATATTTGTTAAATAACTAATACTTGCTGGGTGCTAGAATAAGGGACCAGACAACACCAGATAAGGGAACTGAGGCTTGAGACTTTCAGTCAGTCTAGTGTCCCATAGTGAGAAGGTGGTAAAACTATGTGCATCACTATCTATGTGATTGCCACGGAGAATTAAAAACTGGCTCCTGATTTATCCATGCAAGGGCTTCCCCAGTGGCCCAGCAGTAAAGAATCTGCCTTCAATGCAGGAATCGCAGGAGATGCAAGTTCGATCCCTGGGTTGGGAAGATCCCCTGGTGGAGGGCATGGCAACCCACTCCAGTATTCTTGCCTAGAAAATCCCATGGACAGAGGAGCCTGGTGGGCTACAGTCCAAGGGGTCACAAAGAGCCCGATATGACTGAAGCGACTTAGCATGCATGCACTCATCCATGCAAGGATCCTGTGCATGGACCGAATTCATCCAGGTTTGTTGACTGAATGCATGATAGCATCCTAACACTTCCAGGGAGGTGAGCACAAGAACATTGGAGAGAAATGCAGTCTTGGAAAGCTCGCTCGGAGAAGATGAAATCGACCCCGTCGCCCACAGGGAGCCGGGACATTTAGCGGGTACCAGGAGACCTTTAAATAATGACGTGCACACTCGAGGCACTAGAAGATTGAAAGAGACAGGCAGCCCAGTGGCTCTCCCTGGGCCTCACCTCCCCCTTCGGTCATCAAGGCAAACTCGGGCTGCAGACGGGACCTGCTGCCTTCTACACGGGCCTCGCATTAGATGCGTGTCAACAGAGATTAGCTCAGCCCCACAGGCCGCCATTTGCCATTTATTAGGCCACCTCCACCAACCCCGTAATCTAATCTTGGCCTGAGCAGTGCCTCTTCCAGGTTAAATGTATTAAAGAAGTGGGGTGGGGTGGGGGGGAACGTGGGCTGCTCCAGGCGGGATGGCCTCTTCCTTTCTGACAAGCCTGACCCCAGCTCCGGACCCCTCTCCCCCTGGAGACGCCGGGGTCAGAGCCTGCTTGGTGTAGGAGGGCTGGCAGGAGGCACGCAGAGAGAGGCCGGAGGATATTGAAAACATACTCTCTGGGGCCTCTGCGCTTTAGAAATCCGAGAAGAACACGAGGCGACAAGTTAAAGCTTTCACTGCTGGAAATATTTTCCCCTCTCCAGGTTTCAACAAGAATTTGATAAAGATATTGGTGGGGTTTGGAAGGGGGCAGAGGAAGCATGGCGCGTTTCAAAGCAGATGGTACCCAGAGGAGGAAAGGGATGCCCTGGAACCCTCTTAAGGAGACTTATGGGGGACGACTTTCCCTGGCGCACATCCGTTCCAATTACATGTGTCTTTTAATTAGGGGGTGTTTTTTCAAGGTGAATAAATGTTTCATCAGCAGAACTCACCTTTTTTTTTTTTTTTCTTTTGTTCTTTGGGCTCCTTTGAAACCCTGATTCTGCGTGGGGTTCACTGCCATTTCCACCCCATTCCCACAGGGTAGAGATGAAAGGTTCTCCTTTTCCCCTCCGAAGGTGCCTGGAACCCACCTGCTTTTGGGTTTGTTCTCCTGGTGTTTCTCCTGCCCTCAAAGTTCTCCCCATTTTTGCCTCTGCAGATCCAAGTCTTAGGCTTTATCTCTTACTCAGCATCTCTGAAGGCCACTCTTTTTAAGATTGCAAAGGATTGCCCAGGGCCAGACACTGCTATCTTTAATATGGTCCTTAACATGGAGGATTTATATATATATATATTTGTTAATTTATTATTTTATTTATTTTTAAATTTTTAAATTATAGCTGTGTCGGGTCTTTGTTGCAGCACGAGGTATCTTCGCCATGGCCTGCAAGCTTCTCTCTAGTTGAGCTGTGTGGGCTCAGTTAGTTGTGTCTCGTGGGCTTAATTGCACCTCGGCCTGTGGGGCCTTAGTTCCCTGACCAGGGATTGAACCCATGTTCCCTACATTGGCAGACAGATTCTTAACCACTGTACCACCAGGTAAGTTCTGTAAGATTTTTTTTTTTAATATAGTATACACGCAGAATATGCTTCCCTGGTAACTCAGACGGTACAGGATCTGCCTGCAGTGTAGGAGACCTGGGTTCAGTCCCTGGGTCGGGAAGATTCCCTGGAGAAGGGAATGGCAAACCACTCCAGTATTCTTGCCTGGAGAAACCCATGGACAGAGGAGCCTGGCAGGCTACAGTCAAAGGGGTTGCAAAGAGTTGGACACCCTGAGTGACTAGCACACACATATAAGAATAGGGCACAGGTTCTAAATGTTCAGCTTGATGAATTGTCATGGCTGGACACATCATGAAATCAGCGCCGATGAGAAATAACAATTCTTTGGGCCCTGCTCTCTTCCAGGGCAACTGGTATCTGGATTTCTAAGACGGTAAATTCATTTTGGCTATTTATATTCTCTATCTGAAGGGAATTTTAAGGTAGGCCCACTTCTGTGCCTGCTTCTTGCAGCTAATATTATTTTTGTGAGCATCTTCATGTTATTGTGGGCAGCTGTACATCAGATCGTTCATTTTGTTTTTTAAAATGTCTGTTTATTTACTTTGGCTGTATTGGCCCTTAGTTGCAGCATGCTGGATCTACCTTGCATCATGTGGGACCTTTCCCTGTGGTGCACAGAATCTCTATTTGTGGTATTCAGGTTCAGTAGTTGGGGTCTGCTGGCTCCAGAGTGCACGAGCTTCAGTGGTTATGACACTGAGGCTTAGTTGCTCTGCAACTTATGGGACCTTAGTTCTTGGACCAGGGATCGAACCCATGTCTCCTGCAAGGTGGATTCTTAACCATTGGACCACCAAAGAAGTCCCTAGATCATTCTTTATAAATGCTATGGGATTCACTGTGTGAATATGCCACAATTATTTCTCTGTTCTACTGTTTATGGTGTTTAGGTAGGGCTTCCTGGTGGCTCAGACAGAAAAGAATCTGCCTGCAATGGAGGAGATACAGGTTCAACCCCTGGGTCTGGAAGATCCCCTGGAGAAGGGAAGGGTTACCCACTCTGGTATTCTTGCCTGGAGAATCCCATGGACAGAGGAGCCTGGCGGGCTACAGTCCATGCGATGGCAAAGAGTCGGACATGATAGAGAGACTGTCACTTTCACTGTTCATGGCATCTGGGTAGTTTTCAGTTTGGTGCTCTTTTAAAAGCGACAGCTGTGAACAGTTCATGTCACATCTTTTGATGAACATATGTGTTCACTAGAGAGGGACATTTGGTAGCACAACTCAAGAGAGAAAGGGACATCACCTTCCAGGATCATGACACATAGGAGACAGGTTAAGAGGAATGAGAAGGTGATACTTGGAAAGTGATGTCATTACCTCTGTGGTCCCATCCCAAGATGAACTAGAAGGACCTGAATTACTGACACCCAACAGTGGGGTTAGGAGGTGAAGGGGAACCCTGATAAGGTGAGGGGAAAAGATGGAAAGGACTGGGCCACGGGGGAAGGAGGGAGGAGAAAGCCCAATTTATCGCCATGTGGTTATAGGGGACTAGGGTGGTGCTTTGAAATAGAGGAGCCAGAGAAGGTGACTCTGAGGATGTGACTTTTGAACCGAGTGTTAAATGGAGAGAGACAGCCACATGTCAGATAAGAGCATCCTGGCAGATGGAGCAGTGAGAACAAAGGACCCCAAGGAAGGAACTGGCTTGCAGAAGCAGAGCTTGGGGCACTGAGGCTGGGCATCCGGGAACCAGGTGAACTCTCTGAGCCATGATCCAGGGTGGCATGGGGAAGAAGCCCTGAGGAGTGTGGGCTCTATTCTAAGTTAGGCAGGAACTGGCTTCTTTACTTTCTAGCTCTCCATCTTGGTGGGGACTCAGCTGCCCTCTTGTTCATTCTCTCTGATTCTTGACTTCTGTTCCCAGGAGCAGTCCTCATGCCGTTTCCTCCACTGTGGGACCCCACTCAACTCAGCTGAATCCTTCCCTCTAGGAGAGGAGCCCAGATGTGTGTAGGTGACTAGAGCTCTGTGTATGATTCTGATGCGTATCTGATGTGGAGAACTGATAGGTCAAAGAGACTGGTCTATTCTATGTCTGTCTATCTATTATCTATCTGTCTGTGTGTGTGCGTGCTAAGTCACATCAGTCATGCTCAGTTCTGTGTGACCCCATGGACTGTAACCCACCAGGCTCCTCTGTCCATGAAATTCTCCAGGCAAGAATACTGGAGTGGTTGCCATTCCCTTCTCCAGGGGATCTTCCTGACCCAGCGATAGAACCTGCATCTCCCATGTCTCCTGCATTGCAGGTGGATTCTTTACCTGCTGAACCTTCAGGGAAGCCCATTTACCTGTCTACCCATACACCATTTTTAGTTAGGGGAAAAAACCTCTAAGAATATTAAAACGGCATCTTTGTCTGTCTTAGTGCAGCAGCTGAGACTTACTATTCACCAAAACAAAAGGAGCACAGAGGGAGGTAGGATGGGTGAGTCTCATTAAGGAAAATAAAGGCCTCTCTCTGCTATCATTTTGGAACACTACAAGTACTTTTTCAGTGTTCATGTGGATTTCCTTAAAAGTTCCTAGAAGTGGAGTTGCTTAGTCAAGGAGTATTGTTTTCAATTTTTTGGACACATTTTGTCAAACTGCTCCCATGAAGTTCCCACCAATTCAGACCTCCCACAATAATTTTTTTTTTTTTTTAAAAAGACAACTACAAGACAAGAGACACAGTGGAAAGAAATTTAGTTACATACGTGTTAAACAAAGGGTTAAGTGCTCTTTTACATAAAGTCATCATAGAACAAGCAAAGCTCGAACACTCAAAAGGAAAATAAAATGTAACAGGTACATGGACTAATAAATGATGGAGAAGGAAAAATTCACTAATGAATATTAAAAAAAATTCACACACATTAGTTACCAAAGAAACGCAAGCTATAATTGCAATAATATATTTTACTCTCAAATTTATAATTAAAACCTATTTCCCATTCTTGTAAGAGTCTGATGAAATGGACATTCGAATAAAGCTGATGGGATTCTGAATTGGCATGGCTTTATGATAGCATTTTGACACTGTACATCAAAACCCTGAAAAGTATTCATATCCTTTGGCTGAATAATTCCACTTTGAGGAACCTATTATAAAGAAATAAATATGAATGTGCAGAAATATTTACTATCTGCTTAATCATTGGACTATTGAAAATAATAGAAAAAAAAAATTTGAAACCAAACTAAATAGTCAACAGAAATGATTGGTTAAATATATTATAGAGGGGTTTCCCTGATAGTCCAATGCTTAAGACTCTGTGCTTCTGATGCAAGGGGCATGGGTTCGATCCCTGGATGGGGAACTAAGATCCTGAATATCATATAGCATGGTAGAAGGACCAAAAAAATAAAATAAAATAAAGCAAATAAAAGAAACTACTAGAAATGAGATTTAAAAAATACATTGTAGAACATATATCCTGAGAGAATGATATAGTCTGTAAAACCAAATATACTGACAACTGTGAGCACAAAATGATAAGCAAAGAACAGCAATGTGCAAAACTCTGCAAACAGAATGAACTCCATTTATAACAGGAAGACACTTCCAGCTTATGAAATAGCTTTATTTTGGAAAGTCTTGTGCAATTCAAAATTTTTGTGAGTCAAAAACTTGTTCATAATCACTGCATATTTTAAAGTTTCAAAACTTTTGATGTGTTGTGTGTGTATGTGTGTGTGCATGCGTGAACTGTCGTTCATATATTTTCCTATTTACTGTTGAAGTAACCTGAGTTCACATGAAAGGGAGCGAAGGATTATTAAATACCACCCAGAGTACCTCATTTAATGTTGGTTGCTTAAGAAGTGATGGTTCAACAGTTGATGGATGCTTTTGTGGCTCAGACGGTAAAGTGTCTGCCCGCAATGCGGCAGACCTGGGTTCGTTCTCCGGGTTGGGAAGATCCCCTGGAGAAGGAAATGGCAACCCACTCCAGTACTCTTGCCTAGAAAACTCCATGGATGGAGGAGCCTGGTGGGCTACAGTCCATGGGGTTGCAAAGAGTTGGACATGACTGAGCAACTTCATTTCACTTTGTTTTACAGATTCTTACCAAACATTCCTCCTCTTCACCTTCCCCAAATTCAGTAGGCAGTCCCTGTCCTCCTTGTGATTAGATGTGATCATGTGACTAGCTCTAGCCAATGAGCTTTTGACAGATGTCACAGTCATCACTTCCTCACTGGAGCATTTAATTGCTGGTGTGAGACCTCCCCAGAGATCTTTTTCTCCTGCTGTTGTGAGTATCAGTATTTCAAATGATAGCTCTTCCATGATCCTTGTTCTTAAAGTGAGGATAACATGGGTCAGAGCCCTCTGCTCAACTGTGATGAACAAATAAGGAGTCCTTGTTGTTTTAACCCGCTGGGATTTGGGAATGTTTGTTACTGCAGCAGAACCTAGTCCCTTCCTACTCAAAGGGTAACCTGCAGATTTCAGCTGCATCAGCCTCACCTGGGAGCTTGTTAGAAATGCAGAATCTTGGGCTCTGCTAAGACCTACTAAACCAGAATCTGCATTTCATTTTTTTAAAACTATTCTAATCAGTATTTCTTTGATTTTCAAAGAAAATTTTTATTGGAGTATAGCTGATTTACAATATTGTGTTAGTTTCTGCTGTCCAGCAAAGTGAATCAGTTAGACATAAATGTACCCTCTCTTTTTTATTTTCCCATATCAGTCATTACAGAGGACTGAGTACAGTTCCCTGTGCTATAAAACAGGTGCTTATTAGTTATCATTATCTGTTGTATATATAGTAATGTGTATATGTCCATCCCAATCTTCCAGTTTATCCCTCCCCACCCCTTACCCCCTGCTAACCATAAATTTATTTTCATGCTGAGTGAAAGAAGTCAGAGAAAGATAAATATCATATGATATTGCTTATACATGGAATCTTTAAAAAAAAAAAAAAGGTAAAAATGAACTCCATACAAAACAAAAAATAGAGTTACAGATGCAGAATCTGCGTTTTGAAGATCCCTCAGGGAATCTGCATGCGCACTAGAGATACCAGAGTGCTGATACTAAGTATCAGTCCATCCTGACTGATACTTAGGTGAAGGGAGGGCACAAAAGGCTGGGTTCCAGCAGGTAAATCACTTAGTTTCTCTGGGTCTCAGCTTCCTCATGGGCCCACAACATGAATTTAATGAAATGCACATGGCGTGCCCAGCACCCAGTGAAAGCTCAATAAATAGGAAGGTATTATCATTTCAGAAAAGGAATAAATTGCCACATGCCTGGACCGGAGGCTTGACTTCCTAAACATCCTTTTCCATTATATCTGCAGCAAGAACGATGTCTTCTGAAGACTCAGGGTGGCATCTGATATAAGAATTCAGCAAATATTGATCAAATAACCCGCCCAACTGCGAGGTTTCTATGAAGCACGGCATCGTCTTCAAATGGTGTGTTTATTTACTTAATTCCTCTTCTGCTCTGTCTCTGCAGCTCCGTGCCCTGATCCCCTGATCCTCCAATCTGACAGCAGTGTTTGCAAAGGTAAGAACAGCGATTAGCTTTCAATTCTTTTTTTGGAGACTGAATGTTCCCTCTTCCACCATCTCTCTAGTGCCTCCATGGGGCCACTGCCTCTGAGAACTACAGGGAGACGGTTCAGCAGGGGGAAACACACACAGACTCAGACACATACAGACCCAAACACACGCACATGCCAGCATGTTTCATTTCTATTCAAGGCAGAGAAAAGGAAGCACCTGAGAGTGAGCCCAGGGATGATCAGACTCCTCACCATGTTCTCTGCCTCCAGAGAATTCTCCGGGCATGTTTGTTCATTCCATCCTAAATCTTCCCATTAGGGAGAAAACACAGGGATTATCCACTTTTTGTAATAAGGAAGAAACCAAAGTTACATAGCTCCCCTTGAGCCATCTAGGACAGTGTCTAAGAAGGCAGCGTTTGGTGCCGGGCAGGCCTGGGTACGAGGCCAGGGACCACCGAAGACGACCCCTGGGGCATCCTGAGCATGATGTCAAGCACCCTCTACCTCCCTGTCTGTATTTGAACAAGGGCATGTCAGCTGCTCCCAGCTGGGAACACATCCCTCCTTCCACCCTTGCACTCAGGAAAGCCCATGTGAATCTTGTTAAAATCAGGGTTGTTGAGTGCCATCATGTTTATGGAAATTTCCAATCATGGTTACAAACATAACACACATTTGATTGAACACTGTCGGAAGCCAGGTGTTGTACATTCGCTCATGTAATCCTCTTGATGAGAGAAATAGATACAGAGAGAGGAGGGCAAGGCAAGTGAGGCAGGGAGGAGATAGGAAAAGAGGAATAAAAAGTGAGGAGAAGAAAAGAAAAAGAGAAAAGCGAGAAGTGAAGTGAAAGTCATTCAGTTGTGTCTGACTCTTTGCGACCCCATGGACTATACAGTCCATGGAATGCTCCAGGCCAGAACACTGGAGTGGGTAGCCTTTCCCTTCTCCAGGGGATCTTCCCAACCCACGTCTCCCACATTGCACGCAGATTCTTTACCAGCTGAGCCACAAGGGAAGCTCAAGGATACTGCAGTCGGTAACCTACCCCTTCTCCATGGGATCTTTCTGACCCAGGAATTGAACTGGGGTCTCCTGCATTGCAGGTGGATTCTTTACCAACTGAGCTAGCAGGGAAGCCCAAAGAGAAGAGAGGGAAGTGAAAAAGGAAAGACAGGAGATGAAGGATGCAGAGATTCTGTTTCTGGCGGTGTTTTTTTTTCACGCCCATCCTTATTTCAGGTTATCTCAGAGTCATGGTTCTTAACATTTCTTGGCCATGAATCCTTTTTAGAACTTGATGAATATTTGAACCTCTTCTTGGGGGAAAAAAAAAAAAGGAATGTCTTTCCCTTTCCCTTCCCCCCACCCTCCCCACTATCTATTCTCTTTCAGATTCTTTTCACATTTAGGTTATTACAGAATATTGAGCAGAGTTCCCTGTGCTATACAGTAGGTCCTTATTGATTATCTACTTAAAATATAGTAGCATGTATCTGTTAATTCCAGTCTCCTAATTTATCCCCTCTCCTCCCTTTTCCCTCTGGTAACCATAAGTTTGCAAACCTGAATAAATCTTGATCTCACTAATATGTGGAATCTATAGATTAGGGTTAGGGATAAACTAGGAGTATGGACTTAACAGACATACATCACTATATACAAAATAGATAAACAACAAGGATTTACAATATAGCATAGGGAGCTATATTTAATATCTTGTAATAACCTATAGTGGAAAATAATCTGAAAATGTATATAACTGAATCAAGTGTGGTACACCTGCAACACAATATTATAAATCAACTATACTTCAAATAAGAAGTGGAGTTAACCTAACCATAATCTCTAGCCAAAGTCCATCTGCTTGAACACACAGTGGCTTAGAGGCTATTACTATGTGTGATTGAGTGTGTGTGCATGTGTGTGTGTGTGTAAGAGAGACAGAGAAGGAGAGATACAGAGAGAGATTGAGAGGCGGGGAGAGCAACAGACACAGAGAGAGCTGGAGGGAGGGAGAGAGAGAGAGAGAGGCTCACTGGGAACTGTTAGTATTTCATCCTTTACCAATGACAACAGGTAAACATGAAGCCAAATTACACCTGCCAAGCAGAAGCCCAATATGAGACAGAAATGATGGTGACTCTGACCTGGTGACCAACCATCCCAGTTTGCCAGGGACTAAGGGCTATTCTTGGATGTAGTTCTTCCGGTGTTCAAACTAGGAAAGTCGCAGGGAATTTGGGAACGGTTGGTCACCCTAATCTAATCAGAGCACAGCTAATAATACAAACTAACTGGAATGGGTGTCATTAGGGGGCAATGGGACAGGTGACAAAGACGCATTTGGCTGGACATTTCAAGAGAGGCATCAGGAGCCTCTTGGGGAGCCCACCATCCTCTCCGCTGGGAATTGCCTGAGCTGAGGTTTTCAAGGACTGGGTTGCTGAGAAAAGAGGGGGGCAAATTTAGGGGGAAGAGGGAAGTGGGGAGAAAATGGGAAGAACCAAAGCAGAGAAGCTTCTTTAGAAGAGGTGGGTCAAATGGGACTTCCCCCAGTGGTCCAGTGGTTAAGACTGGTGCTTGCAATGCAGGGGTCTTGGGTTTGATCCCTGGTTGGGGAACTAGATCCTGTGTGCTACAAATGCTGCAACTAAGACTGGATGTAGCCAAACAGATAAAATAGACATATTTGTTTAAAAGATGGGGATCAAATCATAAAACTTGAAAAATAAACTCACAATTCTAAATAGTGAATGCATCACAAGGTATTTTTGAAAAGAAGGGCATCATGTAATTAGAGAGGAAAAGAAGGCTTGGCTTTCTCTGGCCTTCCCTTCTGGCAGGGAAAAAAACAACAGAGCAACTTCATCACACCGATTCCTTCACGCTCTGGCAGGCAAGTGATAAAATCATCAGATGAGGGTCCCCCATCCTGTCTCCCACCGTCGCTTTCGCCAAGTGTGCTGTGTCTAAAGTAATGAAGGCGGCTTGATTAAATGTTCACTGGCTGCAGCCGCTGTGCTAATTTGGAGATGGGTTTATTAGTTTAATGACGGCTCCAGATCATCAGAAGTCATTAGCATTAGTGCCGCAGCCCACCCTCGACATCAGCCCAAGGCTCCAGCCTGCCACAGTCGCCATTTCTCTATTTATATCACTCTTGTTTCTGGGAGAGGGTGCTGTGTGTATGTGTGTGTGTGTGTGTGTGTGTGTGTGTGTGTGCACCCCCGCGCATGTCCGTGCTCACACATGACCATTCATACATGCACAAGCTGAGACTTTCTACGAGTTTCATCGGTATAATGATTTCAGCTCTTCTCCCCCAAATGAAAAGATGCTGTAGCCCCTAGACTGTCATACAGAGTGAAGTAAGTCAGGAAGAGAAAAGCAGACGTTGTGTATTAATGCATATCTGTGGAATCTAGAAAAAATGGCATAGATGATCTTATTTGCAAAGCAGAAATACAGACACAGACATAGAGAAGAAATGTATGGATACCAAGGGGGAAGGAGGTGGGTGGGATGAATTGGGAGGTTGGGATTGACATGTATATACTACTACTGTATAAAATAGGGTTTCCCTGGTGGCTCAGTGGTAAAGAATCCACCTGCCAATGCAGGAGACTGGGGTATGGGTTTGATCCCTGGGTCAGGAAGATCCCCTGGACAGGAAAAGGGCAACCCACTCAGTATTCTTGCCTGGGAAATCCCAGGGATAGAGGAGCCTGGCAGGTTACTACAGTCCATGGGGTCACAAAAGAGTTGGACATGATGTAGTGACTAAAAACAGCAATAACACGTGTAAAATAGATAACTAATAAGGACTGACTGTGCAGCACAGGGAACCCTACTCAGTGCTCTGTAGTGACCTAAATGGAAAGGACATCCAGAAAAAGAGGGGAGATATGTGTACATATAGAGCTGATTTAGTTTTCTGTACAGTGGAAACTAACATAAAATTGTAAAGCAGCTACACACATAAAAACATAAAAATGAAAAAAAGTCAGGATTAAAAAAAATCAATTTTTTAACTAAACCCCAAAGGCTTCTAGATCATTCCTCACCCTCTACCTGCTGTTCTTTGATTCCATCTCCTCCATCTCTCCTTCATCTCTCCCCTCCAGACACACCATCCCCTGTGCTGCTCCTCAAATCTGTAGTTCCCTTCTCAGGGCCTTTGCACAAGCTGTCATGCCTGAATCACTCTTCCCCAGGATAGCAGCCTTGGGCCTTCCTTCACTCCCAACTGGCTGCTCAAACATCACCTCATGGAAGCCTGTTCTGACCATTCCCTTTAAAATTCCAACCTCAACCATACCTTCCTCTCCATTTTACCCTGCTTTCTTTTTTTTTTTTAAGATTTTTTTTTAATATGGACCATTTTTAAAGTCTTTACTGAATTTATTACAATATTGCTTCTGTTTTATTATTATTATTGGTCCCAAGACACGTGGCCATGCAATGGACGGTGAAGTCTTAAGTGCTGGACCACCAGGGAAGGGCTCTCTCTGCTTTCTTCATCCTTTTCAAACATGCTGCATAAAGTGACTTATACTTAGTGTCACTATAATGTCATCACCATCTATTTTGCCTTCTGCTGTATCTCCAGTGCTTAGAACCACCAGAGAGACCATACATCATGGTCGAATACATCCAGAAATGGACAAATGTGTAAACAAACAGAATCACTAGGCAAGGAAATAGGGATCCTAAGAATCTGTTAGGGCTCAGGGGAAGTCCACTCTCTGCGACACTGCAGGGTCTTCTGGTCATGGCAGTTCTGAAAGCAGGCAAAGTCTCAGGGACCAGCCAGCCCTCAGCAACCCCCTTCCTGGGCTGGTCAGACTGTGTACCAGGGACCCACCAGGAGTGAGAACTATCCCATAAAGATCTTCAACTGTGATGTTACTTGGTGCCGATGAAGATGAGTTGGGCTCCAGAGCAAGGATTCATCAAAGTGGGGGAGGTGAAGAGATGGTTTTTCTTCATTCATTAAAAAAATAAAAATAAAATAAAAAGATTTCCTTTAGCTTGAAGGTATTGTTTAATTAAAAGGTTTTCCTGCCTGGCATCCCCTGCTCCTCTCTCTGCTCTTCCTGCAAACAGCCTGCCTGCTAAATGGTTTCCCAGATATGAACAAACAAAATCAGTGTTGCTATGTAATCCGCTCCCTGTGGAGCACACCGCATGGGCGATGCTTTCAGTTTGACGCTCTGCAGTAGAAGAATCCGCAGTAGAGACCTCACTTCGATTCCTGGGCTGGGAAGATCCCCTGGAGAAGGGATAGGCTACCCGCTCCAGTATTCTTGAGCTTCCCTGGTGTCTCAGATGTAAAGAATCTGCCTGCAATGCGGGAGACCTGGGTTTGATCCCTGGGCTGGGAAGATGCCCTGGAGGAGGACATGGCAACCTACTCCAGTGTTCTTGCCTGGAGAATCCCCATGGATAGAAGAACTTGGCAGGCTATAGTCCATTGGGTCACAAAGAGTTGGACACAACTGAGCGATTAAGCATAGCACAGTAGAGGGAAAGAGATAAAGTCTAGATTAAAAAGCAGAAGCACAACCATACACACACACACACACACACACACACAATCCAACTCCACCCTACTTTGGGCTATTTGCTCTTGTCTGCTTAATTTCTATAAATGGTGGGCATCTTGAGAGAAGTGACTCTGTCTGATGTGTTTCTGCCTTCTTGAACCTCCTATAACACAAGGTAAGGGCTTGGGAATGAATGACGGATGGATGGGTGAACGCATGAGTGACGGCTCTGCAGACTAGTTCCCGGCTCTGATTTCTGTTCCTTCCCATTACCATCTGTAACAGATGACCACTTCACTCATTTGGGGAAAAGAAGACTTAAAACCTGGCTTTATTTAACTATCCTTCCCCAGAAAGAAAAATCAATAAAGGGTCTTATTTTTTAAAGTACAATAAAGAGGAGACCATACCTAGCATTCTATGACCCAGATCTCTAACTGTGACTGATTTTGGTAGGAAGGTATTGAGTTGACTAAAAAGTTCATTCAGGAACTTTTTGGCCAACCCAATGGTATTTTGAGGGTGAGGAAGAACTGCCTTAGGCATCTTAGGAAATCATCCACTGGGAATCCTTTGAAAGCCCACACTCACGCATTCCACATTAAACATGCATAAAACTCTTGATGACTCAAAAGGGTACTAGTGGAGTGACGTGGTAAAGTCATGGTCATGGCCATATAAATCCAGTGTATTTATACTCTCTAACATGGCTCAAGGATTTCTCAAGTCCTGTGTCTACTAAAATAAGCCCTTCTCTACACTGACACATAGTTAAAGGATTGTCTTAAGGTGTGAGGAAATAAAGATGTGGAAGTCCGAGGCTGTTTTAGTCTCTACGGAGTCTGGTTTCTAGCGGATGAAAGAATTCAATTCAGATGGTTACACTCAGAGACATTTCTAAAGGGGTTATTTACAGAGGTGTGAGCCTGATAAAAAGAACCAGAAAGGGATGGCCAAGGACTCAGAGATTTCCAACAGCAGGAATTTGTTACCAAGCCTGGAAAAGAAGGGGCAGTGGAGGAAGATAGAGGTTTTGGGGTCCAGTGAGAGTTGGAACAGAGAATGGGGCTACCCAATAAGAGGTGTAGACACGGAGGGCCACAACCATTCTTAGAATGATGGGGCAGAAGCAGAGAGGGGATAGAAACATGGACACCCCCCCCACCCCTCCCCCTCCACTGCCCATCCTCTAATCTCCTGCTGGTGTTTCTTCTTTTTCTTCTTTTTTTTTGCTGTGCTGGGTCTCTGTTGCAGCACATGGACTTCTCTAGTTGTGGCAGGTGGACTTAGTTGCTCTGCAGCACGTGGGATATTATTTCCCTGATCAGGGATCGAACCCGCATCCCCTGCATTGGAAGGCGGATCCTTAACCACTGGGACCACGAGGGCAGTGCCCTGCTGGTGCTTCCTGTTGGGCAAACTCAACTGAAATCCACTGTCAAGGGAATGCAGGTATTATAGTCTGCATGGTTCAACATCTGGAACACAGGTTAAGCAGGGTGGAGAGTCAGTTTTGAGATGGGGAGCAGAGTGATGTAGAGTTGGAGTAACCAGCCTCCTGGATTCAGGAGGGCAATGGACAGGATCATGTAACCTGCTTATTTGCTGAGCAGATTGATTTGATGAGAAGGAAGTCTGTTGGGTGACGTTATTGTACAGAATCAAGACTGAATCTTCCCATAGTTTGATGAGAAGTGTCCCTTTCTTTTCTTTATACACCTGAATTTGGTCCAAGTGGTGGATGGAGAGGAAAAAGAAACAAATACCCAGTCCTTGGATGTGTTGTATCCCATGAAGACCTTGAAGATTTTCTCGAAAAGGGATGCACCCTTATGTGGCAGGCAGCCTCCAGGATATCACCCCCCGGCATCCTACCCTTCTGTGATCCCCTCCCACACTGTCCCAGCATTGGGACAGCAGGAGTGATGGTGCCTCACTTCTGAGATCAGGTCCCAAAAGAGATTGCAGCTCCACTGTCTCGGTTTCTTTCTCTCTCTCATGACTTGCCCTGGGTGAAGCCATTATGGGGGCAGCTCTGTAGAGGTATGCACATGGTGAGGGGCTAAACCTCCTGCCAATAGTCACATGGATAATCTTGGAAATGGATTGCACCCCACCCCAGACAAGCCTTCAGATGAGACCACAGCCCAGCTGGCAACTTGACTTCAACTTCACTGGAGACCCAGAGCCAAAACCATCCAGTTCAACTGCTTCTAGATTGTTGACCTTCAGAAACTGTGGGGAAATAGACATTTGTAGTTTTCAACTACTGATATTTGGGGTGCTATGTCACAACATGCATGTGTACATGCTCAGTTGTATCCAATTCTTTGCAAGCCCATGGACTGTAGCCTGCCAGGCTCCTCTGCCCATGGGATTTCCCAGGCAAGAATACTGGAGTGGGTAGCCATTTCCTTCTCCAGGGCATCTTCCTGACCCAGGGGTTGAACCTGCATCTCCTGGGTCTCCTGCATTGGCAAGCAGATTCTTTATCACTGAGCCACCTGGAAAGCCCAGATTTGTCATAGAGCAGCACTTACCTACAGCACACTTTGAGGCCAGAGGCACTTGCTGCTTTTTGATAATGGTTGTTCACGTGCATTGGGACTTTTTTTTTTTTTTTAATCATGGACTTTTTTTTTTTTTAAATCATGGATTTTATTTTACTTTTTGCATCAATTCTTGTTTTCTATGGCCCATTCCATGGACTGTATAGTCCATGGGGTTGCAAAGAGTCAGACATGACTGAGCGACTTTCACTTTCATGGCATGTGGGATCTTATTTCCTTGACCAGGGATCGAACCCGTGCCACCTGCAGTGGAAGCTTGGTGTCTTAACCACTAGCCTGCACTGGGACTTTTAATTCTGTGCTTATCACAATCACTCACTAGCCCTGGGGGCTGTATTCTCATAACTGTGTAACAAAGCACTTATTAACCTCCCTAAGTCTCAGTTTCCTTAATTTAAAATAAAGGTTACAACAATGCCAGTCAAAAGAGTTGACCTAAAGGATTTGAGAGAATAAAGCATTCCAAGTGCCCCAAACAGAGCAGCTGTTTAACAACAACAATAACGAAAAAATTAGTTATTTTCATGGATAATGGAGAGAAATGGGTTTTAAACACTATGTATAATTAAGACGATGACCCCGACGGGGCATGAGGTTGCTCATCACTGTTGCGTCGTCTGTTTCAGCTGTTATTTCTCTCGCCTTGAAGACAGTTCTGTTCTCTCCCAAGTGCTACAATGCACAGTTTCCCAAGACAACAGGCCCTCCTGCCAGCCCCCAACGGCCTGGAGCTTTGAAACACATCTCCCTCCTGACCATGGAGAATCGGCTGTCTCCACTCACGCCTCCTTGGCAGAATGGGGAATCCTTGATTTTCTGGACGTGCTCCGTCACCGCCTGGGTGGGAGCCAGGTTTTGCTCATGATTTCCATTCTCGAATGACTCAGAGATGAGTAGGGGACTGAGTCATAGGGAGCTGGGGGTGTGGAGTGGAATGCAGCTCTTGAAATCACTCGGGGTTGGGGGGACCTCGGAAAATAACACCAAGGAATACAGGAAGGTTTCAGTCTTGGTGGATGCCTTCATCAGCAGGTTACATTGGATAGATGTAATACATTCAGTTGGCAAATTCAATTTCATTTCCATCCCATACCTCACCTTTATATAAAGACTCCAGGTTTCAGAATCAGCTTCAAGGAAGAGGATACAGGGACTTCCCTGGTGGTCCAGTGGCAAAGACTCCACACTCCCCATGCTGGGGGCCCAGGTTTGATCCCTGGCCGGGGGACTAGATCCCTCATCTGTAACTAAGAGTTCGCCTGCCACAACTAAAAAAGATCCTGCGTGCCGCAGTAGAGTTCAGAGACCTTGAAAGCCAAAACGAATACCCGGCATAGCCAAAGAAATAAATTAAAATTCAATTTTTAATAAAAGAGGGTGGGTGCAGCGTTTACCTGGAAGGAAAGAGGAGAGGGGTGGCAGGAAGAGAGAGGAAGGAAGGAAGAAAGAAAGAAGAAGAAAGTAGTAAGCAATGAAGAGCAGCTAAGCCAGTCTCTGTCATGATTCCTGCTCAACCTGGGAAAAGTCACCTACTTACCCCATCTCTGCCAATGGCCACATCCTTCAATCAGGAGAAGCACCCCCGCCCCCAAACATGATACAGACAGTACCATCCCCGAATGTCCATCTTGAAGCTCACATTGGCATTCATGATGACCATCCCACCTTGACAAAGGAAAAAAAAAAAAAACCATTTTCATTTCAGTTTTCATCCTCCCCCTCTCTCCAAGAAGCAGGGAGAAAAAACAGAAATAGCAACAAGTAGCTGTCATTCTGTGTCAGTTTTTCTTTTAGGCATAGAACAGTCCAACTTGAAAAGGACAGTATAGGGTTGTCAAGCGGACAGAGGCAGGATCCCAGGATTTCTTCTTCAAGGCCACCAAGCTTTCAGGTTGATGTGTATTAAAAAAAAAAAAAAAAGAAAGAAAGAAAAAGTGTACCAATAAGGATGTTTAGGGTCCCACTGTTTATAGTAGTGAAAAATAAGAGGCTATAAAAGGCCCCATCAGCTGGAGACTAATTAACTCATTTAAGATACTTCCAGAAGTGGAATATGCTATAACCTTTAGCAATAAGGGGCTATATTTACACGTCCTGAAAAACACAAAGAGAAGTATGTGCACAGTATCCCATTAAATGGGTCTTGGCACGGTATAATAAGAAGAATGATATAGTCCCATTCCTGTTTTGAATTATCATCTGAGTGTACATGTGCATATATATATTTAAATAAGAATTTTAAATGCCTGGAAAGCTACACACCAAACTGTTAACAGTAAATTGAGGGTGGTCTGGAAAGGGTCAGAAGGAAAACAGCTTTTACTTTTTAAAAATCTATAAAGACTTTCTATAGTGTTTGAAAGTCTGACAATAAACATCTGTGGATGAGTTGCAATTTTTTTTTTTTTTTAAATGAAACAGCTTAAGAAGTCAGAGATGTGAGGCAGAGTACCTGGGTTCTTCTGAGTATCCTGCAACAAATTTGGCCTCTCTCTACAACTGGTTAGTTCATAAACTAGTTTGTTGCAGAGACACCAGAAGAATCCAAGTACTCTGCCTAGGGGGTGTGGGGAGGATGAAAAGAAGGAAAATTGGCAGTGCAAAGAGGAGAGATCCATGTGATTCTAGTCCAACGGGTGTTCTCGAGGTACATGTCAAACTCCAGAATCATCTGGGAATCTGTGACAATGCAGTTTCTGGGACTCCAGCCCTGTGCGATCCTGAATTACAAAGTCTAGGGAAAACCAGGACAATTGCATTATTATAATGTGTCTCCCAGGTGATTCTGATGAGAAAGCCTGAGCCATGGCATTAAGACCCAGCCTCACCACCATTTCCTGTGCATCCTTGGACAAGCTGGCCGGGTTTTCCTTCTCACAAGTTTCTGAGTCACTGGATCTGGGAAAGAGCTTGAGAATGTGCATGCACATGTGCTAAGTCGCTTCAGTAGTGTCTGACTCTTTGCAACCTTATGGACTGTAGCCTGCCAGGCTCCTCTGTCCGTGGGATTCTCTAGGCAAGAACACTGGAGTGGGTTGCCATGCCCTTCTCCAGGGGGTCTTTCTGACCCAGGGATTGAACCGTGTCTCTCTGCAGCTCCTGCATTTCAGGCAGATTCTTTACCGCTGAGCCACTGGGGAAGCCCCAGTGCATTCTAACTGGAGAGAATGTGCACTTCTAACAAATTCAGATGCAGTGGAAACTCCTCATCTGGGAGCCATGCTTTGAAGAACTACCACCTTACCCTAACAAGCCACAGGACCATTGTAAAGAGCAAAGGAGAACACACAGGAGAGAATGTTTGGAAACTAGAGAGGCTTGTGACATGGTGATTAAACAAATCATTCAAACCTTACCTTTTCTACTTACCAACTCTACAATTTGGGGGAAAAAAATCTCTTAGCCCTCTTAAGACTTAGTTTTGACATCTCCAGAATGGAGATGTCATGAAACTTTTTGCAGACACGCTACTTCTGTGAAATGCACACAAAATATCTCATGGTTTACCACCCGGATGATTGAAGATTAAATTATTTTCCATGCATGTAGCATTATTTAATACAGAAGGTGTCCACACATGATAAAACTACAGTAAATCTTTGCTAAAATTCTGTAAGAGAGAAAGGGAAATGATTTGGGTACCAGAGGTAATCAGCAAGCATTGATCGAATGCCAACTGTATGCAGATGGGTAGCCACTCAATGAAAGGATAAGGTCACTGGGATCATTTTGCCAAATCATAGCAGGTAAATCAGACATCAGAATCAGGTGCACTGTGGGTAGAGTGGGTCATGTGACCTTGGTTCTGAGAATCGTTCTTCCCTGGTCTGCAATTGGGAATCCTAAAACTTACCCTAGAGGCTCTTGGGAAATTAAGATCATCAGCAGAATCCAGAGCTCTTTGGGCAGTCCTGCTTTTTCCTTTATGGACCTAACTGAACCTCAGACACCCCTCCATTCTGAGCTTGGTTCATCCTCTGTGTCCCAGTTTTCCAGTCATTCAAACTCAGGTCCTTGTTCCAGTTCTGTGATTAAGTGGCATGATTACCAGCTGATGCCAGCAAGCTGAGTGTCTGTAGGTAAGCTCTGTATCTCCTGTCACCATTCTAATATGGGGGAGAGGGACCTGAGTTACTGAGAGATAGAGTTAGCACATGGAAATCACCTGCTACATAGCAGATGCTTTTCTAATGAGGTCTCTTGTTGTCATGGCTGAGCCATGTCCCTGTCCCTTCCAGGGACAGCCTCACATGGCTCCAAGTGCTGTCATGCCAGGGGGTACCTCCTTGTTCCTCTCTACTCAGCATGCTTGCCAGACTCCCACAAGGTAGCTCCCTTCGCTCTCCAGCAACCCAGAGGTGTTTTTCTAAATGTGGTCACCGACCCCTCTCATCCAGACCCCCTGAGAGTGCTCATTAACATTTCAGATGCTTGGGGCCTCATGCAGACTGTCTGTACGAGATTCTCTGGGGTGGGGTCTCATTCTGCATTTTTAACAAGCTCCATAGATTCTAGAACACAGTAAAGTTGGAGAATCACTGCTCTCCAAGATTTGTTGTTTGTGCCTGATACAGAACCTTTTCTTGTCACAGCTATTTTGATATATAACAAGAAGAGTGATGACTGTCATTATTATGTATTGATAATAAGGTGCTGGCAACAACGTGGCACATGGGGCCATAGCAAACTAGGCATACTACAGCCCTCGGGCCAAATTCAGCTCACCTCCTGATTTTCTAAGTGAAGCTTCATTGGGGTGCAGCCACACCCATGGTTTCTGTCTTGCTTTCTGTTGTTGCTTTCACCTGCTACAAAGGCAGAGTGAAGGAGTTGCGCTAAGACCGGAGATCTGCAAAGGAGAGGGGATTGACGCTCTGGCTTTTTACGAAAACGTTTGCAGTTCCTGTCATCAGAGATAGTGTGTCCATCCTACCTCAGAATCATAGGCAGTTATTAAAAGTGAGACCTTTTGGAACAGTGAGAGACTATTTTGGGGGCTCCAAAATCACTGCAGATGGTGACTGCAGCCATGAAATCAAAAGACGCTTGCTCCTTGGAAGAAAAACTATGACAAACCTAGACAGCATGTTAAAAAGCAGAGACATCACTTTGCTGACAAAGTCCATCTAGTCAAAGCTATGGTTTTTCCAGTAGTCATGTATGGATGTGAGAGTTGGACTATAAAGAAAGCTGAGCATTCAAGAATTGATGCTTTTGAACTATGGTGTTGGAGAAGACTCTTGACAGTCCCTTGGACTACAAGGAGATCCAACCAGTCCATCCTAAAGGAGATCAGTCCTGGGTGTTCACTGGAAGGACTGATGCTGAAGCTGAAACTCCAATACTTTGGCCACCTGATGCAAAGAACTGACTCATTGGAAAAGACCCTGATGCTGGGAAAGATTGAAGGCAGGAGAAGGGGACAACAGAGGGTGAGATGCTTGGATGGTATCACTGACTCAATGGACATTAGTTTGAGTAAGCTCCGGGAGCTGGTGATGGACAGGGAAGCATGGCATGCTGCAGTCCATGGGATTGCAAAGAGTTGGACATGACTGAGCAACTGAACTGAACTGAATGCTGGGAAAGATTGAGGGCAAGAAGAGAAGGGGGCAAGAGAGGATGAGACAGTTGGATGGCATAATCAACTCAATGGACATGAGTCTGAGCAAACTCAGGGAGGTAGTGAAGGACAGGAGAGCCTGGTGTGCTATAGTCATAGGAATGGAAAAGAGTCAGACACAACTTAAGTGATTAAACAACAACACAGGAGAATAATTTCTGCCACTGAAAAATGCTCATCTGAGAGAATTAACTGACAGACACAGAGATGCTCATTTTGATCCTGAGCAGTCACCTTGACCCTTCTGTGCTTTCCCCTCCTTACCTGAAAAATGGCTGCAACTGAAGCATTTTCCTTTGGCACTTGTGGGGATTAAGTGACATGGCTGAAGTAAAAGGCTTGATCCCTTGTCTGATGCATCAGAAATGCTCAAAAATCTGAAGCCATGGTGTGTGTGTGTGTGTCAGTTGCTCAGCTGTATCCAACTCTGCAATCCTATGGACTGTAGCTCGCCAGGCTCCTCTGTCCACAGGAGTTTTCAGGCAAGAATACTGGAGTGGGTTTGACATTTTCCTCCTCCAGGGGATCTTCCTGGCCCGGGGATCGAACCCATGACTCCTGAGTCTCCTGTATTAGCAGTTGGATTCTTTGCCTGCTTGAGCCATCAGGGAAACAGTGTTTGCATTCTCCCCACTTTGCTTGCCTGCTTATTTTTTTAAGGTGGTTTTAGTATTGTAAAGTCTTTATTGAATTTGTTACAATATTGCTTCTGTTTTATGTTTTGCTTTTATGGCCAAGAGGCATGTGGGATCTTAGCTCCCAGACCAGGGATGGAATCTGCACCCCCTGCTTTGGAAAGTGGAGTCTTAACCACTGGACCACCAGGGAAATCTCTCGCCTGCCGATTTGAAATGATTTACATCTTCCGAAAAGTGATGCATGTGCTTGCCTAACTTTCCGCTAGAAAAAGAAGTACATCTGTCAGTTGCTTGTTCATTTTGTTATTTTATTTTTTGCTATTTATTTTTATTGGCCTATAATTGCTTTACAATATTGTGTTAGTTTCTGCTGTACAATGCAGTGAATCAGCTGTATGTACACATATATCCCCTCCCTTTAGGACCTTCCCGCCTCCATCCATCTAGGTCAGCACAGAGCACCGCGCTGAGCTCCGCGTGCTCTAGACCACCTGACTGTGTATATATGTCAGTGCGACTCTCCCAGTGCACCCCACCCTCCCCTTCCCCACGGTGGCCGCATGGCCCTTCTCTGCCTCTGTGTCTCTATTCACTTGCAGAGACATGGATGGACCTAGAGTCTGTGGTACAGAGCAAAGTAAGTCAGAAAGAGAAAAACGAACATCGTATGCTTACCCATATATGTGGAATCTTAAAAAAAAAAAAAAATGGTGCAGATGAACCTATGTGCAGGGCAGAAATAGAGATGCTTGTTCATTTTCAAAATGCGTCCTACCTCTAGCAGGGAGTTCCCTCCGTCACCCTGCATTGCTCTGCAAGCGTTCATGGTTCTACCAGCAGACCCCTCATGAACTGCTCCCTGGCACTCTCTCCAGCTGCCACGTGCAGATGCAATGGCGTGTGCCTGTGGATCCAAGCAACAGCTAATCCCCGTGTCATCCTGGATGGCTTTGCACAAGTGCCTTCTCTGCATTTGGCCTCAGTTTCTCTGAAGGAAGAGGAAACGGTCTCTGAGTTTCTTTTCAGCCTTCACTTCATGCTCCTCTCCCCTGGGATTGCAAAGAAACTCCACCACCAGTTGCACTCCCGCTCCCTCACCGCACCCCCCACCCCCACCCCACCCCCCACCCCCCACCCCCACCCCACCCCCCGGTTGCAGCCTCCTCGCTGGGCTCCAGGGAGAGCAAAAGCTTGTGAAATGGAGTTTCCCTCTCCCTGGGTATGGCGGTCCTTTCAGCAGCCCTGCGACCCGGATTAGGAGTTTGAGCAATGCCTCTAAACCCTGCACTCTATTTAATTTCCTTGATTTATAGCGAGGATTTCCCACACCTCCAGGGGAGAGAGGCACTGCCATCCCTGCTCGCTTCCCAAGGCAGAGCCTCTGATTCCTTAGCCTGTTTATCCGCCCCCGTCGCTACAACACAGACCATCTCCAGGGACCCTGGCATGTCTCTTGTAAACCAGGTGACATAGCTAAGCCCCGGGGTTCTCTCCACCCGCTTGGATTTCCGCACGTGGAGTTGGCCCCGGGTTCTGATGCTGCTATACATTTTCTTGCTGGGAAGGCAGCCCCGCGGATATGTGAATTTCATCAGCAGCCCCTGGTGGGGTTTCCTCTGACCCTCAAGACTGTCCAGGGGGGAATAGGGACCAGCATGGCCTCAAAGAGGAGCTCTGAGTACTCCTGAGTGTGATTCAGCTGGAAGATGTGTCCCAGTCAGCAGTGAGGAGCACAGATGCTTGGAGTGTGAGAGTCAGTTCCAGAAGGAGTTGGCAGTTTTTCTGGGTCACAGGGAGAGTTGGGAAGGAGCTCCAGGATCCATGAAGACTCGGGAGGGGGGTGGTTGGATGGGAAAAGGAGTTCACTGGAGAACTCTGTCCTCCTTTTTCACGGCTTTCTCCCTTAGCTGGAGCCAGATTTGGCTTCCAGATCAGCTTGTGTCATCAAGCTAGGACTGGGAAACTCCAAACCCAGGCATGTTCACCAACAAGTATGGGTGGGAAACTTCGAGCACTACGTACAGTAGGTAGCCCTACAAACCCCCAAACCCCACAAACAAAGCCCCACGAAACACCCAAGGCTCAGCTCCCACTGGTACTTTGCCCAGACTCCAAGAGTGACACCTTGACAACTGTAATGCATTTTCCCCCCAAGCAGTTCTGTCTCCATCTGTCTTATCTCCCTGTCCTCTCATCTCCTTTCCTTTGTTGCCATCCCTCTTCCTGGCTCCCTTCTCTCAGTCTTTCTCTTTCCCACGTTCACCTCTCATTCTCTGCATCTCCCCATCGTCCCTCCTTCTCCTTCCCCTTCCTGTCCTCTCTCTTCTTCTGGTTCTCTTTCTTCTTTCTCCATCACTTCCCATCCCCTTCCTCTCTTCTGTTGTACTAGGACACTCCTTCCCAATGTGTGGTTCGCAGACCAGTAGCAGCATCACCTGGAAATTCATCAGAAATGCAAATTCTCAGGTCCCACTCCAGACCTACAGCATCAGATGCTCTGGGGGTGAGGCTCAGCCATCTGTGTTTCCATAAGCCCTCCAGGGGATCTGATGCATGCTCAAGTTGGAGAATGACATTCTCAGAGGAAAATGGTCATTGGAGGAAAAAAAAAAGAGTATCTTTGAGTGCTGATCCGATAAGCCCTCCTTTCTAAACACGTAAAGCCCTCCTCTTCCCATTAGCTAATTAGGACATTGGACCACCAGCCTGGCTGAGATGCTTTCAGGAACAACGTCAGAAATCACACTCGAGTTCTCTGATTACTATCACCCTTCTAAATCCCTTCGGCCAACCCACGTCTTTCCTGTCCCTGCTTTCTGCCTTATTCCTCCCTCTCTCTGGTGCTTTAAGGGGTACCAAGAACAGGGGGAAATTGGACCCCATGTCCAACAGTTCACAGTCTGAATCAGCATTTGCCAAAGTGTATCCCCCTGCTATTGATAGGAATATTGATAGGAAAAGGATTCTGTAGTCAAATGTGGGTGGGGAGGGCTGCATAAACAGATTTGTTTATTGCAGGACTTTTCAGAGCCTAAGTCCATGGTATGTATCAACGTTAGTAGCATGTCCTGAACTTATCCATTTTCCTTTTTAAAGATTTAGTTATTTTATTCTGTGGCTGTGAGCCAGCTTTCTCTGGTTGCAGTGAGAGAGGGCTATTCTTTGTTGCAGTGCATGGGCTTCTCACTGCAGTGGTTTGTCTTGTGGAGCACAGACTCTAAGTGCTTGGGCTCCAATAGTTGTGGCTTGTAGGGTCTAGAGCGTGAGCTCCACATTTGTGGCCTACAGACTTAGTTGCTTCAGGGCATGTCGGATCTTCCCAGACCAGGGCTCAAGCTAGTGTCCGTTGCCTTGCAGGGTGGATTCTTAACCACTGGACCACCAGGGAAGCCCCACAGAAATCCATTTTCTTTGGGGCATTGCACAGGATGCCCACACTTAGGAAATACTGCTTAAGGAGACCATGTCTTTTCTCCCCAGGAGCCTTATATGAATGCCAATAGGCATGGAGTGAAACAGCCAAGATGGCACTCAGCAGACTATGTTGACCTTGGAAAGATCTAGGCGCCAAGGGTAAGAGCATGCTCAGTAGCTCCTGGGGTCCCTGACATGTCTCCCTGTTGGTGTCTGAAATGGGCGATGAGCAGACTTTAGTCTTCAGACTTCGTGCAGCCAGCTTCACTCCATGGTATTGTGACATCATCTCAGGATAAAGAATGAGAAAGCTGTGAGCATGCCACTGTTTCTGAAATAGGCCCAGAACTTATCCCTGGAGCTTCTATTTAGTAGATCTGGCATGAGGGCTGGGAATCGAGATTTTTTTTAAAGTTCCCAGGAGCTTTGGATGTAACAGTGAGGACTGAAAGCCATTGGTTTGCATGAATTTGTGCATGGTGTTTATGTAATGGTATGTTCAGAGAAACATGGGATCCAGGGCTTTGTGTATAATCTTCAAAATAGACCTAAGGGAAGACAACCAGTCCCTTTCTATAACATCATCACCTTGGGACCCTCAACTGGGGTGAATGAACTGTGGATTTGTTGGGGTGGGGATGCTGACATGGAGGTAAAAGCAAGAGAGAAAACTTTTTATTTCCCTACAAACGTGAAAGAGACAAAATCATGATTTAGTTCAGTGATAAGTAATTCCCTTTTTTCCTTGACAAAAGATAATTCAGGAAAAATACAAAATGTTTATGGCCTATTTTTCTCATTAAAATTGAAAATAGTTTTGTTGAGTCCCGGAAAGGGAGAGGCCAGTTCTTACAATGGAAATGACCTCTGTCAGTGGTCTTCAATCTGCTTTTAGATGGAGAAATTTTTTCTCAAGGGAAGTATATGGTCAAACTCCATGTGTCACGTTAAAGAAAGTTCTTTGCCTTAACAGTAGATGGGAGATCTGAAGCTTAAGTAAGTGGGCCATTTTCCCACTGATATTTGGAGGCAATAAAGACATTTTTTTCTAAACAGACTGGGAAACATAACCTATTTTCTGGGCCCCACAAAAAAAGCAATGAAATAATTGGTACTTTAGGGACTTCCCTGGTGGTCCAGTGGCTAAGACTTCTCGCTGCCAATGCAGGGGGCCCGAGTTTGATCCCTGGCCACAGAACTAGATCCCACATGCTGCAACTAAAAAAAGAAGAAAAGTTCCACTTGCTGAAACAAACAAACAAAAAAAAGATGCTGAATGTCACAACTGAGACCCAATGCAGTCAAATAAATATCTAAATATTTTTTTAAAAACTGGCACTACTTTCTCCCTTCCAAAATAGTAGTATTCAAGAAGATTTGATTAGTCAAAACATAGCTGAAGCTTTCAAATTTTTCAACCTGATCTCAAATCTCAGACTACATGTATTTTACAGATTGAGGTTCCTAGAAACTGCATTTAAAAAGTTTCGTTAATCTTGTGAATTCCCTTGGATTTGCATCATTTAAACTTTTATGAAGATTTCCTAATTCTTTTATTCTGAAATTTGGTAGAGTTTATTGTTCCATTCCCCAAAGACTTTAGCAACCAAAAAATAGACTTGTGTATGTCTTGAAGAAAAAAGTAACTAAGGTAGAATTATCTGAGAAAACTAATTGGCAGAAATAGAAAAAAAAAAAAAGTGCCATCTGATTTTATTACTACTAATATTTTTACAGTCAAAATAAAATAGATTGGTACTTTCTTGGCATTTTGCTTGCCACCCTGGCCCATTGAGCTTTATTGGCACAAAATTCAGAAAGGTAAAGAGGAAGACAATGAGATGCATTCTTCTCCTGGGGCTGAAGAGAGGCCTTTCAGGGAGAGTTTGGAGGACAGAAGTCCCTGAGCATAAGAGGTGGAAGAGAAGTGAGAAGGATGCTAAAGGATTTACAGGAAGTGACGTCAGGCGAGTGATGAACTGTGTCTCTAATTCTGTCATTGGAGAAAGAATGAAGTTCCTTCTCATTGCATTGACTGACTATATAAATATAGTATATATAAATATACTATAAATATACTATATAAATATAAATATAAAAGATATTTCTTGTATGCTGTGCTACTCAGATGTGGACATCAAAGGGCAATAGCGTTGTATTTAAAAGCAATAAACATTTGCTTAGGGGCTTCCCTGGTGGTCCAGTGGTTAAGAATCCACCTGCCAATGCAGGGGACACAGGTTCAATCCTTGGTCCTGGAAGATTCCACGTGTCTCAGGGCAACTCAGCCCAGTGTGCCACAACTCCTGAGCCCATGCACCTACTTTCTAGCCTAGAAAGTAGCCTGTGCATGTCAAAGAAGACCCATCACAGCCAAAAACAAAACAAAAGGAAAAACGCTTGTAAAACGTCAATGATTTGACATTCCATGGAATCAGTAATAGGACCGGGGCTGCATATTTAGATGCCCTGCCCTGCTGTTGCTCCCTCTCAATGTGAATGCAGCCCTGAGGGCCAAGTGACTCTGCACCCATTTACATCCCACCTGGGAGTTTGTTAGGTAGACCCCCTACCCTGGATTTACTGAATCAGAAGCTCTAGGAGGGAAGAATCCAACAATCCTGTACCCCCACCGCCCGGGGATGTCCTCTGTGTGTGTGTGTGTGTGTGTGTGTCCGACTCTTTGAGAGTCCATGGACTGTAGCCTGCCAGGCTCCTCTGTCCATTGGAATTCTCTAGGCAAGAATACTGGAGCAGGTAGCCATTCCTTTCTCCAGGAGATCTTCCTGATCCTGATGCTCACTCAAATTTGAGCACTTGGTCAGGTTTGTTTCAGGTTTGAAACAAATTTGAAGTTCAGGTTTCAGTGGCTGGTCCTCTGCCACAGACACCCGCTCCCTAGCCCCCTTCTCTGAATTCCATTCTTTAACCTTGACATCATCCTGAGTTATTTGACAGGTGTGCTTGGCTGGGTCAGATCTCATGTTCTGCGATCAGAGTTCTGGGTTCTAGTTTGTCGGCGCCACCCCTAAGCAGCCAGTGACCTTATCCAAGTCATGTATTTTATCTGTACCTAAGGGTTTCCCTGGTGACTCAGCTGGTAAAGAATCTGCCTGCAACGCGAGAGACCTGGGGTGGGAAGATCCCCTGGAGAAGGGAACAGCTACCCACTTCAGTATTCTGACCTGGAGAATTCCATGGACTGTATAGTCCATGGGATCTCAAAGAGTTGGACACTACAGAGCGACTTTCACTCACTTGGTTTCTTAACCTGTGAAATGGGCATCATAATAATAATGTCGATCAACAATAGTGATTTGAATGATTAAATGATTTGCCACATGAAATAGTCTCAACAGTGCCTGGCATTTAGAAGGTGCTTTTCACTAATCATAGTTACCTATTTCCCAGCTTTAAGAGGAGATAACACATCAACTAGCTTGTTTGTGATCCAGGAAGTACCAAGCAGAAGGCGAGATACCAAGCAAGCATCCTGCTGTTTCCTCTTGGTTGCAGCCATCCGTGATGCAGGTCTAGCTCGTGAGCCTTGCACCTGTTCAGTCAACAAGGCACACACTCTTTTCTTTAACTGAGCTCCTTATGCATGCCAGGCGCTAGGCCAGGCCTTGTACAAACATTACCTCAGCTAATCCTCATCACCAGCCTAGGAGGAAAGGAATGTCCTTACGTAGTCAGAATGGAGGTTAGGCTCAGAGACATTCGGTTCACTCTTCTGGTGCCAACAGCTGGCAAATGGCAGAAACAAGTTAGAAGTAGGTGTGTCCAAATTCAACATCTTAGAGGGAAAGGAGAGCAAGTCTCCAAAATAGCCTTTCTTTTCCTTTATCAGAAGTATGTTTATAGCCTTTTATTATAATGTGATCTACATTTGTTTTGATTGAAGACAAAAGGAGAAGGAGACGGCAGAGGATGAGATGGTTAGATGGCACCTCCGACTCAATGGACGTGAATTTAAGCAAACTCTAGGAGATAGTGGAGGAGAGGGAAGCCTGGTATGCTGCAACCCATGGGGTCACAAAGAGTCAGACATGACTGAGCAGGCATGCACCCACCAAGCAACATGGGAATGGAACATATATAGCCACTGGGCATTTTCTAATTATTCTATGGTAGCAAGAATAACTCTTTTGGATAGTCCTGTAGATGTCAGCCTGATCTTTTTTCAAAAACATATGCATATACATTCATTTTTTTTAACAACAAAAAATGAGCTCATACTTTGGATTTCTTAATATCCTGCCATTTAAGCTTACTATATTAGAGACATCTTGCTATGGCAATATCTATAAATAAATTTCATGCTTCATAAAAGCTGTATGGTATCTCATTTGTGGATTTACTTTAATTGATGTAACCAATTTCCTATCAATGAATACTTAGATCCTTTCCAATATTTTATACTTGTAGATAGCTCTATAATAAACATCCTTGTAAGTAAATGTGTATCTTTTTGGAGGATCACTTAGTTATTTCCTTAGAAAGTACTGCTAGAGATGGGCTGTTGTTGCTGAGTCATTAAGTTGTGTCTGACTCTTTGCAACCCCATATCCATGGGATTTCCCAGGCAAGAATACTGGAGCGGGTTGCCATTTCCTTCTCCAGGAGATCTTCCCCACCCAGGGATGGAATCCGCATCTCTTGCATTGGCAGGCGGATTCTTTACTACTGAGCCACCAGGCTTTTATTACAGAATTTCCCAAATTTCCCTGAAAAGATGTTATACCTGCTTTCTACCTTAATCAGCTGTTTAAGTGCCTATAATTCTATGAGATGGATGTGGAGATATCGTTTCGTCTTTTGAGGCCAGCTTATCAAAAGGGTAAATCTCCATGGTCCTCCATGTTTGCTAAAACATCATATGGATTTAACACTAGATCTCTTTGCTTCTCCTGGCTTTGCCCCATTCCAAGACCATTTGCCAAATGCCAATTGCCAGTATTTCCCAGTCAAAAGCTGAGATTCTTGGCAGGGTTTTCTGTTTGACCTTGTGTTCCTCCATGTGTAAATAGGTTGTTCTGTAATTATAATTCATGATGTTTGCATGTAATAGAGGTCTTGCCCCAGAAGTGTTAACTTCATTGGATACCAACCACAGGGTTTTTTTTTTTCTTCTAAATCACCACCCCCCTCCCAAAAATAGAAAAAGGAAAAGAAATTACCAAGACTACAGACAGACCTTTATTTCTAATATGTTGCCTGAGCACTTGTATTAAGTCATGTTTTCTCTGGCCAGAACTACCCTGGTTTTTTTTTTTTTTTTTCTGTCAGTTTAGTCTATAAATGAAGTGAAGTTACTGCCCCTATTAAAATGGAACATTGTGCCCTGGGTTTGCTCTTAACGGGTGGGAAAACCCCATTAAGTGTTTGTGAAATATGTCTTAAATACAGGAATTTTAATCTAGTGGGCTAATAAATCCCTCTCCTCTACTCAAATGAAAGTCTTAGGTTTTCCGGCATCTCTTCGGTTATTTGTTCACCAAAACTTTCTTACACAAACCTGACCCTGAGAGCTATGGTTTGAGAATGTTTCTCCCACTGGGGTATGTATAAATATATACGTGTATATATACACACACACATACATATATATAAAGCATATCTTTCAAAGAATCAGGAACTTTGTCAGGTATATTTCATGGTAAGATACTCATTTAGAAATGTGCCTGGAATTCTTCCTCTTCTAGGGCAAAATCCATGAAATCTCTATGACTGCTCCAGAATGTGACAGCTCATAATATTATGAGACCTAAGACCTCATAAGATTTGAAGTCTGTTCTTTTGCTGTAAGTTTTGATGGCCAGCTAAAAAGTACACTCTCCTTTTAAAGCATAGTTCATGAGAGTTGGAACGTTTCTCCTTGAGCATAAGTCACAAAGAGCGCCAAGCTGGACCTAAAGCTATGAATTCAGCTCTCCTACATATTTCTGTTGACCGGTTTTTCTTTTTCTAGAGTGTTTATTAGGAAACTCTGGGTATATTGGCTGGAGGTGAATTTCATCTTCATATTGGGTGCAACAGGGGGACATGTCATTTATTATATTTGTGAAAAAGGAAAATTTTTTTTAAACTCTGGCTGTGCATGAGTGCTCAGTCATGTCTGACTCTTTGCAAACCCATGGACTGTAGTCCTCCAGGCTCCTCTGTCTGTGGGATTCTCCAGGTAAGAATACTGGAGTGGGATGCCATTCCTTCTTCCAGGGGATCCTCCTGATCTAGAGATCGAACCCACATCTCTTTTATGTCCTGCATTGGTAGGTGGATTCTTTCCCAGTAGTGCCACCTGGGAAGCCCTAACTCTGACTACTTTTATGTTTATTTCCTAAAATCAAAGGCATTTCTAGTATAACCAAATTATGACCATCCATAAATGCCAGGAAGCTAATGTTGATACACTGTCACCATATAGTTCTCATTCAAGTTCCTCTCAACGTTGTGTTTGTAGTCAAAGCACCCAATTCAGAATTGTCATCCTTAGTTTCTTATGTTTCTTTCATCTTCCTTCATCCCAGAGCAATTCTTTGATGTCTTCTCGACTTTTGTGTGTGGCCACTCCATTCAGCAGAATGGGACAAAATATACTTCAACGTTAACCATTTCAGTGGGGATCCCATCTATATTATGATTTTTAACACTGGAAATAGGAAGGGAACATGTTCTGGCTACCATCTGGAATGAATATTACTCCAAAAGTTCACTTGAATCCATGGACATAATGTAATTTATTTCCTCTTGCCAAAGTGGTAGGTCTCATCACTTACGGATGCATTTCTGTCTCTCTCTTTTTTCCTATTTATTCATTCAAAATATTTGAATGTCTATTAAATGTAAGGAGAAAGAAGCCATATGTGTACATTCCCACTGAATCTGAACCTCAGAATCCTTCTCAACACAGTGTCCTGGGCAACCCAAACCCATTTTTCTCCGTTGGCACTCTAGAGGAAAACAAATGAGAAAGCACGTCTTAAGTGGCCGAGTTCCCACACACCGTGTGAAACAGGGCCTTGCATGCGGAAAATACTTGTTGAATGGATTTAACTTGGCGTGAAAATCGCCTTTCCTTTCAAGGTAGGAGAGAAGAGGAGTCAAAGAGGAAAAATAAAACAGAGGGAAAAAAAAATATGCTTGTGCCCTTTGTTGCTTATCCCAAGGAGGAAAGACGTCTGGAAAATTTGAGTTGCTGAAAGCTGGAATTCTCCCAGATACTACTATGCAAATAAAAGAGGAAGTGGGATTGAATTCATGAATCCTGACTAAGAAAACCTTTAATGATTTTTTCAGTTTGTGATTTTAGAGAGCATCCCTTCAAATCAGTGGGGTTTCCCTGGTAGCTCAGATGGTTAAGAATCTGTGTGCAATGCAGGAGACCCAGGTTCAATCCCTGGGTCAAGAAGATCCCCTAGAGAAGGAAATGGCAACCCAGTCCAGTATTCTTGCCTGGAGAATTCCATGGACAGAGGAACCTGACCGGCTACAGTCCATGGGTTTGCAAAGAGTTAGACATGACTGAGCAACTAACACTTGCACTATGACTTCAAATCAGTACTGCCAGAAGTTCTCTTTCAGAGATTGGACACTTCTCCTGAAGATTCTGCCATAATTCAGAGTATTTTTAGAAGTTGTTTTTTGGGGAGTGGGATGTGGGGAAGAGGAGTATATGCTTCAGGTTCTTGCTCAATTTTTTTGGCCAGTTTCTTTCTTGGTGGCTAGATCTGTGAACTTTCAAGATTCCTTTAACTTGGGGAAAGAGTCAAATATCACTCAGGGAGAAGCATTAAGAATAAAATGGATGATTCACTTAGTTACACTCATCTGAGGTCAAACAACTAAGATGCAAACATGAATTTTAAAAAAATGAATGAACAGCATAATTATAGTGCGGTTTGTGCTTTGCTTTGAAATGTCCATTTAGATATTTCCCAAGGCCATTCCCCAAGAGGAATTCCAAGAGTCCGTGGGGTGATGGCATCTCATTTGTTCTGAAAATACCCTTGGAAAGGGTCTTTCTTGGAAAGTGGTCCCTCTGATGAACTCCTTGTGGCTATGTAACTAAAAACCTATGTTGTCACTTTATCATTACCTTACATTTCCTCCTCAGCTAGTGCCTGGAAAAAAGGGGCCCCAAAGAGTGGGAGATAATTCACAGTGGGACTCACCTGGCAGTCCAGTGGTTTAGACTCCATGCCTCCACTGCAGGGGTCATGGGTTCCATCCCTGGTCGGGGAACTAAGATCCCACATGTATCGTGGTGTAACCAAAAAAACAATAAACTTAAAATAAATTAAAAAAGGAAGACAATTTGTGGTAACAAGATAGGGGAGAGGGAAAAGGAAGGAAATCGAGCAAAAATTGGGCCCTGGGGGTGTTGGGGGAACCTGTGTTTGACCATGTTCTGTTGCCTTTCGGCTGCTGTGAGGCTGGCGCTCCTGGGCTCAGAGCTGTCTGACCTGCGGATGGCCGGAAGCCGACTATGACAGAGGCCTGAGATATTGCAGATCGGGTTGGGGAAGGGTCAAAATCATTAGTCACAGGAGATGAGAGGAGGAGGAGGAGGAGGTGAGGAAATGAGTGCAACGGAAACAGCTTCAGTGTTGAAGCCCAGAGAACCAGCTCTGAAGACTCTAGAGCCTTCTTTTCTCAAGTCACTGTTCCCTCCAAGTTCTCCTCACCTCCGCCAAACTCCATCACCCTCTCCAAACTCCATCACCTGCTCCAAACTCCTGGCTCCTCTCTCTGCTAGAATTCTGTGCATTCACTAGCTCTGTTTCTTTTTGGTTTTTTTCTGCAGCCTCTGCAAAGGCTTGATGCTTACAGACTGGCTTTTTTTTTCTTCTTTCTCTCATTGTGATTGGGTGGGTCGGGTGGGAGACAAGCCAAGAAGAAAGGAGGGACTTTTCGAAAGTCTTTTTATTACCTGTGTTGTGGCCCTAAACCTCCCCCTCCCCATCACTCGGTCAACTTTGAAATTAATTAATGCACAGCTCGGAGAATGCAGGCTTTTTGTAATAAAACCTCTCCCTCGTTCTGCCCTGCCTCTGAACCCTTGCCTGGAGCGTTTTCGTGAATTCGAGGCGGTTGACAGGGGGTGGATTGACAACCTTTGATTTGGGAGGCCTCCTTCTTTGACTGAAGACAGGTAGAAACAGTGGTGGCAGCTGCACGCAAAACGCTCTGGCTTTTTTTCTTCCCCTCTCCTGGCCACGCCCAACCTTGGGGGCGGGGCCGAGCGCAGGTGCCCACCCCCTCTCTGGGAAGACTTAAGAGTGCCGGACGCTGGGAATTCTCGAGATCTCCCCACCCCCCGGCCCCCGCGCCTCCCGCGCGTTTTATAATAATCTGGGACATTTTAGGTCTGATGTCCAGGCAACACCCCAGACCGACTAAACTGGAATCTCTAGAGGCAGGACCCGTGCATCAGTCATTTTAAAAACTCTCCAGGTGATTCTGAGGAGCAGCTGAGTTTGAAGACCAACAGTCTATAGACCTGTGCTTCTCAAACTTGAACCTGCAAAAGAATATCCTCTGGGGATGTAGATGAAATGGAGAGTCTAATGCAGTAGGTTCGGGATGGGATTTAAGGCTTCTGCAGTTCTCATTTGCTCCCAGGGGGAGCGTGGAGGGGCTGGGCAGTGGGGTGGGAGGCAGAGGGTGGTGGTGATGATCATACCACTTCTGCCCTTTGAGAAGCAAGGTCCTAGAGCAATGCTGTGAATCAGAATGGCCCAAGAGACGTGTTAAAATTACAGATTCCTGGGCTCCATCCTCAGAATTCCTGGTTTAGTGGGTTTACATTAGAGGCCTGAGAATTTGCATACCTAACAATTTCCCTTTGCTGCTGGTCCAGGGACCACACTTTGAGAACCACTGGCCTAGTCTGTTTCAGTAATGCCCCTCTGCTGGTCTCCCGGAGCTCCTGCACTGACTTTATTGTTCAGTTCAGTTCAGTCACGTCCGACTCTTTGCGGCCCCATGGACTGCAGCACGCCAGGCCTCCCTATCCATCACCAACTCCCGGAGTTTACCCCAACTCATGTCCATTGATTCGGTGATGCCATCCAACCGTCTGAGCCTCTGTTGTCCCTTTTTTCTCCTGCCCTTAATCTTTCCCAGCATCAGGGTCTTTTCAAATGAGTCAGCTCTTTGCATCAGGTGGCCAAAGTATTGGAGTTTCAGCCTCAACGTCAGTCCTTCCAATGAACACCCAGGACTGATCTCCTTTAGGAAGGACTGGTTGGATCTCCTTGCAGTCCAAGGGACTCTTATCCAACACCACTGTTCAAAAGCATTAATTCTCGGCACTCAATTTTCTTTATAATAGAACTCTCACATCCATACATGAGCACTGGAAAAACCATAGCCTTGACTAGATGGAACTTTGTTGGCAAAGTAATGTCTCTGCTTTTTAATATGCTGTCTAGGTTGGTCATAACTTTCCTTCCAAAGATTGCTTTATTGTAGCTGTTGCTAATTGAATCAGTTCAATCAGCCATTATTTACTGAGGACGGTCATCTAATTCAGGGCTGGTACTAGGCACATAGTAGGAAGCAGTGCTATGTAGCCATTTCCGGCAAGAGCTTTAAATGTGGAGCATGCATTGTGAATCCCAGCCTAGGCTTTCTAGTTTTTTAACCGAGGCTGATCATTTTATTCTCTGAGCCTCATTTTCCTGACCTGCAGAATGGGAGTCATACTAGTACTCACCTCACAAGTTTGATGTGAGGATGGAGTAAAGTAACACAACATAAAACCTAAAGAGAGCACCTAAATAAGTGCTCTGAGCATACCATTATGTCATACCATTTATTATCATCAGTTATTGTTAGTAGCAGCGCTACTTCTTTAAAACTTCTTCTAGTTTTGATCTGCATTTCTCTAATAATTAGTGATGCTGAGCATCTTTTCAAGTGCCTACTGGCCATCTGTATGTCTTCTTTGGAGAAATGTCTATTAAGGCCTTCTGCCCATTTTTCAATTGGATTGTTTGTTTATGTTGTTGTTGTTGTTGAGTTAGTTGTATGAAAAGCAAGGTCCTAATGTATAGCAGTGGTCTGCAACCTTTTTGGCACCAGGTTCATGGGAGACAAATTTTCCATGGATGGGGCTGGGGGGATGTTTCAAGGGTATTACGTTTATTATGCCGCCAATGATCTGACAGGAGGCAGAGCTCAGGCGGTAAGGTGAGTGATGGGGAGTAGCTGTAAATACTGAGGAAGCTTCATTCACTCACCTCCTGCTGTGCAGCCTGGTTCCTAACAGGCCACGGACCGGTACCAGTGGTCCACAGCCTGGGGTGTGGGAACCCCTGATGTATAGCACAGGGAACTATATTAAATATCCTGTGATAAACCATAATGGAAAAGAACCAGTGGTCCATGGCCTGGGGTGTGGGAACCCCTGATGTATAGCACAGGGAACTATATTAAATATCCTGTGATAAACCATAATGGAAAAGAATGTTAAAAAAAGAATATATGTATGTTTGTCTAACTGAGTTACTTTGCTATGCAGCAGAGATTGGCACAATGTTGAAAATCAGCACGACTTCAGTTTCACAAAAAACACTCTGTGTACTGCAGTTGCCTGTTTATGCGTCTGCCTTCCCAAACTTTGAGGTGTGTGTTCACACCTGTGTGTGCACCACCCACTATGCACACCTGTGTATGCATAGTAGGACCTCAATGAAAAGGTGTTGAGTGATGCGAGAGCTATCTGGCCTGGGCCACTGTGTCACAACTGTCATCAGTGGGTGCTCTCAGCCATCCGTCCTCTCTGGGAATCGCTCATGCAGTTAGAAAGAACCACTGCTATCATCTGAATATTTGGGTCCCCCCCACCCCACGATTCATATGTCACAATACTAATCCCCAAAGGTGATGGTATTTGATACATGACTCCTTGGGTGGATACATCAGAGAGGCAGTCCAGCACAACTCATGCTAGCTTTTATACATCTGAGCCTAGTAGTGACACACATCATTTCCATTCAGAGATCAGTGGATGGAGCTAGTCATAAGGCCCCACTTTCCTTTCAGGATTGGAAAGCACTATCCTCCCAGGTGCGTAGGAAGGAGAGGCGAGCCAGGATGTGTGAAGATGTGTGACCACTAGAAATCAGCCTAGTGTGGCAGCCTCCTTTTTTTTTTTTTTTTTTTTTAATTTATTTTTTTGGCTGCGCTGAGTCTTCATTGATTTGAGAGGGCCTTCTCTGGTTGCAGCAATCAAGAGCTACTCTCTCGTTGTGGTGCACAGGCTTCTTATTGCAGTGGTTTCTCTTGTTCTGAAGCACACGAAGAGAGAAATGTCTATGTACGTGCCTACTGTAGGCCTGGGGCTTCAGTGGTTGTGGTGCACAGGCTTAGTTGCCCCCACCTTATTTGGAATCTCCCAGAACCAAGGATTGAATCTGTATCCCCTGCTCTGGCAGGTGGATTCTTATCCACTGGACCACCAGGAAAGTCTTCCTTATGCCTCTTAACATTTGCTTTTTTGTTTGTTTCCCAAGGGAAACAAAGGGCCAGTGGGTAGAGCCATAGACGTATTTTTTAAAATCACAAAATAACTATATAAATGCATTGTGATAAGTGGTATCAAGGTATGTTTTAGGATCACATGAAAGCATGTATCAGAGGGCATTGATTTAAAATAGCACACAGGAACTTCCCTGGTGGTCTAGTGGTTAAGACCCTGTGCTTCCAAAGCAGGAGGTTCAGGTTTGATTCCTGGTCAGGGAACAAGATCCCACATGCTGCTCAGGTGTGACCAAAAGAAGAAATAAATAAATAAAGATTAAATAAAATAGTACAAGATTTTTGGACCGTTTTATTCAGTCACGTCTCTCAAGTATCTAGACAGTAGGCAAAATATTTATGAATAAATATAAAAGTGAGTACTCAAAATATTTGTTGAATAAAGAAATGAATAATGGTATATTTTTGAAAGTCCCATCTTATCAGTTAAAAAAAAGAAGAAGAAATTAGTCCCCAATTTCTTTCTACCTAACAGTATCAGTGAGGGTTCTACCACAGGGAAGAGATAATCAAAATATATTTTATACACACACACGTATCTGAGTATATATGTGCTGTGCTATGCTTAGTCCTACTCAGTCATGTCCAACTCTTTGCGACCCCATGGACTGTAGCCCATCAGGCTCCTCTGTGCATGGAATTCTCCAGGCAAGAATACTGGAGTGGGTAGCCATTCCCTTCTCCAGGGGATCTTCCCAACTCAGGGATCGAACCTAGGTCTCCCGCATTACAGGTGGATTCTTTATTGTCTGAGCCACCACGGAAGCCCTTGAGTATGTATGGTGGTGATTTAGTCACTAAGTTGTGTCCAATTCTTGCCATCCCATGGACTGTGCCCACCAGGCTCCTCTGTCCATGAGATTCTCCAAGCAGGGATACTGGAGTGGGTTGTCATTTCCTTCTCCAGGGGATCTTCCTGACCCAGGATTCGAACCCATGTCTCCCACATTGCAAGCAGATGATTTACCAACTAAGCTCTGAGGGTATGTATATCAGGTCTCAAATCTCCAGCAGGCTGGAAACTCAAGGGCAGGAGCTGATGCTGTAGTGTTGAGGCAGAATCTTTTTTCCTCAGTCTATTCTTCAGGCCTTTCAACTGATTGGATCAGACTCACCCAGATTATCAAGGATAATCTTCTTTCCTTAAGGCAACTGATTGTAGATGTTAGCCATATCTACAAAATATCTTCATAGCAACACAGAGCTTCATAACACAGAGCTGGGGACTAGAGCTTAGCCAGGATAAACTTCCTGTGGCTCAGATGGTAGAGCGTCTGCCTACAATGCAGGAGACCCGGGTTCGATCCCCGGGTGGGGAAGATCCTCTGGAGAAGGAAATGGCAACCCACTCTAGTACTCTTGCCTGGAAAATCTCATGGGAGGAGCCTGGTAGGCTACAGTCTCTGAGGTCGCAAAGAGTTGGACACGACTGAGCGACTTCACTTCACTTCAAAGCTTAGCCAAGTTGACACATAAAACTAATCATCACAGGAACAGAACTCTGATTTTGTTTTCTCTCCCTCCAGCAGCCCTGTCCTTCAGGACACGAATCATGCAAGCTGGTTCCAGCATGGGCATGTGGGGAGAACTCAGAGAGAGCCCTCTAGATCATTGTCCCTTGATCATAAAAGGAGACACAGGAAAGAGATGTCCCCTTTCTGCCTCCACTCGTGACATCTTCATGAGCTAGGAGCTATCTTGGGGTCGTAAGGAAGCCTGACCAAGACAAACATGCTGAGAAGTGACAGCAAAAAAAGATAAATAGCACCTAGGAGTTTGTTAGTTGAAAATGAACATGTTAGCAGCTCAGTCATGTCCAACTCTTTGCCCCATAGTCTATAGCCTGCCAGGAATTCTACAGGCAAGAATGCTGGAATGGGTAGTTACTAAGTTCTCCATTTTCTAGGGAATCTTCCCAACCTAGGGATGGAACCCAGGCCTCCTGTATTGCAGGCAGATTCTTTACCATCTGAGCCACCAGGGATGAGATGGTTGGATGACATCACTGACTCAGTGGACTTGAGTTTGAGCAAACTCCAAGAGATAATAAAGGACAGGAAAGCCTGGTGTGCTGCATTCTATGGGGTGCAAAGAGTCAGACACTACTTAGTGACTGAACAATCATTTTCTGGGAGTTTGCTAATGTCATTGAACTACTGAACCCACAGCCGTGGAGTTTTCCTTCCCCAGTTACTCTTCTGTGAGAATAAATATCCATTGGGTGGTTCTTATTTGTAGTGGAGGGAAGTTCCACTGATACAAGGATCCACCACAAGTGCCTGACTATCTAAGAAGAATTGGCCACACATGCAGATGGCCAAAAATCATGTGAAAAGATGCTCAACATCACTAATGACGAGAAATGCAAATCAAAACTGCAAAGAGGTATCACTTCATCCCAATCAGAATGGCAATCAGCAAAAAAATCTACAAACAATGAGTGTTGGAGAACCACAAACCACATCCATGCTCAGTCCTGTCTGACTCTGAAACACAATGGACTGTAGCCTGCAAATCCAGCAAAAATACTGGAGTGTGTTATCGTTTCCTTTTCCAGGGGATCTTCCCAACACAGGGATTGAACGTGTGTCTCTTGCATCTCCAGCATTGGCAGGCGGATTCTTTACCACTGAGCCACTTGAAAATGGAATGTTGGAAAGGATGTGGAGAAAAGGGAACCCTCCTACACTGTTGGTGGTAATGTAAATTGGTACAACCACTATGGATAACAGTTAAAAAAACAACAAAAAAAGAGGGTTCCCTTTTCTCCACACCAGTATTCTTGCCTGGAGAATCCCCATGGATAGAGGAGCTTGGTGGGCTACAGTCCATAGGGCCGCAAAGAGCTGGACATGACTGAAGTGACTTAGCATGCACACACACATGGAGGTTCCTTAAAAAACTAAATATAAGGCTACCATATGACCCAGAAATCACACTCCTAGGCATAAATGTGGAGAAAACCACAATTCAAAAAGGCACACACACACATACACCCCAATTTTCATTGCAGCACTATTTATAATAGTCAAGACATGGAAGCAATGTAAATGTCCAGTGACAGAGGAATGGATAAAGAAGATGTGGTACATATATACAGTGGGATATTAGACATAAAAAATAATGAAATAATGCCTTTTGCAGCAACGTGGATGGATCTAGACATGATCATACTCAGTGAAGTAAGCCAGACAGGAGAAAGACAAATATCATATGATATCACTTATATGTGGGCTCTAAAAAAGGATACAGATGAACTTTACAAAACAGAAATAGAGTCACAGATGTAGAAAACAAGCTTATGATTACCGAGGGGTAAGGAGGGGAAAGAATAAATTGGGAGATGGGATGGACATATCCACCCTACTATATGTAAAATAGATAACTAATAAGGACCTACTGTATAGCACAGGGAACTCTATTCAATATTCTGATGGCCTATATGGGAAAAGAATCTAAAGAAGAGCAGATATATGTATAACTAAAATGGTACACCTAAAACTAGCACAACATTGTAAATCAACTGTACGCCAATAAATTTTTTTTAAAGTTGATCACAACTAGATGGAATCTATCATCTACAATACTTAGAGATCATATAAACACACATGCATGGAATCAGTCAAGTGAATGGACTTTTCCAGTCCTAAAGGCTCAGACCTTGGAATTTTCCACCTCAGTTTCACAGAGGAGGGTTTTTTAACAAGGAGCTGCTCATGTCATTGAACTCAGTTTCATTTCAGTGTCCTAACTCATAAAACAAGTAGCGTCTGATCAAATCACCTCTTCCAATCTTTGCATTCCAGTCACGCAGTGTAAATCATTGAGTGGGCTGTGTTCTGGGCCTGACACTGTCATTAACTGGCAAAGTGACCTGGTAAACATCCTCCCCTTGCTAGACCTCAATTTATACATCCACTCAATGTAGGATTTGGCCTGTATCAGTGATTTCCAAATCCCTTTTAAGTTGAACCTGTTTTTCAAATAGAATCTTACTTCTAGCCCTCCAGGATGGAACAAGTAAAACCAGAGTGCTCCAGCTGACCTGAGAGTAGGAGAACTAATACTCTCTCCACATGGAATGGATCTCCATGGAATCCACTTTGAAAATCCAAGGCTCTAATCCATGATGTTATTTTAAATCTCAGAGCTTTCATCATTTTTGTCCAAAAAAAAAAAAAATCTATTGAGCACATACTATATATCAAACACAGTTCTAGATGCTAGTCCTGGAGCAGTAAACCCACACAAACACATTCTAGAGGAGGATACAGTATTAAACAATTGAATAATATATCAGATGATGGTAAATGTTAGCAAGAAAAATAAAAATGAAGAACTAGAATGGGCTAAAGTGGATACTGAGGTTGCTACTACTTATAAAGGATGCCAGGGGAGGTCTCCATCTCCTTGATAAAGGAATCTTACCAAAGAAAGATACCCATGGAGCTATCTGCGCCAAGAATTATAGTCCTTAAAGCAGAGAGTGGTAGTGTCTTGTCTTACTGATCTGAGTCTCAGATATATCTGGGAGTGTCTAGTAAAGTGATAGGACCCAAGCTCTCAGGAGTGATTTTGCATGTCTTGATTTGCATGAGAGAACAGGAAATTTGAGGAGAAAGTGAAACATCTCACCGGGGGAGGGACGAAAATGGAAAGAATGGCAAAGATGGCAGAAAGCCTATTTCCCAGAATAGAGAGTCTTGGAATCTGTTTCTGTGTCCTTGGGGAAGAGGCAAAACCTGCAGGAACTGCTGTCATTAAAGGTTTTGTGATCTGCCAGGCACAAACGGTTCTGATTTAGGTCCTAGGTGGCCCCATGATAAGATATGGTGCTACACAGGGGTGAAGGGTACGCCCCTCGTTCTTTCCTGGCACTCAACTCCGAGGGTCAGACATTTTCTATTTCAGTCTAACCTCTGTCTTTATTGCTTTATTGTCAATCCATTGACTCCAATGTTATTTATGTTCTCCGTGTGATCTCTTTCCCTACTCTGGTGACCATAAAGAACTCATGTTGCCAATAATGCAGGTAATAGACATCAGCAACCTTCAGCCTGGGTCCTGGAGTGACTACATGGAGCAGAGTCCCTTGATAGCCTTCACTGGGCATACGACCTGATTAAGTAATTAACTTCTATTATACTGAGTCACTGAGAGTCCAGGGAAATTGACCAGCATAGCCTCACCTTGTCTAAAATAATACATTTCCCAACACATCAAGCCAAGCTGATTCTCTTGTCAGGATCTTTGTTAAAGCTGATGCCCTTCCTGAGTCATTTCTCTCTTCTGGCCATCCAAATCTTCCCCATCTCCCACAACCCATTTAACCTGTAACTCCTTCACTGGGAGCTCCAGCCAGCAACAATGTCCTTCTGTCGAATGACAGAATTATTTCACAAATAATTCTTGAGTATTTATGGTGTGCCAAGTGGGTTCAGCACCAAAAAATTGATGCTTTTGAGCTGTGGTGCTGGAGAAGACTTGTGAGTTTCCCTTGGACTTCAAGGAGATCAAGCCAGTCAATTCTACAGGAAATCAACCCTGAATATTTACTGGAAGGACTGATGCTGAAGCTGAAGCTCCAAGACTCTGGCCACCTGATATGAAGAGCTGACTCATTGGAAAAGACTCTGATGCTGGGTAAGATTGAGGGCAAGAGGAGAAGGGGGTGACAGAGGATAAGGTGGCTGGATGGCATCAGTGACTCAATGGACATGAGTTTGAACAAACTCCGGGAGATGGTGAAGGACAGGGAAGCCTGGCGTGCTATGGTCCATGGGGTTGCAAAGAGTCGGACACAATTTAGCTGCTGAACAAAGAATGGATTCAGTAACAGTGAGTGGCCCTAAGTGCTAAGATAGACAAAAGTACATGTTTCCTGGCTTCAGTGTCTCCTCAGGACCTTTGAGTCTCTGATGATCTTCTTTTTTCTCAAGCTGCTTATATGATTTGTTGTTACACTTTTATTTTTTTTTTTTCAGACCCGAGAAGATGCTGTTGTGCTTAAATAACCTTTCTTTCCCTTCCCTTCCTCCTCTCTTGCCTTCCTCTCTGTGAATTCATTGCCTTGGGCTGTCAAATAAACACATTGCTAGGAAGGTCACCCCAACCTATAGGAACTTCCTCTCTGTCAAGAAACTGGTCCATTCATCACTGGACGTAACCATCGTGGAATGTGAATGCATGCTTTGCTCTGTGCACTCACTTCCACGGTGCTTGGACCTGGACTCAGTCAGCTGCTTGGTTTTCAGGAGTGAGGTTGACCCCTTGGGGCAGAGGAAAGCTTGTTTTGACATAGTTATTCCCATGCGGAAGCTGTGTATGTGCCAATATACACAGGATCAAGATGTTGAGGTAGTTGTATGGATTTTGGCTCTGCCACGAAAGGCACTCTGTTTGGGAAGCAGAGCTTTTGCTTGCCTTGATGCTCTGCTCTGGAGGTAAAGAAACCTGTGCTTACTTTTTTAAAATGAATTTATTTTTTTGACTGCGCTGGGTCTTTGTTGCTGCTCGCGGGCTCTCTGTAGTTTCAGCGAGCAGGGGCTACTCTTCATTGCCACGTGTATTCTCTCATTGCAGTGGCTTCTCCTGTGTGGAGCATGGGCTGAGAGTCCGTGCACTTCTGTAGTTGTGGTGCACGGGCTTAGTTGCCCCTCAGCATGTGAGATCTTACATGCAGGGATCGAATCCATGAGATCCCACATGCAGAGATTGAATCCATGCCCCCTGCATTGGCAGGCGGGTTCTTAACCACCAGCACCGCCAGGGAAGTCCCAGAACCTGTAATTTCTGAACTGAGAGGAAAACTAGGGTACTCAGAGCTCAGACTGGGGAAATGACCTGCCTGAGATGACACAGCAAGAAGGGATCAGAGCTTGTACCAGAAGCTGGAATTCATGGCTTCTTATGCAATAGTCTTCTTCTGGTATCACGTTCTGGCTGCACTTTTCAAGACAAAAAGTTTTTTTTGTTGTTTTTTTTCAGGTTCTTTTATGAGGCAAAAATATCTAAATAATAATAATAAAAATAGCCATTTGCTATCTTATCAACACTATGTCAGGACATAAAGAGGAAAGACTGTATATATTCTAAGAGTGCATGTGTTCTCACATGAGTAAGATGTTACTATTATTCCCAGAATACAGATGAGGAAACTGAGACTCAGAGAAGAGATGTAGCTGATCCAGGATAGCTTAACTAGAAACTGGCAGACCCAGGTGACTTCCCTGGTGGTCCAGTGGCTAAGACTCCATGCTCACAATGCAGGGGGCCTGGGTTCGATCCCTGGTAAGGGAACTAGGTCCCATATGTTGCAACTAAGATCTGACATAGCCAAATAAATAAATATTTTTAAAAAGAAACTGGCAGACCCATGATTTAAATCCAGGTCTGAGAACTCCCAAGCTGACCTTCTCAGCTGCTAATCTAGTGACCCTGAGGACTTCTGACTCTGGTGTGTTTACAGTCCATTTAGAGTTTTGAACTTCTTGCCTGAGCCCAGGGTGACTCATGGATGGGACTCAGCTTCCTTATCACTGGGGAATAACAGGACCAGTTTTACCTTCCAAATGGAAACAGGGAGCTGGCTATCCTAGGGCAGGAAGTGAGCAGGTATTCAAGAAATGTTTGTGACATGAATGAAGTCAGATGAACCCAACTTGAAACATTCTTTCCAGTTCTTTCTGCTTAACCATGAACTCTATCTTGAATTTTCCCAGTCCAAACAGCTTTTTGAATGGAAGGAAATATAAACAAGCATTTCTCATGGTAAAGAGAAAGGAAATCTGGCAAGGGAACAATGAAGCTATCCACTCAAAGTCTTTCACTGACTATCTCAGATGTGCCAAGTTCTGTGTCCAATGCTAGGGATAGTTTAGTGAACTGGCCTTTACTTACCTCTTGAAGAGCATCCATTACTGGAACAATCACATCTATCACCTCCAGCCACTGTGGTTGCCTTAATTTCCCCTAAACGTGGAAAGGTCTCTTCTGCCTCAGGGCATTTGCACATGTCTGGTATCATTTTGATCATGTCATGATCCTTAAATGAGAGCAACTTCCTATGTTTAGATCTCAGTGTGTCCTCCTAATAGGGCCCTTCCTTAGCATTCAATTTAACTGCTTTTCCTTGCCCCATTACTTTACATATCATATCCCACTGGGGTCTTAATAGTCCTTTCTGCTATCTGAAATTGTCTCATTGACTTTCTGTTTTATAGGTCATGCCATCCAGCTGTGAAGTCTCAGTTCCTGACTAGGGATCAAACCCCAGCCCCTAGAGTGAAAACGCAGTCTTAAACACTCAAGCGCCAGGGAATTCCCAGCTTTTCCTTTATTTATTGTTGTTGTTGCTTTGTCACCAAGTCGTGCCTAACTCTTTTGTGACCCTGTGGACTGTAGCCCGCCAGGCTCCTCTGTCCATGGGCTTTCCCAAGCAAGAATACTGGAACAGCTAGCCATTTCCTTCTCCAGGGGTTCTTCCTGACCCAGGGACCAAACCTGTGTCTCCTACATTGGAAAGAAGATTCTTTATCACTGCGCCATCTGAGAAGCCCTTTACTGTCTGTCTACCTTGACTAAAATTTAAGTTTCATGCCAGGACGGATTGTCTCTGTCTTGCCACCTGTGCTGTGTCCCCAGAATCAGCTGTGGTGCACCTAGATGATAGTGGTACGTTCCTGATGAATCCTAACTGGGTAAGTGAATGATAGACAAGGATTAAGAGAAGGGGGTGGGATTCAAATCCTGGCTCCTAGAGTCACTAGCTGTCAAGAATTTCACCAGTTAACCTCCCTGAGCTTCATTGTCCATAATGGTTAAGTTGGCATAATATTTATAAACACTAAAAGGATTGAGTGAGGTAATGTAAACAATCTTACTTGGCACACAATGGGTGCCTGAAAATGGGAAAACCATTACTACACTTGTCTCCATCAGCTTCCACATCATCAACACCATCACTGTTGCTTAGCGTGGAGAGAGGACGAGAAGAGATAAAGTTAGAGGCAGGGAGTCTACTGACGACGCTGTTGTAATTATCCACTCAATACCTCCCATTACTGAGCTCTTTCTACCTGCCAGACCCTGTGTTAAGTGCCTGATGTGCAATATCTCAGACAACATCACTCGGAGACGGATGTGTCCATCAGACAAAAATGAAAGCCAGCAGAATTCAAAAATATTTCCCCCCACTTCAACCAAAAACCTGTGTCTGTCACTATAGTGAGCCTTATTCTGATATCCCTACTTTGTGGGGTATTTGGCCAAACCAGAGAAGATGTGGCACCTGAAACTTGAATGATGGCCACCTTGAGCTTCATGGCCCATATCCCAAAGGAATAGTGCCAGACACCATCCTTCTATGGGATCGTAGTTTTATCACTTTTAACACCAGGGTTGGTGGAGCAAAAACTTAGAGATGCATCCTGAGGCCAGGAACAGCTATGCTCATTAACATCTGCACATGAATAGGGATCAGACTCATGTACTTTTCTCAGCTGGACCAGAATTGCTCTTTTTAATATAATTTTATTTATGTATTGGTTGTGCCAGGTCTTCATTGCTGCGTGGGCTTTTCTCTAGTTGCAGCAAGTCAGGGTTACTCTCTAGTTGAGGTGCACGGACTTCTCATTGTGGTGGCTTCTTCTGTTTCAGAGCATGGGCCCTAGAGCGCACGAGCTCAGTAGTTGTGGTTCCCAGGCTCTAGAGTGCAGGCTTGGTAGATGTGGTGCATGGCCTTAGTTTCCCCGTAGCATGTGGGATCTTTCAGGGTCAGGGATAGAACCCATGTTTCCTGCATTGGCAGGCAGAGGAATCACTCTTTGACCAAAGTAGAAGTGCTTTAGGGGAGCACCACTCTGCCATATGTCAGCCTCAACAGACGTGCCAGGTCCAGGATGGACTTACTCTTTGTTGTTGTCATTCACTTACTCAGTCATGTCCAACTCTTTGCGACTCCATGGACTGCAGCACACCAGGCTTCCCTCTCCTTCACTATCTCCCTGAATTTGCTTAGACTCATGTCTGCGTTGATGATGGACTTATCCTCAAGTCCATCAAGTCAATGATGTCATCCAATCATCTCATCCTCCTTCCCCTCTTGCCCTCCATCTTTCCCAGCATCAGGATCTTTTCCAATCCCTCCATCTTCCCCAGCATTGGGATCTTTTCCAATGATTCAGCTCTTCACATCAGGTGGCCAAAGGACTGGAGCTTCAGCTTCAGCATCAGTCCTTTCAATGAATATTTAGGGTTGATTTCCTTTAAGACTGACTGGTTTGATCTCCTTGCTGTCCAAGGGACTCTCAAGAGTCCTCCAACACCACAGTTCAAAAGCATCAATTCTTCAGCACTGAGCCTTCTTTATGGTCCAACTCTCAGATCTGTACATGACTACTGGAAAAACCATAGCTTTGACCGGACAGACCTTTGTCAGCAAGGTGATGTCTTCTGCTTTTTAATATGCTGTCTATGTTGGTCATAGCTTTTCTCCCAAGGAGCAAATATCTTTTAATTTCATGGCTGCAGTCACCATCTGCAGTGATTTTGGAGCCCAAGAAAATAAAATCTGTCACTGTTTCCATTGTTTCCTCATCTATTTGCCTTGAAGTGATGGGATTGGATGCCATGATCTTAGTTTTTTAATGTTGAGTTTTAAGACAATTGTGTAATAACCTTCTTGGACCTGGGTTCCTGGGTTCCCTGTGAGGACTTCTGAGAGGCAGAGAGCTGTCTGCATCCACTATAATCTGAAGGAAAACTGAATCCCTACCAAGTAGGCAGGACTGAGCTTGGGTCTGTGACGAAATCTCATATATGAGCCCAGTGAAACTTCTTTGTCTTCTGGCTCTAGGTAGATCTTGCTGATCATCCAGAACCATCCTCTGGACCATGGGCCACTTTGAGATCATCTCCATTTCATGTTTCCATGTCCTTCTGGGCCTTTTATGGGATGAGAAATTCAACCATTCTTTTTTAATTTGAGAGTAGTTAATTATTTGGAAATCTTAACCCCTAGTGGTGTTCTTTTTTAAAAAATATTTGTTTATTTATTTGGCTGAGTCAAGTCTTGGTTGTGGCATGCAGGATCTTAGTTGTGGTATGGGGTCTCAGTTACCCTGAGGCATGTGGGATCTTAGTTCCTGGAACAGGGATCGAACCTGTGCCCCCTGCACTGGAAGGTGAATGGTTAACCACTGGACCACCAGGGAAGTCCCTCCAGTGATGCTCTTTTGAAGGCAGTTTATGGGGTTTGGCTGGAGGCATGAAAGTAGAAAGTTCCTCTACAAACTGAGTGATGGTCACATGGACAATTGCCTTCCATGAACATAGTATTTGCACAATATGAAGATCTTTGAGATCACTTGGTGTAGGAATGATAGAGAAGCTTCTTCTCAAAGTCTATCTTGGATCAATTGGTAGTGGCTCCCTGAAACTTGGGGCTGGAAATGGATTCTGAGACTATATCTGGGATACACAGGAACAAATAAAAAGATCAATTAATGATGTCTGCTCTAGGTAGGACAGTCAAGAGTTATGACTTGTGAGACAAATATAGAATCTCCCAACTACATTCCAATTACCTCCTTTTCCACCTGACTCATGTGAGTCCCAAATAAAAGTTACTTGCCCCGAATTATATAACATGCTACTAGTTAACTTGACCTCTGGGTTGGGAAGTTCCCCTGGAGAAGGGAATGGCTGCCCACTCCAGTATTCTTGCCTGGAGAGTTTCATGGACAGAAGCTCCTGGCAGGCTACAGTCCACGGGTTTGCACAGAGTCGGACGTGACTGAGCCATTAACACTAGCTAACTCCAGGCCAGTGCCTTTTCTACCACATCCTAAGATTCAGCTCTCAGCAGCCACGAGAGGGAAAAACTGCAAACTGATGAAAGGAAGCATGGTGTTGAGCAATGCTAGTGTGTAAATGTGGTCTCCACCAACATCTGACATGCTAGTGACTGACACAGGAGTGATTTGTTTTAGAGCCGCCCCCATTTTTAAAATCTTCAGATAGTCACAATGCCCGAGTTATTTTAATGGGCCACTTTGACAAGCCACGGGAACGTTTTTTGAATTGAGACAGCTGGATTAAGACTATTGTGAAATAGGGTGATGGGGCTTTCACAGGGGGTACCCAAGAGACAGGGGTTGTTGACCTGTCATTTGCTGAGTGATGGGCCATTACCCTCCCCTCTCCCCCCACCCAGTGATATGTTACACGACCCTGATCCATTCTCTCCCAGGGCACCCTCTCCCAGACCTGCTGGCACAGCTGACAAACAAATACGGGGCATCCCTGGAGTATGGTGTGAGGAATGGGAAGAGAGGAACAGTATTTATCTTCGATGCACCCTGGAGATTTTGACAGTAATGTGTGTCCGTATCTCTTCTCAGTTCCATGAGTGAATGCTTAATTCGATCTCTGGCTATTGCGAGGGAGGAGGCCAGGGTGAGGGGGCGTGTGGGATCTGACCCAGACAAATGGTGGGAAAGCAAGTATCTCGACAGACCAGCACAGGAAATTCTCCCTTCTTTCGAAGACAGATCTGTCCTCCTCATTTAATCCCCAGCACAGCTGCACCGCTCACGGCATAGAGACACATTAAATGAAAATGGATTCTGATCTGGGGATCGTTGTGGCACATCTAATTTCAGATTTCTCCTTTTCCACAGTTTCACCCCACTGGGGGTTTGAGTCAAAACACAGAGAGGGGATATTACCTGAGGCAGAAATCGAATGCCTATTATTGGAGATGCTAAAGCTATGGTTGCCTACATACCCCCACTTCTGGGGGTGGCTGCCATTCACCCAGTGCCTCCTACGTGTCAGGTACCCTGTCCATCTTTTCTTTAGTCTTTATAGCCACCCCGTGAGGTTACGCTTATCTTCTTCCATTTCATAGCTGGGAAAACTGAGGTTCAGAGGAGGTATTTGATTTCTTTTCATTTAGTCATTCGCTTATTAAATATTGTGTGTGTGTGCGTGTGTGTGTGTGTGTGTGTATTCAGTTGCTCAGTCATGCCCGATTCTGTGTGACCCCATGGACTGTAGCCTGCCAGGCTCCTCCATCCATGGGATTTCCCAGGCAAGAATACTGGAATGGGTTGCCATTTTCTTCTCCAGGGGAAGATCAAACCCTCATCTCTTGCGTCTCCTTGCATTACAGGTGAATTCTTTACCATTGAGCCACCAGGGAAACCCCAAACACAGATTACAACAATAAAATAGTGTTGTTTTTTCTCTCAGCTCCAAGTCCAGATTCCTGGGTAAGAAGTTTATTGACTTAGCCTGAGTCAAGGGTTTAAATCTGATGAAACAGCAGGAGCTGGTGGTGGATGGACTTATATTATAAAATATGGCTTCCGACTGTCAATGGGGTGAAGGACTCAGTTAAGGTGACCCTTAGACTGAGGAACAGATAACTTGCAAGATGCTGCTCCAGGGACTTCCCTGGTGGTCCAGTGGTTAAGACTCTGTGCTTCCACTGCAGGGTGCATGGGTTCCATCCCTGGTCGGGGAACTAAGATCCCACATGCTGAGTGGCACAGCCAAAAAATGAAAGAGAGAGAGAGAGAAAAAAAAAGACGCTGCTCAGCCCAGTAAAACAGAGAAAGAAATCAGAGCCAAGTGTGCCTCACTCAAAACACTACAGTTGATAAGCAACTTCTCACCTATCATTTCAAAGTAGCACAAAACTGGACCCTTGAAACTTGGTCATTTGTGCCTTCCGTGTGGCCTACTCTGCACCGCCAGCAAGTTTGCTAAGCACGAGTGAATGCTCCATGCCCACATGGCTCCCACATTTCAGTTATCATCATACAGCAGAGTGCTTAAGAGGACAGGTTCCAGAGCTAGAATACGTGGATTTGGACCCTGACTCGACCGCTCTGTGACCTTGAGAAAGTGACATTCCCAGCTAAGTGTGCCAATTTTCTCCCTGGCAACATGCAGATAATATTAGTTTCTAGCTCACAGGGTTCTTGTGGAAGTCAATTAGCACATATTAAGGACTTACTGAATGATATTCTATCAACACAAGTTATTTTGAGCCGCCCAGACCAAACACCAGAGGAGACGAGGCCTTGAGACCATCCCAGCCGAGGGTTGGTATGACATGGCAGGGTCTGGCATATTCCAGAAGCTTAGTTGCCATCATGAAATGATGGACCCAAAGCAAGGCAGACACGCTTCCTTTGCAGTCACGATCCAGCTACCACATGGAATCATGGACCCAGATGCTGCCCAAATCTGCTGGCCCAGCTTGGCTTCATTAGTCTCCCGAGATCACCCAGCAAGATCAAAGAGGGCTCTGTCCTTGTCCAGCCAGAGATTGCTCAAGAGGTCAGTGACTGTTCTGCCAGGGAAGAGAATTCCAATTTGCTGGTTAGCACTGAGGAGGGACAACATGGGACTGAATTCTTTCCCCTAACATCAGTTAAGGAGCAACAATATGCCAAGGCTGGGTACCAGGTTGCAGAAATGAAGACCCACTCATAGAATGAAAGACATGTTGTCCAGGGAGGGAAAGACATGAAAATCCATAGACGATTATACAAGACTGTTCATTTGTCCATTGTTCTGGTAAGATTTTTATGGGATTTTTTTTAAGTATAATAACAGCAAGAACAATGATGAGAGATTAAGTGAAATGTAAAAGTAAAATACATAAATGCACAAAGAGGAAGAAACAAGGGATAAATGATGTAATAGAGAATAAGATATAGGCAGGGAGTTAAACTAGTGGGTGGAATCCAGAGACTGGCTTTGCAGCCCTGTTGCTGCCTCTTCCAAGTATCATGAGCTTGAGATAGACCATCGACCTTTCTGAGTCTCTGCTTCCTCATCTGTAAAATGAAGACGACAGAAGGTACACGGGGATTTTGAGATGAACAAATAATAGCAGGACTACAGAGCACCTTTTAGACTGCAGGTGCTTATAAGCAGAGGGAGTGAGGTTTACCTGGTGGGCGAATGGTACTAAGCCTGAGATTAGGATGCCCTGTCTGGGGACTGACTTCCTTGGCGGTCCAGTGGTTAAGACTCCACACTGGCCATGCAAGAGGCATGGGTTTGATCCCTGGTCGGAGAACTGAGATCCCATGCCACATGGCAAACAAACAAACAAACAGAAAAAATGACAATGCATTGCCCATTTGCCTCTCCTCCTGAAAAGGTTCTTAACCGAGGCAGTTACTCATACAAGTAGGGGACAGGGCACTGCTTTATGAATTGCTTGCTGGCTTGCCAAGTCACTTTAGTCGTGTCTGACTCTTTGCCACCCCATGGACTGTAGCCCTCCAGGCTCCTCTGCCCATGGGATTCTCCAGGCCAGAATTCTGTAGCAGGTTGCCGTCCCCTCCTCCTCCAGGGATCTTCCTGACCCAGGGATCGAACCCATGTCTGTTATGTCTCTGCATTGGCAGGTGGGTTCTTTACCACTAGCACCACCAGGGATGCTTTATGAATGCCTGATGGTAATTGATGACTCAGACAGCATTCCAGGACACCAAACACTGAATTCTCTGGCAGAGTTCTACTTGGGCTTGGGACATCATCAGTCCTCCTGCTCCTGTACCCTACTGACAAGTTCTCAGCCAGTCTTGCTTCCTCATTTTGGATAAAGAGAAATCAGAAGAGGAAAAAAGAAAGGAAGAGACCTATCTCAGATTACTCCATAGAGGTCAGCCCTGTCTTAGTCTTTATTATTATTTTTTTAATAAATTTTGATCTATTGTTTGGCCAGGACTGTACAATTGGCAACCCACTCCAGTGTTCTTGCCTGGAAATTCCATGGACAGAGGAGCCTGGGGGGCCACAGTCCATGGAGTCACAAAGAGATGGACATCACTGAGCATAGCACAGCAACGGCAGCAAACAATATTTTAATTTTTAGAGAATTTCGGCTATGCTAGGTCTTTGTTGTGGTGCATAGATTTCTCTGGTTGTGGCCCTCAGGCTTTGGTGCCCCGTGGCATGTGGGATCTTGGTTCCCTGACAAGGGACTGAACGCATGTCCCCTGCATTGGAAGGAAGATTCTTAATCACTGGACCACAAGGAAAGTAAAAGAGGAGCTTATTTGGGTAAAGTAGCAGCATACACCAGGAAAATACCACATATCTAAAAGATCTGGGGATTCCATTATTTTGATAAGAAATTCATGCATGGGAGAAAAAAAGAAAGTACAACCTGTTGTAGAACAGATATTACCTTAACCTTAAAAATGCAGTAAATAACCAATATACAGTCATTGCGCTAAACCGCTTCAGCCGTGTGCGACTTTGTGACCCTGTGGACTGTAGTCCATCAGTCGTCCGGGTCCATGGGATTCTCCAGGCAAGAGTACTGGAAGGGGTTGCCATTTCCTCCTTCCGGGGATCTTCCTGACCCAGGGATTGAACCCGCGTCTCCTGCTTTGGCAGGCGGATTCTTTACCACTAGCACCACCTGGGAAGTCGCTCCTCAGAGCTGTGCTCTTGGCTAAACAGGTTCGGCACCGAATGACTCCAGGAAAGGCCATTGACAGCCTACAGTGCGACTTGCGTGCCTTGGACTCGTGCAGCACACAATTTACACGACCATTAGCTAACTCTCCACTCTCTTCTGATCAGAGGAAAACCAAGACAGAGAATGAGAAACAGATGCCATTGCATCTCTCATCGTTCTTCCGCCCAGTCCCCACATCACCCTGGAGGGTCACCTTTGGGAGAGTAGGATGCTGGTCTGTTTGATTGACAGCTATGTGCATCCCCAGTGATCAGTACTAGGCCTTCGATGAGCAAAAAGTTTCATCTGCAGCAGGATTACTCATAAAAACACTTTTTTTCCACTCTGGAAATGCTCTGAAGCTTCCATTTCTCAGCCCAGTTGTTGGCACAAGATCCTAAAGAAACCAAAGAAATGCTTGAAATGAGCCAGGCAAATGCTCCCATACCCTAGACACATTTCTGGCGTCTAGTTCTCGGTCTGACTCCCCTGCCGTGTCTGACCCCTGTCTCAGAGGTCTGTAGCGTTCAAGCATCACTTTAGCAGGTGAGAACAGCCCCGTCGGAGCAAACAAGTACTAGGTGCATCTCAGGCATAGCATCTTATTGTGTCCCTGCGCCTGGGTGGCTGGCATGGAGAATGTAGCCCGGGGCTCTGGATTGCCGAGTTTGCTCCAGATTTCATTCTGTCACGTATTCCTCCAATGATTACGACCATACGATGATCCCAAGTTATTGATTGAGTGCAATGTTTTTCTGTTCAGGGATGGAGATTCCTTTATGTTCTATTTGCTAGGAACTGAGATAGTGAAAGACAGGAAAGCCTGGCATGCCATCAGTCCATGGAATCGTAGAGTCAGACGTGACTTAGTGACTGAAAAACAACCATGACATCTGCTGCTCCTTGCAAAAAGTATTTGCAAGTGAAACTTCAACCCAGGCACTGGAAAACATGCCCCTGACTTTGACGGAGCACCTGTGATGTGTCCCAGGCACCGTATTATAGATGTGCTGTCTATACCTGTCTACACTCCTGTGGATCAGGAAGAATTAGTCCCATTTTAGCCACAGGGAAATTCAGAAAACATCCCAAGGTAATATGACTTAGTTTATACACATTAAGAACTTACTGCAAGCAAGGCACAGCCTTTTCAAGATGCTTTTCTAGGTGAACTTATTTAATTTTTTCACAACAGTCCAAAGTCGGAGGTTATATTTAAGAAAATAATTCTTTTGGCCACACTTCATAGCATGTGGAAACTTAGTTCCTTGACCAGAGATTAAACCCAATCCCCCTGCACTGGGAGCACAGAGTCTTAATGACTGGACCACCAGGGAAGTCCCCAGATTTTATATTGCCGTGCCCATTTTACAGATGGGGAGAGCTGAGGTGAGCTATCCAGGAAATGTTGGAGCCAGGATTCAAAGTCAGTCTTCTGGAATCAAAGAGCATTCAGTTGATCTAATCCTGAGACTGGGGTTTGAATCCAATCCTGTCTGATCCCCTTCAGGTCCCACTGCCTGGAGCACAGTCAAATAGGCTTCACAAACTCAAAACTTTCTGGAGATCTGGCATGCAAACGAGCGACGTAAGCCGAGTGTGGACACTTTCTATTGTTTCTGAGACAGGAGGCCTGTTGAATGTTTCTTTAGTTGTTCTTTATTAGTTAGAGACGTGAGTACCAGAAATATCTGGTGCTCTTCCTAATTCAGCTCTGAGTAAGACAGAAAACAAATACACCTCTACAACACAGTTGCAGAATTTGAATTTATGAAGCAGCTTCCTTTCACAACAGTTTGTACAGACAGACCTACTTACAAAGCAGAAACAGAGACATAGACATAGAGAACAAATGTATGGACATCAAGTGGGGGGCGATGAATTGGGAGATTGGGATTGACATATACATCGACTGTGTATAAATTAGATAACAAATGAGTACCCACCGTATAGCACAGGGAACTCTATTCAGCGATCTATGGTGACCTAAATATGAAGGGAAAAAAAAGACAATATATGTATCTGTATAACTGACATGGGTTTCCCTGGCTGTTCAACCTGCCAATGCAGTAGAAATGGGTTCAATCCCTGGTTCAAGAAGATCCCCTGGAGAAGGAAATGGCAATCCACTCCAGCATTCTTGCCTGGGGAATCCCATGAACAGAGGAGCCTCGCGGGCTGCAGTCGAGGGGGTCTCAAAGAGTCAGACACGACTTAATGACTGAACAACAAAATAACTGATACACTTTGCCATAGAGTAGAAACTAACACAACAGTGTAAAGCAGCTATACTCCAACAAAAATTAAAAAATAAAAACAAAAACAGTTTACCTTTGGAAACCACGTGGGTTTTCTACCACGAAGCTCAGCATCCAGGCAACCTGTGCATCTTAGGCTATGAGCAACAATGTTAAACCCTGTCTTTTAATTTCTTCAAGTTTCTGCCTCTTCTATTTAAAAAACATGAGTCTCTCCTTCTGGAAAATGGTCTTTGGAAGCTTAGGGAATGAGATGGTGCAGCTATGATTCTTGATCTTAGCTGTTGCTCTGCAACTGAGCCAACATGCTAGAGATTTATGGATTCCATTGCTCTTCATGCTCTTTATTTTGTGTATGTGTTCCCTCTGCTTTGCCCCACAGGGAACATCACATCACAGGGTTGGTGCAAGCTGAAGAAAGCTGTCACTGACTCTCTGAAAATGGTCCCCAGTGGGACACACCCACAGGGAGAGACTGTCTCAGGCTGACCCTTGCAATGCACTAGACTTGTAGAAGCCAAGAGGGAGAGGAGACCCTGACACAGCCTCGGGAAGGGGGGGGTTGCAATAGGGATAGGTCATATCTGGCATGTTTTCCACAGCTGTTTCCTAAGTAATAATAATAGGAATAATGATCTAAAAGAGTGGGTCCCATATGTAGCTTATGCAGCCTTGCTTATTTGAAATTCAACTTCCTGGTCTTACTTTCTGAATTCTCAATTGAGGAATATCTGGTGGAATCCAGTAATCTGTGTTTTTAACCATCTCCCCTGAATAATTCTTCATCAGTCACCATGGCAGCTAATCATGACATTCAGAACTCACTGAACTGAAAAGTGACAATGAAAAAAAAAAGGGAGGAAAAATAGAGACAGACAAACAAAAAGGTCAAGGCACCATTCATTGGCATTTTAGGAACTTTCCTGAAATAATAATTGAAGGTTTTGCTTTGACGGTGACTCTTTCAAGACGCAGCACGGCTGCAAGCAGATACAGGCACACTTTCATCTAAAATAGTCCAGTCGGAGCTTCCCTGGTGGTCCAGTGGTTAAGAAGCTGCTTTGCACTGAAGGGGACACAGGTTCAATCCCTGATCAGGGAACTAAGTTCCCACATGCCTCGGGGTGACTAAAACCTGCATACCACAACTACTGAACCCACAAGCCACAACTAGAGAGTCTGACTGCCTCAATAAAAGATCCTGCATGCTGCCACTGAGACCCGATACCGCCAAATACATGTTTTAAAAATAATAAAATTAATAATAATAAAAAATAAGTAAATAAAGCAATCTAGTCATTTATTGAATAATTACTATGTGCCAGGCCCTGGACACAGAACTTTACATGCATGAGCTTCATCTGTTGTTGTTTAGTTGCTAAGTCATGTTCGACTCTGCGACCCCATGAACTGCAGCATGCCAGGCATCCCTGTCCTTCACTGTCTAAGTTTGTTCAAAGTCACATCCATTGAGTTAGTGAATGCTATCCAACCAGCTCATCCTCTGTCATCCTCTTCTCCTCCTGCCCTCAATCTTTCCCAGCATCAAGGTCGTTTCCAGTGAGTCAACTCTTTTCATCAGGTGGCCAAAGTATTGGAGTTTCAGCTTCAGGATCAGTCCTTCCAATGAATATTCAGGGTTGCTTTCCTTTGGGATTGGCTGGTGGTAGAGAGAGACTTAACAGAGATCTTGACACAACCCTGCCCGTCTTGCTCAGGATTGTGTCAGTTTCAAGTGACAGAAAGCCAGCTCCATTAAGCTCTTTTGAGGGGTTGGGAGTGTGGAGAAGGGAGAAAGCAGGTGATGCATTGTCCCTGTAACTTTAAAGGCCAAAGGGTGATCTTCCTGGGTTCAGGAAAGGCTCACATTTTGCGGTCAGTGCTGGATCCATCTCTTGGACAGCCTTTCTCCACCCAACAGCTGAGATGACTGCTAACAGCCCAGCACTCATCTCTTTCTCATTTAGTCCATGGAAAGTGACCTCCCTTTTCATGAACCTCAGAGACACAGTCTTGAAAATACTCTGACTGATCTTGTCTCAATCACATGACTACCCCTGAACCAATCACTATGGCCAGAGAGATCATTCATTCAACAACCATAATAAATGTATATTGAGTACTTTCTTGATGTCTGGAACTCTTCAAGGTATGTGGAAATACATCAGCGAACAGAAGACAAATTTCTACCCTCAACAGATCTTATATTCTAGAAGAACATACAGACAATTGACATGTAAACAAATACATTTTAATCATTTATTTTATTTGTTATTAATATTTATTTCGGCTGTGCTGGGTCTTCATTGCTGTGTGGGGGCTTTTGCTGGTTGCAGCAACTGCGGCTGCTCTTCTTTGTGGTGCACGGACTTCTCATTGCAGTGGCTTCTCTGGTTGCAGAGCACAGGCTCTGGATCCACGGGCTTCAGCAGTCGCAGCATGAGGGCTCAGTCGTTGGTGTTGCATGGACTTAGTTGTTCTGCAGCATGTGGAATCTTCCTGAACGAGGGATCAAACATGTGTCGCCTGCATTGGTAGATGGATTCTTATCCATTGGGCCACCAAGGAAGTCCTAAACAAATACATTTCTTAAACTACAATCAATTTCAGATGGAGATAACTTCTATGACACAGACTGATTAGGGAAATGTACTAAAGTTTGGCCAGAGGGCCATACTTCATCCAGAATGACCAGTTAAGACCTCTCTGAAGAGGTGATAGGTGAAGGTGTCACTCAGATGATGAGAGGGAAGCAGCCATATGACTTGAGTCCAAGCAGAATGACTAGCAGGTGCAAAGGCCCTGGGGTAGGAATGAGCTTAGAGGAGCAGAAAGATGGGCAGCCCAGCTAGACTGCAGCACATGAGCAGGGAAGAAAATGAGATTTGGCAGACTAGCAGGGAAACAGGGCTTCAACCCCAGAAGTTTGACTTTCAAGTCCTCTGATCTTAACTTCTCTATCTCCTCTTGCTCAGTGAAGGCCTATCTCTGGTCAGTCAGAACAGATCTGCTATACACCGTGCCACTCCTCTTAGTGCATGGCTAGGGAATTTTCTTTGAACAAACGAACTGTTTTAAACACCTCACCACCTAGCTGGTGGGTTCCTGCTGCTCTTCCAGCAATGGTAGAATTCAAATGCAGAGCTAAGTCAAGTTAACTGCCTCTGTAAGTTCTCAGTGGGTCTTCACCCAGACTCAAACCTTAGCCCAAGCAAAATGCTTTGGCAAAGTTTACTTGGGTGGGAATGTGGAAATTGATGAACAGTCTTTTCCCTTTTCTTTTTCACTTTCCTATGCCTCTGGGCTCAGGGTTTCTGGCCAAGGTCAGAGGTACGAAAATACCACAAGAAAGGAGATCTTTGAAGTGATCATCTGTTCAGCTGAGGGGGAGGTGGTGTTGCCCAAAGGCTCACCCAGGAATGCAACCTTCTGGAGCTCTAGACAGAGAGCCTGGGAGGCCCCAAGAGACATGTGGAAGCCTCCAAGTTGATTTGGAAAAACATCTGAACTTCTGGTTGGGGCTCTGATCCAAGGCTGTAGCCCTCTGAGAGACTTCATTTGCCCTCAGCCAATCAATGGAAGCCACCTGTTTGAGATCTGAGCTGGTGGGACCACCACCTTCAATTTCAGGAACCTTAGGGGCCAGATGCTGAAGTGTTCTTTCAGATTGTACCCTGGAATCTCTTGTTCTCCAGTACAAGAGCTTAGACCAAGTCATATGACCACATAAATGACAGGTCTAGGAAAGTGGTGGTTTCATGGGTAGATTTCACTAGGCATTGCTATGGGTCTCAAAGCGAGACTCATAAACCAGAAGCATAAACATCCCCTGGAAGAAGTGCAGAATCTCAGACTCCACCCCTAGATCTATTGAATCAGACTCTGCAGTTCAACTTGATCTCAGTTAATGTGCATGTACGTGGAAGTTTGACAAGAGCAGAGCTGGACGAACTTTGGCCACCTGATGCCAAGAGCCAGCTCATTGAAAAATGAGTCACCTGATGCTGGGAAGGATTGAGGACAAGAGAAGAAAGGGGCAACAGAGGATGAGATGGCTGGATGGCATCACTGACTCAATGGACATGAATCTGAGCAAACTCTGGGAGATAGTTTAGGACAGGGAAGCCTGGCATGCTACAGTCCATGGGGTTGCAAAGAGTCAGACACGACTTAGCAGCCAAACAACAACAACAGACAAGCTTTATCATATATTCAGAGTGCTTCCACTGCTTCTGCTGTGTCCTTGGCAGACATCATTAATCAATCACAGAGTTATTTCCTTCCAAGCTCAGAATCATTGCAAGTCATGATTCCAGGTAGCACTGGCCAACATGAGTGAGTCTAAGATGCAATCCACCTTCTACACCAGTGTCAACACTTTTAAGAGTTTTGCGACACTTTCATTTTTGTCAATATCCTCCCAGTGCTAGGTATAGCCATGCACACATCAGAAGTGCCTGATCAATGTTTGTGGAATGAGTATCATCCCCCCCGCCACCAACACTGCCTATTTAAAAAATTTTCCTGTGACATTTTTTCTACCCCAGCCCCCATCCCCAGAAAATTAGAATTTCCATTGGACAGGCATGCAGTCCAGCATCCCTTCTGTCTTGAGTTTTGTTGTTGGCACCTATTGGAAAGTTGAAATGAGTTTTTAAAGATGTTGGGGTCTTCATGAAGACACATGGGAACCTGTCTTGCTGGCATGTGGACCTCAAACTATGCAAGCTTTCTCTGGGACATGGCCCCTTGTCCCAGATGATAGCCCTAAAGATGGCAGCCATGTGAACGGGGTTGCAGGCAGAGGTGGGGAGGGGGGAGTGGGTAGCAAAGGCAGAAGGCACAGTTGGACTCATGGGGCCCCAAAGACAGAGCAATAATGATTATAAATAGCATCCTTTGGATGGCCGTTTGATGTACTGTCCAAGGCCAGGTGGAAAATCTTTCCTTCCTTGACTTTCCCCACTAATTGCCTTCCCCTCATTTTTCAATAAAGATTCTGAGTCCAGTTGGTTGCTTGTCTAGAGCATTTGTTTCCCATTAGAATACCTTTTGTGATTTCAGTGTGTTATGCTAGGTAATTGCTTTAATAACAAACCGAGGAAAGACTTTTGAATATTTTAGGAAGTAATTTTTTTTTTTTCTCCAATGAAAACTCTAACAGACACTGACAGAGGACTTGGGAATAGCCAAAGAGAAAAAAAAGAAAGAGTGGTGGGGGGAGATGGGAGAGGTACCAGATTTATTGGCCAGCAGTTGCAGGTGGAGATCAGCATCGAGGGTCTTCTCCCACTGCAAGGAGAGTTTTCGGGGGTGATGATGCTCGTGAACAGAGAGAGAGGGAGCTTAAATACTTGGCAAGCTTGGAGTGGGTGAGCATGAAGCAACATCTATCCTGTGATTAATAGGGAGGGAGCTCTAGGGATACATGTTAGTTTGGGTATAGAGTTTGGAAAATAATGCATTTGGGGAGGGGAGGCTGTTTCTCTATGGAATTTGCCCATCATGCCCAGGAGCACTCAGCACGTTCTGTGTGTATGTAATTCATTCAGAAGTGCTAAATGGCCTGACCAGGGTAAACAGCAAATCTATTTGTTCAGAAGCAAGAGTGCAATGTACCACATGTAATGTACTTTGTCTTATTTAATTGCCCTCACAACACTTGGCTGGATTAAAAAAATCAATAATGGATAACACTTATAGAGTGCTTACTATGTCATGCCTCAAAGCTTTTACATATATTAATGGGTGTAAGCTTTGCAATAAGCCTGTAAGTATAATTGTTATCTGTTTGGCAGATGAGGAAACTAAGGTGCAGAGAGGTTAAGGTCAAGGATGCTCAAGAAGTGAGTTGCAAAGACCAGCATTTGATGTCAGATGTCTGACCCCAGAGTCTGTGCGCTTAGCCTCTGTCTATACGATTCAGTCGTAACTGCAGAAAGTATAGGATCAGGCTCCCTTGTACTGGCCATCGGCTGTCAAGACAAAAACGTGGTGCTGTGCTTATCCAATATCCAGTGTGTCAGGCACTGTGCTCAAGCCACTGGGAGGATAAAGAGGTAAAGGATGGCAGAAGCAGGGGCTGCTGCAGCTGCCCAGTGATTGCTGGTGGTGTTCTGAATTAGGGAGTGACAATGAGGAGAGGGGATCCAATTCAAAATAGATTAGAATGTACTCATGACAGGACTCCTCAGACTTGACTCTCACCACCAGACACATCCACAACTGAGTGTCATTTCCGCTTTGGCCCAGCTGTTTCATTCTTTCTGGAGCTATAAGTAATTGCCTCCACTGATGGCTCAGTGGTGAAGAATCTGCCTGCAATGCAAGAGACCCGGCTTCAATCCCTGGGTCGGGAAGATCCCCTGGAGAAGGAAATGGCAACCCACTCATGTGTTCTTGCTTGGAGAATTTCCATGGACAGAGCAGCCTGGTGGGCTACAGTCCATGGGGTCACAAAGAGTTGGACATGACTGAGTGACTAACACACACTTCCCCTAGAGCGTATTGGACACCTTCCAACCTGGGGGGAGGGGGCTTTCATCTTACAGTGTCATATCTTTTTACCTTCTCATACTGTTTATGGATTTCTTATGTCAAGAATACTGGAGTGGTTTGCCATTCCCTCTTCCAGTGGACCACGCTTTGTCAGAACTCTCCACTATGACTTGTCCATCTTGGGTGGCCTTGCCTAGCATGACTAGCTTCTTTGAGTTACACAAGCCCCTTCACCAGGAGCCATTAATCAGATGCTCAAACCTGGGGTGTAGATGGGGGATGATAAGACTGTTAGAGAGATAAGAAAATCAATGGTTGACTTCTGAGAATGAAGCATCTCAGACATGACCCCTATTCTGGCTAGTCCAGGAAAATGCAAGTGGCAAATGGGCTTCATTTCTTCTGCCAACTCCCATGGACTGGAAGCAGCTTGAAGTTAAAGATTTTGCTTCATATCCAATGCACTGAGTGTTCCCTAGCACCCTGAACAGGGCCTGGCACATTTGAGGCCCTCAATTGATAGTTGATGAAGGAAGGATCAGAGATGGCAGTCACAAGGATCAGGGCTGCGTCTGGACTCATGATGAAAAGAGCATAGGAATCGATCAGTGACGCCAGCAGATGTGGAATGGGGATGTATATATATGGCACTTATTGTTTATCTGATGCTCCATGGAGACACATATTCCTTCTTCTGTTCATTCATTGGTTTAATCACTTATTTGTTTATTCAAGAAACACTTATTGGGCACCTACTATGTGCCAGGTCTTTGGGCAATGCTTTGGGGATATGACATTTGAAGCAACAGACATTGTCTCTGAACTGATGGAGAGGCTTGACTCAATGTTTGACAAGATCTAGTGGAATCTTACAGTCTGGAAATGAAAGTTCAAATGTTAGTCACTTAATAGTGTCTGACTCTTTGTGACCCCATAGACTGTACCCTGCTGGACTCCTCAGTCCATGAAAATTCTCCAGGCAAGAATACTGAAGTGTGGCCATTCCCTTCTCCAGGTATCTTCCTGACCCAGGGATTGAACCTGGGTCTCCTGCATTGCAGGCAGATTCTTTACCATCTGAGCCACCAGGGAAGCCCTGGAGTCTGGAGTCCTGGGCCAATTAGCATGAGATCATTTGATCCTATTCATGCCTGGAAGCAGCCAAGTACCTCTCAGGAAGAAGCAGTACTCAGAGCTTCTGGAAGCAAAGGTTCTGAACCCTTCCAATCCACTTCTCTTTGTTCCTTCCACAAAGGAATGTTGATTTATACACAAAACCTCACAGGGTCCATGGACAGGTGCCAGAAATCTTGTTTGATGTCTTTGTTGGTCTCTGCCCTTTGCTCACCCTGTCATGTTGCCAGAGGTCAGAGTGAGTCAGCTTACCCAGCTGTAGAATGGGCTCATGCATATGCATTACAAGGGCTTGGCCCACCTCTGCAAGGGTGTCTCAGAGGCCCTGGAAGCTGCTGCCTGGCTGTGATACTGATCATAAAAACCTGTGATATTTGTACAACCCTTGAGCCTTTTTAAAGGAAGTAGCCACCCTTCACTTATCTCACCACCTTCTGGGGTAGATAAAGCAGGGTTATTATCCCAAGTTTATAGCTCCAGAGGCTCAGAGAGGTTCAGGGACATGCCTAAGGCCACCAAAGAATACTGAGATAATGTGGATTTTGAAAGAACTCAGAAAAATGAATGGAAGAGTTAGGATGGAATAGCAATATAAACATGTTTATGAGAGAGAGAGAGTATGTGTATATACTAGTCAGAATTCTCTAGAGAAACAGAACCAATAGGTGATGATAGATAGATGATATTTAATAGATAGATCAAGGGCTTCCCAGGTGGTACAGTGGTAAAGAATCCACCTGCCAATGCAGGAGACTCAAGAGATGTGGGTTCCTTCCTTGAATCAAGAAGATCCCCTGGAGGAAGAAATTGTCCAGTATCCTTGCCTGGGAAACCCCATAGACAGAGAAGCCTGTTGAGCTACAGTCCATGGGTTCACAAAGAGTCAGATACAAGTGAGTGACTGAGCACACACAGATAGATGATAGATGCTAATTAGTTTCAGTCTTGTCTGACTCTTTGCAACCCCATGGACTGTAGCTCGCCAGGCTTCTCTGGCCATGGAATTCTCCAGGCAAGAATACTGGAGTGGGTTGTATTCCCTTCTCCAAAAGAGCTTCCAGGCCCAAGGATTGAACCTGGGTCTCCTGCATTGAAGGCAGATTCTTTACTGTCTGAGCCACCTGGGGAACCCTTATTTCAATAAAAATTAATGAAAAACATGTACACTTTAGGGCCCCACTTCAGGGACTTAGATTCAATAAGCTGGGGGCAGGACCTCTGAATCTGAGTTCTAACAGGAAGCTGGTCTAGAGAGCACACTTGAGAAAAGATCATAATATGCGGTGTGTGGCCCTGAGTCACCTGTGATGGAAAAGTCGAGGTTAAAGAAGAGAAAGCTAAGGTCTTGAGCAGAAATGCCCTGCGTCACCGAGATTCCTGGAGATGAACATGTCCCCTTTCCACTCTCCCTTGGTGAGACCCAAGGAGGCAGATCATTTTTCCTTCCAATGGGAATTAGCCTTTGGGGAAGGGTAGGAGGATAGAAAGCAGGGTGGGGAAGGCAGATGATATAAGAGATCAATAGGAGGAGGGTGCTAACACAACTGACCACACATGGTGTGAGAGATGTGTGTGTCTGTCCGTAAGTTCAATGTCTGATATCCACAGTTCTATAGGATGGCTGACATAGGCTTTGGAGCCAGATGGTTCTATTTTCTCATCCTGGCTCTGTCTCATACAGATCTAGATGACCTTGGACAGCTGACTTAACCATTCTGAACTTCTGCTCAAGACCTTAACCTTCATCTACAAAATGGGGAGAGTTATAGAACCTACCTCATAAGATTGCTGTGAGGACTGATAACCCCCTCTCCAGACATTGGGCCAACAACACTCTGGTTCAGCTGGTAAAGAATCTGCCTGCAATGCAGGAGGCAGAGTTTCAATCCCTGAGTGGGAAACATCCCCTGAAGAAGAAATTGGCAGCCCATTCCATTATTCTTGCCTGGAAAATCTCATGGACAGAGGAGCTTGGTGGACTATAGTCCATGAGGTCACAGAGAGACAGACAGGACTTAGCAATGAAAACATACCACCAACCTCCAAACATTTATTGAGTAATTTCAGGAGCCAGGCATTGTGCTAGGTTCTGGAGACACTGAAGTAGCCAACACAAGCAGAAATTCTGCCCTTTCAGAATGTCTATTCTAGTGGGTGAGTATGAAGTTCTTGGCATGAGCTGTCTAGAGCTGTCATCTTTCCAATGTCACAAACAAGGATCCTGAAGCTCAGGATGAGTAAGCCCTTGTTCCTGGTCATACAGCTAGGGAGAGATCAAGCTGGGGTTTGGTTTTGTTCTGAAGCTCCTTCTCTCTAGACTCTCCTTTAGTCAAGCGGTGGTTAAGGGAGAAGGGTAGCACTCTCAATGTAGAGAAAAGAGAGTGGTTGTTCAAAAGAGTCTGCTTGAAAGGAGAAGACAAGTTTGGGCTGACTTGGCCCATGGCCTTGCTGCTATAACAAAGCATTTTGTCTCTTCCTTTCTCTGGGCGACTCGGAGTTAATCAAGAAACCCAAACAGGGATGACCCAAGATTGAACTAGTCTGGCAAGGAATAGTACAAGGAAGAAATTAGCCAACAGCTGAAGCCATTCCAACAAACAAGGGTATTTCTTGGGCAGGATCCAGGATGGCACCAACTCTGAGAGCCTCTATTGTATAGTCTGGAGAAGGATGAACAAGAGCAGAAAATGTATTTCTGATCTTAGAGCTCTCAAAGACGAGAAGGAACCTGGTTATTCTTAGCTGTGTCTGGGGGTTCAGCAAAAGCATTCTGGCTGAATTAGAGACAACCAGAGCATTTATTAACTCCCTCCCAGTTGCAGCCTGGCCGCTAAAGCAGATTCCAGGAGATGTTATCTGGAAGATGCATCACTGTGTATAAATATTTCAGAGGTCAGGACCCAACACGGAGTTTGAACTTTTAAGGGCCTGAGTGTGTTTATCAAAGGATGGATGTTTAGGCTTCATCGCTGGGTGCTGGGTAATCTAGCAATCACTTGGATGGCTGCTCAGAGCAAATGTGGATGGTCTTATGAGGTCTGGGATAGGTTCCAGTGTAGCATCAAAAAAAAAAAAAAAATTCTTACATGGATAGTTCTGGCTCTTCATCCTTAGGGCATCTTCAGGCAGGAGTCCTCCAACCGAAAGTTTAGAGAGTCTAACCATTTCATAAGAATCTCCTAATAAAATACATCTGAAGTTTTAATGGTCATGGGAGGAGTATCTGGAGAGCTTGTTAAAAGAGAAATTTGATTAGGAGATTGGAGGTGAGTCCTGAGTCTCCACTTTAACAAACTCTCACGTGGGGCTGATTCTGTTGGTCCACGCCCATGCTTTCAGTAGCAAGTTTCAGCATCTTCTGACGGACCTCATATAGCCATGTTGCTTATTATAAAGTATGGTTTGAGAATGCATTTGCATCAGTGAGGAATGCATTCAGCTGCAAGTAAGAGAATATTTAGCCTCAGTGACTGAAATCAATAGGGGATTTCAAAGGTGATGTGTAAAAAGTATAGAGGCAGGAAATTCCTGTTATTGTGAGCGTCAGTGATCAAAGGTCTTTTTTTTTTTTTCTTCTCCTCCATTCATTTTCATGCTTGTAACTCCACAAATGCAATACACCTGTTGTGCTTTCAAGCATCTATGTCCATACCCTAGGTGTAAACGAGAATCCAAGGAGTGGGCACCAGTAGCAGCCGTCTCAGTTTATGCCACATCAGTAACACGGACTGCATGGCTGCCTCTCATTCTATGACCCTAAGATCACAAACAGCTTTTTAAAAAATATATTTATTTCTTTGACTGTATTGGGTCTTATTTGCAACATACAGAATCCTCATTACATCATGTGAGATCTTTAGTTGTGACACACTGGCTCAGTAGTTGTGGCACATGGACTTAGTTGCTCTGTGGCATGTGGGGTCTTAGTTCTCCAATCAGGGATTGAACCCACATCCTCTGCATTGCAAAGCAGATTCTTAAGTACTGGACCTCCGGGGAAGCACCACAGAAATAGGTTTAACTGAGCACTTGCTGAGCTTTGTTAATTTGAGGAAGGAGGGATGGATATATGGATATTGAATAAGCAGTCAATTGTATCTGTCACCCTGTTGCTTAACCCACTAGACTTAAAACATGAAGAAGAAACTGGACACTGATGAATATTACAAAAAAGAAAGAAAAGAAAACTATCCAGGTGACGCTAGTAGTACAGAATCTGCCTGCCAATGCAGGAGACATAAGAGACACGGGTTCAATCCCTGGGTCAGAAGATCCCCTGGAGGAGGAAATGGCTACCCACTCCAGTATTCTTGCCTAGAGAATCACATGGACAGAGGAACCTGGAGAGCTACAGTCTGTAAGGTCACGAAGAGGTGGACACGACTGAAACGACTTAGCAGGCACATCATCATTGAAGACTTAGTATATAATAAGGACTGTGTTGATTGATTTTTACACAGGTTTTTTCCATTTAGTCCACAAAATCCTTCAAGATAGAGACTCCTTTCTACTCTCAGTGGCCTTATTTCAATTTCTCAAATATAGCATGTTATCCCGTCATGGGGTTTTTCACAAGCTGTCTCTTCTGCTTAGAATGTTCTCCCTCCACCTCCCTTTTGCTGCTAAGTGTTTAACAACTGGCTCTCTTGCTTGAGGAGAAGCCAAACAAAATCATAAAAAGATCACAAAAAGAAAAGGCTGATCTGTAGCAATTGCCGATTTCTGTGGTGTAAATACTCCCACCATGGCCAATTTCACACTATTAACATGATGTCACTGAACACAGAGCTGGGGAGAGAAGCTCATCATGATACACTATTTCCACCATATGGCTTTAATAGTCATAAATAACCTTGAGAGCATAGATACAAGTCAAGTGTAGCATGATAATTAGGATATGATGAGTTTTGAGAATTTATTACTTTTAAATATTTAATGTTTATATAAGTTAATTTTTTTCTTTTAGCAGTTTTTATGGAAGTATAGTTGCTATACAATAGTGTAATATAGAAGTGACAAGGGTAGAAGTTAGTGATTCACAATTTTTAAAGGTTATATTTCATTTAGAATTATTATAAAATATTAACTATATTTCCCATGTTGAACAATATATGCTTGTAGCTAATTTTATACTAATTGTTTGCACTTCTTAGTCCCCTAACACTTCATGGCAAACAGATGGGGAAACAGTGGAAACAGTGGCTGACTTTATTTTTTTGGGCTCCAAAATCACTGCAGATGGTGACTGCAGCCATGAAATTAAAAGAAGCTTACTCCTTGGAAGGAAAGTTATGACCAACCTAGATAGCATATTAAAAAGCAGAGACATTACTTTGCCAACAAAGGTCTGTCTAGTCAAGGCTATGGTTTTTCCAGTAGTCCTGTATGGATGGGAGAGTTGGACTATAAAGAAAGCTGAGTGCAAAAGAATTGATGCTTTTGAACTGTGGTGTTGGAGAAGACTCTTGAGAGTCCCTTGGACTGCAAGGAGATCCAACCAGTCCATCCTAAAGGAGATCAGTCCTGGGTGTTCATTGGAAGGACTGATGTTGAGGCTGAAACTCCAATACTTTGGCCACCTGATGCAAAGAGCTGACTCATTTGAAAAGACCCTGATGCTGGGAAAGATTGAGGGCAGGAGGGAAGGAGACGACAGAGGCTGAGATGGTTCAATGGCATCATCGACTCAATGGACATGAGTTTGGGTAGACTCCGGGAGTTGGTGATGGACAGGGAGGCTTGGCATGCTGTGGTTCATGAGGTCGCGAAGAGTCGGACACGACTGAGTGACTGAACTGAACTGAACACTAAACTCTCCCTCCACCTTCCCTCTGTCCACAGGTAGCCACTAATTTGTTCTCTATATTTGTGAGTCTACTTCTTTTTTGTTATACTCACTAGTTTGTTGTACTTTTTAAGATTCTACATGTAAGTTATATCAGATTAGTCTTTCTCTGTCTGACTTATTTCAGTAATCATAATGCCCTCCAAGTCGATCCATGATGCTGCAAATGGCAAAATGGCATCCTTTTTCATGGCTGAGTAGTTTTCTGTGTCATATATACACACCACATCTTCTTTATTCATTCATCTGTTGATGAGCACTTAGGTTGCTTGTATATCTTGGCTTTTGTAAATAATGCTATTATGAACATTGGGGTGAATCTATCTTTTCAAATTCGTGTTTTTGTTTTTTTTCAGATATATACCCAGGAGTAGATATATAAGTGAACTCTTAATTATGACTGTGCTTCATACACACCTTGCAAAGCTGCTGAAAATCGAACTCTTAGCTCTCATGCAGCCTGTGGGCCAGCTCCAGCATAGCAGAGCCACTGCCCAAATGATTTATAGATCTTGTATATGAATATATGATATAATAGTGATTCATATACATAATGTATATATGAATCACTTTGCTGTGCACTTGAAACTAACATAACATTGTAAATCAACTATACTTTAGTTTTAAAAATTGTTTAAAAATACAAGAGTAAGTAACATCAGGATTTTGATTATTTGTTTGAACCACTGAATGGGCTTCCCTAGTGGCTCGGTTGGTAAAGAATCTGCCTGCAATGCAGGAGACCCAGGTTTGGTCCCTGAGTTGGGAAGATCCCCTGGAGAAGGGAATGGCTACCCACTCCAGTATTCTTGCCTGGAAAACCCCATGGGCAGAGGAGCCTGGTGGGCTACAGCCCATGGGGTCACAAAGCATCGGACATCACTGAGCCACTAACACTTTCACACTTTGAACCATTGAATGAACCAGCACTGGGACTGCTCTTCCTCTGGGTGATGTTATGCCAGATTTTATATCTTACAGATGCATACACATATGAACATTCAAACACTAGACATCTCGTTTCAGTTGATTTTATTGCCTGCACCTGAAGTCATACTAACAGACACAGGCCTTTGAAATCTAAGTGGCATGAAGACAGGGCTTTTGTATACCTGACTCATGAAGAATTAGCCTCCCTCCCCCCGTCCCATCCTGGTCGCTGACACATAGCTGCACACATATAATTGCACACACATAGTTGCACATCAGCAAGTTGAAGTTTGGTGTTCCTGAGAGCACCCTTGTGATTTACAAGGTACAACAGGCTCCAGGAGAAGCCAAGCAGGAGAGATCAGAGCCCCAAAGAAATACTTTCTGGGCAGAGACACATGGATGAACTCCATTTATAGACCTTGCATAGGGCGCGATTGAAAGGACGCATGATCACTTTCTTGGCTAACCCAATAAAATGTCTGTCTGTTAAATAATAAGCCAACAAAATTTGACACCTAAAGCCCCTTGAATTATAAACTACAAAACCGTAAATGAATGAAATTGCATTTTTTAGCAAAGCCCAGGCTTTAGGCAGAGCCTGCAGGAACTTCTTTGGAAGGCCTGTCTGAACGGACATGTTGTTCAGTTGCTCAGTCCTGTTTGACTTTTTGTGACCCCATGGACTGCAGCATGCCAGGCTTCCCTGTCCTTCACCATCTCCTGGAGTTTGATCAAACTCCTGTACACTGAATCGGTGATGCCATCCAACAATCTCATCCTTTGTCAGCCCCTTCTCCTCCTGCCTTCAATCTTTCCCAGCACCTGGGTCTTTCCCAATGAGTAGGCTCTTTGCATCAGGTGGCCAAAGTATTGGAGCTTCAGCTTCAGCAATAGTCCTTCCAATAAGTATTCAGGGTTGGTTTCCTTGAGGATGGGCTGGTTTGATCTCCTTGCTGTCCAAGGAGTCAAATAGAAACCCTGCCATCTGTTTGATGTTTCAATCAACAAATATCCACTGAGTATCTACTCTGTGCCCAGCTTTGTTCTCAGTGCTGGGGATACTGAGAACAGAATAAGGCACATTCTCCCCTCCAATGGTCATGGCTAGACTGTATGGAACACTCACTCTGTGTTCCATTCTGATTGCTTTACTTTTATACCCCACGACCCGCCTACAAGTTAGATAGAAGTTTCATCCCATTGTACAGATGAGAAAACTGAGGTCCAGAGACATAAAATGATTTCCCAACATCACACAGCTAGCACACATAGAACCAAACAGGGAAGTGAATATGTCCAAAACTTAACTTCTTTTAAATATAATTTTTTTTTTTTTTTTTGGCTACACTGCGAGGCATGCAGAATCTTTGTTCCCCAACCAGGGATTGTACCTGAACCCCCTGCTGTGGAAGCATGGAGTCTTAGCCCCTGGACCACCGGGGAAGTCCCCAAAGCTTAACTGTTGATCTTCCCTGTGATATATGTCTCTGTATCAGCCCAGCCTCACTCCCCTTCCTCATCCCTGCATGAGGATTTCTCAGCCTCGGGACTATTGACATTCAGGCTGGATCATTTCTTTGTGGTGGGGGCTTCCTGTGCAAATGCGTTTAATAGCATTCCTGGCCTCTACCCATTAGAAGCCAGTAGCATGTCCCAGTTCTTGACAACACACACTGTCTCCAGATGTCAGTCCTGGGAGGGCGGGTGGGGGGGGGGGGTGGGCAACGTTACCCCTGGTTGAGAATCACTGGATTTCAGCCTTCCCTTCTCAGTATCAGTGGCTACCTCTCTCTGATTCCTCATCTCGTAAACCTCAGAGTCATGCCTGACTCCTCTTGGTCTCACGTTCAGTCCTTGACCAGTTGTCCATCTGACATCCGCTCTCTCTCCTCTACGGGCACCCCAGCCACCACCCTGTTATTTCACCAGCCTCCAACTGCTCTCCCCAACTCTATTCTTCCCACTCCCATTTATTCTCAGCAATCGATGTTTTCAGACCATTGTTCAGAGGGTGTCAGCCTTCAGCTCAAAACCCCTTTGTGGCTCCCCAGTTCCCTTCGAGCAAAAACCACATCCATATGACGAGTCGTAAGCCCTCTCAGCACCCACTCCCCCATCTCATCAGGGCCTCTGAGGAGGCGCCCCTCTTTCCTCATCGTCCACCACACCCCCCATCCCTCAATCTGCCCAGGTTACACTGGCTTCCTTCCCAGTTTTCCAAAATACCAGATGTATTCGTCTGCGTGGGCTGCCATAAGCACAATCCCACAGACTGGGAGGCTTAAATGACAGAAACATATTTTCTTATGGTTTTGGTGACTGGAAATCCAAGGCCATGGTATCATCTGGACTTGTTTCTGGTGAAGTCTCTCCTTCCAGCTAGTATTAATAGATGGCTTCTTTCTCAGGGGCCCACTTAGGGCCTTTTTGCTGTGTGTACGCCATGCTGGGGTCTTCCTGTTTTTATAAGGACATCAGCCCTCTGGGATCACAGTCCACTCTGATGACTTCATTTGACCCTAATTACTTCTTTAAAGGTCCTATCTGCAAATGCAGTCACATGGGGGTTAGGGCTTCAACATAAGGATTTGGGAGTCACTGTTCGGGGCTTCCCAGGTGGCTCACCTGCAACAAAGGAGATGCAGAAGACATGGGTTTGGCCCCTGAGTCAGGAACCACCTGGAGGACGAAATAGCCACCCACTCCAGTATTCTTGACTGGAGAATTCCATGGACAGAGGAGCCTGGCTGGCTACTGTCCACGGGGTCGCAAAAGAGTCGGACAGGACTGAGCACACCATGGCAGCACTCAGCCCATAGCACTAGGACCCTTCTGCTTCTGCTGACTCTTCCTAGACCCTGGAATGCCCCTCCACCACTGATCTGCACTTCTTGCAAGTCCTTACTCCAAAGTTGCCTTTCCTACAATGTCTAGACTGACTGCAGTGCTGTGCTTCGTCATTCAGTCGTGTCCGACTCTGCAACCTGATGGCTCCTGATGCAGGGTAAATGTTTAATAGTCTCTGAATGAATGGGTGACATGGTGGGTCCAGAATTCAGTCCCAGGAATTGTGACCCCAGAATCCATAGTCTTAGCATGTAAAGGATACTGCCTCACAGACTGGGATGGGAAGGAGATTTATAAATAGATAATTTAGATAATTTCAAAACAATGTGATTAATGAAATAACAGAGTTATATGCAAAATGCAAAGTTAGCAAAATGTGATATTCTTTGCCCACCTGGGACATGTTTGTATGAGTGTGTGTGTGTGTGTGTGTGTGTGTGTGTGTGTATCTTGTGGGGCAAGATGCTATTCAAGAAGAGTTCCCAAAAGAAAATATGAAGACACTTACTCTTTTAAAACATCAAAAGTAACTTTTTATCAGGATTACAGAAGAAATACATGTTGGCTGTCAAAAATGTCAGAAAACACAGATCAGCAGAAAAGGAAATAAATCACTATATCCCCATCTCTTTTTAATACATGTGTATGTATGACTTCTAGAAATGTTTGTATTTTTTCCCTTTAAGGTGGAATTGTACTCCAAATGGTAGCTTCTGCTCTACTTTTTCAACTTATGTATCCTCTAGGGGCATCTTTGGGTGGGTATTGAGGGATGAAGAAGAGTTTAGCAGGCTGGTAGAGGGAGGCAGATGTCCCTAGTAGAGGTAGAGGGAAGTATGAAAAGATGGGGGAAGCATGGCCAATTTGTCATGCTTGAGTCAGCTGCAGTATAGGAGGTGGGAAAACATACAGGGGATGGGCAGGGAGTGAAATTAGGAAGATCCTGTGTTCCTGACGGTTCTGACTTTGTCCTGTGGGTAGTGTTTCCTCAAGCATAGAACACAGACCATCAGTGGAATGGGACAATATTTTAGGAGGTAATAAAATAATGCTGAAGCACATAAAGAGAATTATTCACCTTTTCATTCTCTCTAGTCCTTCTCATAGAGTAGAGCAGAAATTCTTAGTTACTAATACATCTTTAACACCCCTCTAGAACTTGTGAGCTCCCTACTGAGAACTAAAGAAGAAGTTCAGGCTCAGAGTCTTTAACAAGCAACTACTTAGAATGTTATAAAATAATTTTGTCTTAGTTATGCTTCTTGTACTATCATTCTATCTTGTATTCAACAAATACTGAACACCCTCCATGCAGTGCTTCTATTTATGGCAAGTGAAAGGGGGTGATATTATTATTATGATAGGATCATAGTATGGCATTTCTTTGGAACATGTTATGGGCTGAACTGAATTCCCTCCAAATCCATATGTGTGTGTGTGTGCTAAATTGCTTCAGTCATGTACAACTCTTTGTGACCATATGGACTGTAGCCTGCCAGTCTTCTCTGTCCATGGGATTCTCCAGGCAATAATACAAGTGGGTAGCCATTCCCTTCTCCAGGGGATCTTCCCGACCAAAGGACTGAACCTCGGTCTCCTGCTTTGCGGCAGATTCTTTACCATCTGAGCCACCAGGGAAGCCCGAGTAACACAGGGCCCATGGCTATTATTATTTTTGTTGTTGTCATCGCTATTGCTATTGTAACTCGAATGAATGATGAAGATAATGATGGTGATGATGGTAATGATAGCTGAAGTGATCTTAAACAAGGCATTTCACTTTTCTGGGACCCAGTTTTCTCATCTGTAAAATGGAACTAAAAATACCCAGCCATCCCAAGGATCTCTGTGACTTGATGGAAAATACAAAAGGCAAGGTATTAAGAGATGTGGATTCTGCTCCACTTCTCATTCTGTGGAACCTGCAAGCCCCCAAGTCTTATGAACTTCAGTCTCCCCATCTGTAACACAGGATCAACCCCAACCTAGTTAATGTGACAGAACTGCGGCAAAGATCATTTAAGAAGGTAGAAAGGACAACTGCAAAAAGTGGAAATTATCACATGTAACGATAAATCATGATTTGCACCAGGGGTGGAAAGTATTCTTCCATTTTTTTTTTCTATTTTTATCTCTGTCTCACTCCCTATTGAGAATCAAGTAAAGAAGGACACACCTTGGTTGCCCAAGAGAACACTCTTACAAAATTGAAACCAGCTCTCAAAAAAAAAAAAATTCAATCCCAGTCACAGCCCCCAGACCCCAGCCCAACCCTGTCCCTTCAAGAATTAATTTTTTAAAAGCCTATTTCCTGAGAGGGGAGAATCCTGGGGGTGGAGCAAGGAGATCACAGGCACTGTTCATTCTGGGGACCCAGAAGGAAGAGGCCAAACACATCATTTCAGAGGAGGTGCTTACAGCAATTTTGTTTTCTGAGAGTCATGTCATTGCAAGACTCCTGGCCTAATCCCCTGAGATATCACAGTGTCAGGAAAATAACCAAGTGGGATTTGGAAATTAAAGGAGCCCTATTATAAGCCATTTATTTCTGTGGTAACCTGGAGATGAGGAAGGGGAAATGTTGCTGCTACAACAAAAGGCTAGACTACAGACCTTAGGCTCCAGGGCCCTTCAATTACTCTAACCCCCTAGCCTTCCTAGTTCTTTTGGTTATTTTCTTTAAATAACATCTCCCTCCCAAAACATATACACAAACATTATATAAGCTCACTGTCTATAAAATATGGATCCATCCTTGCTACCCCCAAAACAAGAACTGACGTTCCTTAAACATTTACACTTTGCCAGAACTGTACTTTACATGTGCTGCTTATTTAAGCCTCTTCAGGCCTCTTGACAGGTGAATATTTAGTTTTAGAGTTACTGCCAGGAAACCAAAGCTCAGAGTGGTTAAGGAAGTTTCCTAGAATCACACAGCCAGTTACTTGGGAAGCTAGGGTTTGAACCCAGGCATGACAATCGCAATGTAGGTCTGTACTCAGTTGTATCCAATACTTTTGTGATCCCATGGACTGTAGTGCACCAGACTCCTCTCCATGAGATTTTCCAGGCAAGAATACTGAAGTGGGTTGCCATTTCCTTCTCTAGAGGATCTTCCCAACCCAGGGATTGAGCTTGCGTCTCCTGTATTGGTAGGCGGATTCTTTACCACAAGCGCCAGACAATTGCTAGGGCTACACTTTTCACCATGAAATTATATGAAGAACGTCCCAGTGCTTACCTTTAGTAGAAGCTCACTGCAGGATTTTTTTCTGTAAAATAGAGGAGAGCATTTTTTGCCTCATTAAATTTCTGTTCAGCATAACTCTTTGGATTAGAGATTGTTCCCAAAGGGTCAGGCAAAGGTTTTTGTTTTTGTTTTTTTAAATCAAGGCAGCCCCCTTATAATCTTGTCATAAATGTAATTCAAACCACACTACTCGTTTGTTGCCCAGAAAAGGTATGGAACATTATCACTGGCAAAACGGAAGACTCTCCGCTTTCAAGCATGACACCACGTGGTGTGGCTGCCGGGACTGAGTGGGTTTGGTGGATTTTGGGTGTAGTCATTGAGTTCACACAACCCATGTTCCAAATCCTGACTTTGCTTCTTACCCGCTATCTAGCCTTGGCTATAGACTCAATCTCAAGGAGCCCCATTATGCTCATTTGTAAAGTGGGGATGAAAATAAGGACTTACTTCATAGGGTTGTGAGAGAATCAAAGAAAGTCTTTTGCACAATATCTAGCTGGGGTTCCCGAGAGAAGCAGAACCCAACAGGATGTGTATATGTCTAGAGTGAGATTTATTTTTAGGAATTGGCTCACTGGATAATGGGGGCTGATGAGTTCAAAATCTGCAGGGTGGATAAGCAGTCTGGAGGTGTGGGGAAGAGCTGATATTACAGTCAAGTTCAAAGGTTATCTGCTGGCAGACCATCAACTGATTAGATGAGGCCCACCCACATTATTGAGAGCAATCTGCTTTCCTCTGAGTATACTGATTAAAATGTTAATTTCATCTCAAAATTAGCCTCACAGAAACATCCAGAATAATATTTGATCCAATATCTTGGCATGGTGGCTCAGTCAGATTGACACATAAAATGAACCATCACAGCGTGACCCCCAATACATAGTGAGTCATAGGAAATGATTTTATAAGTGGGAAATAGATTAAGAGAAGTGAAATGGCTTAATAGTAATGAAGCTGTCTTATTTATTAAATTTCCTGTCTCTCCTCCACCAGAAAGTAAGCTTCACAAGGAATGAGGTTTCTATCTATTATTTTTTTAAAGAATATTTATTTGTTTTTATTTATTTATTTAGCTGTGCCAAGTCTTCAATCTTTGTTGCAGCACGTGGGATCTTCAGTTGTGGCATTCCAGAATCTTAGTTCACTGACCAGGGATCGAACCCAGTTCCCCTTCATTGGGAGCTTGCAGTCTTAGCCACTAGACCACCAGGGAAGTCCCTTACCTAATTTTTTCACTGCTGAATCACTAACAACTAGAATAGTTCTTAGCACATAGTAGGCTTCCAATAAACAGCTCTTGACTAAATGCATGCAAGTATCTAACTCACATTTCTTCTATATACATATTTTTCATCCCCAGATCTCAAAACACCATTATCTAAACAGAGAACAAATTTCTTACTTCAGGCCTCCCATACCTTGAAAGGGGCCTCATGTTCCTGTCTCATCACCAGGAAGGTGTGAGCAACACAGACTTAATTTAGCTCATGAGCACTTCTGATTTCTCCACATGCATTTTCTGGCACCTGAAGACCTATTTGGATGTGGGTTTCATGGCAATTCAGAGTCTGGCAGATCAAGTCCCCAAGTAATTCTGGGGGCCAACTCTGAAAAGCCTATCGTCCTCTGTGGTTTCAATGTGAGAACATCCTAGTGCTTTGAAACCACAGGAATCTCACTGCCAGAGCCTGTGAGAAGGCCAGACCTATTTGCTAAATCCTCCTTCCCTTTCACACCTGTCTCCTCCCCAGGCACCCCTCCTGCCCCCGCACTGGGGCTGACACCTGCCCCTCTGAAGTTGGGTGTTAAGAGTGACTGACAGCCTCCTAACTGCGGTCTCAGCTCCCGGCTCTCACCAGGCCTCATACCTCAGAGGCTTAACACAAGTTCTAAGGTGTTTGTAAATCTTCTGCAGGCTGGACTTTCCCCTCCCAATTGTTCCTAAAACTGATCATTGTGAGTCTAGCAGATGTTGTGTTAATTGCTCAGTCATGTCCGACTCTCTGTGACTCCATGGACTGTAGTCCACTGTAGCCCATCAGACTCCTCCATGGAATTCTCTAGGAAAGAACACTGGAATGGGTAGCCTATCCCTTCCAGTGGGTCTTCCCAACCCAGGGATCGAACCCAGGTCTCCTGCATTGCACACAGATTCTTTACCAACTGAGCTATCAGGGAAGCCCTGTGACCATGACGTAGCAAGTATAATCATGGAAAGCCAGTAAGACTAAGGAGGGATGAGCAAAATGTGAAATGAATCTGGGTCCTAGATGATAGAGCTGAGACACTGAGTCGTGCCTGGAACCAGTGAAGGGTGCCATGATAAGCTCTATACAGGTTGCACTGGATGACCATCTATATGGAGTTAGGAATGCATGGCCCATGGGCCAAATCCAGCATTCTTCCTGTATTTGTAAATAAAGTTCTATTGCAATGCAGCTACACACATCCAGCTATATATTGTCTAAGGCTGCTTCTGCACTACCAGATCAGAGTTGAGCAGCTGTGACAGATAGTACCTAGCTGGTGGTGGTGTTCAGCTGCTTACTCGTGTCTGACCGTTTGCGACCCCAGGAACTGCAGCACACCAAGCTTCCCTGTCCTTCACTATCTCCCGGAGTTTGCTCAGACTCACGTCCATTGAGTTGGTGATGCCATCCAACCATCTCATCCTGTCACCCCCTTCTCCTCCTGCCCTCAATCTTTTCCAGCATCAGGATCTTTTCCAGTGAGTCGGCTGTTCACATCAGGTGGCTGAAATGTTGGAGTTTTAGCTTCAGCCTCAGTCCTTCCATTGAATATGCAGGTTTGATTTCCTTTAGGATTCACTGGTTTGATGTCCTTGCTGTCCAAGGAACTCTTAAGTGTCTTCACCGGCACCAGAGTTTGAAAGCATCAATTCTTCAATGCTCAGCCTTCTTTTTGGTCCAATTCTCACATCCCTCCATACAAAGCCAAAATAATTATTATTTGGCTCTTTACATGAAATACATGGACCCCTGGGGCAGAGAGGTACAAGTGAGCAGTGGTGGTGTATATAAGGGTGATGGGGACTTCCCTGGTGGTCCAGTGGCTAAGACTCATCTGTACTCCCAATGCAAGGGGTCTGGGTTAGATCCCTGGTCAGAGAACTAGATCCCTCATGCCTCAACTAAGATTCAGCCAAATAGATTTTTTTTTAAAAATGAAAAAAAAAATAAGGATGGTGCACTCTGGATTCAGACCACTTAAATTCAAGTCCTGACTGTCTTTAAGAGATATGTGACTTACAGGTCATTACTTAACCTCTGCAGGGAGGAGGCATTGTGACAATAGTCTCCCTCCCCCTTCATAGTCCTCTTGTGAACATTCAAGGGAATCCTTCCTGTAAAGGACTCTGCACAGTGGTCAGCAGTTTGGTTCCATCACCCTGTGAAGACATCCTTGTACGTGCATGCCAAGTCCCTTCAGTCATGTCCAACTCTTTGCAACCCCATGGACCTCGCTCGCTAGGCTCCTCTGTCCATGGCATTTTCCAGGCAAGAATACTGGAGATTGTTGCCATTGCCTTCTCCAGGGGAATCTTTCCAACCCAGGGATTGAACCTGCATCTCTTATGTCTTCTGCACTGGCAGGTGGGTTCTTTTAGCATTAGCGCCACCTTCCCTAACTGCACACAACTTAACAGGGAGGCAGCCGCCCAGCTGCCCACTGTGTATTGTGAGCACTTTCCTGTAAATCTGGACCCAAGCCCCTTGGAGCATCCAACAAATGAGGATGAACACGAGGCCAGGACACATTCCATCTGATCATCCTCTTCTGCACATCTCAGACCTTTGGTCTTAGGGAATTCCCAGCTTCTGGAAGGCAGTGAGTTGGCAGCACTCATGGTGGAAGCAGTTACTCTGGTTCTGGCCGTGGCCTTTGCTGGCTTTGCAGATGGAAGGGCCATAGATCAGCAAAGCCCCCCAGGCTGCTGACCCCTCTGTTTTCCTGTGTCCTCCAAACATCTGGGCAGCAGAAGGCTGTTAATGTGGGCACTCCGGCCCCGGACGTCACAAATGATGCAACCCAGTGAGGGAACCCTGGGGATCGTTGGCATCGAGTCCCAGGAAAACCGTGGGCAAGAAGCCTTTCCAAAGCTCTGCCTAATATACCTTGCAGCCAGGCCATGTGGCCGGGGTTCTCGTGCTTTATGTCTCACCAGAAGCATTTCTATCAAATGCTGAGGGTGTGACCTCCAGGAGGGCTGGAAGGCCCACTAGCTGGAACTCCCAAGTCATGTAACATTGAGAACTGTGACCCCACCCTTCCCCAAACACAATGTCTCCGACAGACAGTGCTACCAAGCAGGACTCTGAGACCGGCCCTAATAAGGGTGATGAGTGCACCTATTGTGAGCACGTACTGTGCTGTGTGAGGACTCTTCCCTGAACCTCCTCAGCTCCACTAGCTTTCCGTCCTCCCCAACCCCTCCCCACCAGCCTCAGGACCTTTGCACTGGCTGTTCCCTCTGCCAAGAATGCTCTTCCCCCCAGATATCCACACAGTCACTCCAGTACGTCCTGTTGTTCAGTCGCTCAGTCGTGTCTGACTCTCTGTGGCCCCATGAACTGCAGCACGCCAGGTTCCCCATCCTTCACTATCTCGCGGAGCTTGCTCAAACTCATGTCCAGTGAGTCAATGATGCCATCCAACCATCTCATCCTCTGTCACCCCCTTCTCCTGTTACCCTCAATATTTCCCAGCATCAGGGTCTCTTCCAGTGAGTCAGCTCTTCACATCAGGTGGCCAAAGAACACTTCCTATAAGCCTCTGCTCAAATGTCATCTCATCAGAAAGACTTCTCCTGACCACTACTTAATGAAGTCCCACCTCCATCTATCTCTCCATCACCCTTTTTCTTTACCCTGCACAGTTTCACTTGGTACAGCTGATCATTACCTTCTAGTTTCCATATTTACATGTCTAGCGGTTTTTCTGTTTATTGTCTCGTTCTGCAAATCTGCCCCCTCACTAAGTTCCATGGGGCCAGGAACCTTATCAGTCATATTTACTGCTGTGTCCCCAGTTCCTGGAATAGTGTCCAGGATGTGGTAGGAAAATAAATATTTTGTGAGTAGATGAATGCAGAGTTTGTAGTGATCTTTTACATATTTCTTACTCTGGAATCTTTCATCCAATTGCATCAGTGCTACTTATATCCAAGTGAACATTGCTATCATTATTGATGCTAATAATTATATTGTTACAATATGGATTTTGTAGTAATAATAATGACTGTGTCAGTCAGTGTTCTGCTTGGATCTTTTTTTTTAAGATTTTTTTGATGTGGACCATTTTTAAAGTCTTTATTGAATTTATTACAATATTACTTCTGTTTTATATTTGGGTTTTTGGGCAAAGAAGCATGTGAAATCCTATCTCACCCAACTAGCGATTGAACCTGCACCCCCTAATTTGGAAGTCAAAGTCTTAATCACTGCACCATGAGAAAAGTCCCTCTGCTTGGTTCTATAAGGGACCAGGTTAGGATAAAGAGACAATATGGCAAAATAGGATGGATAGTTATCCCCATTTTAGGGTTGAAAAATCTGGAATCCAGATAACAGGTTACTTGAGGATATCTAGATCCTAAAAGGCCAAGGTGTAGTTCAAACACGAATCTGTGTGACTTAGGTAAGAAAGCATTGTACAAAGGTAAGATAGCCCCTTTCTGAGGCTTTGTTCTCTCATCTGAAAATGCATTACCTGTGAAAGTTTCATCTTTGGGCATCTGCACTCAATTCCAGTGCCCACATGTGCCATGGCCCAGAACGTGGCATCCCTGTACTGGTTATTGATGTTTGCTACTCTCACGGGGCCTCCCAAGTGGTCCCGGCGGCACGGTGGTAAAGAACCCTCCTGCCAGTGCAGGAGACGCAGTTTCGATCCCTGGGTTGGGGAGATTCCCTGGAGGAGGGCATGGCAACCTGGAGAATCCAGGTATTCTTGCCTGGAGAATCCCATGGACAGAGGCGCCTGGTGGGCTACAGACCATGGGGTCACAGTCAGACACAGCTGAGCACGCACGGCTGCTGTTCCTTGCTACTCTGATAGTTAATGCATATCAAACATACAGCAACCAACTCTTACTGAGCCCCACTGTATGCAGGCTCTGCACTAAACATTTTTTTAAATTTATTTATATATTTACTTATTTGACTGCAGCGGATCTTAGTTGCTGCACACAGGATCTCCATTGCCGCATGTGGGATCTCTTAGTTGCAGCATGTGGGATCTTAGTTTCCTGACCAGGGATCGAACCCCGGGCCCCCTGCATTGGGAGCTTGGAGTCTTAACCACTGGACTGCCAGGGAAGTTCCCTGGACTAAACTTTTGACACACATGTTCTCATTGGTCTTTACCACAGACCTTTAAAATAAATTTGATCCACCCCCCTTTTTCTAAAGAGGCTGCTGAGGCTACAAGACATCAGGAAACTCGATTCCTCTGAGTTACACCGTCCATACAGGGCAAGTAATACCGTTGTCTCAATGTGGAAATGAAAGAAAGGTCTTCATTTTCCAATCTCAGTCAGGGATAACTTAAACACACACACACACACACACCCCACAAAGGTTCATGAATGGAAGTTGAGTGCTACAAAGCATGGGCTTCCAGTTCCCCAGAGTCCTGCAACAGCCAAATGGTATGTTCTTTGTTTTTTTTTCCTCCTCCCTTTTGTCCATATTATACACTTGGCATCTGGTATTATGGTTCAACTGAGGGAATTATTGCATTCAGCCACAGTCATGGAGGAGGGCTTTGAACTTCTGGAAGCAGCAAAGTCTAAGGTGGCAGTGCTAAGTGGGAACAGAAGGGCCAGGGTCAGATGGCTGAGTGCAACCCTTGACCACTTATTCCTTTCAGGAAAGGATGTAACCCAAGAATGGCTCCTTAACTCAAAGATGACTTGCCCCCACCCTCTGCCCACAAAAAATTCCTCCTCGTTCAATTATGTTTAGTACAAATCCACGCTCATCTCGGCAAAGAAATGATGGGGTTGCCATCTGTGAGCACTCAGTCTTCAATGTCTCCTGGAAGATGCGTCAATATTTTCCAAATGGAAAAAGCTTGGCAACAGTTTCCAGTAGGAAGTTTCTTAGGGGAAATGAAGAGTGGAATGTGTTTATTAGCAGCTTCTTTTTCTTGAGCTGGGAGAGTTATTGCAGAATTAGCATGCCATCCAGTCACTGGTCATGCCCTATTCGGGGACCTATCTCAGTTGTGATGGCACCTTACATGTCTCTCTCCAGGTATGCCTGAATCACTTATAGTAGGAAACTTCACCTCCCACTTGACTCCTAGAGTCATAGGGCTCTTAAGATTCTTTTTTTTTTTTTTTAATTTTATCTATTTATTTGGCTGCACTGGGTCTTCGTTGCTATGCATGGGCTTTCTCTAGTTGCAGCGAATGGGGGCTACTCTCTAGTTTTGCTGCATGGGTTTCTCATTGCAGTGGCTTCTCTTGTTGCAGAGCACGGGCTCTAGAGTGCCTAGGCTTCAGTGGTTGTGGCTCAAGGGCTTAGTTGCCCAGTGGCATGTGGGATCTTCCCAGACCAGGGATCAAACCCATGCCCCCTGCACTGGCAGGCAGATTTTTAATCACTGGACCACCAGGGAAGTCCTTAAGATTCTCTAACAGTGCTCCATGAATACATGTTGATGTACTGGCTGGCTAAAGTAAACGCCTCTTTCTGTTGAGGAAAACAAGTAGCCTACAAAATGAAAAGGTAACATAATTCACACAGTGAGCAAGCCACAGAGGAGGGGCTGGAAGCAGCCCTGGTCTGGGGCTGAAATCAGTAAGAGTAACTCTTCTGAGTTTGTGTCCTTGTCTGCATCCTGGTCACCTTCTCAGGGCTTTGGGTGGAAGGCGCAGTGGGGTAGTGTTAGAAGATGCTCTGCTTGGACCTGGTCCATGCTGAGTGCCGATGGCTCTGACCGCATGGCTTCGGAAGAAGACAGTAAACGGAGGAGTGGAGAGTCAAAGAAACAGTGTAGTCACCCTGAAACAGCAGGTGGGGTTTCCTGTTTGGAGATGAAAAGAGAAGAGGGGAGAGAGAGAGGTGCAGAGAGGGCAAATGCAAGAAGAGGTGGCAAGACTCAAGGCCTAGAGCCATGTACTAATTAAGGGCTGCATCACCAGTTCAGTGATGTGTCAAGGTGACAGTCAGTCAAGCAGATGAGGGAGATGAGTTAACATCTCCTGAGGGATGGCCAGGCCTGAGATTGGCTGGCAGACAAGAGCACAACAGTGAAAAGGAAGCTGCCAGAAGGTTATTTGCCTGAAATTGCAGTGAAGGATTTGAACTGTCTGCCACCCTGGTGGCTCAAACACTCTCTCAGATAAGGCAAGCTCCAGTAGCCCTTGGAATGCATTCCTATCGTTGGACCATGTGAGCTGATGCAAGGACAGAATGGATATTTGGGGGCATGCAGGAAAACACTGAAAGGAAATATGAAGAGTCACAAAAAAGACCATGGAATCCTGCACTAACATGTTTTGTCCTAGAGCAAATCTGAGGGTAATGCAACCTTCAGGCGTGGCTGGATCCAGATGCCCAATATGATGCCGTGAAGAATATGTATCTCATTCTCTCTCTTCTTCTGCTTTATGTCTTCTCTGTTGACTTAATTCTGAGGCAGGTCCTTGCCCTCTCCTGGCAACACGGGTGGGTCTGTCTCTTAGGCTGGGTTTCCTCAGAAACACTGAGATAAGAATTCAAGTGTAAGTGATTAATTTGGGAAGTGACCTCAGAAAACTCGGGTCGGAGGATGGGTGGAGAAGGGAGAAGGGAAGGGAAGGAAGGTATGACAGGGAGCGGGTTATCACCACGGGCAATTGATGGTCAATTGCACTTGGACCTCTGTGAGATGATTCAATCCACACTCCTCTCAGCATAGAACAGAGCACATGTCCCATTTCAGGGTCAAGGGAGTTGGGGTACAGATTCTCTAATCCCTACTCATGATTGTCTGAGGGCTGTTCCCAGGGGCATTACCTCCACAGCACCTCTGCCCCATGCAAGGGCTGATGGCATCAGAGAAAAACCCTCAGGGGAGGGTCTCCAATTTCTGAAGTAAGAGGTGTCAGCAAGCACTACAGGACTACAGAAGACACCACGAGACACTAGAAGACTCTTTCGCTCTGTTCTTCAGTCACTCAGTCACATCCGACTCTTTGTGACCCCGTGGACTGAAGCACACCAGGCTTACCCTGTCCTTCGCCATCTCCCAGAGTTTGTGCAAACTCATGTCCACTGAGTCGGTGATGCCATCCAGCCATCTCATCCCCTTCTCCTCCTGCCCTCAATCTTTCCCCGCATAAGGTTCTTTTCCAAAGAGTTGGCTCTTTGCATCAGTTGGCCATAGTAGTGGAGCTTCAACTTCAGCCTTAGTCCTTCCAATCAGTTGATTTCCTTTAGGATTGACTGGTTTGATCTTGCTAGCCCTATAGTTGTAGCCAAAGTTCTGGGACTAAATCTTACTGAACTGATTTGAATCATATGTCCTTCCAGGAATCAAGCACCATAACCAGGGAAATGGGTGATGTCAATTAGCCAACTCAAAGGAAAGGAGCTTCCCTGGTGGCTCAGTCAGTAAAGAATCCGCCTGCAATTCAGGAGACCCGGCTTCAATCCCTGGGTTGGGAAGATCCCCTGGAGGAGGGCATGGCAACCCACTCAAGTATTCTTGCCTGGGAAATACCAAAGACAGAGAAGCCTGGCAGGCTACAGTCCATGGGGTCACAGAGTCAAACCCAACTTAGCAACTAAACCAACCAACTGACCAAGGAAAAGGAATCTATCTTGTCCAAACCATACAGATTGAGAGCAGGGAAGGGTAGTTCCCTAGTGCAAAATGATGGGGACTTTTTACCAAAGAAATCCGAAGACACGCTAGTCCTCACAGACAGATGTTGACTTGTCACTCAACAAGTGACATCCCTGACTCTGTCACCCTCCACCTCTAGTTTAGACCAAAACCTTTCCTTTTGGACCACTCCTGGCCCCAGAGCAGCTCCATGGGAAGAGGGGAAGGTGGTAAAGTGATTGTGGTTAGTCACTTTCAATTGCTCAAATTCTCATGAAATGCACACCCATAATGCTTGCACACACACACACATATGCATGTGTACACGTGCACACACACACACACACACACACACATATTTTTAACAGAGGCTTTGAAGACTCATTAAAACTGTTTACATGAGCCCAATGGGGCCAAATCTCATTAATGACTTTGACACTGTTTGCGTTGGCTTCGGGTCTTGGAGAATGGGTAATAACCTCAACGCATATGCCCATGTGCCACTGTTCTGTGAAGGGGAGCTCAATAAAGAGAACACTGAGTCCCCTTTTATGCTTTGTAACTTGGCAGGTAAAATCTGAGGCTATTTCCTCACATGGCCCTTTTGCATTAATGTAGTTTAAGTACTTTGGGAAGGTGCCTAAGTGACAACCATTATGCAATTTTCTTTCAAAGGTGGAGGAAACGACAATCAAAAAATCCGAGGAAGGGGTGAGGACTCATGCCCACTCCCTCCCCCTGCGAAAATGTCAGAGGGACCCTTAACCCATGGTAATTGCAAAATAAACAGAGCTTGGAGTTCTTACAAAGTCAGGAGTGCTCTGGAGAAAGAACAAGGTCAGTCAGGAGGGACAGGCTATCTTGCCTACATTCTATTTGTTTGGGTTTTTTTTTTTAAATACTTAATTTATTTTAGTTTTCCATTTTTTGGCCCCGCCGCATGGCGTGTGGGATCTTAGTTCCCTGACCAGGGATCAAACTCATGCTTCCTGGAGTCTTAACCACGGGTGGACCACAGGGGAGTTCCTGCCTACATGTTGTTTTTGAATCTCCAAAGAGATGAAAAAATTAATCCCCAACAAGTCAAGTACATTACCTAGAGCTAGTAGAGACTTTGAGAAAAGAGGCTGAAAACTATTGATAATCAGTGTATCAGCTTCAGTGCTTCTGGGTCCTACTTACTTATCTATATAATGGGAATAATTCACATTTTAGGGCTTTGGGGAGGATTAAGTTAGCACATACGATACATCCTATGCACTATAGCACAGGTGGCTAGCTGTTTCTTAATATCCATTTTCATCTTCTTGGATAGCACTGTATTATGAGTTGTGCTTCCCTGGAGCAGGAAGTGATAACCCACTCCAGTATTCTTGCCTGGGAAATTCCATGGACAGAGGAGCCTGGTGGGCTACAGTCCTTGGGGTTGGAAAGAGTCGGACACAACTGAGTGACTAAACCTACCTCACTTTTGATGTTCAGACTACCTGCCCTTTGTTGAAAAACTTCTGTATAACCTGGCTCCTCCCCTCGCCTCCTCAGAGCCGTTCTCTCAGGGTCACTTAAGATGCCATTTCCCTGGCTTAAAATCCTAAAAATTCCTACCAAATAAAACATAGCTCCCAACTTCTAGGCTGTGACTATGTTCTAAGTCGACAGTCCAGGCACCAAGGGGGTAAGGGTCAGAGAGAGATGCTGCTCGACATCCTACAGTGCCCAGGACGCAACCCCACCCCCACCCCCGACACACACACAAAGAATCATCTAACCTCAAATGCCAACAGGAGTCCAGTTCAGAAATCCTAGTCTAGAGAAGCCTGCAGGGAGTGAAGGGAAGGGTGGGAAATTCTCCCTGACCTACGAATCAGATGCTCCCGTCACAGGAAAGAGCATGAGAGAGGATGAGCGCACAGTGAGGGTTTCAGAGGACGGAAGACAGGAAAACAAATGAAGGAGGATCCGCTAATGGGGGCACTGTTCACCACACAGCAGATGCCATCAGCGTCCTTCCATGGGGTGCCCTTGGCCCATGGCAGGGCCACCTGCAGCTTCAGGGGCCATTCCCTTTGTGTGATGTTTTCTTACCTCAAATGTCTGCCTTTCTCTGCTTTTCACTGACACTTTCTCAGCTCCCCTAGAAGTGCCCAGGATCACTGGATGAATACTGCAGCCCTTCACCCCTGGCTGGCCACGCTCTGCAGTCTTACCTGGGGTCTCCTGGGCTCACCTGTTCCGTGATACCCTTTCTGTTGTTTTTCTGCTTCCCTGCCTTTTCCTCACTCTCCCATCGCTGCTTCTTGGGGCTTGCCTCCCAAATAAACGACTTGACCCCAATTCCCTGTCTCGGATCTACTTTGGAATGAACCCACATCCAGGCAGCACAGATATCCTGGGACTCTGACTCTGGCTAGAGCCCCCGGATGGGCACGCAGGCTGGCACTGGGATATCATTGCCTATTTTCACCAAGACACCACTCTCTCCAGCTCTAGTCAGCCAGCCACCACACGCCAAGAGGGCAGCCTCATTTCTCATTTGGACGTAGCTGGGGACTTCCCAGTCCTGTGGATAGAGAGGCAGATGCAGAAAGAGCTCACTGCAGGCGGTTCTCAGTTTCTTTGCAAATTGCCCCCCAGCTCAGAGAGTTGGTTCTGTCAGCTCCGCTCCATCCCCTCCTCAGATCCAGTGCTCCCAGCCGTGTCAGGGGTCAGGGGGCCCATCTGCTGCCTGCATCGACCAGTGACGTCCACGGCAGAGTTGGCAAGCTTTGCTACAAGCTCAGGCTGCTGCTGGGGGCTCTGTCACCCAGAGCCCAAGGGACACGTTCATTATGCTGTGTCCCAGCCCCCTCCTGGTCCCCTGTGTCACTAGATCTCTGGGCCTGCAGTGTGATTCTCCTGTCAGAACTATTCAATGGAAGGAAGGCACAGGCTGGGCACCTGGGCAGGGGTGGGAAGCTCGGAGGGGGGGCGATCCTTGCTGCGGGGACAGATTGTGCGTGTCACAGGCCCATCTGCACAGGCTGCGGAGCAGTGGTTGTCCCTGGGGCCGTGGGTGCAGCCTGAGGATACAGGCAGCTCTGGGCGGAGGAGAGATGATAGCAGGGCTGCCAGCATTACCCAGGAGGAGGGACATAGTCCCTGGCGGGGATAAACCACAGGGAGGGGCTGCGGAGAGGCGAGGGTGGGGAAAGGAGGCCCGCGGTCCACACCCACAGCCAGGGACCACGACCAGATGTCAGGGCCAGTGGCCGCTCCCAGCTCCCAGTGAGGACGGGGCTGCGCAATGGCTCCCTCCATCAGTCATCGCCTCTGCCTTCGGAGATGCTGTCTCAGGTCCAAGGGCAGTCCCTTCCCGTGCTAGGAAGAGACTCAGGAGTCCTCCAGCCTCAAAGTGCTAAACAGACAACACACACACACACTCACCCTGTGCGGAAACACAGCCAGGAACACACACATGCACACAGACAAATAAACACAGAAACACAAACCAAAAAGAAAACACAAAGCGCAAATACACGCAAACAGCCACATAAATGCACGCCATCCCACCAACACAAATACTCAAAGAAACACAAACGTAAAAGCATACAGAAAGAGATAAACGGGCGCACAGAGAAATGTGTATAGATATACAAAAACACATACACACACAAACACCCATATACATGCCAACACACATACAAATACACAAACTCAGGAACAAAAAACACTCGCATACACATAAAAACATACGTAGATATACAGACACAGAAGCACACACAGACATGCACACAGACACAGACCCACATGTGACCACAAGTACAGAAATGCACACACACCCTTCTACGTGTGTCCGTGCAGAGAACTTGGACCCTCCAGAATGTCATGGCCACCTTGGTGCAGTTCTTCCAGGCCTTTAGATTGTGAAGCACAGATGCGATGCCCAGGGTCTAAAAGCCTCATGAGGCTGTGGACACAGCCGGGCAGAGGAGCACTGAAGCCAGAGCCCCTAGGACAATGAGCCTGCAAGGGCGTCAAATCCCAGCTCTGCGCCTACCTGATGATATAAGCTGAACCTCCATTTCTTCTCCTGTAAAACAGGAGTGCTCATACCACCCGTCTCGTGAGGATGAAGTGCGTAAGATGCAACAAGCTTAACATGGATGGACCCAGAGAGTGTCATACTGAGTGGAGGAACTCAGACAGAGGAGGAGAAATATTGTATGACATACCTTATCTATGGAATCTAAAAAGAAATGATACAGATGAACTTAATAATACTTACACAAGAGAAAGAGACTCAAAGACTTGGAGAACGAACTTATGGTTGGAGAGATAAGGAGGAAGGATGGGGGAAAGGGATAGTTAGGGAGATTGGGACGGACATGTACGGGCTGCTATATTTAAAATGAATAACCAGCAGGGTCCTACGTACAGCACAAGGAACTCTGCTCAATATTATGTGGCATCCTGGATGGGAGGGGAATTCGGGGGAGAAGGGATACATGCATATGTGTGGCTGAGTCCCTTCCCTGTTCATCTTAAACTATCACAACACTGTTTGTTAAATGACTATACCCCAATATCAAATAAAACGTTAAAAGAAAGAAGATATAACATCTAGACGGGGGTGTGTATGGGGGTGGGGGTGGGGATGCTGACGCTTGGCCTGTAACAAGTGCTTAGTAAAATTACTTCCACTAAATCAGATTCTCAAATGCCACCATCTCTGAGTTCCCACCTGCACCGCTCAGGGTCTCCATGTTTAGCATCTCTGTCCAGAATCCCCAGAGGATGCCTCACGCACGCTTGTGAAGAATAATCCATTTTCGCATTACGATGACCTGCCAGGGAAGGGCTGCCTGTGAGTCCTGGAGGGCGGGTCTCACAGGGTCAGGATGTCCGAGTCCACTTTAAAATCACCAGTGCTAAGTCAGTGCTGTTTCTGGGTTCTCCCAGAGCTGCCAGCTCCCCCAGGGGCCAAGTGGTGCTGTCTCAGCTTTAGACCCTCAGCATCAGAGCTCTGTTGGGCTGGTCAGAGCCAGGGGCAACCATGCCCTGACACACTCTGATGCCTGAACACCTCATATGAGCCCTTCTCTCCAAGTCCTTATGCAACCTCCTCTCTCATCCTCCCCTCCCCTCTTCTCTCTCTCTCCCTCCCTCTTCCTCTTCTCTGTCTCAATCCCCCCACTTCCTCTCTCACCTCCCCTTTACACTTGACCTAGAGCATAAACACCCCTCTTCTGCCTGCTGCACACCCCTCTCCTCTCCATCTCTTTCTCTCAGAAGCCTGCCCCCCCACCCAAGGGCAGCACCACTTTCTAAGAGGAAGTTTTGATGGGGGGCAGGAAAGAGCATAAAGTACTGGGGAAGGGATGCCCTGCCACCCAATAGAAAGAACACCCCAGCTTGGAGCCAGACAGACCTGGAGTTGAATCCTGAACCTGCCACTTAACTGGCTCAGAGTAACATCCTAGCTGTGCCACTACATAGAGGGGGGACACAGCAGGCAAGGTGCCCATCCCAGTTACACCCCCAGCCTTGACGGTGCGGCCAGAGAGCCCGGTCTGGGATCCTAGGAGACCCCTTCCCATCTGTTTGTACCTCTCCCACCTCCACCCTGAAGCCCAGGGAGAGAATGGATGGACAGGCTTAATGAAGTGAAAGTATGTTGCTGATCCGTGTCTGACTCTTTGCAACCCCACGGACTGTAGACCACCAGGCTCCTCTCTCTGTCCATAGGATTCTCCAGGCAAGGATACTGGAGTGGGCTGCCATTTCCTTCTCTAGGGGATCTTCCTGACCCAGAGATCAAACCCAGGTCTCCTGCACTGGCAGACAGATTCTTTACCATTGAGCCACCAGAGAAGCCTGGACAGGCTTAACAGAGAGGAGCAGGACATCCAGTTGGGGGTGATAACCCGGGTCAGCTGATCCTTCCACCAGCACACACGGGCAACACACACACACAAAATGTGTCAAGACTATCACTCGGGCGACCTTTATGGGAAAAAGCTATAGAACCCTTCTAAGCATCTTCCTACATCTGGGAGCCTATTGATATGGTAGTGATGGCTTTGGAAAGCAGACCCAAAATGACTTTGCATTCTGATTCTAGAACTTTCTATGCACGTCTCTTCAACCTCTCTGAACTTCCACTGCCCCCGGCTGGAAAATGGGCGTCAGGATGTCTCTTGTCCAGGATGTCATCAGGGATTCTGCTCAGCACAGACTAGGCTCCACTGTCCTTTTGACGGCATTGCTATCATTCTGATGAGCTCAAAGAAGGAGCGAAACTGTCTCCAAGGGTGAGAGAGCGCAAGACGGGGAGGGTGGGTGTTGTCCTAAAGACACACTGCGTCTCCGTCTCCGTTTTGCAGAGCGCTGGTCTTCGCTCTGCGCCTGGGCTGATTTCCTCAGGTCTCTCTCTCTCTGCCCCGCCATTCCCTCCCACCCCTCCTTCCTCCCTGTCCTCCAAGGGTGAAGTTAGCATACCACTGGGGTTAGCAGAAGGTACAAACTGAATTAGATGTTAAATCAATTTGGCCTTCCTCCCCAGGGGCGGCATGGGCAGGTTCCACATGAATAATGATTTGTCTGAGGCAGCAAAGTGGATTATTTGATCAAAAAGGGGAAAAAACAACTCATGTTCATTTTTTAATAATGGCTTTTGCATCCAGTCTCCGAGCTTGACTAAGAGGGATGGGGGAGGGACGGGGTGGCTGGCGGGGAGGATGAGCTGAAAGACAGACAATAACCCCAAAAGCTCTTTCTTCTGGGAGCTCCTGTCCCAACCTCAGACTGCAGCGAGGGCCTCCCCATTTCCCACTCAGAAGGGTTTTAGGTTTTTTAATCTTTGACTAAACATCGGAATAATATTTATCTCGAGCGCTTGACAATCTGGCATGCCCTTCTGTCTATCATTGCATGTATTACAGCTCATTTAGTCTTACTGTGGAGTAGCTATCACAGCTCAATTTCTAGGTGAGGAAACTGAAACTTCTAGAAGAGGGTTTCTGAAACCTGGCACTGATGACATTTGGGGCTGTAGTTCTTGGTTGTGTGTCGGGGTGGGGGATGGGGTTTCTGTGTACTGTAGGGCATTGAGCACCATCCCTGGCCTTCACACCCTGGATGTACTGGGCATGTAACCAAGCAGAACTCTACTGGGTCTTCCAGGCACAGGCCTCCCCCCATATCCTCTGCTGTAGCTCCTCTCTGAAGTACCTAGATAATAGTATTTGATGCAAATTTCCTGAGTTGTTTTGCAGATGTGACACCCCCCCCCTCCCCACCAAATGGAAGATATTAACTACCTGATGACCATGAGCTCATAGCCCCAGGCCTCCTGGAGCCTAAGGACAGATGTCAACTCCTGTGACACCACCCTGTTACCTCACCATCAGCCAATCAGAGAATTGTGCTCTAGCTGATCGCACACCTCGTGAGCCACCTCCCCCAACCCCCAACCTGGCTTTTAAACATGCTTTGCGGTAGAGAACAGGCTTGTAGACACAGCAGGGGAAGAAGGTGGGATGAATTGGGACAATAGCATTGATGTGTATGTTGACTTAACAACATTGTAAATCAACTATGTGTGCTCATTTGTTCAGTCTTGCCCGACTTATTGCGACCCCATGGATGCCTAGCCCTTGCCAGGTTCTTCTGTTTATGGAATTTTCCAGGCAAGAATACTGGAGTAGGTTGTCATTTCCTGCTCCTTGGGATCTTCCCGACCCAGGGATGAAACCTACGTCTCCTGCATTGGCAGGCTGATTCTTTACTTCTGTGCCACTTGGGAAGGCCAAATCAACTGGTTCAAGCTACTTGTGTGAGCTCTGCTTGTGATCCACTTGTAATTTTCTCCACCTTTGTGAAATTAGCCACTTTTCACTCTTTTTTTTTTTTCCTCCAGCTTATGGTTTGGGGCTTTCTCCCTTCTGCAAGTTTTATCACTGGCCTCCTCAAGGCCTTTCTAGGTGACCAGATCTAGGATTGAGAAATGATAAATACATATATTTTCTAGAAGGTTTCTTCTGGCTGCGGGTGGGTCCTCATTGTTGCACACTGGCTTTCTCTCGTCGCAGCGAGCAAGGACTACTCTCTGGTTGTAGTGCCCGGGCGTCTCATTGCAGTTGCTTCTCCTGTTGCAGAGCACAGTCTCTAGGCACACAGGCTTCAGTAGTTGCAGCATGTGGGTTCAGTAGTTGAGGCCCTTGGGCTCTGGAGCACTGACTCAGTAGTTGTGATGCTCTGTGGCATGTAGAGTCTTCCCGGACCAGAAATGGAACTCACGACCCCCGCAGGTGGATTCTCAATCACTGGACCACCAGGGAAGTCACAGAAAAGTGGTGAATATTTGTATTTGGGAAAGGAATGCCACTGAGTTGGACTTAGCCCTCAATGCATGCATGAAGTCTCATTTTTTTATTATTTTATTTATTTTAATTGGAAGCTAATTACTTTATAATATTGTGGTGGTTTTTGCCATATGTCGACATGAATGAGCCACAGGTATGTTTAGGAGTTTGATGGCTCCTTGCAGCCATCAGAGAGTCGTGGAGACACCCCCGAAGCAAAGTGTTTTCCCAGGAAAAGTCTTGAGCTGATGACTCAGAGTAGAGTGGATGGTTGTTTCTCTGAAATATCAGGAAAGTAATACAGGCGACACAATCATGTTTCTCATCCTCATCCGCATTTATTGAGCTGTTACCAGGCTGTCCTGAATGTCATGCTAACTTCTTGGTATGTATTTTCTATTTCAATTCTTGCTGCCCAATGGATAGGTTCATGATTAGCATAATCTTAATGAAGAGGAAATTGAAGATCAGAGGAGTTTAGGTGACATGCCCAGGAATACATTGTTGCAAACAGGCAGAGAGAAGCTTCCTGGTTTTAATATCTATAGATATATTGATGTACATTGAACTGATCTATGACATGTAATGGGTGAATCTGACCAAGTAAGGGGTACACAGAACTCTTTGTACTGGGTTGGTAACTTCTGTACCTGTTTCAATACATACATTTTTTAAATTAATGAAAAAGCTATCAGTTGAACACCTGCTGGGTGCCCAGCCCCCTATGCTACATCCTCAGGAATAGAATGAAAATAAAGTGAATATTGGGCTTTCAGGTGGCTCAGTGGGAAAGAATCTGCCTGCAGTGCAAGAGATGTGGGTTCAATCCCTGGGTCGGGAAGATCCCCTGGAGAAGGAAATGGCAACCCTCTCCAGTATTCTTGCCTGGGAAATCCCATGGACAGAGGAGCCTGCTGGACTACAGTCCATGGGGTCACAGAAGAGTCAGACACAACTTAGCGACTAAACAACAACAAAAGCGGATATTAACCCTGGTCTGGGAACTTTCATCTCACACAAGGGTCAGCAAGCAGCTGCCTGGGGGCCAGAGTCAACCAACTGCCTGTTTTGTAAGAGGTTTCACTGGGATCCAGCCATGCCCGCTCTGACTGTCTGGTCTCTAGCTGCCTTCACACAATGGCGGAGTTGAAGAGTAGAGTCGATACCCTGTGGCTGGCAAAGCTGAAAATATTTACCATCTGGACCTTGACCATAAAAAGTATGCTGAACCCCATGAATCAGTCTGTTCTCAGGCTGCCAAAGCACAGAAGGTTACTTTCTCATGATTCTGGAGTCTGGAAGGCTGAGATCCATGTGTCAGCAGGATTGGTTTCTTCTGAAGCCTCTCTCCTTGGCTTGTAGATGGCCATCTTCTTTCCAAGTATTCTCAGCATCTTCCCTCTGTGTGTGTCTGTGTCTTCATTTCCTCTTCCTATGAGGACACCAGTCAAACTGAAGTAAAGTGAAAGTTGCTCAGTCATGTCTGACTCTTTGCAACCCCATGGACTATGTAGTCCATGGAATTCTCTAGGCCAGAATACTAGAGGAGGTAGCCTTTCCCTTCTTCAGGGGATCTTCCCAACCCAGGGATCAAACCCAGGTCTCCCGCATTGCAGGTGCATTCTTTACCAGCTGAGCCACAAGGGAAGCCCAAAAACACTGGGGTGGGTAGTCTATCCCTTCTCCAGTGGATCTTCCCGACCCAGGAATTAAACCAGGGTTTCCTGCATTAAAGGTGGATTCTTTACCAACTGAGCTATCAGGGAAGCCCCAGATTGGAGGAAGGCCCACCCTAACGACCTCATTTCAACACAATTACCTCTTTAAAAAGCCTATCTCCAAATATCATCATGTTCTGAAGGACTCGTGAAGATGTCAACATATGAATTTTCGGGGCAGACACAATTCAGCCCATAACACCCTGGTTTAGTGGGAATGGGGGCAACAGAAATGGTCTGTGTACAACTAAAGTATAAAATTCTCTGGGGGTGGGGAAGGTAGATATACCCAGCTTCTCGGTGGAGGTGACATTTCAACTGAGTCTTAGTTAGGATGCAGTTACGTTTACCAAGAAGGAGATGTTTGGACATCCTAACAGCAGCATAAGTCAAGCTTGGAAGCCTTGGAACATGTTGGAAACCAGCACAGCTAGACCTACTATGTGCCAGTGCTCAGAATTCCGGTGCAGCAGAAAAATTCAGTCTAGATGTTGAGAAGACATCACCATCTGTCCTGGGTCTAGACTACCTTGCCGTCCTGCCTTCTGTTTAAGAAGTGCCCACAGAAGACCAAGGGGAGGACTTCAAGGAATTATGTCTCCAGAGGTAAAGGTTTGCAGAAAAGCTGGTCTAAGGGGAGGGGATAAACAGAAGCAGGTCTGAAAGTCAGAACTTTCCCCCCCAGCCACTGCTCCATCAGACCAAGCCTTGAATCTCAGCCACCTCTTGCTTATGGGAATCCCACTATCCCTTCCTGGATGTTGAAGAGTTCTGACAGCTTTGGAATAGAGTCGGTTCTGCCAACAGAGCTGTTCCCATCATCCCAGGAGCCATTATGTGGCTCAGCCCCCACCCTCACATAAGGCAAGAGGCAAATCACAACTTCTCTCCCATTTTCCCAGGCTGAAGTTGCAGAATCCTAGTCTCTAGCAAGCTGAGCACTTCAGAGCTCTGTCCGAGCCCCCTTTCACCAACCCCGATAGATGAGGTATTTTTTTTTCCTGAGGGGGGTTCTTCCTTCACTTCTCCTTTCCCCTGGCCTCTTACCTGTCTCTGCTGGCGTTGGTTCAATGACAGGACTGTAATATCCTGAGTCCAGACTCTTTTTTTTTTTTTTTTGAGCAAACCCAGCCAAAGATTTTGTTGGCCAAGTGGGGAAATATTTCATCCCTACTTCAGAAAGGCCAGCAGTGGCCTGAGAGCTGAGTGGATTCCTTGTGGGAAAATCATGCCCCACCTGATGTATTTGATCAAATACATCCCGGACCTGAGAGTATCTCTTTCTGCCATTTGGGGATTAAGGTTTTCTACAGCTCTTTCATTCACAGCGTCTACATCTCATCCAGGAGACGGCACTGCCCCATAAATCAGGCTGTGGAGGACAGTCAGGGTCAGGAGTCTCCTTAAACTTCACCCGGTGCCTGCCCTCTTCCCAACCACCACCACCTGGGGCCGAGTTTGCGGGGCTCACAGGCAGTGGCCCTGGAGGGAGCATCGGAGTCAATGAACTTGTTCCTCCCACTCGGTTAGCCCTGGCAACGTTTTTCCTTTAAAAAATAAAAAATATTTATTTATTTATTTTTGGCTGCACTGGGTCTTCATAGCTGTGCTTGGGCTTTCTCTGGTGGGGGAGAGCTGAGGCTATTCGTCAGTTGCAGTACTCGGGCTTCTCATTGTGGTGGCTTCTCTTGTTGCAGAGCAAGGCTCTAGGACACATGGACTTCAGTAGTTGTGGCTCCCAGACCCTAGGGCACAGGCTCAGTAGTTGTAGCCCACGGGCTTAGTTGCTCCGTGGAGTGTGAGATCTTCCTGGACCAGGGATGAAACCTGTGTCTCCTTCATTGGCAGGCAGCTTCTTTACCACTGAGCCACCAGGGAAGCCTCCCTAGCAGCTTTCTTAAGCAGCACTAGAGAAGAATGGGGGACTGGTATTCATGGAGGACCTCCTCTGTGCCAGGCAGAGTCAGGCACTTTGCGGATGTCATTCTCCTTTTACACACGAGGAGTCTCGATTCAGAAGGCTAGACTAAGAATGCTGTAGCTGCCTTGGCATCCCAAAGGCCAGGATCATGCAAATTCATTCAACCCTTCCTTCCTTCCTTCCTTCCTTCCTTCCCCCGCTCCATCCCTTCATCCTATAGAGAGCCTTGATTACTGAGTATCTGCCAGGAGCCACACTCAGACAGGCGGCTACTTAATGAGAATGAGTCAGGCTGGACTTGCCCTTGCATGGAGCTGGCATCTTGGAGACACCTGTCCTTCCTGAGGCGGGGCGGTGGGGAGTGTTTCTATGAGACTGTGAGGCACAGTCTGAATATAAAAATAATACCGATGAGGGTTATAATAGAGATGACTATACTAAAATTAATGAGGAACAGGAGGAAGCAACTCCTCATTAGCAAGATGGAAACAATACCTATTTTATTAGTTGTTGAAATGCTCATTTAAAAATCTCTGGATGCAGGATGTTATAATCAACCTTGCCTTCTACTTGAAGTGATTGAAATCTTTGCAGGATTCTTCAGAAAATCTGACTAGTTCATGTCTATACAATGCCCAGTATCCATTCTATACACATGAGCTGATATTTTGTGTGTTGACTTTTGGGAAGCCGAGGTCTTCTTGGGTCCTGAACACTTGAATTTCTCATTCTTCTCTTCTGAGTTGGCTCAAAGTGAATACGGTGTCATCTTGGCATGACCCGTGGGATTCTCTCAATTCTCTCTCTAGCCTGGCTGATGTCAGAGACCCCCAACCTCCTTCCCCAGGAAAGAGAGGCAGTATCCGCTGGGGCTGGACAAAAGAGCCACTTACCTATGAGAGCTGAGGGACCAGAATTCTAGTCGGAGGCCCTCCTGTGAGCTTGGGCAAGTCACAAGACATCCGGCAGGGTCTTGGTAAAATGCAATGAGTGCACGCAAGGCAGGATAATTTAGGAGAATCTAATGAAGAGCTTGTTTGTACAGATGTGGGCGGAATGTAGGGAACACAGCAGAGGACAGGGTGGAGTCCCCCCTGGGGGACAACCCCATGCTCAGGCCTGAAGGGTTAAAATAAGGGAGCAGGCACTCAACTGGGAGTCAGAGTGCTGTGCCGAGTGAGAGTCACCCTGCTGGATCTGTAAGCTTTGGTGGAGGGATCAGAGGTCTGCAGTGAACCCTCGAGAAAGGAGCAGGGGACCAAATATACCCACCGTTCTCTCCTTTCTCCATCCAACTCTCTCTGACCTGCTAGAGCTCCCACTGGCCAAGTCTAGAGAGAAACTGATACAGGCGGTCACTGATGTGGTTTCCAAAAGATTTTTCTCAGGACAGAAAGCTGAATAAAGAAGGGTGGACCATGCGTCTCAAGGGAGAGACAGATGTCTTACACATCTCTCCTCTCTGACCCTCAGTCACAACCTCTTATTAATGAAGACGTGGTTTCAAACCCTTTATCCTAGTGGCAGAATTTGTCCTCTGTAAAGGATGCTATGAAAATCATCAACACAGAAGGCATATCAAAATGGTCTGCTCTGCTTCAAATGAGGGTGTCAGAACAAGGTTCCCACATCCCAGCAGCTCCCTCATCCCTTGGGATTCAAAAATCCTTCAAAAAAGGTTTACATGGACACAAACCAAATATTCTTAGGTCATTTTAGGATTCACAGTAGCCCCTCCTCCTCATAAGATTTCCTCCACTGAACTCGCAGCATGTCTGAAGTTCCCACGTCACTCCCTGACTTTCAAGTCAAGTTCATAACACCCGAGAAACAGTCTGATCTTATTCTATTAGCCTCGATAAAGATTAGGTCCGGAAATCAATGCCCAGGTTAGGCTGTATTCGACATAATTGCCACCAAAGGAACATCTGAAATGTCACATTGAGCTGGGAACACTCAGTTCTTCTTGCCTTTTGAGTCTCCCACGTTTATGTCTTTTCTTTCTTTAGTTTTGGCATTTAAACTTCCTCCCCACCCTCCCCTTCTCCCCTTCTTACTCTGTCTCTCTCTGTATTTAGAAATGACGGTAGAAATGCAGATATTAAAACTCACATCCTCTCTCTCTCTGGGTGCCACAGCATAACTTATTCTGATCTGACTGTCCTAGGAATTTTAGCTCCACAGTTCAGAGTATGGACTTTGACATCAGAATAGCTTTGTTGTAAGAATCAAATAAGATAATGCATGTAAAATACTCGACACAGTTCCTGGCAAGTGGTAAGGTCTCCAAGCAATTTTATTATTATTACTTTCTAAAGGATAATGTACAGTCTGTCCCCAAAGCCTCCTGCCTCGGTCACTATGGAATTCTAAAATCAAGTTGTTTCCTATTCAATCTGAGCCTTTGCACTAAAATAAATAAATGCATTTGATAAAAAAAAATCATCAGAAACTATATGTGAGATACAAGAATACAAAGATTTTGAAAAAGACATTGCAAGGATGGGTAAGTTGCGAGGGTAGCATTGACATATATACACTATCATGTGTAAAGTAGAGAGCTAGTTTTAAGCTGCTGTAGGGCACAGGGACCTCGGCTTGGTGCTCCGTGATGACCTAGAGGGGTGAGGGGGGAGAGGGGCTCACGAGGCGGGGAGGATATACGTATACATATGGCTGATTCACTTCATTGTACAGCATAAACTAACACAACATTATACAGCAATTATACTCAATTAAATAACTGATTAATCAATTAATTAATTAAAAAGAAAGGGAACTACCTAGGTCCTGCATGTCTGTGGGCAGATAAGAATTCCGTGTTAAATATAGTGGCCAGAAAAGTTCCCTCAGAGAAGGTGATATTGAAACAAAAAACAGAAAACAAAAGTGATGTAGAAAGCCACATCGATATCTGGAGGCAGAGCCTTTCAGGAAGAAGGAACAGTAAGCACAGTGGCCCAGAGGCACGTGTCTGATTTTGGCAAAGAACTGCAGGGAGCCTGGCATGGTGGGAACAGAGCGGGTGATGGAGAGGGTATCAGGATTTGAGGTCAGAGCACTAATAGGGCACCTGGATGAGGAAGGTCTTTGACTTTGACTCTGATGAAAACCACTGGAGGGCTTTGTGCAGACAAGAGATATGGTGTGACTAATGCATGAACAGACCTTCTCTGACTATTCTATTAAAACTGCACTAGCGCGTAAGCACTGTTTGAAGCTATTGCAATAAAACAGAGATGATGGTGGCTTGCTCCAGATCGGAGCAGCAGGGATTTTAAGAAGTGGTGGGAACCATGTGGATATTGGCCGAATGGACTCATGGGGGCCAAGGAGGAAGAGATGGGATTGAGGCTTGATGACAAAAATGTAGCTTGAGTTCTTCATGACCTGGGCAATCGAATGAATCTCAAAATGTCTTTCAGTTCCTTTTCATGCATGACTCGATCCCTCTCTTTTCTCCCTAAACTCAATGGGGTTGTCAACTTGCAGTCTGTCTCAGCATCTCAGAGGCTGGCTGCCTTTTGGGGATGACTGTGCATCACCCCATAGCAAGTGGGGTCCAAGTGGGTTGAACAGGGGCAGCCAAGCCACATCCGTGCTGAACTGCTGCCTATTGTTACCCCATTGTAAAAGTGGAGAGGCCCATATATTTATAACTCGCCGAGCTATGGGTCAGCATCTTCGGAAGGGCACGCTGCTGTCTGCACCCTACACTGCAGGGAGTTGCCTCAAGGAAATGCATTAAGGAGAATCAGCAGGAGGCAAGGGTACCATTGGTCAGGCTCCCTCCCTCTCAATTATTCATCGCTCATAATTTCCAGCAAATCACTGGCTGTTCATTGGTGATCATCCATTATTGAAGCACTTCCTAGGGCCTGGGCCAGGTTTTCGGGAGCTTAGAGCTGGGGCATACTTTGGAAAGCTGTTAGACAACCCCCAGGGAGACAGGGGTCTCCGGAGTGGTTGGTCATCCGCTGAGGATACACCTTTTAATTGTTGGCATTTGTGGGAGCCTGGGATTGGTCAAGATCCAGCGTGTGGTTTACCATCAGTAATTGACAAGGCCCTGCTGTTTTAGGCGTATGTGTGTGTGTTAAGTTGCTTCGTCTATGGGGATGTTGGTGGACCCCAATGGTTACAAGCCTTCTTGCTGTTCCCAAGAGTTCAGTGTACCGTTATTGGCTTGTGTTCTTAAAGATTCAGCTACTGCAAATATATAGATGCTGCTCCTCTCAACACTCTCTGGGCCAACAATTTGGCAATTGAGTCAAAAGGACTGGAGGTTATAGACCATTATAGACACCAGAGAGGTATCTTATACCCTAGTGAACAATACCCTCATCCAGCCAGAAGCCTGGAAGTTACCCTCTATCTCTTGCTCTTTTTCCTCCCCAACAATCTATCCAAGATTCCCCCAGTCCACCTCCAATTCCTCTTGGATCTACATCCAGTATATAATAAACATATATGTCACTTAATTCCCACGTCTTTATCTTTCTGCCACCGTTACTTTGCTCTGTGTTGCATTTGGGTGACAGCTACATCTTCCTTCCTGATCGTCTTGCCTCTTTCTAATAATCCATTCTCCATTCAGCATCCACAGTGAAGTGAAGTGGCTCAGTTGTGTCCGATTCTTTGCAACCCCATAGACTGTAGCCTACCAGGCTCCTCTGTCCATGGGATTTTCCAGGCAATAGTACTGGAGTGGGTTGTCATTTTCTTCTCCAGGGGATCTTCCCAACCCAGGGCTCAAACCCAGTCTCCCACATTGTAGAAAGATGGTTTACCATCTGAGCCACCAGGGAAGTCCCCTAATCAGATAACATTACTCTCATTCTCTAAACCCTTCAAACGGCTCCCCATTGCAATTGTAATTAACTATTTTGTCTGGTGTACAAACTAGCTCTTTACCACCTCACACAAGAGCATTCCTCTTTACCTCACTGATCTTTGGTCAGCTGCTTGAGCAAGCTTTTCCTGTACCAGTGTTCTTGCATAAGCTATTCCTCTTGGGATGTTTGCACAACCTTTAGGGATGGTCTTCCAGCAGATTTTTCTGTATCTGTCCCCTTCACATAACTCAGGCCTTAAATGCCACTTCTTTGAAGAATCTTACCCTGACCACCCTATCTCCAGCAGGTTGCCTTCCTCCTCACCCTGCTAGTCTCCATCACTGGATTCTGGTTTCTTCCTTTGTAGCTTGCATGCCATTTGCCAATGGATGTTTATTTGTTTTTTGTTTTAAAATTCAGACTCCAGGAAGCTCCCCAGTGGTCCAGTGATTAGGATTCGATACTTTCACTGCCATGGCCCAGGTTCAATCCCTGATGGAGAAACTGAGATCTTGCAAGCCACGTGGAATGGTCAAAATAAAATAAAATTCAGATTCCATCACAGACCGTAAACTTTATAAGATCTCTACCAGTGCTTAGCACAAGGCTCGACACACAGTAGGTGCTCAGTAAATATTAGTTCTTAATATATGCATACATGAGTAAATAGATAAGGTAAACATTTTATGATTCCAAAATAGTGTCTGTGAATCTAAAAAATGTATGCCATCTCCTACTATACTCCCAACCTTTGGTGACTGGAAACCTTAGCATTCTTCATGCTAACAAAGATGCACCCATAGTTGTAGCATCTTTAGTTCAGTTCAGTTCAGTTGCTCAGTCGTGTCTGACTCTTTGCGACCCATGAACTGCAGCATGCCAGGCCTCCCTGCCCATCACCAATGCCCGGAGCCTATGCAAACTCATGTCCAGTGAGTCAGTGATGCCATCCAACCATCTCATCCTCTGACGTCCCCTTCATCTCCTGCCTTCAGTCTTTCTCAGCATTAGGGTCTTTTCCAATGAGTCAGTTCTTCCCATCAAGTGGACAAAGTTTTGGACCTTTCAGCTTCAGCATCAGTCCTTCCAATGAATATTCAGGACTGATTTCCTTTAGGATGGACTGGTTGGATCTCCTCGTAGTCCAAGGGACTCTCAAGAGTCTTCTCCAACACCACAGTTCAAAAGCATCAATTCTTTGGTGTTCAGCTTTCTCTACAGTCCAACTCTCACATCCATACGTGACTACTGGAAAAACCATAGCTTTGACTAGACTGGCCTTTGTTGGCAAAGTGATGTCTCTGCTTTTTAATATGCTGTCTAGGTTGATCATAGCTTTTCTTCCAAGGAGCAAGAATCTTTTAATTTCATGGCTGCAGTCACCATCAGCAGTGATTTTGGAGACCAAGAAAATACAGTCTGTCACTGTTTCCACTATTTCCCCATCTATTTGCCATGAAGTGATGGGACCAGGTGCCAAGATCTTCATTTTTTGAATTTTGAGTTTTAAGCCAACTTTTTCACTCTTCTCTTTCACTTTCATCAAGAGGCTCTTCATTTCCTCTTAGACTTCTGCCATAAGGGTGGTGTCATCTGCGTATCTGAGGTTATTGATATTTCTCTCGGCAATCTTGATTCCAGCTTGTGCTTCATCCAGCCCAGAATCCACGTGTTTTTCCCTCCTGGAAAAGGGACTCCAGTGCAACAAGCCTGGCAGACAATTGCCCCTCCTCTGCCTGAACACTGCCAAGCCATGGGCAGGTCTAATCAGTATATAGCCTTCCGTGGCTGGACAACTGGGACTATTTGAAGGGTTTTTCTTATAGTGACTCAGAACCTGCTTTCATGAAGATGCCTATCATTTTATTTTATTTACATAGTTCAATGAAGAATGTGGACTCCAGAGTTTTCTAGACTTCAAGTTTCTTCTTTTTATAAAAAATTCATTTGTTTATTTGGGTGCCAGTCTTAGCTGAGGCACGTAGGATCTTGGTACCCTGACAAGGGATTGAACCTGGGCCTCCTATGTTGGGAGCACAGAATCTTAACCAGTGGACCAACAGGGAAGTCCCTGCTGGCTACACAACTTTGGACAAGTGGCTAAACCTCGCCCAAACTCAATGCCATTTTCTGCAAAATAGAGATAATGATATTATTATTACAGAGGCAGAATGGAAAGGAATTAAGAGTATACACTCTGGGGCCAGCCAGAGCCTCTGGTTTTGACCCCAGGCTTTCTGCTCACTTACTGAGGGACCTGTACAAGTAGCTTTCATTTCTGTGTGACTCAGTTTTCCCATCTCTAAAGCTGAGCTAATAATAATATCCATTCAGCTCATCAGTTTTGTTTTTTTTTAAATAAGTGGTTCAATACATGGGAAATATCTAGTGCCTGGCATGTAGTAAGTACTCAATAAATACTGTCATCACCCCCATGATGATGGATCTCCTCCTGCTACTTATCTTGGATTTTATTGTCCCAGATTTTTGCCCTGCTCTTCAAAGTGATCCAAAGGAATTATGCGTGAACTAGGCAAAAGCCAACCATCCCATAAGCAGGGAGCAACATTCACGCTGTTCCATAGCCATAGGCAAACACCCCCATGGGGCATCAGTTGATGCAACAGAATCTGTATTTGGAAATTCCTGAATTGCTGTGTTTTTTTGTTTAATCAGTTCACTGATTGCTGGTTTATTCAGCTGAGTGTCATACTTAACTGCATTCTCTGGCAGGAAAACCGGAAAAAATAAAAAAAGGATTGTGTTTGCAGTGGGGGGTGTGTATGTGTGTGTCCACATGCATTTGAGAGCTCTTAGGGGCTTTCATCTGGAGGAGGGCATGGCAACCCACTCCCTCATTCTTGCCTGGAGAATCTCCATAGACAGAGGAGCCTGGTGGGCTACAGTCCACGGGGTCACAAAGAGTCAGACATGACTGAATGACTAAGCACAGCACAGCATAGGAGCTTTCATAACCTAATGTTCATCGAGCACGTCCAGAAAGGAGACACAGTGTACAGGAATCCAGACTGATTCGGCTATAGGACATTTGTGTTTGGGGAACATCTCTTAAACTTCTATTAATGACTCATCAGATTAGATTTGTAGATCAAACCAACTGCTTAAAAACAAGCAGGTGCCGGAAACACTTACAGAGTTATTGCCTGATTCAACTCAAGAATGCCTCACAGCTCATCTGAAGTTTTCATGGTAAACAGGCTGTGTTCCTCCAGAACCCCAAACTGTTTTGGTATCAGATGGCCCTGGTTTCATAAACACGACAGAGCCCTCTCCCACTTCTAGGAGAAGCTCTGACTTGCAGGGTCCATGGGGCTCAGTGAGATCTCAAAGTCTACCTTTAGAAGAAAGGAATGAAAAAATGATGGATAGCCACTGACACCTCTCTGATGTTTTCTTTCTGCTTGGATCATGTGGGCTCCTTCTTGTTGACAATAACATCTAATGACTTCGACATGTTGGTGGTTTTCAGACATGGCTCCGAAATAAGGGTGTGAAGCAAGACAGTTCTCCTGAGAACCTTCTGAATAGAGTGTTCCAGGAAAGTTTCAAAGGACCAAGTCCTAGTTCCCATAGTGATCAAAATGTTCATTTTTCTTATTTTTTCAAATATATATTTATTTGGCTGTGTTGGGTCTTAGTTGCATCATGTGAGGTCATGCGTCATTGTGTCACAAGATCTCTCTAGTTGTGTCTCGAAGTTCCAAACCACGTGGGCTTTGTTGCTCCAAGGCATATGGGATCTTAGTTCCCCAACCAGGGATTGAACCTCCATCCCCTGCATTTTAAGGCAGATTTTTAACCACTGGACCACCAGGGTAGTCCCTTCATTTGTCTTCTTCACCCCAGAGAGAATCTACGGTGTTCTGCATAACAGTGTGAGGAAGGCTGAATAACTCCAAGAGTAATTAACTCCCTGGAATATTTCTATTGTTTTAGAGATCTTTTAAATGCCTGTGTAATTTAATGAAGAGACACAAACTCCATTAGGCTAATTACATCCTATGATGAAGGCCAGGCTAGGAAGACAACAAATTAAATTTTTCCTTGATGTTCTTCTTTATGCTCACTCTCACATTTAAGTGATGAGGTACATGTTGATTGCAAAGGTTTGGGTCTTAGTGTTTTGTTGGGTCTTTATCTAGTTATTCTCTGCACACACTGCAAAAATGACTGGAAATTCAAATACAGTTTTATTTATCACAGGATTATTTATTAATCCTGAAGCAGAAAATATAACCCCCTAAAAAACTTAGCATGCATAACTGATAAGCAAAGAGAATACTAATTCAAGAATTAGCTAATTGCTTTTTTCCCCCAATTAGCTGATCTTTATTCATTGACTAGAATCCTACTAAATTTCCAATTAATCGTGTATTGAAGGCAGATTATGGCAGATGAAGTGACCTCATTCATTGCTTAGCAATCTCTGATAGGAGCCCTGTCTAAACTCCCGGAAGTTCCAAGAAAAGTCCCTCATGCCGTGAGATATCTGGGCCAACATAGAAGGAAATGAGCATTTTCCAAACACACGCAAAAAAAAAAAACAAAAAAAAAAAACCTTGGGGATACTGGTGAGGTTTGATCATGCGGTCAAACACAAAAGCCTAGGAACTCCACCCCCAAGGATTAACACTAGGTCCTCACATCTTTCACTGTGGTTTTTTCATATTTCTGGGATGAACATTCTCCGGAGTTTAGCACATTTTCTTCAGCGTGTTCAGGAAGTTCGTTAGCCCTGACCTATGACTCAGCTCTGGTCACAAGCTCAGCTATCTTCGAAGATTTATTGAGAAAGTCCAGGTCTTGGACCAGTGGGTTGATGGAAAAACTGGATTGCTCATGTTGGATCTTCAGTTCTCTGTGGGCTGGGTTTTTTGCCATCTTGGTCCTGTCCAGGTGCCTGTGTGGATGCCTCAGTTTTTATTTAGGCTCCACTTTATATAAATCTATCCATCACCTCTGAGCTCAGCCCTCTACTGAAAATGCTTAGGTGGCTCTATCCAGAGGCTGTGTGATGGTGGCTGTGGGTGCTGGGTCCAAAAATCAGATCCCATGTTCGGAGATGCTAACTAGCTGTGATATGCAATGATTTCATATGCAAAATCAAATCTATATTAAGTAGGTAGGAACTATAGTTATGGCTATGAAAGCTGAATGGGTTTAGGGGAGCAGTCTACCAATGTCTGCTACTTACATCGAAGGGGATCAAAAAATAAGGTGCATGGGCAGAGGACAAGAAGTATGGCAGCATGGACAGATGTGTGATGCAGCAAAGGGAGCAGAATGTCAACGGCAGCATCTAGGCGGTGGGTATGCAGATGTTCTTTGTATAATTACTTCAACTTCTCTGTGTGTTTGAAAATCCGCACGATACAATTTTGAGGACATAAAACAGAACGACTTGACCCTTTTCTCCTGGATGGTACAGGGTAAATATGTGAGGTCTAGAATTACTAAAGCTATTTTACTCCCTATTCTATTCTAGAATAGCTATTCTATTCTACTTTTAGACCTCTAGATTAAGGGAGGTCGGAAAGACAGCAGGGGCTTCCCAGGTGGCCTAGTGGTCAAGAGCCCACTTGCAAATGCAGGAGACCTAAGAGATACGGGTTCAGTCCCTGGCTCAGGAATATCCCCTGGAGGAGGGCATGGCAGTCCAGTCCAGTATTCTTGCCTGGAGAATCTCATGGACAGAGAAGCCTGTCGGGGTACAGTCCATGGGGTTGCAAAGAGTCAGGCACGACTGAAGTGACTTAGCATGTACACACTCACAACAGTCCGAAGGGGGTTGCCACGTGGTCTGACACACAGTAGAGGGAAACTGGGCCACCATTTGAGCTGCTGGATCAAGCCTTACTTGAAGTCCATCTGTTTCTTGCATTCCCAATTACATGAGCCAATATATCTTCTTTACTGGTTACTGCTACTTATTAAAATATTCTTAACCAATAAGTCAGACTGGACCCTTCTGGGGATATAAAGGAGAGGTGAAGCAAGTATCATTCTAGGCACAGAGAGCAAGCAGCAAGACCAACATGAAAATACACAGGCAATAAAAGAGAGATGAGGGTTTGGATGAAATCAAAACTGTGGGTGAAAGAAAGATAAACAGGAGAAAAATATTAGACTTGAGCCAAGTTCTGAAACGTGTCCTATTCCCTAGGTGGCAACTTGACATTTCTTCCCCGGGAAGTAGGGAACCATAGAAGGTCCCACCCAGGAGGGTGCATGAGTGGGGAGTTGCATTGCAGCCCAAATGAACACCTGCCCTCTGGCAGATGGTTTGGCAGACTTCTTCCTCCAACCGTGTTTTTCTCCTTTCTCTGAGCCACATAACCACCTTACTCACAAGAAAAAGGCTATTAAAAATGTATTTCATCGATTATCCTTGGCCTACAAAACCTTGCTCCAAGGAGAAACAGTTCCCCAGCCAAACCCGCACCATCCAGCATGCCAAACCTCCCTTTCTTCCGCAGGAAGAGCTGGAGGTGATATCAGGGTATCCAAAGGGAGGGTACCTTCTCATCTGTGAGGTCAGGAGGGAGCTCGAAGGGCCCCCTGAGCGTCTCTCCTGAGATGGCTTTTCCCATCCAGCCGCACGTAAGGTGGTTTCCTGTTCTAAATATTTAACGCGATGCCTTCGGTATACCCTCTAGAGAATGAGAACTAACAAGCTGATGTTTATGAAGCGGGAGGGTGATGATCACCGAAAGACACACACTCAGACACAACGAACCAAACAACCTTAATTCCACCCCCATTCCCAGAACCGAAGGAACGTTCATGATTTATGGCTCCGCTTGCAGAAGGAGGGAGAAAAAAAAGAAAAAGAAAAAGCTCTCATTTCCCTAAGAGGGGCAGCAACTAAAAGAAGCAGCTTTGCTTGGACTCCCTTTGAAACCAGAAACCCCACTCCCTTTGCCCTGACGGCTTCTGAGCAGAGCCAGAAAGAATGCTCTGTGTACACTTTTAACCTTCCTCCCCTCCCCAAGAGAGGGCTCTGGAAATTCTCTCAGTGCATTGGACTCCTAGAGAGATGGGAGACCCCCACTGCAATGGGGATGGGGTGATAGGGGGAGAGCTGCTTGGGGGCGTCTGAGAGGTGTTTTTCTGTGTGTGTATGTGTGTGCTTCTGCATGCTTGAATCTCAAGGTCAAATAGCAATTCTGGAACACCCAGCACTGTGCAGAGGCTTGCGGCTTATCAGCAAACCCTCTTTTGAGCCACATTTTCTGGGGTCAGCAGGGAGACTGAAGTCACTGACTAGTGTGGGGAGTTGAAGCTGGGACAGGGTCTGAGCTCAGTAGAGGGTCCCCTAGAGAAGAGATGGGCTGAAGCATTAGGAAGCTGGTTTTTGGCACTGAGAGGAGGGTGATAGGTTTCGAGGGGGGACAGTCTTGAGGAATAAGGAGTTGTTAGCAGAACCAATATTCAAGGGACTTCCCTGGTGGTCCAGTGGTTAAGACTTTGCCTTCCAATGTAGAAGAGGCAGGTTCAATCCCTGGTCGGGGGAGTAAGATCCAGCATACTTCAGGGCCAGAAAAAATAAAAAACATAAAACAGAAGCAATATTGTAACAAATTCAATAAAGACTTTTAAAAGTCTAAACCCTAATCATATTCAAACTGTTTAATGACCCGTATGGTAAAGAAGCAGGCCAGTTCGAATAGATGTCAGCTGTAAACAATCAGTAAAATTGTACCTGAGTTTACAGAGGACAACCTCAAAGGGATGACAGTACTATCTGAACTCAAATGAATCTGAAAGGTCATATTGGCATGATTGCAAAAAATAATAATTCATGAACTACTAGCCAGATGAGAAAACTTCATACCACTGAAGAAGTCCCAAAGTGATACCACACAGGAAGAAACAAAAACTCAGCAAGGTTGTCAATAGCACTTTTTGTTTGTTTGTTTTGGTCAAATGATTTTGGAGAGAGCCTTCAGTTCAACAAAGACCACCCCCTCCTCCGCTGCTTTTTTTCTAACTGCAGAGTTTCTCAGAGCCTTGAAGAATGCCTCTAAAGAAGAGGGTGGATAGAGCTTATGACATTGCTTAACTCTTTTCTTGAGGAGCATCTTCTGGAAGTAGCTGGTACTTGGAAAACTGTTGGGAAACAGGGCTGTTTTTCTAGAAAGGACTAGGTTTTCTCAGGAGATAGTGAGTTCATAGCCAGTGGAGGTAATAAACTGGGAGTAGACAGGATCATTGGGCTTTCTCACAGGAGATCTATATTGAGGGCTGGGTATTGGATTAGGTACATTTCAAAGGCCATTCCAATCCTGGGATCCTGGCATTCTGAGTTAGAGACTCCACTGGACACACAAGGAAAGCCAAACCTTTCGAACCTATGACTTTTGTCTTGTTATTCAACAAAAGGAATTTATTTTCCTTCTCAATGTGCACTGGTCTTCTCTTTTCAGATACTACTCATGTTTATCAATATTATTATTGATAGTAGCAAATATTTATAAAGTGCTTACCACATGCTGGGCACCAGGCCAGAAGTCTACATACTTCATCTCATGTAATCCTTTCAGCAAAGTGGCAAAGCAAGTTCCTTTGATCTTCGTGTTATGCCTGCGGCTCCAAGAGGTCATGTGACTTGATCATGTGACTTGAACAGACAGTAGGAGAGCTGAGGAGCAAACCCACCTCTGACTCTAGAACCCAAGGTTGGCTGTGGAATGGCAATTGCGGAACCATGATTGGCATCTGGAATCAGACAAGACTGACTGACAGCCGTGATTCTACCATTAGCCAGCTGTGTAACCTTGAGCAAATTACTTGAATTCTCTGGGCCTCAGCTTTCTCTATCACAGGAGGAACTGAGCAGAATAAATGTGATGCTCTTGAATTGCATCAAAAGAGGTACAAGGGACTAGAAAAAGGGGCATACATTCATTATTCATCTACTCACTACTTATCTATCCGTGAGTACACACCGCTTGTGTATACACGCATGCATGCTCCGTCGTGTCCGACTCTTCATGACCCCATGGACTGCAGCCTGCCAGGCTCCTCTGTCCATGGGATTTCCCAGGCAAGAATACTGGAGTGGGTTAAAAATTCCTTCTCCAGGGGATCTTCCTGACCCTGGGATTGACCCTGTGTCTCTTATGTCTTCTGCCCTGGCAGGAGAATTCTTTTTACTATTGTTATTATTTGTAGAAATCTTTGATGCATATGAAGCACTGCAAGTCTCATTAGGTGATGGGGATTTTTTTTTTCCCTTAGTTGGAAGTTCAGGCCAATCACTGATTTGACACCAAAGTCACCATGTGACAAATCTCTTCTCAGAGCTTTAGTTTCCCCATCCATGACATAAGGGGTTAAACTTACATGCTTTCCAACTCTGACCGTCTCTAAAGCAGTATTTCTCAAAGTGGGTGCCATGGATCATCCACATCAGACTCATCTGAGATATTACATAACTATTTCACCCAAGACATCTGGAGTGGGAATTTGCATTTTTAGCAAGCTCTCTGCTTAATTCCTGCATGCATACTATGAAAGAATTGGTCTAAATTGGCAATTCAAAGAAACCTTACTTCCAAGCCATTTTTCTAAAAACAATTCCTTTGTTTTACCAAAGTGAGTCAGTCCCATGGCCAAAATGAATTGAGAAAGGTCAATAATCAAAATCCTTGTTGGAGATTTGCAGTGTGCACTGGTATACTAAAGGCCCTGAATGCACTATAGTAGAAGGAAAAAGTAACTGAGTCTTTCCCCAGCATCTCTTGTATTTTGCCAATGGAAAATCTGCAAAGAAATCTCCACCCTCAGCTGCCTACGAAACTTGCTTGAAAATTAGTGTTCTGCAGAGCACTTTTTGAGAAAAATAAATAAATCTAGGTGACTGATATAAAACGCGCCAGAGTCAGAGCTCAATACACAGTCACTGGTTGGTTGCCCAATAATGGAAATGAAACATAAATGGATTGTAGTTGGAGAGGTGTGTTAGGGAGTTAATGGGAACCCACACACCTCTGCTGGAAGCTCTCCGAGGGAGCACTTAGGAACTCCCCAAAATAGCACACTTAATCCTTTACGCCTGACTCAGGCCGGAGGAAGGCAATGGTCTGGGTGACTCAGCCCTGTGCTCCCTTTTGCTCCTAATTGAAACTGTTGACTTTGCCATCTAACCTCTTTGACGGTGCTGAAGTCAGGACTTTGCTCATCTCCGAGGTACCCAGGTTGCAGGAGCTCAGATTAGCTCCATGACTCAGGGGTTTACCCTGCCGCTTAGGCGTGCAGAACAGAACCTGGGTTGGCTCTACTACGTGTGAAATTCCTCCGTGCCTACCCAGTCCAAGCCCTCAGGGCCAGTTCTTCTCATACCCCCTCCGGAGCTTGCAGCTCAGTTCCAGTGTGGACACTGGCTGATCTGAGTCACCATGATGCAACCCCAGCTTTCTTGTTCTCCCTGAGGCTCCCCTTCTTTGTCCCACTGATCAAGTTCCTGGACTCAGAGTTGATGAGGGGCCTGAGTCAACCGTGCCAGTGCCAGGCAACATCTAAGTTCTTAAACCCTACAGTATTCTCAGCATCTCATGGCAAGTTGGAGACACAAAAGCTGCCTCTTGCAATTTCTTTGTTAATTCCTGCAGAATTCATCGAATGTTGCCTTGAGGATGAAAGCAGATGATGAGTGATTTGGGAACTGACTCAGAAAGGATGACTCCAGCCTTGTGTCACAGCGAGATTATTTTAGGAGAGGATGCAGGCATCAGGTTGGAAGTTAGAAACTTGCCTTTCTCAATTTTCCTTTCCAGATCATCAACCCATATCTTCAAGCTAGAATGCAAAGTCTCACTGGCTTGTGGGTCCCATGCAAGCCGGAAGCTCTTCTGTTTGGTCCAACACTTTATTCTCAGTGCCCAGATTAGAGGCTTAGTTACGAGCCTTACCTTCATGGCGTTTGTAACTGGGGAGGGTGGGCAAAGCCACACAGAGAGATGGACAGCATAATGTGGCAAGCAGGTCTCGTGAGCCGGACCATCATCCCACATATCCTGTGATGACATGTGCCAGTTCAGGGCTGAATGCTTCATCCTCACCACAACACTGCAGGGGGAGATACCATGCTTATGCTCATGGTCCAGATGGGGAAACTGTGGCTTTCAGTAGTGAAGCTGGTTTCTTTCCTTCTTGAAGGATATCTTTTAAGAGAGATTTCGGTATGTAAATAATTGTTGTAGACTTGTCTTTTGAGAGGAGAACAGAGTTTTTTGAATGGGAGACTCTACTCTTGTTGTTAGAACAGTGGGCTGGCTCAAGGGAGAGCCGACACATTTCTTGGGCTAGTACCCTTAACACCCTGCTCTTGACTAGAGATCCACCTGTGTCTTGGGCCATGAAGACCCAAGCCGTTGGGGAAAGGATTGTAGACCATTCTTAGCTTCTTCTTGCTAGACAAAGGCAATTGTAGAATATTTTTGAAAGTATTATTTCCTATTTTAATTTTTTTATTGAATTATAACTGCTTTACAATGTTGTGTTAGCTTCTGCTGTATAGTGAAGGTTCCTTAAGAAAACTAAAAACAGAATTACCATGTGACCCAGAAATCTCACTCCTAGGCATGTACCCTAAGCAAACCATAACTCAAAAGGACACAGCATTCACTGCCATACTTTATGCAATAGCCAGGACGTGGGAACGACCTAAGTGTCCAAAGACAGAAGAATGGATAAAGAAGACCTGGTAAATATATACAGTGGAATAGTATTCAGCCACAAAACAGAATGAAACTGGTTCATTTGTATTGATGTGGAAGGACCTAGAGTCTGTCACATAGAGTAAAGTAAGTGATGTCGCTGCCTTATATTATGCTGTCTAGGTTTGTCATAGCTTTTCTTCCAAGGAGAAAACGTCTTTTAATTTCAAAGACCTGGAGACTTGAAATATCTAGATCCATCTGCGGGTGTAACAAGAGTTCAATGCGGCTGGAATGGAAGATGTTTGAGGGATGTTTGGGGGGCAGAGGGACAGAGAAGGAAATGAGGCTTGAAATGAAAGGCAGGGTCACCCTCTGGAGATGCTCTGAATCATGTTAAGGAGTTTGGACTTTACCCTGAAAGTGAAGGGAGGTGTGACAGATGCTTGTCACGCCCTAGCCCACATCCCAGGAGTCTCACGTCAGCACCCCATGTCTACCATGCATCGCCTTCTCTCTGCTTTGCATTTTCCAAAGCTGTAAAAGGCTTGCCCAGCCATGCATAGGCACAGCCCAGGACAGCAGAGAAGGCGACTTGGAGGCGACTCTAAACAAATAGAGGATGGGATAAATATGTATGTGTATGAGTCACTCAGTCGTGTCCAACTCTTTTGTGAACCTATGGACTGTATAGCTCACTAGGCTCCTCTATCCATGGGATTCTCCAGGCAGGAAAACTGGAGTGGGTTTTCATGCCCTTCTCCAGAGGATCTTACTGGTAGATAAATGCTCCAGTCTTTGTCTCCTCCAGTGGGAAAATTCTGTAGCATGAGGCTTATTCTATGTAAATTTCCTAAGCACCCTAGCAGACTGAGCCCCAGGTACCCTCAGGAGGAACCAGTTTTATAAAAAATTTTGACTGGAGTGTAGTTGCTTTTTTTTTTTTAATGGACTTCCCAGGTGGCGCAGTGGTAAAGAATCCGCCCGCCAGTGCTGGAGATGCAGGTTCGATACCTGGGTCAGGAAGATCCCCTGGAAAAGAAAATGGCAACCCATGCCAGCATTCTTGCCTGAAATAATATCATGGACAGAGGAGCCTGGTGGGTTGCAGTTCATGGGGTCACAAAGAATCAGATACAATTGAGCGACTAAACAACAGCAGCAATGTCTTTGCTTTACAGTGTTCCGTTATTTCTAGCTTTTAAGCACACTCTCTATGACCTCTCCTACCTTCTCCAGCCTGACATGACTGAAGAGACGCATGCACACCCTTCTCTGGCCCACTGTTCTAACTCCTTCACTTCACTTTCCTGATAGCATCTCTCAAATAAACTACCTGTATCTAAATCCCTCTCTCTGGCTTAGAGGGGGAAACCAAAGACAAGATGATGCTGGCATGTTCCAAGGCAGGAACTGGAAATAATGATGAGTATTTGATGATGATCAGACCAGAGGCCCAGAAAGCTCATTCCAGGGGTGTCTGGGATGGAAGATGGATTAGAGGGAGGAGGGACATGAAGCAAGAGGAAAGGAAGCAGTCAGGAGGCTAGTAGGAGCATCTTGAGGAAGAATAACCTGGGCCAGACCCAGGGGAGTGGTGATGGGTAGAACAAAGACTATCCAGGGTGTCAAAATTTCTGTCCCCAAAACAAAGCAATGGAAGAATATTCCTCCAGTCCTGAACTGAGCTGGGTGTCTCTTAGCACCCTGGAGCCACAGTAAATCTCAGATCTACAGTGAGTGCCTTTCTGAGCCCCTGACTCCAGGGGCAGAGAGCGATAATCCCTTTCAAAAAGTGTTTCGAAGTAGAGGGTGGAGTGAAAGGTGTTTTTACAAGGCTCCAACCAAAATGGGATGAAACACACACATGTACACACATACACCCTCAGCTCTGCCCATGGGGGAGAACAGAGCAATTACTATTTACTCCAAAAATCTGGAGTGATTTGTGGAAGGGGAGGGGGGTGGTTATTTGTGATGTGCAGGGGGAGGAACTTTTGGCTTCTGATGCTCTCCAGTAAGTGACAACCAGCCTAAGGGGAGTTTTATCTCCTGGTGATGAACTTGTTTTCACCAAACAGAGGTATTTGAAGAAAGCAAACCTCATGGATGCAAAAGAAAAGGAGATGATAGGTAGATAGACAAAAAGAAGGGTGAAGGGAAGCAGTCATTGCTGGTTTTGTGCTGTACTTTGAAGTCTTAGAACTAGAAGCAGTCATAAATTTACTGGTGTGAGAGATAGGTAATAAATACCTCTCTGACTGTAGGGTGTTTCAGCTCATGTGGACTCCAGTAGCACCCAGAAAGCTCCCTCCTGGCCCCCACCTGTCTTCTCCAGGATGCCCCCTATTTCCAGAGTAACACAGTCATGCCATACTTGACCAGTTGCCCAGAAATATTTTTTTCTCCATCATGTTCTTCTAGCCTCTCTGGCCATACCCACGTGTTGGGTGTGCTGGGCGAGATGAGTCTCTGCTATGTGACTTGAAACTGTAACGCAACCTCTCTGAGTCTCAGTGGCCTCATTTAGGCAACAAGAATGAATACGGATGCTCAGATGTCAAGATTAAGTGAACTACCTGGCAGATTGAAAAGAGGCTGGCATGCACTATGCCTAATATATGCTATTAACCTTCTTACCTAAAGAAAATTCAGGGCAGCCTGACCTTTCCCCCACTTACTTGTCCAAACATTGCACCTGCCTCTTAAAGCAGTGGTTCCAAACCTTCTCTTTGAATCAGAATCAACTAGGGGACCTTTAATAATGCTAATGCCCAGGTCCCCTCCTGCCACTGATTCTGGTTCACTTGATCTGGAGAAGGGCCCAGCCTTTAGAATTTCCTCAAAGCTTTAGTGGTTTTAACATGCAACCATGGTTGAGAAAGACTCTGTTAAGATGTCATCTAGCCTAGGGACATTCCTGGTGTTCCAGTGGTTGAGACTTTGCCTGCCATTGCTAGTCCAATCCCTGGTCAAGGAACTAAGATCTCACATGCCTCATGGCCAAAACATAAAACAGAAGCAATACTGTAACAAACTCAATAAAAACTTTAAAAATGGTCCACATCCCCAAAACAATCTAAAAAAAGAAACAAATAAAACACACACACACACACACACACACAAAACAAACAAAACCTCATCTAGCCTAGAGATTGCCGAACCTGGCTCTCTGTGTCTGGGGACAGAGTAGTCATTCACCCCAACCTCATGTACTGAAATAGAATCTTTAGAAGAAGTGCCTGAGAGTCTGCATTTTAAGATACTCTTTGATTCATTCTAGTTCAGAGGAGACATTCTTTGCTCTGGGAAGGTTTCCATGGAACCCCAGGTCCAGGTTGGGAAGCCCTCTCCTATGTGTCCATATTCCTTCCCTCTGCATGGTCATCAGGCAGAGTTTGTTATTTACTCTGGGTCATAACCAAATGTCTGTATCTCTTTTCATATCAGCAATGTTCAATCTGATTTCCTTGGCCCCTAGCCCAGTGGTTGACACATGGTAGGACCCCAGGAAGTACTTTTTTTGGCCACGACTTGCAGGATCTTACAGTTCCCCAACCAGGGGTTGGACTCGGGGCCATGGTAGTGAAATCACTGAGTCCTAGACACTGAACTGCCGGGGAATTCTCCAATAAGTACTCTTGGAACAAATCGGTGGACAGGACTCCTTCATCTCTCCATGCCTCCTTCCCACATGGCAGCCTAGCAATGCCCAGTTACTCTGAATCTACTTCCGAGGGTTTGCAAATGCTGCATCCTGTATCTGAGCCCCCATGGAGGAGATGCTCCCAGGGTTATCTAACTACCAGCATCCCAGGGTGACAGAATGCCAGAAGGAGGGTAATGATGGCAGAGGAGACCTCACATCACCCACAGCATGCCAAGAGAGCTACCGTGTGCTTGATTGGCAAGCTGTCTCATTCCCACCCCATCCCCTAGATTAATAATTACACAGTGTACTCTCAGGTAAAGAGCATAGACTTGGGAGTTAGAGAGCCCCAAGTTCAAATCCTGTCACTTACTAGCTGTGTGACCTTGGGAAAATCACTTAACCTCTCTGAGCGTCAGTGTCTACTTCTTCAACTTGGGGTGGTGGAAGTGTTAGTAGCTCAGTTGTGTCCGACTCTTTGCAAACCTATGGATTGCAGCCCTCCAGGCTCCCTGTGTCCATGGGATTCTCTAGGCAAGAATGATGGAGTAGGTTGGCATGCCCTTCTCCAGGGGATCTTCCCAACCCAGGGATCGAACCTGGGTCTCCCGCTTTGCAGGCAGACTGAGCCACGGGGAAGCCACCAACACGGGGATGATGCTGTTCAAATGGCGGGGTTGCTGTTAGGACTGATGGAGGTGGTAGGGAACATTTCACACCAGGTTCATACTCTGCTTTAGCCACCAGGCTTGAAAGCAGAAGATCGTCTTCAAAGGCAGGTGCTACGATGCCCTTCATTTTATAGGAGGAAATGGAAGTTCAGGAAGGTTGAGTCACTTGCCTGTCATCAGCCACTTGGAAGTGGAGTCAACCCAACACTGCCTTCCAAGTGTTTGCAAAGGATCCACCAGATTCAGGGCATCATAAGTGCTCAATTACTGCTCACCCCGCTCCTTCTACTCCAAGGCTTCTCCGCGCATCATTAACATCCCGAGGGAAAAGAGACTTCTAAAGAAAAATCAGATTTCTCAGGTGCTGATAACCAAGTGTGTAGGAGTCCCCCATTCCAGGACAAAGCATTCTCTTCTATCTCAGCACTTATCCCAAATACCAAATAGCCTTTGAGTCCCTAAGCACGGGCCAAGAATGACCCAGAAGAGTTTTGCTGGTCAAACGGGGACCAGCTAATGGAGAAGGGGCCGTTTCTTCCCCTCTCTCATTGCCCTGGTCGATGGGCATTGATCCCCGTTCAGCTGAGTGAGAGCCGTCTTTCAAAGTTTATTCTGGTGTCAATTTTTATAGTTCCCCCACAGATCAATAGCATGCAAAAACATTAAGGCAAACTTTGTGAAAGCTGATCGTTCAATATGAGTTTTATGAATGGCTCCCGGACCCGGCTCTAAGCGTTTGGAAGTAAGTGGTACCTTTAATCAGATGAGTGATAGGAGCCAGTCAATAATGGCTGCTTTCTCAGCCCTTGGAGTAAGAAGGGCAATGCCTCTGGCTCCCTTTATCAAGTGCATTTGTTTTTCTCGGTTGGAGAAGCTGTTTGGGTGTCGCATTGAGGAACTCAGACCTAACGATAAATAAACTGATTTTTAAATATGGAACGAGGAGAGGAACAGGCATCTCACAGCAAAAGGAAATCCAGATAGCCAATAAGTAGAACCAACCATGTCCATCCTCACTAATAATCAAGGTAGTGTCAGTTACAACCAGAAGGAGAGATTTTTTTCCCCATATTAATCTGTTTGGCAGGGGTTGAAAACAAATGTGGTTGTGTAATAGTCTCCGTCTCTGCTACTGGGAGAGTAACCTGGTTTCAACTCAGTTTAGAATTATCACACAAAGCTCAAGTACAATATTGTACTGAGTCAGCCAAAACATTCATCTGGGTTTTTCATGTTACAAAAAAACCTGAATGAATGTTTTGACCAACCCAATATGACTTACCCTTCATACTCCTAAGTACATACACATAAGACTCCCATGAACTTGCATTGGTAGACACAGACAAAGATGTCCTTTGCAGTGTTGTCTGTATCAGGGAAAATGTATAGAAAACTTGGGTATCTGTCATGAAGGGAATGATTAAATTCACTACTATGGCATCGTATGATTGAATATCATGCAACAGTGAAACAAGGCTATGTGCATCAAATGGACAGGTGGAAGACAAAATAGTTTAAACAGCTGTTGTTGAAGGATTCTATCTATCTATCTGCCATCTATATATATCTACCTTCTGTATTTATCTACCTACCATCTATACCTGTCTTTTATATATATATATATATATATATATATATATATATATAAAATGACACTGTATGTATGTATGAAAAGTTCCAAAACATACAAAGCAATGCTGTACAATGTTGATGAATAAAGGAAGAAAAACATGTGAGTCAGCTCAGTTCAGTTCAGTCGCTCAGTTGTGTCCGACTCTCTGCGACCCCATGAACCGCAGCACTCCAGGCCTCCCTGTCCATCACCAACTCTCGGAATCCACCCAAACCCATGTCCATCGAATCGGTGATGTCATCCAACCATCTCGTCCTCTGTCGTCCCCTTCTCCTCCTGCCCTCAATCTTTCCCAGCATCAGGGTCTTTTCAAATGAGTCAGATCTTTGCATCAGGTGGCCAAAGTATTGGAGTTTCAGCTTCAACATCAGTCCTTCCAATGAACACGCAGGACTGATCTCCTTTAGGATGGACTGGTTGGATCTCCTTGCAGTCCAAGGGACTCTCAAGAGTCTTCTCCAACACCACAGTTCAAAAGCATCAGTTCTTAGGTGTTCAGCTTTCTTTAAATCCAACCCTCACATCCATACATGACCACAGGAAAAACCATAGCCTTGACTAGACAGACCTTTGTTGGCAAAGTAATGTCTCTGCTTTTTAATATGCTGTCTAGGTTGGTCATAACTTTCCTTCCAAGGAGTAAGTGTCTCTTAATTTCATGGCTGCAGTCACCATCTGCAGTGATTTTGGAGCCCAGAAAAATAAAGTCAGCCACTGTTTCTACTGTTTCCCATCTATTTCCCAAGAAGTGATGGGACCGGATACCATGATCTTAGTTTTCTGAAAGTTGAGCTTTAGGCCAACTTTTTCACTCTCCTCTTTCACTTTCATCAAGAGGCCCTTTAGTTCTTCTTTTCTGCCATAAGGGTGGTGTGATCTGCATATCTGAGGTTATTGATATTTCTCCCGGCAATCTTGATTCCAGCTTGTGCTTCTTCCAGCCCAGCGTTTCTCATGATGTACTCTGCATATAAGTTAAATAAGCAGGGTGACACAAAGGCTTTGGCATAGTCAATAAAGCAGAAATAGATGTTTTTCTGGAACTTTCTTGCTTTTTTGATGATCCAGTGGATGTTGGCAATTTGATCTCTGGTTCCTCTGCCTTTTCTAAAACCAGCTTGAACATCTGGAAGTTCATGGTTCACGTATTGCTGAAGCCTGGCTTGGAGAATTTTAATCATTACTTTACTAGTGTGTGAGATGAGAGCAATTGTGCGGTAGTTTGAGCATTCTTTGACATTGCCTTTCTTTGGGACTGGAATGAAAACTGACCTTTTCCAGTCCTATGGCCACTGCTGAGTTTTCCAAATTTGCTGGTGTACTGCGTGCAACACTTTCACAGCATCATCTTTCAGGATTTGAAATAGCTCAACTGGAATTCCTTCACTTCCACTAGCTTTGTTCATAGTGATGCTTCCTAAGGCCCACTTGACTTCACACTCCAGGATATCTGGCTCTAGGTGAGTGATCCCACCATCGTGATTATCTGGGTCGTGAAGATCCTTTCTGTACAGTTCTTCTGTATATTCTTGCCACCTCTTCTTAATATCTTCTGCTTCTGTTAGGTCCCTACCATTTCTGTCCTTTATTGAGCCCATCTTTGCATGAAATGTTCCCTTGGCATCTCTAATTTTCTTGAAAAGATCTCAAGTCTTTCCCATTCTATTGTTTTCCTCTATTTCTTTGCACTGATCTCTGAGGAAGGCTTTCTTATCTCTGCTTGCTATTCTTTGCAACTGCATTCAAATGGGTATATCTTTCCAAACATGTGAATACATAATGGCAAAAATCAGGGCAGTGTTCATGTCCTAACTGGGAGGGAGAGACATGAGAAAAGCAAGAGCTACATGGGGACCATATATTTTGTGAGTAATGATGTCATTCTTAGGGGGGAAATTGTAAAGCAAATATGGCAAAAATGGAAGTTCCATGAAACCAGCACTATCTGGTCCACTTGTGTTCAGTAGCTCAGTTGTATCCGATGCCTTGCAACCCCATGCACTCCAGCACACCAGGCTTCCCTGTCCTTCACCATCTCCCAGAGCTTGCTCAAACTCATGTCCATTGAATCAATAATGCCATGCAACCATCTCATCCTCTGCCGTCCCCTTCTCCTCCTGCTCTCAATCTTTCCCAGCATCTGGCTCTTTTCCAATGAGTTGGCTTTTCACATCAGGTGGACAAAGTATTGGAGCTTCGGCTTCAGCATCAGTCCTTCCAGTGAATAGTCAAGGTTGATTTCCTTTAGGCTTGACTGGTTTGATCTTCTTGCTGTCCAAGGGACTTTCAAGAGCCTTCTCCAGCACCACAATTTGAAAGCATCAATTCTTTGGCACTCAGCCTTCTTTATGGTCCAGCTCTCTGGTCCATGACTCTGTTCTCAACATGTACATAGAAGGTACCTAATAAATCTTTGTTGACTGAATGAATGGTGAACTTTAAAAGTCTGGGTATTGGATCCATGGTGCTCTTCTGTTTTTCTGCATCATTTCATTTGCTTGCAATATTTCACTGGTGAAGTGGGCAAGGGAAAGCAAAGAGATGAGAGAGCCAGACAGGCCTGCTTTCAAATCTTAGCTCTTCTAATTAACATGATCTTGTGCTAAATCTGTTTTTCACTAACTTATTATGGGAGCAGGAATTTGGTGGGGGTGGGGGGTGCTGGGGAATATAAGGGGTGGATATTGGTGAAGCAAAAGGTAAGAATGACACTGTGTTTTTTTTAAAAGCATTTGTATGCACTAGCTACTCATCATGATCCTAAACCCTGATGCAGTGCAGGATCACCTGAACCCTTAAAAAAAAGTCCCTGCCAATTGCTGAAGGCTGGGGGTCATCCCAGTACCAGCATTTTGCCTAATCTCCCCAGGAGATTCTGTTACCCACCAAGGTTGGGACCTTGCCCTTGTTGCTATCCTATGTTGGGACACACTCCATCTTTTTGTTCATCCCTGTATCCCTTGTCCCTGGCTTAAAGTAGGTGATAAGGAAATAAAAGCAAAGCTGACCACACTGACCCTCAGGACAAGCCTGTGAAGTGAACATGAGTAAATTCCTCCAACAGACAAAGAAACTGAGATGCAGTAGCCTGTCCGCAGACAGGTGCTGGAAAACGAGAGGAGCATCTGAAGCTAAGCAGAATCTGGGTTGTTGTTGGTCAGTTGATAAGTCACATCCTACTCTTTGTGACCGCATGGACTACAGCACACCAGGTTCCTCTGTCTTCCACTATCTCCCAGAGTTTGCTCAAATTCACATCCATGAGTCAATGATGCTATCTAACCATCTCATTCTCTGTCACCCACTTCTCCTTTTGTCTTCAATCTCTGACCACTATTCAAGGATACCTTTGTTTTCCTCTCCCTCTGCTTTTTTGAGCCAAGCACTGGCCCAGAAGAGTCTGAAATGATGCCAGCTTCATTCTTGTAGCCTTCACAGTCTTGTGGATAAGAGAAGGTGCCCAGCAGTCCAGGGAACCTCTCAGAATATCTGAGAGAGATCAAAAACATTCCACCTCATCCTTTACTTTGTCCTTGGCATGCTTTCTGGTTTGAGTAGCTATGATGTGCCAAAGACAGCAGGTAAGAAAGTCCCCATCCTGTCTATAGAGGTAGATCTGCAGGAAAATAGGCAATTCAAACCCATTGTGTGCCTTGGTTGTGGCCTGAGACTTTTCCTTTGGCTCATTCTGGTAAGATTAAGAAAGTACTAGCATCTAAACTTGCAGAATGGGTGTCAGAATCTTGGAAGAAAATACTAGAAATAATGGACAAGCACTTCTTAAGACATGCTGCAAACTCCATGCCCTGAATGTGCCCATCAAGGATAGAATCCTATGAAAAATCAGGATGTCAACAACTCTGCTTTTTAATTATTGAATTGTACACTTAATTTTTTAAAAATTTTTTGGCCATGCTCTGTGGCATGTGGGCTCTTAGTTCCTCAGTCAGGGATCTAACCCTGCTCCCTACGTTGGAAGCATGGAGTCTTAACCTCTGACTGCCATGGAAGTGCCAACAGCTCTGTTTTGAAGAGTGATCTGAAAGATTCAGAACTGGAGAAGTTTTAGGAAATCCTTAACCAATTTGTTTTGCTTAGTTTCCCTTTTTTCAGGTTGCACGAGAGTGATATGTGATGAAAATACATGTCAAAGCAAGTGTAAAGGGGCTCTTTCAATGAGTATAAAATACGAATGCTAAGCAATTATGGATACATGTGTCAAAGTTGAATGACAGCATTGTTTCCATTTCCTTAACGGAAAATGAAATAATGGCACCTCTATGGTCAAGGGTATATCTTAGAGTCCATGAAATACGTAGCTTGCAGTCTCCTGGAAGATGCTGATCAGTCTGCTTGATTACAGATTGACTGATATGTTGTCACCCACCTGGGCTCATTGTCGCAGCATCAAAAGAGTGGTCCTGTCCATTTACTTTTATTGAAAACCTACAGGTAGCCTAGCCATGGGGAAAACAGAGCAATTTAGACATTTTTTCCTGCTCTCTGGGAACTTGAAGTCTCCAGAAGACTCTGAAACAGGGCAAAGGAGCTGGGTTTTAAAGCAGTTATGAATAATGTGCAGTGTAAGGGCAGAGAGGGAGAGAGAATTTCTGACTCAGGGACAAATAGTCCTGAAGGGAGGTGTGATTTTGCTTGCAAATAAATTAACATTTATCTCTCTCATTGGAGGCTGCTGAATGAAACCTCCAGATTTCACCTGGTTTGGGCCCCTTAGGATCACTAGCAGATATAACTGGGCCCTCCGTGTGTCTCCAAAGATGAACAAATGTCTTCAAAAAAATGAAGTGTGTCATGAGTGGACATTTTGCTAGGATTTTCTAAGTAGGAAATAAAAGTTTAACAAGGACAGTGTGTCAGGAGAAAATTAAGTCCAGAAAGATGCTGGGTAGGGCAAACCAAACTGAAGAATTTCAGAATTCAAGGTCATATAGTAGAAAGGGGCACACATAACTTCTGTTTGGATGTTTGGATCAAATATGTGCACATTTCATATGAGTATATACATGTGACATGTTTCTCACATGCCTGGATATGCCTGGTGATACACATATGTAAGGCATGTTTAGATATGTAAGTACATATGCCATGGGGTGCATACATGTGTGTGAGTTTCTGTGTATCGGGGTCCAAGTTGGCAGAAACATGTGTTTTCTATACTTGACTCTGTACACAGAGCCTATATCTGCATGTACATTTTCCTGCATATGACATATATGCATGCCTGCATGGGACCTGCATGCATGTGGGTCTGAGTGTAGATGCGTGTGAAGTGCGTGGTGTGGATACATATGTGTATGTCTGCATGTCTAACTGGGGCATGTGAATGTTTACATATAAATATTGTACAAGAGAGAACATGTAAGAATATTTTATATATGAGGACACATGAACATATACGTATAAATGGAAAATATTGTGTGCATGCGTTCATGTTCAGTTGCTCAGTCTTGTCAGACTCTTTGTGACCCTATGAACTGTCGCCTGCCAGGCTTCTCTGTCCATGGAATTTTCCTTGGACAGGAATACTGGAGTGGGTTGCCATTTCCTCCTCCAGGGGATCTTCCTGACCCAAGGATCAAATCTGCGCATCCTGCAGCTCCTGTGTTGGCAGGCGAATTCTTTACCACTGAGCCACATGGGAAGCCTGGAAAAATATTGTGTTGGCCAAAAACTTCGTTCAGGTTTTTCCATACGATGTAATGGAAAAAGCTAACCAAATTTTTTGGTCAATCCAAAATGTGTATAAATATATGTCATGAAAATGTGGACGATTGCACAAACATGTGGGAATATGTGTTTGGATAAATATCCAGGTAGATGAGCTCTGTTTTCCTGCCATGCTCCATGACCTGTGGAGGTGGGTTTCTACATTAGTGTGTGCTCAGTAGGTGATGTGTCTGCTTTGGAGGTGTGTTTGGGCACCCAAAGCTGAGTTGTGTGGAAATGTGGACTCAAGTGCCAGTGCACATAGAGGTATATCATGTGGGGTGTGTGAGGAGTCAACTCACATCTCAGTGCACTTAAAATTGGATGGTGGATTGTATTGTCTTATCAGTCAAAACTCAATAAACCAAAAGGAGGGAGCCAGTTGTGTGATACGATACAGAGATTGGGGCTGTTTTAGATGGGATGGTCCATGAAAGCATCTCCGAGTAGGTGCCATTTGGTGCCAACTCCAAGAACTGGGGACTCAAAGCTCAGATTGGCCCCTTCCTCTGGCCTGGAGCCCAGTGTGGCTTCCGGGCTCTAGTAGGTCCCTGTTTGTTGTTGTTTAGCCGTAAAGTTGTGTCTGACACTTTTGTAACTCCATAGACTATAGCCCACCAGGCTTCTCTGTCCATGGGATTTCCCAGGCAAGAATACTGCAGTGGGTAGCCATTTCCTTCTCCAGGGGATCTTCCCAACTCAGGGATCAAACCCATGTCTCCTGCATTGGCAGGTGGATTCTTTACCACTGAGCCACCAGGGAAGCATATAGCCAGACGGTCCCTGGGCACCACCCCTCCCCCCCCAACCATCTTCTTCTTGGGATTTTCTCCTTTGCTTCCTGAATCTCTCACCCATGGGTCACTTGTTCTCTTCCTCCACCCAGGACCCTTCCAGGCTTGCCCTTCCTAATAAATATTCTCTAATAAATATTTTAGTGCCCATGGAGATCAATGGTGCATCAACAATGGGACGCTGGATGTAAATCATCTTGGCTTTGGCGTCACCCCAGAAATCAATGTTCACACATTAGGGCTATTAGTTCATTAGGAAGCCTTTGATGGATAGCAGCAAGATCTGGGATGTCACACCTGGAGTCCCCCTTCCTCTTCTTCCTGCGCTGATACAGCCACTAAGGGGCAGGTGCCTGGGGAGGGAACTCACCCTCAGAGACTAACCCTCTCCTCCACATCAGTAGAAAGTGGTCCTCAGTGGGGTATTCCATTCTCTGCCTCCTTGCCTAAGCCTCACAACTACATTTGAGATTTAAAAAAAATTTTTACTTGAAGTATAGTTGACTTCTAATATTGTGCGTATTTATTTATTTTGGCCACACCCTGTGGCATGTGGGATCTTAGTTCCCTGACCAGGGATTGAACCCACACCCCCTGCATTGGAAGATGAAGTCTTAACCACTGGACTGCCAGAAACATCCACTTCATTTGAGATTTCAACAGCTAGAAAGAGGTGGTAGATTCTGAGTGTGAGGATGTCCATCGTTTTAGAGCTGGACTGATGCTCAATTACCAGTTTGTTCATTCATCAATCATTTATTGAGCACCTACTGTGTGCAAACAAAAACTGGCAGGAGAAAGTCAACAAAATGTGAATACCTTTTGAGCTCTTTACTCCTCCTCTTCTTTTATGCAGAGAAATGTGCATACGACTTTGATGAAAAGAATGCATATTACAGTTTTGTCTGCAATGAACCATAAAGATCTAAACATTTGCCAGTGGGCGATGGGTTAAATGATCCATGGTTTGTCCATACAGTGAAATATTACTCATGCAAACCCAGTGGATTAAATGTTTAAAGATAGTTAATATGGTGAAAACAAATATGTAAATACACAAATCAGTAGATTCACGCCCATTTCGATGAAAACTCAAATCCACACATTTACAGCACACCCCTGTGAACACCCAGTGATGCACCACTGCATATACAAATCTTCAAATATTCACGTGGACCCACAGACCCACAAACCCATATGCCCACCTACTTGTGGACAGACAGCCACACGACCCTAAGGCCGTTGGCCCCCGTGCTCCTCTGAGCGTCTGAGCTGAGCTCCCTTCAGCTGCCACCTGCTAGTTCTCTCCAAGTGCAAAGGGACCAAGGATGCGACGGGAATTTGGTGTCAGTTTTCACAGAAGCCCGGGTCAGTCTCTGCAGGGTTGCGGGGACTCGGCCCCAGCAGAGAAAGGCCTCACCTTGCCCTCAGGGCAGCCAGCCAGGAAACAAGCTGATTTCAGCGATGATGCGGGTTGCCCCCCAGCTGCCCGAGTTTTCTGGAAAAGGGCATCCTGTTCTCCTGTCTGCACATGTCTGGGACACTGGAGCCTGAGACAGCTTCTTTGCCTCTCTCTCCTGCCCTCGGAGCAGGCTGGGAGGCCCAAGGGAACGAGCTTGCTGAGATTTCTAAAGCTTCCTATTTGCCGAAACCAGCCTGTTCCCACAAATCCCAAAATAGAGTCCCTGGCAGAGCTGTGAACTCTGAAATGCAGAGACAGCTGCAAAGAAAAATAGTGGAAAGGAACAGGCAGGAGAGCTGTCTGCCTTCGCCTCCAGTCTCAGAAGGATCCTGGAGTGGACAAGGGCATCGAGGGGTCACTGTTCTCTGTACCATCCACCCCCTGGTCTCCAAATAGACTTCAAATGATGCCTATTGAGAATGTATAAAACTGCTCAGAGAGCTCTGGGGAAACGCAGGACATTTCCTTCTGCAAAAAAAAAAAAAAAAAAAAAAAAAAATTACTGTTCCTTTGCCTTCCCTGAAAGTTCTTTTCTGAGTCTAACCTAAAGCCTTCAAGCCTTCAAACTACCGATATATCTCATCCTCTTCCTCCATGTCCTCTGGGCCTCCTCTTCTCTGAGAACACTAAGTTCATTTTCCTTCTCCAGTGAAATGAGTGACTCATTTCCCTGGGCACTCATTATGCTGTAAACACATGCCACTGTTCTTCCTAGGGGGGTGGCCATTGCCATGATTATTACCAATAGGTGTTCAGAAATGCCACAGAACCACAGAGGGGACAGAAACAAAGGAAATTTCTTGAAAGAAAAATCATTTTACCAGGGCCTTGAAGGCCAAAAACGATTTTGAATTCAGGAGGGCAGCAATTAGAAAAAGGCAGCATTCCGGGTGGAAAGATCAACTTTGGCTCAGATAAGAAGATGGGGGTGAGGTGGTAGGATAGGGGGGTGGTGCTGTATTGATGGCAGTGGGAAGGAGGAGAACACAGGAAGCAGAGCAGCTCAAAAACAGGAGCACAAGCACCAAAAGATAGCTCACAGGTTGTCATGAGAGAAGGAAATGATTTTAAAAAGGAATGAGAAAGAGATTGTATTAAGACCTGAAAAATGTCAGCATATGTGAGGATGAGGTGGTGTGGGGAAACCAGATTAAAGGAAGATAAGAATTGAGAGTAGCCTGGAGAGGCCAAAAAATGGAGCAAAGACACTTAGTAGTGAATGGAAAGCGGTCAGCACACCCATTTTACAGATGCAAAAACTGAGGCTCAGAGGAATGAAACAAGCCCAAAGTCTCCCAACTGAGTTAAGTAGCTGAACTGCATGCAGTTCAATCAGCACACTGTACAAATGGCCCTAAAGTTCACTGTTTTTCTTTTTAAAAGAAGGGCCTGGAAGCACAAAGTCATAGTCTCAGATGGGAAAGAGCAGAGCAAGGCTCACATGGGAGGGGGAGGGGATGGAGGACTGGGAGACAGGGGTGGGGGGCGGGTGGTGACAAGGGTGACATCACCACTGTGTCCTGAGGACCCTGATCCATCTACAGACCATCCTGGGTTTATAGCCACTGCCCTCCATTGGCAACCCCAAATGCTCTTCTCCGTCTCAGAGGTTTATTGACGAAATCTGCCCTGAAAACAGTTCTACCACTCCCCACCCCGCACCCCCTGTCTGGGGCTCAGTCACCCTCCTCCTGCAGCCTCCTCCTTGGCTCATGTAAGCCAAGCATGTAAGCCCAGGAGCCTTGCCTGGGTGGGGTCGGCCCTTTGAGCCAAGACCCCAGAAGTCTGGCGGCGGGCAGGGGAGAGCGTGGCTCTGAGCACGGTCTCTGTTGAGCAGCGGCTTTTCCTGTCCCTAATTCGGCTGAGGACCCTGCTCTCAGCAGGGCCATGGCTTGCTGACAGGGTCACCAGTGACTGGTGGAACTCTGCCGGCACTTGCTCCGGCTTGGAGTTTTGGTGTAGGAAGCGCTTGGCCTGCTAATCACAGGGGTAGGGGCGAGGGGGTAACTGGCAGCATGTCAGTGACCTGCGCGTGGGACAGGGAGAGAAGGAAACAGTAGGAACATAACATTAACGTAGGCACAGTCTCTGGTATGCAGCAGGTAGCGAATAAGTGTGTGCTGCTTGCATGAACAGAGGAGGAGAGGAGAAAAGGGAGAGAAGAAAGGAAGGAAAAAATGAGGGAAGGAGGGAGGGAGATAGAAGAGCCCTCTGTGAAGACAGGACTAGCGAGTCCTGCCCCACAGTGAGCACATCTGTGTGAGCTCAGAGTCCGCTGACTGTATTTGGAATCTGAAAATCAGGTTCGGAAAGCACATGTGTCTACTGTGCGCAGTCCTGTCCGACTCTTCTCAACCCCATGGACCATGGCCCGCCAGGCTCCTCTGTCCATGGGGACTCTCCAGGCAAGAATACTGGAGGGGGTTGCCATGCCCTCCTCCAAGGGATCTTCCCGACCCAGGAATCGAACTCAGGTCTCCCGCATTACAGGCGGATTCTTTACCCTCTGAGCCACAAGGGAAGCCTAACCTTTAAATATTTGAGTAGGCTATCAGACACATGAGAGTCTTGAAAATAGCAAAATTGCCAAGACTAGCAAAGTATAGACTCTGGATCCAAACTATTTTGGATTGAATCCTGGCTCTGCCATGTATAAACTCTGTGAGTTTGGTCCAGTTACAGAACCTCTCTGTGCCTTTTTATACCTGGAAAATGGAGATAATAATCATACCTGCCTGGCTTCTTGTGAAGGTTAAATTATTCAACATTTGTGAAGCAGTTAGAATAGAGCCTGCCACAAAGTCAGGGTTTAATCAGCATTTGCTGTAGCTATGATCAGAGAGGGGAAGTCACTTATCCAAAGCCACACAGCTAGCAGAAGCAGTATTTCAAACTAAGCTTCTTTGATCCCCAAAGCCACACTTTTTTAATAGAGTAGAGATGGAAAGAGATCTTTTATTTCTGTGAAAATAAAGCAGCAGAGATGGAAAGAGATCCTTTATTTCTGTGCCCTCTTCTCCCCACCCCCCTGCCCCACCAGTCACTCCCAAGCAAAATTGCTCTTCCATGCCATCTCCCTGGTCAGGGCTGAGAAGCCTCGCATTGCCCTGTTCCCAGACAGAGCATGTTCTCTCTTCAACTTTTGTCCTTGAAAAGGGCCAGAGCTTCTGTGTGAAGGGGAAAGAGAGTCTGCAGGCAGCCTTGGCCACCCAGCCTCACGGGGCCCTGCAGGATTGCTTCCTTCTGCTTTTCTCTGCATGTCAGGGTGACAGAGACCAGCCCAAGCCTGGCGTGCCTGGAGACTGTCTGCCCAGCCTTGCCCAGAACACCCCTCAGGGAAGCCAGAGGCCGGGATCACAAGCAATGAGCGAACGGGCTGGCCACTGGCAGGGCAGCTAAGAATAATAATAACAATGGATGATATTGCTTACTATACATTATGACCTGGGCTCCTTAAAAATAGTACCATCTTAAATCCTTACTTCATCTCTTGAGAGCTTTCTCACTGGTTCTTTCTTATAGATAGGGAGATTAAGTTCAGAGGTCAAGGTATTTGGCCCAAGTCATACAATGTTAAGGGGCAGAGCCAAGATTCAAAGCCAGTGCTGACTGGTCCCAAAGTCAGGCTGTTAACCCATGCGATAAAGCCTTACCTGGTTGGCTGCTTGGGACACTTTATTCCTTCTGGTCCCAGTACCAAGGGCCAGCTGAGATAAGTGATCACTGAGCATAGTCTCTGAAAGAACATGGAGGCCATCTTGCCCTGCCTCTCACTGGCCCTTGTGTGGGTCAATATAATGATGCAAATATATGCAAATCACATGCAGAATTACCTGTCAGTTTTCTGAACTCCCAAGGGGCTCTTCAGAAAATTCTGAACTGGTATTTCCCAATTTTCAGATATTTAAATACCACTAGTCAATTCATGGAGACTCGTTGGTAAAGAATCTGCCTGTCAGTGCAGGAGACAGAAGAGATATGGGTTTAATCCTTGGGTCAGGAAGATCCCCTTGAGAAGGAAAGGGGAACCCATTTCAATACTCTTGCCTGGTAAGTCACACGGACAGAGGAGCCTGGTGGGCTACAATCCATGGGGTCACAAAAGAGTCGGGCATGGCTGAGTGACTAAACAAGTCAGTTCATAAAATCTGCATTGTTATTTACTAATATTTTTTAAAAGTGATTTATTTTTCTTAACTTAAACAAATTCACCCCAAAACAGGAAAATTGAAACCAGTACCATAAATATAAAACCATTACCACGAACCAAAATGAAGTCTAGAAATAAAAACAATGAACACCTTACAATGGTACAAAATCCTAGCTGGGGGTACTTCCCTGGCAGTCCAGTGGTTAAGACTCTGTGCTTCCACTACTGGAGGTACAGGTTCAGTCTCTGGTTAGGGAACTAAGATCCCATAAGCCACGTGGCTCTGTTAAAAAAAAATAAAATCCTAGCTGGGAATTACAATTTAAAGGTTCCTGGAGCTTTGAGTGGGAGGACCTTTCTCACTCATACTGGCTCTCACTCTCTTTTTTATTTGGGAAAAATGGGTGTATGTTAATTAAAATAATGTTTATATTACAGATCTGCTGGTCACAAGTGTTGGGTGGGGCCAGACTCTGTTCTTTCCTGGAGTCTCTGGGGAGAATCACTTCCTTGCCCCTTCAGTTCCACCTGGCTATAGGACTGAGATCTACATCTGTTTGCTGGTTGTCAGCTGGGGACCACTGTTACCTGCAGGAAGCCTCTGTTTGGTCCTCACACATGTCCTCCTAATTTTCATGACCCCTGGATCCTTATCATGCTGCTGTCTTTCTGGTTCTCAACAGCCAAGGCAAGTTCTTGGATTGTAACAACTCATGGAATTAGATTGGTCCCACCTGGAAAATCCAGAGCAATCTCCCCATCGCAAAGGACTTAACCTTTATCATACCTGCAAAGTCCCTTTTACCAGGAAAAGTAACATATTCACAGGCCTGAGCATCTTTTTTGTTGACGTTCAGTCACTCATTCGTGTCCCACTCTTTGTGACCCCATGGACTGCAGCACTCCAGGCTCCCCTGTCCTCCACTGTCTCCCAGAGTTTACTCAAATTCATGTCCCTTGAGTCAGTGATGCTCCCTAACCATCTCATTCTCTGCCACCATGGATGTCTTTGGGGGGTCATTATTTTGCTTACCCCGGAATACTAGCACCAAACAGAGACTTTCTTCTTGGTAGAATCAGAGAGGGAGGAAGGGAAGGAAGAAGGAACAGAGGGAGGCAGGGAGGGAGGGAAGGAGGGAGCTGTCTGCTGAGTCTATATAATTTATAATCCTGTCTATGGGCCACTTAAAATAATTCTGTGAATGAAACCTTGCTCGATAAGTCTTGCCCTGCCATGATCACAGCTGATAAGCTTTGGAAGTGCTCACATAGCCAGTCTCGCCCTGGCCATGCGAGTTTCCATCTGAAACAGGAAAGAAGCAACAGAATGTCTCAGAGAGAATCCTCAAGAACTTTTCACTCAAGGCTCACATCTTCCTTTCAGACTACCTGGAGATATTCCCCGACCCCCACAACGCTCTCCTGGCTCAGAGTTGGATCCTTCTGGGTTCAATTTCTATTTGGTTCCAAAGGAGTCCCTTCCAGCACCCAGAACATCTGCAATGTGTCATTCCCCTGCACTACATGGAGGCTTTAACGGCAGCCCTGGGAAAGGCTGAGCCGTGCTGCTGGGAGGCGCTGGGTGGCTGGCTTCTTTCTCTAACAGGCCTGGTCTCTCGCCCTTTGCTAATTACTTTGATCCTTTGCACTTTGTAAAAAAAGCCCCACAACACCAGTTGGTCCCCTCTGGCTTTAACCTTGCAACCCAGTTGGCCCTTGTAAAAGTGGGGGGTGGGGGCTGGAAGGAGGCCAGGCAGGGGCGGGCACAGGCTCCCCAGATCTACGCAGACTGCCTTGGGTCTGTTCCTTTAATGATCGCTTCCCAGGGCTCTCCCAAAAAAAAAAAAAAAAAAAGGACAAATAAAAGGCGTTTTACAAGATGGCAGGGCTGTGTGTGAGATTGACTCCATCAACCACCAGTTCATTCGGGAGTTTCTTTGCCTGTTCACATAACTTTCCTTCCAGATCTCTCAGCAACTGGCTGCCTCTGTCTTATTCACTTCAGCTTCCCACAGCTCTGGACAGCCTCCTTTCCCACCCCTGGCTCCAGCCTCAGGCCCTGCCCTTGGCAAATCCTCAGTTTTATCCTCTTCTGCTCCTTTCCCCATTCTATGAAGCTACCCTGGTGAAGCAGTGTGAATTTGCCATCTGGGAAGACAGAGAATTGACTTGCAGGAACTTATGAAGCTGAATGTAAAAAAGAAGACTGTTGATTGAGATGAGGATTAGGAAGGGAGCCCTGTGGGCAGGCATACATAGGAAACAGGGTTTTTTTTTTTTCTCCTGGAAAAAGCATAAATGTGGCCCAAACCCCACCTATGTGTCCTTAAGAGTAGACTCTCAAAAAAAAAAAAAAAAAAAAAAGAGTAGACTCTCTATCACAGACTGGTTGACACACACGTGTGTAACAGAATTAGGTTCTATTATAACAAAGTCCTAAAAGTTGCATGTTATTTACTTTCAGAAAAATCTACTTTCCTTAATCCAAGGTGATCCCCATTATAGAGTATGTATAGGTCAGCTTTTGCTGCATGACAAACTACTCCCAGACTCAGTGACCACCGAAACCAGTGTTTACTTAGTCTATGATTCTTCTGGTCAACTTTTCTTTTTATTTAAAAAAAATTATTTTTAATTGGAGGATAATTGCTTTACAATGTCGTGTTGGTTTCTGCCATACAAGGTGAATCAGCCATAGGTATACATCTATCCCCTCCCCCTTGAACCTCTTTCCCACGCCCCCCCACCCCATCTACCCCTCTAGGTTGTCACAGAGCACCCGTTTGAGTTCCCTGTTTAATACAGCAACTTCCCATTAGCTATCTATTTTACATATTGTAATGTATATGTTTCAGTGCTGCTGTCAATTCCTCCCACCCTCAACTTTTGAGCTGAGTTCAGCTGGGTAGTTCTTCCAGCCTTTGTGTGTGTGTGTGTGTGTGTACGCGCACTCAGTCGTGTCTGACTCTGGACTGTAGCCCCCCGGCTCCTCTGTCCAGGAAATTTTCCAGGTAAGAATATCAGAGTGGGTAGCAACTTCCTTATTTCCGACCCATGGATCGAACCTGCGTCTCTTGTGTCTCCTGCATTGGCAGGCAGATTCTTTACCACTGTGCCACCTCCGTCTGGTCTGTGGGGGACTCACAAATGTGTGAATCAGCTTCTGGGTTGGCGGGATGATGGCTGGTCCAGGGGACTTTGCTGGGACTTCCTTGCCAGTCCTGCATGTGGTCCTTTACCCTCCGGTAGATATCTCAGGCTCACTCTCGTGGTGGTGGTGGCTTTCCAAGGGAAATGAAGGCATGCAAGGCCTCCTGAAGCTTTGGTCAAGAATTGCCACCTTGTCAGCTTCTGTTATACTTTACTGTTCAAAGCAAATCACCAGGCCAGCCTAGATTCAAAGATGGGGAAATACTCTCCAGTGCTTGCCGGCAAATGCCACAGTCACACTACAAAGAGCATGGATACTGGGAAAAGAGAAAGACTGTGATCGCTTTTGCAGTCTAACACAGTTTATTTCCCCTTGTCATTCACTGGAACTCTAGTCCCAGGAAAGGATCAATAGGGATGTTAGGGTATGAAAGAATGTGTGATCAAAGAATTTGTGAAAATTTGGTCTCAACAAAGTAAATAAGGGACTTCCCTGCGGATCCAGTGGCTAAGATTCCAAGTTCCCAATACAGGGAACCCGAGGTTCCATCCCTGGGCAGGGAACTAGATCCCACATGCCATAACTCAGAGTCTGAATGCTGCAACTAAAGATCCCTCAGTCTGCAGCTAAGATCGAAGATCCAGTGTGCTGCGACTAAGACTGGATGCAGCCACATAAATAAATAAATATTAAGAAAAATAAAAAACCAAAACCAAAGTAAATAAGCTTTAATGCAGGACTTCTCAGAGCCTTAATCACCACAGTGCCTGATGAGTGAGCCTTCAAGACTGGAAAACACAGGCAGTCCAGTGATTGACAGATTCCCAATTGGATTGTTCTTTTGGAGGGAACATCCCCCAGAATTCATAGCTGAAAACTGTATTTTGGGAAATACAATTACGATAACATAACTCACGCGAATTTGCATCAGATATGTCGTTCTGGGTAAAGATGAAAGGGGAGCATTCACAGGAACTTCTTTCTTACCTGGACCACTCCCAGAGGTCAGCTATCATTACTGAGATGCTGTTAAGAATTGGAATGATTCTATGATTGTAGGGATTTACTCCCAGCATATTTTTGCTGGGACAAGAGCCGGGCAGTGAAGTTCATCAAATTGGTGATAAATAATGCCATCACCAAGACTCATCCCACCCAAAGACAAATGTTCTGGAGGGATGATTCAGAATAATTCCTTCTGGTCGCTTTTCCCCATCTGTATTTATTTTCTTTATGTGGTTGACCTCACCCAAGTTTCTGCCAATTTTTTATTTACAACTTCACATTACACCAGAAGCATTTTTTAAAGATCAGTTCAGGAGGAGCTTAATATTCTACCATATGGATGTAATATTTTGCCTAATAACAGCCCCTCTCCTAAGCTGGGTATTTATTCTTGCCCCTCCTATTTCATTATTTGGAATCAGAGCTTCTGTAAGAGAGTTGAGTTTGTTGGGTTTCGTTATTTTGTTCGGTTGGAGAGCTGAAAGGGTCATCAGGGAACTGAAGGCATCGGACTTTTTATTTTCCTGTTTGTTTGCTTTTCGTGGCAAGGTGAGCATGATTGGAAGTGCAGTTAAGATCAGGTCAGTGCTCAACATTTCCATTGCTGGGGTCCCAGTTGGCAGGAGGAAGAGGAGGATTCTTGCTGTGTTTTCAGATAAATTGCACTTGCGGTCTCGCCAAACTGCAAGCAGGATTCAGGTTTGGCTGGAGTCTGCGGTCTCTCTCACAGCTGTTAAATCCTCTGCAGACCACAGGCCAAAAGTGACTGTGTTCAGGGACTCTGAATCACTTATTTCTCTCCTATTTCCTACCTACCTTCTATCCAGAAATCGTAGAAGCAAATCTATTCTTAGTAAATGGGTTTTCTGGTTTTTCAAAGTTAAGAGAGCTCAGGAGAAGGAGGGGAGAAGAAAAAGAAAACCTAGCTGGTGTTGAAATTAGCTTGTGTTTAGTTACTTTTTCCCCCTTGGACTAGATTTGACTTTTTCCACAGTCCCTGAAGCGTGAGTTCTGTAGTAGTTTTCCACAAGTCTGATCTGAGGAAATTAGATCTTGGGACACAAATTGTGAGCCCAGAGAATCCCCTCAGGCTTGTATCATGTGAAGGTGGGTCATGGAAATCTCCCAGATTGCTCCTGTATTCTCAGATGCCCTCGGGACTCAAGGCTAGCAGTTTAAGTGCTCTGAGCCTCAGTTTCTGCATCTGTCAAATGGGACTGTGTGTCAATAAATTAGGTGAGCTAGCTGCACTAATGTGCCAGGCTCTATTCTAAGTGCTTTACACTGAAAACTCTTTCATTTCTGGGAACAACTTTATGACATAAGCCCCATGGGGACCCTCATTTGACAAATGAGAAAACTTAAGTCAGAGAAACTGTAAAACATACTGTTCATTATAAATCAACTACATACAGACAGACAGACATACACAAAGTTCTGAATACAATTCCTGGTGCCCAGTGGGCACTCAGTATATTAGGAGATCTCTAAGATCCTGAGCCAGCCCATTCATCATGATATATTGCCATAACTTCTTTCTTTTTTTCCCCAAATTTAGTTATTTGGCTATGCCAGGTCTTAGTTGCAGCATGTGGAATCTAGTTCCCTGACCAGGGATCGAACCCAGGCCCCCTGCATTGAGAGCAAATAAAACAAATCTTAGCCACTGGACCACCTGGGAAGTACATCTCATTGCTTGTTTAACTCTCTGACTTCTCCCACAGACAGTAAGCTCTTGGAGGGCAGGGATTGTAACCAGTTCCCTCATACATTGTCCCCAGAATGCAATCCAGGTCCTGGCCGGCAGTGGATGTTCCATAAATGTTCACTGAATGAACAAATTCTAAAGTAGTAGCAGCTCGGTTCCCCACTCACAGCCTGGCCAAAATTCCACCTCATCCTGCCAGATCCTTACCTGGTCAGGTGTTCAGAGCTTTGCTGGAAAAGAACTCACCCAAAGTACCAAAAAAGGAAAAAAGGGAGGGGGTTGATGAGTGGGAACGTGGATCCTACTGAGATCTGGGCAACAGGAGAAAAAAAAAAAAACCCGTTTAAACAGGGCCTTCCATTACTCTCTCTATTCTTGCTCCTGAGAGGAGAAAAATGAGATGCAAAGCCCCCATCAACTATAAACTCATGGAACAAGTCAGATCAAACGTCAAATAATGAAGGAGCCCCGACTCATGAAATTCTTTGTAGAACAAGAAAGATAGTTGTAAAAGCAAGCAGAAGCTTTTGAAGACATGGCAGAAAACATATGCTGAGAAGCATCGTTCACTTTCAAGCCAGCAGATGCTAGACTTGAGATGCAATAGGTAAGGTGAGCTGATTTGGAAGAGCTGGTACAAAGGTTGCATACAGGAGAAAACCTGAGTTTTAAAGTGGAGATCTCCAACATACGTTGGTGGCATAATGAGTTGAATGTTGAATTCAGCAAATATTGAGTTGAATTATATACATGACAGTCACTGTGTGACAGGCTGAGTTCATGACAGTGAACAGGACATTTTCCCTTGCTCTCGGGGGCTTATATTAGATGGGGAAATTTAAATGGAATTAAAACAAACTTACAGTAAACCTAGGAGCCCAGGTTGACATAATCACTGGAAAAAAAAAAAAAGTCTAACCACCAGGTTGGAAGCTGATCTGAAAGTACAGACATAAGTTTGAAAGCAATCGGTTATTCATTCAACAAACACATGAGTTAAATTTTCGCCATATTATGAAATGGGAAAATTTGTTCTTAAGGCTTTCCTACCTCATGTTTCAGCACATTTTTATAGCCTCCTGATTTCTCTCCCTCTCACCTCACCAACTTCTCAATTCTCTATTGCCCTACCTCCCCCTTCCCCACATTCCACAGTTTAAAAGTTGAACCTCAGCTCCTTCTAAAGAGAAATGGAGAAACTAAGGAGGGTGCAAATGACAAAAGACAGCTTGACGTACTTTGCAACTTTAGGAATTGAGCATAAACCAGCATTTGTGTTTAATCCCGTATTTGCTCCTCCCAAAGAAACAAATCTTTAACTGCAGAATTTCCAAAATTGAGGTTTATGCTGTGGGAAGACACAGGAAATACAACCTTTTATAGCTACAGATTTCTCTTAAGGCATTTAATTCAGAGGCAGCAGTTTCAGCAAACCATTTATTAAGCTCCTAATACACGCCAGGTGCTTGAACAAGTGCCATGTTGCTTATTCCTCACTGCAGTCTCAGACCTGGGTTTTGAGACGTCAGGAAGGGTTTACAGAATAAGGAGATGCACTCTGCGGGGAGGTTTCGGCTCTTGTGTAGGAATGGAATCATCGGGGATATAGGCATATGGGATGGGCGTGGGGGTCTCGGGAAGGAAAGGAAGAAAATAGTAGCAGAGCATGAAAATAAGAAACAGACAGTGGAAAATAGCAATTATAAGGGCTGATATGTGTTAATCAGGGGCCAGGTTCCAACACCCAGCAACTGCCCTAACTCTCGCAGCAGACGTTGGGATGCAGGTGCAGTTGTCATCATCATGCTTGCCAGGTAGTCGAAGAAACAGACTCTGAGACGTAAGGAACCGGTTGTGGGTCAATAAGCAGCACAACCAGAATTCAACCCAAGGCTGCCTACTTTCACCCACTTGTGAGTCACAGGACCCTAGCATGAAAGCCATGTTGGCCTTCTTCTGTAGAGGAGGCAATGGGGAACTCCCAAATGGTATTTAAAAAGTATCCTCACTCTGTGATGACCTGGGAAGGGTGGGCAGGGAGAGTAGAAAGGAGGTTCAAGAGAAAGAGTATGTATGTACACATCCAGCTGATTCACAATCCTGTTCAGCAGAAACTAACACAACATGGTAAAGCGATGATCCTCCAATTAAAAAATAAATTAAAAAAAGAGATATCCCCAGGTCTGTATTCTGGCAAGAGAACAAGTCTTGGCGTCTGATTAGAATGATACCTCAGCTGTAAAGGTAAAATAAGAATTAGCATCTTGGTTAAGCTTACAGAGAAATACTATAGAATTTCTCCCATAGACCTCCCAAAGTGAAAGTCACTCAGTCATGTCCAAGTCTTTGCAACTCCATGGACTATATACTCCATGGAATTCTCCAGGCCAGAATACTGGAATGGGTAGTCTTTCCTTTCTCCAGGGGATCTTCCCAACCCAGGGATCAAACCCAAGTCTCCCGCATTGCGGGTGGATTCTTTACCAGCTGAGCCACAAGGGAAGCCCAAGAATACTGGAGTGGGTAGCCTATGCCTTTTCCAGGGGGATCTTCCTGACCCAGGAATCGAACTGGGGTTTCCTGCACTGCAGGTGGATTCTTTACCAACTGAGCTATCAGGGAAGCCCATAGACCTTCCAAAGCACTTCACAAATGGTGCCAGGTGGGAGGTCAGGAGAAGGTAAAAAAGTCCTAACCAAAGTCTTTAAGAAGGCCTGAGTGAGACTTGGGTCCCCAGTAGCCATTTGCCTCCTTACACACTAAACCAGAGTGTTTGGGGGTGTATGTTTGTTTTTTAATATTTATTTATTTATTTGGTTGCATTGGGTCTTAGTTGCAGCATGTGAGATCTAGTTCCCCGACCAGGGATTGAACCTGGGCCCCCTGCATTGGGAGCTCAGAGTCTTTAGCTGCTGGACCACCACGGAAGTCCCTGTATGTTTGTTCTTTCCCACTGAAATACAGACAGGGCAGGAAGGGAGTCTTGGGGGACCCAGGCCCAACATCAAAGCCTTTCACCCAGTGTTGCCAGAGTCCTAAGTTCTACCCCTCACAAACTAGCTTTGCTCATAAGTGTTTGTGAGCCTTCAGCCTACCAGTCTAGGTGACTCCATAAATATTGTTAAACGTGAACAGAGTTAATTTCCAGCCATTCATGTATGTCAGTGCTTATCATTTGATGTCTTTAATTCCTAACAATGATATCATCCTCTTTTCCAAAGCAGAATGAAGCTCTGAGTTGGAAAGTGACTCCCAGGGAAGCTTCCATGGATTTGGATAATATTCAAGCTGTTTTCTTGGCCCCCAAGTCTGAGGCAGATTAATCAGGGAGGGTGGATAATCTCTGGTATTGTCGGAGATTCCGATCTCTTAACTGAGATGAAAAGACCAGACCGGTCTCCATTTCCCTGGCTCAGTGGTCAGTAAGAATGCATCTCATCTCACACGAACCCTGGGAGCCCCAGGCCTTGGACAGACTCCAGTGTACTGTGTCCTCCCTAACTAGGTCCCTGATGGTATCACAGACTTGGCAGTTGAATGTTAGAGACCCTTTGAAATCAAATGACACTCATTTTATATGTGGATCCTATAGCTCAGGGAGGTTAAGAGCACTATCACAGGCCATAGAGTCACTTGTTCAGTTAACAAATGTTTATTGAGTTCCAGCTGGGCTCCAGGTCGGTGATGGGCAGTGGCGAGGAGGTGATAAACAAATCTGACCCTGGACCTGCCCCCTTGGAGCTTACTGGCCAGTAGGAAATGCAAAGATTAGATCAACCATAATAAAGAATGAAGTAAATTTGTATCAGGATGCACAGGGCAGCAAAGAAGAAGTTGAAGGAGCCAGGGGGACTCTGTGTGGGGTACAGTGGGGAGCCTTTCAGAAAGGCCTTTCTGAGGGGGAGATGCATGAACAGAAGTGTGCAAGGGAGGGAGCCAGGTGATGGAGTGGAGGCATTCAATGTCAAGGGAATGGTCTATGTAAAGACTGAGGGGCAGGAAGGGGCACAATGTATGAGGGCCCAGAACAGGACCTGCATGGGCTGAACAAGGGGAGCTGACAGATGAGGCCAGGAGAAATCAACAGCCACTCTAGAACTGAAATCCAGGGCTCCTGGCTCCTATGTGGAATATAATAAATGACAGAGGGGAAAAATGCAAACAGATCTAAAATGTGGACCCTGCCATTGTAAGAGATGGGAAAGTTTATTTTGAAGGTCTTCTCACCTCCCCCTTCAGGATTGAAGGCATTGATGAGTTCACAGCGTTACAAGGGAAAATTAGGGCGGTTGACATTGAAGGCCTCTGGGTATTCCCGAGGCAGTTTGATTCTGGAGACTGGCCCTCTCTGGCCTGAGCAGGTGAAGTCTACAGGGAACACTTGCTCCAACTTAGTGCCACTGCTCAAAGCAGCAGTGACTACACTAGAGGGAAGCTGTGACATCCTGGCCACAACACCTAATAACCTTGAAAGTTACCTGGATGAACAGACTGCCACGCTGGGATCAGTGCTTCTGTGTAACAGGGCTGGGACTAGAGTAAGGCAAGCAAGGCACTCACCTTGGGTGTGAAATTTAAGGTAATGTCAAAAAAAAGCCATCATGGAGATAAATAATATTTTAATGCAGTATTTCAAAAATCAAAATGAATACCAAGGACCCACAATGAAAAAATTTCAAAAGTTTAAGTAAAGACCAGATCCAACCCTACTCATGTACAACTCAGCCTCATTTGACTCACCAATATCCTGGCGCTGGTTCAATAAAACTTTATTTACAAAATCTGGCGGGCAGTCTACAGGACATAGTTTGTCAGTTTCATTTTTGTTAAAATATCACATTAAACTATTATTTGCTTATCAGGTTTTTGGTGTCCCTTAAATTTTGTGTTTTAAAATCAGTGTCTCCCTCTTTGATGGACGTGAAATTGAGCAAACTCCAGGAGATAGTGGAAGACAGAGGAACCTGGTGTGCTATAGTCCATGGGGACACAAAGAGTCAGACATGACTTAAAGACTGTACAAGAACGGCAATTTCTCATTGCCTGTGGTGTGAGCTCAGGCAAATAACTTCCATCTCTGATCCTAGATGTCTTCTTATGTAATACATGCAGTAATGGTGGTCCCAACCTCCAGAGCTGTAGTGAGGGTTACCCTCATAAAAGACATTTGCGCAGTTACTAGCACTCGATTAATAGTGATTGCTTGTGTGGCTATAGTAAATATTCTGTTTATTGATGTTGCTTTTATAAGAGTTCTCTCCAACGAGAACCAATTCTGGGCCTTCAGGGGACTTCAGAGGACCTGGCATTCTCTATGGAGGGGGCAACTTTCTCACTTAAGAACAAGCCTCCTTTGGGTAACGGGGGCAACTTGGAGCTGCCTGCAAAGAAACTGTTCAGCCAAGGCCAGAACCAGGTGCCTCGTGGGCTCCCAGAGTTCAAAACCCCATCATGGGGTGGCCCAGACTCTTGCTATGAATTTGAACTTGTCTTGCAAAACTGAAGTGTTTCAGGACCCAGGCACACAGTGTTGTAAAAAGGGGCAATTAAACCTATAAAACCAAGGTTTACAGGGGAATTTATAGTGTCGGAGGCTTTTTATAGCTTTTTAGATTAGTTTAAATAGAGGAAAAACGAACAGAGGAAAGAAAAAGAGAGGACTTGAAATTTGAGGAGACTTAAAAGTTCAGAAAGAAGCTTTTAGGAAGCACAGAGGGGTCATAATCAGAGGCACATTTTTCCATCTTGCTGTCTCTTGCAAATTGGAGCAAAAAAAAAAAAAAAATCAAGAATAGCTCTCTCCTATCCCTCCTTTTTTGCCTTGCCTTGGCTGTTCAAGAAGACCTACAGGGGCTGGGGAAAGTCCTGAAGAGGGACTGGAGAATGAATGTAGGATTTTGAGAACATCAGGAGGTCCCATGGTGACTTCTCTAGACCCTGGGAGGAAACTAGCTTCGCTCCATCAGGCAGGTCTATGCAGTAAGGAGTCGATGTGCAGCCATGGGAGTTTGTCACAGGAGATGGGAAACATCCTCATGAGCCATGAGGTGACGTTGGTCCTCAACCAAGATATTAAACAAAATAAGCATGGTGCACAAATGTAGATATAGATATAGTATGCTGTACAACGCGAAAATACACACACAGGCAAGATTATAATGTTTCCAAATTTATCAAATTTTTAGAAAGGACATGCACGCCGCTGTAACAATATATGACTCCAGAAAGAAATGTGTGTGTGAAGACAGAGAGGAAAGAAGACTCACTTTCCCTCCGTTTTGTAAACTCTAACTTCCATTCTGTGATCATGCAGAACTTACTCAAAACTCAGGTTAATATATTCAAAAATATTTAAGCTCCCTGGTGGTGATCTGTACCGTAGTTTTGAAAGATGTCACCATTGAGGAAAACCAGGTGACGTGTACACAGGCTTTTTCTGTCTTATTTCTTCCAACCATATGTGACTTTACAATTACATCAAAATAAAAGGCTTCCCTGGTGCCTCAGAGGTAAAGAATCCACCTGCAGTGGAGGAATCACCGGCAAGAGACACAGGTTCCATCCCTGGGTTGGGAAGGTACCCTGGAGAAGGGAATGGCACCCCACTCCAGTATTCTTGCCTGACGAATCCCATGGACAGACGAACCTGGTAGGCTGTAGTCTGTGGGGTTACAAAGAGTCAGACACAACTTTGGGACTAAACAAACAAACAAAAATTAAACTCACTTTCTCAAGAGACTTCCCTGCGTCCTCTGCTGCCCAGCTTAGTCCTACCCGAAAGGGACCTACTCTGACCCGGCATATGAGTTATTTACACTCTGTATCAGCCATAACTGTTGGTAGGCTATATTGTTGTTGTTCAGTTGCTAAGTTGTGTGCTAAGTGGTGTCTGACTCTTTTGAGACCCCCGCCCACGGACTGTAGCCCTCCAGGCTCCTCTGTTAAGTCCATAGGATTTCCCAGGCAAGAACACTGAAATGGGTTATTTCCTTCTCCAGGGGATCGTCCTGACCCAGGGATCTGAAACCACTTCTCTTGCATTAGCAGGCAGATTCTTTACCACTCAGCCACCAGGGAAGCTGTTGGTAGCCTATACTGGTTGTTAAATATTTTGAATATCACATCCAGATATTTACACTCTTACGGTAACCTAGACTTCTCTTTCAAAAGCACTTGTCAAAATTCAATTACATAGTTGAAAAAGTTTTCAAATTACAAACTCCAGGAGCGTTTCCCAGGAAAGAATATTGGAGCAGGTTGCCATTTCCTTTTAGAGGAGATCTTCCCCACCCAAGGATTGAAACACCCCCCCGCCCCCCAAGCCCCACCCACACTGCAGGCAGATTCTTTACCACTGAGCCAGGGAGGCCATTTTAACAACAGATATTTGAGCTCAAATAAGCAACCTTCTTTTCAGTCACTAAGGATTTTCTAATAAAGTTCTACAAGAGATCATTCAATTGGTTTGATTTGACCCAGGGAGTACGCAGCACTCCTATTGGACTTTTTAGATTACCATTCAGTATGGAGCATTCCTATTGGACCTTTTTGTTCACCATTCAGTATGCAGCATTCCTGTTGGCCACTCTGACAGATGCTTACGCCGGTGCTTCCAACCAGCGTTTCCACAATGGCTTCCCAGGTAAGTTCTCATTCTTTTTCTTCCTTTCAGTTACTTAGAATGCCGATTTACCGTATTTGCGTCTTTTATCTTTAGATAGAGGGCTTTCTTTGGCTGGAATCTGTCATAGAGAAGATATGTGAGAGGAAGTAAAGGTCATGTTTAAACTTAGGCTCCTGGGCCCGTTCTAGCACTGTTGCTAAGTGTGGTCTCAGAAACGTAACTGACCTTTTTTGTGTTTTCTGGCGTTCTCACCAGTAAAATTGGCTAATAACAGTACCTGCGTCATAGGGCTTTTGTGAGCGTTAACTGAGTTAATACAAGTCAAGAGCTTGGAACCACAGCCAGATATACGTTAAGCATTTAACAAATGTTAGCTAAAAGCGTTTGGAGAGTCTTTATGACATGGTATCTGGTTGATTTTCTTCCCAAAGCTGATTTAACTCAGTTTGAATTTTTGGTTCTGCCACAAAAGTCAAATTCAGTTCTCTTGGTGAAGAAGCTTAAAGACTGCTATTTCCTGTCCTAATTATAGGCTTCTGCTGATGTCACCCTTGTTTTCCATTAAACATACTCAAGAATGTCTGGGTTGATTATTTCTTTGGCCAGGTCCTTAAAAATTATTGAATATTTGTTGAGTTCCAGGAATTCTACTAAATGCTTAAATACGTGATTTTATTTCATAATGTTTAATCATAATTCTGATTCTGAAATAATCATTTTAAAAAATGTATCAAGCCGCAGTTATTGTGTTAAGTATCTTAGCTCATTTCACCCTTGGAAAGGCCCATAAAGTAGATGTTATTATCTGTATGAGATTGATTAACTTTTTCTAGATTATAGAGGTAGTCACTGATACAACAGTGATTTGAACACAGATTTGGCTGATGCCAGAACTTGTAGTGTATTTCCAGACTTCCCCCCTTTGCTGTGCTTATACAATCTTAATAAAAAAATGTAAATAATTATCATGTGCTACAGTAATACATAAATATCATACTCAAAAGTTATCTATGATTTTTTGGGTCGTGGGAAGTTTGACAAGCACGGTTTTGGCAGATTATACCTAAAATGTGTATGTGTGCCTTTGTGTCTGTCTGTATGTCTGTCTGTCTTTTTCTCACATGTATGATATTTCTGTGTGTGTGTGCTTTTTTTAATCAAAAGTTAGTTGCTGAGAGTTATAGGTACATGTCCACTTTAGGCGAATTTCTTTAAAAACTAGGCATATTTTTGGAAAATTAAAATTTTAAGTAAAGGCTTTGTGAAAGTTGCTCAGTCCTGTCTGACTCTTTGGAACCCCATGGACTATAGAGTCCATGAAATTCTTCAGGCCAGAATACTGGAGCTGGTAGCTATTCCCTTCTCAAGGAGATCTTCCCATCCCAGGGATTGAACCCAGGTCTCCTGCATTGCAGGCAGATTCTTTACCAGCTGAACCACTACATTAAAAGAACATGTGTCACTCTTTTTTTGGAAATTTTTTTTAAAAAATTCCTTTATTTGGGGGCCATGCTAGGTCTTATTGCGGCTCAGGTGTTTCTCTAGCTGTGGCAAGCATCAGTTGCTGTCTAGTTGCGATGTGCAGGCCTCTCATTGCTGTGGCTTGCTTTGTTGCAGAGCACGGTCTGTCGGGCACAAGCTTAATAGTTGTGGCACACAGGCTTAGTTGCTCCCTGGCATGTGGGATATTCTCAATCCAGGGATAGAACCCATGTTTCCTGCATTGGCAGGCAGGTTCTTTACCACTGAGATACCTGGGAAGCCCCATTTCTTTGGAAATTTAAATGAAAATTTAAGTAGAGGATGTAGCTATTAGAAACTATAGTGAAAAAATACATAGCACTCATTCTTTGTAAATTAGATAAAAATTTAAGTAGAGGGTTTAGTTAACTTTTTAAATTACAGTTATTCTCTTGGGGGAAAATGATTTTGTTATTATGTTAAATCATCATCTCGGTATGTCATTTCACATCCCCCACGTGGGTTTGATTTTCACACTTGATTCTCTCATATTGGGTGCATCATCTATACATCTTAGTAAAGAGATGCATTAGGGGGTGGGGCTCATTGCATGTTTTTGATATCCAGATATCCTCCAGGGCTCTGCAGTTGCTATGGAATAAAGTTCGGAATATATACCCTGGTAATTCAGGCTAGCCAATGCACAAGTTGATTTTTCTTCTTTGTGGTTTCTAATAGCCTTCCCTTCATCCTGCACCACTTTTTTCTGGGCAGGAAACCCAAAGGGACAGCAATCAGGAAGAGGATTCCATCCTTGCCTTCTCCCTTTCAATGGAAGTGGATAATTCAATCAGTCCACAGACGTAAGACCTCATCAGCCAGCAAGGAAAGGCAGTCCTTAAGCCAAGTCGATTCAGTGTTCATTGTTCTCTCTCTCTCTTCTTCTCTTCTTTCTTTCCTTCTAAGCTAAATCTAAAGGAAGACAAATCAATCCACACTGAAAGGGAAACAAAAAATCAGACTTATTTTCACCAAAAGAAAATTTTGTTTTGTTTTTTTGGATCGGAAACACAGGACTTCCCAAATCAAGTTAAGTGAGTCCCAGATGTGGACTCATTTCAAATGAAAAACACATCCCCATCATCTCAGGCAGAACTCTGCTTGAGGAAACTGGTGATTGCAATGCCTGACACAAGAGAATTTCTCCAGAGAGTTTGTCCCAGCCTGTGGAGAGGAAGAGGATGGGGAAGATGAAGGGCTGGCGTGCTTCTCCTCCCCCTGGGGAGAAGAGAGACAGGATTCAGCTTAATGAGGTTGGAGGGTCGATGTGAACCAATCAGAGGAGTGGAAAGCATCTTTGAATAGTGCCGAGGATGGCGAGAATGGAAGCGGCCACATGCTGAAGGCTGGCTTTATTAATGAGAAGGCACTGAATCCATATCACACAGTCTGGACATGTACTGCCCGAAACAAACAAAACCCAACGAGAAATGACAGTGATGCTCACACTTGTGGGCATTCTGGAGAATTCTTTTTCTACGGGAGAATGGTAGATGGCAGCTGGAATGCCAGGGAATGACGTGATGTGCAAATTAATATATTTCTTTTAAAGGCCAAGAGGAGAAGAGGGCCTTCTGACAGCCTTTGATTTGACCATTAATTTTCAAAGACTGATCGAGACACTGACATGTCACATGGACCTGCTTCTAGTGTTAGACCAAAAGAAGAATGTTGAACCGTGTAACCGAAGACATCTCTTGGTGAAAGATTCTCCTTTTAACAACTGTAATTCGCATTTTCATCAATGTCATGCTGTGCGTAGATGAAAACAGTCATTTAAATGTGTTTCTTCTGTCTTCTCCTAATAAGCTTGATTTTACATTTCTTGCCATCTGGTTTGTTGAACAGAAATATGGAAGTACTTTTACTCTCTATATGCTTCTTAACGGGGTTTAATCTAAAATGTGGCCTTTTCCTTTTTACTGAACTGGACTCTAACCCAGATTTTTCCCACTAGACAGTCTCTTTGGCCATTTTGGCAGGGCTCTTGCCCTTCCTTAAGCCAAACCGTTTAACCCAGTGTAATTACTTTATGATGAGCATCTCAGTCATTTCTTCCGGAGCACATGCAGCATCCTACCTCGCCATGCATCCCCACAGCATCTCAGCAGAGTTTATTAAACTCAGTTGAGCCGGATGAGTTCACATAGCTCTCCAATAATTATATTTCTCAAATTGGTCCCATAATAGCAATAATTGCAAGCATGCATTGAATGCCAGTACTCTGCTTAGAACTTTAAATACACTTGCCCACTGAAGCCTAATCTCAACTCCATGAAGTTAAGATTGAGTTCATTTTACAGAAAAGGAAACCAAGACTCAGTGAACAGCAGAGCTGGGATTCAAAACAGTCACCGTATACTAAGTTCTCTGCACTTTGCTTCTGTCTTATACTGTGGGTCCAGTGCTAGACTCCAACAGAGCACAGATACCTGGGACGGAGTATGTGTGAACTGTCAGGGAAGGTTACAAAGGGCTTTGTCATAGTCAGTACCAGGTCTGTTATGAGGTTGCCTGACCATGGTCTTAGATGGAGGCACAGGACAACAAAACATGAGTGAGCATGGGGCAAGGGGCACCTGAGGACATGGGCAAAGGACCGGAGCTCTGATATTTCTAATGAATACAATCCAGTGTCCAAATTATACAACTTTATCGTGTCTGAGATATGAACCTGTATTAATTTCCTGTCACTGCTATAACAATAACCACAAATTTGGTGGCTCTAATTTAAACTAATAGAAATTTATTCTCTCTTAGTCTGGAGGCCAGAAGTCCAAAATCAAGGTGTCAGCAGGGCTGGATTCCGTCCAAAGGCTCTAGAGGAGAAGGCTTGCTGGCCGCCTCCAGCTCCTGGTGGCTGCTGGCTTCCTTGGCTCATGGCTATGTAACCCTAACCTCTGCCTCCATCTTCCTCTGTGTCTGTGTCTTCATCCTCTTCTCATCCTTCTCTTCTAAGGACACTTGTCCTTGAGGTTAGGGTCCACCTGGGTAATCCAGGATGAGTCCACCTTGAGATATTTTTTTTAATTTTTTTACTTTTTTGAAAAACATTTATTATTTTATTTTCTATTTTATTTTTTGGCCATGCCACATGGCGTGCAGGACCTTAGTTGCCCAACCAGGGATTGAACCCACTCCCTTGCAGTGGAAGTGCAGGGTCTTAACCACTGCACCACCAGCAAAGTCCACACCTTGAGATTTTGAACCTACTTACATTGGTGGTGGTGGTGGTTTAGTCGTTAAGTTGTGTCCAACTCTTACGACCCCATGGACTGTAGCCTGCCTGGCTCTTCCATCCATGGGATTCTCCAGACAAGAATATTGGAGTGGGTTGCCTTTTCCTTCTCCGGAGGATCTTCCCGACCCAGGAATCGAACTCGGGTCTCCTGCACTGCAGGCAGATTCTTTACCAACTGAGCTACAGGGAAGCCCTACTCACATTGGTAAAGACCCTTTCCCCCCTCTACCAACATCCACATCCTATCAGATCTGTCGTCAGTTCTCATTGCCTCATCTTAATCAAACCTCTCAGCATTTGTTTCAGTTGATCACTTTTTCCTTTCTTCATTTAGTTTCTGAATGTTTGCCCTTTCCTAGTTTTCTCTTTCTCTACCAGAAAAAGAAAAAACACCCTTTTTTCCAAATAAAGCCACGTTCACGGGTTGTGAGAGGGTTAGGATGTGGATGTATCTTTCCCGAGGTCCACCTTTCAACCTTCTACTATCCATATAGCAAATATTAAAAAAATGGAATCACTGAAACCTTAGGCAAGTAAAGAGGAATTCTATTGAAAAGAAGACAGAGACCATGGGTTAGAATTTATCCCCTCACCTTGGCAGTTGGCCCCAGGCCTAAAACCCTGAAGGCTTCACAAATAGCTGCCTTTTGAGGGCCAGGGCAGCCCAACAGAAATGGCAGAAGCTTCAGCAAGCCCTGGTTTAAATACAAACTTTGCCATTTTCTGGTTCAGGTTTCATGTAAACCATTTTGCTTCTTTGAGTTTCAGTGCTCTACAGAATGGGACTGATCCTAATGCTTGCCTGGCGAGGTGAATGAGAAGAGTAGAAAAGTAGGAGTTCTATTAGTCACAATCGTTCCTACATTCATTCATGCATATTTAGGGGGCATGTATTTTTTTCTAGTTTATTTCACAGGGCTTTTTTGAGCACCTTCCGTGTTCTAGCCATTACCCAAGATGATGGGAATATAGCCATGAACACCACCCATTTCTGCCTTGATGGTGTTTGCATTCTCGTGAGAGAGAATGAACAAAGACTATATATATATATACATACATATATATATATAAACACATGAATTTTTTGAAAGATAGCCCAGAGAGTGATGAGGGTTAGAAAAAAAATTTTCAGACGTGATGCATAGGAGGGGGGTGGGGTGGGGGGGGTGGTTGCAAAGAGAAATCAGTTGAGACAGAGTGATCAGGAAGGCCTTCTACAAGGTGATGGCAGTTAGCCTGCATGATGAGAAGAAGCATATCAAAGAGGAGAGGGAATGGTGTTCTTCACAGTTGGACCCTCAAGTACAGAGGCCTGGTGGCCTTGATGATGGATGCATTGAATTGTCGATGACACTTAAAACCTTGTCTAATACTGTCTTTTTAGTAGTAGTGGTTATTAAAGCAATAGCCTCTCCTCCCAATGTGGTGGTCATTCACAAATTTGTTCACCAAATATATCTGAATCTCTGCATTTCCTGGCCCCCCAGTACCTGAGTGGGGCATAAGAAAGGGAGAAGAGATGTGTCACTTCTGGACAGGAGATTTGATTAACTGTTTGGCACCCTCCAGAGCTCTCTGACTTTAGGAGGGAGATTGACAATTTTGAAGATGATGGGTAATTCATTATCCTACCGTAAGTGGCTACCATAAATGGAGCCAAGGTGGCTTGGGTCCTGCTGATCCAAGATCTGTATGTCAAGTGAGTGAAAGTAGTGTGTGAGAATAATCTCTAGTTGTTTTCAGTCACTGAGATTCTGAGGCTGTTTGTTACGGCAACATAATCTAACCTACAAATCACTGCAGATGGTGACTGCAGCCATGAAATTAAAAGACACTTGCTCCTTGGAAGAAAAGTATTGACCAACCTAGACATCCTATTAAAAAGCAGAGACATTACTTTGCCAACAAAGTTCCATCTAGTCAAAGCTATGGTTTTTCCAGTAGTCATGTATGGATGTGAGAGTTGGACCATAAAGAAGGCTGAGCGCCAAAGAATTGATGCTTTTGAACTGTGGTGCTGGAGAAGACTCTTGAGAGTCCTTTGCACTGCAAGGAGATCAAACCAGTCAATCCTAAAGGAAATCAATTGTGAATAGTCATTGGAAGGACTGATGATGAAGGTGTAGCTCCAATACTTTGGCTACCTCATGTGAAGAGCTGACTCATAGGAAAAGACCCTGATGCTGGGAAAGACTGAAAGCAGGAGGAGAAGGGGATGACAGAGGACAAAACAGTTGGATGGCATCACCAACTCGATGGACATGAGGTTTTGCAAGCTCTGGGAGATAGTGAAGGACAGGGAAGCCTGCAGACTGCACGCCATGGGGTCACAAAGAGTCAGACACGATTGAGCAGCAGCAACAACAACAACCCTGACTGAAGTACTCTCTTGCTGAGCACAACCTTACATCTTCCCACTGTAGTCCCTCTGCCCCTACTGGGTGAGAACACAACGCTTGGCTCAACCCCAAGCTGCTGACTGCACAGAAAGGTTCTCACACCTCTTTCATATGGGGCTGCGGGGAACCCAGAGGAGTTGTATGGGCAGCAGCAGCTCAAAGGAAACAGGAGGTTCCCAGGAGAAGCAGCTGCCTGCCTTAGCTCCCACTAGCTGGACATCCCCTCACCAGAGGCGTGGGCTCTGCAGTTCCTCCTACAGACTCACACTCCCTCCCCCAACTTCATGAATCCCCTGGACACGCCCTTCACAGGCTTAGGCAATCCCACTGTTGCCAACAAGCCTGAGCACTGCAGCCAGCGAGTCTTATCCCTGGACTGTGCAAGGCACCTCCAGGGTATTAGCGTTATTTATCTCTGGGATGGGAATAGATCATAAGGGCATCTGGTGATGGGAATGAAATGCCAGAGTGAGTTCAGAGCGGTGCTTTTCATCCTTCCAAACCAGACGTCTGCACGCCAAATGCTCCCAGGAGCCAGGCACCTAACCAAAATGAGTGAAGTGGGCCAGGTGGGGCCAGCAGCAACGTGGAGCATGTATGCCTCTTCTAAGGGCCACCACGGCTTGGGTCAGTGCTGCCAGACTCCCCAGTTCTTAGATCTCTGAACTCATAGAAATGATCTGGTTGCAAAGTGTTTGCCCTTCACTGCTTCCCTTGTAGGTCCATCGGTAAAGAAACTGCCTGCAGTGCAGGAGACCTGGGTTTGACCCCTGGGTTGGGAAGATCACCCCTAGAGAAGGAAATGACAACCCACTCCAGTATTCTTACCTGGAGAATTCATTAACAGAGGAGCCTGCAGGCTACAGTCCAGGGGGCTGCAAGAGTTGGACACGGCTTAGCGACTCCACCACCACCGCCAAAAACTGCATAAACTCTGTGGTTCTCACTGGTGCCGTTTGCCAAATATTTCTGGAGGTGGCCCTGCCCAGGAACAAGATGGATGTGACCTTGAAGTTGGGCATGGTCATGTGACTCGTTGTGGCCAATGAAATGTCCCATCACTGCCAGGTGGAAACTATAAAAGCCAATGCAGCATCCCCTCCAGATTCTTCTCGTTGCCTCAGTTACAATGGGACCACTTGAAGTGACAAGAACTCTGCCTCAGTTCTTGAGTTACTGTAATAAACCAGCAAAGGAACCACCACTGACCCCACCACTGGCAGAAACACAGTGAACATGTTAGAAGAGCAAAAAGTAAGTGTTATTTATGCTCCTAAAATGTGGGGGCTATTTGTTGCTGCAGTAACTTATGTTACTGCATGGTACAGTAATCATGCACTTAACGTGACTGATGCAAACACCAAACGGATAACACAAAACAAGTCTGTGGCCATTTCTCTGATTTGCAATTTTGGATGAATTGCTTTTCTCCTCTTTTTCTCTTTCCTTGCTTCCAATGTTTCCTTCTTTCATAATCTCTCTTCATTTGGCTCATCCAGCAAACATTTATGGAGACTTCTATAAGGGAAAATTGCTCTAACATACCATAGTAACAACAGCAATAAAACCATAATTGTGAGATAGTGGAGGCTGTCCTCAAACAACTAGCCCAACCAGAGAAGCCCAACCTTTCTGGTCCACCAGGCAGAGGCAACGCAGAGCTCAAAGTAGACAGGCTGCAGAGGGTCTCCTAGCCCCCAACCCACTTTTCTAAACTCTGCCATGATTTCTTAGAGATTTCTTACAGATCAGAAGACTCTGGTCTATAAGAAGCATACTAAGTCTCAGGCCCCAAAATGACACCTTGTGACGTTTTGCATAACACAGCCTCCAGGCAAACTGGTTTCCTTTGGAATCAGGCTAACTTGATTTTATTCCCTGCTTAGCTACTTATTCAATGTGGGACTTTACTCCTCAAGTTTCTGTTGAATAGGGTCAAGCACACCTCCAGTTTGGCAGAATTATAATGAAGATCATGCAAAACATAGAGCAAGCCCCCGGGGGAACAGCCCATAGTTGGTGCTTACTTAATGGCAACTTTTGGGGAGACAGAGATATGGACAAAGTGAAGCAAAAGGGGTATTTGGCGTAGCTTTAAATTAGAAGTTACAACTCTGTGGATATGAAGAGTTAAGCGTCTGGGTTCTGGAGCGTGGCTGCCTGTGTTAGAATCCTCTCATGCCAGCTATGAACTGTGAGAGATACTTGACCTCTCTGGGTCTCAGTTTTCTCATCTGTGAAAAAGGAATGATAACAATAGCGTTTGATTTCCTAGGGTTGCTGCGCCAAGTGCCAGGCACGTAATAAAGATAAATGACACATGAGACCTTTACGTTCTTATTATGTAAAAAGCTGACAGTAGCATATCAAGTCCAGGTTGAAGAGTGGCCAGTGTGGTCTTGGGTGAAACCTCACTTCCCCAGGCTTCTGCAAAGAAGCCTCCTCCAGGTTGGCCCTCTGGAACTCACCTTTTGAAACAAGCACTTTACAGTGTCCCACAAGGCTTCATTGTTTTCCCCTCAGCAGGGAGCCCGTGTTCCTTCTGCATGCGTGCACTCGACTTTGAAACACTTGGTTGCAGTCCCCCTCACAGGCTTTTCTTCCCTGGGACAGCATGGCAAGACTGCCTGGGAAACCCGATCTCCCCAACTCTCAGTTCTAATCGTGTTGTTTCTTAGATTCAGGCTCCCCTATAAATCATTTTTAATGACACTTTGAGAAGAAAGACGTCGCAAAGCAAATCTTACACGACGTTCTCATCACCAACAGCATTTAATATCCTAAATCATATGCTTTATGGCGTTGCATCGCGGGCCTCAGGCGGAATGAAGGCAGTCTATTATTTTTTGCTTCTGGTGCACCTCTTGTGTGCCTGAGGGTCACTCACTTTAGGGAATGCCTGGCGGTTATGCTTGGGGGATTTGTTTTGGGGGAAGTTAGGATGGTCGCACGGTCCAGCAGGAATCTGGGGGGACTTTTTTACACAATGAGGTGGCCTGTGCAGTGGTATCCAGAGCTGGTAATATGAGAAAGTTATGAGAATATAAGCCAGGCCTGATCTGGGGTTCCTCGCCATTCACCTGAGGGGCCCCTTCCCTTCCAGGGAAGTCGATATGGTGAAAATCAAACCAAAGCGACAGCAAATAAAAACAGGCCCTACCCCGCCTCTCCCCAAACCCCAGCCAGACTGGGTAAGAAGTGGGAACATCTATGTTCCAATTCACTTCCATCTGACAGATATTCATCTGGATGTTTCGATGTGCCTACAGTGTGCCTGGATGAGAACACACAGAGGTCAGTACCGTGCTCCTTAGTGTGCCTGTGAGTCACTCAGTCGTGTCTGACTCTTTGTAACCCCCCAGACCGTAGCCCACCAGGCTCCTCTGTCCATGTCCAGGCTTCCCTGTCCCAGGCAAGAATACTGGAGCAGGTAGTCATTTCTTCCTTTCGTGTGTGCCCAGTCTCTCAGTCGTCTCCAACTCTTTGCCACCCCATGTAATGTAACTCAGCAGCCTCCTCTGTCCGTGGGATTTTTCAGGCAAGAATACTAGAGTGGGTTGCCATTTCCTTCTCCAGTGATCTTCCTGACCCAGGGATCAAACCTGTGTCTCCTACGTTGTTAGGTGTTATTATTCCATTCCTTCCTTAGTGTAACACAATCTAATTCACCCATCAGTGTCGAAGCACCTACAGCATACGGGGAGCTAGACCAGCTGCTGGCCGAGTGGCTGCCAGGGGACCGTCTCAAGCTACAGCCTTCAGAGAGTCAAACACACACACAAATCTGTAAGTGGTGAGATCAGAAGCTCCTGAATGCGCCTAGAACAGTGATACACCATTCACTTGTATAGTTAGCAAATGAATGGCTTGACCAAAGAACCAACAATAGAACAAAGTGCTCCGAATAACCCAAAAGTGCAAGACAAGTGTCTGCTTCCTTCCGACCCCTCCTTTCATTCCCAGACAGGTGCTGTAGGAAGGGGATCTGGCATAACATCTCGTCAAACTCACCCACCGTGAGGGGTCATTCACGTCTGCAAAGGAAATGTGTCAATGTTTCATGATAAGATATCTAGAAGACTTGCCTTCCTCTCCCACCTCTCACTTCCCAGGAATGAAACCACAGGAGGGACCTCTGTGTGCCTGGCATGTGTTCACTTGACCAAGAGGATGTGGCTTCCAGGAGGAAGGTGGCTTAATTCCTGGTCGCAGGATGTACTCTTCCCTCCTGCTCTGATGCTGTGACTCCTGAAAGAGGGGTCGTAAGAATATGAACATTAGCTGGGCTTCTACCATGTGCAGACTCAGAACTCAGGCCTATGCATGCATTGGCTCTGAGCAGTTCCTGAACCACAGCGGGGCTAGGAGCAGAAAATCAGGTGACAAGGGTAGTGTACTCAGCACAGTGCTGGAACCTACTAAATGCTTAGCAAAGAGCAGTTTCTTTGTCACAGCCTCAGTTACAAGTGAGGAAACAGAGGCTCGAAGAAGGGGAGAGAGGGAAGCAACTAAGAATGGAGGCTGGGGAGGTAATAGTATCCAGGACATGTGAATTTCCTGATCAGGGTAAGGCACTTAGCCTAACACTGGAGCTGGGTAATGTTGGGTAAGTTATTTCACCCCTCTGAGATTCCAGTAGCAACAATAATAATAGATTGAATCATATAAAATTGCCAGTTTTATACTTAAGCAATGTTTGAATGTCAGCAATTTCATAAGCTTCAATTGAATAAAAAACATTCTCATAGTGCTCATGTGAAGATCGAAAGATACGTAAAAGCAGAAGACAGCACCCAGTAAATGATGATCCCTCAATACATGGAAGTTAGTTTAGTTACCGTCTCCATGGCTTTCTTGGAGAAAAGAAATGAGATTTATTCATATCGGCATCGGAAGCAAGGCCACTACCCTGTTTTCCACCCCTGGACAAGCCTATGTTATGGGGGCCCCGTCTCCACCTCCAGGGGTTGGTGATATGGGATCAGCAATTTCCTCTGTCCAGCCACTTGGGTAAATGATTTACCAGCTGCCGTCAAAGCCCCCTTTCCACCATAGGGTAGAGCTCTCTAAGCCCAAGCAGCCTCCTTTGAACCAGAACTCTGAAATTGTCGAGGGGAGCCCTCAGGGTTCTTTCTTTTCTTCTTGGGTGAGGGGGACCTGGGGGATGGTGCAGAGGGCAGGTGTGCATTACAGATCTGAGCATAATGAGGGGGAAAGAGGCCATTTCCAGAAGTCTGTGTTAATTAGAACTTGGCTTCCCCGAGGCTGAGTGTCGCTCAGAAACATCTTATCTTCATGTTCATCATTATCAGTTTCATTGATGTATCAACAGCAGCAGCAGCAGCTTTATACTTTTTTCTCATCAGCTATGGCTACTGATTCTTTTGTTCACTCCTCTCCTTCGTCCTCTTCCTCTTCTTCTTTTTCCTTCCCTTTCTCTTCCCCTCTTCCCCTCCTCTTCCTTCTTTTTCTTCTTCTTTTCTATCAGACAAAGCCACTGTACTCAAGACTCCCTTCCACATTCTGTTGCCATCTTCCTTTTCTGGGTCCTCATTCTACTTGGGATTTCTCCTCTCCCCCACTTCCATCAAGATTCAGCAATACCCAGAGCTTCAGACCTTCCCTGGTTCTACTGTCCCTTCACCCCTGCCACCCCTGCATCACAAAATCCTACCTACCCTGGATCCAGTGGACTCTGTGGCAGCCCCTAGATTAGAATCAATTATGGACTAATTAGTAGACTTAAACCTCAAAACCTGCAGCTGGGCAGGAATGATTGTAGAGCAGATTGAACCATTGTTGGGCTCTTCAGCAGGTAAGGGGAAGAGTTGAACAACAGATCCAAATGGAACAACAGAGAACCCCCTACTGTCCTCAGTGCTGTTCTAACAAAACCAAACCAGAGAATACCTCAGAACTTGGGAGCATTTGCTTCATTCCCTTTAACCACCAGCTGCCAACACTCAACAGGGACTGGCTCCAGAAGTTCTATATATAATGTGGCCATAATTAACTGGGTCAGAATTAGCCCAGTGTGGACAAATCAGAGTGTTTTTCCATGGAGCAATGATGGTGATGTTGATGATTGTGTTAGTAATGATGATGGTGATGACAATAACAATGACGATGATGGTGATGGTGAGGAGGAAGAGACAAAAGACAGTGGTGATGGTGGTGGTGATGAGGTTGGTGATGATGACTGATACTACTTACTCTGTCAGCCACTTGGATGATTTACATATATTACACCTTACAATCCTATCAGGTAAGGAGGTAAGGAAGTGATGAATAATACTCCCATTATATAGATGAAGAAAGCAAGAAAATTTCCCAGATCACAGAATTGGTAACTGGTGGAGCAGGGAAAGCCACTCAGCCCAGAAAGAATAATGGAAGCTAGTGTGAGAAACAGAGATCAAATTCTGTCCAGGGTCCCAGTTCTAGACCTTTCTTCACCCTACTTAAACCTCTGCCCTTGGGTTCTTTGAGACACCCCATTCCCATTTTTCTTAAGCTTCAGTTGATTTCTGCTACTTTCAGTCAGACAAGTGCTTGTAAATAGAGTCACTGAACTTTGTCTCCAAATAGAGCACGTGGTGATTCTTTTAATGTGACTTTGAGCCAGGGCTGGGATTAAGGTGAAACAAATGAGACATCTAGGGCACACAGTTTACGAAGGCACTCACTCTCAGGGTCAGGCAGGTGAGGGGAGCATTTGCACAGACCTGAGAGTGAGTGCTCCTTAAATTCTGCAACCTAGGCTCCTCGCTTCCTTCACTATAAACTCAGCGCTGCTTAAACTCCCTCTCCTTTTCTGCCATGGCTTACCCAGGTATAAAATGAAGACATTAAACCCAAGATTACAAAGAGCCATATTAGGTGTGATATTCTGATTCTCTGGCAAATAAATAACATACTTGCTACAAACCTCACATCCCACATCTGTGGCAGACATCACTAATCAATAATGGCTTCTTGATGAGCCTGGACATGTCCTCAGAATCCAAGTCTACCTAGAGCCTTGAGGATCTACTGGTAAATATTTACAATTGGAAAATAAGAGGAAACTTTTCAAGGACACAAACAGGGTTTTACGTCTCTCTCTCTCTCTCCTGCACCTGAAATGGTACCTGATGCAGATGAAACACTGCATATATTTCCAATTCATATATAAATTCAACTGAAACTTGAACATGCATGGAGAACCACCTACACAGGCAACATTTACTTCTTATATGAATACTCACACAAATGAGGATTTGCATGCACACACAGACACATACGTACACACTTTCATGTACAATGTTTCACAGCCCATGTGTTCAGTGGGGCCAGATTAGGCTCCAAACAATGTAAAGATCATGTTCTGTCCAGCTCTAATAAACTTCAAAATAATCATTTAAAATCAAAGTGAGTCTAAAAATCTAAGAAGTTCTGGGATTTGTCACCATAATTCCCTTAACTTTTTTCAATATCAAATAGTGTCATTGAAAAAGGAGAGAGGGATTTGGTGTCTGTGATTTGCTCATACTCAGACCTGCCTTGGCACTTGTAGGTGATCTTGTAGCACTGAAAACAGTCTCCTGTACATGTGAATGTGGATGTGTCCACACATGTTCACAGTTGCACCCTTAAACTTGCACCCATTCTCTATGCTTTGTTCACATACATATACATGAGCACACACATTCTGAACATGTTTGCACATGTGTCCCCTTATGCATATGTATGTATGCATTTGGCAAGGCACATGTACTCACAATGCATAGGATGACATTTGTATCCACCTAAATGTACATGCAAATTTCCCAGGTGGCTCATTGGTAAAGAATCCGCCTGCCACTGCAGGAGATGGAAGAGATGTGGGTTTGATCCCCGGGTCAGGAAGATCCCCAGGAGAAGGTAATGGCAACCCACTCCATTATTTGTGCCTGAGAAATTCCATGGACACAGAAGCCTGGCGGACTACAGTCTGTGGAATCACAAAAGAGTTGGACACAACTTAGCGACTAAACAACAACAAATGTACACACACAGGCACAGATACCCAAGCACGCCCTTTTAGGTCCCCACTTGAGTGTAGTTGTACACGTACATGCACATGCATGCACATTCACACATACACACACACAGATGCCCATATTCTCATGTGCACACACACATACCCATGTTCATACACACTGACACTGATACATGCAGACACACATTCTCCTACAATCACCCCCCCACACACACACACACACAATCTGCCTTCCCTCCAACAGAAGGCCCTCAAGGCTGCTCCTCTGTGGGCCTGTGCTGTCAGGGAGCCTGGTAAGAATCATTGGGGCAGCCCGACAGTGATAACAATTTCCAGAGCCAACAGCAGAGAGCTTAATCCACAGTGAAAAGCTGACAGGGCCGGCGCCTCTGCGTGCTTCCTGCCAGCTCCTACTCACTCAGCCCAGCGTGGGGAGGTGGCAGACTCTCGGTGCCCTCCGGCCACGTCATCTCCTCTCTAATGATGCCAACGTTTTGACAAAGCTGAGCAACACAGCCGGTAGGTGTGAAGTTGGAATTAATTTTCTTTCGGAAGGTCAAGTGCATTAATGAGCTTTCGGCTGGCTGATATTGTTCTTTTCTTTTTGCAAGAGGAGAGAGAAGAAAAGGAGAAAGGGACACTTAACTGGAGCTGTTTTCTTCTTTCTCTTCTCCTCCCTTCAGGAGTCTTGGCCCCTTTTCCAAAGCCCGATAAGGAGAGCCCTGTGCGCAGACAGATGGGCTCAGACTTGGCCTCCCACGGAACAGTTAATTCCCCTGCTGCACTAGGAAAGTCTCAGCCTTAGACCTGCCTTGAGGGACAGGGGATAAGTAAAGAAGAATCAAATGTACATCTCAGCCTTTAAGACATTTGAGTAGATACAAAGATAGTAAAAATAAATGGGTTTCATTGTATATGCCATTCCTGATTGATTAGTAATGGCTGCCTGGAGCTGTGTGGGGAAAGCAGTGACCACTGGAGCCTCTTCGGGCTCATTGGGCAGGAGGGTCCTGATTGATTAGTGATGTCTGCCTTGGGCATCATATATGGTGTAGCAGCATAAACAGAGGTACTTTTTTAAAAAATACCAGAGCTATGAAAAAAAAGAAATACCTAGAATCCAGAAGTATTTAAAAACAGAGCTATATATATATAGATATGTATATAAAGAAATACCTAGAATTCAACAGATTAAGAATAAACAGGAAATTCATTAAACAAGTATATTTAAAACCTAAGTGGAATAAAGTCCACAAGAAAACTTAGGGAAGAAGCTACATGTAAACAGAAATTGTAAATTAAAATGCCTTTAGGTACCAGGAAGGTGACATAAAGATTCTTGTGACCCAGATGGGGCTTCTGCTAAGCTCTAGAGTATAATTCTCATTTAAAGGATTGCTACTGCGTTCAACCAGTTCTTGCCATGGAAAAACCTGGGTTGTGTATTAGCACAGCCACCGAAAAAAAAATTTTTTTGAGAGAAATAAAAAAAGTGAGTGATTTTTTAAGTGTGAAATTTTGTGATGTTTACTGTTTTCAACACTTTTTATTAAAAAAATATTCTGAAAAAAATTATTCTGTAAGCTCCCAAATATTATGGATTTGTCTGGAAAAAGGCCAGTTTAGGCCTTTGGTTTTTTTGTTGTTATTTGTTTTTTTAAAATTTTTTTTAAGATTTATTTTTGATGTGGACCATTATTAAAGTCTTTACTGGATTTGTTGTGATATTGTTTATGTTCTGGATTTTTGGACATGAGGCATGTGGGATCTTAGCTCCCAGACCAGGCATCAAACCCACATCATTGGAAGTGAAGTTTTAACCATTAGACCACCAGGGAAGTCCCTCAGCCTCTTTTTAAAAGTTAAATGGGAGTATATGAGAAAGCTCTGGTAGGGTAATCAGTGTTGTCACTTACCTATTTTCCCCTCCAGAATTCACACTTGCTAAGGGCAGAGAGGGTGTGTGTGTGTGTGTGTGTGTGTGTGTGTGTGTGTGTGTGTGTGTGCGCGCGCGCGCGCGCGCGCGCAGACTCACTACTTTGCACCTGCGTGCTGACACACACTCATGCCCCATAACCACATATTAAATGAATAGATAAAAGGATCAAATCCAACCCTGACTTCTATAGAGCCATTCAGGGTGTCCAGATGTTTCCCAGGTTTCTAATGACAGTCACCATCTCTTCTTTAATTGTTGGAGATGAAGAGTGTTCTACCTTCCATGATAGGGATTGATCCTGTCAAGATTCCAGTTTGGGTTCTAGCCCTTCCTAGCCGTGTGACTTTAGGCTAGTCACGTCACTTCTCTGAGTCCTAGTTTCCTCTCTTGTAACATGGAACTAGTAATAGCATCTGCCTCACAAAGCTATTGTTGAAAAATCAGGGGAACCTGCAGTTTTTCTTGTAAACCAGGAAAATTTTGAGAGGGAAAGGTGGCACAATAAATAACTGCCCTGGGACATTGAGTACAAGATATCCCAAGTCGCCAGGCTGTCTGGTCACTCCATGCCAACTAACCTCATGCACAGTGCCTGGCACATGGGGTTCCATACTGTTAGGTGACATCATGAGAAAACCGCCGTCAAATTTCTGCTTTTCTCTCTCTCTCACTCTTCTGAGATGTGGAGTGACAGAAGGAGCTTGGCTTCAAGGTTCTTGATTCTGTCACCTCACCTTTAGTTAAGCATCTGCTCAGAGGAGATGGTAGCTGAGTCACACATGGAAGATTGGTAATGATTTGCCAGGCGACATATATAAAGGTAGAGAGAGGAAGCTTTCAGACATAAAAAAAAAAAAGAACAGCTTAAACAAAAGTTTAGTGTCCAGCTCATGGGCTGTTGGGTATGGCCCAGTTGAAAGCAGATCATCAAGGACCACAGGTCCAAAAGGTTTGAGTCTGAGAAATCAGGCTCAGAAGATGGCATGCATGGGCTTTTAATTTGTTAAATGTGTAATTAAAACTATATTTTTTAATCTGTTACATTACCCATAAGAGACCTGCCAAAAGAGGACTGTGTATCAAGATACGAACATGAGAACAACTAATTTTCCTGGGAAGGCTCTCAAAGTCCAGTGACCCAATGACCAGATCATATTTTAAAATGATGTCATAAAAATTCCTTTATTAAAAAAGAGGTTAGGAGATAGCCACCACCACTCCCTTTTTTATTACCATTATTATAGAATGTCACCAGCCGAGAAGGCAAACGTTAGCAAAACAAGCCTCTAAAGAAAAGAAAGCCTCCTTTCTAATCTGGGAAAAACTCAGTGCGATTTTAACTGAGATAAAGTTCCAGTCTCCCATCTCAGTGACCCTCCAGCAGTTGCTTTACAAGCATGACATTTGCTCACATCCATCCTCCACATTCCGTTCATCTGTTCTTGTCTCCCAAACAGGAGGACACTGACGGGGCAGATCCCCAGCTCAGTCATGATCAGAAACATCTGGGTGCTTCCCAAACCCTGCGCCTTCAGAGCAGGATGCCCCTGGGACCTGACTTGCTTTCTTCGAGCTCAGAAAGACACCTGCCCAGGAATCTGAGATTGCCATTCTTGTAAATTGCACCTCTTCCAGAGGCTTTTAAAAAATTATGTTTGTTTATTTAGCTGCACCAGACCCCAGTTGCAGTATGCGGGATGCTTTTAGTAGTGGCATGTGGGATCTTTAGTTGCAGCATGCAAACTCTCAGTTGAGGCATGTGGGATCTAGTTCCCTGAAGAGGAATAGAACCCAGGCCCCCTGCATTGGGAGTGTGGAGTCTTAACCACTGAACCCCCAGGGAAGCCCCCACACCTCTTCTAGGAAGACAGCTTCTTGCACCCTGCTTAGCCATGGCTCGAGCTCCCCCTTCTCTTCCTGACAGTTGCAACCTGGTCAGAAGAGCTTACGCTGTATTTCATTCCATTCATGGCTCACTGAGAGCAAGTGTTTGATGAGCGTGTACTAAGCTGAGATTCTGTATTGCCAGAGTCCTGTCTCTGTATTAGCCCGACACTGTCTAGGCACTGGGGATGCAGCAGTGAACATGGCAAATCCTTGACCAGGTGGAGTCGACATTCTCACACTAGATATACTTCTCTCATTTATCTGCTTGGTGAGTTCTTCCTGTAAGACCGAAGATCCAGCTCAAAAACCTTGACTCACCACCCATCCAGTTCATTCCATGACCATTCTCCTTGGGGAAAAGCCAGCCCCATTCTTCTTCACCCTTGCTTCCCTGGCCTCTTTCTTTCTTTTTTTTTTTTTTTTTTATTAGTTGGAGGCTAATTACTTCACAACATTTCAGTGGGTTTTCTCATACATTGATATGAATCAGCCATAGATTTACACGTATTCCCCATCCCGATCCCCCCTCCCACCTCCCTCTCCACCCGATTCCTCTGGGTCTTCCCAGTGCACCAGGCCCGAGCACTTGTCTCATGCATTCCACCTGGGCTGGTGATCTGTTTCACCATAGATAGTATACATGCTGTTCTTTTGAAATATCCCACCCTCACATTCTCCCACAGAGTTCAAAAGTCTGTTCTGTATTTCTGTGTCTCTTTTTCTGTTTTGCATATAGGATTATCGTTACCATTTTTCTAAATTGCATATATATGTGTTAGTATGCTGTAATGTTCTTTATCTTTCTGGCTTACTTCACTCTGTATAAGGGGCTCCAGCTTCATCCATCTCATTAGGACTGGTTCAAATGAATTCTTTTTAACGGCTGAGTAATATTCCATGGTGTATATGTACCACAGCTTCCTTATCCATTCATCTGCTGATGGGCATCTAGGTTGCTTCCATGTCCTGGCTATTATAAACAGTGCTGTGATGAACATTGGGGTGCACGTGTCTCTTTCAGATTCCACATGATTCATGGGTAAAAAAGAAAAAGAAAAGATACAGATGTTAAGTGGTATGCTTAAATGGTATAAATTAAGTGGTATAAATCCAGAAGAACCTAGCATGCTTTAACTAATACAAGTACCAGTTATACTCCAGGCTCTAAGTCAGGCTCAGCAGTCACAGTCTTGAGTCAGAGTCATATTCATGGACTTGAAGGAGCTTGCATTTTGGAGACTACATATGCTTTTGCTTGAATGAATGAACAGTGACCACAGATGCTTAAGACCCAACCTTGTGGCTGCCTTTATGCCGGATACTCATGAACCTGAAGGCAGACTTTCACTTCCATCCCAGCAGCCCGGTATATGCCTGTGGGCACCTTTTGAAGTGAATGCTAGCCTCTTGGTGATTCTCTCCTTGGAGGAAACATCTTGCCTTCCTTCCAGGTGTACCCTAGGTGATGCATCACATGACCTTGCTCATCAGGTCCAGGGACAGTCACCAATACTGTCCAATAAGAGTCACCAATAAGAGTCTATCCTGGAAACTAATAACTAGTGAGAGGCAAGGCATGACAGTGGCAGCATGGTGGGGTAAAGGCCCATGAACCTCCCCCAGTGCAGACCCCAGAGCTGCCTTTTTCCCTTCCTTTCTGCATCTTTATTGTCCAGTATGCTGACATCCTGAGATACCTCCATGTCATCCTAACAAATGTCTTTTATTTTTCCTTAGCTAGCTGAAATATACTTATGTAGTTTTTGACCAAAGGACCTTGAAAGTAAAAGTCGGTCAGTCGTGTCCGACTCTTTGCGACCTCATGGACTAGAGCCTGCCAGGCTCCGCTGTCCATGGAATTCTCCAGGCCAGTAAACTGGAATAGGTTGCCTTTTCCTCCTCCAGGGGATCTTCCCAACTCAGGGATCGAACCCAGGTCTCCTGCCTTGTAGGCGGGTTTTTTACCGCCTGAGCCACCAGAGAAGCCCAAAGGCCCTTACCTGTGTGTAATGTGGGCACATAGCAGGACTTGGATTCATGCAAAGTGACCAAAAGTGACATGTGAGAGGAAAGAGGAGAGGGGAGGGGAAGTCAGGGAGATAGAGAAGAAGAGAGAGAGGCGAGAGAGAAAAGGCTTGAAAACGCAAATGTCAAAAATGCTCCCCAGAAGATTCTGAAAAGCACCTCTAGTTAATGACTGTCGGAGGCTTCAGGATCTTAAAAACCCAGGTTCCAGTTTTGACATTACCCTTGCTTAGCTGTGTGATCTTAGGGTAAGGAGCTTCACTTCTCTGAACCTCTATTTTTCCATTTGGCAAATGAGTCCATAAAGCCATTCTGTCTTATTCTGAAGATATTATAAGGGATGCATGTGATGATACTTACTGTGGGTCCTGGCATGTATTAACCACCAGAGAAAACATGAAATTTCTTCTCTCCTCTCATCAGGGAACAGTACATTGTTTTCTCCTGTCCTGCCTCTGTCAACCTTAAGAAGTCCAGAGAAGGGACTTTCCTGGTGGTCCAGTGGTTAAGAATCAGCCTTCCAATGCAAGGGATGCAAGTTCGATCCCTGGTCCAGAGCTAAGATCCCAATGCCGTAGGGCAAGTAAGCTGACGTGCCACAACTAAGACTCAACACAGCCATATAAATACATATTTTAAAAAAAAAAAAAAAAGGCCAGAAAAGGTAAGAGAGTTCCTTTTGGAAAGGTCTGTTTTTTGGCAGCCAACTTTGAATTTCTCAGCTATTATTTGGAGCTCAAAGTTCACACATCTGTGATGGATGAGCAGGGAACACTAACACCTCGTTAGTGTCTGAAACCACTGGTTGGAATCGGGAGGGAGGACAGCCCAAGGTCCAGCACCTTCACCATGGAAATAATACATGCTTCCCCCAAAATGAAGAAAGGTGGGTGGGGAAGGGAGCCGCACAAATCATTGCAAGGAGTTATTTGACCTGCTTGAAAATTTGAATTGCTTGGTAATGGCCAACCTGTTGGGTGGTATTTTATTAACATGAATAGATTTTTACAGGATATTTCTCACATTGCTTTCCGAGAGTCTCAGGAATTCATTAAATATTAAGAGGTAGCACTCTGGATTGTTCAGTTAAAGATGCCCTCTGATGAGACTTCACACAAGTTAGAGACCTGGAGGAAGCAGGCAGGCACAGAATAGATGTTTGCTGTCAGCCTTGGCAGAGGAGATAATAAAATAATAATAGCTGTGAATGTTTACTGGCTGCTTACTATGTGCCAGACCCTAAGCTAAGCACTTGACATTTTTTTTTTTAATACACTTTGTAAAGAGGTATTATTAGCATCCCTGTTTTACAGATGGGGAAACTGAGGCATAGATTTCAAAGCTAGTATGAAGGAGGAAGAAATGGAGACATATTAGCCAAGCTTTGAAGTTGGGTACATGAGGACTTTTCCAGATCTTCTTGCTAGCTCTGTGACCTCCAGAAAGTTACTAAGCTTTTCAGAGCCTCAACTGCTTCTTTTACAGACTGGAAAGTATCCCCATGTTACAGACAAGGAAATAGAGACCAAGGTCACGGAGCTAATAAATGGTATGTCCAGAACTCATTCAGTGGTCTTGGGTTCAGTCCTATTGTTTACTGGTACCTGATGAACAACTCCAGAATTCAGTGGTTTAAAGCAGCCACCTCATTTTGCACATGATATTATAGGCAAGAATTTGGGAAAGGTTCAGCTGGGTGGTTCACCTATGATCCACATGGAATTAGCTAGGGATCCACTTTCAAGATGCCTTTTTATACTCCCATGCACTTCACCTTCTCCATATGGCATCTCATCCTCCAGATCCTCAGCATTTGGTTTGGGCTTCCTCACAACACGGTGATGTAGAGTCACTGGACTCCTTACCAGGGTAGTTGGTTTGCCCCAAAATGAATGTTCCAAGAGACGAAAAGTGGAAGTGTCCTTTGAACCATAATCTGTTGGCCAAAGCAGTAACATACCACTACTCTCTCTGGATTCAAGGGGAATAGACATAAGCCCCCACCTCTCAATGGAAGGAATGTCAAAGAATTTATATCCATTTTAATCTGTCTCATTGAGATATAAGTGAAAGTGAAAGTCACTCAGTTGTGTCTGACTCTTTGTGACCCCATGGACTATACAATCCATGGAATTCTCCAGGCCAGAATACTGGAGTGGGTTGCCTTTCCTTCCTCCAGGGGGTCTTCCCAACCCAGGGATCAAACCCAGGTCTCCCATATTGCAGGCGGATTCTTTACCAGCTGAGCTACAAGGGAAGCCCTATTGATATTGTAAGAAGCCAGTAAATGATAACTCTTACTTAGAAAATACATCTATAAAATAGAGCAACTAATAGCTACCAACCCACCCACCCAAGGTTATTAGGAGGATTAAATTCATGAATGTAGAATTCAATGCCAGATACTTGGCAAAAAGCGGGTACAGAATGAGACTAGGTTCCCTCCCTCTAGTGACTACTGGGACCCCCCAGCCAGGGAGGTAATGTTATCTCAAGTTTAGGGGTACAAGATAAATTATAACACATCCAGTTAAATTTGTGTTTCAGACAAATGATGAATAATTTTAGTATGTTTCATGCAATATTGGAGACATACCTACACTAAAGGGGATTCCCAGGTAGTGCTAGTGGTAGAGAACCCACTTGCCAATGCAGGAGACATAAGAGACACCGGTTCAATCCCTTTGTCAGGAAGATCCCCTGGAGGAGGGAATGGTAACCCACTCCAGTATTCTTGCTTGAAGAATCACATGGACAGAGGAGTCTGGCGGGTTATAGTCCATAGGGCCGCAAAGAGTCGGACACAACTGAAGCTGCTTAGCATGTACACAAGCACTTATACTAAAAAGGTATTTGTTGCTTATCTAAAATTCAAATTTAACTGGGCATCCTATTTTTTTATTTGCTAAATCTAGTAATCCTACCGGCTTATAACTAGAAAAGCTGAGATCAAGAACTCTCATTTTAGCCTCTGACCTCAGGACCCAGGAAGACTGAATGTGAAATTTGAATTAGGAGCCATACGTGGTTTGTCCAGACATGCAGCTGTCTTTCCTCCAATCATACCAAAAAAGAAGCAGAAGGGAAAGAAAACAAGTCGAAAGGCTTCCCAACATTCCAATCATCTTGATTCCATCTGTAAGGGTGGGTGTCCAGTATTTATTATATTTATCCAGTCATGAAGCCCTAGAGAAATGGCTTCACTCAGTTTTCTCATCTGTGAAATGGGGGTGGTAGTAATAGCAATTCAATCCAGATCGATGTTGTGAGGAATAAATAAGGCAAAATTATAAAGTGGTTAGAGCAGTTCCTAATCCTTGGTAACTGCTCAATGTTAGTTTTTATTAATATCAGTGGAGAGGCAGACACTCCAAATGCTGCAATAGCTGGACCCATAGAAATATTAACAGAAGCAGTCAGCAATGAAGGAGAGAGAGAGTAGAGGGGAAGCTTTGCAGAAGTTACACCTGAAAAGAGTTGTGATAGATGAAGTGGACTTTGCCAGGCAGACAAGGAGGAAAGGCTCCTATGCAGAGGAAGCAGCATATATAAGGAGACAAAGCAAAGAAGTAAAATGTAAAAGGAGCTCTACGTAGCTCAATACTGATGGAGAGTGAAATGGAGTTTGAAATTCTCAGGGCAGAGTGATGGGAGATGAGCCCAGAAAGACAGCTCCAGACAGGTTCTGGGTACCACATGAGGGTGTGACTCTTTCTGGGACCCTAAAATGAGGCTCAGTAGAGGAAGGAACCAATGAGCTTTGCATGTGGACCCAGTCCATACCATCGTAGTGGGGAAGATCAGAGGGCAAAATTAAGATTGAGACAGGCTTCTACATTATTCCAAATGGCAAGACTCAGATTTGAAACAGTAGGGATGAGCATGTGCACAAGAGAAATGCTGAGAGAGAATCTTCTGATGTAAAGGAGAATAGAGACTGGATTTCCAGCTTCCAGCCAGAGTGAGAAGTTTGACCTACACAGTAAAACACTAGAAAAGTACATTATGCCCAAATATCTTCTTAATTCACAGCTTGAGTGTGAATCTAATGCCTATAATCAAGGAAATGGGAATTTCGATACCCCTGAGAAGTATTGGAGCAACTACTGCTGCTCTAATTTTCCAGTTGAAGGTGCTAGGAGCTCATCCTAAAGGAAAGCAAGAAGAGGTAGCCAAGAAATTTGTCTGTAGTTGTTCTACAAATGGTTCTAGCCCTAAGGCTAAAAAGAAAATCTTAATAATTTAACCTCTTGACCATCATGAAACTAATAAGATCTGCCACATATCGAGTCACTGGTCTGTGCCAAGCATTGAGTTAAATTTTTTAAATATTGCTTTATTCACACCGCAGTCCATTGAGGATTAGTAAAATCATATCCATTTTACAAATGAGAAAATTGAGGCTTTAGTTTACTACCCATTCATCCAGTGAATGGGCGAGACCCAGGGACCCAGGGAACTGTGACCATGTCCTCTGCACTCTTAACTACCACACTAGAATTTAACATTTCCCAAACAACAACCCATCATGTGTACACCACATATCCTATAATTTATTTCATGTTATTTTAAATTAAGTCAATGTTGACTCATATCCCAGAAATTTATAAACGTGAAAACAGTGAGTATGTGCTGTCACTTCAGTTGTGTCCAACTCTTTGTGACCCTATGGACTGTAGCCCACCAGGCTCCTCTGTTTATGGGATTCTCCAGGCAAGAGTACTGGAGTGGGTTGCCATTCCCTTCTCCAGGAGATCTTCTCAACCCAAGGACCATTCTAGAACCAGGAACTGAACCTGGGTCTGCTGCATTGCAGGCATATTCTTTACCATTTGACCCACCAGGGAAGACTCAAAAGAGTTGTGCTTAGTAGCACAGTTCTGTTTGACTCTTTGCGACCCCATGGACTATAGCCCACTAGGCTCCTCCTGTCCATAAGACTTCCCAGGCAAGAATACTGAAGTGGGTAGCCATTCCCTTCTCCAGGGGCTCTTCCTGACCCAAGGATGGAAACTGGGTTGCAGGTGGATTCTTCTGAACCACCAGGGAAGCCCTTCTATATATGTACTATTTACGCTATATTATATATTGAGCACAGTATATAAGAAATCAGCACAAAAGAGTACTTTTGTACTGAAGTTTTGTATGAAGTTCGAGATCAGGCAAACTGGTCTATGGGGATAGAAACCAGAATAGTAGTTGCTTTTTGGAAGCAGGGAGTGAGTGGATAGACAGAAAAGATTTGTGAAGAAACTTTGTAGGGTAACGGTAATGACTACATTTTGATTGGGATGTTAGTTACATGTATGTATACATTTGTCAGAACTCATCAAGCTATAAACCTAAAATATGTTCATTTTATTGGATGTAATTATACTTCAGTTAGAAAAACAGAGGTCTCAAATTGGGGCTTTTGACATTATCTTCAAATGAGGTTCAACGTAGACTCACATAGATACACCTCATATAATTCCATATAACCTTAAAACAAGGATGACTTTTCTAAACATTTGCTGTACATAAGGATTGGTTATTTTGTATATAGCATGATTGTTTTATGTTGCTTATTTGTATAAATATTTTCATGCATTAGATGTAAATATTTAAAATATGCTGTACTTTATGTTAAAATGAAATGTCTTGCTAGAATAAGTTCCAGAATCTCTCACTTAAATGTTTCAAAATCTTGTCCTTATATGTCTTCTTTTGTTTCAGTTCTTTTATCCAGAAGATGTGTTGATGATGAATACATCTGAAGTTGGCGTCATATCCACATAGAAATGTAAGTGATGGTAAAAGCACCTTTTTAGATAGAAGATGTTATATGAGTGTGGTTAATAATGTAGCATATAAAACACCTTCCTTATTTAAGAGCAAACAATCTCCTGATAAACCAAAACCTGGGATCATTCATTTATTCATTCACTCAAATGATACTCACTGAGTGCTTAGTTTCATCTTTGACTCCTGTGTTTTTCCTTTCTTATCTCTCTGCAGGACTTGAACATGTTTTTGTATTCTACTTTATCTATAGTATTTGTTTGTATCTCTTTGTGTTAATTTTTAGTGTTTGCTCTATGAATTTTTATATATGTAATATTCAATATTCATAGAATATGTTACAATCTTGAATATGTTGTATATTAATAATATTGATAGTATACTTGTGAAATATATTAATATGTTATATCATACTCATATTTTAAGTGAATATATTATATTATATATTATGTATTCAGCATTTATATAATATATGTGTATATATGTATATGTCTACTAGTATCAACAGTTTATGACTTCCAGTAAACACAACCTGGAAATCTTACCAGTTATGTCCCTTTACCTTTTTCCCTTTATAATATAGTTTTTGTAAATACTACCAATATGTATGTTGAGGACCACAGTAGACCATGTTTCAATCATTGAACACAGTTTTGAAAACCAAGAGGAGAATAATCTATTACATATGCCCAGATTTTTACCATTTCTATTGCTATTTCTTTACTGCTGATTCTCCAAGTTTCTTTCTATTGTCATTTCTTTTGTATATGAAGAACTTTCTTCGGCAATATTTTTTAAAAGTAGGTGTGCCTGGTGATAGAGTGGAGGATGAGCTTACCCCTTCTTGTCTCACTCACTATATTAATTTCAACAATTCCATGTCTTTGAGAAGCTGGGTTTCTGAGACTGACCATGTTAAAAGACAAAACCAAACAAACAGGTACCTCACAAATAATCAATGTGGAAGATGAAATTGACAGTGATCAATCTGATTCCAAGGTTTGAGAAATCATGTAGGGTGCAACAAGCATACATATCCCATTAGTAAGTAATTGGGTTTACTTAAGCATGAAATAATACTTTTTTTCTTTAAATTCATGAGTGTTATTTTTTTTTCAAATGATATTAACTTGTTAGGGCATAAATACTAACTTTTTTTGAAGTGAATGACTTCATAAACACAATTGTGAAGGGCATAATGAAATAATTACCAAGATACTATGAACCGAGAAAGTTTGGGAACATCAAGTCTAGGGAAAAAGACCTATTCAAACTCAGAAGCAAACAGATGAATTAAACTGGAGACAATTTGGAGGACAAACACGACTTTGCACTTCTGTAGAGTGTAAGGGGGAAAGAAACACAAAAACACAAAACAAAGCCAGTGTGCTGGTCCATTTAAAAAAAAAAAAATCCGATTTGAGCTTTGTTAATGCAAAGCTCTTTATCTGAGGAGCTCAAAGAGCTTTATTACAGGTAAATATCCTTGTCTCCAGCTGCTAATAGGAGAGGCCAGGCCCAGGGAGATTAGGAGAGAATGCCTATTTAAGGTCACATAACAGTCAGTGACAAAGTGGAGACTCGCAGAGTGGTCTGTAATGGGATTTGTCTGCTGTCTATTGTATCAGCCTAAGATGCTGGGCGTGAGAGGGCTGGGCTCCAGTGCAGAAGCTTGTGGGAGATTGGGCATCTTAGAATTGCAGCCTGCCACTGCAGAAGGGACTTTGTGGGTCCCTGGGTAGGACCCCCTTTGTTTGCCAGACCCTACACTGAGCCTCTGAGAGAGCAAGCAATTGTCCCAAGTCTGCACAACCTGTTTGTGCAGAGCCAGAAGTAGAATGGAGGACTCCTAACATCTCCCTGATTCTCTCCTGGAGTTTTCCTGGCTCTCAAGCGATTTGTCTAGGAAAACCTATTAAGAAAATTCAATTTCTCTAAAGCTGGCTGAATGGAACTTGAGTTGGATCAAAGCTGGTATGGATTTGGAAGGAATTAAGAGAGAAGTGGTAATGCACACAGACAGGATCAGAACCCTGGTTCTGTCGAAGACTGCTGCAGGACCAGGGGCAAGTGAACTTCAGTCTCTGTGCCTCTGTGATCTATAAGACATACCAAGGGGTCTGGGCCTCTAGATTCCTAAGTGCTCTTGCTTTAGTAAAAATCCACTTATTGGTTGTAAGCTATCTAGACCTCAGTCTTCCATTCTGTAAAATGGGGGCACTGTTAGTTCCCATCTCATGGAGTTGTGGTCAGCTGCCGAGTGCCTGAATGTAATGTGCTTATCTTAGAGACTCATGCCTAGAATTACTCAATCAGTGTTGGTTATTTTCATATTCAAGATAGCCACAGACATTTCAACATGAAATATTTGGGCTGGGCCCACCCATCTTCTGTAATTTACCATTCTTTTATAATTTCTTCTAAATTCACACCAATGTTCAAGCTTTGGATCCAACTGGGAATGCCAGAGAAACTACAGAATATCCAGCTAAATTTGAATTTTAGATAAATAAAAAAGTAATTTATTTAATGCAAGTATATCTGCAATATTACAAGAGATATACTAATATTTGTCCTCATTTCTCTGCATTTAAATTTACCCAGCATCTTGTATTTTTACGTGTTACATCATTCAATCCTAGCACTGTGCCAGATTTGTGTCTCCAGTTTTGGATCTGGATAAACGTTTGGCCCATCTCCAAGGCTTCCTTTACAGAGCTAAGGCAGTTAGGATTTCATTTGTGGCTCTGAATTTTTTCTTGTTGTGAACACGAAGTCTGCAACATCCTCTCACAGTAGCTCAGCCATGCTGAAGTTCAGTTTTCCAAAATTTACCAGGACAATAGGTTATAATTAAAGGAGGAAGGGTATTTATAACATAAACATTGACTTAGGTTGATAGGCGTTATGTTGGAGCCTAATTCCAGAAACTCCTGGAAAAAGAACCCAGATACAGAGCATGAAAAATGTGAAACCAGAACCACCCAAAATTATAAGGACATTAAGATTCATGTAGATAAGATAGATGGAAAGAAGATCTGTAGGTGTTTAAATTCCAAGGGATGCAGCTAAGTAGCCAGGTCTGGAGGGTGTGCCAGCTTGCAAATTCAAAATGTTGAAACTTTTCTACATCAATATATTGTCCTGTCAAGTGGGGTAATAATACCTGCACACTTCCTCCTTATCTCCCCAACCTCTCCACTTAACCTTTGAAAAATAGGTCTCCAGGCTGGGAGTTAAAAGGACTGCTTTCTGGTTCTGGATAGCGGTAGACACATGATAACTTTTGCTGCCATTATACCAGCTTAACCACCCCACCCCACCCCCCAATAGATAACTGTCTGGCAGTGCCCCAGAGTCAAATGTTTTCTTGCATTGTATAGCTCCTTGCAAAAATCACTTACTTCTCAACCAAGTCTAGAGCCTGGTTGTACTTTCTCACCTCTCAGCACCATTCAAACTCTCATTTTAGAGAAGATGAGACTATGAATCTGAAAGGAGCTGCAATATACATGAGGGCAGACAGGTTTAAACCCATATTTCATGTGGAAAAATGAAGAGGCAAGGGATATAAGTGGAAAAATCCCCTCTCTGAGCCTCAGTTTCCTCATTTATCAGTTCAGTTCAGTTGTTCAGTCGTGTCCGACTCTTTGCGACCCCATGGACTATGGCACGCCAGGCTTCTCTGTACATCACCAACTCCCAGAGCTTACTCAAACTGATGTCCATCGAGTCAGTGATGCCATCCAACCATCTCGTCCTCTGTCATCCCCTTCTCCTGCCTTCAATCTTTCCCAGCATCAGGGTCTTTTCCTGATGAGTGAGTGAGTTCTTCGCATCAGGTGGCCAAAGTACTGGAGTTTCAGTTTCAGCGTCAGTCCTTCCAATGAATATTCAGGACTGATTTCCTGTAGGATTGACTGGTTTGATTTCCTTGTAGTCCAGGGGACTCTCCAAGAGCCTTCTGCAACAACACAGTTCAAAAGCATCAATTCTTCGGTGCTCAGCTTTCCTTATAGTCCAATTCTCACATCCATACATGACTACTGGAAAAACCATAGCTTTGACTAGATGGACCTTTGTTGGTAAAGTAATGTCTCTGCTTTTTAATATGCTGTCAAGGTTGGTCATAGCTTTTCTTCCAAGGAGCAAGCATCTTTTAATTTCATGGCTGCAGTCACCATCTGCAGTGATTTTGGAGCCCAGAAAAATAAAAGTCTCTCGCTGTTTCCATTGTTTCCCCATCTATTTGCCATGAAGTGATGGGGCCAGTTGCCATGATCTTAGTTTTTTGAATGTTGAGTTTTAAGCCAACTTTTTCACTCTTCTCTTTCACTTTCATCCTTTAGTTCTTCTTTGCTTTCTGCCATAAGGGTGGTGTCATATGCATATCTGAGGTTATTGATATTCCTCCCAGCAATCTTGATTCCAGCTTGTGCTTCATCCAGCCTGGCATTTCTCATGATGTACTCTGCTAATAAGTTAAATAAGCAGGGTGACAATATGCAGCCTTGACATACTCCTTTGGAACCAGTCTGTTGTTCCATGTCTAGTTCTAATTGTTGCTTCTTGACCTGCATACAGATTTCTGAGGAGGCAGGTCAGGTGGTCTGGTATTCCCATCTCTTTCAGAATTTTCCAGTTTGTTGTGATCCACACAGTTAAAGGCTTTGGCGTAGTCAATAAAGCAGAAGTAGATGTTTTTCTGGAACTCTCTTGCTTTTTCTATGATCCAGTGGATGTTGGCAATTTGATCTCTGGTTCCTCTGTCTTTTCTAAATCCAGCTTGAATGTCTGGAAGTTCTTGGTTCACATACTGTTAAAGCCTGGCTTGGAGAATTTTGAGCATTACTTTGCTAGCGTGTGAGATGAGTACAGTTGTATGGTAGTTTGAACATTCTTTGGCATTGCCTTTCTTTGGGATTGGAATGAAAACTGACCTTTTCCAGTCCTGTGGCCACTGCTGAGTTTTCCAAATTTGCTGGCATATTGAGTGCAGCACTTTCCAGCATCATCTTTTATGATTTGAAATAGCTCAACTGGAATTCCATCACCTCCACTAACTGTTTGTAGTGATGCCTCCTAAGGCCCACTTGGCTTCACACTCCAGGAGGTCTGGCTCTAGGTGAGTGATCACCTACGGAGGAGACGTGGGTCAGCAGTGGCCTGCTGCAGGGTTGGGGGCACTGAGTGCAGCAGTGTGTGCGTGGGGCCTTTTGAAGGAGGTCGCCATTATCTTCATTCCTCATCTATAGAATGGGGCTAACTCTACACCTTTTGCAGGGTTATTCTCAGCACTTGGATGAGATGTTGTAATACAGATATAGCTCTTAATGCAATGCACAACTGTTTTAATAGCCATAAGGAGTGAAAAGTGGAAATGTTAGTTGCTCAGTTGTGTCTGACATTTTGCAACCCCATGGACTATAGCCCGCCAGACTCCTCTGTCCATGAAATTCTCCAGGTAAGAATACTGGAGTGAGTTGCTGTTTCCTATTCCAGGGGGTTTTACTGACCCAGGGATCGAATCTGGGCCTCCTGCATTGCAGTCAGATTCTTTACCATCTGAGCCACCATGCAATGCATAACTGCTTTAATTGCCATAAGTAGTGTATACATGTAAATAAATATTGTAACTTTTTCAGATCCCATGGAAAACTAGCCATTAAAGAATCTGTCAAGAGTGAGGTAAGTCAGAAGGATAAAAACAAATATCGTATATGAATGCATATATATGGAATCTAGAAAAATGGTACTTATGAATCTATTTGCATGGCAGGAATAGAGACACAGATTAGAGAATGGACTTGTGGACACAGTGTGGGAAGGAGAGGGGGAGACGAATTGAGAGACATACATACACTACCATGTGTGAAATAAATGGCCAGTGGGAAGCTGCCGTGTACCACAGGGAGCCCAACCTGGCACTGTGTGATGCCTTAGAGGGGTGGCATGGTGGAGAAATAGGTTGGAGGGGCGCTCGAGAAGGAGGGGCTAGATGTGTACGTGCGGCTGAGTCACACTGTTGTACAGCAGAGACTAATACAACATTGTCAGGCAGTTACACTACAATTAAAAATGAATTTAAAATAAAAAGAATGTCAAACAAAATAGTAAATACAGAATCTCTGTCATACTGTTTATCCTATCAATGTACTGTGTATCTGTTTGTAGACAGATAGAAAAGGATGTATATACATATATTTGCATATATCTATATATATATGACATTTTTGGGGTGTCCCAGGTGGCGCTAGTGGTAAAGAAGCCGCCTGCCAATGCAGAAAACATAAGAGACACGAGTTCAGTCCCTGAGTCGAAAAGATCCCTTGGAGGAGGGCATGGCAGTGCACTCCAGTATTTTTGCCTGGGGAACCCCATGGACAGAGGAGCCTGGAGGGCTACAGTCCATGGGGTCACGGAGTCAGACACGACTGAAACAACTACGCAGCATGCACGCGTGACATTGTCTCTTCTCTTAGAGACACAATCAATGTCATAAGTATATTAAATCTATTATGTTGAAACATGTTGAATAGATTAGTGCATTAAATAGATTAAACAAAAGGAAGGAGGCAGATGAAGTCCAAGTTCATTTCCTCAGCTTCTCTAGTTTTTGACATGGCTACAGAACTAGCAGTTGGGCATAAAATGGTTGTATTTACTGAGCCTCAGTGCTTCTCACCTCCCTCCCTGCCTGTCTGCCTGCTGTCCTTTCAACCTATGCTTCTTTCTTGGCAATCGGAGGCTTTTTTTCCCAGCTTGAACCCTGGGAGATTTCCAGAACCTTTTTACTTAAACATATATTGACCTAGGCCTTACTTCCCTGAGTAAATTATGCCATAGGCAGCAATCTCCAGGTCATAAATTAGCCCACAACCCCATGCAACTGTCTGCTAATGATGCGGACGGTGAAACTGCGTCTTCATGGAACTGGCTGGACAAGAGTCCTCTAAATTTTGTTGGCTGACAGCTCCCTCTCTCCCCCTCACCTGGCTGGCTTTTCTATGCCTCTCTGTCTGGTTTCATCTTTATCGTCCCTCATGTGTTCATGCCAAAGATAAAAGGACTCCATCAAGGAAGCCAGGGAAAGAGAAGGGTTGACATCAGCACCCAACCCGTAAGAGGTGTTCGGTACATATTTGTTGAGTGAACAGATGCACGTAAAGAGCAGGGCACGATGTTGACTTTGATGGTTGTTGGTATTCTCCTTATCCTGGCAGTTCCTTAAGGCCAAGACAGAGTCTTGGCCTTAAGGAAAGCCTGGCCTTAAAGAAACCATCCTGGTTTCTCCAGGGTCTGCAGTAGGGCTCGTCATTCAAAACACCATCAATCCACTGGGGAATGGGTGGATGCTAGGGGCATTCTGGGAATCAAAGTGTCTTCCTTCTATGGACCACTTTTTCTTTCAGCAGTGTCTTCTATTTGTAACCTTCTTTTGAGCTGTTTAGGTGTGCTGAGTTGAGGTCAGGTACATGTATTGGCTCAATGAATATTCAAGTCCTTGTCTCTCTCTCTCCTTTGAAATTTAAAGGAATTCCTTTATATCTTTGTTATCATCTCATTCCAAGAAATCAAGGGAAAGAATCCTTGAATATGGGTTTCACTTGATGAATTTTGTGAATGTTAATTATTGTTGTTCAGTCACTAAGTCACGTCTGATTCTCTGTGACCCCATCGACTGCAGCATGCCCGGCTCCCTTGTCCTTCACTATCTCCTGGAGTTTGCTCAGATTCATGTCCATTGAGTTGGTGATGCCATCTAACCGTCTCATTCTCTGCTGCCCCCTTCTCCACCATACTCCTGTAATCCTCACAACTATACAAGATGCGGGCCAGAAGTTACTGACAGAGAAACCGAGGGTCAAAGTGATTAGATAATTTGACTGAGGTTGGAAGAACTGGTCACGGCGTGGATTTCAACTCAGATTTGCCTAACTCCAGGATAGGCTACTCAGCCACTGCCCTGTTCACAGTGGCAGTGGCGTTTGATTTTGTTTCTTTAAGTTCTTAACTAGGGATTTCCCTGGCGATCCAGTATGGGACTTCAGCCTTCCAGTGCAGTGGGTGCAGGTTCAATCCCTGGTCTGGGAGCTAACACCCCATGTGCCTGAGGGCCAAAAAACCAAAACATTAAAAAAAAAAGAAGAAGAAGCAATATTGTAACAAGTTGAGTAAAGACTTTGAAAATTGTCCAGGTCAAAAAAAAAATCTTAAAAATAAATAAATAAATAATAAAAGTTCTTAACTTGAATCCATAGACCTGCCCCGCCCCCACCCCACCAAGGTAGCCAGCGATGGAGTGTGTCAGGGAGCTTGGGAGCCCTTTGAAATCACATTCACACACGTCTCTGTTTGCCTACAAGTTTTTCTGAAAGAGACTTCATAGCTGTCAATAGATTATCACGGGGGTGCATGATACCCACATTACAAAGCATTGGCTAGAGCAGAAGCAGAATGGAAATGTAGGTATTAAGAAGCATTGAGCAACATGCGAACTATCCCACTGGTGAAACCAGTCCATACTCTACCACTGGATACACACTTCTCTTCGTTTTGGAAATCTGGTCCTTAAGTCCTGGCTGTTTTCTTTAGCCAAAACTGAATAAGCAAAGGAGCCCCTGGAAGCTGTAAATATTAGAGGAAACAAAAAGCAAAGTCAGTGGGGCCCAGCATTCCTCAGGCCTGGAAGAGCAGGAGTCACCCAGCTTGCCCTAGGATCAAAGGAAGGAGGCAAACCCTTCATCACCCGGCTTCCACATCAGCGCTGTTTAGGGCAGGAAGATGTCAAGGGGGAAGGTTTTCTTTGAAGTGTCAAGATAAGAACCGTCTCCACCTCCCTCGAGTGTGAAAGTGATTCCTCCAGGAGCCAGGGGAGGGTGTGAGGCATTTGGCTGTCTGTACAAGAGCTGGGAGGAACTTATCGGCGGAGGCAGACACCTTTGTGGCTCCAGGCTGTGTCTGGACCCAGCCGAAGATCTCCTGTGAGCATCAGTCCTCAAAAATATATGAAACGCTGAGCCACACTGCCGTGTTTCCAATGGTGTCCCTTTTAGGGTTGTGTCTACAGTGGCTTTAGCATTAACAATGGTTGAGTGACTAGAATCTTATACTCACATGGACTAGTTAGACCTTGCCCCTTCTACTGGGTGGGCATGGACAAGTTACTCACCCTCTCTGAACCTCAATTTCAGTGGGATTTATAATAATAACCCCTATATCTAGGGTTAATTTGGGAATGAAGTGAAATTATGCAAACTAATCATTTCCTTTCCTTAATATCCGGTACATAAGCACATTTTTAAAATGTTAGCTGGTATTTTTCTTTACCGTCTGGCTCAATGCATCTGGTCCAGGTGGTCTTTAGAGTAAAAATATCTGAGGATGTGGTATTCTTCTGAGCTGAAGAATGAGATCTCACTTGTCTTCTTTTCCAACATGATCAGCATGATGTCATAGCCAAGAGCATACTGCCAGCATTTAAATCCTAGCTTTAGCATTTCATAACTTTGTGAACATTGAGAAGTTACTGAGCTTCCCTGTGCCTGGGCATTTTATAGATGTTGATTATCAGAACTTAACGAGTTATCGTATTAGAAATTAGAACAATGCTAGGAACATAGGAAGTGTTCAATGAGTATCAGTTTCAAGCTGTGCCTCCTCCCTCCACTAGCTTTTATAGATACCGATATCTATTTGTTAAGTGAAATTTATTGAAAAACTGAAGTGTTCCCAGTGTTGGGTTGTAGGATTTTAAAAGCATTCATTGGCCTGGCACTGTAATTAAGGTTACATTTTAATTAAGGAATTAATATATATTCATGTAGTCACTCATTCAATCAGAAAATCCGAGGGCCAACTATAGGCTGGGCACTTATTCCGTCTACTATAGCAAAAACTTTGATATGCCAACCTTTGGCCTTCATGGAGATTCCTTTCTATGCCTGGAATATCCTGGAACACAAGTGACTGACCTTCTTTTTAAAAGAAACCTGCTAAGGTTTTTAAATCCTTTAGGTCTCAGTTTAAACACCACTTCTTCTTGAAAGCCATCCCCAATTCTGGATGAAGTTAGGTCTCCTGTTGTGTGCCCCAAACAGCACACTTTGTCTATCACATTTTGCATGGTTGGTTGAATGTTTGGCTCCAGCACTCTTTAATTCTGTGAGGGTGAGCTCCATACCTGCCTTTCTTTTGCTATATCCCCAACATCTAATGGATTCCCTGGCACATACAAGTACTCAAAAACGTTTGTGCAAAGATGAAGAAAAGAGGGAATGTCTAGATGTGTGCTTCCCCTGTTGGAAGGTATTATTTATTATCTTAGGTCATCCCAACTGTAAATGATACCTCCACTTTGTAGATTCTTGTAACAGTGAGTTCTGAAACTTTTAGAGCTTGTAAGATTCTCTGAGATAGCTAATCCAGTCTCTGTTTTTCTGGGGAAACTGAGCCTGGAGAGATAAAGCCATTCATCAAACTGTACTTAATGGGCAGAATCGGGACAAGAACTCAGATCTGTTAATGCCCAGAATCCTTTGCAAAAAAAAAAAAGAGAGAGAAAGACTAAATCAAATTCTCTCTAAAATAAACTTTACTATTCACCTAGCATGGAACAATTAAGATTCTCCTTTGGAGATGCGGAATGTTGAGGCATTTAATTGGGCAAAGTAGCTTTCTCATTAAAGGCAGGCATTGGAGGATAGTAAGAAAAAAGTTAAAACATGGGCTCAAGAAAGCTCAGGCTCACATCCTGTATATTTTAATATATTCATAATGCCTTCATTTTAAGTACACAAAATGATATTTCTTATAGAAATTTGTACATTATGTGAAATAATGCGTGTGTTGTATAATAATTTTATTGACCTTTGTCCCTGGTTTGGAGACTCTAAATCTTTGGAAGTTCCTTAATTATAGGGGTATCTTTGTTATACATGGGACCCCTGAATCACACCTGAGTTTGTGCTAAGCATTGACTCAAAATAGGGACAGGTTGACCAGAAAGACAATTAGAAGGATAAAACTTTGAAGCAATCTGACTTACTTTTAATATTTATTTATTTATTTGATGGTACTGGGTCTTAGTTGTGACATGGGATCTAGTTCCCTGACCATGGATCAAACAAACCCTGGCCCCCTGCATTGAAAGCACAGAGTCTTAACCACATTGGACCACCAGGGAAGTGATTAGTTATGTAGTAATAGATCAATGGAGCAAGTAGCAACAGCAATAAAATGCCAGATACTTAAGAGGCACCATCTCATTGGTTCATGAAAGCAACCCAAGGAGGTATGTATTATTATTGTGCCTATTTTAGCGATGAGGAAACTGAGGATCAGTGAGATGAAGATACATGTACAAGGCCACACAACTGGAATGTAATAGAAGCAGGACTTTAACCTCTTGGATTCCAGAGCCCAGTCTCTTAACCATTAAATTCTCTTATCCCTTGACTGTGCTGCAAAAAGCATCAGGTTGGTCCCTTCCTGGAATCCACAGTTTCTGCCTCAAACAGAGCCTTGGCAGGACTCACCACACCCTGAAGGGGAGTGTTTCTTCATAACCCTGTGGACAAAGTTCAGAAAAATGAACTGGCAATGATGCAGAACCCTCTGGAAAATCAGGAAGATGCTATCTACTCAACTTGCATGTGCAAGGTTATCAAAACTCAGTGAGAGCTAAAGCTGCAGGAGAGCTATGAGAAGAAAAGCAACCACTGCAAACCTGCCCCTGGAAAGGAGGAGGAAGTCATAGGATTAAACACGTCAACCTCTTTCCCCCGCTCCCTCCACCTCTCCAGCTGGAGCCTCCCACTGGCTAAACCCAAATGGAAGCCAGAGGGCAAGGGGCCCATTGAGGCAGCTCATGCAGATTAGTTTGTTGGAGAAGGAATGGATCAGACCTGGGCAAACAGCATAGCTCTATTCACGTGTTCCTTATTTCCCACACTTGGTACAGGTGGAAATGAGCCATTCCAAAAGTCAGATGAAAATGCATGAGATATATTGTCCTCCTGGGGTTTCTGGAGTAAAACTAAACCCCAAACGCCACTCCATGGGCTTCTGTCACCTTCCCAGAGCTCATTTCCAAAAGGAAATAACACCTGCCCCAAAGCTCCACCTGCCAAGGCCACCTCTCTGAACCTCCAGCTGCCGGGGGCTGACGGTAAGTCACAGAGGCGTAGTGATTTCTCAAGGGAAAGATGAGCAAAGTGAATGCAGAATTCCTCTACACACAGGATGAAAACCCCTGTGTGGGAAGGCAGATGAGGAAAGCTGGGAAGGGGGTAGGGGAGAGTAGAATAAAACCTTGCAGCCAAAGCCTTTTCCAAGAACAGGAAGCGATCTAAAGAATGTTCTCTTTACTGAACACAGCCCACAGTCAACTAAAGAACTTCTGGGCTTTCCCTTTGCCTTCATTATATGCTTTTTGATTTCCCGGGCCAGCAGACTGCTATTAATTAGTTGCTGTATAGGTTAATCCAGCTTTTCATTCATGGACTTATTTTCTCCCGCTAAGAGTTTTAAGTTCGAAATGTCACTAACAACCTAGGTAATTTAGTGTCCAAACCCTCAATGGTCAGGGAATTATAACTAATGAATAATACGTTCAACCAATTTAATTCTAGAAGCAGCTCATTAACATATCAAAAGACTTTCAAATGTGCACCCTCTTTGACCCTAAAATTTCCTGCCTAGCAAATGTGGGTTTTTTTTCTTTTTGGCCCTAAAGAAATAATTATGGATTTGAACAGATATTCAGTTAAAAAGCTGCTCACTGAATTATTGTTTAGTCGGTAGCTCAGATGGTAAAGAGTCTGCTTGCAATTCAGGAGACCGAGTTTACTACCTGGGTTGAGAAGATCCCCTGGAAAAGGGAAAGGCTACCACTCTCCAGTTTTCTTGGCTGGAGAATTCCATGGACAGAGGAGCCTGGTGGGCTACAGTCCATGGGCTCACAAAGAGTCAGGCTTAACTGAGTGATTAATACACTTATGAATTATTGTTTTATATATATATATATATGTGTGTGTGTGTATATATATATATTTCAGATTATTTTCCATTATAGGTTATTACAAGATATTGAGTTTAATTCCCTGTGCTGTACAGTAAATCTTTGTTGCTTGTCTATTTTTGTGTAGTAGTTTGCACCTGTTAATCCCATACTCCTAGGAGTGTCCCTCCCTCCCGCTCCCCTTTGGTAATCACAAATTTGCTTTCTATGTCTACAAGTCTGCTTTTGTTTTGTATATAGATTCATTTGTATTATTCTTTAGATTTCACATGTAAGTCATATAATATTTGTCAGAGTATGGGTTTCTTTTACTCAAGTGTAGCAATGGTATTAGAGCCAGCATTTGGATCCAGAGATCCTGGCTCCAGAGCTTTTCCACTTAACTAAAGTGTCCCTAAAAATGAGATTCTCTTGATAAATTATGGTCCATCTATAAAATAAAATACTTTTCTGCCATTAAAAATTATGTATATAGCTATGAAAAGATAGTCCAGAAAATCTTATAGATGGTGAAGAAACAATATAAAATGTAAACATGTTATGATACTTTTGTGAGGAAAAAGTATGGTCACATACATAGAAAAAGGTATAAAAATGATATTCAAAAATGTTAATATTATACTATGGCAATGATGACATTTGGGGTGATTTTGTTTTCATTCTCTTTCTTTAGCTGTATTTTCTGTGTTTCACATAATAACATGAATTGCTTAATTATTAGAGAACACAAAATACAATAAAAAGTTATATTTTAAAACATACAGTTTGTGCTTCCCCAGACTGCATGCATGCACGCTAAGTCACTTCAGTCGTGTCTGACTCTGTGCAACCCCATGGACAGCAGCCCACCAGGCCCCTCTGTCCACGGGATTCTCTAGGCAAGAATACTGGAGTGGGTTGCCATTTCCTTCTCCACCATCCCCAGATTGCTAGAGACCATATGAACCTTGTAGAAAATGCCAAATGAGAGACATAACAACGTATGGTAAAGTGGAGAAACACTTCCTATACACACAGGAAAACTACATGTCCCAGATTCCCTTGCAGCTAGACTCTAGTCACATGACTGAGTTTTAGCCAATGGAAAGTGAGTAGAACTCATATACGCTATTTGCACACCTAGCCCATAAAAATATTCCATGTGGTTCCATAGTCCTTTCTTCTCCTGTTAGGATTCAGAAGCCGTATGTTCCAGAAGGCATACCTAAAAATGGTGGGAAACTGTCCCAGTTTGCATTATTATTGAGTGAACAGGGTGGCCAACATCCTGGTTGGCCTGAACTTCAAGGAGTTATGAGTGCAAAGATTTTTAGTTCTGAAAACTGATAGCTTTTTGGAAACCTGGGAGAAGTGGGTCACTTAAATGGGCAAGAAATAAGCCTGTATTCTGATAAGCCTCAGAGATCTTTTGGTTAACCTGGAATAGCAGCAGGCTAACCAAACTGCTATAAATGAAAAATCCCATACTTCAAAGGTCAAACATCCAGCCTAATGCTTAGCACTCTATGTGCCCTTTTGAGTTTTTGATAGTTCCCTTTAACTTTCAGAACAGTTGTTTTCTGACCCATAAAAATGAGATGACAATAAAACCTACTCTATGGTGTCACTGTGGGAATTAAATAAAATACACTTCTTAAATTGTGAAAATTCTTTGTAGCTATCAACCACTGTGCAAACGTGAGCTTTATAATTAATAGGATAGTTCAATGGATAATAACAGAGTTCAGAAATTCCATAATGTGGCAATCACAATGCTCAGGACACAGTACAGAATCCTTCAAAAGACAAAACAGCTTGACCTGAAAAAAAGGCTTCAGTCACTCATTTACTTCACAAGTATCTATTGGCTTCTCCTATATGCCAAGCATGCTGGATCCCAGGAATGTAATTATGGACGCAAATGTGTTCACTCATCAAACAGGTATTTTGGGGGACTCCTACTGCATGTCAGGTACTCTACTGGACTGCTATACAGGCACACCTTGATTTACAGCGTTTTGAAGATAGTGCGTTTTTTTAGTAAATGAAAGGTTTGTAGCAAACCTGTGTTGAGCAAGTCTGTTGGCACCATTTTTCCAACTGCCTTTGCTCACTTCCTGTCTTCATGTCACATTTTGGTAATTCTCACAATATTCAAGCTTTTTCATTCATATTATATTTGTCATGGTGATCTGCCATCAGCGACTTTCGGTGTTACTGTTGCAAAATGATTATGACTTGGTAAAGGCTCAAGTGTTGATTAGCATTTTTTAGCCATAAAGGGTTTTTAATTAAGGTATGGAATCGTTTTCTTCAGACACAATTCTATCGCACACTTAATAGGCTACAATGTAGTGTAAACATAATTTTTATGTGCACTAGGAAACCAAAAACTTTGTGGGACTCACTTTATTGTGATGTTCTGGAACCAAACCCACAGTATCTCTGAGGTCTGCCTGTATAGTGATTAAACATGAGATCAAGCTTCCCAGGTGGCTCAGCGGTAAAGAATCTGCCTGCCAATTCAAGAGTCTAGGGTTTGATCCCTGGGTTGGGAAGAACCTCTGGAGAAGGAAATGACAACCCACTCCAGTTTTCTTGCCTGGGAAATCCCATGGACAGAGTAACCTGGCAGGCTGTAGTCCATGGGGTCTCAAAAGAGTCAGACATGACTTAGCAACTAAACAGCAACAAAGAACAACAGCAAGCATCTTAGCCTCATGAAGCTTTTGTTTTTCCAGGAAAGGCAGCTCTTGAAAAAGTCATTACAGAATTAATTCATTAATACACATGGGGATGCATGTTCTAAAACAGTCGAGAAGAGAGAATGATCTAGCAGGCTGTTCTGCCAGAATCCCCAGGAAGCCTTAAGACTTGTTCCATCTTGTCAGCGCTTGAACGTAGACAATTGCGCTGAACATATCCTGGCCTTTCACTCTTCAGTCATCATCCAAAGGCCCTGAAGCTTTTACATTTGGGCCTTTCACACATTCCTTTGTATTAAGATTTTTTTTTTTTTTTTCTTAAAGAGGAAAAGCAAGGAGGCAGGAAACACACACACCCCACACCGTTCTTTTTTCTTCCAGTGATTACATAACTGCAAGAAAGCCTTCCAAGACTGGCCGTGTAACTCTACCAAACCTATAAACGTCTTGAAGTTTAGTTGGCAAAGAGGTCTATGCCAACAGTACATAAAACCCTTCGTGGCTGGGTGTTCCAGCCATCTAAATTCGTATAAAAATGTCTGGGCCCTTAAAACCTACTTAACAGAAGCTGCTAGCTTAGACATCAGCTCTCCCAAACACTTACAGATTGCAAATCTTCATTGGAAAAGTAGGGTCATCGTGGGGAGGGGAAATGGGGAATTATGTGGAGAGGGATCCAGGGGGCAGGGGTGGGAAAAGAAGAGGTGTAAACTCCAGTCGTGAGGATTGCTTGGGGGAGAGAGGGATTATTTCAAGGAAATTGCACCGGAAAATGTAACCTCGAGTAGGCGGCTGATGGTAAAATCAGTTTTTAGTGTGGGCAATAGGCTAGACTCAGGAGGTAGAGTGTGAAAAATGAACTCTGAGTCAGAGACTGCCAGTCCCATGCCAGGCATCTTGGGTGGTAGAACAGGGGCATAAGGTATAAAAATTGGAGGAGACTCAGAGAAGAAGTTTGGTGAAAGGAGAGAAGTGTAAGGAAACTATTCTCTGGTTGCTGGAAACCTATGTACTTCAGCTGACCCGTGCCCCTCCCTTGCTATCAACCTCATTACATTCTAAGGATTTGGAAAAGCCACTATGGGAACAGGACGAAGGCGTATTCTACCAGAAGCAAAAAATGATGCCACATCATTTGCCTCTTTCCTCAACTTAAGTGGTGTTGATGGGACCATCTGATGGAAGGGAGAGAAAGCTACCAATTTGCTCAGAGACCCTCTGGCTTTCTCACAACAGGAACAGAAAGTAGAAGTGAGACTGCCAATCAAAGATAAAACCAGAGAGAACTTACAAGATTAAAGAAAGGGTACATTAGAGTTCCATATGGAAGCTGGGTAGCCACTGTGTATTGACCAAGAGCCTCTGTGTAGTTTCAGATTTCCAAATCCACTGCACGCTACCCGGACCTACCTGCTGAAATGTATAAACATCATGAGTTAGTGCTTCTGGCCACATTCAGAATGTTGGAGCCTGGACCTTCAGTCCCTCCCTCTGGGGTTTAGGCCAGACTAACAAACACGAGGCTTTCCAAATTGGGTAGAGGGTAGAAAGGACTGTGAACTAGATCCCAGGGCTGCCCAGAGGGGCTCCTGTCTAACTGGGAGGACAGTAATGAACACACCAAAATACTAGAAGAAAGGGTTCTTCTTTTCCCTCCAAACTGAATCAGACCTCAGTAAATATTTATGCTCAGTATAGAAGGAAAGGTTAACAAGTTTTTTTTTTCTTTTTAGATAGCCTTGTCAGCAAGATGAAAAATAACTAATAATAACAGCAAGAATAAGTAGTTAACAAGAAAGCACAGGATGATATTTACACTGTCGTTGTTCAGTTGTTAAGTCGTGTCCAGCTCTTTCACAACCTCATGGACTGTAGCCCACCAAGTTCCTCTGTCCATGGGATTTCCCAAGCGAGAATCCTAGAGTGGGTTGCCATTTCCTTCTCCAGGGGATCTTCCAGGGGATCTCCAGGGGACTGAACCTGCGTCTCCTGCATTGGCAGGCAAATTCTTTACCACTGAGCCACCTGGGAAGCCCTATTTACAGCATACTGCAATTTATATTTTAAAAAAGAGGAAAGAAGGAATTCCATGGTGGTCCAGTGGTTACGACTCGGCACTCCCACTGCCAAGGGCTTGGGTTCTATCCGGGAATTAAAATCCCACAAGCCTTGTGGTGTGGCATAATAATAATAAAATTTGAAAAATAAAAAGGAGGAAAGAGGTGTATTTACATACTTTCTTGTATGTGCATGAACTATTTCTAGAAGGATGAATAAGAAATCAATATGACTAATTGGGTTAGAGCAGAAGGGAACCAGGTGCATGGGGGAGGGGGTGGTCAGGGATGAAAGACTTTTCACTCTATTTCCCTTTTTACCCTGTGTGTGTGTGTGTTTAGCCACAGGAATGATTTTCCCCTTTAAAACTAGTTTTTAAAATAAGTGTTAATATTTACTGAGACTTAAAGATGAAGAGTACAAAGATCACTGCCCATAAATATCTGATAGGCCAGCAGGGAGGTGGCAGGTGTATGGTTAGCTGTGAAGCCTGGCTAAAGCATGAAGTGTGGAGGTACTATAGAGTAGAATGGTCAGCAGTAGTTGACAGAGGCAGTTCAAGTCCAACTAGGATTCAAAGCCTGATTCATTCACTTAGCTTGATGTGCGAGCTTAAATTAGTTGCTAAGCCTCTCTGAACCTGTTTTCTTGCTTACAAAATGAGAATAATAATGATAAACAAGAATGGGAAGGAGAAGGAGAAGAAAGAGGAGATGGGAGAGAAAATGATGCTGATGATGTTGGAGAAAAGGAAGAGAAAGGGGAGGGGGAAGGAGAGGAAGAGAAAGAGGAGAAGAGGAAAAAGAAGAGAAGAAGGGAAAGAGGAGGGAGAGGAGGAGAAAGAAGGAGAAGAACAGGGAGGAGGAAGAAGAAATGATTTCAGTGGGTTGTTGTGGGTATTAAATGACATAATGTTTGTGAAGTTCCCCGCACACGTTTTGGCACAAGTCATCAAATCACCCAAGGCAATGATTAATAAGAGTAATAGTAATTATGGTAGAGTTATGAAGAGAGATTCAAAGAGTGATTAATTCTAGTGTGGAGGATTGGGGAAAGCTTCATGAGAATTAGGCCTTTGAGCCAGTTCTTAGTAAACAGAAAGATGGACTGGATTTCAGGATCTGCAAGAAGAGAGTCAACACACAGAACAGCCCAGGCAAAGACCTGGAGCCTAGTTGGTGCAGTTGAATCCTCTCTGTTGGTGGTGGTCCAGAGAGTGAAGCCTCTGATTCAGGTGAGTGGAGTGGCATGGGAAGTGAGATTTAAATTGCAAATGCCAGATCATGGGGCATGTTGGCAGTTAGGATAATGTTTTCTTGCCTTTCTGTCTCTCTGTCATAATACCTGGTCATCTTCTTGTCAAATCAAATCCATCCACACTTTAGAGGAAGGTTTCATGTGAGCAAGACAAACGTAAACTCATTCACAATGTAGAAAGCATATATGGTGCTTCTTTTAAAGACAACAATCATGTGATCTTTCTTGTTTTTGCCTTTATTAATAACACATGAGATAATCAAATATCTTAACTGCTTATGCTGCCATTGATCCACTTTTCTGCTACTTCTATGAAACACATCCTTATGAATCAGTGGTAATATTAATTCATTTGAGTTCTGTTTGGTTTGGTTTGGTTTTTGTCATGAGGGTAGAGATATCTTTGTGGCTAGGATTTGCCTTAAGACATTGGGTTGCAATAAAAATTGGATGTGGACCACATTACATTGGGGCAGCATTTTATTATGGGTGCTCACTGCTCTAGAAGTAAATTAAGTTACTTCTTAGCTAACTTGTATGTATTATACAAGAAATACTTATTAAGCATTTTAGGGATACAATCCTAAAGCATGAATTTCTGGCTATCCTTTCACTCTTCTAGATTAGGTTGACCAAAGGACATCCTGAGATTCTATTCTTTTTTTTTAATGTTACCATTTGCAGTTACTGTGTACACACACAGTGTTAAGTTGCTTTAGTTGTGTCCTCTCTGCAGCCCTATGGACCGTAGCCCAGCAGGTTCTTCTGTCCACGGGATTCACCAGGCAAGAACACTGGAATGGCTGTCAAACCTGCATCTCTTAAGTTGCCTGCACTGGCACTTTACCACTAACACCACCTGGGAAGCCCAATATCTCTTAATCCATAATGTGTTGATAACTTTGTGATAACTAAGAACTATACAGTAAGAAGTTGAATGAATTTGTACAGGACTCCGAATGTCAGAGCTAATAACTGATTTCACTGTATAGGCTCATCACAACAGTCTCGTTTCCCAGTGTCTGATTTTATGTTTGATATATAGTAACCTTTGAATGCTATAAATTTAGTCTGAGAAAAATACTGATTTATCTACTTTCTATATTGATGTAACTTGTAAGATTTGTTTGTTTATATTTTGAAGGATTTTTTCCCTCCTAGATAATGACAGTAATGATGATGGTGAATATATATAAATATATATATCACACATAAATATATATGCATATGCATTCCCAGATAGCTCAAATGGTAAAGAATCTGCCTGCAATGCCAGAAACCTGAGTTCAGTCCCTAGGTTGGGAAGATCCCCTGGAGAAGGGCATGGCAACCCACTCCAGTATTCTTGTTTTGAGAATCCCATAGACAGAGGAGCCTTGTGGGCTACAGTCCATGGGGTCGCAAAGAGTCAGACACGACTGAGTGACTTTCACTTTCCTATATGTATTTCTCTCTCTGTCTATTTTCTCTACCTATTCTTTCTTTCTTCCTGTCCATCTATCCATCCATCCATCTATCTCAAAGCAACCCACCAGCATGGACAGGATAGATTTCCATAAAGGCACAGATCTAAATCCTTCATAACACTTCTTTGCAAAGCTGAGACCATCCACATTCTGCTGGCCTCTGGCTTCCCATGCTCAAGGAGTCTCCCTACATCTTTTTGTTCTGGTCCTATAGTTATGGACTTCCTGATGGCTCAGAAGGTAAAGAATCCACCTGCAATGCAGGAGACACAGGTTCCATCCCTGGGTTGGGAAGATCCCCTGGAGGAAGGAATGGCAAACCCTCCAGTATTCTTGCTGGAGAATCCCATGGACAGAGGAGCCTGGTGGGCTTCAGTCCATGGGGTTGCAAAGAGTCAGAGCATGCACTCTCCCCGGCTTCCGGGGACTTGGCTGTTCTGCCACACAAACATTTGCTGTTCGCCTTTAGCTGGGAGGGGGAACTTTCTCTTGCCAGGTTGAGAACTTGAAGGGATTCATCTGACTTTGTTTCTTTGGTGTTTACAGACAGTTAATTCTTGGCAAAACGTAGTTCCTTATTCCTCGGGAGAGTATTGTTAAGTGTGTGTGTGTACACATACATTTAGCATATATTTTACAAAGTCCTTTTGGACATCAAATGACTCCTGCAAAACAATATGTTGATGAGTTAAGTGTAAATGAAACAAAACCATGTGGCTTGAATTTTCTTCAAAATACCCTAGGGTTTAAAATGAGGGGGAAAGGTACTTGAAGGAAAAAAAATACATTTTGGGTCTTGCTGAACCTAAATCATTTGAAAAATAGTTTAAGATGTTTGCTAAATCCAAAACGCAGCTCTGCTCCCACCATATGGCAATGTCAAAGTGGCTCTTCAGATGAGCTTAAGCCTAATTTTAATTTCTTGCACATGTGGTAAAAACATCTTTGAGGGCTCTCTTAAGCCACTGTTCAAGGGAATACTTGGAGCTTGGGGTTTTTCTGTGCATTCATTTGCATAACAATGGCCTCCGGCCCAGCTTCCTGGCTATCTTCTGGTTGCACAGGACTTCTGCTCTATTTTACCTGTTTCTTGGGACCTGGCATTCCTCTAGAATCATCTTTTCTCACCATGCTAAAGGTTTTGAGGGCTGGCCCCCAATTCCCACCCATTCTTACTGGTTTCCATTGGGAGGTTTCCTTTTGCTTGAGAGTACATATGTGGGCATTTGGAATATTATTCTCAGGTCGTCCCAGAATTTCCTCTGAATCCATTCCCAAGTAATCTCTGAAGGATGCTCCTTATTTGAACAGATTGGGCAGATCCCCAGGAACTGGGGTCATTAGGTATAGCTTCCAGTGATTCAAAATATCTCATGATCCTTTGGGGCGTCTCTCCAGCTGTATGGTGGTGGTGGTTTAGTCGCCAAGTCATGTCTGATTCTTTTGCGACCCCATGGACTGTAGCCCGCCAGGCTCCTCTGTCTATGGGATTTCCCAGGCAAGAATACTGGAGGGGGTTGCCATTTCCTTCTCCAGGGGATCTTCCTGACCCAGGGATTGAACCTGAGTCTCCTGCGTTGGCAGGTGGGCTCTTTACTGCTGTGCCACCTGGGAAGGCCCTCCAGCTGTATAGACCCAACCAAGTGGTCCAGAATGAAGCTGAGAAAGGCCTGCAACAGTGGTTTCCAATGATAGTAATGTTACCAATTAAGGAGAGTGTCAGAAATTTGTGGGGGCATTCTTTAACTGTCTCAGTGATTGTGGGGTACACTACTGGCATTTAATGGGCAAGGGTCAGGGATTTGAGATGTTCTGCAATAAACAGAACCCTATAAAAGATTACCCTGTATCTCACAGAACTTTCAAATCCACCACTAGACATTTTCATAGGTGAAAACACATCCATAATTATCTGAGCCCAGAACCTAACTCTGTTTTATAAATATAATCACATATCTTTTTTTTCCTCCATTTCGATGTATCCTGCATTTTCCAAACTTGCCACTACCATGTAATCCAAGGAAAATCTGAACTTGGCTGCGTTCAGGACAAGATGGAAATGCCACTAATAGGATTTGAGTTGCCTGCACAGTGCAGCACCACACACTCAGCAATCAGCAACAGTAGCTGCTGCATTCACGGCAATTCTACATACGGGATTATTTGTCATTCATCCTCAGTGTCCTATTTCTCATTTATACTGCAGTTATGTATGTGCATGTATGAATTATGTGTGTAGGTAGGTTATGTTATCTCTAAATTATATACGTAGTTTTTATAATCTATCATTTTCATCCCAGCCTAGTAAAGGGAGGTTACAGAATGTTCATCACAAAGGGTGCCATTAATTTTGATCTGATAGGAAATCTCCCAGATGACGGCCCATGCTGCCAGGTAATGAAGCTCTTGGCACCCAGGGTTAATAACCCCAGGTTCTCGTTCGTGGCCAACACTAGCTGACTGTACAGTCTTGATCAAGTCTCGCGAACTCCCTGAACCTCAGTTTTCTCACCTCAGCCTTGAGAATGTCATCACTGGATCATGAACTTACCTTCCTCAAGTACAGTGAGTGATAAAAGACTATAGGTCTGCCTGTTCAACTTAGAAAAGACATTCTTCACTGTATTTCATAGTGAAATTATGCACTCTATCATTTTTTCATAAAACATGCAACAATTTGAGACAATGTTTAATTTTTTTATATGACCTTTTCACTTTTATTTTTTTTAAAAAACTTTTTATTTCAAATTGAAGTATAGTCAGTTAACCATGTTGTGGTAGTTTCAGATGGACAGCAAAGGGGCTCAGTCATACATATACAATGTTTTGTTTTACCTCTTTGTACAGGGATATCACCATGATGAATGTCTCTGGATTTTGAGAGTACATGTGTAATGATTCGTGACTACTAAGACTCAGCTGAGTAATGATGAAGAAGGGAGAGGTAGAAACTGGAAAAATACACCAACTATTTCTTGTCAGAAAAGGTGGACCCACTGCCCAGTTCCTGCCAATGTTACTAAATGTACGTGGTTTTCTGTCCCTAGATCTTTGTCTCATCTAAGATTCAACCATCAAAAGCAAATAATAGTTGATTTTTTCCAAAGGTCTTTAGAAAAAATTTCAAGATTTCATTTGATGACACGTCCAGGTGATTTCTCTTCCTCTAACATCCAAAAGAATGGTTTCATTGAAACTACATCTGTCCCTTCCCTTCTTCGCACGTTTTTTTTAAAAAAGCGAACTAGTTGGTAACAGTGAAATGTGAAAACAGTGATTTGTAACATGCAGTCACATTGACTAATGGGAACATGAGAATGCCTGTTTTGCATTTAGATTTCTGATATCATCTTGTTATAGTGTCTGGAATATCCTTTTTGGTCAAGGCACTGCCAGAAGTCTTGCTGGGAAATGGTGAGAAATCTTGAAACTGCCAGATGCTTCGCTGCTGGGTGAGCCAAAGCGGCCCCGGGAAGGAAGACGCCAGGGTATGAGGCCAAGTTGGTGTCCCAGCCTGGGTATCAGGGACAAGCCTGCCTCTTTCCCAACAGATGTGTGCCTGGGGCAGGTCTCTTCACTTCTTAGCTGTAAAATGACAACTATGAGCTAACCTATTTCAAAACATCAAAACATCTACCATTGCCTAATTCCTAAAATCCCCGTCCAAACCCACTGACCCAAAGGAGAATTTCAGATAATGTTGTATAATGATAGGTCCACCACAGGACTAATTGAACACGTAGGTATTAGATGTCTATCATTTTGATCCACTCACTATCCATTCTCCTTTCTTTGCATAACAAGACCCAGCATTTTTTCTCTTATCATCTCTCTCTCTCTCTTTTTAAATATCTATTTATTTGTCTGCTCCCGGCCTTCCTTGTGGCATGCAGAATCTTTAGTTGCAGCATGTGGGATCTAATTCCCTGATTAGGGATTGAACCTGGGTCCCCTGCACTGGGAGTGCAGAGTCTTAGCCACTGGACAACCAGGGTAGTCCCTATCACCCCTCTCCTGTTGTATGGTAAATGTGGGCTGACTACTACCACTGTATTCTCCAGTAGGGGCATGACCTAGTCCCAGCCAATCAAAGCATGCCCTCCTCTTGGTTAGTGATTGGCTCAGGAATGGACATGTGACTCAAATTAGACCAGTGAGAGTCATTCCTGGGAGGAGTGCTGGAAGAATGAGCAAAGTCTCTTTCTTGGTCCAGCCTGAATTGATAAATTGGAAAGATAGAAACCTGGAGCTTATATGCAGCCATCTGTCTCACAGTGAAGACAGTCTATTTCAGAATGAAGCCAGCTAGCAGGAAGTAGAGCTGAGAGGGAGACAAATAGATTCAGCCAACATGGCTTATTCCTATGGATGTAATCATGGCTGGAACTAATAGGTTTCTTAGTTTATATGAGAAAATGTTCCTTAAAAAATTTGCACATGACCCTGAATAGGATTTTTTTTTTTTTTTTTTGGCAACCAAAGGAGTCCTGAATAGAGTGGCCAAATAATAAGGATATGAGCACAAATGCCTGTGGATTTCCTCAGCTACACCTTTAGTAAGGAAAAGATTTCAGGCTGTAGGGGACCTTGATTCTTGCCTCAGTTTTGCAGTACTGATGATGTGGCTGAGCAAATAGTTTGCCCAGTCTGTGCTTCAGGTACTTTTTCTATCAACTAGTAAAACTTGGATAAGGTGGTGAAAGGCTCGGGGTGATAACCATGATCATTTGGTTACAAGAAGTAGAAACCATTGAAATTAACTGAAGAGAAAAGAGAAGGATCTAGGAAGCCCTCAAATTGCACATAGTAATATAATTGGAACTCACAAAGGCCTGATTTTCATTATCCTTTCCTCTGGGTGCTCAGGACATCTCCAATCACAACTCTTACTTTCTTTTCTCTCTTTGTAGAGGGCTATTCTTTGCTGTTAACAGTCTCCCCCAGTGTGGCAGTCCTAGTCTTAGCTTTCAAGTTTCAGCAGAGCCAAGTCAGTTATCTCAGAGTCCCCAATTCCAAATTCCTAGGACAGAGAAGTTAGACTGACTCAACCTGGGCTGGGTGTCCAATATATAATCACCTTGCCAGCATATGCCAATATATGATATGGCATTCCCTTCTGGAACTGTGGAGGGCAACTCCTCCAAGGGAAGAGTAGGTAAGAAAGAGCCTTGAATAATAAATCATGCATGTTGTTGTTGGTGGTGGTTTAGTTGATAAGTCATGTCGAACTCTTGCAACCCCATGGACTGTAGGCTGCCAGGCTCCTCTGTCCATGGGATAGTTGATGCTTAAGACACACAGTTATTTATCCTCACTCTTCCCCCAACCTTCTCCTCCTCCTCCTCCTCCTTCTCTTCTTTCTCTCTCTCTCCCTGTCCCTTTCCCATTCTCTATCTTCATCATCTTAATGTTAGTATCAGTGGTATACAAGTTAGTTTTACCATAATCATGATTCCCTAAAAAGTTCTTCCTCAATTTTGAATGTGAAGCAAGGAGAAAATAACTTACTTTCTAAATATGAATTCTAGAAAAGATCCCCTTTAATGCCTAGTTTCATCTTTTAATTTAATCTAATGCTATCTGACGCACTTCCCTTGCAGAGTAGTTGGAAGACAGTAATGGATTTGAAAGAGTTTTGACAATGTAAGCATTGTCATTACTGAGAACATCCCCCTTTGTTCCCCACCCCCCAAAGTTACTAATGACAACATAGTATTCTGTTTTTCTAGTACCCAGAAAAAATAAGTACCATCATAAGGCTAAATAATTTCTCAAAAGAAACATTGCAGAACCTCCTCCCCTTTCTTTTTCAACAAGAGGTTTTTCTCCAGTACATTTTAGTAGGTCGTGGTATAATAGACCCCAATAAGGGACCTAAAACTTCCCTCTTGTCCCTTTGAAATGGCCTAATCTGCAAAACTCCAAACAGAGACCTGCTCCTTATTACACTATTATTTAATCAGGATTCTGTCCAGACTCGGCCCTTCCAGACAGCAGCGGCATCTAGTGCAGTGGGCGATGGGAGGCTGGCCTCAGAATAAACACCCTGCGATTCCTGGGATTTGGAGGCAGTCTCCACTGCCCTTGAACTCCCGTGGTCGGCAGATCTGGGGTGCTGGGCAGCTTTATTACAGCCTGGCACAGCCAAGGCAGCCACTCAACCTGTCAACAGCCAGCAGCCAAGCCGAGAGCCTTCCATCAGGGCCTGACACCTATCCAAGTCCCCCAGTGGTTGCGATGGGCACTTCCCCAGTGAGAACGAGGCCTGGACAATGATGCTTTTGTGCTGGTGGTGACCTGGGTGCTGCCCATTCTGGATCTGAGCAGCCAGAGCACAGGAGATGGGTAAACCTGTTGATGTTCAGGATCCCCATGCCAAGGGCTTTTCTGTGGAGGAAGTTCAAAGTCAAACAGACTGGGCTCAAATGTTGTGTGATCTTGGAGCTGCACTTAACCAGCCATTGTATTTCTCTGGAAAACGGACATCATACCCACTTGGGGTTTTCTCTGGCTTATGTACAATAGTGTATTAAAGCACCTAGTCCAAGGGGAAGGGATAGTTAGGGAGTTTGGGATGGACGTGTACACACTGCTATATTTAAAGTGGATAACCAACAAGGACCTACTGTATAGCACAGGGAACTCTACTCAATGTTATGAGGCAGCCTGGACAGGAGAGGGGATTGAGGGAGAATGGATAGTTGTATAGGAATGGCTGAGTCCCTTCACTGTTCTCCTGAAACTATCACAACATTTTTTACCAGCTATACCCTAATACGAAATAAAAAGTTTTAAAAATAAAGAACAGATGAATGAATGAACACAACAGCAACAAAAAGCACCTAATGATAACCTGGGACATATCACCACTTCCAAAATCATCAGCTGTCATTCTCATGAGTGAACCTGAGGTTTTAGGCAGAGATGCAGGTCCACACTCATTTGAGCTGCACACAGCAAATGTACATCTGACAAATTTATGTTTTAGCCAAAATTTGACTTTTTGCTTTTTTAAAAAAATTTAGAAGTATAACATACACACAGAAAATATGCATACATGATCAATTTAACAATGAAATCAAATATGCATATGACCGTCACCCAGGGCAAGGAAAAAAACTATTGCTAGCACCCAGAAGCCTCCAATGTCACGTCCTGATTATAACTACCTACAGTCTATCTAGAATTGACCGTGAATCTATCTTTTATGATATTTTTCTCTTGCTTTTCTTCATAGTTTTGCCACCTATATATGCATCATTGAACAACGTAGTTTACTATGCTTGCTTTTAAAATTCATAAAATGAATCATAGGTTATGCATTTTTTTTTTTTTTTGTAGGGTGGTGAGGTTTGGAAGATTTGCTGGTGCATTTGCATGTAGCTACAATTTATTCATTTTCATTGCTATAGCATATTCCACTAATCTTAACTTGTATTTGACAGAGTTGTTATCAAGCAGCCTCCTAGCTCCTAAGTGGTAGAATGTCTCCAACAATGATCACTATTGAATGAATCCTCCCTGTCTCTATGGGTTGGTCATCTCCTCCAAAGGTGGGGTGTTTTTTCCTCCCCTTCAACCACTGTTGGCCTTTTTGACTTAGCTTGATGGATAGAACAGAAAAAATGGAGTCCTGGGGCTTCTGAGTCCAGGCAGCTTCTACCTGTCTGAAGTCCAGTGATCTCAAGCTCACCACGCTGTGAGAAAGCCTGAGGACCTCAAGAGAAAGGCCATGTGGGGAGAGAGCATGATGGCTACATAGACCCCAGCTATTCTACCCATTCCTGCCAGAGCCCCAGTTGTTCAAGTTTTCACATCTGTCTTAGACATTCCAGCCGCAGCAGACTGGAGCAGACATGGAGCAGAAGAACTGCACAGCTGAGCCCAGCCCAGATGGCAGAGCTGTCAGCAAAAATAAACTGTCCTTTTAAATCTCCTCCATTTTGGAGTGGTTTGTAACACAACAATAGATAACTAAGAGCAACTGTTCCTGTTCTGAACTCAACTGGGCAGAATTTTTTTCCTCTCTCCCTCAGACTTAACAGTCCATGTCTTTGCAAGTCTTACATCTTTGCACGTTTCAAGTGACATTATTTTTATCTTCATACATTTTTAAATACATTTTGCTTTGCCTCATTTTTCATCATCCTCTTTGATTCTCCTTTTAGACGTACACTTGTGTTTGGAAAAACAATACTGTGTTTAGGTCCATAGATGACATTATGAAAGAAAAATAAAGGAAAAGGTATAAAAACTATCACTAAATGCAAAGATTTAAGGTTATGTTTTATGAGTGTGTCTTGTTTCCAACAGATGAGTCATATAGACGTGCACCAGAATTGCCATGTAGAACTATTCTCAGGAAAAATAAAAACATTAATTTATTTGAGTAAGCAGATACTGGTTTCACTTCAAAAAAAAAAAAAAGGAGGTACCATCCTATTATACTGACAGTAGAGGGTGGAAAAATAAAGCACTGGGTCTTTGCTGCTAGAACTCTGTGATCTGAAATGGTTAACAGCTTTCCTCCTAGTTTACTGCCTTGGGGTGTGGGGTGATCAGAAATAGCAACAGGCTTTTCTACATTTGCACAAATGTAATTGCTTCTAATGCTACTTAAGTTTGAAGAAGCCTTAGTATTTTCATTCCACTGGAGCTTTCAGGTTCTTTTCTCCTTTCAAAGGCTGCAGGTATTGAATGTTTTATAATGGAATGAATGTAGTGGGTAGGATGGGGGAAGATGCTAGGAAAACTAACACTTAAAACATAAAAATATTACAACATGATAGATTTGTTCCTGATGCAACAAGGATTTGGAAGTTGAAGGTTTCTGCAAGGAGACAGCAGAGTTGGGTTGAAACAAACAGAACTGGGTTTGAATCTGGTTTGACCCACCTACTTACTAACAGTTGACCTTGGGCAAATAATCTACATTTTCTGAATATCAGTTTTCTCATCTGTAAAATGAAGCTAAGGACAAACCTTACAGGACTGAAGAGTCAAAGAGAGATAATCTACCTGAGGGACTTTGTCCAATGTCTGGCATGAATCTTATCCCTGATGAATGCTAACTCTCTACCATATAGATAATTTATGGGAGGTGGTTTTGGAAATGTTGGCAATTCATCTAGAGGATAGTGGATTAAGGGAGCCATTTCATGAAAGCAACCAGAAAGATCCAGAGAATTCCTGTAAATCATCCTCCCCTCGAAGAAGATATGTTTCATGTCTGCTGCATCAGTGACACTGCCCGGGGCCTTGGGTATAACCAGATTTTATTGAGCAATCCTGGAAAAGGATTCTGTTGTTTTTGTGGTTCATTTTGACTTCTACCAACTGGAATTAGAGACCTAAGGGGAGGGAGTGAGGTCTTAAGAAACTTAAATGAGAGAAATTCAGTAATAAGCCATTTGTTTGGACAGTGGATGAACTATCAGAGATACCATGTCTAGATTTTCTGAATAGTGATGAAAAATCCCCAAAATCTAACTAAGCAAAAGGTGCAGCTAACATTGCTTTATTTTAAGACTTTGGATTTTATTTTCTTTCAAGCTTTAAACTTTTCTTTTTTTTTTTTGATATTGCAGTATAGCCAGTTAACAATGTTGTGGTAGTTTCAGGTCAACAACAAAGGGATTCAGCCATACATATACACGTATCCATTCTCCCCCCAAACCCCACTCCCATCCAGGCTGCTACAGAACATTGAGTAGAGTTCTATGTGCTATACAACAGGTCCTTCTTGGTTATCCATTTTGAATATGGCAGTGTGTACTTGACCTTCCCAACATTGTTATTCTCATACTGAAGATGCAAAAGGAAGGAGAAGGGTTGTTTTTTAGTTACTTTATTACTATTATTATCATTAGGCCACACAGTGCAGCATGTGGGATCTTACTTCCCTGACCAGGGATCAAACCTATGCCCCCTGCATTGTCAGCACGGAGTCTGAGCCGCTGGATTACCAGGGAAGTCCCAGGAAGAGTTTTTAAAGATTGACAACATTGACTTTGTCCTGACTAAGATGTTTTATATTTCATATCTCATTTAATCCTCATAAGAGTTTATTTCCCCACCTTTCAGATTCAGAGCTGAGGCTGAGAGAAGTGAGGTGTATTAGACAAGATCACTCATCTACAAAAATTTCAGAGCCAAGATTTAAATCCAGGTCTAACTCTGAAACCCATGGTTTTAACCAGAGTATTCTCTTGCCTCACTGAAGGAAATGAGCTGTATCTTACTTATAGATCTGAGACAAAGTGGAAAGGGGGTAGAGAGAAATGGAAACCTACTGTCTGAGGGTTTATGCTGTGATTAGAATGTGTTGGTTAACGCTATACCAAAAGGCAGCGTTCCACTGGGAGATTAATAGAGTTTCTTGACAGGACACTGACAGAGGAAGACTGAATTGGTATAAGGAAGGGAACCTAAGAAAAAGGTCAAGGAGGATCAAGACAAGAAAACAAGTAACAGGTTAGGAGGCTTAGAGCTTAACAGCAAACCCTGGCTTGTTACTCAAGGAAAGTTGTTCAGGATTAAGACTGTGGGGACTTCACCCTGATTTTGTACATTGTGAGGAAAAATATGACCATAAAAAGGGCTTATGCAGGACCAATGAGAAAGCAGGCGGTGGCTTCTGATGACTCTAAACATCAAATTTGCCCTATTGAATTTTATAACCCTGTTTTGAGATAGGAACCCAGGAAAGAGGTAAATGTAAGCTAGGATTACCCCAATAGGGAATCAGAGATTTGATTGTATGTGTCAGATACAAATGGATTCATTAGTAGACATTTATGCCACCTGAATTCTTCTCTCCTTGATTTTGCCAGCTTTCTCATCCTCCCTTTTATATTTTTGGGGCAGTACCTTCAGGTAAAAGTAAGTAAATACATATGAGAAGATCAAAGTCAATACTTTGCTGCACAGAATTTTTCAAAGTAAAGACAAAGATAAACAAATTGAAAGAATTCATCACCAGCAACCCTGTCTGCAAGAAATGGTAAAGGAAGTTCTTTAGACAGAAAATTAGATCAACACAAAAGAATTAAGCATGCCAGACATGGTAAATATATGGGTAAATACAAATGACTTTAAAAATATATATTTCTTAATTTCTTTAGGAGACAATTGATTACAGCAAAACATACTAATAAGTTGTAAAGTAATATGTTGTGGGGCTTATAAACTTTATATAAGTAAAATAAATAATACCAATAGTGTAAAGGACAGCAGAGATAAATTCAAGTGTATTATATAAAATGAGTGGTATAAAATTAATTCAGGTTATATGGTGATAAGTAAAATATTAATTCAGATTACACTGTGTTAGGGAAGCATATTATAATCTTCAATGCATGTGCTAAAAATACAATAGAAGAAATTAAAATGCTGTACTAAAAATATTCAGTTAGTACAAAAGAATATAGGAAAAAGGGGGATAAAGAGCTAGGATAAATAGAAAAAAAAAAAAGAACCAAGATCGTAGACAAATCCAGCTATGAATATTTGTATTGAAGATAAATGAATTAAATACTCTGATTATAAGACAGAGAACATTTGATTGGCTGAAAAATCAAGAACCAACTATATTGTGTTATAAGGGATATATCATAAATGTAGTCACAGATAGATTAAAAAGGTGGAAAAGATATACCATGCATGTACCATAAAAAAGCTAGGGTGGCTATATTAATATCAGGTGAGGTAGAATTCAAGACATGGGGAGTACCTAGTAAAGAAAAGTGTTAGTCGCTCAGTCATGTCCTACTCTTTGTGATCCCATTACCTATAGCCCACCAGGCTTCTCTGTCCATGGGATTCTCCAGGCAAGAATACTGGAGTGGGTTGCCATGCCATTCTCCAGGGGATCTTCCTAACCCCGGGAGCAAACCAGGTCTCCTGCATTGCAGGCAGATACTTTACCATCTGAGCCACCTGGAGCTGATGATAAAAGGATCAAAAATGTCAGTTCATCAAGACAGCATAAAAATCCAAAATGCCTATTGTGGTACAGTCCCTAAAGATGGACACTATCAATTCCTTCTTTCCTTATATGTGAATACCACTCCACAAGTCAAGAGGTGGAGTCTGTGTCTCTTTCCCTTGAATTTGAGCCCTGTGACGTACTTTGACCAAGTGTCTCTTCTTGGTTCCAGTTCTTGCAGAGCAGCCCTTGCCATGTACTGAGTTCCTGCCAGCCAGCACTGACTCTTTCAGTTGTGCCTCCAGCCTCGGGATGCTAGCATCTCATTCTATTGCTGGTCTGTCGCTTTGCCATGGACGGTTTGGCTTCTGCACTCTTCTGTTACCTCGGTAATTCATTCTCTGTATTAAATTCTCTCCATGCTAAAGATCTAGAACAGTTTTTATTTTCCTGGCAGGACCCTGACTGAAACAAGGAGCTGATGAAGCTTGTTATATCTCCTGGCCAGATGGGTAAGTGGGGTTCAGTGCTGTTCTTAGCAATCCTACTCTGGCAGGCTGGACACACACCTCTTTGGCATCCCTAAGCACTCATGGTCCAGCAAAATGTCGGCCAACTTTGATCTGCCGTTAAAAAATGACTTTTACAAATGGAAAGCCTTTTCCATCTCTGAGACTTAAACAGAACAATCAATGTTTAAATAATAAATGCCCTCATTTTGGGAAGTCTGCCCTCCTCTGGCACTCTCCTGGGTTCGTCTGGGTCAAAGTCAGCTGCTGTGGGTCTCTACCTTTTCACTTCCCCAAGCTTTAGGGTTAGTGTAGGAGCTACAGCATTATTTACAGTGTCTGTGATGTAGAAACAACCTATGTCTGCCAGCAGATAAATGGATAAAGAAAAGAAAATGAAAAATACTTTATATAGTATCTATGTTACATTACAGAGTGTATACACATGTATATTGTTTATATACATATGTATATAAATGTGCTGGAATGTGACATGTTGCTAATTATTATATATAGCATATTATTATATATAATTAATATAATTATGTGTAATGAAATATTCAGCCATAAAAAGAAGGACATTTGGTACAACATGGATGAAACTTAAGGGTATTATGCTAAGTGAAATAAATCAGACAGAGAAAGACAGATACTGAAGATGGCATTTATACCTGGAATTTAAAAAATCCTGACTCTTAGAAAAAGGGAATAGATTGGTGGTTGCCAGGGACAGGGGGATAAGGCAGGGAATGGGTAAAGGTTGTCAAAAGATAAAAACTTACAGTTACTAAATGAATAAGTTCTGAGGAATCTAACATACAACCTGGTAACTGTGAAAGTTGCTAAGAGAGCAGCAAGAGTAATTCTTCCCAGGAATGACTCCCACTGGTCTAATTAGAGTCACATGCTCATTCCTGAGCCAATCAGTAACCAGGAGGAGGGAACACTTTGACTGGCTGGGACTAGGGCGTGCGCCTACTCTGGAATACACTGGTGGTATCAGCCCACATTTACCCACGGCAGGAGAGGAGTCCTAGGGACTGGCCTGGTTGTCCAGTGGCGAAGACTGTGCCCCCAGTGCAGAGCAGAAGGGCTTCCCTGGTGGCTCAGTGGTCAAGTATCTGCCTGCTACTTTAGGAGATTCAGGTTTGATCCCCGAGTCACGAAGATCCCCTGGAGAAGGAAATGACAACCCACTCTGGTATTCTTGCCTGGGAAATCCCATGGACAGAGGAGCCTGCAGGCTACAGTCCCTGAGGTCGCAAAAATGTTGGACACAACTGAGCGACTAAACAAGAGAATAGATCTTAAAAGGTCTCATTATTTTTTAAAAAGTGTTTTAACAGACTCACAGACTTAAAGAATGAACTTATGGTTTCTGGGGGAAGGATGGTAGGAAGGGATAGTTAGGGAGTTTGGGATCGACTTATACACACTGCTATGTTAAAAAATAAAATGACTAACCAACAAGGTCCTGCTGTATAGCACAGGGAACTTGGCTTAGTGTTATATGGCAGCCTGGATGCAAGGGGAGTTTGGGGGAGAATGGATACCTGTGTATGCATAGCTGAGTCCCTTTGCTGTCCACCTGAAACTATCACAACACTGTTCATCAGCTATACTCTACAAAATAACAAGTTAAAAAAAGATTTTAAAAAAGCATTTTAACTATTTGAGATAATGGATGTGTTAACTAATATTGTGGGAATCACTTTGCAATATATATGTTTATGAAATCATCACATTGTATACTTTAAACTTACACAATGTTATATGCCATTTATATCCCTATAAAGCTGAAAGATAAACCAATTAAGTAGGGGAAAAAGGAATGATGATAGTTTGGAGATACACATGTATGTGTACACATAATATATGATGCCCATCTTAACAATATATCTTTATCTGTGCATTTTGCTTGCAAATCACTTCTTTACAAGTCAAATGAAGGTAGCTTGCTAATTGAGCTGACCTTGTTTTGGAGCTCACAGGGAATTTGTGCAATATCGAAAGTAGATGATTCTAGTAAACTTGGTGAGACTCGTGTGTCCAACACCTTTCCTATCTACCTTAAAGGAAGCCTTGTGGGGTCGGGGTGGAGGGGAAGCTTCGAGCTAGACTCCTTTCAGGTCACAAGAGTTTCTTCCCTTCTTTCTCTCTCCCGAAATCACCTCTTGGCTCTCATAAGCTCTTTCGACACTCTTTTCCTTTCCTGAAACTGGTGATGTCCTAGCTCTTTGCCAAATGCATTTTCACTGTACTGAAAACCAACAAGATGTAGGCAAAAGGTCTAGTTCTTCAAGATCTATGTATTTCTTATGTTTAAAATTGCACTTTTTGGTTTGACAGATCGAATGCTTATTATTTCACACAATATGGTAGAAGTCAGAGACTAAACTGCCTGTGGACTACATGATGTTTGCCCATAATCTTTCAGGCTCACAATAATCTTAGTCTATAGCAGTGGTCTCCAGGGCCAGGGGCTGGTTTTGGGCACCAGGGACCAGTCTCATGGAAGACAGTTTTTCCATAGATGTTGGGGTGGAGGGATGGTTTCAGGATGGTTCAAGCACATTACATCTATTGTACACTTGATTGCTAGTATTATTACATCAGCTGCACCTCAGATCATCAGGCATTAGATCCCGGAGGTTGGGGGACCCCTGGGCTATAGATGGAGAAACTATCTTCAAATGGAGAAACTGTCTGTCTGCAAATGGAGAAACTGAGGCTCAGAAGACATAATTAATTCGCCTACATTCTTGATCAGCTTTAAAAAGGGCCAAAGGGGGGGATTTGAATCTAAGTCCACCTGCCTAAAGAATCCTTATTCTCAACTCCTGTGGTACAAACTGGGTCTCCTGCATTACAGGCAGATTCTTTACCAACTGAGCTATTAGGGAAACAAGGCCCATCTAGTTAAGGCTATGGTTTTTCCAATGGTCATGTATGGATGGGAGAGTTGGACTATAAAGAAAGCTGAGCATCAAAGAATTGATGCTTTTGAACTGTGGTGTTGGAGAAGACTCTTGAGAGTCCCTTGGACTGCAAGGAGATCCAACCAGTCCATCCTAAAGGAGATCAGTCCTGGGTGTTCATTGGAAGGACTGATGTTGAAGCTGAAACTCCAGTACTTTGGCCACCTGATGCAAAGAGCTGACTCATTTGAAAAGACCTTGATGCTTGGAAAGATTGAGGGCAGGAGGAGAAGGGGATGACAGAGGCTAAGATGGTTGGCATCACTGACTCAATGGACATGAGTTTGGGTAAACTCTGGGAGTTGGTGATGGACAGGGAGGCCTGGTGTGCTGCGATTCATGGGGTCGCAAAGAGTCAGACACGACTGAGTGACTGAACTGAACTGAACTGTGGTACAAAACCCTCTCTCCCAGAAAAAAAAAAAAAAATCTATTGAAGGCCAACTGTGTACCAGGTGCTTTCCAATCTTGCTCACATCTAACAGCAAACCTGAGAAGTTGATATTTACTCAAGTCATCGTATGAATAATAATATCAAAAGTAATCATCTATTTAGTGATTTTTTTCCATGTCAGACGGTGCTAAGCATGATACATTATCTCACTGAAGTACAAAAGAATAAAACGAAAACCAATTATATGCCTGCCACCTGACAATAATCACTGTTTCTATTTTAGTGTCCATTCTTTGAGTGTTTTTTCTGTGCGTTCATTTTTTCCCCCAGAATGGGATCATACTCTCTATCATGCAGTATGATCTCATTTCCTCACTCAAATATGCATCTGAACATATTCCATGTCATTAAAGAGCCCTTTACAGAATCAGTCAGTGATGGTTGAACATTCCACTTTCTGGAGATACCAAAATGTACTCAGTAGTTAGGATTGAATTAGACATTTGGCTTTTCCCATTTTTACAAACACAAATGTTATGGCAATAGACATCTTCATAGTTGAACTTTTGTGTTATATCCTTAAGAAAATTCCTTGCAGTAAATTTGCCGCTTTGAAGCTCTTGCAAAGCTGGATTCGTTGGGTAAATTAAAGGTTGAGCAATATTCTCCTTCCATCACAGCTTATCATGTGGTCCATTTTCCCAAACTCTGGCCCCAAACTGGATATTTTAATTCGTTAAAAACAAAGAAACAAAAATTGCTACTTTGCTAGGTGAAACATGATAAGTCATTGCTTTGTTTTCATTTTGTTGCCGGGGAAGTTGAATATTTCATCATGCCTCTGATTTGTCTGTTTGAGATCTGTGATTTTATAGTTAGACCGGCCTCCTAATATAGAAGTAATAATGCATGTAGGGTAAAGGTTAGGCAGCACAAGGCTCATTAATTTAATATGAGCATAGTGTGCATGCTCAGTCATTCAGTAGTGTCTGTCTCTTTGCAACCCCACGACTGTACATTGCAAACTGAAGTCTCTCTTTGTGAAATTGCACCTTTCCAAACTCTATGTGTATGTGATTCTTACTCGGTGAACAAACCATAGACTTGCCCAGTGCCATGGTATCTGTTCCTGAGTCAAGAGAAACACTTTCTGGGGAGACCAAGTTAGCAGATGATATGGTCTAAGACCATATATGCCTAAGCCATCAAAATTAATTCTTACTGGAAATTCTGAGATTGCAGTTGACAGAAGCTGGCAGCGCCAACTCTTTGAGGACATCAACCAAGTTCTGTTCATCGTTGTGTCCCTGGGTGTGTCCCAAAGTATATGACCAGGCATGTTTGTGGCAGAATAAATGAATGATGAGTACAAGACAGGCAGAGGTAGAAACAGGCAGGGATTTTGCAACTGAAAGGAGCAGAGAGGAACCAAATACAAAGACCTGGGACTTCCCTGGTGGTGCAGTGGTTAGGACTTGGCCTTCCAAAGCACGGGTGCAAGTTCGATCCTTGGTTGGAGAGCTAAGGTCCCACATGCCTCAGGGCCAAAAAAAAAAAAAAAAAAAAAAACATAGAAGCAATATTGTAAAAAATTCAATAAAGACTTAAAAAATGGTACCCATAAAAAAAAATCTAAAAAAAAAAGCAAAGACTTGGTGTAATGAAAAAAGTGTTCTTACAGAACGGGAGGACAAAAAATCTGGCCCTGACCAGATGTTATGGCCTGAAATGTGTCCCCTCTCCTCAAAATCAGATATTGAAGTCCCAGCCCCCAGTACCTCAGAATGTCACAATATTTGGGAATAAGACCTTGAAAGAGGTAATTAAGTTAAGACTGTTAAGATAGGGCCCTAGTCCAGTTTGACTGGTGTCCTTCCAAGAAGAGAAAAGGACCCCAGAGATATATGTGTGTGAGGAGATGACCATTTGAAGACACAAAAGGAGAATGGTGCTGGGCATGCTAATGGAGAGTCCTCAGAGGAAACCGAGCCCGTTGACACCTTGACATTGGATTTCTGGCCTCCAGAACTGTCAACATTTTAGCATTTCTTAATTCCCACTTCAAATTTCCAAGAGAAAAATCCGACTGGCCCTGCTCAGTTGGTTTAGGCAAGGATACTTGGTCCAAACCCTCTTAAAACAAAGGCAGGCTGATATCTGCTGAATGCATTTAAGAACAGTCCACTGATTGCTTGTTCACTGTCCCCCCCAATTAGGATGCAGGTGCCACGCCATGCGTGCCTGAGTGCTCAGTCACTCAGTCATGCCCAGCTCTTTGCAACCCCATGGACTGTGGCCCACGAGACTCCTCTGTCCATGGGAATTTCCAGACAAGAATACTGGAGTGGGTTGCCATTCCCTTCTCCAGGAGATCTTCCCCACCCAGGGACTGAACCTGAGTTTCCTGCATTGGCGTATAGATTTTTTACCACTGCATCACCTGGGAACTGCAAGTGCCATAAAGACAGGATTTTTTTTTTTTGGTGGCAAGTGCCATAAAGACAGGATTGTTTTCCCCTTGCCTGCTCACCGTTGTATTCACAGCATCTAGCATTGGTTCTGGCACACAGCACTGACTACATACCCTTGCTGAATGAAAGAAGAGAATTGCACTCAGGCAAAGCAAGATCCAGGCTTGATGCTCTTTATACTCAGACTTGGTGGGGGGGGGGGGGGGGGGGGAGTGTAATATCCTCAAAAGGAGTATATGTTGCTTATGGAAGATAAACTCCCACATCTCCATGATTCAGAACCCTATCCAGACTGAATTTGCATATGTTTGTTGGGCTTCCCTGGTGGCTCAGAGGTTAAAGCATCTGCCTGCAATGCGGGAGACCTGGGTTCGATCCCTAGGTGGGGAAGATCCCCTGGAGAAGGAAATGGCAATCCACTGCAGTATTCTTGCCTGGAGAATCCCATGGATGGAGGAGTCTGGTGGGCTACAGTCCATGGGGTCGCAAAGAGTCGGACACGACTAAGCGACTTAACTTTCACTTTCGATATATTGTGTTGGTGGGGAGAAAAAAAGGAAGATGCTAAGGCAGAAGGTACTCTGTGCTCACCAAATCCATTGTCCTTTTGTCCTCAGCAGAGATGTAGTTTGAGTACATTTCCCAGCCTCCTCTTTGGTCAATTGGGTTCATGTGACTTCAGGTCTGGCCAGTGGAAAACAGGAAGAAGTGATGCCTGCCACCTCTAGGTCTGCCCCCCAAGAAAATTTCCCTGATGAACCTCCATACTCTCTCTCACCATCTGTGAAAGTAGAAGCAAGGTCTTCACGAATCTTGAGATGGAAAATGTAAAGAAAGAATGGAAAAAAGGAAGGCAAATGGGCTCTTGAGGCTCTGAGTTCTTACTCATGAAAAGTCATCTAGGAGAGCTACCCAATCAAGTTGGATTATTGCATCAATAAGATATAAACTGCTATGGTGTTGAGTCACTAACATTTGGTGCTATTTGTTATAGCAGCTGGTGTTACACTTCCTGAAGTACATAAACATCTGGAAGAAAGTCAGTCTGGGCTGGGATTTAGACTCCTGCTGGAGTGTTTGGAAGAATTTCGAGAATTTTCCAGTTTTTTTCAACAGCTAGCTCATTCTCACTATTGCTATCTATTATAAAGATGCTTTTTGGAATTTTGCAGTTTACAGTTTTCATTTCCACCTCTGAGAGGAAGGCAGGGCAGGACTCACAATGCACATTTTACAACGTGGAAATGAATCTCTCTTGGTGTTGAAGGGGTCTACCCAAGGCTTCTAGCTAGTCAGAGACATCTGAGCCTAACATCGCACAACCTGGTCCTCTTTCTGCAAGCTGATGATGTGCTGCAGGAAAAGTGTGATGATGTGTTACATTCTGTCTGCATAGGCAGCATGACATACATCACAGTACACCAGGGCTCCTCCACCTCTCCACTATTGACATTTGGGGATGGATTTCATCACAGAGGGCTGCCCTACATCTTACAGGATGCTTTGCAGCTTCCCTGGTCCCTATCCCTAGATGCCAGAAGTGCCCCATCCCCAGTTCTGACAACCAAAAGCCATCTTCAGACATTGTCAAATGCCCACCCCCCCCCCCCCCCCGCAATCTGATAAAAATCATCCCCAGGGAGAAACCACCACTGTAGAGACTTCTGCCTCTTCATCACTGTTTTGCTTGCCTATGGTTGCCCTGAAATGGAAACACAGGCTCGAAAACAGTTCTCCTTTCCTGGGGAGATGAGTGACATGGAATATGAGATGAAATTGAGGTAAAACATATCACCTTCCTGTGTTCTGTTCACATATGGAGATCATCTTTGGTAATGATGTGAATCTCACACCACAATGGTTCTTTCTTTGTCTACAGTGGAACTTAATGTAGATCCCACTGGATCACAAGAGCTTTGTCAGTTCGCTGAGGCCAATTATAGTCAATTCAGGGTTTTCTTAGGCTACATGGATCCTCTGCACTCCTATAGTTCTCTTGGATGATGGCTAGGATCTGCAGGTTCTTTGGGTCAAGATCTGGTTGTGGGGCCACACTGGCTCCTCAGCCCCATTGCCATTCTCCACCCTAGCCCGTGTTCTCGGTGCTTGTCTTCTGGACCAGCCCCTAAAAATCACTTCTGCATAGTCCCTGCCACCTGAGCCCTGCCACCTTCCTTAGTTACTTCCATGCCACTCCTGAGACCATGAGAGGGCGTTGGCACTCCCCAGGCTCAGCTTCATCAGACTCTTATCTTGGGCCCATTAGTCAAGGCAGCCCAGTTAGACTTCTCCCCTTCGGGTCCCTGCAGGGGACTTGCCACCTGCCTGGGCTCCACTGAGGAAGAGACAAGAGGCACCTAGGGTGAAAAATTAAAGGAGAAGCTCACTCTCAGATACTAATTCTCATCTTCTTGTCTGCACAACCCCAAGACTGAGAGAATTCTTATTTAGTTTTCATGCATTTCTATTATTTGTTTTTGGCTGTGCTGGGTTTTGTCGCTATGCAGGCTTTCTCTAGTTGTGGTGAGCAGGGGCTACTCTCTAGTTACAATGCCTGAGCTTCTCTTGTTGCAGCCTGCCGGCTGTAGAGTGTGCTGGTTCAGTAGCTGTGGCCCAAGGGGAAAGCAAATCAAAACCACAATGAGATACCACTTCACACCTACCAGAATGGTTATAATGTTGCCAAAAAAACAAATACCAGGAGAATAACAAGTGTTAGAGAGGATGTGGAGAAATTGGAACCCTTGCACATTGCTGGTGGCAATACAAACTAGTGCAGGTGCTATGGAAAACAGCTTTCCAGTTCCTCAAAAAGTTAAATATAGAATTAGCATATGACTGGGTACTTCCGCATCATTCCACAGCCAGAAGAACTGAAAATAGAGACTCCAACAGATACTAATGAACCAATGTCCACTGAAGCATTATTCGAAGTAGTCAAAAGGTGGTGATAACCTAAATGTCCATCAAAAGTTGATTGGATAAAGAAAATGTAGTATATACACATAATGGAATATTATTCAGCCATAAAAATAAATGAAATTCTGATACATGCCTCAACATTTAACCATTTTAACCATTTTCTAAGTGTGCCATTCAGAGGGATTAGATTTTTGAAAGCCAGAAACCCTACAAAGCAAAAGTTCTGGGTTCAAAAACTATTTTATAGCATCTGTAAAATGCCCCACAAATGCTGCCATTGGATGAGAGATGGTGGGCAAAGAGGTCTAGGATGCAGAAGAATGTATCAACCTACCACATCATCCTGTGGAACACAAGGACTGACATCCCAAAATCGACAAATTTGAGTAAACTTTGCTAAATTTATTCCACCAATATGTATCAGCTGTGAGAGGGAAAGGCATAATAATGATCAATGAGAATAAGATGCTGTTACCTTTGTACATTTCATGATTACTCATACTCTCTTCTACTAAGCTTCTTGAAAGCAAGAACAATTTGTGTCTTGTTCACCATCATATCTCCCATGCCTTTCCATAGCCTGAAACATTGTCAAGACTCAATAAATAATTTCTGACTCAACAAATAAGCACCTAGGCTTTTGTTTGCACCTCCAGAGTAACCCTGTTTCATAACAAAAACATTGTTATTCATAAAGAACATTGCCCTTCTGCAAAAGCAGTAACCAAGACTCCAAAGACAGGAAGTCACTTAAGTGGAAAGAGAAGGGATTAGGATCTGAGCCTGTATTTTCCAAGAATGAGTGATCTGGAATCATCGAATTCACTTGCCAAGCAAAACACAGTCGGGGTGATACTGAATCAATGATCCTTTCATGTGAGTCATCTGAACTAATACACTTTATGATTTATTATGAATAATGATAACAATAAAAAATGGCGAGCTTTAATGGGCTCTTGCAGTGTATAGAAATTATACATGTGATTTTAGTTAATCATCAGAATCACTTTGGGACTGATTCCAATTGAAGGGTGAGGAAGGTGAGGCTCAAAGGCAGAAAATAATTTGTTCAGTACTGTGTGACCTCTGAAGTTTGTGACACTTCTCACTCATTCCATCTGAGTAATAGACCTTGATGGACCTCTAGACTGTGTATGATCTGACACCATTCTGGGACAGCCGCTGAGTCCTACGGCCCATGGGAACCACTGGCATCTGACCGGGAAAATAAGCGTGTGTGTCTTCAGTGGAAAACATCCATGATGTTTAGGTTCTGTCAACCCGCCAGTGTCTGGAGGAAAGGGAAGAGGGTAGTCAATCATCTTGACATTCTGTCATCTGCTTCTGGGGTCTACAGGATGCCAAACAGCCCGAGCTGGAAAGCACCATGGTCTTGTTGTCCAGATGTTTGAGGTTGCACTGCCCCACCCTCCGTATGTCAGAGCTCCTGGCTGAGAGACAGCGACACTGATATCATTCCTGCTACTGCGGATAACAGCCCCGCCCTTTCATGTGTGTGCACTGAGCATGCTAGGCTTGGTGCAGAGAGTGTTAATGTGCATTATCTTATTTTCTGAATTGAGCTTCTATGAGTGACTACGAGTTCCAGATGAGGTCACTGCTAAGGCTCAGCGTTGGGTAAGGAACATACCCAAGGATCAGAGGATGTGGTTGTAGTGGGGGTGAATGTTATTGTTTAGTCACTAAGTCATGACTACTCTTTGCAATGTCATGGAGTGTAGCTGGCCAGGCTTTCCTGTTCTTTACTATGTCCCAGAGTTTGCTCAGATTCATGTTCACTGAGTCAGTGATGCTATCTAACCATCTTATCTTTTACCAACCCCTTCTCCTTTTGCCTTCGATCTTTCCCAGCATCAGGGTCTTTTCCAATGAGTCAGCTCTTCGCATCAGGTGGCCAAAGTATTGGAGCTTCAGCTTTAGCATCAGGCCTTCCAGTGAATATTCAGGGTTGATTCCCTTTATGATTGACAGGTTTGATCTCCTTGCTGTCCAAGGGACTTTCAAGAATCTTCTCTAGCACCACAGTTTGAAAGCATCAATTCTTTGGTGCTCAGCCTTCTTTATGGTCCAACTCTCACATCCATACAGAACTAATGGAAAAACCATAGCCTTGACTAGACAGATCTTTGTTGGCAAAGTGATGTCTCTGCTGAAGTGAATAGTGCCTCCCCAAAGACATATGCATTAAGAACCTGTGAATAAGATTTTATGTAGAAATAAGATTTTTTCGAGTGTAAGTAAGAATCCCAGAATGGAATTCCTCTGGATTTACAGGAGCCCTAAATGCAATGAGTAGTGTCATTTCAAAGAGATAAGCAGAGGGGAACACAGATGGAAGCAGAAAATGGAGGGATGTGTCTGTAGGCCAAGGAACACCTAGGATTGTTGGCACCACCAGAAGATAGGAAAGAGGCATGAAAGAGATCCGCCCCAGAGCCTTTGAAGGTAACCAACACTCGCCAACACCTGGTTTCATCCTCCTGCACTCCAGAGCTTTGAGAGACTTTTTGTTGTATGAAGCAACCCGGCCTGTGGTCTTTTGTTCCAGGAGTCCCAGGAAACCACTGGGAGATAGGTTGAGATAGGATTTGAACCAGAACATCAGCCCAGACTCTTTACCAGTAACCTACAAGTCAAACCTTTGGAATCAGCTCTCAACGTCTGGGCTTCCCTGGTGGCTCAGTGGTAGAGAACTCACCTGCCAATGCAGGAGATGTGGATTTGATCCCTGGGCAGAGATGATCCCCTGGAGAAAGAAATGACAACCCATTCCAGTATTCTTGCCTGGGAAATCCCATGAACAAAAGAGCTTGGAGGGCTACAATCCATGGGGTCGCAAAGAGTCAGTTACAACTGAGCGACTACCCAACAACACCTGTGTCTTCATGTTCCCGAATTCCATAATCCAGAGCACTTGAGTTTTCAGAAAAAGTGTACACACACACACACATACATACAAGTAGACACACACACACTTCAAAGAGATGGTATGACCAAGAAGCCTTCTTACCATTTTCCTAACTCAAATACTAACTGTCAAGAACAGAACAAGAAGAAAGACATCCAAATGGCTCTTGCAACTCTGGTCAAGCAGACTATGGAGGGGAAAAAATAAAATAACTTTAGCTGTGAAATGTGAAACCAAGAAACTGACCCTTTTGGGCATTCATGATGATGATGATGTTTTATTAACATGGAACATTTAATCTGTGGATTTCAGACAACTTTAAAAAGTCAGTGAGTGCTGTGCTGGCCCTCATCTGATGCAGTCATGTGGGTACTAGGGAGACGAGAGGGAACACTGAGGTTAAGACATTTGCTCTTGTTTTCCGGAGTCAGTTGACAAACTAGAAATAGTCCAGACTTCTCAGCATCAACATTAGGATCTTCTCAGAGTTGCTCTCACCCTAATTGATTTTTCCACAGTGAAACTACCTCTCCTCTTTCTAGACAATTCGGAGAACTCCTACATACCCTTCGAGCCCCATTTCCTATGGGAGCCCTTCCCTGATATTCCCTACTCCATGCTCTGTCACAAAGCAGTGCTGAGTATCTCACTCTGTGGACATGCATTCTAGTTTGTACATGCTCCAGAGACACCATTTAAGATCCTTTATAAGATTGATCCTTTATAAGATAAGATCCTTTATAAGATCCAAAGACTGATCCTTTATGGGTCAGTCTGTCCTTGTAGATGAGGGACTCTTAACCCCAGAGCTGAAGAAAGTCAATGAAAGTGCTTCAGGGGAAGTTATCAATCCCTGGAAACCTTTTGCAAAATTTTACGTGAATGGGCAACTTAATGGATAGGGACACCACAGCTTTTGTGAGTTTTCAAATGACTTCTAGATTTAAACACCTTTAAAACTCACTGCACTAGAAAGATGGTACAGTTGAATCTTTTTGCAGAGCAGACATACAGATACAGACACAGAGAACAGACATGTGGACACAGGAAAAGGAGTGAGGAAGAGAGGAATCAGATGAATGGAGAGGTTGGGGCTGATATACATACCCTACTATGTATAAAATGGATAGCGAGTGGGAAGCTTCTGCCTGGCACCACGAGCTCAACTGAGTGTTCTGTGATGCCCTAGAGGGTTGGCATGGGGGGAGGTCCAAGAGGGAGGGGTTATATGTGTTCGTATGGCTGATTCACTTCATTGTACAGCAGAAACTAGCACAATATTGTAAATACCCCAATAAAAAAAAAAAAAACAAAATTTGAATTCTCTGAATGTCTTATCCCTGTTGCCTGGAACAGCACCTGACCCAACACAGTCCCGTGAAAAATACCTGTTACCAGATCACTGCGTACAACTTTGATGGAATTATCGTCAGGTGGATTCTGAGTTGCTCTGATTTTGTGATTCTGTGCAGCTCTGAGTGAAGGACTTAGAAAGCGCTGAATGTGACTCACAGCTAACTCTCCTCTCTAAACAATGGGGGTCAGGAGCCTACTCTATGGAAGTCACTGTTCTTAGCCCTTGCTCTCAGAAGCTTCCTACATTTTAGTTGCCTCAGCAATCCAGCACCTAACAATGTATCCTACAGGTAAATCAGCATCAGTGTACAAAAATACATGGATACAGAGGCAATAGCAAGGAGAATACAGCTATAGGGATATATAGTATAGCACAGGGAATAAAGCCAATATTTTATAATAACTATAAGCTATCACCTTTAAAAATTCTGAATCAGTTTTTTACACCCAAAGCTTAAATAGTAATGTAAATCAAGTATACTTCAATTTAAAAAATAGAACAAATTGACTCAATCTGATGTATAACAATAGGTACTGTTATCCTTTATAAGACAGGCCAGCAAATAGTTGTGAAAAGCTAGGTAGTAAGTATTTTAGGCTTTGTGGGTCTTAAAGCTTGTCTGCTGGGACTGACTGTACCTCCTCACCTCTGCCATGGTTTTCTCAAAACAGTCAGAGGCAATATGTAAATGAATGGGCAGGACTGTGTGCCAATAAATTTTTATTTACAAAAACAGGCAGGGGACTGGATTTAGCCAGCAAATCATAATTTGCTCACCCCTGCCTTGAAAAGTGAAAAATGTTAGTTGCTCAGTCCTGTCCGACTCTTCACAACCCCATGGACCGTAACCTGCCAGGCTCCACTGTCCATGAGATTTCCCAGGCAAGAATACTGGAGTGGGCAGCCATTCCCTTCTACAGGGGCTCTTCCTGACCCAGGGATGGAACCAGGGTCTCCCGCATTGCAGGTGGATTCTTTACCTTCTGAGCCACCAGGTAAGGCCAACCCCTGCCTTAGAGTAACTATTAATATATGGCTGTTAAAATATATACATATATCTTCTTGTGAAAATGTCCAAAATTGTTAACATTTGCTGAGCAATATCACTCACCAGCACATACACAGCATGTCCTATGTGATCGGTTCTTTTTTAAGCACCCTACCTGGGTTATTTTTTTAAATATCCATGTACCGCCACTTAACCACTGCATCTATTGCTTTGTACTGGGAGTGACCACCTCTGTGAACTTGGGCAGGTGCGTTGGTCTCTCTGAGTCTCAATTTCCCAACTGGTAAACTGACTCAAAAATGGACTGTTGGTATTTCCCTGGTGGTCCAGTGGTTAAGACTCCATGCTTCCAATGCAGGTGACACATGGTCGGTCCCTGGTCAGGGGACTATTAATGAGACCCCACATGATGCATGGCAGGGCAAAGATAAATAAATAAAGGACTGTTGCTGTTTGTATAAAGCATGTTAGTAATGTTGGTTAAGTCACTGTCATGTGATGGAAACACAAATCAATCCCCCAACTCTTAAACTTTTTTCAAGGAGGAGTTACTCAACTAAAGTAGAATCTAAAGAAAAGAATGCTCATATGTTTTCAGTTCTGAACATTTTCTCCGAGGGTATAGACATCTATTCCGACACAATTAACTTGAGTATTTTTTTTTAACACATGGTGTGGTGGATGGCGATGTCTATTATCTTATGTGTGATTAATGAAAGCTGTTAATATAAACAGCGAGAGGACAGACACTCTGATGTTCCCAGTGGCTGCTAATTAAGGCAGTGCTGCTCATTCTCAGGCTGAGAAGGGAACTGCCCTGTCTTAGCTGTCTGTAATGATTTATCAAGAAGTGAAATTTTCAGGACATGACCCAGAAAGAACATGATAATAATTTTTAAAAAAACCTTTTTCCTTATAATAATAGTAATAATGATAACAATAATACTGGAATATACTAGATGCTCCTAAGGGCCAGGTAAAGGTTAAGTGCTTTGCAGACATATCTTCATTTAATCCTCCCAGTGGTCCTCTCCTGTTAATAGCTGTGTTTGTTCAACTTTCAGATGAAGTACTAGTCTTCCAGCAAACGAGTGATGGGGTGTGGAAATAATGCTAAGCCTGACCTAGTTAAGGAAGCAAGTTAGGGATTTGGGAGAAAGAAATATCTTGTGGAATTCGCCACATCTTGTAGATTCTGTATACGGGGGTGGGGGGGGGGGTGTTACATGAATAAAGATGAAAGGGAAACTTACAAATGTGTACACACGCACACGTGTATAATGGTATGATCAAGAAAGAGTTTGTTTCAGGGTGGTCTGCAGGTTTGTGTTTTCTTGTATAATATTTTTTAATGTTATTAAAAAAAATATATAGAAGCATGCACCAAAAAAGTACCTCACCTCATCACCCCTAGAAGGAATGGAACTGGGAAAATAAGCAAGAGGGGGATAATTTCCACTCTATGCCTTTCTCTATATTTATTAAACCATATGGAGACAGTATTCACTCAGCATTGTTAACTAAATAAATAATAGACTAAATCTATTCCAACTGTGTAGATGAGAAAACAAAGAAAGGGAGTATTATCAACTAAACAATAAATTCAAGAACCTAAGTAAGACAGAGAAGGAAATGGCAACCCACTGCAGTGTTCTTGCCTGGATAATCCCAGGGACGGGGGAGCCTGGTGGGCTGACATCTATGGGGTTGCACAGAGTCGGACACGACTGAAGTGATTGAGCAGCAGCAGCAAGTAAGACAGAAACATTTCTTGAAAAATAAAGAATGCCAAAATTAGTGCAAGAAGAAACAGACAATGTGATAGTCCAATACCCTCTGGAGAATCAGAGCTGGAAAAAAAAAGTATGAATTTAAGAAAGACTCAGTGCCAAAGGATTGATGCTTTCGAATTGCGCTCCTAGAGAAAACTCTTGAAACCCCCTTGGACTGCAAGGAGATCAAACCAGTCCATCCTAAAGGAAAACAACCCTGAATATTCATTGGAAGGATATTGCTGAAGCTGAAGCTCCAGTACTCTGGCCACCTGATGGGAAGAGCCGACTCATTGGAAAAAGCCCTAATGCTGAGAAAGATTGAAGGCAAAAGGAGAGGTGGCTGGCAGAGAATGAGATGATTAGATAGAATGGATATGAAATCTGAGCAAACTCCAGGAGATAGTGAAGGACAGGGAAGCCTGCTATGGTGCAGTCCATGGGGTTGCAAAGAGTTGGACACGACTTAGCGACTGAACGATGACAAGAAAAAATCCATGAGCTTGTCACAATTTTGATTCTAAGATAATCCCTAGCACCAGAAGACAGCTATATAAACTAGAACACATGGCTTTGTAGATTGTGTCTCCACATGCACAGAGACCAAAGACAGACACTGAAGGTACCGCCCGGGCTGCTTTCCAAAAGCCCTGTGTGCACAGTCATTTTCCTGCCCATTCACTTGCATGTGCTGTGTTCACAGGGATGCAGGGCAACAATGGGCTTGGGGATTCCATGGGAAGTAGAATGACTGGTTAGGTGGGGCGAGTGTGGAAGGAGATGAAGTTGAGCAGGACCCCAAGATTTTTCTAGTTTGATTGAGTGCATGGCTGATCACACCATGGATGAGCTAGAGAACTGAGAAGTAAGAGCAGGTTTGGGGCAAGGTGATAAGCTCCCTTTTGGACATCCCCACCTTGAGGTGCTGGGATGAAGGGACACATAGGGGTGTTGATGGCTTTGAGACCTAGGGAGAAGGCACATTCAAAGGTGATGGATGAACTGAGGCCAACCCTGGGACATCCTCAAGCTGAGGAGGAGAGCTGAGGAAGGGGAGTGAAAAGTCAGACAAGGCAGGAAAAATGGGGGATGACAGTTTCACAGAAGGATGGCATGATTAAGAAGAGGAAGAAGGGGACGTCTAGAATGGTGTGTCTATTAATATAATGAATGTCTATAATGGCATGGTACATAGAAGACTTCAGGAGCCTTGTAGTTAATTATAGTGGCCAAGGTCGCTTCCGTAATCTAGGCTAGACGACTTCTTTGATCTTTTTCCAAAGATAGCTCAACGTTTTGCAAAAAGTCAGGATTTGGACCTAGGTAGACCTCAGGATTGAAATCTAGGCATCTACTTCCCAGGTGGTTCAGTGGTCAAGAACCTGCCTGCCAAGGCAGGAGACGCAAGAGATGCAGGTCAAATCCCTTGGTTGAGAAGATCCTCTGGAGGAGGAAATGGCAGCCCTCTCCAGTATTCTTGCCTGGAGAACCCCACAGACAGAGGAGCCTGGTGGGCTACATGCCACGGGGTCCCAAAGAGCCGGACATGACTGAACACAGCACACACACATCTACTCCACGCAGAACTCAGTTCTCGTGGGAGCAGGCGCTGCAAAATGGCCTCACCCAGGCTCCTCAGCTCCAGACGCCCTCCCTGGGGACTTCAGAAGGATGCCTTCAGCCTCTGCTGACTCAGCGGGTCAACAGGGACCTCTGACACCCCCTGGCCTTTCCCGGAACCTTAAGGAGGAAGGGGAGAGCGCCTCGGAGGGCAGGTTTAAAATTAGAAGGGAGCGCAAGGCTGCCTGTGGTTCTTGAACCTCAGCCATTGGGGAGGAACGGGAGATAAGGTGGAAGAGAGACAGGAAGCATTTATTTAAGATTCCTATCTCACTGGGAAGCTGGAGGGGGAGTTCAGTTCAGGGGAAGAACAGGATGTTGCCAGGATCCGGGGCAGGGCTGAGGGCAGGGGGACAAGGAGGGAACGGATATTGGAAAGGGGGAGCTGGGCAGCCAGGGTCGTAGGCGACAAGGTTTGGAAGGGTCCCAGGCAGGAAGTCAGCCCAGCAAGAGGCCCCTGGGGAGTTCAGGTCTCTTCAGTGGAGGGAGGAAGATAGATCTTCTCTTCCAAGGCCCTGCATCTTTGCGATGAGGCTGGTGTGTTTCTGGGTGGTCCCAAAGAGGACCTCATTTAACTTTCTTATGGGAACTCTCAGTTCTCTGACCCCCACCTCGCCCTGCTGCAGGGTCTTTCTGCTGGTCTCCCAGCTTGAAGGCCACCATGCTGACCTTCTCTGAAGGGCCACCCTGCAGTTCCATCTCGCTCTTGAAGGTTTGTTGTTGTTTAGTCGCTAAGTCATGTCTGACTTGTGACTCCCAAAGACTTCAGCCCGCCAGGGTCCTCTGTCTGTGGAATTCTCCAGGCAAGAATACTGGAGTGGGTTGTCATTTCTTTCTCCAGGGGATCTTCCTGACCCGAGGATTGAACCTGTATCTCCTGCATTGGCAGACGGATTCTTAACTGCTGAGCCACCAGGGAAACCCTCTTGAAGTCTACAGGGAGTTAAAAGTCCAGGCTGACTGAGCCCCTGTGATCAATTCCCATCCCATACTCCTGAGTACCAGAATGCCCCTTGTCCCTCTAGAGAAGCACACGGTTTCTTCCATTTCCAAAAGACTCTTTATCAAAATGAAAATCAAGAGAAGGAAGTCCCTTCCATTGGCAAAATGAAGAAATACAAATGAGCAATAAACACCAAGGGAAAAAATTATCATCATCATTCAAATAACCTGCAACTGCACTGTGGTGGCAAACCAGCTACTGCCACAAGCCTTGGGCATCCACCAACTTGTTTCAGTCATTCTGACAACTCTCAGAGGCAATTTCTTCACATCACAGCACAGTCCAGGAAACCAAGGCCCACAGGGGTTAAGTTCCTGGTCCAAGAGCCTTGCTGCTAAGTGGCAGACAGAGGAAGAAAGAGGATGGTGCCGACTGACGAATAGGTAACAGACCGAGTTTGCAGCTGACAAAACTGGCCTTGCAGGAGTGATTTCACCTCTCTGAGCCTGTTTCCCTACTCTAGAAAATGAAGATTGGGACTTCCCTGGTGGTCTAGTGGGTAAGACTCCATGCTCCTATTGCAGGGGCACAGGTTCAATCGCTGCTGGAGGAACTAAGATCCCTTGCCAAAAAAAAAAAAAAACACCACTCATGGGGGTGGGGGGAAGTGAATGCACTCAAAGAGTTGAGCTAATGATCATTAAAAAAGAAAATGGGAATAGAATAGGACTCATGTCACAGAGTCAAAGGAAGTTTTTAGCAAGAAAATACACGATTAGGACGGTGCATTACTGTTTATTTAAAGTGCAATAACAGTAAACTTTTTCCTATTGATTTAGTGGTCCCAAGGACCCACCATACTGACTCTCCCTGCCGGCACCCCTCAGGAGTTAGGAAGAGTCCGCTCCCGACAACAGAGGTCAGAGGCCCCACAGAACCAGGCTGAGAGGCATCCCACCCCTCACCACCCCCCCCACCCCTCACCACCCCCCCCACCCCTCACCACCCCCCCCACCCCTCACCACCCCCCCCACCCCTCACCACCCCCACCCCCCCCACCCCCCACCCACCCCCACCCCCCCGCCCCCACCCCCCCGCCAAACCCCGTCCTCCTTTGCTGGCCTCTTGTGCAGGCACAGCTGACCAGACCCCGAGGGGACCTCCCACTCACTCACATCCCGGCCTCTGGGGAAGCTTCTGGACCACAGGGGCTGATCAATAATGGTGTATTTGCTCAGCTCCACGCCCACGGTCCAGCTGGAGAGACACCCTCGGGTTCAAGGCTAAAGGCTTCCAGGAAAAGCGGCGGGGCTCGAAGCCATCAGTCATTCAGTAACTGCCCGCCTTTGTCTCTGGGGGTGTTCTGGAGCTCCAGCTTGGGACATTCTCCCTTCTGTTTCCAGGGAGCCTCCACTTCCGCCCGCTCTCCTCTAAAGCAGCGGCTGCGAGTTGTTACTATTACCGTTATTGTCTTTGTTACTATTGACGGCGTGTCCAGGGCTCCATGCCTTGTGCTTTACATGCATTTTCTCATTTAATTCTCACTAGAACTCTGAGTGGTGGAGAGTATTTTTATCCTTTTGGTTTGTTTGTTTGTTTTTGACCGCAGTCACGTAGCTTGCAGGATTGTAGGTCTCCAACTAGGAATTGAACCCAAGCCCCCTGCATTGGAAGCACAGAGTCCCAACCACTGAACTACCAGGGAAGTCCCTTCATCCCTATTGTTTTTAATTTATTTTTTATTGAAATATAGTTGAATTACAATGCTGTGTTAATTACCGCTATATAGCAAAGTGACTCGGTCATACATACATATTCTTTTTCATATTCTTTCCCATTATGGTTTATCACATGACACCAAATATAGTTCCCTGTGCTATACAGTAGGACCTTGCTGTTTATCCCATTCTGTAGATAACGGTTTGCATCTGCTAACCCCAAACTCCCACTCCGACCCTCTCCCACTGCTTCCTCCTTGACAACCACCAGTTTCTTCTTTATGTCCCCGGTGTTGTTTCTGTTTCATACATAGGTTCATTTTTAAATCCCTATTTTTACAGCCTGCTCAAAATGGAAGTTTGCTTGCCAGAGGTCACACAGCTGGAAAGTGAAAAAAACCTGGGCTTTGCATCCAAGTAGTCTGGCTCCAGAGTCCATGCTTGAAGCTGTGAGCCTCATGTGCTTTAATAGGGATTCTCTTGACCAGGCCTACCAACAAAGACAGAGCAGTTCCTCACCTTTCTCTTCCTCAAAGGAACCAAAAAGGGGCAATTGGGTGGTTGGCTTACAGGAAGAATCAGTGCAAGCAGACAGCCAGGGTCACACAAACCACAAATGTGGGGGAGTCACAAAGCTTCCAGGATCTCATAAAGGAACTGGCTGAAAAGTATGTCAACCAGAGAACATAGTCAGTGCAAAGGTCCTGAGGTAGGAACAGACTCATCTTGTTCACATTTACTTCTAGTTCTCCTCTGCTGAGGTTTCCCAGGTGGCACTAGTAGTAAAGAAGCTGTCTGTCAATGCAGGATACATAAGAGACACAGGTTCAATTCCTGGGTCGGGAAGATCCCCTGGAAAAGGGATGCCAACCCACTCCAGTATTCTTGCCTGGGAAATCCCGTGGACAGAGGAGCCTGGTGGGCTCCAGTCCATGGGATTGAAAAGAGTTAGACATAACTGAAGCAACTTAGCATGCATACAAGCTCCTTTGCTGAAATGTTTGTCTACCATCCTGTTCTCCACTCATCCACCCTTTGGAACACAATTAAGTGTCACCTCCTCCAGGAAGCCTTCCCTGATCTTGGTCTAGGGCTGGGCCCCCTGTCATTGCTCCTGTTGCCTCATTCTTCTTCACAGAATATTGCACATTTATGTTTACTTAACAGCCTGGAATATTTGCTTACTGTTGGTCTCTGAGGTGAGATGATAAACTCTTAAGTAGGTAGGGGGTAATGTTTGTTTTGTGTTCTCTCTCTATGCCTAGAACTGTGGCACCTAATAAGCTCTCCAATAAATCTTCATTGACTGACTGCTCTGATGGGACCACATTTAGCAGACTGGATTCAGTGCTGAACACCCTTGTTTTATTAGGGGAAAGAGCGCATGTCACTTCTCAAGGAAGGAGTGGTATCACCCTCAGAGAAACTCTTACACTTGTGCACGAAGAGACATATACAGGCATGTCCATTATGGAATTGTTTGTGGTAGAAGACACTGGAGTCAGTTTAGATGCCCACTGACTAGGGAGTGGATACAGATAACACACTTGCACGTGTTTTAAGACTGAAATCAAAGCAGATGAACCTGAGCTATAAGTATCTACAGAGAGCTTTCTCAAAGTCAAGTGATTTGGAGAAAGAATTCTGGCCATGAAATGATTCATATTCCATTTAAGAAATTACATGCCCAAGAAGCCCTCTATATTTTCAAACATTCATATATAAGTATGTAAAAGTTAAATTTAGATGGGAGTATATATTCTAAGTTCATGATAGTATGTGTGTGTAGGTAGGGCTGGGAGCATGAGGGGGACTTAGCTGTACTGAGATGCTCCAATTGTATTTAAGAACTATCAATTCATGTATTATTGAGTAATTTTACAGTCCTCCGCTCTACCAGCTGAGCTATTGCAGGGAGCGCTATCGAGTAATTTTAAACTGTAAATATTAAAAAAAAAGAATATTTAGAAAAGATACCGACAGATTCATAACAGTTCATTGTGGATGGTAGGAATATGGCTGGATCTTATTTCCTTCTTTCTGTTTTAAATTCTTTAATTTCAGAGACCATAGGAGGGGGACTTCCCTGGAGGTTCAGTGGTTAGGACTTCACCTTCAAATTCAGGGAGTGTGAGTTCGATCTCTGGTCAGGGATCTAAGATCCCACATGGCTCAGGGCCAAAAAAACCAAAAACATAAAACAGAAGCAATAGTATAACAAATTCAGTAAAGATTATAAAAATGGTCCACATCAAAAAAATCTTCTAAAAAAACTGGCAGAGGAGGGAGGGAGAGGAGTAAGGAAGGATGGAAGGAGGAGAGAAAGAGAAATAGAAACATGTGCAGGGGAAAGAAAACATGGTGAAATAAGGAGCTTGGAAACAGGCAACGAGTCAAGGGTTGTAGGAATGGTAGTTTTTGATCGAGGAAAAATGCAAACCCTACCGTCACATATGTTTGGGGTTGTGTGCGAGGAGATAGGTCAAACTGAAGAGGCTTGAGATAGGGCAGTATAATATAATAATGAGAAGAACTTCTCATTAAAGACTTTCAAGTAAATGTTAATTACCTAAACTCTACAGTAATATACTGTCCTTAAAAACATCATTTAACTCTGCAAATTAATTTAGAGCCTTTTTCTCTCCCCTCCCAACCAGAGAGAACCACTCTCGTCAGTTTATTAATTACTTCCATAGCCCTTGCAAATGCCTTTGCATGCATATATTCACATAGAAAATGTATAGCTTATTTGTGTTTGCTTTTTTTAAACATCCATAGTACTCTGCAAACTGTATGAAACACTCAGCAGCCAGTCTGTTCATTCACAGTTGTGTTTCTGAGATTTATCCATAGAGATTTGTTTAGCCTCAGTGTATGCTTTTTCATGACTCTATAATGTTCCATCAAAGGACTATATGTGTGTGAAGCCGCTCAGTCGTGTCCAACTCTTTGCGACCCCGTGGACTGTAGCCCACCAGGCTCCTCTGTCCATGGGATTCTCCAGGCAAGAATACTGGAGTGGGTTGCCATTTCCTTCTCCAGGGGATCTTCCCAACCCAGGGATCGAACCTGGATCTCCCGCATTGCAGGCAGACGCTTTATCCTCTGAGCCACCAGGGAAGCCCATTTTATGCATTCACTCGCCTATTGGGGGCCTTACATGTTGGTTCAAATATTTTGCTATCACAATGTAACTGTGGATACATGGGTACCTACTTCCTCCTTCATCTCTGGGTAATAGAAAGAACACATTGTGTATTTCAACAGAGTCTGTTAATTTGCCTAGGTGACTGTGAGCTGCGTGAGAACAGAAATAGGCCACTTTTCAGGAAGAAGTTCCCTATCTCTGCAAGTCTCTGAGTATTGGCTGGATAGCCTCTTGGCACTGCTCTAGTGGAGGGGATGCTGTCCCTAAATGACCATCAAGTTCCCTTCCAACTGCACGATCCTATAATCTCTCATCTCTCTACAGAGGGACCACCGCCCAATACATCTGATGCCAAGAGCCCCAGCTGCAGTGAGGGGAAAAAGTCATCTTTTCTGCAGATTTGGAGGAGCTGGGAGGGACATCTTTTTGCAAAACCCCATATTTCTTGCTCCTATTGATGAGTTATATTTCATTCTAAGTGAAGACTTCGCACATAAACCCCTTACGTTTTATAAGTCTTCATTGGAATGAATAGGTCTAGGTTGAAATCCTGGGTCAGTCCCAAGTAGCCATATGATCTTGGGCATGTTTGAATTCTCTATGCCTCAGTCTCCTCGTCTGTAAAGTGGGTAAATTGATACCCCTTGCTCACGACTGTGGTGATGATTCTCCCAGTTGGTAGATGTAATGTGCTCTAAAGACTATTGAGTTGCATCTCTCTCTAAGGGTGGGGGGTGGGCGTGGGGGGAGGAGGGCTCACTGTGCAAGCCGGCTGTCCTAGAGATGCAGAAATTGGGAGCAGTCTTTGCCCCAGACAGGAAGGAAGTCCAAGGTTTAACCAGTCTGTTGCACTCACTGCCGGGGCCAGCACACCCTTTCATTTGGTGTTTCATCTTTTTCAAAGCATGTCCATTATCTCATCTGTTCATCAAAGGCCCCTGCAAGGAAGTCAGGCAGAGGATGGGCCCAAGGAGAGATGACTCAGGAGTCTGAAAGTCGAGGCCAGCAGCCTCCCTGACAAGCAGCCCACTGGGCTGAATTTCTCCCCTGATCTTGGCCGAGGAGGAGGGGGTGAGGCTGTCCAGGTCAGGCCTGAAATACCCACAGAGAGAGACTTCCTTCCCCCTCACGGTGGACTGGGCTTCTCAACCCAGCCAGATGGGCTGCAGATGTGAGCTCTGGGTTGCAAGGGAGGCCAGGGAAATAGACAGGACTCGGCCCCTTGCCTGGAATGTCAGCCCCTACGCCCGGGTCCCATGATGCCCCTGGAGCATGACGCTGGAGTCGTCCTGAGCTCAAGGTTGTGGCATTTTGGATATAGGAAGGGGGTGGCGAAGATGCTGCCATGCTTCTGCGATGCTCATGGTTCTCAGTCGGAGAATATTTCAGACAGCAACTATCCCATCTTGCAGCCTTTAAGTCAGGTTGGATACAAGTCACAGTCTCATGTCATTCCTACAGCCCCAGCCAGCCCTGGAAAGCCTGCTAGGTTGCTGAACGAATGGCTTCCTCTTCCAAAAGAACTACTGGCCCTTCGTGGCTTCCTCTTCCTTCAGCCTGTTCCAAAATTCAGACTCCCTTCCCTCATGCCATACCCTCCAGATGGCCAGTGTTGACTCTGATCCCAGGGGACCAGTTGCCACTGTCAGTCCATTCAGAGTGGAACGGTTTATAGAGTTCTGTCATGGAAATAATAGTTTCCTGACTCCAAGAGGGACCCTGGGGACCTGGCTTCTGGAGACTGGTTGAAGAAAGGGCTCTGGTTCAGCCACACCTGAGTTCTGCCATCTGCAGCTGTGTGACTTTGGAAAAGTCACATCACCTCTCTGATCTAGGCTTCTCATTTGTAGAAAGTGAGGGATCATCCCTACCTTTCAGTATCCTTAGGAAGATTCAAGAAAACAAGTCCAAATCCCCAGTGTTGTACCCAGCATGGAGTCCATGCTTCTTAATGAACTTCTGCTTTTGTTCTGGTTAAACTGTTATGATTCTTGTTGTTGCTGGGGCTAAGGGGCTGCCTCCCTTCTTTCCTAAGTCACTGATTGTCTCTATAGTCCGATAAACCTGTATTCTAGTCCCAGCATCGTCTTACGGCTGTGTGGCCTTGATCAAGTTACTTAGCTTCTCTGAGCCTACCTCAGTTTCCCCATCAATAAAGAGAGGTTTGGAAAGCTTAAGTGACTTCACCAAAGTTATACCTACCCAGTAAGGAATTTCAGCTCAACCCTGTGTATGTCCAGCAGCCCTGATGCCTTAACCAGTAGGCAGCTACATTTTTATCATATTTTGATTTTCCTGGAACAAGGCCCCTTAGTTTCTTCAACCTGGCCTGCAATAAGAACTACCTGACAACGATACCTTCTTCAAACTCTAAAGTTCTCTCCAGAAGTCTGTGTCCATGTCTGGGGCTTCCCTGGAGGTCCGGTGGTTAAGAATCCATCTTCCAATGCAGGGTACACATGAGTTCAATCCCTGGTTGGGGAACTAAGATCCCACCTCTCAAGGGGCAACTAAACCTGCCCGCCACAAAGCCCGGCGCACTGCAATGAGGAGCCTCCTTGCCACAACAGACACTCAGTGCAGCCAAAAAAGAAAAAAAGAGAGAGAGAGAGTCCGTGTCCAGCCCACTGGACCACCACTTTAGCCAGCCCAAGAAGCCAAAACAAGAAAACCTACAGAAACAGTGCGAGAGAGGTCTTTGAACTGTTACGGGGAATGTTCACAAAGGGAGGGATAAGAGTAGGCAGCTGAGATTTGCCCAACTCCAGGAAGGACCTTGGTGGAATCTGCACATCAAAGGGAGCCCAGCGCTTCAAAGGCAGGCGCTCTTTCTGCCCTCCCAGCCACCGGTCATGGCTAACTGGCTCACATGGGGACAAAGCTAGAGGATGCAATATGGGGAGACGGGGGTTTCGGGACAAGAACCTTGCCGTGGTTGAGTGTGTCTCTGGAGCCTGGCACAACTAGCTGCCCTTTCCCCAAACCTCCCCTCACCAGCTTGGGGGTCCTCACTCTTGGGACCCCAGATCCCCAAGGGCCCCATGCTGGAATTCAGAGCTTCTCTCAACTGGGTCAGCAGGAAAGTATATCATGTCTTTGTTGTTGTCCCTGACCTTGAACTGCAGTTGAGCATCCCTTTCCATTCTGATTGCGGGTAACAGACATGTGGCAGGATCAGCAGCCCCTACCACGTGGTCCCCAGTAACTATCACCCATATTGGCTTGTCACCTTAAGGAGTCAGTGAATTTAGCATTCCTTAGTGTCATGACACTTCTGCCACCGGGGTTGTTATTAGAACTGCTGCTATGATTTATTTCAAGAATTGATAAAGAAATACAAGTATGACTGTATGCCTTTTTCTGTTTGCAGTGGGTTTCCTTTGTAACCTTGTTTTTCTTTTTTAATTTCTTTTATTTTTAGATTTTTATTTTTTGGCCAAGCTATGACATGAGAGATCTTAGTTCCTCAACCAGGGATCAAGCCCATGCCCCCTGCAGTAGAAGCACAGCGTCCTAATCACTGGACCACCGGGGAAGACCCCTATGTATTTTATTTCAGGAATTTTAAAGCACGGTTCTGAGAAGGCGTTCCTAGACTTCACCATACCGCTGAAGAGTCATGTACACAAGTCATTTTAAGAACCTTTGTCATAGCCGTTCAACTCTCTCAGGCTCAGTTTTCCAGTCAGTGAAATGGTCATTAAAATCCCTTTGTTTTAGTGCCTTTGCGAAGATCACATTTTGCAATGTGTGCGAAAGAAGTGAGCATGAAGGAGTCACTAGCATCCCTCTTTCTTCTCGACAGCCAGCTCCTTTTAACCTGGAGCCAGGAACTGGTCTATTTATCACATGCCTTCCACAGTCTCCCAGGAAGGGCCTCTTGCCCACCAGGTACTGGCTCACGCTGGTCTCCAGGAGTAAAACGCCCCTCCCGCTCCACCACGACACACGTCCAGTGAGATGGAGGTTGACAAGGCCACAAATATTTGAACTATCCCTGGGATAACACAGGGCATTGACCCCAGAGTATGTGCTACATCGGCCAAAAGTTTATCCTAGCATAACAAACGTGACAGCTAGCAAAGTGAGGGGAAAGGGCTCGATAAGATAAAAGGCACCCACGGAATCCAAAGGAACAGCCTGTTCTGGGAGGAAGAAATTTGGGACCAAGAGGGGCCTCAGGGAAGTAAGGCCATTGAGTCAAACGGTTCATTTTCTAGAAAGTTCTGAGTATCTGCATGGGACCTGATGCAGAGAGTATGTAGAAATCCAGCCTTATTGTTGGGTGGCCCTGAGAAGCTATGACAGCAAGATGTTAACGTTATCATGTGACTAAGAAAGTTCAGAGAAATTAGCACTTAACAGATACTTGGAACAGAGTAGGCCAAGAGTAGGCCTTCTGCAAATGTGTCTATCACTACTCTTCCTACAAACATCATTATATGGATACAGGGAGCCTAGTGGGGCTTCCCAGGGGGCTCCATGGTAAAGAATACGCCTGCCAATGCAAGAGATGCAGGTTAGATCCCTGGATCGGGAAGATCCCCTGGAGAAAGAAACAGCAACCCACACCAGTATTCTTGCCTGGAGAATCCCATGGACAGAGAAGCCTGGCGGGCTACAGTCCCCGGGGTCACAAGAGTCGGACACAAAATAGCAACTGAGCATGAGCACCAGCACAAGTCTTATCAATCTATTGAACTCTTGATCTATCAGCCTATCCATCTATCAATATATTGGCCTAACAATAGATTGACAGATGAATCTCCAAGTAAATACTATCTAAATACTTCTCTATATTTGTGAAGTCTATCCATCTATCTCATCTATCCACTGGATTTTCATATACAATTATACATAGAGAGAGCATATAAAGAGAAACATAGATGATGTACAGATATAGATACAGATATCCTTGTGGCTCAGATGGTAAAGAATCGTCCTGCAATGTGAGAGATCCAGGTTCAATCCCTGGGTTGGGAAGATCCCCTAGAGAAGGGCATGGCAACCCATTCCAGTATTCTTGCCTGGAGAATCCCATAGACAGAGGAGTCTGGCAGGTTACAGTCCATGGGGTTGCAAAGAGTCAGACACGACTGAGCGCCTGACACTACTACTATCCTTCAAGCCATCTCACTTTAGGGAAGTCCATCTAGAAATCTCCTAACTGGTCTCCCAACTTCTGCCTCTGCCTCCTACATTCTGTTCTCCAAAAAGCGGCCAGAGGGATTCTGTTGAAACCTATATCAGATCATGTCACTCCTCTGGCCAGAACCCTCCCATAACTCTCTGCATCCCTCAGAATGGAAGGTAAAGTCAGCTCCCTGGTCCACAAGGCCCTGCAGACCCTGGCCTGCATTATTTCTCCAACCTCTTCTCCCACTGGCCCCTCCCTCACTTCACTCAACTCTTTCAATAGCCTCTTTGCAATTCATCAAATAGTCCACATGCACTCCCACCTCAGGCCCTTTGCACTGGCTGTTCCCTCTGCCTGGAAGGCTCTTCCCACTGATATCTGTGTACTCTCTCTCTTGCTCTTTCAACTCTTTCAGGACTTTTATTCAAATATCACTTTCTCATAGACATCTTTTCTTATAACCCCATTTAAAACCGCATACCACTTCCCAACTCCATAATACCTTCCTTTCGTTTATATTTCTTTATTGCACATTCTAAAATACAATACAGTTTAGTCATTATTCTTTTAATATCTGTTTCCCATGCTATGAAAGCTCCACAGGAGCAAGGATTTGTGGGAGGGATTTTTTGTTTGTTTGCTTCCTATACTATCTCCAGCAACTTGAATAACCATAATACATAATAGATGCTCAATTAATACTTGGGAAATGAATGAATCACCTCCTTTACTACAGTCAGTATACCTTTATTAAAGCATCCACCAGATCATTTTGATGCCTTTTTAGCCATGTCACCTCTTTAGACTACAGTGATTTTTCAGTTGTCTCAAACCTTACGGTAGTTGTTTCTCTGGGTGTATTGCACACCCTAATAATTCAGTAAACAGGGGAAATTTCTGTGCTCCCACAGGCCAGCTATGCAGACAGGGTTAAGCCCAGGTCCTGTCACCCACTGAGCGTCCCAGAGATCCTCCTCCTGTCCTGCTTGTTGACTTTCAGCCTTCCTCTGGCTTTGCTGCAGTTTGACTTGGACAAGGCCTTCTCTGTTTTCTGTTGTTTGCTGTGCTGGGCCTCTGGTTTGAAGTCAGCCGCCCAATGGCCTCGACACCGTCACCTCAGCTGTGTTCCACACGCCACCAACACTTTGGCCGGGGGAAGAGGACAGATGACTCAATGATCTCATTGCAGGTCAGCACCCAGCCTGGATCAGCCTGCTGGACAGCAGTAGTGACAGTCTGACTGCCTCTTGTTCAGCGGACATCCCCCATGTTTCAGGACCAATGCTGGATGCATATCAAAGAGACCATCAGGTCACCAAATGGCTAATTAAGGCAGTAAAGAGACAGGAAAATGAAGTGGCCTCTTTCCCCATCAGGAGCCTGAGACTCCTTGCGGGAACCTGCATGCTTCCTCTTTCGTTAGAAGTAAGTTGAAGAAGGCTTCCCTGGTAGCTCAGCGGTAAAGAATACAACTGCTGGTGCAGGAGACACAGCTTCTGCCCCTGGGTCGGGAAGATCCTCTGGAGGAGGAAATGACAAGTCACTCCAGCATTCTTGCCCAGGAAATCCCACGGACAGAGGGGCCTGGTGGCAGTCCATGGGGGTTGCAGAATAGTCGGACGCAACTTTGTGACTAAACCACAGCAACAACAGTTGAAGATCTTAGAAAAGAGTATTATTGGGATCAGAAAAGAGACAAGAATAAACTGCAGACCCTGAGTTCATCTTCTGCTCTTGATCTAGCCCACCTCCATCATTACTTCAGGGTTTAGGAGTCCAGCCTGAGTTGTGCAACGTAGAGTCCCTGAAGCTCATTCCTCTGGGAAGGAGTGTTTGGATAGAGGCCACCTGGACCCTGATGGCATTGATCCTTCCAGGTCTACGTGACTGATGGCCACTGGGGATGAAATAGAAGGTGTCTAGAGGGCCAGCTTGCCCTGCTACCTTGGCAGTAGAAAGAGCACCGGATTTGGAGTCGGACACCCCCAGGCAGGCACGGATCCCAACTGTGTCACATGCTAGCTCTGCAGCCTTGGCTTTGATTCTTAGCCGTTCAGAACCTCGGTTTCATCATCTCCAAAATGCAGGTACAAGTAGTGTCATCCTTGGAGGGTTGTTGCAAAGAATCAACCAGTTGATTCTTAACTCCAGTCTCATATTAATCATTTGAGGTGCTTCTGAAATAGACCTTTGTCAAGACATGGTCAAGGCCAGAGGATCCAGCATCTCTGCCGTTGGGTCTTGGGCATCCTAAATCTTTTTTTTTTCCCCCTTGGAATATAGTTGCTTTATAGTTCTGTGTTAGTTTCTACTGGACATTGTGAGTCAGCTATAAGTTTACATATACCCCATTCCTTATGAGCCTCCCTCACACCCCACCCCTGTCCCATCCATCTAGGTCATCACAGGACTCAGTTCAGTGCTCTGTGATGTCCTGTGTCTTTTTAAAACATCCTTGTATGGTTCTTATGTGTGTGCGTGAGCTCTCAGTCATGTCCAACTCTTTGCAGCCCCGTCGATCGTAGCCTGCCAGGCTCCTCTGTCCATGGGACTCTCCAGGCAAGAATACTGGAGTGAGTTGCCATTTCCTTCTCCAGGGGATCTTCCTGACCCAGGGATCAAACCCATGTCTCTTGCGTCTCCTGCATTGGTAGACGGATTCTTTATCACTGAGGCACCTGGGAAGGCCATTCTCATGTGCAGGCAGAGCTACTAAAAAAAATTCACCAGAGTGAATGATGTTAAATGGCTGCTAAACTCTCCACAGGACTGACACACAGTAGGGGCTTCATGAAGACTGATCATCTTCCCTTCATCTCCCTGGCATCTGTTATTTCTAAACCTCTCTTGTACATGCCTTAAGGGAAGTCCCTGAGATGTGACATTGAGCAGCTGTCTCCAAACCATCCAATAAAGAGAGTTCCCAATAGTCTTCATCTTGAGGACTGCTATTGGTGAATTTTGCATGGGATCCAGTTTCTCTTTCCTCCACAAAGACCCTTGCTCCCCAGTCCTTTCCATAGTTCTTTGGGGTCCCTTTTCAGCATCATTTTTTGACATAGTCCAAAGAAGTGGCTGACTTCAAACGTCACTTGTGACATCAGGGGTCTCCAATTTCTACTTACTCTGGATGCCACATGCCACTGCAGCCCTGCCATAGAAAAGTACATTCCACCCACTAGGTGGGCACCTGGAAAAATGTCCTTAGTGGACCAGACTGGGAAAAACAGTAGTGACATATAGCAAATAAGTGTACATTTGCTCCAGAAAGCCCAATAAAGTGAGGGCTTGGCTTCCTACTTTATTTATCTCATCTTGGAGATTCCCATCAGCTGGTCCAGCTTGGGTATCAACCTGCCGTGAAATGACTGAGCCATCTGTCCCTCCCACTGGCCAAATATTGGGTATATATTTTTATGTCCACATACATTGTATATGTATATGTGTGTTTGTATCTGTATATAATCTCCTCCAAAGGTGACTGCATGGATATATATTCACATCGCACGCACATATGTAGGTGCATGCATGTTGTTTTTTAAAGAATGGATATTAGAACTTATGGAAGTGCTGAAACAGTGGTATTATAGTGATTCACCCAAGATGTACATTTATGGCCTTGTCTGTGGACTTGGGCGGGCTTCCCTGATGGTTCAGTGGTAAAGAATCTGCCTGCCAATGCAGGAGATGCGGGTTTGATCCCTGGGTTGGAAAGACTCCCCTGGAGAAGGAAATAGAAACCCACTCTAGTATTCTTGCCTGGGAGATCCCATGGACAGAGGAGCCTGGTGGGCTACAGTCCAAGGGATCACAAAAGAGTCAGACGTGACTTAGTGACTAAATAACAGTAATAGACTTGGGCAGGTGACTTTACCTCTCTGGGCCTCAGTTTGTTCTTCTGTAAAATGGACACACTGATGATACGCTTCACAAAGAATTGTTGTGAAGATTAAATTATGCACCACACATAAAGTCCTTACAATAAGGTCTGATACTTAGAGCTCCACAAAGATAGCAACTATTTCAGATGGTTTAATTGGATGCCTCCTACATGTCAAACAGCAGGTACGATGAGAAAGAAGATGGAGGCCCTGGCTTTGTTTTCCTTGTGTTAGAGTCAAGGAGACAGACACATAAAGAGCTAATAATAATAAAAGGCAGCTGATACATTTTAAGAGTCTTCTGAGTGCCAGCACCATTATAAGCTCTTGAGATGCACCAGTGAGCACAACAGATCCCCTTCTTTGTCTTCCAGGAGCTTATATTTTAGTAGGGAGTGATAGACATTCAATAAGAAAAATAAAGAGATAAAATATATACAGTATGTTGAAAGATAATATGGGTAATGGGGAAAGGAAGATTCAAAAAGGAAAGAGAATTCTCTAAGAGTCCCGTGGGTTGGATGGCAGGCTCTCCAACGATGTGTCTACCCACCTGTGAATGCGACCCTATTTAGAAACAGAGGTCTCTGCAGATGGAATTAAGTTAAGGGTCTTGAGATGAGATCATCCTGCGTCAGTCAGGTGGACCCTAAATCCAATAGCAAGTATCCTAGGAAGGGGAGGGGAGAGGATGCAGAGGGAAGATGCTCATGTGAAGAGGGGAGCACAGGGTGGAATGATGCAGCCACAAGTCAAGAGTCACCTGGGGCCACCAGAGACTGGAAGAGATGAGGAAGAATTCTCTCCCGGAGTCTTTGGAGGGAGTGCGACCCTGCTGATGCCTTAATTTCAGACTTCTGCCCTGCACAAATGTGGAAGAATAAATTTTGGGTTCTTTTAACTATATATTTTAAAAATTTTATCTATTTCTTTCTTTCTTTTTGGCCATTGCTGTGTGCGGGCTTCCTCTAGTTGTGGTAGACAGGGGCTACTCTCCAGTTGAGGTGCACAGGCTTTTCATTGTGATGGATTCTCTGGCTGCACAGCACGGGCTCTAGGGCCCAGGCTTCATTAGTTGTGGCTCCTGGGGTCTCCAGCAAGGGCTCAGCATTTGTAGCACACAGGCTTAGTTGCCCTGAGACACGTGAAATTGTCCCAGACCAGAGATCAAACTCATGTCCAGTGCATTGTCAGGAAGATTCTTAATCACTGGACCACCAGGGAAGTTCAGTTTTTTGTTGTTGTTGTTTGTTTGTTTTTTTTAAGCCAGGTAGTTGGTGGCCATTTGTTATAGGAGCCCTAGGAAATTAATATTTAGCAAAGTAAAAGGGCACAGCTCTTCACTGGGGAAGAAGTCAGGAGATCATTCCTGAGTCCTGCCTGCTTCCCCCTCAGCTTCCTGATTTAGAGACAAGCAGGAATCCTTCCTCCCATTGAACAGATGGGAAAGCTGAGAAAATGGGCACTTCATGATTTCCTCGAAGACCTCCTGGGAATTTGTAAACGGATTCAGAAATATAAGATAGATTAAGAACCAGAGTTAGGTCACTCAGTGGTAGCTTTGGGGAAAATCAGTTCCCTGTGTGAGTCTCAGTTGGCTCATCTGTAAAATGGAGCTCGTAACGCCTTATGTGTAGCATTCCTGACAAGTTACTGTGAGGATCTACTGAGCTAAGGTTTGTGTAGCTCCTGACACAGTATCCAGTATGTGACAAACACTCCGCACATGACACTTGAATTTATTTTTCAGACTCTTTGCCTTTTCAGACTCTGACAATGTATACATGAAGATGTGTGTGTGTGTATAGTCTTACCTAATGTTGCTTATGTTATACATACACATATAGATGTGTATACATATTGCATGTATGTGTAAGCATGTACATAGTCTCCTCCAAAGATGATTGTATACATGTGTACAGAAGCATGTACACACATATGTGTATATTCATGTGTGTATATCTATGTCTGTGTGTATGTTTTATGCATAATGGCAACCCACTCCAGTGTTCTTGCCTGGGAAATCCCATGGACAGAGGAGCCTACCAGGACAGAGGACTCTGTCCCATGGACAGAGGAGCCTAGCATGGACAGAGGAGCCTAGCAGCCTCTGTCCATGGGACAGAGGACTGCGGAGGACAGCCTCTGCAGTCCATGGGGTCGCAGAGTCAGACACGACTGAGCACAAATTACATGCACATGTAAAGGTGTATACATGTTGTATATGTATGTTTATATACACAGTCTCATCCAAAGGTGATATACATATATATATATGTATATAGGTATGTTCATGTGTGTGTGTCCATGTGTTTATGTGCCTGTATACTGTATACATGCAAGTGTGTATGTACATATACATGTACGCATATTGACCATGTGCATGTGGGTATGCGTGCGTATATACGTGTACCCATATATGTGTGCATACACACACACACACACACACACACAAGTGTTTCTCAAGCTGCCTTTCTGTCCAGGAGCAGTGAAGAGAAAACTTCCCAGGGCCACTCTGATTTCCAGCTTACCGGGCACAGCAGACGGCCCTTGGCATGTCGGCCCAGCTGTGGCCTCCCACCCAGCTGAACCCCAGGCTCACCAAAGGGAAGGCTGACTTAGGCATGTCTGACTCCCACATGAGGCAACAGAACAGTGAACAACTTTCGTGGAGAAGCCTGAGATAAAAATGGGTTAAAATATTTGATTTTTGCAATTCCATAACGTTACACTCAGCTTTCGGTCCTTTCCCTCCCTCACTCTCTCACCCTCTTTTCCTGCCTCTCGATGAAAAATCTGCTCAGACTTAATAGAATTACTCCCAGAGCCATCAATGCAAACGCTGTTTCGGGGCAATCTCATTCGAACAAATGTATTTTTATTTGAACAGTGTTACTTGAAAAATTAAATCGCGGTGTCTGTTCCCTTCCCCTCCCCCCAAACATCCACACAGCCCTCATGATGGGAAGGCGAGGAGAGCAGAGCTGAAGCTTTTTAAAATGAATTTGATCTGATTTAATGATTCCTCTGTGCATTAATTAACAGTGAAACCAGCCAATATGTTGTGTCAGTCACAGATGTATCCACGGGCATCCTTTGTTATTTTGGGAACCGACTGAATGTATTGCGGTTCGAGCTTATTGTCTTTGAAAAGTTCAGAGTGGGGTCAGAGAGGGGGCTGGTGGCGACGTGGGGTCTGGACACATTACACGTGTGTGCAGGTCTGTGCTCAAGTGAGCAAGGGAGTTGCCCAGAGCTCAGAGCTGAAGAGACAAGGGTGCGAGTTCTAGTCTGAACCCTCAGTAGCGGCTTGTTTGGGGGCTAAGTCCTGTCACCTCTTTCTGCCTCACTGTCCCCGCTCTGTAAATTGGAGATAGTAATTGTAACTCACGAGGAGCTTGCGAGAGTTAAAATGACTGTAGGTGCTAGGTGCAAAGTTTTGCCAGGGACTGGGAATAAAGATGGTGTCAGCTCCTGCATCTCAGAAGTCAGAGGTTGGTTTCCAGGGAAGGAATAGAGTAGGAAAAGGCTTCCCCTGCCAGTCTGTTCCAGAGGTTTGTACCTCAGTTGTGTTACAGAGTCAGGGCTGGCTTCACATGCTACTGTCACTTTAAAATTTGAATAACTTGGTGTGTTTCATTAAGTGAAGTCTTATGTGACAATGAGCAGAAGAAACAGGAATGATATTCCCATCATTTCTCGTTCTACATTTGTAGCATTTGCAATACCTGGGCCGGGTTTTTTACTGAAGTATATTTGATACATAATATTATGGGTTACAAATAGATAATATGGTAATTAATAATCTTTAAAGGTTATACTCCATTTATAGTTATGATAAAATATTTGCTACATTTCTTATGTTGTACAATATGTCCTTGTAGTTTATTTTATGCCTAATAGCTCAGTTCAGTTCAGTTCAGTCACTCAGTCGTGTCTGACTCTTTGCGACCCCATGAATCGCAGCACGCCAGGCCTCCTTGTCCATCACCAACTCCTGGAGTTTACTCAAACCCATGTCCATCGAGTCGGTGATGCCATCCAGCCATCTCATCCTCTGTCGTCCCCTTCTCCTCCTGCCCCCAAACCCTCCCAGCATCAGGGTCTTTCCCAATGAGTCAACTCTTCACATCAGGTGGCCAAAATATTGGAGTTTCAGCTTCAGCATCAGTCTTTCCAATGAACACCCAGGACTGATCTCCTTTAGGATGGACTGGTTGGATCTCCTTGCAGTCCAAGGGACTCTTAAGAGTCTTCTCCAACACCACAGTTCAAAAGCATCAATTCTTCGGTACTCAGCTTTCTTCACAGTCCAACTCTCACATCCATACATGGCCACTGGAAAAACCATAGCCTTGGCTAGATGGACCTTTGTTGGCAAAGTAATGTCTCTGCTTTTTAATATGCTATCTAGGCCTGATAGTTAGTACCTCTAAATCTCTTATGCCTATCTTGCCCCTCCCCTTTCCCTCTCCCACCTGGTAACCACTAGTATTCTCTCTATGTTTGTGAGTCTGCTTCCTTTTTTTCTTTATATCCACTGGTTTGTTATATTTTTTTAGATTCCGCATATGAGTGATGTCATACAGTATTTGTCTTTCTCTGACTTACTTCACTTAGCATAATTGGGCTGGGTTATTTTTTGAATAAGGGACCCCCCCTCCCATTTTCATTTTGCACTAGGCACTGCAAATTCTGCAGCCACTGCTGTACCGAGAAACCGCTCTTGGGTGCTATTCTATTTAAAGGAGCTGTGCTAATATTTAAAACTTGATTATAAAGAAGATGGGATCACTGCTGAGTGCCTGCTATTTGTTGACCCTCATACTTCGTAGGACATGTAGCATCTCAGTCAACCTCTGTTGGAAGTTTTCTCAAGTAGATATTTTCTTCTCATTTCATACATAAGGAAATGGAGGTTTGGAAGAATTCAGTCATGTGCTTAGGGTCACATAGCCAGGAAACGATGACTCCAGATGAAGCCCCTTGTCCATGCAGAAAACATGTGCCCACTCTTCTTTGGTCCTATCTCTTCTCCTTTCTTCCTTCATCCCTACTCCCTACTTCGCTCCTTCTCTTTCTCTCTCTTCCTTCCTCACACATGAAGTCTTCGAAGATTTCCCTTGGTAGATCTCAAGGGAAACAGAATGAAGTGACCATAGATATAACGATGAGTCAGTTAACACTTGAAACTCCTTTTTGGCAGACATCTACACGTGGGGGCGTTGAGATCTGAGCTAAGTGTCGGGTACCATGCATCAACCAAGAATTATGAAAGAACCAGGTTGGTGGATGAGCAGGAAACTGATGGGGTTAATGCCAAGAGATTCCCTAACTCTTCAAGCCATAAACAAGCGTTAAACAAAATTTTTTGTCCTCATGATTTCAAGTTGAGGCATTGCTTTCACTGAGTACCTTTTAAATACAGAAACTGAAACAATTTCCTTGAAAATGTACATAGAATTTAAACAGGTCTGTTGTTCGATCTTTTTGATCACTACAACAAATGCCACCTCTCTCTGTAAATATTGTGGAAAGCTCAGAGAGGATAGTTATCTGTCTACTGTCACACAGCTAGAAAGGGCAGACATGGAACTTCCTAGCCACGTCTTTGATAGTCCAGAGTCAGTGTTCTTAACCGCAACTCACTCTGAATTTCCTCTCTGAAGGAAACAAAGAATAGCTGTTCTCGAGGAAGAAGTAGGTGATGGCATTACCACTCCTCTGGGGAATAACCCTTCCTAACCAGCTAATTATTTTAATGGCAGAAACAACCGCTGTTCAACAGAATGTCTCCTCTGGTTGATGTATTCTTTATCTGTTTCCTCTCCCTTCCATGACTCTCTGGGCAACCTCCCCTGCTGCCTCATTTACTCAATAAAGTGGGCAAGTATGCCTCCCCGAAGTTTGTCTTCTGGTGAGTTCTGAGCATAACAAGAACAAAACTGATTGGATGTCCAACAGGTTTAGAGTTGAATCCTAGTGCTTCCCCTTACAAATTATGAGATCTTGAACAGTTTCTGATGCTGCTCTGAGCGTTGGATTCCTCACTTTTAGTAGCAATAGCGATATCTGTGCTGGATGCTGACATGTGCTGTCCCAGGTCTCACTTCGGGACCTGCTCCCTCGCTGTTAGAAGCGCTGTCATCGGCTAAACCTCAGCTGTCAATCTCTCTGGCAGCTGCCTCAGCTCGGAGAAGAGCTACCTCACCCAAGGATGTCCCATCTTCCCAGGGCAGGTGTGTCCTTCTCCCCAGTGGGAGAAGCTCTGGAGGGTTATCCTGGCTTTAGGCTCCCTGTGAGGCTGACTGAGAACTTCGTTCAGACTGTCAGCCCAACTTCTCTCTCTGCTGACTCCTGCATCCTTCCTGTCACCTCCCCAGGTGTTGATTCTTAGTCTGTGCGCTCAGTCGCTCAGTCGTGTCCTACTCTTTGCAACCCCATGGACTATAGCCCACCAGGATCCTCTGTCCATGGAATTTTCCAGGCAAGAACAGTGGAGTAGGTTGCCTTTTCCTACTCCAGGGGATCTTTCTGACCCAGGGTTTGAACCCACGTCTTCTGCATCTCCTGCATAGACAGGTGGATTCTTTACCACTGTGCCACCTCTGAAGCCTCTTCTTAAGTTTCTTGTTTGCTGATCTGCATCTCAGAGTCTGTTTCCTGGGGAATCTGAGCTGTGATGGAAGCCCCTTTAGAGTAAGTCCTAATGCCTTGTTAGCAAAATAAACAGTCATTAGCATCCTTCCATGTACTGGGTACCACACTATGCACAAACGTGTAAAAGGCAAATGTGTGGAAGTCCTTGAACAGGTGTCTTGAAGAAGCAAGAATGTAGTCATGGTCTCTTCAGGGAAACCTGTGCTCACAGACATTATACACAAGTTCACTGAATCTGAGTTCCCTTCCACCTTGTCTACACTGTTCAGCTTAGGAAGAACACAGTTCAGAGCCAGATGAGGGGGCAGAGGTTAATTTGTCCAGGGACACACAAGAATCAGTGCTGGTTGTGCAAAAAGGAGAACCAGGTCCTCTCATTTCCAGGCCTGTTCTAGTATGTGGTCCCCAAGCCCTTTCTAGGTTGAGACAACCAATCAACTTCTTTCCATGTCCTACCAGGGATGGCTGTGATGAAAATGATGTTTCAACATAGGTCTTGGTATTCTGGCAGTCAGTGACAGTGACTGAGGATGAATTTTGCCAAGGTATCACATCACCATCATCATCAACAGCAGCACCACCATCACCACTACCACCATCACCACCACCATCATCACCACCATCATCACCATCACTACCACCATCATCACCACCACCTTTGCCACCACCATCACCATCACTATCATCACCACCACTACCACCACCATCATCACCATCATCATTACCACCATCACTACCACCACCACCACCACCATCACTACCATCACTACCGTCATCACCATCACCACCACCATCATTGCCACCATCATTGCCACCATCATCACCACCACAATCACCATCACTACCACCACCACCACCATCACCACCACCACCACCATCACTACCATCACTACCATCATCACCATCACCACCACCATCATTGCCACCATCATTGCCACCATCATCACCACCATCACCATCACTACCACCATCATCACCACCACCACCACCATCATCACCACCACCACCACCATCACTACCATCACCACCATCACTACCATCATCACCATCACCACCACCATCATTGCCACCATCATCACCATCACTACCACCATCACCACCACCATCATCACCACCACCACCATCACTACCATCACCACCATCACTACCACCATCATCGCCACCATCATCACCATCACTACCACCATCACCACCACCATCATCACCACCACCACCAGCACTACCATCACCACCATCACTACCACCATCACCACCACCATCACCACCACCATCACTACCATCACCACCATCACTACCATCACCATCATCACTACCACCATCATCGCCACCATCATCACCACCATCATCACCATCACTACCACCATCATCACCATCACCATCACTACCATCATCATCAACATCACCATCCCTACCACCATCTTCACCACCGCCATCACTCTCACCATCATCATCATCACCAGGACACATTATTAGCATCATCATTATCACCATCAACATAATTATCACTAAGGTCACTGTTATCATCTCTACCATTTAAACACTTTAAGACATTATCTGATATAACCCTCCCAGCAATCTGTGGCACCATTAATACTATGGCCTACTGGCCAAACCCCAGTGATGCTTTTGTGAGTAGTTTTATTGGCGCTCTGTTGGAGCACACCCATTCTTTTACTTATGGTCTGCGGCTGCTTTCTGGTTCAGTGGGTCCAAGTTTAGTGATCAATACAATGGCAAAGCATAGACTCATTCTTAAAGCAATTGACCCCAGAACACATGCGTATAAACCCTGGGGTTCATCGGTGTGCAAAGAAATCCTTGCACAACTGTGCAATTACCTCTACAACGAGAGAGGGCCTGTCAGTCTTCAAGACTGGGTGTTATTAATACAAAAATGAACCAAGCCTCTATGCCCCTCCTCGTCCCCCCACACTGGGTCCAGTGACCACTTAACACATAACCCCCCTCCCCTCCCACAGCAGGGTCCCTGATCTCTCTCAGTTGGAGTGCTGTCAAGGAGTGGAAGACCATCCATCTTTATGGGAAGTTATCTCCCAGCAGGACACTGCCTCCCCAGCCGCTGAAGCAATAGGACCCTGACAGGCATGATGCATTGTCCACGGGTCACCGTCATGCTCCAGGGCCAGGCTCCTGTGTAGGGAGTTCTGAAATCCAGAGGAACCAGGATGAGGGAACACCAGGACGGGGGCCCGTGATGGCTTGTGGACAGGGCAGGAAGATGGAGGTAGCACAGGCTAGCAGAGGGCAGTCTTTCCTAATAATAAATAGTAATAATATAATATCAAGCTCAGGGTCCTTACTCTGGGCTCAACTTAGTTCTCAGTGTTGTGCATCTATTAACACGTTGGACTTTCCTGGTGGTCCAGTGGTTAAGACTCCACCTGCCAATGCAGGCAATGTGGGTTTCCTGGTCTGGGAAGATTCTGCGTGCCACAGAGCAACTAAGCCCATGTGCCACAGCTAGACAGTGGCCCCTGCTCACGGCAACCAGAGAAAGCCTGTGTGCAGCGACAAAGACCCAGTGCAGCCAAAGATAAACAAATATTTTTAAAAATTAAAAAAAAGAAACATGACCATGTTATCAGTCCATTTTATAGATGAGAAATAAGAGGTAAGTACTTTGTCCAAGGTCACACAGATAATAAGGAGAAAAGTCAAAACACAAGCCCGAGACGTGTTGCCCTGAACTTCTCCTGAGGGCTGCAGGTTCCTATTGGGATGAAAGTGAGCAAAGGACAGCAGGTAAAAAGCCACATGCCTACTTTACAACTGCGTTTTGTTCTGTCTTTTCTGGAAGGGTTTTTATGCCAACAAAAATCTGAAAGGAAGATCACACACCAGAAAGGGTTATGCCTGCTTGTGCATTCATTTATCCACAGATATGGAGTGAGTACTTCTGATTCACCCAGCACTCTGCTGTATTTACTGGGGAGATGAGGGGAAGCCTGAGTAAGTGTCCTGCTCCCAAAGGGCTGAAAACCTAACACTGCAAACAGACATCAGTGCAACGCTCAGTGTGTGACTGTGAATGTGACAAGACGGGAGGGCTTCAGCGCTCTGAGCACGTGCAAGGACAGAGGTGGGGGGGGCGGTGCCTGGGGCCCTCCCAACAGGAATGATACTTGCACTGAGATCCCAAAGAGGTAGAAGAGTGAACTCAGGGAGGGAAGAGCAACCAAAGAAGAAAGAAGGGTATGAGCAAAGTGCTGGGGCCTGGGGTCACATGGTATTCAAGGACCTGAAAGGCTGTCAGGATGCTTGGAATCCTGATAGCATGGAGGTTTAAGGCACAAGGTGAGGGCAGAGGGGTTGGCCGGACCCCCAAGACCTTGAAGGCTCTGAGAGGGGTCCTGAGAGGAACAAGGAGCCCTTGGAGGGTTTTAAGCTGACTGGTCCCAGGGTCAGAGCAGCAGAGTCCATTGGCTCGAAAGAGAAGCATTTGGTTTGGGTTTCGTAGTCCTGCACTGAGCAGCCACCATCCGCGGTCATTCCCACCAAGGAAATTCTGGACCGGAATCTGATCAGAATCAGAGACAGGCAGGGAGAAGTGGGCAGGCTGGCTGGGCACACGGCAGCAGACGACAGGGAAGAGAGCCAGGCATGGCAGAGAGAGGGCACCGGGGATGCTGGTCTCATCACTCCAGGCAGAGAGAAACCTCAAGACCCTCAAGCAGAGGCATGCAAACTCTTCTTACCCACCTGCCCCAGCCCTCTGCCCCCTGTCCCTGGAAGCTGAGCTGAAGCCAGGGGAGCCTTAAGGGCAAAAGCAAGACTGGCCACATTTCCTTAGGTGCTAGTTCAAGCCTGGAGGACAGAGGTTCCGTAAAGGAGGCAAAGAGAGTTCAGACAAGCCCCAAGGAGAAGGAACAGATGAACTCTCATTCCCCAAAACAAGCAGGCTGGTGGGGAAGAAGGGAGCCGGGTGAGGTTAGCAGCTGCATCCCCACCCTGACCCGATCATAGAATGTTCCCGTGTAAGCTGGGACAGCTGTTGAGTTTCTGCATAGGAGCTAACTGTAGCCTTTTACTGCAACCTTGATTTGGGGGGACCATGGAAGGGGGAGGGCTGAGGCTTCTCATTCATGAGCTGTCAGTACCAAAGGTCAAGAGAGCAAGTTTTACCCAGAGCGTCCTCCTGCCTCTCATCTCTGTGGTCCTTTCTTTCCTATGATAGAGTTTTGTTCTCCATTCACATATTAGGATCTGGGGCACAGAGAGGTTGCGTGACTTAATCTAAAGTAACACAACGAACAAAATAAAATGGGAAAAGGGGGGAAAGATCTTTTAAAGCAAAAATCAATGACAACCCTTTCTGCTTTCTTGGGGAGTGGTATTGTTTGGCAATTTGTCTCTTGGGATATGTAATATGTAACAGCAATTAATAATAATTGTTCTGCTTGCTACCGAGGTGTCACGAACCACACCAAGGCTTAATGACATAAAATGCCATTTTATTTATGTTCACTCATTCTGTGGGTCAGGAATTTGCACAGGGCAACCCTGCGTTGGGAGGATCCCCTGGAGAAGGAAATGGCAACCCACTCCAGCATTCTTGCTTGAAGAATCCCATGGACAGAGGAGCCCGGTGGGCCACAATCCATGGGGCCGCAAAGAGACACAACTGAGCGACTAAACAACAACAACATAGCGGGAACGGCTTGTCTCTGCCTGTGACGTCTGGGGCCTCAGCTGGAAGGTTTGACAACAGAAGTGGGGGATCCAGTGGCTAGGGGCTGGAATCACGGGGTGCTTTTACTCACATGTCTGACAATTGATACTGGCTGTTGGCTGGGACCACAACTGGGCTATAGGCCAGAACATCAACATGAGGCATCTCCTTGTGGGCTTTTGAGCTTCCTCACAATATGGCAGCTCATTCCAAGAATTAGTCATTTAAGAGAATAAGGAGAAATTGCATGATACTCTTATGAGCTAGCCTCAGAGGTCCCCAGGCATCACTTCTTCTACACTGTTGGTCAAAGAAGTCACAAGGGTTCACCAGCTTCAAAGAGATGTAGTCCCCACACTCAGTGGGAGGAGTATCAAGGTCACATTATGAGACAAACATAGGAGATTGGAGGTATTGTTGTGGCTATCTTTGAGAAATACAAAATGCCAAAGCAATCACCGCTAACACCTAAGTAACATCAGTCATAGTTCTAACCATTTAAATACATAAAATAAGCCTACCAGTTAGGTGCCATTATTTATCTGCATTTTATAGATCCATAAACTGAGGATATGCCATGTGTCTGTGATGGAGTGGATGATCCTTTGAAGAAGAGGAGGCCATACTATGAGAGATGAAGGGCAGTAGAGAGACAAATTGCTCTGCATCAGTGGTACCCAAATTTGGTCCTGAGACTCACAGCATCAGCATCCCCTGGGAACTTGTTGGAAATACAAATCCTCAGGCCCAACCCCAGACCTGCTGATCAAGAATCCTGGGGAGGATTCCCAGGGATCTGTGTCTTTGCAAGCCCTCCAGGTGATTCTGATTCTAATTCATGTTCAAGTTTAAAAGCCCCCTGCCCCACATAATAAAAGAAGGGGCTTTTGGTTCCTGCAGGTGGGCCAGAGACAGGAGGTGAGGTATCAAGATTGAAAAGATGAGAAGAGAGAAGAGGTTGCAAAGAAGAGGCCCTGAGGACATGGCTGGATGTAAGAGATAATGGAGAGAGAGTTAGAAAGAAGTTTCCTGGGGCAGGCATGTTGGTTACTGAGCTTCAGGTATTGCCTGTTTCAGGCTCTTAGGACTCTCAGTAAAGCCCTCCTACACTGAAAGCCAGCCGTGTTTCCAACCCCTCCCTTCCAGGCATACTCACCTTCTTTGTTTCTTTAACCAACTTCTCTTCCTCCTGACTCCAGCCACTAGCATTTGTCACATCCTCTACCTGGAAAACACTCTTCTCAACCCATGACCCTACTCTTGATCTAATTGAAGTCTATTCATTTTGCTCATTTCAGCCAAGATTCACTTTCTCAGGGGAGCCTTCTTGATCCTTGTGGACATTATCAGTTTTCCCTCTTATGCCCTCTCATAACTCTCTCTATATATACATATGTTTCCTGCTTGAGTTAGTTCTTACTTTGTGAGTAACAGAGACCCAAGTTAAGCCAGCTCAATCTAAAAAGATGCTATATTAGCTCATGTGACAGCTGAGTTCTAGAGATGAGGCTACCCACAGATCTTTAGAACTTGAAATCACTCTCATTCTCTCTCTGTGCCCAAATCTTGCTTTGGCTGATTTCTTATATGTTGACTCACATTTTTTTTCCTCCTGAAAAAAATGTTGCATATAAACTGGAGAGAGTATGTGTGCAGACGGACAGCTCCATCCAAATCCTTCCCATTTCCTTTTGGCCACAGCGTTTCCAAGAAGGAACTCCAGTCGGCTCTGTTTGGGTCATGTGCCCATCCCTTAGCCAATCAGTGGATCCAGAGGGGTAAACAACTATGATTGGCCAGAATGGGTCACATGTCCACCCTTGGGACCAAGGTTGTAAGTATGCCAGATATTACCATCAGGCCTAGCAGAAACCACATGGTATGGAGAAGGAGCAGCTCCCCAAAGAAAGTAGGGAGTTTTGGGTGGAAGGGGGAATAAGATAGTGAACAACAAAAAAAGAGCAGATATCCATGTCAGCAGCTATCGTATCTGTAATTATCTGCTTGAATGATTATTTATTTGACCATTTTCTTCCCTACCTATAATCCCACACAGAAGATCCGTTTTCAGGAGGAGGAAATGAGGTCATTATACAAGAGAACAGGAAAACCAAGGTGTGATGGATCAGGGAGAGGGAGAGATGTGTCAAGTCTCAGAAGTCCAAAGGCAAGTGCCCCACGCGGGAGAACCAGGAGGAAGCTGCAGGGACTGCCCAGCTTACCTCAAAAGTCAAAGGGCATCACTTTGCCATATTCTGTTCATTAGGAGCAAGTCACCAAGCCTGGCTCATATTCAAGTGAAAGGGAGTTAAGCTCCATCCTTTGATGAGAAGTGTGCCAAGGAATTTTCAAACATGTTTTAAAACCAGCACACTTCCTGTTGTCCTTTCCTCTGCCTGGGGCCGTGTTCTTATAGTCTTTCCAAGGCTGATGGACTTTTAGAACCAGCCAAGAGCATAGAATCCAAAGCAGCTGCAAGTCATTCTTGAGAATCTTGAGAAGCTTATGTATAGAAATACTAGGCTTCCCTGGTGACTCTGCCAGCAATGCAGGAGATTCGGGTTTGATCCCTGGGTCAGGGAGTTCCCCTGGAGAAGGGACTGGCCACCCACTCCAGTATTCTTGCCTGGAGTATCCCATGGACAGAGGAGCCTGGTAGGCTACAGTCCATGCGGTCTCAAAGAGTCAGGCACAACTGAGCAACGAACACTAACTATAGAAATACTGTCTCATTCTGACCAGGAGAGAGGGTGAACAGAAACAAGAGAAGAGGTCCCTGTAATTCTATCTGATTCTTTCTGAGAGAGGAAACAAAAGCAAGTGAGTGGCTACTTCTCCCATTTGTAGACACCATGACAACTGTCATTATCTGTCACTTCCAAACAGTTCTGGAAGTTGGGCAAGGTAATTGTCCCTACCACTCAGTGGAAGGAGGTACTGAGGTGTAGAGGGAGAGAATAAATTTATGTGATGGTGCATAATCAATGAATTCCAAATCCACAGCATTTTAATTTGGGGGGTAAGGGCTCCATCCTCTTATTTCAAGCCTTGTACTTCTCCATCCTCTGAACCGTTCATGTCTCTTAGTTCATAGGGAAGAAGTGGGTCCAACCAGTGAGGTTTACACCCATCTTAACTGCTCAATAAAACCTCATGAGACTTCCTCGAATCCAGAGAAGTTAAGTCCTGACACTTTAACAGCTCGTTGACGATACACAAACCAGATGGACCTGGGCCTTGAATCCATTTCGCACCATCAGGCAGCAATCATGCTATATAGGCTCTGCATGCTGGCCGGGCACAAAACCCTGCTCTTTGTTCTGTCTGCAGACACCCTGGGGCTGGGGTGGAGGGTACCTATTTCCTGTCTCGCATCTGTTCATAAATGTGCCACCAAAGAAGAGGGGCCATTGAGCTCACCCTCTGGACTTAAAGCACACTTTCAGCTCTTCATCAACTAAGACAGGTAAGATTTTAGGTAACTGCCACTCTCTGAAGAAATTGACTAGGATGTGAGGTCTCTTCAGGGGAAAAGTGTAGCCTTTGGTTTTTTGTTCTTTTTGGAGAGAAATGGTGTGGTTTAGATCATGGACTCCAGATTCATGAAGACCTTGGTTTGAACCCCAACTCTGCCACTCACTGTCAACTTAACCAGGGACAGATGAATTAGTCTCCAAGCCTCCCTACTTTCTTTGGTAAGATAGGGAGTGCACAAAGTTGTTACATCTAGGGGAATCATGAGCATAATGTGGCTGGCACATAATATGTGCACTGTGGTTGTATTTGAAGCTCCAAGGGCTCAGGAATACGGTGGAGGAAACAGCCAGTGGCCTTCTTTGAAATTCCATTCAGGAAGTATACAGCTCAGCACTTCCCTAAATTTTATGCATGGCACCCTGGTTTCAGAAGCTATTCTGTGAAGGAAAAATACATAGGAAAGGGTCTGTCTTCAGTTCAGTTGGGGAAATATTTGGTTAATATAAAAGTAAACAGGCTTTGGTTAGTTATATTTTCACTGCACAGCCTGTAATATGCTACTGCACTCTGTGGCCAGGGTGAGGGATATGTGATGGTGTGTGTAGACGGGGGAAGCAGGAAGGCTCCCAACATATTTGATCACAGAAGATTATAGAACAATACATGAGAGAAAGTTAGGTGAATGGCTGGATGGATAAGTGTATGTAACACGTGCATGAGGGGCAGGTGGGTGGATGGATGGATGGGTAGATAGATAGGTAGGTGATAGATAAATAGGCAGTTCGATGGATACATGGATGGATGGATACATGGATGGATGGATACATGGTTGGATAGACAGATAGATGCATGCATGCTCAGTCCTGTCTGACTCTTTGTGACCCCATGGACAAAGCCCACCAGGCTTCTGTGACCATAGGATTTTCCCAGGCAAGAATACCAGAGTGGGTTGCCATTTCCTTCTTCAGGGAATCTTCCCGACCCAGGGATCAAACCCACATCTCCTGCATCACAGGCTTTTTTTTTTTTTTTTTTTTACTGCTGAGCCACCAGGGATGCCTAGATAGATAGACAGATACCATTTCCCCCCTCAGAGCCTCCTTTGGTATGTTCAGGCCACTAGCATTTTCTGGAACACAATTTGAGAAAATCTGGTGTAAATGATGCTGCAAGATTCCTATAAAAAGTTAAAAGAGAATCAATGGAACAGAATAGAAAGCCCAGAGATAAATCCACGAACCTATGGACACCTTATCTTTGACAAAGGAGGCAAGGATATACAATGGAAAAAAGACAACCTCTTTAACAAGTGGTGCTGGGAAAACTGGTCAACCACTTGTAAAAGAATGAAACTAGAACACTTTCTAACACCATACACAAAAATAAACTCAAAATGGATTAAAGATCTAAATGTAAGACCAGAAACTATAAAACTCCTAGAGGAGAACATAGGCAAAACACTCTCCGACATAAATCACAGCAAGATCCTCTATGACCCACCTCCCAGAATATTGGAAATAAAAGCAAAACTAAACAAATGGGACCTAATGAAACTTAAAAGCTTTTGCACTACAAAGGAAACTATAAGTAAGGTGAAAAGACAGCCCTCAGATTGGGAGAAAATAATAGCAAATGAAGAAACAGACAAAGGATTAATCTCAAAAATATACAAGCAACTCCTGCAGCTCAATTCCAGAAAAATAAATGACCCAATCAAAAAATGGGCCAAAGAACTAAACAGACATTTCTCCAAAGAAGACATACAGATGGCTAGCAAACACATGAAAAGATGCTCAACATCACTCATTATTAGAGAAATGCAAATCAAAACCACAATGAGGTACCATTACACGCCAGTCAGGATGGCTGCTATCCAAAAGTCTACAAGCAATAAATGCTGGAGAGGGTGTGGAGAAAAGGGAACCCTCTTACACTGTTGGTGGGAATGCAAACTAGTACAGCCGCTATGGAAAACAGTGTGGAGATTTCTTAAAAAACTGGAAATAGAACTGCCATATGACCCAGCAATCCCACTTCTGGGCATACACACTGAGGAAACCAGATCTGAAAGAGACACGTGCACCCCAGTGTTCATCGCAGCACTGTTTATAATAGCCAGGACATGGAAGCAACCTAGATGCCCATCAGCAGATGAATGGATAAGGAAGCTGTCTGTGGTACATATACACCATGGAATATTACTCAGCCATTAAAAAGAATTCATTTGAACCAGTCCTAATGAGATGGATGAAACTGGAGCCCCTTATACAGAGTGAAGTAAGCCAGAAAGATAAAGAACATTACAGCATACTAACACATATATATGCAATTTAGAAAGATGGTAACAACAACCCTATATGCAAAACAGAAAAAGAGACACAGAAATACAGAACAGACTTTTGAACTCTGTGGGAGAATGTGAGGGTGGGATATTTCAAAAGAACAGCATGTATACTATCTATGGTGAAACAGATCACCAGCCCAGGTGGGATGCATGAGACAAGTGCTCGGGCCTGGTGCACTGGGAAGACCCAGAGGAATCGGGTGGAGAGGGAGGTGGGAGCGGGGATCGGGATGGGGAATACGTGTAAATCCATGGCTGATTCATGTCAATGTATGACAAAACCCACTGAAATGTTGTGAAGTGATTGGCCTCCAACTAATAAAAAAAAAATAAAAAAACTACAAAAAAAAAAAAAAGTTAAAAGAGAGTGATACAGATGCCCAAGTAAAGGGAGTCTCCTCTGTCCCGAAGAAGGGACATGTCTTTTATTTTGGCAAAAGGAGGAAATTTTAAAATTTTAGTTACGGTTGGTGGTAGGATCAAAGTGAGAAAGGAGGAAATTGACCCAGGAAGTCAGGGCTTTCGTTTCCTCCCTGAAGCATCATACAAGGTGGCCTCTGAGAGCAGGAGAGGAGGCGAGAGGGACCATGGAGCCAAGGAAGGCAATGGGGGATTGAGGCTCGGCGGAGCCAAGAAGAGGGCAAACACAATCCCTTGAGTTTTGAAGGAAAATGATCATCAGTTTTTACCAAGGGGTAGCCCTGGTTTTTTTAGTCCTCTGAGAGCTTATTCTGAAAGAACTTTATAGAATTAAGTGGTCTATGCTTTGCCCACCCGCAACAATGAAGACCTAGCGCGACTGAAAGAAAGAAAGATCCTTACACACACAGTGGAGCACCAGTGATTTACTACAGCATTGACAAAACTTGGGGAAAAAAACCTGAAAGTAAACCAGTTGAGGATTGGTTAAATAAATGATGGCATGTCTATATCATGAATATGAAGTTACTGTCTAAAAATAAAAATGAAATATACATACTGACATGGAAAGATGCCCATGATGTTAACAGGAAAAAATGCAAATATCAGAACAATGAGTGTAGCATGTACCTATTTTGAAAAATAAAAGTCATTCAAGGACTGCTGTGTGTATGTATATGTGTGAATGTACCCTCAAAAAAGACCATCAAGATTTACCCCAAATGTTGACAGAAGTTATCTGCAAAAATGGGAGTGAGGTTTGCAGAGAGAAGAAGACGGAAGTTTCCTTTTCTACTTCATTCTCATCTCAATCATTTGGATTTAAAAAAAAAAAAAATTATAGTGAACATAGAGTGGTTCTAGAATACAAAAAAAAAAAAAAAAAGAGCAAAACATGAAACCTGCTGTCAAAGGTGTGTTTTATCATCGCCGAGCATCTGGGAATGAGCTCGCAGGCAGACGAAGCCGGTGCCCGTCTCCCCAAAGGGGTCAAGGATCCACGCAGACGAGTCGGCAGGACCGAACTCTCGCAGACCAATAACTATCCATCTTGATCTCCGAGTCAGGAAGTCACTTCCACCACCTCTCTCAATAACTCATTCCAGGGCTTAATAACCTTTCCTTGCAGGAAGTTCTTCCTCTCATCACAGCTGAGTCCTTCCTGCTGCCCCGTCAGTCCTAATGGATGTGCCTCCTTTCCCTCCCCACTCTCTGGAGTCAGCAACAAGGACAGGATCCCGTGGATCTTCTGGAGTGTCCCCTCTGCATCATGCCCCAACGATGATCTTAGGACTTTGGCACAGCAGTGACCATAACCGTCTATGCTGACAGCCGAGACGGCCACAGCCTCTCTCTGCAGCCCAAGCGGTCCCCAGGGCCCTTTGGTCTGCCCATTCCCCGCCACTGGATGCTGCATTCTGCATAAACTCTGCCTCCCTGGCCTCTTTCCTGCCATATTTCATGCATCTCGATGGTCACTCAGGCCAAGATTTACGGAATTCATATCCTTTCGAGCTGGAGGAAAATGGGAAATGCAAGATTTACTATCCCCCTAGGAAAAGCTAGGAAGACATGGACCCAGGAGCTTGGGGGGTGGGGGGAGTGGGTGCAGGGATACAGAGGTGAGTTAAAGAGACAACCATTTATTTGGTCACAGCCTCATCCAGATGGGGCCTGGGAATCTGCCATTGCTGACAGCAAGCAAGTTTCTGCTTGAGTCTTTTCTCCTCTCACTGGCTTCTCTAGAGCGAGAGGCACAGGACTAAGCAACTGTAGGTGGCAAAAGACCAATAAGACAGGGCTCCTGCATTCCCCAAACTTGAGATTCCTGAAAGGGGATACACAGTTACATCAAAAACTCCAATCCAAAGCAAAGATGTTTTAATCTTCTCTTCAGGTAGTAATGAAACATACATATTTGGAAATTGGTAGCATCCTCACTTTGTGGCTTACTAGCAGAAATGTTTAAGCAAGTTACTTGAACCTGGCTGATTCCTACTTTCCTTATCTCTAAACTGGGATTGGTAACTGCACTTTCCCTATACTAACTGTGTGGGCAGATAAGGAAATGGAGCCCATGACGGGCTTTAGAACCATTGTCCAGGTGTCATTCATAGCACTGTGGCTCCCCAGCCATGTACCCTTAGGTAGACCAGTTGTGCCTTGGTGTTCACATGTGGACAGTGGGAATGGTACCAGCTTCACAGGGCTAATGTGAGTTAGAATAGGAAAGCGGCTTAGAACAGTGTCCGGATCATAATAAATATCCTACGGCTTGCAGTTAGGCTGAACACAGTGAAGATAAAACACGTGGAAGATAAATCTGAAAGTGTGAGACTTTCCCAGTGGCCCAGTGGTTAAGAATCTACCTGCCGATGCAGGGGACACGAGTCCGATCCCTGGTCCGGGAAGATTCCACGTGCCACAGGGCAGCTAAGCCCGTGCACCACCACGACTGAGCTTGTGCTCTAGAGCCTGCGAGCCACAACTACTGAGCCCGTGTGCCAAGAGCCCATGCTTTGCAATAAGAGAAGCCACTGCAGTGAGAAGCCCATGCACTGCAAGGAAGAGTAGCCCCTGCTCATGGCAACTAAGACTCAGCACAATCAAAAATTTAAAAAAAAAAAAAAAATCTGAAAGTGTGAAACAGCATCAGATCATTCCAACAACATCAAACCGGGAGTTAGATCGACATGGGTGAGTGGGTTAATAGCTCGGGCTCGTCTCCAAGTGGTGGTGCGTATAAAAATGGCATAAATATCCACTTCAATTCATTAACACGTGTGCACATTGCTGTGTATCATACATTATGTCTCCATGAAAAACAAAAACCTCTTTAATGAGATATTTTAAATAAAAACAAGAATGTGGTTATCAGGGAGCAAGCAGGGGGAGTATAAATTGGGAGACTGGGATTGACATATACACAGTCCTATAAATAAAATAGCTAACTAATAAGGACCTACTGTATAGCACAGGGAACTCTATTCAGTACACTCTAGAGGCCTATATAGGGAAAGAATCTAGAGTGGGTACATGTGTATGTATAATTTATTCACTTTGCCGTACACCTAAAACTAACACAACATTGTAAATAAACAATGTTGATTTACTCCAATAAAAATTAAAACTGACAATGAAAAAAGCAAAATGGATGGGAGAGGAAAACACAGGGAAAAAAAATTTTTTTTAATTTAAATAAAAATAAGAAGAGTGCAGGCTATGGAGTCAGATCATAGATGCATGACCAATCAACAATCTGACCATGGCTGAGTTACATAGTGTTAGTCACTCAGTCGTGTCCATCTCTTTGCGACCCCGTGGATTGTAGCCCACCAGGCTCCTCTGTTCATGGAATTCTCCCACCAAGAATACTGGAGTGGTTAGCCATTCCCTTCTCCAGGGGATCTTCCCGACCCAGGGATCGAACCTGGGTCTCCCACATTGCAGGCAGATTCTTTGCCATCTGAGCCACTAAGTTCTGCACTTCTTCATCTGAGCCTGTAAAACAGAAAGGAAGCTAACATCTACCTCACAGTAAGAATGTGTGTAAAGCTCTTCAAAGGGTGTCTGACAAATCCTATGCACTCAATATTATAATTTTATCAGTAAACACAAACTATATAAATAAGGAAATTGGGTCTCAGAGAGGGCAAGTCACACGCCCGTGGTCACACAGCAAGAGAGTAGCCGTGCCAGCCTTCAACCCAGGCTGAGGCTGATTTCCAAACCGGTGCTCTTCCAATTTGCCTCCGTACCTCTCAAGTGACTCCTGCCTTGTAAATTCACGTGTTGTGTACCCGCCACCCCCGCCCAGCAACCCAGGACTCACCCAAGTGCCTTGACCTCACCAGACATACAGAGGACTTTCAATAACTGCCTACTGCATGAATGAACAAATGTCACAGACCATCTGCTGAAGTCTCCCTGGGCAAATACATCTTTTTCAACTTTCTAACGACTTGAAGCGTCTTTCCTCCCCGGCTCCCTCGGGCCTCCTAAAACTTCGGGAGGAGGCAGCAGCCCTCGGAGCCTCGTCTCTGTCTCAGGGCCAACAATCAATGGGAGATTAACATCCATAAGTTACAAGACGCTGTGATGATTTTTACTATTCCACTTAAAGCCCCAGGATCCATAATGTTTTCTTGACGTGACCCCAAGACTGAGTCACTTCGTGGTCATGGGCTCCATCTTTGCACCTGGAAAGGAGCAGAGTAACACCTGCCTGGTCTCCCTTCCGGGGCATGGGAGGCAAAAAGGAGAAAGTTGGTTACAAGAGTAAGTCTATTATCAGAGAGCCATAGTTAAATCCCACATCTATCCATGATCTGCCTCTTGACCTTGAACTAGAGAACCTTCCAGAGTCTCCATTTCTGTACCTTAATAAGGTAAATATTAAGATGTTCATGTATATAATGTTTTTCTTATTGGAAGATAATTGCTTTGCAATGTTGTGTTGGTTTCTGCCATACAACAATGCAAATCAGCCATAACTATATATACATATATATATATATATATACCCCCTCCCTTTTCAGCCCGCCTCCCACCCACCGCAGCCCACCCCTCTAGGTCATCACATAGTGCAAGGCTGGGATCCCTGTGGCATACAGCAGCTTCCCACTAGCCAGCTATTTCACACGAGTGCTAAGCCGCTTCAGTCATGTCCGACTCTTTGCGACCCTCTGGACTGTATGTAGCTTGCCAGGCTCCTCTGTCCATAGGATTCCCCAGGCAAGAACACTGGAGTGCCATGCCCTCCTCCCAGAGGATCTTCCTGACCCAGGGATTGAACCCGTGTCTCTTTTGTCTCCTGCGCTGGCAGATGGATTCTTTACCATTAGTGTGTGTGGTAGTGTCTATATGTCAGAGCCACTCTCTCAATTGATCCCCCCCTCCCCTTCCCTTGCTGTGTGCGCAAGTCTGTTCTCCGTGCCTGCATTTCTATTCCTGCCCTGCAATACTGGCTTTATGGGCACTTGTGACAACTTAGGGCGCTTGAATATACATTATGTATTAAATAAATGGAAACTATTCCCACCCTTTATTCCAAGGCTTCATGGCTTTGAAAACCTCTTTTATTCACTCAGGAAAATAGAAGACTGGGCCTTCTTACCTGTGCACAACTGTAAGGCACATTTTGGTTTTGGAAACAATATGAGAAGTCGTGTGCCTTGGCATTAAGGAGAGGGAGTAGTGCTATTATCATGATCAACAGGAATGCACTTTGTCAACTACTAAAAAATACCAAGGAGGGCAAAGAAAGTAACCAAAATGGGAAGGTGCGCCTCTTCTCACATCTTTTATGAGTCCTGAAATGAAGGCTCAGAGAAGTCAATCATCTGCCTTATGTCACACAGCAAGTGACTCTCAAATCAAGTTTTATTATTATTATTATTATTTATTTTTTGTTTCATTTTGCTTTTCTTTGCTGCACTTTACTTGGATTGATTTAGTTACATTTTAGCTCCAAAGTGTAGCTCCAAAGAACAAAAAAAAGGCCATTGGAGATCTCCTGGCCCATCCCCCTCACTTACATGTGAAGGGGGGGACACCCAGAGAAGGTGAGCCATTAAAGAAATCCAGAGAGATTGTCCAGATTCAGCTGAGCATCCTTTCTGCTATACCATGATAGATTCACAAAAAAGGATTACCCATCACAGATGCTGGTCCGTCTAGAGCAGCTCCATCAGCAACAGGCCTTGAACAAAGGCCACCCAGAGAGTGGGGGGGGGGGGGGCCATTAATGGCCCCTGCTTTCCAGTTTGGTCATCTCACCACTACTAGCCATCATGGCCACACAGGAGTTCTTGCAAGGGTGGTGAAGGCATCCTCCCCAAAGGCAGAGGCTGCTGAAATGGAGTCGCCTCTCTTCGCCCCTCTTCCAAGGTTTGGCTGTGTTTACTCTGTTCACAAAGTGGCTTCCTGTTTCGAAGAGGAATGAGCTTTTTAAAGGGTTATAAATGTGACTCAAAAGGTTTTTTGGACATCAAATGGCTCATAAAAAAAGGAACTTTGAGACAATTTCAGCATAAATGAATGAAAAACATACGGTGTGTGCCTCTAACCCTTCTGTTGCACCAGAATGTTCTGGCAAGAGAGGAAAGGAGAAGTGGCCAGTGGTTTGGGTTTCACTGTATCTGGAACTTGAGTTTCCGAAGTCCGAAAATGTACTTTGTAATCGCAGACCAGAACATATTTGAGGAGAGAGTTCACCTCGTATTAAACTAGTTAAAAATAAAATTGAACTGAGGGAAAGTATTTCCACATTTTTAAAAGTCTGTTCTGTCTCAGTGATTTCATTTCTATCATAGATTTCCTTTTCTTTTTTCTTTCTGGTGTTTGACCATGCCTGTGGGCTTATGGATCTTTAGTTCCCCAACCAAGGATGGAACCCATGCCCCCTGCAGTGAAAGTGTGGAGTCTTAACCACTGGACTGCTTTGGAATTCCCTATCATACATTTCAACTCATTCTCCTAAAGCTGGTTGCTCAGTGTCAGCATCATTGACATTGAGGCAGATGATTCTTGGCAGTGGAGGCTGCCATATATAGCATCCTGAGCAGCAACTCTGGTCTCCACTCATTAGAAGCCCGGAGTGCCCTCCCCCAAACTGTGATGATCAAAAATGCCAAATGTCCCCTGGCAGGCAACTTGCTCCCCGTTCATTGAAAAACCATTGTCTAGAGACGTAATTCACTTACCTAGTGTGTTCCAGAGGCAATAATGTCAAAGTGAGGGTAGAAATCAGTGACTAGATGATCTTCAGGGAAAGGAAACAAAATTAAATTATAATAGGACAAGTAAAATACCTTTCGTGTATTTCCACGAAAGGTATATGCAAATTATCATTGGCCATATAATATCTTTTGCAGTAGGGTAATCCAGAAGGGCCACTTAGCCAAGCCACACAAATGTCTTCCTTCTTTCCTTCCCCCCTCCTTTCTTTCTCTTTCTTTTCTTTTGAGGGAAAAGTCCAAGTGTGTAAGAAAATTTCTGTCAAAACACTAACTGAACAATCTGACATTAAATCTCTCCCTGCTTCTTTGGTAATAGCAGGCCAAAAAGTAAAAACAACAACAACAACAAAAAAAAAGCACATCATTTGTCCTGGAGTTTTGCTATCTAATCTGGTAGCTGCTAGCTACATCTGGCTGTTTAAAATAATTAAATTTTTTAAAAACGTAGTTGCACTAGTCACATTTCAAGGGCCCAGAAGTCACACGTGACTAATGTCTACCATATTGGACAGCCCAGCCGTTGAACATTTTCATCATTGCAGAGAGTTCTACCGTTACCCAGAAATGTTATACTTCCAGGATTCTGATGTTAGATTGACAGTTGTAGAGCCCTTCTCTACAGGTCACCCTCCCATGTCTTGGTAAATGTGTGTGCGGTTGTAAGTGTGGTGCATATCATGTCTAAAAAATTTGGGTTAACAAACTTTAGAGCTTCTCCGTAGCGGTTCTGAACAGGCATGGCACCAGTACTCCGGGCCCTGAGTTGATTTATCTTGATGTTTGGTTGAATTCCTCACATTTTGGGTCTCTTTGGTAACCTTTTCACCCCGTTCTTTTTTAAGGTGGCTGGCTGGCTGTTATAATTCATCATGAACGCATCTCACTCTAGGCCTGGCTCCCCTGACAGAACGAACAGCCGGTTTCCAAGAGGTCAAAGACATTTTTCTCTCTTCGTCTTTCTCAGTTTCCAGCATAGATTTGTCACTCTGAGAAAGCATGAATTCTGGATTTGATGTACTTTAATTGATTTCACCCTCGACAAGTCAGACTGTCCATCAGCTTGCTCCTTGGGCTTCCCTGAACTTTGCTTAAGGCTAAGGCTTTCATCTGTCCCTGGACCCAAGCTGTCACCAAGCAATTTACTCCCCTTTCCAGCCCCCAGGAGCCATCTCATTTTCGTTCCTCTGACTCTCCTGGGGGAAGAGAAGGAGTTGAGGGAGAACACAGGGGAGAGATGGTAGATGAAAGAAAATTAGGACAGGATAAAAGAAAAAAGGATGTATGGGAAAATCCTCATCAACTGTCCCCTCTTCTGGTGAACTGGTCTGATTGCTTTGTCTGAATTGTTAACAGAGTGAAATCAGGGGTAGAATGAGTGTCTAGATGAATGGATGGATGAATAGAAGGATGTATGGATGGACAGACGAATGAATGAATGAATGGATGGACGTATGGATGCACGCTTTAACTGAAGGGCAGACAGAAAGCCACATGGATGAATGCATGAATAGATGAGAAAAATGGCAGGCACAGTCACTAATCACTGGATATATCCAATAGGTCCATTAGAACTTAAAATGTTTATGTATTATCTGGCATGTGCTAGAAACTCTGATATGTGTGTTCAAAGGGTGAGAAAACATACATAGTCCCTGTCACTGAAGAGCTCTCCCTCAGAAACGGATGAGGAACACATAACGATAAGAAGTTACAGGTTAGTCTGTATTAAGAGAGCTTCCAATACAATAAGAATAAAGGAAGAGGACTGAATTTTGGAGATGGCTCATTGAAGCTCAATAAATAATCAAATTAATAAATGCTGAAGTATTTTCTGGGAGCAGAAACCCAGAGAGCCTCTTCAGGGCTATTCCTAGGTCTAATTGTAAATTGTGTGGCTTGCCTCTCCCTGAATTCCCTGTTTCTTCTCCATCCACGCAGAGGGTATGGGTGTATGTTGGCCTAGCTCTTCTTAATGAATAAACATTAAGCTTTAAGGAATTGGCTTGTTCGATTACTTCTCCCAGGCATCTGTGTATTTTGAAAGAGGACTTAGATCATCAATGAAATAATTATTTGAGAGACCAGAACTGTACACTTAGTTTAGCCTTCAGTGTGGTTCTAGCAAACTAAAACTACGCGGTGACCTGAAAACAGCTGATAATTTGCCAGGTGATGTCTGGTGATGAGGCTGATAAACCAGGTAACCATCTGGAACTCCATGGTTAGTGATGTAAAGCAGTTACTTCAGCATAAATCTCCAGATGGACCAACTTGTTTTCTCACCCACAAAGCCTGGTATGTGATCGCTGGTCTGATTTCATGATAGAATGAATCACCACCACCCACTCCTGAAACCTGGGTGCTGTCCATGGTTCTAGATGATTTCAGGTGTGTTGTGGATTTCTACTCTGAAAACTACAACGAGGGCCAAACTTGACAGTGATCTCTTGCAAAAAGTTCTATTAAAGGGACAATTTTAGATTGACTGCCAAGAGTTCCATAAGGGATGATGACTTTGGGTGTGAAGATAAACTTGTTAAAGAGAAATGTAAGACTTGATGTAGTCCTGAATTCAAATCCCATCTTTTTAATATATTTATTTTTGACTGCTGGGTCTTCATTGCTGCTTGCAGGCTATCTCTAGTTTCAGAGAGCAGGGGCGACTCTCTAGTTGCAGTGCACAGGCTTCTCATTTTGGTGGCTCTCTCATTGCAGAACACAGGCTCTCTAGTTGCATGGGTTTCAGCAGTTGTGGTGCATGGGTTTAGTTGCCCCTGAGGCATGTTGGATCCTAGTTTCCAGACCAAGGATCAAACCCGTGTCCCTTACACTGGCAGGCAGATTCTTAAATCCCATCAAAGCCCATCTTTATCACCTCCCTGTGTCTTAGCTTTCTGTAGTCATAATTAACTGAAATAAAGAGAGGGAGCAGAAGATAGTGGATAAGACCAGGGACTGTGGCAATAGTCAGCATGGTTTTAAGCACCGAAGGCCACATTTAAGTTTGTGACTTTAGGAAATATACCCCATCCTGTTGTGTGTCACTTTCTTTAACAATAAATCAGTAGTGGTGATAATATCCCATATTCATAGGTTTATCAGATGAGGATGGAATAAGTATATTAGTTGCTCAGTCATGTCTGACTCTTTGCGACCCCATGGTCTATAGCCTACCAGGGTCCTCTGTCCATGGGATTCTCCAGGCAAGAATACTAGAGTAGGTTGCTATTCCCTCCTCTAGAGGATCTTCCCAACCCAGGATTGAACCTGGGTCTCCTGCATTGCAAGCAGATTCTTTACTATCTGATGTACAAGGAAGTCCTAAGCACATACTAAGTACTCATTAAATATTTCTTGTTCCATGGTGTATATGTACCACAGACAGCTTCCTTATCCATTCATCTGCTGATGGGCATCTAGGTTGCTTCCATGTCCTGGCTATTATAAACAGTGCTGCGATGAACACTGGGGTGCACGTGTCTCTTTCAGATCTGGTTTCCTCAGTGTGTATGCCCAGAAGTGGGATTGCTGGGTCATATGGCAGTTCTATTTCCAGTTTTTTAAGAAATCTCCACACTGTTTTCCATAGCGGCTGTACTAGTTTGCATTCCCACCAACAGTGTAAGAGGGTTCCCTTTTCTCCACACCCTCTCCAGCATTTATTGCTTGTAGACTTTTGGATAGCAGCCATCCTGACTGGCGTGTAATGGTACCTCATTGTGGTTTTGATTTGCATTTCTCTAATAATGAGTGATGTTGAGCATCTTTTCATGTGTTTGCTAGCCATCTGTATGTCTTCTTTGGAGAAATGTCTGTTTAGTTCTTTGGCCCATTTTTTGATTGGGTCATTTATTTTTCTGGAATTGAGCTGCAGGAGTTGCTTGTATATTTTTGAGATTAATCCTTTGTCTGTTTCTTCATTTGCTATTATTTTCTCCCAATCTGAGGGCTGTCTTTTCACCTTACTTATAGTTTCCTTTGTAGTGCAAAAGCTTTTAAGTTTCATTAGGTCCCATTTGTTTAGTTTTGCTTTTATTTCCAATATTCTGGGAGGTGGGTCATAGAGGATCTTGCTGTGATTTATGTCGGAGAGTGTTTTGCCTATGTTCTCCTCTAGGAGTTTTATAGTTTCTGGTCTTACATTTAGATCTTTAATCCATTTTGAGTTTATTTTTGTGTATGGTGTTAGAAAGTGTTCTAGTTTCATTCTTTTACAAGTGGTTGACCAGTTTTCCCAGCACCACTTGTTAAAGAGGTTGTCTTTTTTCCATTGTATATCCTTGCCTCCTTTGTCAAAGATAAGGTGTCCATAGGTTCGTGGATTTATCTCTGGGCTTTGTGGTACATATACACCATGGAATATTACTCAGCCATTAAAAAGAATTCATTTGAACCAGTCCTAATGAGATGGATGAAGCTGGAGCCCCTTATACAGAGTGAAGTAAGCCAAGAAGATAAAGAACATTACAGCATACTAACACATATATATGCAATTTAGAAAGATGGTAACAACAACCCTATATGCAAAACAGAAAAAGAGACACAGAAATACAGAACAGACTTTTGAATTCTGTGGGAGAATGTGAGGGTGGGATATTTCAAAAGAACAGCATGTATACTATCTATGGTGAAACAGATCACCAGCCCAGGTGGGATGCATGAGACAAGTGCTCGGGCCTGGTGCACTGGGAAGACCCAGAGGAATCGGGTGGAGAGGGAGGTGGGAGGAGGGATCGGGATGGGGAATACGTGTAAATCCATGGCTGATTCATATCAATGTATGGCAAAACCCACTGAAATGTTGTGAAGTAATTAGCCTCCAACTAATAAAAAAAAAGAAAAAAGAAAAAAAAAATATTTCTTGTTGTTTGCTGTTATAGGATTATGTCCACATCATGGGTTATCATGTGTCTGGACGCTTTACTATGAGGCTTGGCTTTATCAACAGCTTTTTCCTTTAGTTATTCCTTCATTTTTCCACTTAAGTCAGAACATATTCACCAAAGATATGGGCCTGCTCCTAAATTCTCCAAACAGCAGAGGCAAATATTGATCTGGGAGGACTCCTTGATAAATATCCACTAGATGAAAGAGTAGACTTTGTTAACTTTTAGGACTATTCCAACTTTATTTCCATAAAATTGAATTAAATCAAGCTGAACTGAGTTAAATTGAATGTGCTGAAAACACTTTAAACTACCTTTGGTTCTGTTAAATTTTTTTTTCTGCTTTTATCTGTTCTTGAGTTTTTCTTGTGGGTTCTACTTCTAATGAGAATTTTGAGAATTTTACAACTGAATATTACATGAAACATAAATGGAGTTTCCTCCACCTGGGCCTGAAACACAGCAGGTGTGTGGCATAAACATTCAGTGTAGACATGAACGGAGGATTTTAAATGACATTATAATTTCTACATCTATTTTTATTTCTTATCAATTTTCAGTTGCTGGGAGCAGGAGACCAGCGGTGGTGAGTAACTCAATAAAATTCTAAGTTGGCTTTTAGTAGGGGGTAGGGGAGCTAAATAACAATGCACCCCAAACCTTCCTTTATTGACTTCATTATTTCTTGAGCCTTCAATTCAGCGACTAATCCATCCCATTTATTTGCTTTAGCCTCAAAAAGCAGCCCCACGTTCCATAGGGACGAAGCTTTAGAATCTCGACAATGAATAGCTCTGACTAATTGATGTAACCAAGGTCTGTCTGTCCATCAGCAGCTCCATCTGTCTGCCTTTACTTAAAAAGGTGCTTCCTTCAACTCAGGCTTTTCCATGAAATGGTTCTACCTATTGGGAAATTAATTCTTGTTGAATATTTCCACCTTCATTCTTGTTTAAAGAAGAGAAAGTGGTCTCACTCAGACAACTTGAATAGAGATGTGCTTTAGCAAGATCCCATGAGCCCACCTTCTGCACCACAGCAAGGCATGCACTGTGTAACTTCCTGCATTGCTGAGTCTGCAAGCTGCTGGCATGGAAGTCACAGCCCAGGAGGAACTGTGGCACTTTTTAATGTGTCTTGATGTTGGGCTGCCTAGCTATTTTTTTTAAGCAGATTTATGCCTCATTTTAAAAATCCATTATGCTACATTATGGGCTTATTGTCAATCCAGATAATGGTGATCAATTTCAGCCTCCCAAAATCTGCATTTATAATTGTGTCATGTAATCAAAATTGTTTCTGCATGTCTCTGTCGAGACATTTATAAAATTATAAATAAGAATTATTGATATGTGTCACAAGATTCTTGATTATTTTGAATGTCTAATTTATACCAGCACACACTGTTTTTTTTTTTCTTTTTGTCTCTTCATAGACTGTAAGTCCATAAAGATAACTTTACCTTTCTTGATAGAAAATAATTTTGGGGTAACTATAAATTAATATGTTCATAACTGGTAGTGTTTATTATAAAATTTTGGCAATTGAAAGAACAAACTGAGAAAAAAATTAAAATCAATTCTAATCACATCCCTTAGAGATAGCCACTGTTATTTTGGTATATTTTATTTTTGTCAGTATGAGGGTATATGGTGTGTGTGTGTGTGTGTGTGTGTGAGTATGAGCCATTTGCAACAACTTGGATGGACTTTGAGGACACTATGCTAAGTGAAATAAGTCAGACAGAGAAAGACAGATACTGTGTTACCTCACTTATATACGGAATCTTTAAAAGTCAGGCTCAGATAAACAGAATAGAATGGTGGTTACCAGGGTGGTGGGGGGAGTGGGGAGATATTGAACAATGAACTTGTTCATTGTTCATACAACAAGTTCATACAACAAACTTCTAGCTGTAAAATTAACATGTTCTGGGGATCTAATGTATAGCATGGTGATTATAGCTAATAATACTGCTTTATATACTTGAAATTTGCTAAGAGAATAGCTCTTAAAAATGTTCTCACCACAAAAAAAGAAACGGTAATAATTCAACAGGATGGATGCGATAGCTCATGCAATGGTGGTCATCATTCTGCAATATATAAATGCATCAAATTAACACACTGTACACTTTCAACTTACACAGTGTTATATGTCAATTATATCTCAATAAAGGTGGGGGAAAAGTATCTTGGGTACAAGCAATGGAAGGCATAACACTGGAATGGTTTTTAATATTTATTTACTTACTTTATTTTTCATTTGGCTGCATTGGGTCTTAGTTGCAGCCTGCGGGATCCTTCATTGCAGAACACAGATTCTCTAGTTGTGGTGCGCAGGCTCAGAAGTTAGGCAGGATCTCAGTTCTCCAAGCAGGGATCAAACCCATGTCCTCTGCATTGCAAGGAGGCTTCTAAACCACTGGACCGCCAGGGAAGTCCACAACACTAGAATGTTTTAATTCCCATTGGTTACTCTGTAAATGTGTCCCATCAGTTGCTTACTGGGTGTTTACAATGAACCAGATCCTGTTATGGGTACTGAAGAAACAGCAATAAATAGGATAGTCAATGTAGCTGACATACAACTCAGGGAAGGAGATAGGGAACAAGTAAGAAGACAAGAAAATATCAGTTACTGGGACTTCCCCAGTGGTCCAATGGCTAGGACTCTGTGCTCCCAACACAGGGAGCCCGGGTTCCATTCCTGGTTAGGGAACTAGATCCCACATACCACAATGGAATGAAGATTGAAGATCCTACATGCTGGAAATAAGATCCAGCACAGACAATTAAATAAATATGTTTTAAATGAAAATATCAGCTACTAATATTTGTTAAGAAAATAAAAAGGGAGGTGGAATAGGCAGTGATGAGGTAATGTGACTGAGCAGCAAGGAAAATGTCTATGTTTCCTTGGAGCTGTGGTTCTCAGTGTTTATTGGGTCTCCATCACCTCCTTTGAGAATCCAGTGACTTCTCTATAGTGTCTCTCGCCCCCAAAATTGATACACACAAAGCTCACACACTGCTCAGATTTTCATGCGTTTCAGTATTAGGTATTCATCTAAGCCCTGTCTTTGATGGTCGCATTGTGGTAGACAAAGCACAAGTGAGAAATATGCAGTCTGTTGCTTTCGTCAGGATAACCAAAGCACATCACCTCTCTGATCTGGAAAAGCAATCGCCTGAACTCCCTGGAGTCGTTGCCAGCATCGTTAGACACAGGAGCAGTTTGCCCTGTTGTCTCTGGCAGAGGCTGCTGTGTTCTCCACTAGAATCCCCTTTGGCATAGTAGAAAGTTGTGGTTTGGAAGCCACCCCCTGAACAAACACTACAGTTCTCAGAAGACCTCTTCCCCGTGGGGCCGTCACGTGACTCATTCTTGCCAATGAAATGTGGGCAGAAATAATGTATCGCTATGTCGCTTCCAGACCAAGTCTTTTCAGAGTCCTTCTCCTTGCCGTGGTTTCATGTCTGCCAGCTGAACCTCTGGAGAGGCAACGTTACAAGATGGAAGACTCCAGAATTCCTGAGCCACTTCTTGAAGGAAAACCACCCACCAACCAGGGAGCTTCACATCAGTTGTGCGAGCAAAATATAAACTTACATCGTGGTAAGCCTTGGACATTTAGCAATGTTCTAAATCACCAGTGCCCAAAGGCTGGTGCCTGAACCAACAGAATCAACATCACCTGGGAATTTATAAGAAATGCAAATTCCCAGGGCCCACTTTTCAGAGGGACTAAAGCAGAAACTCTAGGGGTGGCATACAGCAATCATTGTTCTAATCAGCCTTCCAACTGATTCTGGGGACTCCCAGCTTTAGAATCTGGTTTCCTGGTTTTAGATTATGGCCCTGGCATTTACAAGCTATGTAACCATCTACACTAACTTCCCTAGCATCTCAGTATGATGCCAGTGTGGATGCCAAGGGGCAGATAACAAGAGCAGCTAACTCCTGGGCTGTGACATGAGTGTAAAGGAGACCATCTGATACATGGAGAGCTTAGAACAGCCTCGGATACAAGGTGAGCACTCAGAAAACTTTAACTATAATTAATACTTATCAAACTGAGAACCCAATCTTGGCCTCAAAGTCTGCACAGTGGATTTTTTATTTCTCCCTTCTGTTTAATGTGATTCCCTGACCTGCACAAGTCTCTGTACACAGCTGCTCTGCCAGGCACTCATTCCATCAGCAAATGATTCCTGGGGTCCACCCATGAGCTACGTAATCATGAGATAGATCTGAACCTGCAAGATAAAATAAGATAGACTGGGACTTCCCTGGTGGTCCAGTGGCTAAGACTCTGCACTCCCAATGCAGGGGACCTGCGTTCGGTCCCTATTCAGGGAACTAGATCCCACACGGCACAACAAAGATTCCATGTGCCATAACCAAGGCCCTGCACAGCCAAATAAATTTAAACAAACAAACCAAAAAAAAAAAAAAAAAGGAGACAGAACACCTGCCCAGTGACAGTCCACTGACCTGGCAGACGTCAGTGTGGCCAGACCATCAAGGACACTGAACAAGCAGGTGGCTGAGTTGAGCTCTGGGAAAGTGGAACCAACCAGTATTTCCACCTTAAGCAAACTTCTGGCTGATCTTTTTTTCCACCCTGGCAGAACGATGCCCTTGCTTTCTCAACAGCCACCCTGTGTGTGAACTAATTCTTTGAATCTATGTTCTCTAAAATATGAAGCTCGGTCATTAATCCAAAAGCTGTGGAAAGAGCTCTGATGCCAGGTGGAAGCATATTTTTTGAAAGGAGGGAGCACTTTGAAAACTAACCCGTCAGGGCAGTTAGTAAAATTTCCCAATGAACAATGCTTGGGCAAAGGGAGGGCTGGGTGCCTCTGCTTTGATTCTTGCTCAATTAAGATTGGTCACAGGACCAACAGTTTTGTTTCCTTGACCAAGTGGTACCCATCACCCCATTTTGAGGACTTGCACTTGCTCTTAAAGGAACCAAAGCAACAAGTTCCCCTCGCCCCGTTTTGAAGGCTGTTGATCAGCTTTCATTCTTAAAGCCCCAGCCTTTGTCAGCTTAGATTCTCCACCATTTGGTGGGCAAGAGGGAGTGTGCTCCAAGCAGCTTGCCAGCTTCTCCATCACAGCTGCAGCGCTCCACAGATACTTTGCTGAGGAAATGCAAGGAATTTTACAAGAATCACCCTAACCTCGCAGAATCTGTGAACTCGTGGCCCTCCTCTTCTTTCACAGGAGATCGAATTTCTCTCTGACTATCTTTGTCAGGGCACAAGGACAACCGACTGGCTTCTGAGACTCCTCTAGACTCTCAGATGTATACAGTAGGCAAGGGAAGACACACACACACACACACACACAGAAATCTGTGCCCATGGCAGACATCAATAATCAATCACAGAACACATGTTCCAAGTCAGAATCCATCCTCCCAGTTTGCCAATGTGCTCAAGACAACCAGCAGTAATAAATCTCAGGGGGCCCCTTGGACCTATTTGCCACTCTGATTTAAATTGGCCCCTTGGAGGCTTCCCTGGTGACTCAGTGGCAAAGAATCTGCCAGCCAATGCAAGAGACACGGTCTCCATCCCTGATCCAGCCCAATCCCATATGCCATGGAGCAACTAAGCCCATGTTCCACAACTACCGTGTAGTTGTGTCCCTGTACTCGAGAGCCTGGGAACTACAACCACTGAAGCCTGAGTGCCCTAGAGCCTGTGCTGCACAACAAGAGAAATCACTGCAATGAGAAGCCCAGGCATGAGCACCAAAACTGGAGTAGCCCCCGCTCACAGCGACTAGAGAAAGCCCACGTGCAGCAACGAAGACCCCAGCACAGCCAAAAATAAATAAAATTATTTCTTTAAAAGCATCCCCTTTACATAAAATAAAGCAAAAGCCTAGGGACTAGAAATGACCTACCAAATTTCAAATAGCATGCATGAGTCAGAGCTGAGGTCAGAACTCAAGCATGCCCAATCCCTAGTCCTATGCCCTTTTGTGGCAAGAGTTCATCATGTTCCTTGACATCTCTATAGATCCACCCCCACCTCTCCAGATTAAATTGGACTAAATAAATGACCCCTGTAATGTTCCAGTGGCTAACTTTCATCTCCTACCAGTATGCAAGATAAATGGTGTATTGGTCAGCTATTGCTATAGTAATGCTGCCTAACAAATAACTCTACAATCCAGTGGCTTAGAGCAATAGCATTTTTCTTACACTAATGGATGTGCAATCAACTGGGGTTAAGCTGGCATAGGCTTGGCTTGGCTGCATGGCTCCTTGTCTGCTCCACATGTGTTTATACCAGCTTACTGAATACAAAGGCAATGACTACTGAGTAGATGCTCTTCTCATGGTAGATTAAGAGAGCTCAAGAGTCAGGCCAATACATGCAAGCATGTTTAAGGACTCAGCTTACATCATTACCCCCCACCAACACTGGTGACCAAAACATGTCACGTAACCAAGCCCAAACTCAACAGCATGGGGGAAATGTTCTCCAACAACAGTGGGAGAGGGAGAGGAGTGAATTTTGCTGCACAATAAGATAAACTACAAAAAATTACTTTCAAAATTGTAAAGAAATCCTCCAGTGAAGGTTGGGATAAACAAAAGCCTTGTTTGACAGCGAGATTATACCAGGGTCTCACTAGAGAAAGTTGATAAGCTTCCATGCACCACCCTTAATCCCCAAGAAAGCTAAATCATGTATTGTGTTAATATTGGTTCACTGTTGGGATTTTATTTTTTTTCCTCTGATTCCCCTGCTTTAAGAAAAGCCTGATATGGAAATTGTCATCCAACAAAAGATAGACCATGAACATTTTAATGGCCAGACACTGAATTCCCTAAGAAAAATCTTTATCTTTCTTAATACTATTTTACTCTTGGAGTTTTTAAAAATATGGTGCTTCTGAAAGGAAACATTGAAAAAGTGTGGTGAAGAGTAAAACATTGGAGGGGGAGAGAGAGACAGCCAGCTTCAAAGTTAAATCCATCACTTCCTGGCCAGGTGACTGTGGGCATTTGTATAATCTTTCCAATCTTCAGTTTTCCACTTTGTAAAAACAAGCATAGTCATGTTTGTCTTCCAGGGTGCATATTAAGTAAGATAAAGTAAACAAAATGCCAAGCCAATGTTAGATAATCAACATACTGTGTTTTTTAAAAAAGATTCTCTTAAATTGCTGAATTTTCTTGATGCAATAGCCAATTATTGTTATTGTTTAGTTGTTAAGTCATGTCCAACTCTTTTGCGACCCCACAGACTATAGCCCACAAGGCTCCTCTGTCCATGGAATTTTCCAGGCAAGAATACTGGAGTGTGTTGCCATTTCTTCCTCCAGGGGATCTTCCCGACCCAGGGACTGGACCTGTGTCTCCTGCATTGGCAGCTGAATTCTTTACCACTAAGCCACTAGGGAAGCCCAGTAGCCAGTTGTGCTACTCATCAAATATTTCTAATGCTCTACTTTCTAGATACTTGGAAGAATTGTACATCTCTGCCCCTTCTGAAGTTAGGCATGGTCATGTGACTTGCTTTAACCAATGAAATATGAGCAGAGGGATACGTGTCACTTTGTCACTCAATATGTGTCACTTTGAAGCTCTGAGAGCTGTGATAAGTGAGTCTCCATGTTCATTTCCCACTGCTGTCGTAGCCATGGAAGCACGTCAAGGTAAACTCTCTGCTAGTCTGGATCTCTGAAAGATTTCAAGGAGTAGAATGCCTGCCCCCACCCCCAGGCCAACGTGCATCGTACATGAAGCATGAGAGAGAAATAAACTCTTGTTACATTAAGCCACTAAGGTTTGGAGCTTTGTAATTGCAGCATAACCTACCCCATACACTGCCTCCTACACTTGGGATTATTAAATATGATCTATTTACAGAAATATTATGGGGCCATCTTTTCAGCAAGATTTACCCTGCATATAATTCAGTTATGGGGCTTCCCAGGTGACTCAGTGGTAAAGAATATGCCTGCCAATGGAGGAAATGTAGGTTTAATCCCTAGGTCAGGAAGATCCCCTGGAGAAGGAAATAGCAACCCACTCCAGTATGCTTTCCTAGGTAATCCCATGGACAGAGGAGCCTGGTAGATTACAAAGAGTCAGACATGACTTAGTGACTAAACAACAACAACCCACTTATACCGGCCCATTTACCAGTACATCCCCATATCTGCAGTGTACTCCAATAACTCAAGAGACAAAATAAAAAGTGACCTGGGTGTCATAGAATGAGGGTTATGCATTTAATGTGGTTTAAAATGGCAACCATGTATTCATTTCTCATGATTCTATGAGAAGGCTGGATGGTCTTGCTGTTGTGAGCTGAGTTTGAGTGATTTAGGTTGCACTTGCTTTTGTGAATACAGTCAGTTGGGAGCTGGCTGGGGACTGGCTGATCTAGAATGGCCTCAGTTCACCTCCCTGTCTTTCTCACATGCTTCCAGCATGCTGCACCACGTTAGTTCACAAGGTGATGGCAGAGGTCCCAGGGTGAGCAAAGCAAGGTGAAATTAGCGCTTTTCAAAACTTGGCTTGTGTCACATCTGCTAAGGTCTCATTAGCCAAAGCAAATTACATGGCCAAGCCCAGGATCAAGGTGTAAAGCAAAAGGGCTTTATTCTAAATGGGAGAGGTGAAGACACCCAGGCAATAGACCTCCTCTACATCCCCTGATGGGTAAATAAGAAGTGGTGATGTCTATTATCTAGGCCTAAATAACTGCTGACCTACATGGGAGAAGCTGAACAATAGAGAAAAGTTACTTCTTAAGCAGCATGTTAGACAGCATCACCGACACAATGCACATGAATTTGAGCAAACTCCAGGAGCTAGCGAAGGACAGGGGAGCCTGGCGTGCTGCAGTCCATGAGGTCACAAAGAATTGGACACAACTTAGTGACTGAACAACCACAAAAGAGCAGCATGTGAGAGTAGGAGAAACAAGGGTTGTGACTTAAGAGACCTGACTTTTTTTTTAAGTATTTATTTGGTTGCACCAAGTCTTAGTTGTGGCATGTGGGATCTTTTTTGTGGCAGCATGCAAACTCTTAGTTGCAACATGTAGGGGGTCTTAGTTCCCTGACCAGGGGGTTGAACCTGGGTCCCCTGCATTGGGAGCTCGGAGTCTTAGCCACTGGTCCACTAGGCTTTTGAGTCCTGATTCTTCATTTTATGGGTTCTTGAAAGAACAGACTTCTTCTCCTTTCTGGCTTGCAGTTCCCTCCCTGGAAAATGATTTGGAGACAAAACGCTGGATGTGCAAAACTAGACACTCACAGGCCAGAGCAGACCTGCACATTGTTTGGCTTTCACAATATTCTAATGTAACATATCTTTGCATATTTTCACTTGGGATATTTCAGACAGAAATCTGGGTTTCTGATTTTCCTCAAAAGAGTTGGAAGACCCAGCAAAGTTGGGACAACACTCCAGGATGTCAACGACAGCTGTGATGGCTGTGAACCCTCAATGGGGACAATCGTTCTCTACTATCTGGTTTCCTATAGCTTGTCTCCCAGATGCCAAGCCTTGTCTTCCACTTGGCTGCACTCATCATGTACTGACATTCACCGTGGGTCCCTGGAGATATTTGGATTGGGGCCCCTGGATCAATTAATGTGGTGCTCAGACTCTTGTGAGTCTGGGATTTTCCCTGGGTCCTTCATTGTCCCAAATCACTTTAGAGCTTCCCCTTTCAACTCCCCGTGACATTAAGCCAGTGGACTTTGACCCTTAGGGAGACTCAAATCCTTTTGAAACTCTAATATCTGTGAGCCCTCTGGCCAGAAAAACGCCCACATGAGCACACGCATACACAGGGGTGGCACACACACCATGCACGCACACCCGCAGAGAGACACAATATCACGTACTTTTTGTCTGTGAACTTCAATTAGTTTACAGGCAGTGCAGTCTATCTGTCCTGCAGTCTATGGTAAACCCCAAGTTCTCCGTCAAAATCCTCCCACACAGCCTTGCCTAAACAGCTTTGACACCTAGGCAGGACTCCAGAAAACCTCCTCTTCTGTGAATTTCTTATAGTCAGAGGTCACCGTCTGGTCCCAGCTCCCTCCCTGACTCCCATTGATGCTTTCAAAGAGCAGAGAGAAAAACAAGCGAGCCACAGTCAAGTGACCCACGCTGAGAAAAGTGCAGGGGCCAGCGGGGCCCTGACCTTCCTGTGTAGGTAACAAATTGGATGCCATGTTTGCACCGGCCCTGGAGGGAGGGAAGGAAAGGGGGAAGCGGGGAGGAGGAGGGTACCGTGGGATGGAATTGGGGTTACAGGGGTCAGCAGCCTTTGCTTTAGGCATCCACACAACAAGTCCAGCCACCCCTTCTCAGGAAACAGCCACCGCTGCAGGGCACGGGGAGAGGAGCAGCTGGAGGTCAGCAGAGGCCAAAGCATGCACACACACAAGCGTGCGTTTGTGTCCTTGTGTGTGTGTGTCCATACCCGGCCATGGGCAGGGGGAGTCATTGAATAGCATTCTGTAAAGAGATCTCCAAGGATCCTCCGATCCAATGCCCACTGCTTAAACACACAAGGTGTAACATAATTATTATTTTTGCCTCCAGCAACACTCAGAGACAGTGTCATTTGACCTTCAGATGCACAGTTTCTGGAGTTAAGCTCCCTGGGCTCAAATGCTCCCTCTGCTACTTAACAACTGTGAGATTTTGGAAGATAATACAACCTTTAGGTGCCTCGGTTTCTATTTAGAAAGAAAGGAAGATGGTAGTAACGACTTCCTTGTGTATTTTTGAGAGCTATACAAATGAAAGTATATAAAACAGGTAGAAACATAAGCACAAACTTAATTATTCATTCAACAGACACACACAGAGGACCCTATACATGATGTATTAATTTTCTTGAACATCTACTTAAGGGCAAAGCAATGTTCATTCTGCATCCATTATATTATTTAATTCTCCCCCAAAGCCCTGGCAGGACAAACACATTTTATTGAAACTGTGGCATGGGAGCTTGGGTCTCTTGCCAAGGGTTAACCCAGTAACAAACGGTGGAATCTGCCATATCTGTTCATTCCAAAGCCCTGGTTCCTAATCAATTCATTATGGTCTCCAATTTGTCCTTGGATGTAAAACATCTAGGTCAATGTTTGATACCTGAATGGAAGAATGGATGAGTGTATGGATGGATGGATGAGTAAATGAATGAATGAATGGGTGGATGAATGACTGAGTGAATGTGTGGATGGATGAATGAATGAGTGAATGAATGACTCTGCCATGCTTCCTTCAACTTGTCTTTCCACTTTAACCTTCTATCCAGAGACACCCTGGAGTAGGAAATGGCAGCCCACTCCAGTATTCTTGCCTGGAAAATTCCATGGACAGAGGAGCCTGGCAGGCTGTAGCCCAGGGGGTCACAGAGAGTCAGACACGACTGAGGACACACCAGAGACACACCCCTTCTCTCCTTCCTATCGTTGCCTGGTCCTATCCCATCAGCCTCCATCCTCACCGCTCAACCACAGTCTATCTCTCCTCCTGGCTTCTCCAAAACAAGGCCCCAAATATTTCTCTGGCGCTGGAGGAAACTCATTCTTTCTGGTTTAATTCACCCCGTCTGGCCTTAATTGCTTTGCCCTGTTGTAAGAAGAGACCTCCCATGGCGACAACCCTGAGGATGGGCTGGGGGGTTGGGGGGGCCGCTGGAGGACTGGGGAGGAAGTCGGGGCAAGCTGTTGAGTGGGGAGTGGATTAGTCAGAGGCCAATGGGGCAACGGAAGTTGGGGTTCTCCGAGCGGGCGACTCCAGACCCGCCCCTGGTTGTGACGTTTACGATTGAATTTGGGCAGGAGCATGTGTCTGGGGGCTGTGTCGACCTCCCTCGCCTCTACCCTGAGTGTTTGGTCCTGCAGCTCATTAAGCAGTGACACTTAACACATCATCAAACTGCTTTACAGGCAAAGCCCACACAGCTCCTGGCCCCTGGAGTCCCCAGGTAGTGGGGACGATGACCTCCCAGCGACTGGAGCTGGGATGTGGCGGACACACAAGGTGATCAAAGCTCTCATGGGAAAACCAGAGCAAGAATTGGATTAGGGTGCCAGGACCCCTGACCTTCCACCCCCAGGACCGATTAAAAACGAAGGTGTGTAGAGAATAGGGGGTCTGGGGCTCGTGTCATGGGACAAACATGGCATCTGATGTCATGTGAACAAGGCTCAAATCCTGGATTTGTCACTTTGCAGCAGCTGTTGAACAGCGGCCAGGCTTTTAACTCCTCTGACCCTCTGCTTCCTCCGTGAGGCTAATAAGGTCCACCTCGGGGGGTTGTTGCTAGAAATATTGGGATAAGGCATATAAAGTGCTTAACAGAGGGCAGGCCATAAATAATGCTTATTTGAACTGTTTTGTTGTTATTTAATCACAAAGTCGTCTCCGACTCTTCTGCGACCCCACGAAGTGTAGCCCACAGGCTCCTCTGTCTATGGGATTTCCTAGGCAAGAATCCTGGAGGATTGCCGTTTCCTTCTCCAGGGGATCTTCCTGACCCGGGGATCGAACCTGCATCTCCTGCTTTGGCAGGCACGTTCCTTAACACTGAGCCACCAAGGAGCAAATGGTCCCATTGGATCAGGCTGACAATCCTTGGTTTCCTCCACTCAAGTTGTCTTCCAACATTACCGAACATCACAGTAAGAAATGTAACAAAGGTAAGAGTAGTAATAGCGATTGTCCACCATGAAGCAAGTGCTTTGCCTATGAGTGTTATCTTATTATAGTTTCACAACCCTCGGAGATATTTACAATAATGATTTTATAGATGTGGAGACTGAAGCTCAGAATGGACAGGACATTAGTCTCACAGGTCCTGGTGGCAGAGTTGAGATGTAAACCCAGATCCATAGAATCTGAGTCCTTGTTCTTTCCAGCACTGGGTAAGTCTTACGAGGACTATAAGGGACAGCCACAAGTGAACTTATCTGGTGCCTCTGCAGGGTGGGGGAGGGAGGGGACTGTGGTCCACATATTCTGCCCTGAGCTTTCAGAGAGGTCCATCTTAAGGATCTCTCATTTCCAGCCAGCCCTGGCCAAGAAGGGGCTGCTTTTACGGGTGATGTGTAGTAATGAGGCAGGGTTAAAACCTCATTAGGTCACAGTCCCCTTTTGCATTTCATGGATATTCAGTGACACAAGCAATACCAAACATGTGAATTCCTGGACCCTGCTTTCTGTGCGGGGTTGGAAGGAACACACCTCTAGTCGATTGATGGAAACACGTCCCTAAAATTTTACTTGGGGACATTGCTGGTGGTCCAGTGGCTGAGGCTCTGTGCTCCCTCCATGCAGCGGGCCTGGACTCACTCCCTGGTCAGGGAACTAGATCCTCCATGCCATAACTAAGGATCCTGCATGCAGCAACTAAAAAAGAAAAAAACAAAAAAACCCATGTACCACAACGAAGATTGAAGAGCCTGCATGCTGCAACTGAGCCCAGGCATAGCCAAATAAATAAATAATTTTTTTAAAGAGATACTCCACTAAAAAGCTAAAATAAAATTTTACATGATTTCAGAGGGCTTGTGGCCCTCTGAAACAAAGTCTACATCCACCAGATCAAAGGTCTGGCAGGATGTCCTGAGGTCAAAGAGAGTGAAGTAGGAAATGGGTAATGATTCAGAAAACAAGATGGTGAATTCCTTTGGGACCTGATGAGTGGAAAGTGCAGGTTACTATGTTGCATCTCACCAGGACAACATGCAGGTCCAAACTGCTAGCTTGGGAAGGAATTCGGGACTTCAAATTCAGAGTTCTTTATTTCTTCCTGTGTTTCTCTTTTCTTTTTTGCCTCTCAAAGATTTCTTGCATGCTTGATAAATGCCAGCCTCTGTGCTGGACGCCAAGGATATCAAAAAGAATAAGAGAATAAGAACACATGTACCCACAGTGGGAAGGCTGGGGAAACCCTGTGATGTAACATGTTAAATAATGTATCAGAGGACACCTGGGCAGCGATAGCAAGTCTAGTGATTTGAATGCATGCTAGAGGCTGCGTTAGTCATGAACGTGTGTACCACAACAGAGAAAATAAATTAACGCTGCAAAGGAGACCCGTGAATGACATTAATCTTCCTGTTTCCAGAAGCGGCGCTCCCCTACTTTCAGTCTGTGTGATTCTGATTAAGTCAATGTTTAAATCAAGAGAGAATATGCGATCCAAGACTGATCAGTCAGACACTCGGGTTCTTCCAAGGCCTGTGATTGCCTCAGGAAGGGTCATGTGACTTGAGTCAGAGCAACCAGAGTAGGTGAGATGGCGTTCTGGCACTTCTGTTTGAGCTTTTGTCAAAACAAACTCTTCTCTTTGAATGAGAGTGAGACAGGTGGGACTGGAGCTACCGGAGGATCTTGTGTTCATGGGGCGAGATGACGTCCGGGAACAGAGAGGCCCGAAGGAAGGCAAAGTGAATGACGGATGAGTCTATGTGAGACTGGGAATCCAGCCAAGACAGAAACCACAGCTAGCTCCTGTTTTAGTTATACGAACATAGAACTGCATATATATGTAAATATAAATATACAAACATACATATGAACATATTTATGTAGATATATATGTAAATATTGTTGTTTAATCCCTAAGTCATGTCCTACTCTTTGTGACCCCATACATTGTGGCCCACCAGGCTCCTCTGTCCATAGGGTTTTTCAGGTAAGAATACTGGAGTGGGTTGTCATTTCCCTCTCCAGGGGATCGAACCTGCATCTCCTGCATTGGCAGGTGGATTCTTTACCACTGAGCCACCAGGGAAGCTCATGCAAGGAGTGCATGCTAAGTGGCTTCAGTCGCGTCCAACTCTTTGCGACCCCATGGACTATAGCCCACCAGGCTCCTCTGTCCGTGGGATTTTTCAGGCAAGAATACTGGAGTGGCTAGGGAGGTGCTAAAAACAGGAAAAGATGCAAAGAAATGTGCAGTTTTTTCCTTCCCAGAAACGGACAATAGCAATTGATTAAATGAGCACAATCCCAAAATGCTCTTCTGGGCCCTGTAGAAAGTCAGTACCGTCTGTATAGGTATATACACACAAACACAGTTTTAATTAGATCTTCCGTCCCTTGTTATCCCACTATCCTGATGTGCTAGCTGCACAAGGTCAGTTTGTTTGTTTTTAATTTGACTGCACCGGTCTTACTTGCAGGGCATATGAGCTCCGTTGCATCATGTGGGATCTAGTTCCCTGACCGGGGATCAAACTCTGAGCCCCCTGCATTGGCAGTGAGGAGTCTTAGCCGTTGGACCACCACGGAAGTCCCCACAAAGTCAATTTGGAAGGCCATCTACTCAGAAGGAGATGCTCAGCAAAGAAGAGGAGGAGTTATTCCGGAGGAACACAGACGAGGGCTAACACTTGAAATCATGCTTGCACAAACATGCCATGAAAATAAAAAGGATTCCTTGATGTGGTGGAACGGGGGTCATTTACAACCAAATGATTCTAGTTAAAGACAGTATTGCAGTATCTTTGTGCAGGTGAAGACTCTGCTTGGGTGGGGGAGGGGGGCATGGGGTTCCAGGTAGATTAAATTAATTGTTAAAATACTTTATAAGTAACTAACCAAGCTGAGCCAATATGCACACATTCTAGAGCTGTTTTTGAAGTTGTCTGAGGGGAAAAAATGTTTTGTTTTTCCACTGAGGTGGCTAAATTATATACATTAAAAAAGCATATAGCTACTGGCAGGCAGCATACCATGACATGGGAAATCCCACCTAAGAATGGGGCTGATGTTGAGGAAACAAAAATCAGTAATGAAATGTTACAGACCAAGTCCAAATGATGCTGCTTTAGCCCCTGGATCTAACTATACCTGAAGCTACTGCAAGCTTGAACTTTTCAATCAACACAGTCAGTTAGTATTTACCCCTCCTTGACTGATGCTGTGGCTAGTGCATCTACATCTCCTTGGCAGTCACCTTTACATGTTGACAATTCTTTACAGAAAACAGCCTGCAACCCTCTGCCCAAAGGTGCCTCCCGCAGCCCCTGGCCACAGGAGCACCCTTGGCATCATGCAGAAAAAGCCAAGAATGCCAGGGAGTTAAAACTCCAATAGCAGGTCTCAACTAAGGACTGCAAGGATTGAATAAGTAATTTCCCCAGCTCCCTTGCTCCTCAGTTTGAAAAGATGTTGTATGATATCATCCAGAGTGTGGACCATATGAATTTAAGTTCCATCTGCCCACATTACAACTAGCTTGATAATAAACACCTTTAATCAATGGATGCATGTACTTATATGGCTGAGTCCCTTTGCTGTCCATCTGAAACTGTCACAGCATTGTTCATTGGCTATATTCCAATATAAAATAAAAAGGTGTAAAAAAAAAAAACCCTTATCATCTTCCTTCTCATCCCTCAATTCCCCACTATCTAACCACAGTTCCCTGGAATCATTTCCTAAATAAACTATTTGTACTCATCTCCTCGTCTCAAGATCTGCTTCAAAATAAGATCAATATACTTTGGACTGAATCCAAAATAAGACCCATACTCCCATTTTTTTCAGTCTTAGGCCAGTGTGAACTCTGGGTCTTTATCTCACACCCAGCAAAACCCTGGCTAATAGACCAGATTTTGAGAAGAATACCCTAAGCACTCGAACCATGCTCTGAGGATATTAACTTCAACAGCCTTATCATAAACAGAAACTTCTCCATCCACGCTTGATCCACAGAACTCAGCAGAGATACCACACTCTTCCTTGGGAAGAAGCGCTGAGGGGTTCGCAGAGAAAGGGGTGGAGCCTGCATCTGACCAATGGGTGTTGCTGGAGCCTACGGAGAGTGGAAACCTTGGATCTTGTGAAAGGTCCCATTTTCTTTCCTCATAAATGTTGCAGGCTCCCTGCTCCATATATTGCTGTTAATAAATTATACCCCACCCCTCTTTTAAGGTCCTTTTGTTATAACCCTGGCTCCCAGTTCCATTAACTCTCCATTACTTGAACACTTCATTATGACATTTTTTTGCAAGCTGAGAGCATGGCTCCTGACACCCTCAGCCAGGCAGGAGGCAGAGATCAAAATGGCCCATTAAGTTCCTGTGGCCACGGCACAATTTTTTTTTTTCCTAGAGTCTATTTTCTGCTGCTTTTAAAATAATGGACTCAAATGTTTCCCTTCTCTAGCAAATTCCCCAATAGCGTGCCAAGGACAGAGCCCAAGATGGAGAGGTTGGAGTGGTCTGAAATGCAAGTGTTTCTTCCTTCACATCCTTCCCCCGACCGCCCCCCCCCCCCCCCCAAACAGCGGAAGGTTTAATCCTTCTCAGGGTGCGACCATACTTTTGGGTCATTGACTGAAATGTGCAAACCAGGCAGTGATGATGAGTCATGCTTTAAAACTCCAAGGAACTGTTTCAAATGTCTGATTACAAAATGTTGAGGAGAAGGCTGGAGGCATTGTAAGGTCAAAAGGTAATTCCTCCAGGATCTTCCAAAGCCCAGGTTGTCCGGGGCTATGCTCCCAAAACACCATCTTCTATTTTTTTGTTCCTGGTAGTTTACTGGGGGAATGCAAGCCAAACCACAGGGAACAAAACAATCTGCAAGACATAGAAGGAAAGATAGCACATGGCATTTGCACATGCACACAAAATACACATAAGATAAACAGGCACATAAAAAAAAAAAAAAAGATAGGCACATACGTAGCTTGTATATATAGCTCTGTGTTTCATGTGCCTTACCTCATTTAATCTTCCTCTCAACCCTAGGAAATGGAAATTATTGTACCCATTTTTCAGAAGGAGAAATCAAGTCACAGAAGAAGTTACTCATCCAAGACCACACAGATGTTAAACGTTAGAGTCTGGGGGCAGCTTTGAGCAGCTTCTCAAGATCACGTGTTTAGAAACATATTGCTCCATTGTTTCTTAAATTTCCACTTAGGCAGAAACTGAAACACACATGTACTACACTCGTCATGCATTTTCACAAATATCATACACCCACGACCTTGTTGCCCACACATGATATCAGATGCACTCTCCCTTTAGCCCAGCTGTAATGCTCTCAACTTCAATAGCATAAGAATAAGTCATTTTATTGGGGCCTTGCCATTTACAAAGCACTTTCATATACATTAACTCATCAGCACTGAATTCGCTGACAGGGCCAAGACGAGAAATGGACGAGGGAAGTGTACTACATCATGGACCAAAATAATAATTTGACCCTTTAGATAGAGATTTCCATCCCAGGATAAATTACATCTTTTAGCCACATACGGGCAAGATCAATAGTCATATAATCTCCATCCTGGAAGGGATCTTAGAGAGGACAGTCTTAGTCTGCTAGGGCTGCCATAACAAAACGTCATCGATGAGTGCCTTAAACAACAGAAAAGTATGTCTTACTGTTGTTCTGGAGGCCAGAGGGCTGGGATCATGGTGGCAACTTGGTAGGGATCTGATGAGAATTTCCCTTCTGGTTTGTCCACAGCCACCTTCTGGTTATGTCCTACCATGGCAGAGAGAGAGAAAGAAAGGGCTCCAGCCTCTTCCTCTTCTTATAAGGAAACTTATAAGAAGTTTCCTTATGGAGACTTGTCATGGAGACTCCACCCTCGTGGCCTCCTTTGAACCTAACTACCTTCCAAGACCCTATCTCCAAACACCATGACATTGGGGGTTAGGAGCTCTAGGTGTCCTTTATCTGGGGGAAGGGAGGATACAATTCATCCCTGTAATGTGTTTCTTGATTGAGATGTAATTGCTTTGCAAAGCTGTGTTCATTTCTGCTATGTAAGGAAGTGAATCAGCTATGTGCGTGGTGTGTGCTCAGTCGTAACCAACTCTTTGTGACCCCATGGACTGTAGTCCACCAGGCTCCTTTGTCCATGGAATTCTCCAGGCAAGAATACTGAAGCGGGTTGCTATTCCCCTTCTCCATGGGATCTTCTCAACCCAGGGATCAAACCCGCTTCCCCTACATCGGCAGGCGGATTCTTTACCACTGCACCACCACCAGCTGTTTGTTTCCATATGGCCCCTCCCTCGTGAGCCCCCCTCCCCACATCCCGCCCCTCTAGGTCGTCACAGACCACCCAGCTGAGCTCCCTGTGCTCTACGGCAGCTTCCCACTAGCTGTTTTACACATGGTCGTGTATGTGTGTTAACCCTCATCTTCCAAGTCATCCCACCCTCCCTTTCCACCACCGTCCCTTCATCGTATCCACACGCCCGTCCTCTGGAGTTGCCATAGAGGCTGAAGTCAAAAAGAGAAAACTATCATATATTAATGCATATGTGTGGAATCTAGAAAAATGGTACAGGTGAACCCATAACATATTTAACCCATATTCAACCCATATCCCAACAGAGATACGAAGGGAGAGAGACAGTTGATTTCCCAACTCCAAAGAAATGAGGGTTTGATTTAAAAGACACGTCATTATAGCGGAATCACTTTGCTGCACACTTAAAGAAGAAAAAAAAAAACACTGTTGATCAACTAGACATCAATCCAAACTAATTTTTAAATTAGTACATAATACAATAAAAGAAGAAACGGAAGGAAAAATCGTACCACTGATTGGACTGGCCACTGTGTAATCAATTGACTAAAAAGTCACTGGATTCCTGCTTGCCCTACTTGATTGATAGTCAATGTCAACAGTCATAATTGTATTATAATACCAGCAATTCCCTCCTCCCAAGGTCCCCCTTGCCTGCAGACACACCCATGCCATTTTCTGCAAGCTTTCTTGAGAACTGGATTGGACAAACTAAACTGCCAGACTGAATGATCAGGGCTTAGCTATTTAGATGGTCAGAAATACAATTCATTTGGATACGTCTCTGTACCCATCACCAAACTTCAAGGCAGGCCACATTTATACACAGACCAAACTGACATGTCTTTGTCTGGCTATTGTGGGGTGATTTTTTTTTTTCTTGAACAAATTAGCGGTTGCTTTTGGTGCCTTTGATCAGCTTGCTTCTGATCTCATTATTACCCAAGCAACTGACCAATTTGGTTCATTCACACAAACACAGAGTTAAAAATAAGTCAACCACACCATCTGTGTGGTATTGTGTAGGCAAAAGGAAATAACAAAACCCTGAATTTTACATGTGGCTTCTTTTTTCTCTTCCCCTTCCCTGTCCCATCCAGTGGGGTAGATACAGCACAGAAGAACTGCCATTCTAGGTGGGGGAAGAAAAAGAAGAAACATATACACACCAAGTCCATCCTGTGATTTTTTTTTTTTAATTGATGTTTAGTTGCTTTACCAAGTTGTGTCAGTTTCTGCTCTACGGCAAGGTGAATCAGCCATCCGTATACATGTATCCCCTCTTTTTTGGATTTCCTTCCCATTTAGGTCACCGCAGAGTCCTGAGTAGAGCTCCCCGTGCTCTACGGCCTGTCCTCTTTATTTATCTGTTTTACACCTACTAGTGTAGCATGTATCAATCTCAATCTCTCAATTCATCCCAACCCCACTCCCCCCCACCCCAGTGTCCTTACACTCTTTCTCTACGTCTGTGTCTGTATTTCTGCTTTGCAGATAGGTTCATCTGTACCATTTTTCTAGATTCCACATATATGTGCTGCTATACGGTATTTGTTTCTCTCTTTCTGACTTAACTTCACTCTGTACGACGGTCTCTAGGTCCATCCACATCTCTGTGAACAGTGCGATTTCATTCTTTGTCTTTGCCCCCAGTAAGCAAAAGCCGGACACCTTAACGGCTCACAGCACAGTTCATACCAATGAGAACATGCCCCAAACCAGGTTGTTCTATCAGCCTGTGTCTGGGTGGAGGCGGGGGATTAAATTCTATTGAAATCAGTTTCTCTCCCAGGCTGGGCCCAGCTTCTGAATTCTAGGATCCCTCAAACCTCAAAAATGGAACTGCTTTCCTCTCAAGTCCCAGGGTGGCTGGATTCCAAGCCCCTTGCAGCCAAATCCTAAAACGTGGCTTCACTTTGGAGAATTCAGATGTGGCTTTGCTTTCAAGAGTCCAGCCCCCACGTAACGGGGATCTGGTGAATCACTTGGAAAATTGAAAATTGAAAGGTCTAAGAGGGCTGTGCATGGCAAACTGGCCCAAGTGGCTGGCCTGTCTATCCTGAGGGTGTCTGCCTGGCCTTCCAGATGCCTCATTTTAGGAAAACAGGCAATTGCCCATTTGGGGGAGCACTCAGAGGTCCTTTGTACTCCTTCCCTTTTGCGGCTGCAACCTTGAGACGAGGCCACAGCTGTTTATGTGCTTAACTTGACTTGGGATTTTTTTTTTTTTTTCCTGAGGCCCTAAGCCTTGCTTGGCCCAACAAGGTGTGGGAACCACTTCAAACATCCCAGTGTCTCTCTGCCCACGTGCCAGATACCCACTGTGATCGTCCAGAACACCCAGGAAATTAGAAGACTGGCTGAGAAACCAGGGGCACCAAGGTTTACTAAAGATAAAATTAAATTAAAAATTCCGGCGATGACTTTGAAAAACAGCTGCGGGCTTCCTGATCAAAATGTAGCCTTCTGCGGTTATTTTGCAGGCCAGGCTAGCTGCCAAAGGCTGTGATGAATTCTCGGCTCCATATGGTGTGTCCCATATAACAGAGATCTGGCACCAGTGAATCCCAAAGTCTAACCTGCAGTTCCAAGGCCCTCCCTCCCAGAGACGTGGGTTTGTAAGGGCTGAATTCCAAGATCATCTTAGACCTAGGTTCTTTCCTCCATTTAGAAGGAAGACCCACACGCAGACCTGTCCCTTCTACTGGGGCCTATTGAAAGGTCCTGGGCTTTGGAGACACGAGTTACTGAGTTCAAATTCTCACTCACTTACTGGCAAAGCATATTTGAATATGAAATTGAACTTCTCTGGAACTTGTGGTCACCAGGGGGGCGGATGAGGGGAAGGGATAGTTAGGGAGTTTGGGGTGGACATGTACACACTGCTATATTTAAAAAGGATAACCAACAAGGACCTACTGTATAGCACAGGGAACTCTGTTCAATGTCACGTGGCAGCCTGGCTGAGAGGGGAGTTTGGGGGAGAATGGATACATGTGTAAGTATGGCTGAGTCCCTTTGAGCTCCACCTGAAACTATCACAACACTGTTAATCAGCTATACTCCAACATAAAATAAAAAGTTAAAAAGTGATCCACATTAAAAAAAAATCTTTAAAACAAACAAACCAAAAAGAACCTTTCCAGATGAAACCTTGTCATCATAGAACAGTGACAAGCAGTCCTATTGTACTCTATCCATTTCCTGACCCACAGAATCCATGGGTATAAAAAAGCAGTTCTTATTTGGGACTGTTAAGTTCAGGGTGTTTTATTAAATGGAATACCAACCACCATTGTCATTATCATCATGGCTTTTTGTTCTGGGCACCACTCAGTAGAGAGGTCCATTTGGTGGATTCTTGCATATCAAGGGCTTCCCTGGTGGCTCAGTGGTAAAGAATCTGCCCGCAGCGCAGGAGACCTCGGTTCAAACCCTGGGTTGGGAAGATCCCCCGGAGGAGGGCATGGCAACCCATTCTAGTACTCTTGCCTGGAGAACCCCATGGACAGAGGAGTCTGGCAAGTAGTCGCACCACAATACAGCATCCAATCCGAAAATAAGAACTCTCAGGCAAACACCAAGTATTTCTTTACCCATATGCACACATCCGCAGAGCCTGGAAACAACTGATAAAAATGGTAAGCAACGGCATTGCAGCCGCCGACAAGTTCTTGCAGGGTTTTGTAAAATAAACTATTAGTATAATAACCGATTTTATAGTTATCTGTGGCATATAATTATGACCCATATATGTGTCAGCAGCTTATTGCTGGAACTTACTTCTCCATTAACATGAATGCTGTGGATTTTGTATTCGTTCTAATGGGGATGAATGGCTACTTCTAAGGACTTTCCATCTACAAAAGGGTATGTGAGACCGATTTTGTTTGTATGTCAAGGAACAACAGTATTAAGCCATGAAGGTGATGCAGGTTCTTGTACAGTCTGAGTGCGTGGCAGGTACTCAATGTGTGGTTGTCACCCAGACGTGATGCTCGGATCTCCCTTCGAGGAAGAGTTTATCACTCAGCTGCGAGGGGTGCCATTAGCAAACAGACTCCAGCTGCAGGGCCCTTGGGATCCAGGTAACCTTTCAAGTCAAAGCCACATTTTTTTTTTTATGGTGCATCCTTGTGTATCAAGTAGTTGTCAGTGAGGAGAGATGGGAGGAAGGGAGTTAAGGAGTTTGAGAAGGTCATGTACACTCTGCTATGTTTAAAACGGATAACCAGCAAGGTCCTACTGTGTAACACAGGGAACTCTGCTCAATGTTACGTGGCAGCCCAGATGGGAGGGGAGTTTGGGGGAGAGTGGATACACATATATGTATGGTTGAGTCCCTTCACTGGTCACCTGAAATATCACAACATTGTTAATCGGCTATACTCCAGTATAAAATAAGTTTAAAAAAATAAATCTACAGAAAACACCACATCCTTTCTGGGAAGCCCTCATCCAAACCAGGCAGGGCCTGGCCATTTCTGCCTAGCACAGGACCCCCTCTAACAGACGATCTTTGCTCTAGACCTCCCCATCCAGTGAGCTGAGGCTCTCTCTGACCTTCCCTGTGGTCTGAAGCTCTTCCTACCTAATCCTGCTTCTCCCCCCCTTCATCGTTCACAGGCATTACTCTCCAATAAATCTCTCACGTTTCTCCCCCCATCTTAGCATCTGCTTTCCATAACTCCGCTGACACAAGCAGGGTGCTCATCAAATTGAAATTGATTACACAGGATAAATAGCTATGGGGGAAGACAAAGCTTTGATGGAGAAAAGAATCAAATGATTTGGTTTTGTCCAGATCTGTGGAGTACATACTGGAAGCTTCCCTGATGGCCCACTAGTAAAGAACCCGCCTGCCAATGCATGAGACACAGGAGATGCAGGTTAGATCCCTGGGTCGGGAAGATCTCCTGGAGGAGGAACTGGTGACCCACTCCAGTATTCTTGCCTAAAAAAACCCTTGGACAGAGGAGCCTGGTGGGCTACAGCCCAAAGGGTCACAAAGAGTGGATATGACTGAGCAAAAGCATGATATGTATGATACAGGTATATATTGCTGGTGGGTAGAGTTAGATGTCCTATGTCTTCTAAAATAACCATCTGTGTTACATTTGGGATGTTGACATGGTTACTGGGCTGCTCCTCAGCATCTATTAACATCTATAAAATGATATTGTAAGAGAAGACTCCTGGGAAAAGAGGGAGTAAGACTCTGTAACAGTCACTGTTAGTGGCCGGCCCGCCATTCATTTCTCCCATCCTTCTTCCTAATAGGATCTCAGTTTATCCATGGGTCCATCACTCCTCCACGCAGCTCATATTCCTCAAGGGATGTCAACACCATCCCCAGCTCCGGGACTCAGTCCTAAGGGTAACTTGGTTCTGCTCTGAGTGATTGCATCAGGAATAATTATTTGATCCATTCTAGACAATGGGATGCAAGAAGAGGTGGCCTTGGTGGCTTCTAGGGACGTTCACTTTTCTAGACTTTTCAGAAGAACCCACTCTTATTCCTCTGAGTAAGGACCAGTAAGGACCATGTGTAGACATGAGACGTGGGGCAACCACTTTCCTGACAGCTGAGAATAATGCTGGTTCATGGAGAAGAACAAAACTGAAGCCACTCAGAAAAGTAAAACCAGAGATATTGCTCCAGAACTTCAGGAGTGGATGCCTTTCACTACGTGTGCACAGAAGGAAAGCAAACCCTTTTCGCTCTTCCTAAAAAACTCAGCCCTCCACATCAGGCTCCATCATGAGAAGCCAGAATAAAGGAAGAGGAGCAGGAAAAGGAAGACAGAGAGGAGAAAAAAGAGGAGGAGAAGAAGGGGGAGAGAGAAAAAAAAGAAGAGATGCTGATATATTTGTTTTTGTTTTTCCTCACAAAATAATCTTCATTGAAGAAATCAGAACCAAATTAGGGACACAGTATGATTACGACTGGGCTTCCCAGTTGTGGCTCAGATGGTAAAGAATCTGCCTGCAATGCAGGAGACCTGGGTTCACGTGATAACTACATCTATGTATACACACAGAGACAGCTCAGAGCACAGTGGGAGAAATGCCATTTCCTTTTTAATTTTATTTTTTATTGAAGTATAGTGTAAAAAAAAAAATACATGAGGTATCACCTCACTCCAGTCAGAATGGCCATCATCAAAAAGTCTACAAATATAAAGCCTTGCCATATGATCCAGCAATCCCATTCCTGGGCATACACTTAAACAAAACTATAATTCAAGAAGATTCATGCAGCCCTGTGTTCAGAGCGGCACTACCCACAATAGCCAAGACATGGGAACAACCTAAATGCCCATCGACAGGTAAATGGATAAAGAAGATGTGGTACATACATACAGTGGAATTCTCAGTTCAGTTCAGTTGTGTCCGACTCTTTGCAACCCCATGGACTGCAGCACGCCAGGCTTCCCTGTCCATCACCAACTCCCAGAGCTTGCTCAAACTCAGGTCCATCAAGATGGTGATACCATCCAACCATCTCATCCTCTGTTGTCCCCTTCTCCTCCTGCCTTCAATCTTTCCCAGCATCAGGGTCTTTTCAAATGAGTCAGTTCTTCACATCCAGTGGCCAAAGTATTGGAGTTTCAGCTTCACCATCAGTCCTTCTAATGAATATTCAAGATTGATTTCCTTTAGAATTGACTGGTTTGATCTCCTTGCAGTCCAAGGGACTCTCAAGAGTGTTCTCCAACACCCAGTTCAAAAGCATCAATTCTTTGGTGCTCAGCTTTCTTTATGGTACAACTCTCATACCTATACATGACTACTGGAAAAATACCATATGATAACACACATGTAAAAGTTGATGTGGTTTTGAGCCAGACAACAAATCAGAAATTCAGCCTGGAGAACTGGACTCCTTTTGTGCCAAAAAGGTCCTGCATTTCATTCCTCTTGGACTAGTGTTTCTTTACTGAATGCCCCATGTTCTTTTTTTTTTTTTTTTTCCTGAGAGTAATCATGCTGACCTCTCTGTTGGAGCAGCTCTGAGAATGCTGTGCAAGTACCATGTACTTCTTGAGGGCTAGGAAGGTCTTGATGCCCATTTTGACTGCTGAAGTCTTTTTTTTTTCCTTGATATTTATTTATTTGGGTGCACCAGGCCTTAGTTGCAGTATGCAGGATATTTCATTCTGAGGTGCCGGCTCCTCTTCTAATTATGGCACTCCAGCTTGGTTGCCCCAAGCACGTGGGATCTTAGTTCACCAACCAGGGATTGAACCCACATCTGCTGCATTGGAAGGCGGGTTCTTAACCACTGGGCCACCAGGAAAGTTCCACTGTCGTGAAGTATTGAAGTGGATCTTTAGTAATCATTTGGTAAATGAATGAATGAATGAGAATGTAAAGCTTTCTGCCAGCCATGAAAGAGTCTTTAGCTGTTCAACAGCAGTCTAGCAATTAGGGATCTTTGCAAGGCCTGCTTGTTGCAAAATCCACATCTTAACCACAAAGAAGGAGGCCTGGGAGTTATTAGAGAGTGACTTGTTTGTTTGTTTTGCAAATGAAAATCAGAGTGTAGGAAGCTCTCTGCAGTCAGCTGCAGGGTTCAGAGTTAACCCCTTCAGCGTCATGGGATCCAGCATCTGCTCTTCAGAATCACAACCGTGAGGGGGATGCACCCCAAGCCCTGGGAGAATAGAGAGATTGAAGTTTCCGGAGACTTGGCTATGCCTCTAAGTAGCCCCCAGATTTTCAGAAAAATCCCTTAATTTCTCTGCAGGTTAGTTTCTCCACCTTAAGATCAGAGGATCAAGTCCCTTATGCCCCAAGCACCTCTCATTCTCCCTATCCCAATGCCAAAATCAATTTGTGCCTCTGGTAGAAGTTCTTCTGGCTCAGAGTGAGGATGGGGGTGACGCCTGTTTAGGGTGTCTGTCCCCCACAAGAGGTTTCCCCTTACATCTAATCCTAATCCTAATATTGATGCTAACAGTAATAACTGTTCATTGAACGTGTACTGTGAGCCAGGCACGACTTCAGAACTCGACCTAAATTCTGTTATAATCCTCCCTATAGCCCTGGCTCAGAAGGTTAAGAGTCTCCCTGCAATGCAGGAGACTTGGATTCGATCCCTGTGTCAGGAAGATCCCCTTGGAGAAAGAAATGGCAACCCACTCCAGTACTCCTGCCTGGAGAATCCCATGGACAGAGGAGCCTGGTGGGCTACAGTCCATAGGGCTGCAAAAAGTCAGACACGACTGACCGACTAACATATGTTACATATGGCCCTATGAAGTAGGTGCTAATATTCGTCCCATTTTACTGATGAGAAAACTGAGGTACAGAGAAGTTCAGTAACTTACCCAAGGCTTCCTGACCCATAAGTGGTGGAGCTGTGATTTGAACCTAGTTCGCTGCAGATTGCCTTAGCCCCTTGGGTTCCTGGGGAGCTGTTCTCCGAGGACTGCCCTAACTCTGTTCACAAGCGCCTCTGGCTTTCAGGGAGTGGGAGAGACAGTGGAAAGGGCGAGTCTGAGAAGGCACAGCATCCAAACCCCAGCTCTGGTCCTAGCCAGCCCCATGATATCTGAGTCCTTCCCCTCTTGGGTCTTGGGTCTCAGTTTCCCCACCTGTAAGTTAAGGGAATGGCCCACAGGGATATCCAGGGATGTTCCTATTGTGATTAGTGGATGGAGAAACTCTTAAACTAAGTTTAGAAAAGGACTTTAGAGAGTATGGAAACTCCAAGAAACTGTATGAAAAATGTGGTGTGTGGTCATTTAGTTCACGGGATAAGGGGTTCCTAGTTCCCATTAATTTTTTTTTAATGTTTATTTAAATATTTACTTGCATTTTCTGCCCCCCTTTTTTCCATGGCCTTTTTGTTGCTTCTGTTGTTGTTTTATTTTTTCTTATTTTTTTTTAGGTTGTGTCATGCAGGATTTTAGTTCCCCAACCAGGGATCAATCCCATGCCCCCTGCAATGGGTAACATGGAGTCTCAACCACTAAACTGCCAGGAAAATCCCCTATCAGTTTTTTGGGGGACTCTCCAGGGATCTAGAATACAACAGTGCCTTCCATGAAGACACTCAAGAGCAGATGAATCTGAGGCAGGCCATACATGTGGTGTTGGTGTCAGGGTCATCGATGGTGCCTAACATTAAATTGTTTTTTGAAAAAAAAAACAAATGATGGGCTTCCTACCATTGTTTTCCAATGTCTAGGAACTTCCAAAGTAGACAGAAATCATCTGACATCCTTAGGCTCAAAATCCCTCTCTGCACACAGCCTCTCCTTTCCCCAGGGAGGAATGTCTCCTTTGCACTCACTCTCTTCAGAAGAAGCCAGAAATATGTTGTCACCTGCAAGCATTTCCAAGGTGACCCAGCAGTGAAATGTCAGTTGGAGGAGGTGTGTGAATGTGGAGGCTGCAGAAATGGCCAAGATTCGAAATGTCCTCATCTGAATAAACATGCTCCGTGTGTGTTTGTATGCATGTAGTGGTGCTGGTGGTGGTGGGCAAGGGCATGCAGACCTTTGTAAGTGGGGGAAAGCAACAGGCTGCTATAGGAAAAATGCTAGATGGGGACGTCCCTGGCGGTCGGGTGTTTAAGACTCCATGCTCCCAAGGCAGGAGGCAGGTTCGATCCCTGGCTGGGGAGCTAAAATCCTGCATGCTGCACAGCAAGGCCAAAAATAAATAAAACCAAAGCAAAACAAAAATGCTACATGGAGAGCTAGCCAGATGTGGGTGAGCATCCCAGTTCCTCTCCTTCTCAGCTCTGTCATTTTGCACAAGTTTCTAACTTCTCTGAGCGTCAGTCTTCTCCTCTATCAGATTTCAGCGGTTCCCCTGTGTTACCATAAGGGACTCGATATAATAGCTCATGTAGCGAAGAATTCATGCATTGCGGCTGCCCCATAAATAGTAGGAACTCAACGTATGGATTATCGGGATGCCTGGGTGACCTTGGCCAATTCCTTTTGTTGTTATTCCTTTCTAAGTCTTGATTTTTTTCATCTGTAACATATAACTGGAGTGGCAGACGAGGCTGATTGGTTGATTGATTCTTGAAGCTTTCATTTTGTTATGAAGTGGTTTTTCTTCCCCCAAACAAAATCTCATGGGAAAACCCGATGGGTACAACTCTTAGAGTCTCAGGTTCAAGGAGAAACATACTCCAGCACCCTTTTTTAGCCACCCTCTTCCTGGTACATCTCACAGGTGCTGGGCTCCTGTGAACAGTGGGAAAACCGGTACACCACACCAGTGATCCCCAGTCTTCCTTTGTCCACACGACAGCCTCACCACATTTACCACGTCTGCGTACCTCTTGGATTATTTATTTACCTAATATGTTTCTCAACTCAGCCACCTGCTATTGGCTTAAATTTTAATTCAACCCAAAAGGAAGCTCTACGTCACGACCATAAATGAAAGACCGGCATCTGTTTTCATCAGTCGGTGGTCACATGGGTCAGACACATGATAAACCCGTGAGTTTCCTGCTGTAGATTCAGAGCCTGAAAGCTGCCCTCACTCAGTCTTTATTTATTTTAGTTTTGATTGATTTCTCACTGCAGTGGCTTCTCTCCCTGCAGGGCAGGGGCTGTAGGTGTGCCGGTTCCAGTAGTTGTCGCGCACAGGCTTGGCTGCCCCGAGGCGTGTGGGATCTTCCATGACCAGGGTTCAAACCTGTATCACCTGCATTACAAAGTGGATTCTTAACCACTGGGCCCACAGGGAAGCCCTGCCCTCATTCTTCCTTAAAAAGGATGATGAGCCAGTGGCAAGAAGGGGTTTAAAGACACGGAAGCACCAGCTGGGCCTTTCTCCTTGCAACAGTCAGGACTGAGTGGGAAGTGAAAGGAAAGCACAGCACAGCATCTCTTTGTGCCTTTCTTTCTTTCTTTTTTTGGCCGTGCAGCATGTGGGATCTCAGTTCCCTGACCAGGGATCAAACCTGTGCACCCTGCATTGCAGTCTTAACCACTGGACCGCCAGGGAAGTCCCTAACTGTGCCATTTTAGGTTGGCTTCCCCACATGACATTGTTGTTTAGTTCAGTTCAGTCGCTCAGTCGTGTCCGACTCTTTGCGACCCCATGAACCGCAGCACGCCAGGCCTCCCTGTCCATCACCAGCTCCCGGAGTCCACCCAAACCCATGTCCATCGAGTCAGTGATGCCATCCAACCATCTCATCCTCTGTCATCCCCTTCTCCTCCTGCCTTCAATCTTTCCCAGCATCAGGGTCTTTCCAAATGAGTCGCTCTTCACATGAGGTGGCCAAAATATTGGAGTTTCAGCTTCAGCATCAGTCCTTCCAATGAACACTCAGGACTGATCTCCTTTAGGATGGACTGGTTGGATCTCTTTGCAGTCCAAGGACCCTCAAGAGTCTCCTCCAACACCACAGTTCAAAAACATCAGTTCTTTGGTGCTCAGCTTTCTTTATAATCCAACGCTCACATCCATACATGACCACAGGAAAAACCATAGCCTTGACTAGACAGACCTTTGTTGACAAAGTAATGTCTCTGCTTTTTAATATGCTGTCTAGGTTGGCCATAACTTTCCTTCCAAGGAGTAAGCGTCTTTTAATTTCATGGCTGCAATCATCTGCAGTGATTTTGGAGCCCAGAAAAATACAGCCACTGTTTCCACTGTTACCCCATCTATTTGTCATGAAGTGATGAGACCAGATGCCATGATCTTAGTTTTCTGAATGTTCAGCTTTAAGACAACTTTTTCACTCTCCTCTTTCGCTTTCATCAAAAGTCTCTTTAGTTTTTCTTCACTTTCTGCCATAAGGGTGGTATCATCTGCATATCTGAGGGTATTGATATTTCTCCCGGCAATCTTGATTCCAGCTTGTGCTTCCTCCAGCCCAGCATTTCTCCTGATGTCCTATGCATATAAGTTAAATATGCATGGTGACAATATACAGCCTTGACATGCTCCTTTTCCTATTTGGAACCAGTCTGTTGTTCCATGTCCAGTTCTAACTGTTGCTTCCTGACCTGCATACAGGTTTCTCAAGAGGCAGGTCAGGTGGTCTGGTATGCCCATCTCTTTCAGAATTTTCCACAGTTTATTGTGATCCACACAGTCATAGTCTTTGGCACAGTCAATAAAGCAAAAATAGATGTTTTTCTGGAACTTTCTTGCTTTTCCGATGATCCAGCAGATGTTGGTAATTTGATCTCTGGTTCCTCTGCCTTTTCTAAAACCAGCTTGAACATCTGGAAGTTCACGGTTCATGTTTTGCTGAAGCCTGACTTGGTGAATTTTGAGCATTACTTTACTAGCGTGTGAGATGAGTGCAATTGTCTAGTAGTTTGAGCATTCTTTGGCATTGCCTTTCTTTGGGATTGGAATGAAAACTGACCTTTTCCAGTCCTGTGACCACTGGTGAGTTTTCCATATTTGTTGACATATTGACTGCAGCAATTTCACAGCGTCATCTTTCAGGATTTGAAATCGCTCAACTGGAATTCTATCACCTCCTCTAGCTTTGTTCGTAGTGATGCTTCCTAAGGCCCACTTGACTTCACATTCCAGGATGTCTGGCTCTAGGTAAGTGATCACACCATCGTGATTATCTGGGTCATGAGGATCTTTTTTGTACAGTTCTTCTGTGTATTCTTGCCACTTCTTCTTAATATCTTCTGCTTCTGTTAGGTCCCTCCCATTTCCGTCCTTTACAGAGCTCATCTTTGCATGAAATGTTCCCTTGGTATCTCTAATTTTCTTGAAGAGATCTCTAGTCTTTCCCATTCTATTGTTTTCCTCTATTTCTTTGCATTGATTGCTGAGGAAGGCTTTCTTATCTCTCCTTGCTGTTCTTTGGAACTCTGCATTCAAATGGATATATCTTTCCTTTTCTCCTTTGCTTTTTGCTTCCCTTCTTTTCACAGCTATTTGTAAGGCTTCCTCAGGCAGCCACTTTGTTTTTTGCATTTTTTTTCTTGGGGATGGTCTTGATTCCTGTCTCCTGTACAATGATCACTGTAACGGGTTTGTAATGATCCCTCCCTCCCCAGAAAAGATAGATTCAAGTCCTAACCCCCCCATTACCTGTGAATGTGACCTTATTTGGAAATAGGATCTTTCCAGATATGAGAATCTCAGGAAGAGATGCTCCTGGATTTAGGAGGACCTTAAATCCAGTAACAAGTGTCCTTAGAAGAGAAAGACAGGAGTGTTGACACACACAAGGACCACGTGAAGATGGAGGCAGTTGATACACACAGGGACCATGTGAGGATGAAAATGTGGCTGAACAGAAGTGATGCAGCCACAAGCCAGCAGACACCTGGGACCATCAGAAGCTGAAGGGCCAGGAAGGGGGGCATGATTCTGCTGACCCCTTGATTTCAGATTCGTGGTGTCCAGGACTGTGCAAGAATACAGATCAGTCGTTTTGAGCCACCGAGTTTGTGGTGGCTGGTTATGACGGCCCTGAGAAGCTAAAGCACTCACGAAACCCATTCCCTATATCAGGGGTCCCAAGCTTCCGGGGCCCCTGAGATCTGAGGTGGAGCTGATGCAACAATATCAGAAATAAAGTGCACAGTAAATGGAGTGTGCCTGAATCATCTCAAAACCATCCCTCCCCCTACCCCCCCCACCCCAGTCCGCGGAAAAACTCCTCCACGAAACTGTTCTCTGGTGCCAAAATGCTGGGGACCGCTGTCATATACGCTGACATTTACCAGTGTGACCAACTGCGTTTTCTCCTCTCTCCTTTACGAGGGTCTATGAGCTCCCTTTTCAGAACAGGCTCTTTTTCCTCGAAGCGATCTGCTCTCCCCAAGGGTATGCTCAATTTTCCCTAAGAAGGATGGTAAGGACATTGGATAGACCTGGCTGGAAGACTCTCCTGTGTTCTCCGCACTCCCTGCTTGGGGAATCCTTCGTCTCCATTTCCCTTTTCTCCCAGTCCTACCTGAAAGATCAAAGGAAAACGAAAGTTGGATCTCCATCTTGGTACCAAAGACCCAAAGTGCAACTTTTGGTTGCTATTAAAAAAAAAACAAAACAAAAACACTCATGAATAAACCATGTTTTGTGATTAAAAAAAAAAAAAGGCTATAATTCCAGAGCAAATCAATGGTTGGAACTTTCCAGCTTAATGTGAGCCAGATTCCTGCCTCCCTGTTCTCTCTCCCTCTCTCCTGCCCCTCTTTTCTTTCTTTCGCTCGTACCAAAAGCTGTCTGCTAAACTTCTCAAACACCCTTTGCCTTTTTGACCCTTCAACTTGTCTTGAACTTCAGAAAAAATTGGGGAAATGGCACTGCGTGAACTATATATAAGTCCTGGGCGGGGAGGGAGGAGGGGGAGGGGGCCACGTGGGGGGGACAGGGCTCACCATGAACTTGGGGCCTCGGATATTTGCTTGGAAAAAAATAAAAAGCCCTCTTCTGTTAATGGAATTAGCAAATATTTGTTGCTCTGTTCTAGGCCGGGGCCCCAGGGGGCTCTCTGGAGGAAGGGGGGGAAAAGAGAGAGCAAATAAAAATAAAAGACAAGCTACTTTTCTGCTCCTTTCCCCCCTCTCCAAAGACACTAAACAGACAAGTCAGAGGATTAGAATGAGGCCTTGTGTGGCTGCTGCGAGCAGGAAGTTGTGAGGGGGCTTTGTGGCGGGCTTGGGGCGGGGGGGCTTGGTGGGGACGCAGCAGACCCGCTATCTGGTAATGGGAACGCCATTCCTGCTTAATGAAATGATTGCTGGCAGAGTTCCTGAGTTACGGCGCGGCCTGCACAGTCTCTGGCTGGCTTCCTGGAGCCCCGAGACCCCCGGCTGGGGCTCCCGCCTGATGTGCAAAGAGTGTTTGGTGAGAGGCAGGGAGAGATGGAGACGAGACGGAGGTGGGGAGGTGGGCAAGAGGGAGACAAAGGGGAGCAGAGGTCCAGCCCTCCGTAGGGAGCGGAGACCTGGGCCAGGACGGGGAGGATGCCAGAGAGAGGAAGCCGGGGGCGGAGAGAATGGTGGAAACAGAGCGAGGCGGAAGCGAAAACGGAGGGGGGCCAGCAGAGGAAGAGGCAGGACAGAGTGTGCCCCGGGTTCACAGACGTGGAGAGAGGAGAGAGGCCAAGAAGAGGGGAGAGGTGTGCACGGAGCCGGGATGAGGCTCGGAGCTGCTGGAGGTGAGACCTGCACACGGACAGAGGGGGAGACGGAGAGAAGGGCGGGAAGCAGAGACCGAGAAAAGCAAAGACATGGAGACCCAGGCAGAAAGGTGGAGCCAGGGCGGAAAGCCTAATGCTAGAGAGAGGGGAGCAGGCGGAAGGAACCAGGCGATGGGAGAGACAGTCCTGGAGACAGGGCCTGAGACAGAGGTCCAGGAGGAAGGAAAGAGGCAGAGGGAAAAGTGCGGAGGCAGGGAGAGAAGGTGGCCTCTCTGTGCACCTGGGAAGTTACGTTCTTTTTTTTTTTTTTTAGAATTTTAATTAATTTATTTTTTAATTGAAGGGTAATTGCTTTACAGAATTTTGTTGTTTTCTGTCAAAACTCAACATGAATCAGCCATAGGTATACATATAGCTCCTCCCTTTTGAAGCTCCCTCCCATCTCCCTCCCCACCCCACCCTTCTAGGTTGATCCAGAGCCCCAGTTTGAGTTTCCTGAGCCATATAGCAAATTCCCCTTGGCTGTCTATTTTACATATGGTGATGTAAGTTTCCATGTTACTCTTTCCATACATCTCACCCTCTCCTCCCCTCTCCCCATGTCCATAAGTCTATTCTCTATGTCTGTTTCTCCATTGCTGCCCCGCAAAAAAAAATAATTCTTCAGTACCATTCTTCTAGATTCCGTATATATGCGTTAGTATATGATATCTATCTTTCTCTTTCTGACTTACTTCACTCTGTAAAATAGGCTCTAGGTTCATCCATCTCATTAGAATTGACTCAAATGCGTTCCTTTTTATGGCTGAGTAATATTCTATTGTGTATATGTACCACAACTTCTTTGCCCATTCATCTGTTGATGGACATTTAGGAAGTTAAGTTTTAATGAGCCCATTAGACTCCATCACCTTGACGTGGAGTAAGGTCCAGATGATGATAAAATAAAGATCATGTGAAGACTTTCCTGGAGGTCCAGTGGGTAAAAGACTTCGAGCTTCCACTGCTGAGGAGGGGTGGGTTCAATCCCTGGTCAGAGAACTAAGATCCCATGTGCCATGCAGCACAGCCAAAAAATTATTTAAAAAAATTTTTTTAAGTAATTAAAAGTGAAAAATAAAGATCATATCCAAAGGCAGCCAAGTAAAGAAGGGACAGTACAGGAGAATGAAAGGACCTGAGGCCCTTCAAGGTCACTTTGAACTCAGACTTCTGCACTTTCTGGGATGTTTGGGGACCAACACACAGATGGAACAGTTTCACTTATATAGCTTGTTTCTGGTCATCCAACAACCTTCCAACCATCCAACAACCTTCCAACAAACAAAGATTCTAGGGAGAATCTGAGAGTCAGGGAGGTGAAGTTATTTACAAGGTAACAGAAAGAGAAAGGGGAAGCACTGAGGCTCTAAATTGGCCGGACAAAAATAATATATATGCCCAAAAGAGTAAAGGTTGGAGGTTAAGAGCTCTGGGGCTTCATTTTTTTCAGAATGAGGCTAGATGAATTACTTGAGTGATGATAGTGATTAATCAAATACAAAGTAAGAATTTAATGTACACATTTTAAAAATGTAACTTCTAAACAAAGAGGAGAAAAGGTTGATGGAGAGGAGGAGATAAGAAAATCCTGTCCATCTAATACACATAAGGAAAAAGAGAAAGAAAGAAGCAAAGACAAGAAGAAAAACATGAAAATGTGACAAGAAGAAATCTTAGATGATGAAGTCCAAATGAATCTGTAGTCACATTCATTATAATTCATTAAAAGACAGATCTCGGGAATGGATTATGTGTTTTTTTAAAGAGGTCAGCTGTGTGCTTTTTCCAAGGTATGTATAAAGGGACAGAAAAGCTGAAATTGGGACTTCCCTAGTGGCCCAGTGGTTGAGACTTCGCCTTCCAATGCAGAGGTTGCACGTTTGATTCCTGGTTGGTTGAGGAGCTAAGATCTCCACCTGCCTCATGGCCAAAAAACCAAAACATAAAGCAGAAGCAATACTGTAGCAATAATAATAAGCAATTCAATAAAGACACTAAGAATGGTCCACATCAAAAAAAAATGTGAAAATGAAAAATTGGAGGAAAAAAAAGATATTCCAAGCAAATATTAACCAAAAGAAAGCTGATGTGGTAAATGAATTTCAGGTAGAATCAAGTTTGCAGCAAGCTGGCTCCCTCTAACACCTGAGAACGGGCTCTCACTGTTCACACTGGTGTCCAGGCTTCTGCGGCCGCCCAGGGAGACCCTCAGCATTGTAGGCTGACTCTGGACTCAAACATCATGGCTGGACTTTTACAGGACATATCTTTGGGCAGCTACTTTCTTGTGTCTTCACCTTTTTGGTTTCCTACTCTGAGCTCCGAGACCTATTTCTCAGTAATGATGTGTCATGAGAGAGGGGAATACAAGAAAACCACCTTGTGAACTGGTGAGTCACAGAGATGGTGGAAAAAAATTTTATATGGAGATAGAAGTGGGTGGGGACGGGTTTGAGGGGTTCCAACCAGCTTCCCAACCCCCACCCCCTGCAAAAAAAAAAAAAGCCTGCTTTTCGTAGCAGTGAAACATACTATGCTTTCATGTTTCCCACTTCTCATCTTCCAGCATCCTCATCTTATTTTCTCCATCTGAAAATGTTCAGGTTGCCATCAAGGCGGGTAGCAGTTTCCTATTTCTTGGTTTTATTAAGAGGGCCAGAGCCAAGCATCTTGGAAAAGGTCGTTATTCTCCAGGTTCTTGCAGTGTATTCAATCCAGAGTCAAGAAACTGCCAAACATCAGCCTGCCACCTCTGCCTTCTCACTGGGCCCAAGATGGGGGAGAGCACCAGAAGTCAGAAGAAACTGCTGAGCCTTCTCTGGTGGTCCAGTGGTTAGGACTCCGACCTTCCACTGCAGGGGGCACAGGTTTGATCCTTGGTTGGGCAACTAAGATCCCACATACCTCTCAGCTAAAAAAAAAAAAAAAAAAAATACATGCAATAAAATCAGAAACAATATTAGAACGCATTCAATAGAGACTTAAAAAATGATCCACACCAAAAAATGAATAAATAATTTGAAAAAAATAGATAACCAACAAGGACCTACTGTATAGCACAGGGAACCCTGTTCAATATTCTGTAATTATCTGAATGGGAAAAGACTTTGAAAAAGAATAGATACAAGCATATGTTTAAAAAAAAAACAAGTAGAGACACTCAATGAATGACACCTATAAGGATACTAATGATGATCATTATTATTATTAGGCATTATTATTTCCCAGCCAGAGGCTGAGGAAATGAGACACAACTGTCCCAGCAGCCTGGTTCTTCAACCATGGTTACCCCATGAACAGCAGACCAATCTCAAGCTAGATTTTCTCCACCTCCAGGCAGTCAAGAAGCTGTGATGTGATCTCAGGAAAGGCCTCAGCTGATCTTGATCTCATGGGGGTTCTGAAGATGAGATGACCCTTCTATAGGGGCCAAGGGGCTGAGTTTTGATTGCCCTGCTTTGCCAGTCTTTGTATGTGGGATGTCCTTGATGGCTCAGTGGTAAAGAATTCTCCTGTAATGCAGGAGACCAGGGATCGATCCCTGGGTTGGGAAGATCCCCTGGAGAAGGGAATGGCAACCCACTCCAATATTCTTGTCTGGAGAATCCCATGGACAGAGAAGCCTGGCGGGCTTCAGTCTATCCAGTCACAAAGAGTCAGACATGACTGAAGCGACTGAGCTCTGCCCTTTCCTTAGAAGGGGTTGTAATCTTGAGTAAAGTGAAAGTGAAAGTCCCTCAGTCATGTCTGACTCTTTGTGACCCCGTGGACAATTCTCCAGGCCAGAATACTGGAGTGGGTAGCCTTTCCCTTCTCCAGGGGATCTTCCCAACCCAGGGATTGAACCCAGGTATCCCTCATTGCAGGGGGATTCTTTACCAGCTGAGCCACAAGGGAAGCCCAAGAATACTGGAGTGGGTATCCTTTCCATTTTCTAGCAGATCTTCCCTACCCAGGAATCGAACTGGGGTCTTCTGCATTGGAGGCAGATTCTTTATCAACTGAGCTATCTGAGAAGTCCCTTTGAAAACTTACTGAGAAAGACAAAAGAGTTATCAGGGAAGCCCAGTCTTGAGTAAGGCAGGCCTCTTTAGCTGAGAGCAGAAGCCAGAGAGGGATGGGAGATGAAGGCATTTGGAGGCCCACTCTTAAACACTGTGGAATAAGACATTCAGTCCTGAAATGGATCTGAGCAGTACACCATGCCTCCATGACTCTTGACCTTAAACTTTCTGTGCCTTCTTTTTTTAATCAGTCAGATGGAGATGATGACGCCCTTTCTCAAACTCCAAGAAAGGACCTAAAATAAACAACAGATATAAAACTGCTTTGAAAGATTAAAAGAAGAGGAAAAGGAGGAAAAACTCTGTAAATGGCCACAAGATATCAAAGGGAGGAAGACTCTTTGGTCCCTGCCTCAGACGAGTCAAACAGAAAGGCCTTGAGAACTTGTTCAGCCAGTTTTACACGCACCCAGCGCCCTGTTCAGCCCTTTGGAGAGTGATCTGGAGGAAGGCTTGGCCAATCCTTTAGCCATCCTCCCAGGACCTCAGGGTCATTCCCCTTGTCTCCAGTAATTTCCTAAGGAGAAATGCTAAACCTGGATTTCTTTGCTCATTGCATCAACACTTACATCAAGGGGCATTGACTGTCTGGCCAGGGAAGAGTGGCTTCTCCTCCAGGCAGGAGCATATAAGGAAAGGAATCTGGATTGCATTGAGGTTTATCTTGATGAAGCATATCCCCAGTGTGGTCTCAGCCATTCCTCCAGGTTCCCTACTGGCTGAAAAGTCACAGCAGAAAAACTAAGGCACCAGATCTCAGACCCACAAATTTCCTTCTTCAAAAAATCTTCCCAACAAAAATTCTTAATACATTAGCTTTTAAAAAACTTTTTTTTTATGGCTGGAGTATAGTTGATTAATGATGTTATAATAATTTCAAGTGCACACTAAAGTGACTCAGATAAATATATATATATATATATACATATATATATATATATATATATATATATCTCCATTCTTCCCCAAACTCCCCTCCTATCCAGGTTTCCATGTAACATTGAGCAAAGTTTCCTGTTCTATACAGTAGGTCCTTGTTGATTATTCATTTAAATATAGTAGCATGTACATGTCAATCCCAAACTTCCTAACTATCGCTTGCCTTCAACCTTCCCCTTTGGTAACCATAAGTTCATTCTCCGACAGACCCACAATTTCTGCTGTCACTCCTCCCTAGCAAATGATGCAACCAAGAGGCTTCTGTCTGGTATGTTTGCAGCAGGCATCAGCTCCTTTAAGGAACTTCCCAAGCCACAGCCATGGTATTGTTCCCCAGTAACCAAGATGCCAGTGGCTGTTGGCATGAATGCTGGGGCCACTCCCTCCCTGCTTTGTCTATCCTGGCAGTGAGGAGAGTGAACAGTTCAAACTATGGGGCAAGGTCTGGGCGGACTAACCCAGGAGGAGGAGGGAGTGAGAACCATAGATGGTCTGAAAGGATGGCCAAGTTCCCAGACTCAACTCTCATGTATATTAGGTTTCATTGATCACCCACTATACACCAGACACTGGACAGATTCCTCTAATTACTTTACCCTGTTTGATCCTCATGACTACCTTTCCCCCATTTTACTGATAAGGAAACAGAAGCTCAGAAAGGGGTCATGTCCTCCCCAGTGACTGAATAATTGCAAAAGGATTTGAACCCAGATCTCCAAAGCACAGATTCTTAACCACTGGCTACATTGTGTAGCCTGGTCGGTTCTCTTAAACTGAACAGATTCTAAAGCGAACTCAGCTTGGTCTCCTGTCCAGCTGGGTGTCTGTGTTATATCCTGATAAAATGATGCCATGAACAATGAGACTCCAGACACTTCCTGTTCTTTCCATGTCCTCTTCCCTCTGTGTCCTCCTTTCTTTTCTCTTTTGTTCTCTCTCTATTTACTGAGCCCCTATGTTATACCAGACAGCGCAAATATCAAGAAATTTACACCATTGGTCCTGTCTTCTGTGTGTCTTTAGGGAGATGTTCTTTTAGGAGAGTCAGGTGAAAAAGCCAGTGATTACCCTATAGTGGGACACATAAGGACTTGGAGATGGAAACAGAGGCCCATGGAAACATAGAGAGGTGATTTAGATGCCTGGAAAGACTTGAGCGAGCAGCTAGTGCCACTTAGGTTTGATGGATAAAGAGGGAGGAAAGATGAGGAAGAAGGGCAAAGCTAGAAGAAAGTACAGCGTGTTCAAGGTTCTGTGAAAGGAAGAAATGTGTAGTTTAGGGCAACAGTGGGGTTGGGCGGAGGCCTAGGAGGAGAGTGGAGGATGTGGAAGCTCTGGGGGAAGCCTGTTCAGATGTTACAGGCCTTGAATGTCATGCTAAGGGGTTCAAACTTGATCACACAGGCACTAGGGAAACGCACCAGATATTTAAGGGTGGGAGAGTAGTGATAACGTGGGCTCTGTAATTTTTTTTTATATTTATTTCTATTTATTTGGCTGTGGCAGGTCTTAGCTGCGGCACTGTGGGATCTAGTTCCCAGACCAGGGATCAAACCCAGGCCCCCTGAATTGGGAGCGTGAAGTCTTAGCCACTGGACCACCAGGGAAGTCCTGGGCTGTGTGTTTTAGCAAGATTCTTAGGCAGGTGTGTGCATAATCGGGCTTCCCAGATAGCTCAAGTGGTAAGGGTCCACCTGTCAAGCAGGAGACGCAGGTTCAATCCCTGAGGTCAGTAAGGTCCCCTGGAGGAGGAAATGGCAACCCACTGCAGTGTTCTTGCCTGGAGAACTCCACGGACAGAGGAGCCTGGCGGGCTGTAGTCAGTGGGGTCACAAAGAGCCAGACACAACTGAGCAACTGAAGAGCAACAGCAGCAATGTGCGTTACTGACTGAGGACAGACCAGTGTCGTGAAGAGACTAGGCCAGGGGAGCCAATCTAGAGCCCAGGCACACTGTCCGGGTGAGGTTAGATGGGCGCCTTCCGGTCACCACTTCTCCTGGGGGGATCCAATGCCTCTGATAAACTCTTCATCCCAGGGCATTGGATGGCACATTGTACCCTCCACAAGCATCTGCTTTTGTAGAGGGTGATACAGAGTCAGGTGATACTTAACTGAAAAGAGTGATTGAATCTCGGGCCAGTTACAGAGTTATTTTCTAAGAGCTTGTAACACTTTCAGAGTGAACCGCTTATTCTAACTGGACTCTTTCAGGGCTAATGTCTTCCTACTCAACTTTATTTCCACCCAAACACTTCATCCAAGTTCAGCAGGCTTTTGGCTGAACTCTGGACCTGCCCTTCATCCTCCTGAAAGGATTCCCGGCTGATTTCTACCCCACAGTCCTAGAACCCGAAGGAAAGCCTCCGGCAACCAGTGCCTCTCTCCCAGGCTGAAATAAAAGACGATTTGGCTGGCGCTTCCAGCTCTCAATTTCTCCAGCCACCCTCTCTCCAGCAGAGTCCCAGTCTCCATTAATACTATTACTTGGGATGACATTTCCTCTGACCGTCGTTGTCTCTTTTTTTTCCTCGTCCTTAATTCTCTAATTTGTCCTAATATGCCCATTGCCTGCGTATCAAGTCATCCGTGAAGCCGCCCCATTTCCAGGTTCCTTCCTCCCCATCAGCCGAGTCTCCGTCTCCCACAGAAATTAGAGGGAGGCGGCTGCAAGCCCGCAAGGGCAGGAAATAGAATTAGGGGACGTATTAATTGGGACATCAAGTCGGATTTCGTTCCAGGCACTTCCTTCCGTTAACCACTTTGAAGCTTCCCCTCCGTGGCTCTGTTTCTCATTAGATGGAGCTCTTAATGGGGAGCAGTGTTTACGCATGGCACAAACATGTCATGTCTTAGTCTTCAGACTGGCAGGCCCAGCTGATGGGTGAGGACAAGAGGAGAAAAAGGCAGCCAAGGGGGTGAGAATGGCTAAGGGTGGAAGTGATACTGAGAAGAAATGGCGACTTTTTAGCGATGCTAAAAAGAGTTGTGCTTTAGGCTGAAGAGAGAGATTGCGCCAAAGCTACGTGACTTTAAACTTCACCTTCTGTGCAATTTCTAGGGTCTGGCCTGCTCATTTGCAAAGCAAATCCCTTTCTTTCCTTTCTTTTTGTTGTATGATAATTGTGCTTTTCCCAGCAGCCATGGATTTGCTGGCTGCTAAGATTCAGGATGCTTTTTGCCAACACCTAGGAAGCTGGTTAAAACGAAAGTATAGGACCTGATCCAGAGAGAGATGCCAGGACACCTTGTTCCTCTGTGTCTCCCTAGCTCCCAGTTGTGACAACATCTCCAATCAGGGACACTCACAGCCCCCTTGAACCCCCCCCCAAACACTTCACCCAATCCATCCACCCCATCTCTTGGAGGTCCTCTCTCTTCAAAGGTATGGTTGGCCTGTTCCTTTATGGAATCCCCACTCAGAGGTGTTTTTGCCAACACTAATTCAGGGCTGTGAGAAGAACTTATTTGTGGAAGGGTATTTGTTTTTCCACTGAGGCAGCCAAAACCGCCAGCCTCCCTTGCAGAGGAAAAGAAGAGAGAAGAAGCATTTGTTTCTCGCGATGGAAAGCGGCAGCCCGACAAAACAAAACACTTCCGGGAGATTCCAAGCAGGTTCTGAGAATCACGTACTGAGATTCAAGTGTGGGTGCGTTTTGTCCTGATCCCTGGGACCAGAACCACACAAAGGAAACTCCTGATGCACTGAAGGCTGAGGTCAGGCCCTTCTGCTCCTTTAGCAGCTCCAACAGCCAGTGTAAATACCACAGTCCTGCCCTGGACACCCTTCAGTCCTCGGGAGCTACCAGAAGCCAAGATAAAGCAACCGAAACCCATGCTAAATGCTGGGGAGACAAACCTCAGCACTGAACAGAAACCAAATCAAACAAGCCCCCACCAACCCACTGAAAGTGATGAAGACAGAGGTGTTTCATTTTTTTTCTTTCTTCTTCTATTTTTTATTTATTTTTCATCATTAAATCCCAAAGAATGAAGAAGAAAGGGACTGGGAACCAGAGGGGAGAAAGCCAGTCTGTCCTTACACAAAGACCTTGAAGTCTGAAGCCTGTCATCTCAGGGCATGTGCATTGAGACCGTCTTGGCTGTAATGACATAAATCAATTTGTCCTAACAAATGTTGGGGGAATTATGAAGACTTGGGGTTATGTCCAGGAACTAGAAGCATCTCAGGAATCCAGGGATTTCTCTTTCTCTAGGAGTCTCTCCCTCTCTATCTGTGTGTGTGTGTGTGTGTGTATTTCTTCTCCCTCATGGAAGACCATCTTTTTCTTCTTTATCTCTTTGGTGAGGGCGAGACAGTTCCACAGGAGACATGAGCAAATCACAGTAAAGACAGCATGGACAGAGAGCATCTCGGTCTCAGCTCTTCCTGGGGAAGATATTTTGATTTGTCACCTTGGGGCTCGATGCCATTCTTGGTTCTGACAGTTGTGGTCAGAACAGATGAGTCATGTTAGACAAAAGTGGATACGGAGATACCACCCGTACGAATTGTGGGAAGAAAATCCAAGGCACCATCATCCACAGGGAGACACCCCACAATTCTCTCACACACTCAAACTCAGTCATTGCCCATTGTTTCATCCTGGGGGAATTACTCTCATTCATTGATTCATTTCTGTGTTTATTTATTTATGCGTTCACTATCTGTAGAGTATCCACTGTGTGTCTGTCATTGTTCTTTCCTTTTCACTTTTTTTTATTTGACTGTGTCGGGTCTTAGTTCTGGTATGTGGGATCTTAGTCGTGTCATGCAAGATCTTTTGATGTGGCGCATGGGCTCTCTAGTTGCACCACTCAATCTTCAGTAGCTGGGGCACATGGGCTTAGTTGCTCCACGGCATGTGGGATCCTAGTTCCCCAGCCAGGGATCAAACCCACGTCTCCTGCATTACAAGGCAGATGCTTTATCACTGGACCACCAGGGAAGTCCTCTTTCACTTTTTTTTTTTCAATTTTTTTTCAGCAACTATGTATTCAAGAAATACACCTATTGTGTGCTTAGGGTTACCAGGATATGGAAAACACACTGGTAAATAAATAGCATTGGGTTGTCCAAAAAGTTCGTTCGGAATTTTCCGTAACACCTTACTTTTTTGGCCAACCAAATACCTTCTGACTTTCCTCTAGCAAAGCAATTCTAACCATTGCACGAAAAAAAAAGGAAATTTACTTTCTTGGGCCATCGTCAAACTGGAACACAGCTTTGCTACTCCCTCAAGCCAAAATGACTTGACCAGAGAAAAAGAAACAACTTGGCTGGTTTAACTTGTCTCTTCCTGAAAACCCAACTGGAAGGTTTCTGTGTTCTAACATGACAGGGTCGGCAGCAGTGGCTATGAGAATCGCTTCCCACTCTGGAGATGAAGACTCTTAAATCAAGCCTATTCATCAGGTTAATGACAAAACCATTAGCCAACAAGAAGACAGACACTTCTGAGCGGATACAAGAGGCCTGCAGCCACTGGTGAGCATGATCCCCGTGGAAATGAATTAAGGGCAGAAATAGAATAAATTCATAACCTCTTCTCGTGGGAGGGGGCAATGGATGGACTGCCTCCACCCTCCTGTTTCTTAACCATCTCATGGATCTGACATGTAAAACACCAATGCAGTGACTAATATCTAACAGGTGCTTCTCAAACATTAACGACCTAAGAACTGGGATGTATTTCCAGCCTGACAGACCAAAAACAGACTGGTTGATGCAGAAAGACAGACGGACACATTTTTCTTCCATAAGCGAGATGGGTCAACAGGACAGAACTTCCAGATAGTGGTGATTGACCTGAAGTCTGTAGGCAAAAACGTATCCAGCCAACACTCACCAGCATCTGTGATGCACTAGCCACCATGCTAGACACACTCTGCTAGAACAGAAGAACCTCAAAACAGGGCTCAGCCTTGTATATTTGGTTTCAGAGTCCATAAATACACCTTACAATAAAATGTCTCAGGGAAGCCAACAGAGGAGCGAAATCCATCCCCAAACTGTGCACATAAAAGGGGGGAAAATTCCATGGAGCAATGGGATTTTCAGCTGTGCTGTAGGAAAAACGACTTCCTCTCTTCCTCTCTGTAGGGCTTATTTTTTTTCCATAAACCTAAAGTCATGGCAAAGGGACCACAAGATTTAGCCAACATGGCAGCTGACAAGTTGGTTGCTGTTCCTTTGAGGAATTTTTCACTTTTAACTCTTCCCTGGCTTTGCTGCTGCCTCACCACCGCGTTAATCTCCTTCTCGGGACTCAGTAAACAAACGAGACGTGTATTATAAGAACCTGGAGACCTTTAAGACGGAAGCTTCTGAGAATCAGCAGGGCAGTGACAAAGGGAGAATTACAGCAGTAGCTGGAGTCGGTTCACATTTGTTAGAAACTCTAATCACAATCGCAGTTTTTTTGCTTAATATCGAACCTCACTCGGTGCAAGCTCCATGTGACCAGGAATTGTATTTGCCTCTTTGACTGGCGTGTTCTCAGAGTTCAGCTCCATCACTGACACAGAATAGATTTTCAATAACTATTTGTTGAATGAATGGATCTCTATATGTTTGCCTGATTTAATTCTCCCAGCAAGATCATGTATCCTGGTCCCCATTTTCCTTGTGACAAAACAAATGGATGTCTCTCACCGGGTAGGTATTAATAGCCCATATTATAGGACAGGAAAGTAAGGCTCAGAGAAGTAAAATTAAAACAAAATTTTAACTCTGTGCTGGAGGACACAGAGTTAAGAAAGAAAATGCAAGACTTATGAATGCTGCTCTGTTTGCAGTAACCAGGACAGTGCCTGCCACGTAGAAAGAACTCACAAAATAATTTTTAATAAATTCAGTAAATATGAGTACAGAGCTGGGATTCAAGCCATGGATTCTTCCACTGCACCACACTGACTTCCCTCACCACCACGGGTACCATTTTTATAGTACTATAGGGTACTAATATAGGGTAATGATAGTCTCTGTATTTGTCTTCTGCAAAGAACCACATAGAATACAAGGGTCTTGGCACCCACTGAAGCAGCTGCTTTGGGATCGGATAGATATAGGTTTGTGTCTAATTGTTAGTTGCTGAGTCGTGTCTGACTCTTTGAGACCCCATGGACTGTAGCCTGCCAGGCTCCTCTGTCTATGGAATTCTCTAGGCAAGAATACTGGAGTGGGTAGCCCTTCCCTTCTCCAAGGAATCTTCCCAACCCAGGGATCAAACCTGGGTCTCCCACGTTGCAGGCAGATTCTTTACCATCTGAGCCACTAGGGTGACATTGGACGTGTAGTTTTTAACCACTCTGAATCCTCATCTCTATGTGTGATGCTTCTAAGAGGAAGTCCAATTATGATTTTACTGAATTGGGGGAGGGGAAGGGGAGGATACCTTTTGGCTTTTGAGACATAACATGTCCCAATTTAATAAAGGAGAGAAAAAGAGAGGTTTAGAGTCCTGGAAGGCTAGGATTCATGACCCTCTCTATCAAAGGAAAATAGAAATTCTGATTCACAAAAAAGAATTAGAGGAGGAGTATGAATGGAACTCAGGCAATGTCCCAAGGGTCTCCCACTCTCTTGTAATGATGTCCAGTGGTCAAAGTTAATTAAAAAAAAAAAAAAAGAAAACTATAACAATGTTGTACATGCCAGGACATCAAGAGAAATAAAGGTCCTGAAAAATAAAGGTTGGGTCTTCTCACGGGGCAAACAACCTCAACCAGGGAATATGGGGTGGATACTATAAATAAATATTAACCACATCCTTATAAGTAGTTACAGAAACTGATTATATTTCAGTTTTCTGTGTGTGTGTGTGTCAGATATAGGGCTTCCCCAGTGGCTCAGTGGTAAAGAATCTGCCTGCCAATGCAGTAGATGTGACTTTGATCCCTGGGTCGGGAAGATCCCCTGGAGAAGAAAATGGCAACTCATTCCAGTATTCTTGCCTGGGAACTCCCATGCACAGAGAAGCCTAGTGGGCTAGAGGCCACGGGGTTACAAAGAGTCAGACATGACTTAGTGACTCAACGACAACAAATGTCAGATATACGTTTATATATTTTAAAATTTTTATATTGGAGCATAGTTGATTATCAATGTTGTATGACTTTCAAGTGTACAGAAAAGTGATTCAGTTATGCACAGACATGTATCTGTTCTTTTCCCATTTAAGTTACTAAAGAATATTGAGTAAAGTTCCCTGTGCTATACCAGAGGTCCTTTTGGTTATCTGTTTTCCAGTGTATACATTCCTTTTCTTTCTTCCCTCTTTTACCACCCTATGGTATGTGTGTGTGTGTGTGTGTGTGTGTATGTGTGTGTTTGTGTGTGTGCATGCATGTGTATGCACGCGTGCGCATGTGTGTGTGTGTGCACACGTGTGTGCGCGTGCATGTGTGTATGTGTGTGTTTGTGTGTGCATGCATGTGTGTACACGTGTGTGCGTGCATGCATGTGTGCACGCGTGTGCGTGTGTATGTGTGTGCATGTGTGTGCGCGTGCATGTGTGTGTCTGTGTGTGCACATGTGTGTGTATGTGCGTGTGTGTATGTGTGTGCGCGCACATGTGTGTGTGCGTGTGTGTGTGTATGTGTGTGTTTGTGTGTGTGCATGCATGTGTGTGCACGCGTGCGCATGTGTGTGTGTGTCTGTGTGTGCACACATGTGTGCGCACATGTGTGTGTGTGTTTGTGTGTGCATGCATGTGTGTGCACGTGTGTGCGTGCGTGCATGTGTGCACGCATGCACGTGTGTGTGTGCACATATGTGTGTATGTGCGTGTGTGTGTGCGCACGTGTGTGTGCGTGTGTGTGTGTGCACGCGCTCAGCTGTGAGTGCTCAGTTGCTCAGCTCTGTCCAACTCTTTGTGACCCCATGGACTGTAGCCCACCAGCCTCCTCTGTCCATAGGATTTCCCAGGCAAGAACACTGGAGTGGTAAGCCCAAATGCAAGGAGCTTGGATTCCATTCCTGATCAAGGAACTAGATCCCACATGATGCAATGAAGATGGAAGTTCCCATGTGCCACAACTAAGACCCAGCACAGCCAAATAAATTGAATAAAAATTTTAAAAAAGATTTTGGAAGCAGCTGGGCTGGGTGGCTCTGGCTCAGAGGTCCTCATAAGTCTGCTGTTTTGATCAGCTGGGGCTGTGGTCTCATCTAACGGCTAGGCTGGGGCTGGAGGATCTGCTTCCCAAGTGGGTCATTGGCAAGGCTGGCACAATGATGCTGATTGTTGATGGGAAGCCTCCGTTTCTCTCCCATAGGGTCCTTTCCACATGCTGCTTGGGTGTCCTCACGCCATGACAGCTAAATACTTCCCCTGGTAAAAGCAAGCCAGGAGACCAAGGAAGACGCATAATGCCTTTTATGAACCAACTCAGAAGCCAGGCACTTTCCTCTGGTATCATCTATTGATCATGCAGACCAGGTCTGATTTACTATAAGAGGGGATGACACAAGGGTGTGAACCCCAGGAGGGGAAAAGCATGGATCACTGGACAAGCCTGGCCGTCACAGACATCAGTAGTGTCTGCTACACATCCGAATTTTATCATAAGGGATTATCAATGCTTTGGAGCTTCCTTGGTGGTCCAGTGGTTAAGAATCTGCCTTGCAGTGCAAGGGACACTGCTTTGATTCCTGGGACAGAAAGATCCCACATGCCATGGAGCAACTAAGCCCATGAGCTGCAACTACTGAGCCCATACACTGCAAGTACTGAAGCCCATGTGCCTAGAGACTGCAACAAGAAAATCCACTGCAGTGAGAAGCCTGCACATGACAATGAAGAGTAGCCCCAGCCTGTTGTAACTAGAGAAAGCCCACGTGCAGCAACGAAGACTCACCACAGCCAAAAAATAAATAAATCAATGCTTCATTGTGCACATATGGTCTGGTAGTTCTAGGTGTCTACCCTTCACTGCTGAAGTCAAAAGATACACCCAGATAACAGTCATGTGACCTCAGTTCAACCAATTAGATGTCCTCGCTCAATACCTTGCATCCTTAGTGCATTCATTTCCAAGCAATGCCATAACAAAACTCCACGACCTGTGTTGCTTAAACAACAAAGACATTTACTTCTCACATCTCTGGAGGCTGAAAGTCCAAGGCCAAGATGCCCACAGAGTTGGTTTCTCTCTCCTTGACTTGCCGATGGCTACTTTCTCAGAGTTCTCCTGTGGCTCTTTCTCTCTGTGTGTGTACATCTCTGGTATCTCTCTGCATGTCCAAATTTCCTCTTCTCATAAAACACAATTAGATTGAGTTAGAGCCCACCCTACTGACCTCATCTTGACTTAATTACTTCTTTAAAAACCCTATTTCTAAACACAATTATATTCTGAAGTACTGGGGATTAGAGGTTCAACATATGAATTTTGGAGGCTAGAATTCAGTTCATAACACTCAGTGAATGTTGCACCAGACAGAGCAGTTGCAGGCCCCTGACTATGGCATAAGTGTGCTGACCCGAATCTTCCTACCACGATATTGGAGCTGTGCTCCCCACTCCCCACCCCCACCTCTGCCTCTGTTTGAGTCCACAATTCATTCCCACCTTCTAAACCTAGTTGGCAAAACCTCCTGCCAATTCTGAGAGATCCAGGCTACACGTCAAATAAATTAAGTTCTGCTTCAGCCAGTCGAAGTGGGCTTATGTTTCTTAACAGTCGTGTCCTCTGACTGATACGTTGTTTTTTCCATATTTTCTGGAATGAATATACGTTTCTTTTATACTCGGGTTTTGGGGGCAGGGTGTGGAGAAAAGTCATTTTGAAAGTACGACAGGACTCAGGCTAAATTAAAAATCTTCCTAAGCATGTCTTTCTTCTCGCCTGAATAACATATTTCTCACCTCATTCAGACACAGACATACACAAATCCACTAAGTTAAAAAGAAGGGGGAAGGTGTAAGACCTGTGGGGTTTTGGCAGTGAGTCAAATTACCATGCACACCATTGATTGTTACCCGATACTATGCTTTTCCTGACTGTGGGCAGAACACCGCTCACACTGATGGCTAGAGATAGAATATAAGATCCCAGACACTGGAGAATAGTCTCTCAGTACAATGTCCACCTTCTCCTTAGAGATGCTCATCAGACTAAAGCCAGAAGAAACTCAATCAAATGAAGCTGTGAAGTCTGTGCCTGCCTGAGTTCTGCGTGTTGGAGAATTAAACACCGTAAGGTGGTCCCATCTCCATAGTTATTGTAAGAAAATCCATCTCTATGCTGTGGGACCAAGAAGTGGGAGACAGAAAGTGCTAAAATGGTGAGCACTCTGAGCACACGTCCCAAGGTGACTATGAGATGTCGGGGTGAATTTGGCCCTCCTTCAGTGAGTCCCAGTTCCAACGCTCTTCCAGTGCTTAATGAAGCATCCCTTAGAGCTGAGTATCATTCTAAGCCTTAAATATATTTATTGTTTCATACAACAGGCCCCTTAAACAGCTCCTTCTTCTAGTTCTCAGTACAGACAGAGATCTTTGATGGTGGAAACAAAACTGGATCTCATGGGCTTATGGAGAGAGGAGATGTTGGTCTCTAATAAAACAGCATCCTGAGATTTCCCTGGCTGTCCAGTGATTAAGAACCCAAGCTTCGACTGCAGGGGGTACAGGTTGGATCCCTGGTGGGGAACTAAAATCCCACAATTAAAATGCCACAGGGCAGTTGGTTGTACTGCAACTACCCTGAGTTCTGCCACTACTGAGCCCGCACGCCACAACCAGAGTCCGTGCACTTCCGTGAAGATGCCACATGTCACAACTAAAACCTGATGCAGCCACATACGTAATAAATAAGTAAATAATATTTAAAAGACAACATCTTAGGGGATAGACACTCAGGATGTCCCTTGACTATACATATGTTGCCTATACCTTCATCCTGCATGGAGTTTACCCACATGGAAGAAACTACTCTTCTGTATGTTGTAGTTTCTCATCTGCCCCAAACTTTTTTTTTTTTTCTTTCGCCAGTGTAAGAGACACAGATTCGACCCCTGGGGTCGGGAAGATGTCCTGGAAGAGGAAACAGCAACCCACTCCAGTATTCTTGCCTGGAAAATTCCATGGACAGAGGAGCCTGGCGGGCTACAGTCCATGGGGTTGCAAATGAGTTGGACACAACTTAGCATGCACACATTTTTATTTCTGGCTGTGCTGGGTTTTGTTGCTGCTCGGGTTTTTCCCTAGTTGCAGTGAACCAAGACTGCTCTTTGTGGCAGTATGAGGGCTTCTCCTTTCCATGGCTTCTCTTGTTGCAGATCATGGGCTTCAGAGAGCTTCAGTAGTTGCAGCTCTCAGGCTCTAGAATGCAGGCTCAATAGTTGTGGCGCATGGACTTAGTTGCTCTGCAGCATGTGGGATCTTCCTGGACCAGGGATCAAACCCATGTCCCCTGCATTGGCAGATGGATTATTTACAACTGAGCCACCAGGGAAGCCCCTGCGCCAAACTTTTCACCTGACATTGCCAGCCCTTGCAGAGATTACAGACCAGAGGAACTCTGAATGAGTACTGGGTCTCCCTTCTCTTACTTCTCCCTCCCCCAAGTAATATGCAGTGCTCCCCCCCCCCCCTTTCTTTTTTGCAAGCTCACCCTGGACCCCAAGAGGCAGGTGATCTTGAACCTGATAATAAGAGGCATTCTTCCCTGCTGAAACAAAAGGTTGAGAAAGTTCAACTCAGATTGAAGTAAAGAGACATGATAAAGTTCAGTTTAAAGAAAAAGAGGGAGATTTAGAGGGAGGGAGAGAAAGGAGTATAAAAGCATCCCAGGGCAAGTGAAAATGATCAGCCAAACACAGAAACAAGTTCCAGATAGTTTGGTGATAAGCAGGAAATTGCTGGAAAAACCAACAGTCATAGGAGAAAAGTGCAGTTAGAAGGGGGGATTGAATTGAGCTAAGTGTCTGTGTCATAAAGTTTATTATTTTATTAGTTTTAATAGTTGGGTAGATAAGCTAATAGCAATAGGATTTACTTTAAAGATCAACACCATAGACTCTGCTGTTTATTATTTGATAGTAATGTGTCTCCAGTGAGGGGAATATTAAATCTCATAAAAAGCCATTCCTGCAGTCAACCCAGGCCCTTTCTGAGTCACACGCACATGGATTTTCCCCTATTAGTTCATTTCTCTGGCAGGGGTTTTGTTTGGATAATACTTCTAGGGAATCTATGAGAGCCCTTTCAGCTTCCAGTTTGGGTCTTTTTTTTTTCGGCCACATGGCATGTGGGATATTAGCTCCCCAACCAGGGCTTGGATCCATGCTCCCTGCACTGCAAGCACAGTCTCAACCACTGGACCGCCTAGGAAGTCCTGTGGGATTCTTTTTTTTTTTTTTCACTTTGGGTCTTATGATCATGAAGCTGACATTCAACTTTCTCAGAATTCTCTTTTTTTTCATTTTTATACTATTTTTAAAGTTACTTTCCATGTACAGTTATTACAAAATATTGGCTCTATTCCCCATGTTGTACAATACACCCTTGAGCTTGTCTAAAACCCAGTAGTTCATCCCTCCCACTCCCTCACCCTTCTGTTGCCCCTCACCCCCTCTCCCCGCTGGTAACCACTGGTTTGTTCTCTTTATCTGTAACTCTGCTTCTTTTTTGTTAGACTCCCTAGTTTGTTGCATTTGTTAGATTCCACTTATAAGTGATCTCATACAGTGTTTGTCTTTCTCTATCTAACTTATTTCACTCAGCATAATGCCTTCCAAGTCCATTCATGTCACTGAAAATGCCAAAAATGTGTTCTTTTTTATGGCTGAGTGGTCTTCCATTGTATATATATCTACCACGTCTTTATCCATTAGAGTCTTCCCTGGTGGCTCAGGCAGTAAAGAATCCTCCTGCAATGTGGGAGACCCGGGCTCAATCCCTGGGTTGGGAAGATCCCTTGGAGAAGGAAATGGCAACCCACTCCAGTATTCTTGCCTGGAGAATTCCATGGACAGAAGAGCTTGGTGGGATATAGTCAATGGGATCTCAAAGAGTTGGACATGACTCAGTCTCTCTCTCTCTCCCCCTCCTCCTTCCTTCCTTCCCTCCCTTGACTCTTTCTTCTTTCTTATCATTTTGCTATAAAGGACATTATTGAGATAATCTGTCAACTGGTAAAATATAAACAGTCAATAGACTCATTAGTAAGCGACTAACACTTTCTATTCATTCATCTACTGATGGACACTTGGGTTGTTTCCATGCCTTGACTGTTGTAAATAGTGCTGCTCTGAACATCTTCAGAATTCTTCTAGTGAGAGAGATGATTGTTTCATCTGGGTCCTGAATGTGTTGTGTAATGTGGATGAAGGGCTGAGGGTGAGAGACAGGCTCTGGAAATTATTGTGAGAGTTCAAAGAAATAGCACATTTACTTACTTAGCACAGTGTCTGGTAAATCTTGATGTAGGGAATGTAGGGAAATGGTGAGAATAGCAGGTGATTGTGGGTTCCAGAGTCAGGCTGCTGGATTACAAGTGCCGGCTCTGATCTTCATTATCTTCTCAGTATTCCCCCTCAAGGTAGTAACTAGAAAGGGAAAGATAGACCCCACCATCACTGAATGATCCCAGCTAACCTCAGCAATCTCAGAACAAATCTTGACGTCACATGCCTCCTGCTACCACGCGCTGAGAGATACACATCACTTCTATGCGGTTCCTGTCCAAAGCACATCTCATAAATCTAACGTGGCACGTCCAAGTGGTTGAACACTCCACAGAATAACCGGCCTGTACTCTCTAAAGCTGTCAACAGCGTGAAGTACAAAGAAAGCCGGAGGACTCTCCCAGATTAACAGACTCAAAAGGCAACTGAATGCACTAAGGGATTCCATTTTCCCCCCTTTTTCTTCTCTTTTTTTTCTTATTTTACTTTCTTTTTGCCCCTCTCTTTCTCTCTCCCTCCCTCTCTCAATACTGTTTCTTTCCATTTTCAAAATATAAAATACAAAATGAAGACAAAAACTGCAAGTCTTTTAAAAATCAAATTTTCCCCTTTTCCTTCTCTTTTTTCTTATTTCTCTTTGTTTTTGCCTCTCTCCCCCTCTCTTTTTCTGTCTCTCCCTCCCTCTTTCTCTCTCTATAAATATTATTTGTCTTCACTTTCAAAATATAAAGAACAAAATAAAGACAAACATTGCAAGTTTTTAAAAATTCAAATATTTTTTCTTCTCTTTCTTCTTATTTTACTTTGCTTTTGCCTCTCTCTCTCTCCCCCTCCCTCCTTTCCTCCTTCCCTCCCTCGCCTTTTTCTTCTTTCTTATCATTTTGCTACAAACGACATTATTGAGACCATCTGTCAACCCGTAAAATATAAACAAAGTTGATAGACTAGATAATAATGTGTCTATATCAACATCAATTCCCTGATTTTAATAGCTGTACTATGATTATGTAAGAAACCATCCTTATTTTTAGGAAATAAACATTGAAGTATTTAGAAGCAAAACAGCATCAGGTCTGCAACTGAATCTCAGATGGTTTAAAAAGAGGGGCAAAGAGTAAAGCAATGTGATGAAGTTTTAATATGGGGGCAGTAGGTAAAGTGTATACAGGGATTTTTTGAAACTTCTATGCAAGTCTGAACTTGAAATTAAAAGTTGAGGGACTTCCCTGGTGGTCCCACAGTAAAGAATCCACCTACAATGTAGGGGCTATGGGTTCAATCCCTGGTCGGGGAACTAAGATCCCACAAGCGGCACGGCAACTAAATTCTTGTGCCACAGCTTGAGAAAGCCTGGGCACCACAACAAAGACTCAGTGCAGCCAAAATTCTTTTTAAGAAAAGGGACTGTTAAAAAAAATAAAAGATTGAAGGAGAAAGATCTCAGCTCTACCACTCTGAGCTTCTCTATAACTTGACTTCTTTGAGCCCCAGTTCCATCATCTCAAATTGGGGGTTTAGTACCAGCATAGGAGACATTGTCTTTCAGGTGATATGGCAAAAGCAGTCAAATATTAAATCCTTAAGCTTTTCCCTGAATGAGGAGATGGGTTAGAGAATCAGAAATAGGATAGAAGTCCAGAGCATCAATTACACATGTTTCTTAGTAATAAGAACCGTGAGTTTTACATTTGGCCATGGCTATTCCCTCCAATGAACTGTGTCAAATCAGATAAAGTAGAGGAACCTTCTTGAAACCGTGCTCCCCTTTCAAGGCTGTTGTGGAAATTAAATGAGCTCATCTAGACAGAAGGCTGATGGCGGTGCTCAGAGCACAGTAGGAGGTCAAGTCACGGTGGCCGACGCTGCTGCCCTGATGGCACTTTTGTTAATTATCAGCATCAGGCTCCTTTGACTCGTGGTTCTTGGGGGACAGGAAACTTGCAGGGCGCCTCACCACTGTGTGCTTTGCTCTTGTCTCATGGTCAAGTGCAGGTTCTTTCCAGAAAGTCAGGTTTGCCCAGGGAGTGGCATTCTGGCCAGGCTGCCAGCCAAGTGATACCACCCACCAGCTTGATCAAAGTGTCAGCTGGGTGGCCAGCAGAAGCCAAGACTAGGACTCAACATACGTTTCCTGAAACCCACACACCTGGCTGAGTGTTCACGGCGAGTCAATCCCAGCCACAGTGACTGGGGAAGGTAAATGGGTCTGCAATGAACTCTTCTCTGCATGTTCACACGTCCCAAGGCAAAGTGCCTCCCCTCAGAAGCTTTAAGACAAGGACGGGAGAGCCCTGGCTGGGAGGCAGAGCAAGTCACCAAGTGTGTGCGGAACATCTGTGCTCTTGACCGAATATCTCCATCACCTTGCTCCCGGTCACAGGAAGCTTCTCACTTCCTGGGCCCCTGGGATTACAGTGGAGCCAAGTGACTGGTTCTAGCCAATGCGTTGTGAACGGAAGTTCCATGTCTCTTCTCCTGGCCACTATATTTAACAGCCAATGCGAGAAAATTCAAAAATTCTCTTGCTCTCTGCCATTGAAAACTGACCGTGTTGGAGATGGTGGTGACTCCATCAGCCCGGTTCTGAGTAATTCCAGTGAACAGAACACCCCCTGAGATCTATGAGAGACAGGTAGTGTATCAAATAAGACTGTTGTCTTAGGCCACTGGGATTTTTTTTTTTTAGGTCAGCATAATCTAGCATGTATCCTGTCCAACAGATGATGAAAGCAAAACAATATAATTAAATGATAGCTAGATGCTTTTAATTATATTAAAGTTAATATAATTATGGTGATATTATATTTCAAGCCTCTGAACCCAAGCTTGCCTCTCTCTTTGGCCAAAAGGGATATAACACGTTATAGGCAGGAGTTAAGTGCTAGAACTAAACTTTCTTGAGTTAGCAGAATGATTAAATGAGCATTAAAAGGAAATAGTTTCTCACTTGGGATTCAACTTTATTTTAATAAAACCTTAAAGCATACAGTAGCTAAAATTCCACAAACAGTTTGATTAAATCAGAACAACGCTCCATCCAGTATCCTGTGACCCATGTGCCAAGGATAATTTGGGATGTGGGTAGAAGCCCAGGGAACAAATGACATTTCTGTCTCCTTCAGTCCTTCCTCACTCTTGTCCAAAAATTCCTTCAATGCATCCCAGAAGAAAACAATAACTGGAAACTCAGATGAAACTTTCTCTTCTAAGAACTCAAAGGTAATTAAGAAAAAGAGAGTTCTACTGTGCCATCATAATAAATGGCACAAAAGATTAAAACTCTCAGCATTTCCCTGATGGCTGGTGGCCTCTTGAATTTTCTTGAGTTATGGGACAACCAGGTTTTATAGCCTCGAGTAGCTTCCCCTAAGGGGCTTCACTGGTGGTTCAGATGGTAAAGAGTTTGCCTACAATGCAGAGAGACCCAGGTTCAATCCCTGGGTAGGGAAGATCCCCTGGAGTAGGAAATGGCAATGCACTCCAGTATTCTTGCCTGGAGAATCCCATGGACAGAGGAACCTGGCAGACTACAGTCCATGGGGCCACAAAGAGTCAGATACGACTGAGTGACTAACACACACACACACACAGCTTTCCCTAAAGTACAATACTTGACCACCCAAATCAGAATCACCCAGACAGTTTGTGAAATATGCAGATTCCTTGACCTCCTGAATCAGACTCTTCCAGGTATGGACTGGGAATGTCCATTTTTATCAGATCTATTGAGGGTTCTGAGTGCAACTGAAGGTTGAGAAGTTCCACTTTAAACTAGATTTGAGGGACTTCCCTGGTGGTCTAGCAGCTAAGACTCCGAAATCCCAATGCAGGGGTCTGGGTTCAATCCTTGGTCAGGGAACTAGGTCCCACATGCCACAACTAAGATGGAAGATCCAAGTGGCACAATTAAAGACCTGGTGTAGCCAAAGAAATATTAAAAAAAAAAAAGAAAGAAACTAGATTTGCTAGGAAAACAGGAATTTTGTGGAAAAGCCTAAGTTCAGCCCACCTTGAAGATATTGTGAAGATTCATAAGCTGGTTCACTGGTTCCCAAGAAGAGTCAAGGTATCTGGGCAGACAGGAAGGTGACCACACACACATGTAAAGCCCTCCCCCACAAGGTTCCGTCTCTGCTCCTGGAATAGACTGCACAGGTCAGCCAATCAGCACGCAATTTACCTTGAGTGACTGGTATTGGTTCAGGACTGGGACATCTGGCTCCAGTAGATGAAAGGGAATAACCTATAGTCCATACCTGGGGGAAGGTTTCAAGGTTTTTTCATTCTCTCTTTCCAGATGGGACAATGACCCACATAGACTCACTTGCTATTGGCAGCCTTGTTGTAACCAAGAGGAGGAGGTTCAGAGTGAGGGAGAAGAAGGAGGAGGAGGAGGAATCATGCAGGGCAGAAAGACAGAAAGCACTCATATTCCTGGTTATATTATGGATCTCAGTGGACCTGGGGCCTACCCTTCCTCTGACTTTCCAGGTATGAAAGATAAGAATTTGGTGAATTGTTTAAGTCAATTTGACTCAGAAATTTCTGTTATTTGCTGCTCAAAGCACTCCTTCTGATATTTACTATCATTGTCACCAATGATAACGTGCTTAATTAAGGGCTAGGGTAGCATTTGCTTTTTATGGAAAGCAGGAAAGGTAGTATGTCCTTACTCGGCACATATAGCTGTTCAGTTCTGGAAAACTGTCACTGGTCTGGGGTCTGTATCGAGAAAGAAAGAAAGGTAGAACTCAGGACTGGTCCTCATCCCAGCTCTGTCACAGACACCGTTGTGTGTGACTTAAGATGAACCCGGGGTCCATCTTTCACACCAGCAGAATGAAGGGGTAGAATTAAGCACCCTCCACTACTCCAAGGGTCTTAAAAGGAGGGCTACAACTGGGAGTCCTTGGCCATCATTAGTGGGCCTATTAATGAGAAAGAGGGGAAAGCCCTCAGACTACTTTAAAACTGTGCATTGAATGACAGTCTTTTTGAAAGCAGATTGCTCATGAAAATCAAGGATTGGAGATTCTTTTGACACCTCAGAACAACTGTCAACACTGGGCCCACATTTCCACATGGCGACCAGTGGCTAGGGGTCAGCAGCTGCCCTCTTTAATTGAGGTCTGTCCCCCATCTCCCCACAGCCCCCCAGGACTGAGTGTCAGCTGTCTTGTATCATCTTACACTCAGTTCACTTGGTCATTTACATTTCCTGCCCGGTCTGGGTAGACGTGGACTTTGCAACCCCAGATCTAAGACCATCATCTAACACATCTGGGATCCAAATTCTCTGGGACTTTGTCAAATAGACAATGCTTGTCTTCAATCACATTCTCACCCAGAAAGCAGGACCCCGGCAGCCTTGAGAAACCATCAGGAAATCTACCCCCAACTCCGCTCACCCGACGTTTCTTGAGGGTCAGCTTTTTCTGGGCTGTGTTTTCCATTTCTTCTTTGGACACTTCTGTTTCTTTCCTGCTTTGAGGTCTGTTTTCCAGCTCATGGGTGGTCAGTTCTTTGGGCTAGATGAAGTAGAATTTTCCATAATCGCCACCTCTCCTGAGCCAGTTTCGAGTTTGGGGTTTGTGTTTGAGTCATTAAGTAATTCGCTGCTGGGGAGTTGGCACTTTAAAAACCCGTAGAATAAACAAACATGTCTGCCTCCAAGCACAGATTGCAGCTGATGTTCTGATTCCGAATATGGGTCACATATATTTTTGCCTAAAAACAACAGTCTTAAATAAACAGTGTGTTCCCTTTAGATAGCTGAAGCTGTAATGCACAGTAACTAAACTGGAACCTCCAAGTCTTGAGTTTGGGTGACGTGATTGAAAGTATCTGCTGGTCCTCCTGGAAACTCATAGCATCTATTACTGAACTGAACAGTGGGACATGATTTGCATGTCTTGTCTAGACTTGGACAAATTCCTTTCAGAGTTAGTTTCACCTTACCCTCTGTATGAGAAATGGGTAAACTAAATTGATGGTTTAGGGTGGGTTTCATAGAACTTCAGGATTGTTCAAGAGGTCCTTGCAGAAGCAATGGGGAAACCTAAGGATAAAGCCTTGTTTTCAGTTGCTAAGACAAGTCCAACTCTTTGTGACCCCACGGACTATTACACACCAGTCTTTCCTGTCCTTCATTGTCTCCTGGAACTTGCTCAAATTCATGTCCATTGAGTTGGTGATGCCATCCAACCATCTCATCCTCTGTTGCCCCCTTCTCCTCCTGGGACTGCTGTTTTCAAATCCTGAATCTTTGCTGTGTTCTGTTTGATGTGTTACAATGATTTATTGGGGGGAGGGGGCGGGGAACGTGTTGCTCTGTGAAAGAAGGAAAAGAAGGAGGGAGGAGGATGGGAGGTACATTGTAGCTTCAAGGAATTTGGGCTTCAAGTGTATCTTGGGGATACCCAAGAGGAGAGCTTTGGGATCTACATGGTTGGCAATCAGCCAGACTAGAGTCTCAATTTTCCAGGATTGAGAAGCAGGCCACCATAAAGACCACTCCTTTCAAGTTTTATAAAACTTGAAAGTTATAAAACTTCCAGTTCAACAAAGTTTTGTATGCTGCACCAGAGAGAGCCTAGGGCACAAGGAACAGCTGGTAAGGGACCTCCCCTCATCAAACAAGAGATGCCATACACAGTGCCAGTCCAGCCACTGCTGGACTGCTCCCCACCCTAGTCCAATTAATTGTCCTTCATTAAAAATTTTATTAACAATCATTATTATTGATATGACTGTCACTTGATGAGACCAGCTTTGCATATCCTCTGCCTTATTATGTTTTCATATAAGCAGCTGTTTGAATCCCCATTCTACAATCAGTGAAACTGAGGCTCAGAGAGGTTAATTAACTTTCTCAAGATCCCAGATTTAGAAGCAAAATCAAGAATTCAAATAATTCTGATACAGAACTCTGCCTCCCTTAAAAAGGAAGGGAACTGAGGAAGGCAAAAGGAGAAGGGGACCGCAAAGGATGAAATGGTTAGATAGCATCACTGACTCAGTGAACATGAATTTGAGCAAACTCCGGGAGATAGTGGAGGACAAAGGAGCCTGGCGAGCTATAGTCCACAGGGTCGCAAAGAGCCGGACACAACTTAGCGACTGAACAACAAGACAAACAACAACGCAGGATGATGTAAGGAGACCAATGTCACTGCCTCTCACCACTTCTGGGAAAGACGCTCTAGGCAGGGCTTGTAGGTAACTGAATCTCTGCTCGAAGCAGCCCTCTAGCCCCAACTCCCTGCCTCCTGGATCTCTTTCAGAAAGAGAATGTATTTTTCACTTTTGAAATCACTTGGGTGTGTTGAGAACAGCCCAAGGTCACTCATGTCTTAAAGCCTGGTAAGTCAGATTGAAATTCCTCTTACAGATCTCAGGACATCAGTGGACCAAACCCAGTTGGCTGGGCTTGGTCCCAGCTTCTGCTCTTCTCGTTCTCAAATCCTATAAAGAGCAGTCCTGGGATGCTGTTTTGAAGATGAACCCACACAAAATCCAGTTCCACTCTGCTTATCCCCAACCCCTCAGTCCATGATGGAGCCCACGTTGGCATTCTCCAAACAGCCCAAGCTCCTAACAATGACATTGCAACAAGCCACCCCCATTTCCCACTGCTCATCTTGCCTCTCGGCCAGCTCTCAGCCTATAATTCTTTCCAAACCCGCCTGTATAAAATAATCATGTACATGAAGTAAAACAGGAGTCTTATATACACACTTAATAACTCTTGTGTACTATACAAGAGGGAATTCCACTTTATAACCCCCAGAGCTTTTGACTGGTTCTTATTTAGCTTTGCATTCCTGGTGCAAGATCTAAAACTTCTCTCTCTCTGCCCCAGCCTGTTGCTGCCTTTTGAAACTGTTGTGTCTCCAGATTCCTTGGGACCATTTCATCTCCATCTCTGCTTCTAATTGGGAGATTTAACCATTGCTTTTAGCCCTAGAGCTAAATGTCAGGGTTTCACTCAAAAATCCCATATTTTGGGAACTGAGCACATTGTACTGGGGAAGTGTCAAGCGTGAGCATGTCAAAGCAAATGGAGTTAAATGGATCAGCTAATCCTTCTAGCCACGAGCTCGATCTCAGGGTGAGAAAGTGGGTTCCCACCCCTGGTATATGACAAGTGCCCTGTGTCAGCCACATCATTGGTTCTTCTTGGATCACTTTCCCTTTAAAGGGAATCCTTCAGTATTAGATGGCAATTCCTCTGCATCTCCAGACAGTTCATCAGGCAACACTTTCACCAAAGTCTTAGGTTTTAGGGGGATAGTCAGTATCAGATCATCTTTTACACTGACCCCATGAATAGCATCATACTCAGCAAAATAGCAAAAACAGTATCTATGGGGTTAATTAGCTTTACTTTATAAAATATGCATAAACAGTGGCACCTAAGGTTGTGGAGGACAGGAACCAAGGGATGCAACTTCAGTCATCATATGTACATTCAGCAAATATCCATGGCTACCTGGTCTTTGCCTGATACAGTGCTCAGCACTTAGAAGATGACTGAGCTAGATGCAGCCTCCTACATCAATTCAATTTCATTTCACTGCCTAGCTTGCCCCACACTGGCCACACTGGCTTGCCTTATTTTCTTGGAGCACACCAATCTTGTTCCTGCCTGGGTGTCTTTGCATGTGCTGTCCCCTCCACCCAGACTGACCCCTTTTTCTAGTCATCAGGCCTGGATCTCAACTCAAATCTCAGTAGAGACCATTCTTTACCATCCCTCCCCTTAACACTCCCACTTCTCTCACTGCCATAGCGTCTTCACAGCATGTGTGTCTATGTGGAATCGTGCTTGTTAGGGGATTTGGTTTCTGGTTTATTAACCAGTGTCCTTCCCTCCCAAACAGTAAGCTCCTTAAAGTCAGACATCTTTAAAAAAAAAACTTTTTATTTTATATTGGGGTATAACTGATTAACAGTGTTGTGATATTCTCAGTTGGACAGCAAAGGGACTCAGCCATACACATACACGAACCACCCCCACACACCATTAAGGCTGTCACATAACATCGAGCAGAGTCCCCTGTGCTATACAGTAGGGCCTTGCTGGTTATCCATTTTAAATACAGCAGTGTGTATGTCCATCCCAAACTCCCTAACTATCCCTTCAACCCATCCTTCTCCCCTGGCAACTATAAGTTTGTTCTCTCAGTCTGCGAGTCTGTTTCTGTTTTATAAATAAGTTCACTTGGATCATTTCTTTTTAGAGTCTGCATATAAGGGACATCATGCAATATTTCAAGCTCTGGGAGATGGTGAAGGACAGGGAAGCCTGGCGTGCTGCAGTCCATGGAGTCGCAAAGAGTTGGACATGATAGAACGGCTGAATATCAACAACATGCAATGTTTCTCCTTCTGTGTTGAACTCAGAGATCTTGTCTATCATACTACCTGTCTTTTCAAACTCTAAAAGAGTGCCTGGCATTTAAAGACATTAAATAAGTATAGAGGAATGACTCCACAATCAAATGAGTTTCAAGTCACACTTCTCCCCTAAAACACATCAAGTTAATCTGTCAAGCCCAACTCTGATTATTCCCTTCAGTGATCTCAACACCCCCCAGGGATGCAATTTCTTCTCAAACAAGTGTATGTCAAATGTGGTAAAGACATATAGCTCTTAATTAAAAAGAAATCCTAGTAAGTAAAGTAGTTACTGTGACAGCAAGGGTGATCTGGTTAAGACAAGGGTTGGGGGTCTGGAACTCCATCCATGTACCCCCCCTCCCCAATTCCACCCTAAGACACCATTGGAGCCCCACCTGGGACAAACTGTGCAATTTTGATTTGAAAGAAACTTCATTCTTGTCAATGCTGGTAGGTATACTGTGGACTAATAAGGAGTTTCTATGGCCAAGTTTAGGAAATACATAATTTTTTTTCCAAATTGAAAAAGACAGTGCTATTGATAATTGGATTACCTATCAGTTGACATAAACAGTATGAACTTAAAATTCAGGCTTATATATGTGCCCATGGCATCATCAACACAATCAAGATAAAGAGTATATTCATCACCTCTAAGAGTTTCTTCTTGCTCCTTTGTAATGCATTCCTCTCCCCTCCTCCTGCCTAAGGAATATATAAGTGCTTTTAATAAATATGTATTAAGTGGTCCCTGGTAGCTCAGCCGGTAAAGAATCTGCCTGCAATGCAGGAGACCCTGGTTCGATTCCTGGGTCAGAAAGATCCCCTGGAGAAGGGATAGGCTACCCACTCCAGGATTGCTGGGCTTCCCTGGTGGCCCAGACAGTAAAGAATCCATCTGCAGTGCAAGAGACCTGGGTTCGATCCCTGGGTTGGGAAGACTCCCCTGGAGGAGAGCATGGCAACCCATTCCAGTATTCTTGCCTGGAGAATCCCCATGGACAGAGGAGCCTGGCGGGCTGCAGTCCACGGGGTCACAAAGAGTTGGACATGACTAAGCACTGCACAACATGTTCCAGAAATTGTGCTGGTTTTGGGGATACAGTAGGAAAAAAAAAACAGGTACAATTCCCGTACTCAAAGGCCTCATATTCTAGGGATTACAGAAAAGTCTTCTGGGTCAAGAAGTGGATCCGTTCAAAGGTACAACTGGGAGTGTCTGAATACACGTTTTTGCCCAAGGTTGGTGAGCATGTCATGGATCTAGTGTTCCCAAAGCGTTTGTTCACAAACACTTGTCAAGACCAACTGCTATGAGCCTCATCAGAAAACAAACTCTATAGTACTGTCAATTTTCAAAACACTCCAACATTTTTGAAAATGTATATAATCCGAAATGATTCGACTAATCTGATCTCTGATGATGCATAAGGCATTTTGAGAACTCCTGTGTCTTGGGTCACCCTCTGGACATGGGACATCCTTGTCCTTGAACATGGGCATAGCCATTAAAAGACTCTCCTATCTGGCTGGTCAATAACTAGAGAGTCCTGTTTTGCATTTACTTCAGCATACAGCTCTGTCTTTAGAGTCACCTCTTATAGGAAAATGCACTTCTTAGACTGGAAATGCCTTTAGAGAGATTTCAGCCATAAAATATACACTCTCCCCACACACAAATCAGGCAGAAAAATCCAATCAAGAGAGAGCTCCACTTTCTCTCATCTCCGCCCGGGGACATAATTAGCTGCTTCTTCCCATATATTTGTAGAATCCTGTACCTTTAACTATCTGAAGCACTTACCACAGTAGTTATTATTCATGACAACCAGGCAGGGGTCTGTATTTTATGCCAGGCACTTTGCAAGATATTTTCCATGTTTTACCACTTTTTTTCCCCCAACTCATAGGTGGTAGATACTATCACCATTCTTGTTTTAAAGATGAGAAAACGGGGGCTCAGAAAGGCTAAATAACTTGCCCAAAATACATGATGAATTCGAATAGATGGAAAACCAACATTTGAATCCAAGCTAATCTGATTCCCAAGTCCACACTCTCCCCTCTACATCTCCCAGTTCATGACGTAAGGGTCTACAGCCTCCAGCTTAGATCTTCAGTTTCTTGAGTGATATCTTTGAGTTTCAAATATTAATAGCACCTAACACAGTTCATGATGCTGAAGCTCCAATACTTTGGCCACCTGACTTGAACAGATGACTCACTGGAAAAGACCCTGATGCTGGAAAAGATTAAAGGCAAAAGGAGAAGAGGGCGGCAGAGGATGAGACAGTTGGACAACATCACCAACTCAATGGACATGAACTTGGGCGAATGCCAGGAGATAGTGAGGGACAGGGAAGCCTGGCATGCTGCCATCCATGGGGTTGCAAAGAGTCAGACACGACTTAGCAACTGAACAACAACAGCACAGTTCATGGTGCCCTGTGGGGGCTCAGCACAGACTAATTGAATGAACTGTGAGAGGCAACGTGGTGCTAAGGAAGGAGATTTGGATTACAAAGCAAGAAAATTGGATCTTCCTTCAGGCTGTGTAACTAACCCATGATGTGACCTTGAGCAAGTCCCTTCCTCCTTTCTGCACCTTTGTCTTCCCATCTGTAAAATGGGAGAATTGGAGAGATGATTTCCAATGATACCTCTCAGTCCAAGTGACCTACAGTGCAAGCTGGTGTCACATATTTTTTTTTTCTTTAATAAAAAGGAATGAAATTGTGCCATTTGCAGAGACATGAATGAACCTAGATGCTGTCATACAGAGTGGACTAAATCAGAAAGAGAAAAACAAATATTGTGTATTAATGCATACATGTGGAATCTAGGGAAAAAATGGTACAGATGAATCTATTTGCAAAGCAGAAATAGAGACTTGGACGTAGAGAACAAGGGGAGAAAAGAAGGTGGGAGGAAATGGGAATTTATGATTGAAATCTATACACTACTATGTATAAACTAGATAACTAATGAGAACCTATCGTATAGTACAGGGAAATCTACTCAGTGCTCTGTGGTGACCTGAATAGGAAGGAAATAAAAAAAAGGGGGGGATTTATGTATACATAGGACTGATCCAACTAACACAAGGTTGTAAGGCAACTAAACAATAAAAATAAATAAGTGGGAATTCCCAAGAGGATAGAGATAGTGTCATCTATTTCCAACAATCTCAGCGCTTACCAGAGAGCCAAGCACAGAGTAGATGCTCAATTATTTCTTGCTGCATGAATGAATGGATACTGATACCCACTCGAAGCTCTGCTAAGAAATAACCTAGAAACACCTGAAAGTGAAAGTATTAGTTGCTCAGTCATGCCTGACTCTTTGGCAATCTATGGACTGTAGGCTCTGTCCATGGAATTCTGCAGGCAAGAATACTGCAGTGGGTGGCCATTCCCTTCTCCAGGAGATCTTCCCGAACCAAGGATCGAACCCAGGTTTCCCATATTGCAGGCGAATTCTTTACCATCTGAGCTGCCAGGGAAGCCAAACACACCCCAAATCCCACACCCCAAATCCCAGAAAGAAGTAAAAGCCACTTCCTTCTAAGGGAAGATAGAGCCACTAGTGAACCGCAGCACTGACCCAAGCCTTCAAGAATGAGAGTGGCTGGAGGCAAGCCAACAGGGGCAGACGGAAGCTGGGGTGGGGAGGCCTCTTGGCTTCCCCCCGCCCGCCCCACACCCCTCTGATGAACTTCAAATTCCTGGGTCAGACCTTTCATCACCAGTACGAAGTCTCTGGAAAATATACAAAAGAAGGATCCAAGTCTAGTTTTTGCAAGGCCTTTGCCCCATCTCTCACCTTCCCCTGACATAGACAAGGAAGAGATCAAGAAGCCAAGAGACAGAACATTGTAAAAAAAAAAAAAAAAAAAAACCTTTGTGCAAAATAAATAAATAAATCCATCCAAGCCGTCATCTTTTTTGTTATAAAAACATGTTTTCCTTGCTTTCTGACCCTCTAGCATTTTGGAGTTTGGGGAGTTTACTGAATGCTTAGTGTCCATGAACTCTTGGAAAGTTCGTTACCCTGACCCTTCTTGGCTGTTAAATCTTAGCACTGGTTGCTGGAAAGTAATTTAGCTTTGGGGAAAAAAAAAAAATCTGTGTGGTTTTTTTTTTTTTTTTCCCCCAAAACACCCTCATCCCTGAGTTCCCACTTTGGGACTTTGTGCTGGATTTTCTCCGATAGTTTATAGATTCCCAAACACATAGCCAGAGTTTTCCTTTTCCCATGGACTCTGTGGAATTCACCTGAGAACTTGGTGATTATTTATGTTCCAACATACTTACGGTCAAGCCACCCAGGACTTCGTATCCACAGGAAAACTGACAAATCCAATCAACTCTCCCAGTGCAGCTCTGTAAAGTCTTATTCATTTGGATGCCATCAGTTCAGAATTTTTGGATAATTCAGACAGTCTGGATGGAAGTTGCTTTTTGCACAGTTCTACACAAAAAAAAAAAAAGAGAGAGAGAGTTTCTTAGCAAATTGATAATGCAAAGCAGACTGTTGGAGCTGAGAATAAACTGTCTTCAAGTTCTCCAGAATAGCATTCACTGACAGGCAATCAACGATTAATTACAAATTATTTTTATCAAACAATTAAAATGAATTCCAGGCAACTCACCATACCTTGGGAATAGTATAGGACAGAAAGGGAAAAAGGCGGGGCGGGGGGGGTTCCAATCCATCACGCAAGAGCTCAAATTCCAGCTATAACTCATGAGTTTCAGTTACTGTGCATAAGCTCCTTCCCTTCCCTGCGCCTTAATTCTGACATATGGGAAAGTTTGCACAACGGACATAAGAATTGGAAATCACATAGTGAAAGCAGAGTTTCCAAAACTATGCTCAGAAGGATTCCAAGTCCACAAGATGTTAACACATATTGCATGAAAAAGAGATCCGTGGTTGAATAAGTCAGGATAAACTAAGCTAAACAAAATTAAATATGTTTGCTTGCTTTTTTTCATTTGTTTGTGTGCAGACCTTCTCAGTGCCTTTAATATTGTACTTTATATTGCAAATTTCCTAAAGGAGGACATACTGAGCATTTTTCCCTAAATTTCTTTCACTGGGAAATTCTTCCTGTTGAAATACTTTTTGACCTCTTACAGAACTCTCACTGAAGGAAGCCTGGAAAACAAGGCTCTAGGATCTGTGGTCTGAACTTTGTAGTAGGGGTATTGAGCCCTTATGGAGACATTTATACTTTATCTCCAAATCTTCTTGCGACCAAAGTCAAAATCTGGATGATAGAGTTCATGACCAAAAAAACCAGATTCTGACATATAAAGCCATAATCTTACAGACTCCCCACAAACTAGCCTAGAAAAAGTAACTTGAGGGATTTTTTTAAATATACCTGGAAGTCCTTGTATCTGGATGCTAGGATCTTCCGGGTCACTGACTCAAGGCCTGAAAAGTTTCAGAAGATTAAGGAAGTAGATTGGGGAGAGAAAGCATGAGAGGGAGGCAAGGAATCTAATTCTGGCATGTGATAACAATATTAAGGAGTGCTTGTAAAATCATTAAAGCAATGAAAAATAGAAATGATAATAAAATAAAATTCAAGTCTTGTTACCAGTTTTCTTTCCAGGAACAATGGTAAATGCAGTTGTCGTTATTCCTCCAAAGAAAAGGACAGCCACAAGGAACTTCGGATGGTATTAAAGGGTGAATCCAAAAGAATGTCAAGATTCATCCCTACCCTGATAAGACTGAAAATGGAATTAGCAAGACAGAGTTCACAATGAATGTTACAACAATGAATATTACAACACAGCTCATAACTAAGAAGGAAATGGAAGTTCCAGATAGTAAGCTGTCGTTCATTTACGTCTTCATTAATTTGTGTTTAGCATGTGACAGGTGCTAGAAGGCTCAATCAAATCCCTTCCTGACATTTTGCCCTTGAGAAAGAGCACGTGACCCCTATGGTCATCACAGTGGAGGAAGAAAGGGCTGAAGAGTTGCATGGAGGGTGTTTTTTTTTCAGGAAGCTTACGTTTTACCAGGGCAGTATGTCAGATGCAATGGTATTCACCAGCTCTCCCTGTGTTCCTCCACATTTTCCAGCTGCCCTTGACATGAGACTGGGGTCACTTGACTGGGTTCTGCTTGATGGGAATGTGGGCAGAGATAGTCCCACCTTTAAAAACACCCTCCACAGGACTTCCCTGGTGGACCAGTGGCTAAGATTCTGCACTTCCAGTGCAGGGGGCCTGGGTTCAATCCCTGGTCAGGAAACTAGATCCTACATGCCACAACTAAGAGTTTGCACGCCACAACAAAAGATCCCATATGCCACAACTAAGACCCAGTGCAGTCAAATAAATAATTTTTTTATTAAAATAAAATAAAATCACCTTCCATGCAACTCTTTAGCCCTTTATTCCTCCACTGTGATGACCTTAGGGGTCATGTTCTCTTTCACAAGAGCAAAAAAGATGGAAGAATACGTAGAAGACTGATGTGAGAGAGAAATAAACATTCATTGATTCAGGCACTGAGCTTTGGGGCTTCATCTCTGTAGTGCACAGGAACAAGTGTGGCCATGTCTGGCCCATGTGAAAGTAAACAGGGAAAAACAGAGAAAAGAAGAGAAAGTTGATATATAGAAACAGAAAACCAAGATGAGAAGCCATGTGAACCAAAACATATGAAAAGAGTCATCTTGGATCTAGAGTTTTGAGGGCCTTGGTCCCAGGCCCTTGTGAGGTCTACCATGTACTCTTGCCCTTGTTTTCTTTACTATCCACCAATGTCCTCCAATACTTTCATGTTCTGGCTATAAGTTACAGTAAACTTTTGCTCCCCATGACCTGAAAAGTCCTCGACTAACTCAACACGTTATAGCTAGAACAGTGAATGGGTAGAAGAATGGAACAATCTTTTCTCTTAAACCAAACCAGAAAAAGCATGTATAGGGCACCGCATGGGGCTTCCCCGGTGGCACTAGTGGTAAAGAACCCGCCTGCCAGTGCAGGAGACACAAGAGACATGGGTTCGATCCCTAGGTGGAGAAGACCCCCTGGAGGAGGAAGTGGCAACCCACTCCAGTATTCTTGCCTGGAAAATCGCATGGACAGAGGAGCCTGGCAGGCTACAGTCCATGGGGCTGCGAAGAGTCGGACACAACTGAGCGACTGAGCATGCAGGCTACTATATAAGCATGCATCACCTGGCTTTCAAGTTGCACACAGTAGGCTCAGAAAAGTAGATCGTAACAGGAGGCACAGAAAAGAACACTGAGAAGATTAATGCTTCTTAATAAAAAGGCTTTCTTCAAAATGGTGTTCAAGTAGGTCATTTTACAATTTCATAAAAAAAAATAATAATAACGTAGTGAAAATTGCCAAGATTATGGAGTTAGGACTCATCGTATGCTTGTGCTGAAAGAGCTTGAAATAAAAGACAACCCTTAAGTACCGAGCATTATAATTATATGCTACTTTAAAGAACCACAGTCAATCCTCCTGCTGACTAATCTTAACTATCTGTCAAGAACTGGAGATGGAGAAGACACTGTAGCGTTGGAATGATTGTCTCATCCTGGGGTCTGGCTTGTGATTTCCTCTCCCAGGTCCCTCCAGGAACCTGTCTGAGTGACAAGGAGGATTTCATCACAAAATCTCTGCTTTGGATTTCCCTAACCTCGCCTGGGAGGGGAAGGGGGAAAAAAAAAGGAAAAAGAGTCTCAGTAAGAGAAATAACTGGAAGATCATGGGGAAAGAAATCCAGTAGATCAGCTTCTTAAATGAAGGATCTATATGTATCTTATTATTTCTTTGTTCTCCCTCTAGGGTAGGGACTATGTCAGGCTGCCTCACTGTTGTACCCACAGCCTCCGAAGACAGTGTTGGGCCGATAGTAGAAGCTCCGTGATTATTTGTTGAATGAATGAATGAAACCAATGAGAGTATCCTTTCCTTTCTTATTTCTAGATTGATGTCAATTCTGAGACCTAACACTGTCTCAGTATAAGAAAAGTATTTCAGATCATAATCCATAGAATCACTGACCAAATGTGAAATAGCTAGAGAAGCCTCTCACATGAATTGGAAGATTTCAGCAACTATGACGAAACCCAGAAAGAGAAAAAATATTCCACTGGGGTTATAAAGAGATGCTTCTTTGCTCTTCCAATGGTTATTAAATGAGGAGCTGGTGTGTGCTAGGCTCATGCTAAGACCAGGGGTAATTCAGAAATGATATTTCTTCAGCAGAAAGAACAGACCTATAAAATGGTCTACACTCTAGCCCAGCATTAGCTGATAAAAATCTAAGGGATGCCACATCTGTCATTTTAAATTTTTGAGCAGTGACTTTTTTTTTAAATTTTTTGGCTATGCCGTGCAGCTTGCAAAATCTTAGTTTCCCAACCAGGGACTGAATCCAGGTCCTGGCAGTGAAAGCACAGAGTCCTAACCACTGGACCACCAGGGAATTCCCTCAAGCAGTCACATTTTTAAAAAGTAACTTGTGAAATTAATTTAATATCATTACATGTATTAATCTACTAAGTATATTATTTAACCCAATACATGCAAAATGTGGTCATTTTGTCATGTGATCAAGATATTATCAATGAGATACTCTACATTCTTTTTTCATCCTAAGATTTCAAAAAGAGGTATATTTTATACTAACAACCCTTCTTATTTGGATGCTAAATTTTCATCAAAAATTCTGGAAATTTTATGTTTAGGAGTCATAATCATTATAGCTGAAAAGTGCAGATTCACATGCTAAAGTTGTTTCAAACATACTTGAAAACCAATAGTTGAATAGCTGAATCATGCTATTCAGCTGAATAGCTGAATAGCTTCCAATAGCTGAATCATGTCAGTTTTTAAATTTGAAATTAAATTAATCAACATTAAACAGAATTGAAAATTCAGTTCTTTAGTTGTATAAGTCACTCTTCAAGTGCTCAACAGTTCCAGTACCTATAGGCTACCATATTGGACAAGTAGGGATATAAAATACTTCCATCACTGCAGAAAGTTCAATTGGAACAGCATTGCTCTTGATGGTCTAAGAAACCTACAAACATTGAAGATAATCATGTGTTTTGCCCTTTTTTATACCCCCTAGAACAATGATTAACCCATAAGATTCCACAGATGATAGTTCAAAGGATGAATGAATGATCAACTTGTCATATTCCAGAGGTTGGAGGGTTCAAGGAATACTTAGCAAAAGCAGGGACATTTATGACAGGGCTTGATGGGTGAATAGAAGTCCACTAGGCAAATAGTGAGGCAAAGACAGAGAAGGAGTCTGGTGCATGGATGCTGAATTATAAAATGATCTATTAATACTATGTTGTTAAGAGCATGAGTTTTTTTCATTTGTTTTGCACAATCAAGATGAAATTGAACCTTTTCTGCACTAATTTTCAGCTGGGTGTCTTTGGAAAAATCATTTAACCTCTCTGAGGCTTGATTTCCTCATCTGTAAAATAGGAGTACTAACTTCATCAGTTTTGAGGACTCACAAGGTAAGAGATGCAGAGTGCTCACTATAGTGCCTGATACATAATAAGCAAACAAAAAATGTTAAATGTCAGTCGTTATTGTGTCCAATGTTTCATGAGAAGTGGATCGTGGTGGCACAGCAGGGTTCCAGATGCTCCCTGCCCCAATCCCAACATCTCTTCTCATCCTCTGTCTTAGTGTTGTAACTTTTAATAGTGTAGTTATGTCCCAGGTAAAAGTCCACTTCTCTCAGCCTTCCTATAACCCGGAGAAGCCGTGGGCCCTAGTTTAGGTCAACAAACTTTAAATGAAGGATCTATTTGTTCATTCTAAATGAACAATGATCTAAATGAATGATTTTACTTCTAGGAAGTTTCTTAGAGGGAGGGGGTTTCTCTTCTGCCTTCCTCTCCTCATTGCCTCAAATGCAAGTTACGCTCTAGGTTTCACAGTGCAGGAAATCAGAAGGCACCTGAGTCCCTGATGATGATGATGTAGGCAGCATTTTGAGTCTTCCTTGACCTTGGAACCAGTTCGTTAAGGACCATCTCTTGGGATAAGAACAAAGTTTGGGCAATGTGGTTTAGGTGATCTGGAGGGAAGAGTTCATGGCTGAGGTGCCAGTGGACTGAGAAGACCATATGCAATGAATGTGTGCACTATCTCACGCTCTGGGATGCTGGAGGGATGGTGGGGTTCCATCAGAGCCAATGCCATCTCAGAGTCACATGGCTGTCCTCTCTGAGGTCAGGGGGACCGAAGGTGATTCGCTGGCCAACAGCAGTGGCAGCCCCTCCATATGGTGTGGGTTTGTAACTTTTCTGCTCTGCCTGCAGCTGCTTGTTTATTGTAGTTCTCCTGCTGATTGTCAATTGACATTAGATGCTAAGGAATGCTGCTGTGTCTCTTAAATCTATTGTGTTTCTCATAAACTGTTGTTTCTTGTGGCCAAAAAATTGGATGATGGGATTTTTTTTCAGCCTGTATTTTTGGAGCCGTCGTTTGATATTTGGAAGAGAACATTCACTTGTGTGTTTTTAAACCATCCTAAATGGGAATAAAGTCAGTAAGTTACTCCTTGCTGTCCTTCAAAGAAACCCAAGCATGGCTTTGTCTTAAACACTCTATCGTAAACCGTGGTACATTGAGCCAAGTAGACTGGAATTATTCACAGAGAGGAAAGTAGCTTATAATCTCCAACTAGGTTATGGGATACCTTCAGAAAAAAAATAAAGGCATTATTCTAGAGACTCACTGTGAAGTTTTGTTGTATGCATGCATGCTCAGTCATTCAGTCATGTCCAACTCTTTGTGACTCTAAGGACTGTAGCCCACCAGGCTCCTCTGTCCATGGGATTTTCCAGGCAAGAATACTGGAGTGGGTTGCCATCCCCTTCTCCGGGTTGGGAGATCTTCCCAACCCAGGGATCAAATCCAGATCTCCTGCATTGCAAGTGGATTCTTTACTGTCTGAACCACTAGGGAAGCCCAAGAATTTTACATAGCTCGTATCAAACATCCCAACAATCCTGGGACTTCTCTGATGGTCACATGGTTAAGACTCCATGCTTTCATTGCAGGGACACGGGTTCAATCCCTGGCCAGGGAACTAAGATCCCACATGCCATGCATTGTGGTTTTAAAAAAATAAATAAACCTCCCTACAATCCTAAAGGCAGGGATTGTTACTAATGGCATTTCACAGGAGGAAACTGAAGATCATAGAAGTTAAGCAATTGCTTAGGTTCAAATAGTTGAGACGGGGGTCAAACACAAGCCTGCCAGACTCTCTAAGTCATGAACTTAATGCATTAAACTATACTGTGATTAATGCTTAATATTTAGCTACTATAAAACCAGGTAGTGAGGTTCTTCCTCCATTAGCAACTATAGTGTTTAATATTGCTCTGTGTGCAAAGCATTTGGGAAGACATTTTTTCTGCAATGTTTTATTTTATGATTTGATATATATATATCTTTTAAATTCTTTTCTCACATATACTTTATTTCTTAGCTTATTATTTTGTATTGAGGAGTAACCCATTAATTTATTTTTAATAAGAGTATAATTGCTTTACAATATTGTGTTAATTTCTGCTATACTCTATGTATACATATATCCCTTCCCTCTTGAGCCTCACTCTCCCAGGCCACATCCCATCCCTCTAGGTCATCACAGAGCACGAAGCAGAGAGCTCCCTGTGTTATCCAGCAGCTTCCCACTAGCTATCTGTTTTACGCATGGTGGCGTCTATATCAATGCTGCTCTCTCAAATTGTTCCATCCCCTCCTTCCCCCACTGTGTCCACAAGTCTTTCCTCTGTGTCTCTATTTCTGCCCTGCAAATAGGTTTATCAGGACCATCTTTCTAGACTCCATATATATGCATTAATATACAATATTTGTTTTTCCCTTTCTGATTTACTTCACGCCGTATGACAGATTCTGGGTCCATCCACATCACTACTTTCAATGCTTTAAAGCAATCTGTCCTAGGACCTTGCTTTTCTCACCCTCAAAATCAACAGTGTGCCTTAAGGATTAACGAGGCAATGGGTGAGAAGGAGTTCAAGAGAGGAGAGTAGAAGCCTTAAGTCAGAGCTCAAGGTATAAGAAAATGGTAGGCTTCTTTCTCATCTGCACTAGATCCTTCTATCTGCATTCGGTTTGAATTCAAAGAGGGTAAAAAACACATTTTGCCAATGGAACCCCAGGCTGCTCAACTCAGTCCTTTCATATCATTACCTCCCCAGATGAGGTCAGCGGTCTCCAGTTATTCACAATTAATTCTGTCAACCACGCACATGTCAAAAAAATACAACTGCCAGATTTTGTGAGTTGAAATGTTCCCAGCTCCCACCCACAGTCACACATATGTGGAAATTGCAGAGAGGGTCTCCAGACCCAGCTGAGACCGCTCATGTGGAGTTACTCTTGTGGACAGGAACGATCCTGGGCCAGTCCACCCTGGTTTCCCAGAAAGCATTCGGGCTTTCCAAGTCTTGGGCAATATTAGCCAGGGATTGTTTATCTGTTTTGATTGTTGTGCTCTTTCCAAGTTGAAGACATCTGTGAAGTGTTTTCTTGATTGCAAATGTGGGCCCTGTTTAGTTTGCATGTGTATGTGTATGTGTTGCTCCATGTTAGAAGGATCACCAGAGAGAAGAAAGGTCATCTAGAGGAAAAAGAATCTCCCCCAATGGGAAATGAAATGAGAAGGAAAAAAATAAAGGCAAGAGTGACATTGCCTCTACCACGATTTGTTCTGCACATACCAAGGGTCTTGTGCGCATTAGTGGGTGATAGGCGCTGGCAGAACCTTGAGAAGGAACACATAACACATACGAAAGCCGCCAGCCTGGGGCTTTCCTGGTGGCCCAGTGGCTAGGACTCCACATTCTCAATGCAGGGAGCCTGAGTTTGATCCCTTTTCAGGGAACTAGATCCCGCATGCCACAGTGAAGACTGAAGATCCCAGGTGTTGCAACTAGGACCAAGCACAGCTAAATAAAAATATTTATTTTGGACTTCCCCGGTGGCGCAGTGGATAAGAATCTGCCAGCCAGTGCAGGGGCCACTGGTTTGATCCCCAGTCCGAGAGGATCCCACATGCCGCGCAGCAACGAAGCCTGGACACCCCAACTACTGAGCCAGCGCTCTAGAGTCCCGGGTCCCGTGCTTGGTCACAGGAGAAGACACCACAGTGAGAAGCCCAGACTCCACAGTGAAGAGGAGCAATGAACACCCGCTCCCACAGCAATGAACACCCAGTGCCACCAAAAATACATTTAAACACATTTTTTTTAAGTTGTATAAATAAAATAAAATCAAGCCTTGAGCTATGCTAAAATCTCAGCTCTGTTCTCATAAGCTAAGTGACCTTGAGTTTGTAACTTCATCTTTCTGAGCCTCTGTGACCTTTTCTGAAAATTAGGAAGAGAGGTGGTAAATAATAATTATTGATTACATTTATTGAATGCTTACTGTGTGCCATGAGCCTTCTTAATTCTCACAGTAAATCTCTGAGCTCAGTAATATCACCCCCATTTTACAGAAAACAAATATTCAGAGATGGAACACCTTTCTCATAGTCACAGAGTAAATGACAGTACCAACCCCTATGTTACCTGACTCTGGAAAATAAGCTCGTAACATGGTTTTAACACAAAAGTTGACGTGAGAATTTAGGGAGAAGATTCAAGGGAAGTGTCACCTCCTAACAGAATTATTCACTGGATGTGTAGGCAGCAAAAGCAAAAATAAACAAGTGGAATGACATCAAACTCAAAAGTTTCTGCAGAGCAAAGGAAATCATCAAGTGAAAAAACAAGCTATGGAATGGGAGAAAATATTTGCCAAATGTAGATCTGATAGAAGATTACTGTCTGAAATACACAAGGAACTCCTACAACTCAACAGCAAAGAAACAACCCAATTCAAAAACTAGCAAAGGAACCAAATAGACATTTCTCCCCAAAAAAGAGATACATATAGATGACCAAAAAGTACAGGAAAGTACGCTCAGCAGGGAAATCAAAACCACAAGGAGACATCACCTTGGACCTATTAGGATGACTATTATCAAAGAAACAACAAAAATTAGCAAATGTTGGCAAGAATGTGGAGAGAGAGAACCCTTGTATGCTGTTGATGGGAATGGAATTTGGTGAAGCCACCAAAGAAGTGGAAAACAGTATGGAAGTTCCTCAAATAATTAAGAATAGAACTGCCATGTGAGCCTGCAACTCCACTCCTAGGTATTCATCCAGAGAACCTGGAATCAGGATCTCTAAGCCATATCTGCTTTCGTTACAGCATTATTCATGACTGCCAAGGCATGAAAGCAGCCTTAAATGTCCATCATCTGGTGAATGGATGAAGAAAATGTGGTGTTTACATACATAAGAATATTATTCAGCCTTAAAAAGGAAGGAAAGTCTACCATTTGTGACAACCTGGGTGAATCTGGAGGACATGAAGTAAAGTGAAATAAGCCAAACACAGAAAGACAAATGCAGTATGAGGAATCTCATAGAAAAGGAGTTAGAACAGTGGCTGCCAGGGGTTCAACAGGAACAGAGAGGAGTTGGGCAAAGAGCGCAAAGGTCCACTTATGCAAGATGAATACATCCTAGAGTTTTGCATACAGCACAGTGCCCATAGTTCACAATGCTGAACTGCATACTTGAAAATTTGCTAAGAGAGTAGGCCTGGTGTCATTATCTTATGAATAATCAAGGAAAGAAAGAAAGAGGGAGAGAAGAGGGAAGGAAGGAAAGAACTTTTGTAGTGATGGATAGGTTTGTGTTATACAGGTAGAGATGGTTTCACGGGCATATACTTACTTACCTCCAATATCATCAAGTGGTATATATTATATATGCACAGCTTTCTGTATATCAGTTATACCTCAATAAAATTGTTTCTTTAAATATTCTAACTATTTGCACCCCCCTCCAAAATATATAGATAGATACTACCTCCTAAGCATGACATACTCAATGAAAATACATCAATGGACATACAGGTAGGTTCATTAAAACACACACACACACACACACACACACACACAAAGAAACTTCCACTTCCAGAGCTAAGGGGAAAAAGAAAGGTGAGCAGAAAGGAACTTACAGGTAATGAGAGCCTCTCACTACAATGAAGCCATTGATACCCAACAATGAAAGATCCGAGGAGGGGGAAGAGATTTGATGGAAATGTGATAGATGTGGGAAAAGACTAATAAAGCTTCTATTCTTCCAGAGACCCCCGGCCACTGAGGCACCAGGATGTAACATGGATTGCGCATCAGCTCCCAAGGGGCCAACAGGTCAAGACTGTCAGGAAATTCCTGTGGGCCAAACTAACAGATACATGGAGAAACTTCCATGTTAGAGACAGGCCAGTGAACAAATGAACAGCATCAAGTAGACTCTTGGAGGGAGATTCAGAATCCATCCTTCTCATTCCAGATTCCCAAGAGGTATTTGCACATGCAGCCGTGAAGGTGCAACATCATTACTGAACCACTGCTACGTCTGAACTTCAGTTGAGGGGCAGTGAGAGATGGGATTCTGGTCCTCACCACCACGGCACTTAGGACATAAAGGGTGACAACTTAGAATCCTTGTGGCAGAATTAGAAAAAAGAGAAGGAAAATCTGTGGCTGATATACAGAACAAACTAGTGATTACCAGCAAGGAAAAGGAAGAGGGTAGAAGTAATATAGGGGAAAAGGACTAAGAGGTACAAATTCTTATATAAGCTACAAGAATGTATTAAACAACATGGGGAATATAGCCCATATTTTTAGAAAAATATAAAAGGAGTATAACCTTTAAAAATTGTGAATCACAGTATGGCACACCTGTAACATATATAAAAATTCTACTTCAATTAACAACTTTTTAAATTCATATATATATACATAGAGACTTTTTTCTATACATTCCAGTAGTTTGTTACTAGACAATGAATCATATTATATACTCTGTTTAGTAACATTTTCTCATTTAATATAGAATGGATACATTTTCCTTTGCCCTTAAATATAGATGTATTATTTGTATAGCATTCTGTTGTGTAGAACTTATGGTTCATTTATTTAATAGATTATATCTGATAGACATTTAGGTGTCCACTTTTTTTGTATTATAAACAGTGGTGCAATAAATATATTTGTGGATTAAAAAAAGAAAGAAATACCTATGAAATGAAGGTTGTCAGTAAAACTATCATGTATACAAATGACAAAAAATCATCTACACATAAACACTAGAAAAAATGAAAAAGTATGGAATCAGAGTTCTGACTCACTGAACTTTCAGTTAACCATAACTCTTTTTTCTTATTTCATTTTTAGGGAGAAAAAAGGATGGATTAGAAAAATAAGTGAAGGTAGATTCAGAAATTTAGTCAAAGGAGGAGTCAGAACATACTTGACTTAATTTCCAGTACCTCCCACATCTTTTCCATCTATATTCACTAGATTGTGAGTATCATGAGGATATAGGCTGCGTTTTTCTGTCACTGCTGCGTCCTTATTACCTAGTGGAGTAAAGAGTGCTTCCTAGGAGTGCAATGAATGTTTATTAAATAAATGCTGACCCTTGTCCCACTCAAGTGTCCCCTAGATATTTAAGCATCAAAGGAATGTTTCAACTGTGATCATCATTGTCCAAGTCAAGAAAGTGAACGTGTTAGTTGCTCAGTCGTGTCCAACTCTTTGCAACCCTGTTGACTGTAACCCGCCAGGCTCCTCCGTCCATGGGATTTTCCAGGCAAGAATACTGGAGTGGGTTGCCAGTTCCTTCTCCAGGGGATCTTCCCAACCCAGGGATCTTTCCTGACCCAGGGATCCAACCCGGGTCTCCCGCATTGCAGGCAGATGCTTTACCATCGAGCTACCAAGGAAGGCGAGAAAGGAGATGCAGATGTTTTAGAAAAGCTTTTCAAAAATGAGATGTAGTGGATTCAAGATGGTCATAAATTATTTGCAACCCTTCTCACTGAGAAGTGACTAATTCCTTTCCTTGGAATCTGTACTTGTTCTAGTAAACTTTCTGATCAATAGAATCTGGCACAAAGGATGTTCTCAGATTTCCAACACTAGGTCATAGGAGGCCTTCTGAGTTACACTTGGACCCCTTGGAACATTCTTTCTATGCCTTAGCTGCCATTGAAGCAGTTCTTTTCTCTATGTTGCGGAGAAACCACTTGTAGGTAGTTCAGTTAGCAATCCTGACTGAGCCACTCTGCCAGCCAGACCCTCCAAGGCCCCAGAGAAATGAATGAAACCATTTTGGACACCCCCTGTTATGCCCCTCCAGATCAGAGATCAGAACACTTTCTCTACAAAATGCCAGATAGCAAATACTGAAGGCTCTGCAGGCCATCCAGTATCTGTTGTTCCTACTCTACTCTTACAGCATGAAGGCCATCACAGACAGTATGTAAAAGAATGGTGTATATATATGTATATATGGTATATATGGCATGATATATAACTTGCGAACAGAAAAAAAATCCTAAAATTGGAAGCAATCTTACTGAAAAGTAAGTGATTCACAAAACGATGTACAAATAAATATATTATATATTGACCAAAAACATGTTCAGAGTTTATTGCTAAGTAAAAAGTGCAGCCTGCAAATGTTGTAAGCCTGTGAATTAGAAAAGCACATGCAGAATAATAAATATATTTTTAGTACTGTCTCTCTATTTCATTGAAATAAATGTGTGTATCCCCAAAGAAAATTCTCTGAAGGAATGCTGTCAAAGCTATAAACAAAGAATATTGCCACAGATTTTCCAGATGAAGGACATGTGCAACAATTTCATTATCTCTGTTTTACATATATATTTTACTTGATCTTTACAAGGACATTTTACCTTTTAAACTGGAAAAATAGAAATTAAAGTGTGAAATCTGAAAAGGAAAAAAAAAGAATGGGCAAGGCTGTGTTCCAATAAAACTTTATTTACAAAGACAGTTGCCAGGCTGGATTTGGCCTGCAGGCCATAGTTTTCTGATCTCTGCTCTAGACCACCCCAAGTGACTTCTGTTAATGCTGCAAGGAACAGAAGAATTACCCAGCTGAGCCCTGCCCGCATTCCCAGTATGCAAAATGTTTAAAAAATGTAACAAATTTTGTTTTCAAGCTACTGAGTTTTGGGCATTTTGTTATCCAGCCATAGATAACTGAAACAAAAGAATTATTTCCTAAAAAATATGGGGGTGGGAGGGAGATAGAGATAACTCTCAGTCTATCCCCACAAGCACGACAGTTGCTAATGTCACATGTGAAGATGGAGTAGAGAATAAAAATGTTATCACTCAGGACTAGATTGTTCTAGCCAGAAGTAAGGAGATTTTAGCTAAGACTGAAAGAAGATGAGGGAAGGATGCAGAGAAGAGGAATAGAGGGTTGCGGGACATCCTTGATTCAGAACTCTGGGGGACAGAGGGCACCATTTATGTTATTTTCTACATGAACAGTGCCCCCTACCCCTGAAGAAGTTCTTCATGGTAGCCCTGGTTAAGAAAGAGCAGGAGGTTGTCTATTAAATAGGCTTTGGAGTCAGATGCATCTAGGTTCACATCCAGCTCCATATCTTACATAGGGCACAATCCCAAACAAGCTTTGTAATTTCCTTGAAGGTCACTTTCCTCACTTTAAATAGTCCTTAGTTCTGGTACTTCCCTGGTGGGCCAGTGGCTAAGACTCTGAGCTCCCAATGCAGGGGACCTGGCTTCTATCCCTGGTCAGGGAACTAGATCCCTCACGCCACAACTAAGAGTTTGCATGCTGCAACTAAGACCTGGCACAGTCAAATAAATAAAAAATACAAATAACTATTTAAGTAAATAAGTAAATAGTCAGTCCTTAGTTCCTAAGGTGCTTGTAAGAATAAGTGATGTTCTATAAGTTAAATTTGGTACAGGATAAGTGTTCAGTAAACAGAGTTTAAGATATATGTATTTGAATATATGTGTATGTGCATATGTGCACCCACACAAACATATATTTATAAATAAAGAAAAAATCTACAGGTGCAATAATACACTGCTCAATGGAGCCAAGTAGGTGAAATCAAGGGTTTTTTTTAGAGCATGAGTTCATGAAAGTCATCAATCATGCCTGGAGCCTTCACTTAAAAATTGTGAGGCACTTTAACACATTATCTGATGTCAGTGTGCCTAGGAATCACCTTGGGGGTCTTTGTTGAAATGCATATCCCCTTCCTTCCTTCTCCCCTCCAAGAGATTCAGATTCAGCAGATCTGGGAAGGGATCTAGGGATTTGAGTTGTTAACAAACGCTCCAGGGTTTGTTCATCCAGAAAGTATTCTGGTCGCACTTTGAGAAATTTCTTTCTGTAAGCCCCATGCCATGAGGAAACAGCTCAGGGAGGTAAAGTGACTTGCTCAAGGTCATCCAGCTGGATGGTGGCAAAGTCAGGTCTATTTTTTTTTCTTACTACTTAAACTTTTTATTTTATTTTGGAGTTTAGCTGATTAACAATGTTGTGATAGTTTCAGGTGGACAGCAAAGGGACTCGGCCACACATACACATGTATCCATTCTCCCCTAAACTTCCCTCCCATCCAGGCTAGAGACAGGTTTTTATCCATGTCCTGTACTCTAGTCACTCAACTGCATCTGCCTGCAAACCAGGTGTGATGACTGTGGCTGCATTTACTGTACCCCCAGGTCTCCAGCCAAAAACAGCCTGACTTTGGGAATCTTCCCACCCAGTCATCCTATTGTACAGACAGACAGGCTGAGACTTCCAGGGTGGCAAGCAGTCACCTACCTTCTGTTTGCAGAGAGAACAAAAGCCCGGACTCAGCCCAGCACACTTTCCTGTCCCCCATTTTCAGTCTTTGCACCAAAACAAAGGTTTGTTGCACACTAAACAAACCTGACATGAGTTCTGGTCATGGTAAACTGAAGCTAAGAGTGATCAAATCCCATTACTTCCCATTCCACTATGTATCTCAGCATTAATGTTAAAAGTGATGGAGAAGCAGTCACCAAAACCATCATGAAATCAGTCCTTTCTTGGTCTAGCAAAATCAGTCCCAACCTGTTGCTCTATCATTCCATGTTATGGTCCTGAGATCAGTCTAAACAATCCCTTTCTATAATTAAAAAATATATATATTCCACTGCTAATGTCCCCAGCTCCTTTTAGTAACAGGGCAGCTTCCAGATGGGATGACAGAGGCCGGACGTGTGAGATGGCTCAGGCCAGAAACACAATGAGCCATTACAAGTTCTGTTTATTTTATTTGAACAACACTTCTTACAAAAAGGGAATTAAAGACTAGAGTCTGCACCCTCTCAACTGTTCTGGACAATGCAAAGTCCATCCCTTTAAACACAAAGGGTTGTTTTGTAATAGGGCTGCAGACACAAACACACATATGTACATGCATCCCTCTCGACATTTATGTTATGGGTGGACTTTCTCCACCAAGTGTATATATTTAAGGCCAACTTCTATGTAAGTCTGGGTACAATAGAGAAAAGCACTCTTAGCCTTAATTTCTTAATCCTTAAAATGAGAAAAAAAAAAAAACAGTATCAACAAGGTTTTCATAAACAGTCAATAAGCATAAAGACTTTGCAAGATTTCAGGCACATGTCAAAGTGTTAGTCGCTCAGTCGTGTTCGACTGTTTGTGACCCCACGGATTTTAGCCTGCTAGGCTCCTCTGTCCACAGAATTCTCCAGGCAAGACTACTGGAGTAGGTTGCCTTTTCCTTCTCTGGTGGATCTTCCTGATTCAGGGATCAAACTCAGGTCTCCTGCACTGCAGGGGGATTCTTTACCGTCTGAGCCACCAGGGCAGATGTTAAATCAATCACACGTGGTCATGACAGCAGTAGCAACCTGGGGGCATGGTTATGAAATGCTTAGCATCAGGAATTAGACTATTTGGGTTTGTGATTATAGTTGCCACAGTTCTTAGCTCTGGAATTTGGAGGAAATGACTCAGTCTTCATCCCCTCAAATGTAATATAAGGATGTTAATAATAGCATCTAACTTCTAGGATGGGGAGTTTGAAAAGAGTAATCCATGTGAAGTGTGTAGCCCAGAGTAAGTGCCCAACAAGTATTGACATCTAGTGCCTTTGTCTAGCTAACCTAGAAATGGGGCTTAGTTCTTTCTTTCTTTCTTTTTGGTTGTGCTGGGTCTTCATTGCTGCCTGGGGGCTTTTCCCTAGTTGTGGCGATCAGGGGCTACTCTGGTTGCTGTGCAGTCTTCTCGTTGTGGAACACGCCTTCTGCATGTAGTGGCAGTGCCGTAGGCTTTGTTGCCCCAGGGCATATGGAATCTTCCCCGATTAGGGATGGAACTCATGTCCCTTGCATTGATTGGCAAGTGGAATCTTAACCACTGGACCACCAGGGAAGTCCTTGAGTTCTTCTTTAAATGAGAAACCTGAAGTCTCTAGATCCTCCAGCTTATTTTCCATCTGGCTGGTTTGAGAAATCTGATCGGGTTGTTTCACTCAGTGCCCCCAAGAACCCCTGTCTCTCTTCCAACAGAGAACAGAACACCCAGACATCTGTCCCAAAAACATCCTAGGAGAATGCTAAAGCTGGGAGGGACCACGGGCCAAGCTACTCGGGTGATGTCCATAGTTGACTTTGACTCAGAATCACCTGAAGAAGCCTGCTAAAAATATAGGTTCACAGCACTTGGGTGGGAGATTCTGATTTCATTAGGCTAGTGCTTGGGAAATTGCGTTTTAATGTCTTTGGCCCTGGTGATTCTAACATGGGGGTTCAATGATGGCCTCTTGGAGCTACCGGTCCAGTTTGGTTACAGCAGAGGAGGAAACTGAGAAAGAGAAGAACTTGTTCAAGGCCAACCAGTAGCATAGATGAGACTTTAACTCCAGCTTCGGAATCATCTAAACCCTCTTCTATATTTTTTTTTCCCCTCTGGTTGCCCTTGTCCTGAGAACAAACGTGGGGAAAATCCCAGCCCCTTTATTCAATCTCTAGGTCACAGAAGACCCTGCAGTCTCCTGTGAGAGACCAGCTGGGTCTCAGTTCATCGCTATATCCCCATTTTTACAGAGGTATGCCCTTTCCACCCACCTTTCTTCTTGCTTGAGCAGAGTTCAGAAAACAGCTAAAACCAAACTGAGGAAGAGAAGAAGAGTGGGCTTTCTTTGATTTTGGTTTTGGTTTGTTTTTAGTTTTTATTTTATATCGGAATATAGTTGATTTAAAACGTCTTAATTTCAGGTATACCGCAAAGTGATTCAGTTGTACCCACACATGTATGTGCAAGCGTGCGTGCTAAGCTGTTTCAGTCGTGTCCAACTCTGTGTGACCCCATGGACTGCAGCCCACCAGGCTCCTCTGTCCACAGGGTTCTCCTGCCAAGAATCCTGGAGTGGGCTGCCATGCTTTCCTCCCATGTCTCTTATGTCTCCTGCACTGGCAGGCATGTTCTTTGCCAGTGAGCTACCCGGGAAGCCCAACACATTTATCTATTCTTTATCAAATGCTTCTCCCATCTGGGTTATCAGGGAGTACCGAGCAGAGTTCCCTGTGCTAAGCAGCCCTTGAAACTATTAGCAGACCTTTAACACTGGATGGACTCAGAATGTTTTCTCTTTTTTTTAATATTCAAATGGTCTTAATATCTCTGATTTCAGTGTCAGATTGAGGGCACTAGCTGGTATTTAACTGTATCTCTCAGGTGCAGCAGCTGAGTTAGATGGCTGTTAGACTTTCAATGGCTGGGCGCCACTCTGCGCTATCAACATCTTTCATCTCCAAAAGCCGCAAGACCAGGGCTCTTTCTCTGCTCTTTGCATGAGGTTATGCAGAATTTAGGAGCAAATAGGATTAATGTTTCAAAGCTTTAGGAGATACTTGGATAAGTACACCTGATAGTCTAGATTCTGGGGGCTCCAGAGACAGCGTTTGTGTGTATATACTTTATAGGGCAGACTTTGTTACAGCCCCCCTGATGGAGGTTCCAATCAGGACAGGAAATAAGATTGTATACAGAAACCCGGAGATGAACAGAGTATCTGGTGACAGGCCATTTTCCCAGCCACGCTGGCACGCTAGCAGACTGGCTGGGAGGGAAGAAGAGCTAAAAGCTCTGAGTGAGAGCACGACCTTTCTCTTGTCTGTTTGTTGACCTCTGCTAACACCTTGGTAATGAAGTGACGCTACAGATGCTCCGTGAGTGTTTAGCAAAATTCAACTCATCTCAGTCTATTCAGTAGGGGACTTCCAATGCTTCAGGAAGGAACTGTGGGAAGCTGACATTGACAAGGCAGAGTCAGGAGACAGAGAAACAAGAGTGTGGTTGCTAGTCGCTCACCAGCTGTGTGACTTCGGGCAAGTTGCTTAACCTTTCTGAGCCTCGATTTATCTATCTATAAAATGGGGTTGATAATAGTGCCTCTGGATGTAGTTAGTTATGTGCTGTATGAAAGCCTTCAATAAATTGTTGCTGAGGTTTTAGTTATTATTATTTGGATGGTTCAAGATCCTAGTATCTTAGATGCCTATCCCCTAGATAAAGAGATCCTGCTATGCCCCAAAGACAATATTAATTTGGGTTTTTATGTTTGCCAGGGAGAGAAATTCAACTCAAATGGACTTAGTTCAGTTCAGTTCAGTTCATTTCAGTCACTCAGTCACATCCGACTCTTTGCGACTCCATGAACCGCAGCACGCGGTTCAATCTTTCCCAGCATCAATTCTTCGGCACTCAAATGGACTTAAGGAAATAAAAATAATTCTCATAAAAATGTCTAGGAGCAGAGCTGTCTGTCTTTAGGTATGCTTGGATCCTGATGCTCAAATGATGCCATCAGGATTTAGTGTTTCTTTTCACAGTATGGCGATTCCTTAGTATGTACTTCCTTAGAAGTACAGTTACCATATGATCCAATGATCCCGCTCCTGGGTACACAGCCAGAGAAAACTATAATTCAAAAAGATGCATGCACCCCAATATTCATTGCAGCACTATTTATAATAGCCGAGGCATGGAAACAATCTTGAGATCCATCAATAGATGAATAGATAAACAAGATGTGGCATATATATATATATACAATGAAACACTATGCAGCCATAGAAAAGAGTGAAATAATGCCATTTGCAGCAACATGGATGGACAGAGATTATCATACTAAGTGAGGTAAGTCAGAGAGAGAAAGACACACACCATGTGATATTGCTTCTATGTGAAATCTAAAAAAAAATGATAGAAAGGAATTTATTTACAAAACTGAAATATACTCATAGACATAGAAAACAAACTTATGATTACCAAAGGGGAGAGGGGGAAAGGATAAATTAGGAGTTTGGGATTAGCAGATACACACTACTATATATAAAATAGATAACCAACAGGACCTACTATATAGCACGTGGAACTATACTCAATATCTTGTAATAATCTATAAGGGGAAAGAATCTATAAAAGAATACACATACACACACACACACACACACTTATGATAGAGTCACTGATTTACACTTGAAGCTAACACAACATTGTAAATCAACTAGTATTTAAATTTAAATTTAAAAAGTGGTCTCAATAAAAAGTATAAAGAAATAAACAAATAAACTTCTTTGATTGATTACTCTAAAAAAAAAAAAGAAGAAGAAGAAGAAACTATCTGAAGCTTCAGGGACAGTCCTTATACCTGGCTTCCTACCTGAACCATCCGATCACTCTGTCCAAGAGTGTTCTCTGACTTAGAGTATGCTCAGCCCAGGAGGGACATACAGGAAGTGCCAGGGAGTGGATGCCCCAGGAGCATCCCACATCCTGGGATGGGAGGAGGTGATGGATAAACACCCAGCTTCCTCACTCACCGTGGAAAAGCCTGAGATGTCCACAATATCTCTCAAAGACTTGGAGGCATGGAACCTCATTTGCCCTGTAGGACACCTTTTCTTGGCTTTCTCTCCTACCCTGACTCACTTCCCCACACCCACCCAGTGCTTCCTGGGTTCACACCCCAAAGAAATCCCTTCCACCCAAATCCTTGCCTCAGGCTCTGCATTCTGGAGAACCCAAACTGGGTCACTACCAAATCTCATCATTGAGAAACACAACTGGGGCCACCATGTGGCCTGCCCATGTGAAGCCCATCGTTGCCCTCAGAAGAGATAGGCCCCTTATTAGGGAGCACAAGGTTCTCAAGCTCTGCCCCACTGACTACTCTGACTTCACCTCCTGTTCTCATATATTGTTCCATAGGCTTCTTGGAGTATCTTGAGGATGCCATAATGGATCCTGCCTATAAGACTTTAAACATTTGATGAAAGTGAAAGTGAAAGTCACTCAGTCATGTCTGGCTCTTTGCGACCCCATAGACTGTAGCCCAGCAGGCTCCTCTGTCCATGGAATTCTCCAGGCAAGAATACTGGAGCGGGTTGCCATGCCCTCCTCCAAGGGATCTCCCCAACCCAGGGATCGAACCTGGGTCTTCTGCATTGGAGGCAGATTCTTTACCATCTGAGCCACCAGGGAAACTTGAAGCTCTCTTTCTGACCCCATCATGCCCATCAACCCCATCTTGATCCAGTGAACTCGATCACTGACGATGAATCCAAGGATATTGTTGTCTTAAAACCTCTTCTTAACACCACCCCGAACCCCCAGTCTTGCAAGCAGGATTAAGTATTCATTCCTCCACTTTCCCCCGCAACATACCTCAGTCAGACTACCTGCTGCCACTGCAGTATATTAAATGTTTCCATGTACATCTTTCCCATTCGACAAAGAAACTCCCAAGAGTAATGATAATAATGTCTTCTTTGATCCTCAAATCATAGTACAGGAACGAGCACATTACAAGCAATTACACAATGTTTGTTGAATGAATGAAGAAGCAAATACTCTGAGTAGCTCAGGAAATCTTAACACCCATTCCCATCCCTCTGCACAAACTTGCTTCCTAAAAAAAAAACCAAGATTTTATTTTTTAAAGGGGCTCCAAATTTGATAGAATGTTGATGTGTTGAATGTGTATTTATGATCTTCAACCCACTGGCTGGGAAGCTGACCTAGAATAAGGACTATGAAGATGATTCATAAACTGTTAAGTATCAAGGAAACATGGTGTTGTTTGTATTACAAATAATGGCACAATTTAGAAATAACAAAAGTAAGAGGCCAAGTGCCTTGTCCAAGGTCATATGAGAAGTAAATAGGAAAGGCAGGATTAGAATGAAGTTTCTGACTTTTGTCTCCATATTTTCTACATATAAATAAGCATCTTCTTCAAGCAAGAAAGCCGTGAAAGCATGGCCACAGGTGTGGGAATAGTAGACAATTCAATCCCTGCCTAGAGTGAAAACAGAAGAAGTAGAATGAAGTAAACTGGAAGAACAGCCACCATTTGAGTGCCTGAACTAGGTCCTTTATATACACTACTTGTAAGCTTTGTGATAGAATTTTTTATTGGAGTGTAGTTGCTGTATATGTCAGTTACAGCTGTACAAAATAGTGATTCACAATTATTAAAGGTTATGCTCAACTTATAGTTTTATAAAATCCTGGCTATATTCCCTGTGTTATACAATATATTCTAAATTGTTTTTTTGGCTGTGCCGCAAGGTATGAGGGATCTTAGCCCCCCAAACCAGGGATCAAGCCTGAGTCCCTTAAATTGGAAGCCTGAAGTCTTAATCACCAGACCATCAGGGAAGTCTTCAATGTATCTGACAATAATTTTTGATGACTATTTCAGCTCCAATTTACAGATGAGGAAATGGAAACTCACAGGGGTTAGTTAGTTATCCAGTTATCTGAAAAGAGGTGAGGTTCAGACTCAAACCCAGAAATGGACCATCTCCTACTTCTAACACTTCTCAGAAAATAAAAAAAGCTGGTATTATTAAGCAACAACTGTGTCCCTCACACTTACTTTCATCTTCAGAATAATCCTGCAAGGTCACTTCGGTTATAATTTTCCCAATTTTGCAGACAAGGAAACTGTGTTTTCCTGCAAGGTAAAACTCAGAGACATTACTTTGCCAATAAAGGTCCGTCTAGTCGAAGCTATGGTTTTTTCAGTAGTCATGTATGGATGTGAGAGTTGGGCCATAAAGAAAGCTGAGAGCCAAAGAACTGATGCTTTTGAACTGTGGTTCAAAAGAGAAGACTCTTGTAAGTCCCTTGGACAGCAAGGAGATCAAACCAGTCAATCCTAAAGGAGATCAGTCCTGAATATTCATTGGAATGACTGATGCTACAGCTGAAACTCCAATACTTGGGCCACCTGATGCGAAGAACTGACTCATTTGAAAAGACCCGCATGCTAGGAAAGATTGAAGGTGGGAGAAGAAGGGAATGACAGATGAGATGGTTGAATGGCATCACCAACTCAATGGACATGAGTTTGAGTAAAGTCTGGGAGTTGATGATGGACAGGGAGGCCTGGCGTGCTGCAGCCCATGGGGTCGCAAAGAGTAGGACACCACTAAGCAACTGAACTGAACTGAACTGAAAAGTCGCTTTCCCAAAATTAGAGATAGAATGAGATCTTGGTCCTTTTGGACAACAGAGGTCATTTCTTTCCATGCCTTTTCACATTTCTTGGTTCTAGAAGTCCATTAGACACACAAAGAGTGCTCTAGAAACTATGGGGACTTCCCTGGTGGTCCAGTGGTTAGGACTTCACCATCCAATGCAAGAGTTGGGAGTTCCATTCCTGGTCAGAGAGCTACGATCCCACATGCCTCGCGGTCAAAACACCAAAACATAAAACAGAAGCAATATTGTAACAAATTCAATAATTTAAAAATGGTCCACATCAAAAAAAAAAATCTTAAAAAAAAAAAAAAGAAACTATAAATCTCCAGACCCCATCCCTTGAAAGACTGATGTAATAATTGCCACCACAAAGAAACAAATGTGGAAACACATTATGGGGGTGAAGCCCAAGGAAAATAGGCTGCTTTTTCCAAGCTAAAGCGTAACGGAGAAATCCAAATGGATTTCTGCCAGTGTGCATCCACCATCTTAGTGCTGACAAGGTTGCAATCAAGGAAGTAGAAAACTAAGACCTCAGCTGGGTCAAGACAGCAGAGAGGGAACGTCATAAGAATAAAAATAAAGTATGAGCTTGCTTTAAGGTGGGGATTTCAAACCAGCTCTCTTGAACTTGTTAAGTAAGTGATAACAGAGCTACACAAATGGCTACTTGGCAGCTGTGAAATGTGATGAATTTGTTCTAAATTCACACACATGGAAAGACATCAAGGATGTGAAAAAAAGCAGTTTGTGAAACACCATGAAGAGTTTGATCCTGTTTGCATGTATAGTGTGAACTATGCTTTTTATACCATAGTACTATGTATAGTATTGTTTGTTGTTCAGCTGCTAAGTCATATTTGATTCTTTGTGACCCCGCGGACTGTAGCCCACCACGCTCCTCTGTCTGTGGAATTCTCCAGGCAAGAATACTGGAGTGGGATGCCATGTCCTCCTCCAGGGGATCTTTCCAATCCAGGGATCGAACCCGCGTCTCCTGCGGCTCCTGCTTTGCAGCCAGGTTCTTTACTGCTGAGCCACCAAGGAAGCCCCTTTCTTCCTCCTATTTATTCTTAATTGCTTGAAAATTCTACAAACATATATTCATTTGTATCTGGATCCATTTGAAAATCAAATCATCTCTTGTCAATATGCCCTGATAATCACCGATGGAGACATTTATAGGAGACTCAGGAGACGTGAGTTCGGAGACATGGAGACAGAAAGAGGAAAGTCTAAGATAGACTTCTCTGACCCTCCTCCCGGCCTCTGCTTTTTTTTTTTTTTTGGTCGGGGGTCACCATCTGTAGATTTGTTCTGCACAAAAATAAAGCCATCCATCTCCCTTACGTGGTGTCATGTAAGCTCAGGAAAAAACCACAGCACTCAAGGGGGGCTCCGGGTGGAAAAGTCACTTATCTGCCTCAGCTGGGTTCAGCGCTCCCCCGAAGGCATCCTCCCCTGGACTCAGGGGGTGGGTTTTGTTTATCCCCCTGGCACACAATGAAATGTCGGGAACACATGCTCAGGGTGAGGTGGGGCCTGACGAAGGTTAAAAATGGAACGGCGGCTTTGATCGCCAGCCAACACCAATGACGCTTGGGGTTGGGGCCAGAGTGAAACGTCATGTTCCCTTGTTGTCTCCGCAGAAGGTGCAGACAGTCCCCTCCTGACTCCACAAGCAGACAGAGCCCCAGAAAGGAAAGTGGGGGGAAGGCTGCAGACAAAGAGAGCTAGAGGAAGCTGGCCTCCTCTGGGTGGGCCAGGGGACTTGCTCCACTTGCAATGGCAAGACAGCTCAGGATTTGCAATGGAGCCTTCGCTGGAGGGCCCACTGGAGAGATGACATGACAGAAGTCAGCAGGCCAGGCAATCTCGGCTCCCCGTCTGACCAATCTGTGGCCGCTGTTTTGTCATCACTTCCCTGCACTCTCGCTTTGGTGCCCAGAACTCCTATTCATCTGTGCCCTCTTCGCTCAACCAGCAGATGTGTGCTGAGAGTCTGGACTGTTTCCAAACTGGGCTGGGTGCTGAGTGAGACAGTTGAGAAGTGAGGTGGGTGAGTATTAGAGGGCTTCCCTGGTGGCTCAGCAATAAAGAATCCACCAGCCAATGCAGGAGATGTAGGTTCAATTCCTGGGTCGGAAATGATCCCCTGGAGGAAGGCATGGCACCCCACTCCAGTATTATTGCCTGGGAGAACATGCAGGACAGAGGAGCCTGGCGGGCTACAGACCATGGGGTCACAAAGAGTCAGACACAACTGAGCGACTGAGCACGCATGGATGGGTGAGTATAGGGTGCAGGAGACCAGTGAGGGTGGTAATCCAGGCTCGATGGGGGAGGGCAGGAGAGGAAGCCTGGAGAAAGATAGAGCTACTTACCCTGAAAATAAAAGTAGAATTGTACTGGGACTTCCCCTGTGGTCCAGTGGTTAAGACTCCACATTTCCATTGCAGGGAGTCCAAGTTCCATCCCTGGTCAGGGAATTAAGATTCTGCATGCTGCCTGATGTGGCCATAAAATAAAATTGAAAAATAAAATAAAAAATAGAAGTATACTGTATAGAAGAACTGAGGGAAGAGTATCTCAGGTGAAGGGAGCAGCATGTGCAGAATTTCTAAAGAGAGGTGAAAAAGAGACTGGAGGAAATAAAAAGGCAAAATACTGTTGGGAGACATGAGAAAAACTCTCTCCAAATTACAGACTGCAACAAAAGCACTAGCTACCCGCATTCTTGGTTACTTTTGCTATCAAGTGGACCACCTGCTTTTCAGCGAATTGGGTGAAGAAATCATTATTCTAACCAGATTCATCACTTCTATTGAGCATGTCCTATGAGCCAGTGAAGGCTTTCCCGGTGGCTCAATGGTAAAGAATCTGCCTGCCAATGTAAGAGACGTGGATTTGATCCCTGGGTCAGGAATATCCCCTGGAAGAGGAAATGGCAACACATTCCAGCATTCCTGCCTGGAAAATCCCATGGACAGAGGAGCCTGGCGGGCTACAGTCCAAACGGTTGCAAAGAGTAGTACACGATGGAGCACACACGCTTATATATAATTGCAATAGTTCATAAATGTAGGATCTCATTGCATCCTCACACCAAAACAATTTACCAGTTGAATAATCTGAAGGCCAAAGAGGTTATTTAAACCCATCAAAATCATGTGGCAAGTAAGTATTTATGGCAGGAGGGTGCAGGACTTGAATCTAGAGCTTCTACCATTTACAGCACTCAGTCTATTTTAGTAGAGATGGATTTCCTCACTGAGGTCCACTTGGGTGATTGAATCACCACTCCCAGGTCAGAGATGAAGACTTCCTCATCCATCCCTCCACTCATCGATATAATCAGTCCATTATTTGCACATTCGTTGGCAGGTTCTTATCTCTCTTGCTCTACATTGCCTTGCCAATCTCTCAAACCAGCTTCCAGAATATTCTCACACTCCATATGATCAGAGACTACCTTAGCCTTCGAAAACAAGATGGTACCTACCTAGAGCTGAAGGATTTTCTCTGCAGCTCTACTTTGGGTCATGTTTCAAAGTTCACCCAGTTGCTTTAGCTGGTGTTAGATAGCAAAGACCATTTTGGAAGTCCTCAATGGGCTGTGCTGTACTGTGGTTAGTCTCAGTCATGTCCGACTCTCTGTGACCACCTGGATTGTAGCCTGCCAGACTCTTCTGTCCCTGGGGATTCTCCAGGCAAGAATACTGGAGTGGGTTGCTATGCCCTCCTCCAGGGGATCTTCCCGATCCAGGAATGGAACCAGGATCTCCTGCATTGCAGGTGGATGTTTTATCAGCGGAGCTACCAGGGAAGCCCAACCCGCCCCCCCCCCCCCCCGCCTGTGGGCTAGACCTTATGAAATCTGAATATCATAAGATGTTTTAAGGTCTAAGTCATCAATTAGAAATTTTAGGAGTAGAGATAAACTTTGAGATTATCTAGTTCACCTTCTGGTTTCACAAATTAAATAATTAAAGTATAAAAATGAAGAGGCACCTTTCCTAAAAACATATAGATGTTTGATACAAAAGTTTGTCATATGATACTTGGGATACACTTGGTCATAATCAACTAATTCTTGTTTTAAAAAAAAACCTAATTATGGCTATTCAAACTCTTAAATGTTTAGAGAATGAGGAGCTAAGTCTTTTTATTTTTCCTTTTTGATAACAGTAATGATAAAAGTCTCCATCCTTTCTTCCCATGCTGCTGCTGCCACTGCTAAGTCACTTCAGTCATGTCCGACTCTATGCGACCCCATGGACACAGCCCACCAGGCTCCTCTGTCCACGGAATTTTCTAGGCAAGAATACTGGAGTGGGCTGCCATTTCCTTCTCCCTTTCTTCTCATAAGTCTGTAGAAATATGAGAAGACTGTTAAGAGATTCTAATAGCTCCTAAACCTACTACGAGACAGAGTAGTTAATAGGCTACATCACAGCTATCATTTTGTAATGAAGATCTGAGATATATAGAGAAAAAAAAAGGACACATGCCTCCCTCCATCACTGAATACTCACATAAAGAATAGAAGGATACACCTAGACTCAACAATCATGTTAGAATGGGAAACAAACTTCAAAGAAGATTTGTTATCAGAGATTTGACATCACCTCTGAGTGTCAAGACGTGATGGATGATCCGGAGCTAACAGGGTTTATCATGATCATGGAATCTTCTAGATTAGAGAATTAAACTTTCAGATGATACCATTTAAGCTTGGGTCTAGCAGACTGGAGAAATAGGACATGGGGGCAAGGAATTCAGAGTCACTTCACACAGGGCATTTTCCCTGATCCCCAAAGTTAAGACTCCCTCTTACAAGCTCCCTTCCAGTGATACACCCTTCTTCATTGGACTCTATTTATTAAATACTCTCTGGGTGTCTCTCCTTCCCAATGACCTGTCAACTCCCCAATTCCCTAAGAAACAACATCTGTCTGGTTTGCTCTTGTACTTCCATCACACTGCCTAATACGTAGTGAAACCTGTATGCAGGTCAAGAAGTAACAGTTAGAACGGGACATGGAACAAGAGGCTGGTTCCAAATTGTGAAAGGAGTACATCAAGGCTGTATACTGTAACCCCGTTTATTTAACTTATACACAGGGTACATCTTGTGAAATGCCAGGCTGGATGAAGCACAAGCTGGAATCAAGATTGCAAGGAGAAATATCAATAACCTCAGATATGCAGATGACACCACCCTTATGGCAGAAAGTGAAGAGGAACTAAAGAGCCTCTTGATGAAAGTGAAAGAGGAGAGTGAAAAAGCTGGCTTAAAACTCAACATTCAAAAAACTAAGATCATGGCATCCAGTCCCATCACTTCATGGCAAATAGATGATGAAACAATGGAAACTGTGACTGACTTTATTTTCTTGGGCTCCAAAATCACTGCAGATGGTGACTGCAGCCATGAAATTAAAAGATGCTTGCTCCTTGGAAGAAAAGCTATGACCAACCTAGTCAGCATATTAAAAAACAGAGTCATTACTTTGCCAATAAAGGTCCATCTAGTCAAAGCTATGGTTTTTCCAGTAGTTAGTCATGTATGGATGTGAGAGTTGGACTATAAAGAAAGCTGAGTGCCAAAGAACTGATGCTTTTGAACTGTGTTGTTGAAGATTCTTGAGAGTCCCTTGGACTGCAAGGAGATCAAACCAGTCAATCCTAAAGGAAATCAGTCCTGAATATTCACTGGAAGGACTGATGCTGAAGCTGAAACTCCAATACTTGGGCCACCTGATGCAAAGAACTGACTCATTTGAAAAGACCCTGATGCTGGGAAAGATTGAATGCAGGAGAAGAAGCGGACAACAGAGGATGAGATGGTTGGATGGCATCACCGACTTGATGGACATGAGTTTGAGCAAGCTCTGGGAGTTGGTGATGGACAGGGAAGCCTGACATGCTGCAGTCCATGGGGTCACAGAGTCGGACATGACTGAACTGAACTGAGCCTTCCACTGTATGTATGTACCGCATTTTCTTTACTCATTCACCTGTTGATGGACATTTATGTTGTTTCCATGTCTTGGCTATTGTGAGTAGTGCTGGAGTTGTGGTGGACAGGGAAGCCTGGAGTGCTGCAGTCCATGGGGTTGCAATGAGTCGAACATGACTGAGTGACTGAACTGAACTGAATATGTAGCGTGTGTGTGTTAGTCACTCAATCATGTCTGACTCTTTGCAACCCTGTGTACCTTGCCAGGCTCCTCTGTCCATGGGATTCTCCAGGCAAGAATACTGGAGTGAGTAGCCATTCCCTTCTCCAGGGGACCTTCATGACCCAGGGATCAAACCTGGGTCTCCCATGTTGCAGGAAGATTCTTTACCGTCTGGGCCACCAGGAAAGCCCTAACATGTAGTAGGTAATCCATAAATATCTGTAATATTCAAGACCAAATACCTATGAGGATTACACATGAATCGAAGGGCATCACCAAGGAGAATTCTAGAATTTTCTCCTCCACAATCTTAATACTGGTCTTTTGTTGAGTAGTAGTGCTTTTAAAAAAACTTTATCAGATTCTTCACAATTAACATCGCTTTCTTGGTTTGTATAAAGCTAGTTCTCATATACTGAGAGTTCACAGAAGGTAGCAGATAAACAAAAAAGCTCATGGTTTCCTTAGCCCCAAATTTCTGGTCCAGGTGAAAAGAGAAAAGATGTATCCTCTTTCACTTTGCCACCTGTTTCTATGAAAGCTGCCTAGCAGAATCATAAATTGTTCTACTACGTGAAGCTCATTTTCTCAGGAGCAACAGGTAGAAAGATGAAATCATGGAAGCCACTAGAAACAGGTCTCTTAAACCCCCAAATCTCAGAAGGTGGCACTCACAAAGAAAATCTGGAACAGAGCCTTTTAAAAAAAAAAAAAGGCCGCAACCTGCTAGACAAGAGGCTGGACCTCAACAAACAAGGTCAGTGACTCTTACAGAGATGCCATTCAAAGAGTAACAAACATGACTTTCTTTGTCTCCCAGTGACAGGTGACACCACCCCACAGGTGCCTCCCTAGCAAGGAGCAAAGAATGGTGTCATATTTATTCTTCTGAGGCTAAGCCATCATCAACCTTTTTAAAACAATGCAACTTTAACACCCAAGGAATTTGGCTGCAGGGGAAAATCTTATATCACTTCTATTGTAGTCGCTGGGTGGCATGGAAGTATGCCAAGGGCTACAAGGGGAGAAAAAGAAAAAGCAGTGAAAAAAAATGGGGTGATTATCCAAGAAAAACATTCCCAGCCAAATTGGGAGACAGGAAACTTACTGGTCTTTGGATGCTCCTTAGCTGGGTACATTGAGGGCAGGTACATAGTGAGTTTTATCTCTGCTGGGTGCTCTGTTGTCTGTAAAGAAGACAAGGAAGAGACCTGTCTGGCGGTCCAGGGATTAAGGCTTCACCTTCCAATCCCTGGTCTGGGAGCTAAGATTCCACGAGCCTTGTAGTCATTAAACCAAAACATTAGAAAAAAAGAAAAAAGAAAGAAAAAGCAATATTGTAACAAATTCAATAAAGATTTTTTAAAATGGTCCACATCCAAAAAAAAAAAAAAATCTTGAAAAAAAAAAAGACAAGGAAAGCAAAGGAAACCGCCTTGGGCAGCCAGTGCATTCTCTTTACCAAGACACCCACAGAGCCGCACCTGACAAATCCGTCCTGGACTTTCATGCGCCACCATTTTTACTGGATCAGATTGAGCCACCTCTCTTGGCTGTTATTTTTCTTCATGTTCCCTCCTGGCAAGATCGAACTCTTGGGTTGGCACAAGCACCATGATATCCACTCTCTGACACTTTCTGTGTTCTACATTGGGCAAGAAACTTTGTCATTTCTTGAAGTTCCACTGATCCTGTCTGTAACATGCAGGCAGGTGATAATCCCAGCATCACTGGATTGTTTCAAAGATTTAAGGAAATAAATTATGTAAAGGGTCTGATATAAGGAAGAAAATACATATTCGTTTCCTTCTTTTTTCCTCTGTTCCTTCCTTAAATCCATTTTCTCCTGGACTTTCCTGGTGGTCCAGTGGTTAAGACTCCAGGCTTCCAATGCAGGGGGCACAGATTTGATCCCTGGTCAGGAAACTAAGATCCTACATGCTGCATGGTGTGGCCAAAAAAAAAATTTTAAGTAAAATATAATAATGCTAAAAAGAGCTATTTGTGTAAAAAGAAAAACAAATTCTTATTAACTGACAAGAACAACTTGATAAAAATTATTTTAATAAGCCAAATCTGAAAGATGAATAAAAAAAGAATTTCTCTCTTTGCAGTGAGAGAAGATCACAGGTCTGGGCAACTGGGCAACTCTAGCACCAACCAGCCAGAAAGTTCTCACCCTTTCTGTGGGACTCAATTTTGTGATCTGTACAATGGGAGACCTACACCCTGTTTTTCCTCCCCTTACTTCCCAGGGATCCTCTCCAGAACTCTGGACCCTCACTAAACACAGTCTGAAAATCCTGAAACTATCAAATCCCCAAATTCTTTCCAGCTCTGCAATTCTGAAATATTATGATTTTACATAAAATTAATAATGATAATCATAACAATACTGAGCATGGAAAATCTGATGCAAAAAGAAGCAGTCATAGCACATAAATCCAAAACCAAAGATAAATGACACCTTGGGTACTCATTTTTGTATTATCTGTGCTAAAATGCCTCTCTCAGCGGACACGGGTAATTAGGGGTTTCATGATGTGGTTTTGGTCAGCCTTCAGTAATTTGTACTTTTGCATTCACAACCTCAACCATGGAAATATCCCAGTTCCCAGTCATCTGACCTCACATCAGATGTGAGGAATTATTGGCTAGAGCACTAAGAGACAGTCCCTATTACAAAATGCCTTTATATTTTCTATATAAAATATCATTTATCAGAACACAGTTGCTGGTGCCCGAGAGTTTGATCACCTATAACTCACAATGTGGGACTTCTCTGGTGGTCCAGTGAAGACTAAAGTTAGAGACCGCGCTTCCAATGCAGTGGCCCTGGGTTTGATCCCTGGTCAGGGAACAAAGATCACATATGCTACGTGGCAAAAAAAACAAACAAACTAGTGATGCATTGGCCCAGGATTGGGGGTGAGGCCATACCTGAATTAGTCTCCTCCTGATTTCATTATACACAAGTTCATTTTCCAAATGCAGCTAGTTGCTTTGGCATCTGGTTTGAAAAAGTAAAATAGCTCTACAGACTCTTGTGTAAATAAATGGATGTACATTAGGCTGGACTTTGGGATACTAGTGGTACCCAAAAAGATGAACCAAGTCAAGGACCGGAGAACATATTCCTGGTTTGAGCCTTCAAGACTGGAGCATGCTACCTTCTTCTCTGGTTTGGGCAACATCGAAGAGAAGCAATGTTCTACCAGAAATTTTATGAAAAATTTGGTTGGTTACAAATGAAATTTCAACTGCAGATAAGGCAAGAGAATGAACTCCGACTCAGAAGCAATATGGAGGTGCTCAAAGTAATCAATCAGAAGAACTGCAAGACATATGCTGAATGTAGCACCTCAAAGTGAAAACAGATGGACTAATGTGTATTGATCTCCAATGGCTGTTGACACCCTTTTGAAAAAGAGGCAATAAAGGGCATTGAGGGAGTGCTTTAAGTGGAGAGAGGGGTAAACCATGGAGGATTTGAAAATCTGGGGCAAGGACTCTTTAGTGAACTCTGAGCTTCAATATAGAATGTCACCCTCAAGTCTTTTTTTAGCCAGCAGCTGGAAGGAAGCAAAGATGCCTGGGGGAGGGTGTTTCCATCACCACCTTACCAATTTCTCTCCTCTCACATGTTTATTTGTACTCTTTCATTATCTCAGCTTCCCCAGCTCCCCAGCCTCTGGGTAGATGAACAGCAATAACAGAATAACCCTTTTCTCACAGGTGACTTGGGCAGGGTCTCAGCCCTCCTCCCAGTAAATCCACTTTAGCTTTTCTTGTGTGTGTGTGTGTGTATGTTAGTCACTCAGTCCTGTCTGACTCTTTGCAATCCCATGGGCTGTAGCCCAGCCCCACGCAGGCTCCTCTGTCTGTGGAATTCTCCAGGCAAGAATACTAGACTGGGCAGCCATTCCCTTCTCCAGGGGATCTTTAGTTTTCTTAGAGGCTATTTGGTGCCTTCTTTTTATTGATACCAATGCATGCAAATGCTTTTATATTACATTTTACATTTTAGAATCATTTTAGATTTACAGAAAAGTTGAAAAGATAGTACAGAGCATTCTCTATGTCCCCCTCACCCGTTTCCCCTACTGTTAACACCTAACTCAACTTTGGTACCTTTATCACAAGGTAAGAAATCAATCCTGGCACATTTGTTATTTTTTTTTTAATGGGGGTATAGCTGCCTTACAATATTGTGTTAGTTTCTACTATACAACGAAATGAATCAACTATATGTATACATATAGCCCCTCCCTCTTAAGCCTGCCCCCCTCCCCCCCCCCGTCCCCACCCCACCCCCGAGGTCATCACAGAGCACCGAGCTGAGCTCCCAGCACTATAGCAAGTTCCCACGAGCTGTCTATTTTACACATGTAGTGTGTATATATGTGTCAATCCTATTCTCCCAGTTCACCCCACCCTCCCTGCCCCTCCCGATGTCCACACTCAGTTCTCTATGTCTGCGTCTCTATTCCTGCCCTACAAATAGGTTCATCTGTACCATTTTTCTAGATTCTCTACATATACGTTAATATAGGAACCACACAATTCAGGTGCCACAATCTCCCTCCAAGCATTCCCTGTGCATTTTTATCATATCCCAGGGGCATTGCCACCTCCCTCTGCACTGAGGTTCCAGAGCTCTTGAAATGCCATTATTAAGAAAAGGACTAAAACGAAATAAAATGGAAACATTCTTTGGTCTCCTTTTTTTTATGTTACATAACAAACTATGCCTTTGGTCTAGGCTGGTTGACTTACAGATGGCATGGGATCCTAAGACAGCCAGAGGAGAAGGTGTGCTGTTGCATTAGCACTTCCCAACTAGTAGAAAAGGCACCTACGACAGAACGAACAACAGGTAGTAAATGGAGTTATCCTTGTGGAAATCTTTAGGGATATTCATCACAGATGGTAACCATCATGGCCAAAGTTGGGTGGGAAAGAGATTTTGATTACACTTTTTAAAATATATTTATTTTATTTATTTTATTTTGGGCTGCATCGAGTCTTAGTTGTGGCATGTGGGCTTAGCTGTTCGACGGTATGTGGGACCTTAGGTCCATGTCCAGTGATTGAACCCTTTTAACTCCTGGACCACCAAGGATGTCCTGATCACACTTTCTGTTTCTATCCCTTCTTCCTATTTTTTTTCTTACCCCTTCCTTGATGAGTGATACAAGAAGACAGTTTCTTTGGTCTTTTTGTCCATGGCTGTTTATAAGTATGGTCAAGTGGTTACTAATGGAACCACCAGGTATTTCCATGGGGGTGAGGGGGTCTTGAAAGAAGGTAAATGAGTTGGCCTGAGGGTTATGGGCTGTAGGAATGAAGAAGGGGGATGTATATCTGAGAGTTACATTGTTAACAAAAAGCGGACCAGGCTATACATACAGGTCGGGCAGAGGATGGAGAGGAAATCTTGGAACTTTCCAGACTGACAATACCCTCTAACCGGACTCAAACCATCCAGTCACCTCCCCCCATTCCAGACCCCCAGAGCTTATTTTATCATTTGCTAAATGTACAGAATCGCCACTCAATATTCAGGGACAAAGGTCTCTCTGGGCTTTCCTCCCTCCTCATCTCTCACTCAAGGAATTTTGCAGATAAATCACCACGTTAATCCCCTGGCCTGAGAGTTATGGGCTGTGGGAACGCAGAAGGGGGGTGCTGAAATGGGACTTGGGAACAGAAGGAAACCCTGCATGAGAAATGAAGGGTGAACTCACAGATGGGCAGCCCACCGTCAGGAGGGATCTTCCAGAGAGAGAAGAGGGTTGATCTCGGACAGGTGGGAACAGGAACTGTCAGTTCAAAACAATGTAAGGTGAACAGGCAGCGAGAGAAAGGGTTCAGGGCAGTGGGAAAGGGAAAGAAGGACTTGATTGCTTAAGAAGACCAGAAAAAGAAAACTCTGTTCCAACTATGGGTGATGGTGAGAGGTAACCTTACAAGATCTGATAGGGGTCTCCAAACTTACAAAGTGTTTGCTTTCAGGATAAGAGATCTACGACCAATCACTCCAGAGACCTTTGCCAGACCTGTCTAGTCATCTCTTTCCACGTTGCCCTCTCTTTGACAATGAGGCTTGTAAACACAGCACCCTGATACAGAGGTGATGAGGACAACAGCAGACCCACCACCTTTGGTCCACAGCTATGGGTGCTTCTCCACTGATTTGCTGGTTTGGGCCCAGAAAGGCAGGAATTCTTGACTTTCCATCTTTACTGGAATTCTCTTCCATCACTGGTGTGTGGATGTGTGTGTGTGTGTGTCTAAATAACATGATGTTGTGCAGAAACATCATGTGTCTATTTTGTTGTTATTCAGTCGCCGAGTCATGTCCGACTCTTTGTGACCCCTTGGACTGCACTACACCAGGCTTCTCTGTCCTCCACTATCTTCCAGAGTTTGCTCAAGTTCACGGCCATTGAAGCAGTGATGCTATCTAACCATCTCATCCTCATCTGACACTAGTTCAACTACTGAGAGAGAGGATGAGACAGATAGGGGAAAGAAGAGAGACAAGACACAGAGACATAGAGGGATAAAGTAAATAATCTAAACTGAACACTGCACACCCATTTTACTCAATGAACATCTTATGACGCAGGGAGGGCTTCAGGCGTAAAATGTGCTTCTGTTGTTCCCAAAACTGGTCTAGTTCCCCATATGTCTCTCAAAGTGTGGTAATTTAATCTATTTGTCGAAGATAATTTTGGAAAAGTTAAGAGTTTGGGATTAACATATATATACTACTATATGTAAAATAGATAAGCACAGGGAACTGCACTCAATATCTTGTGATAACCTATAAGGGAAAAGAATCTGAAAAAGAATATATATACATATTTACATATGTATATGTATAACTATATATATGTATAACTGAATCACTTTGTTATACACCTAAAACTAATACAACATTGTAAATCAACTATATTCTTATTTTTATAAAAAGATAATTTCATCTTTAAGAGATATTTCTCACTGATTTCAGACTAACCCCACCATCTGTATGCTTGTTGGGGGCACGTAACTGTGCATTGTGTTTAAAGGGGCATGTGTGCAAGCACGCTCAGTCACTTCAGTCGGGTCCGACTCTTTGCAACCTTATGGGCAGTAGCCCTCCAGGCTCCTCTGTCCACAGGATTCTCCAGGCAAGAATACTGGGGTGGGTTCCCATGCCTGCCACCAGGGATCTTCCTGACCCAGGGACTGAACCCACATCTCCTGCACCTGCAGGCAGATTCTTTACCCACTGAGCCACCTGGGAAACCCTGAATGGGCATATACATGCTATGAATATCTACAAACACATGTGCGGATATTGTAGGTACTTGTTAGTGTAGTGTGTGAATAAATCGTGTCTGTAAGTAGGTGTGTGTTCCATATACATTGCTGCATTATGTACCATGTATATAGATATTCTCTTTTTTTTACTTTTTATTTTTTAATGAGGTTTAGCCAATTAAATATGTTGTGATAGTTTCAGGCGAACAGTAAAGAGACTCAGCCGTACATATGTGTATATCCATTCTCCCCTAAACTCCCCTCCTATCTAGGCTGCCACATAACATTGAGCAGAGTTCCCTGTGCTATTCAGTAGGACCTTGTTGGTTATCCGTTTTAAACATAGTAGTGTTGTATACAGATATTTTTTTGGTGATTGGGTATATCTATGCTGAGGGCAGAAGTGGATGGATTTAACACAGATAGTGGGACACTGCAAAGGACAGAAATTCCTGTGAGACTCTCAAATGTGTTTTGTCCCTTTTTCTGAACACTCAAGTGAGTTTTGATAGCTGAATTTATTCTTTACTGCTGCCTAGAATTGCCCATTATGAGTGCAGGTGTGTATATGTATGTACCTGTCATATGCATCTGTGAATCTGGGTCTATAAACTTGGACTTTCTTAATTATGTTAGAGACTGACACCAAAGACTGTGACATACCCCCTAGATCTCCCTTCATAAAGGAAGGAGTTTATTGTTACTGTTGCTTGGGAGTGATGCTGAAAGACGTCCTCTGGAGTCAGCCCTCTTTGGATATTTCCAGGATGGAAGAGGGTCTAGAGCCCACATCAGGGTGTAAGAGACCAGACTCCTCACCCCAACCTGGGACGTCTGTGAAGGACCCATCTGAGCTCCAGATGCCCCATGGGCTGGCTGAGGCCCTTCCTGGGCTCACGTCAAAACTCAGCTTCTTTCTCCACCTAATCCTGGTTCCCTACCCTCCCTTTACAGTGATTGGCCCCAGGACGTCTCCTTAATAAACTTCCTGCATGCTGATCTTCATCTCAGAGTCAGCTTCTGGAGAGGCTCACCCGCCATGACACAGCAGGAACCAAAGTCTGAAATCCCTGAGTCACAGTACGGAACGGATGTGAAGGGTCATCCAATAGAGCCTCCCTCCCCTTCATTCAAACTGGTTCATTATCATGGTTCTAAGCTCAGACTCCAAAGTCACATACGGGCGTTCAAATCCTACCGCTCAAAACAGCCGTGTGACAGTGGACAAGTCCAACTTTTCTGAATCTCATCTTCTATAAACTAAGATAATAGTAGTGCCAACAGTCCAGAGTTATGATGAGAATTAAATGAGATAAGGCAGGCTTCAGTCAAGGGTCCAGCACACAGTAAACACCCAATAAATATCAGCATCTTTCACTACCTTGTTCTGTGCTTGCTGGTGGGAAAATGTGTAAGCTAGAGTTTCTTGGGAGGCTTAACTATATTTGATAAATTAATCACACAATAAATGCCATACCAGTGCTCCTCTTTGTCAGATTTGAAATTTTCTCAAAAAAGGATTTGGGCACCAAAATCCTGGCAGCTGAACAGAAAAGGATGTCTGTGCTTGCTGACACTGTCTATTCCTGCTACTTCTCCAGCTACAAGTTTTAAAAGCTCTTGGGTAACCCAGACTCCCATTTAGCATAGTGGAGACAGGAAGAGAGCTGACAGAGAGATTAAGCCTTCAAATAACATGAAGATGCATCAGGAAGTGGGGAGAGGAAGTGACCAGGGGAGCAGTAACTCATTACATTGCAGAAGAAGGTAAGAAACAAGGTCCCTCTGTGGTAGCCAACCTCCAAGATGGGCCCCCAAGACTGTTGGCCTTTGCCATTCACATACTTGTATGCTCCCCTCCTCTGTTGAATAGGGCTGGCTTTTGTAACCAATAGGATATTGTGGAAGCATCAGAGGGTGACTTCCAAGGCTAGACAAGGCAATACCGCTTTCTCATCTCTTGGATCATTCATTTGGAAGGAAGCCAGTTGCCATATTATGAAGACACTCAAGCAGCCCTGTAGAGGGGTCCACTTGAGGCAAGAAAGTGGCTCCTTCCAACAGCCATGTGAATGAACCATCTTGGCAGTGGCTCCTCTAACCACAGTCAAGCCTTCACATGAAACTGCAGCCCCAGCTGACATCTTGACAACAACCCCAAGAGAGACCTTGAGCCAGACTCACCCAGCTAAGCAGCCCAAAGTCCTAACTGACAGAAACTGTCAGATGATAAATGTTTGCCCTTTTAAGCCTGTAATTTGGGGAGTAATAGGTAACTGCTATATCATTACTTCTTTTTTTAGAGAAGATCCAATTTATCCAAATTCACTCATTAGCTTGAAAGTGAAAGTGAAAGTCACTCAGTCATGTCTGACTCTTTGTGACCCCATGGAAGTCTGTGGAATTCTCCAGGCCAGAGTACTGGAGTGGGTAGCCTCTCCCTTCTCCAGGGGATCTTCCCAGCCCAGGAATTGAAGCAGGGTCTCCTGCATTGCAGGTGGATTCTTTACCAGCTGAGCCACAGGGAAGCCCAAGAATACTGAAGGGGGTCACCTTTCCCTTCTCCTGGAGATCTTCCTGACCCAGGAATCGAACCAGGGTCTCCTGCATTGCAGGCGGATTCTTTACCAACTGAGCTATCAGGAAGTCCCCTCATTAGCTTACATGCTATGAAATTGCCAATGTTTGACCATCTTAATCACAAAAAATAATGGCAGTTTCCATGTGGTACAATCTCTACAATGACCGAGGGAAGGACTCAAGGGTCTGGATAAACACCAGCCTGTTTATGGAGTAATGCACAGCGTTCCAATAAAGACCGCAGAGTGGCTGTGTTTCTGGAAGCCAGTGCCCTGCAAAAGGAACATCCTTCCAGATCACCTGCCTGCACTGGACCCTCGGGCAAGCAGGAGGACTTCAGAGGTCCTCCCAACAACTCTGTCTCTTTCTCGGTCTCACGGTGCTGTTCTTTACAAGCCCCCAAGTTCAACAAAGCTCCAAGCCCTTAAAAAGAAGTAGAAAGGCATCTTGCAACACAATTAGAGAGATTGGTTCGGGGGCCCCGCACACAGCACTCCACCCTGCAAAGCCTCAAAGGGTCCCGGGTGGACCATTTACCAGCTTTCATTTCTCAGGGGCTGCTTCAGCAGGTGGCCACTAGCAGGTAGTCAATAGGGACCTTCTGGCTGAGGACCGGGGGCTCTTTGGAAAGGTCAAATCCAGGGGCCGGAGGGCACGGCTCAAGAGGTCATGAGGTCAGGACCCGTCACCGTGACAGATGAATCTAAGCCTGTCTCTGTCTCTCTCTCCCTCTGGAAGCAGGGCCAAGCCTCTTGAGACAGGAGAGGTGGGGGGGCAAGTGTTGGGGCCTCACAAAGAAAGCCGAGTCTGGTGTCTGGCCGGCACCTCTCAACTGGTCTTCATTAGGCGGCCCGACAGCCTCTCTCTTCTGCCGCCCTCTGTCCCTCACTGATGGGGCGCTGTCACCAGACCTCTCAACTGTTCCTCATTAGGTGAAACAGTGCGCTTTTGTCCTGCATGAAGCCTTCTTTGTTCTGCCAACCCAGCCAAGCTAGAAAGCCAGAAACTGATACAAAACAATGCCACTCTATCCTGAGGGGACCACCCCCCCCGGACGGACAAGGAAGGGCGACTTTCCATATCTCCCCCCCACCACCACCCGCCCCGGCAGATCCATGGATGTCTAGCTGAGATCACATTTGCTGGAGCAGGAGAAGCACATTGAGCATAGACCGGTGGTTCGCAAACGTGGCTGCACACGGGAATCTCCTGGAGATCTTCTAGCAAGGCCTGGTCCCCATCCCCAGACCTTCTGATCTGATGGGTCTGAGCCATGACATCAGGACAGCAGGACTGGTAAAACCTCTGCACGTGACTCAAATGTGCAGAAAATTGGGGGAACTACTGGTGAGGCAGAGAACTTGTTCTCAACTCTCTGTGCCCATCTGCCACATTGGCACCCTTTAAAATCAAGGGTGGTCCATAAAATAGGTCACATCTTGCAGGGCATGGTGACTCCATCGAAATGTCTGCCTGCTGGAAACAAGTAGGGAGGCCATGCCTGGATGTGCCCGGTGAAGACCAGCTGTGTCAGAGAAAGCGCTGTGGACACAGCCAATGCAGCCACAGTGGAGTGTTTTAATCCTGGCTTTCAACATCTTAAATCCTGCACAGAAATCAGATCTCTCCAGGACTTTGCCTCTGTTTCTCCTCTCTGATCCTTCCCACTTTGCCCTTGAGTTAAAACTCCACATCCTCAAAAACACAGCTGGTTCCAGCGAGCCTTGGTTGGCTAGAATCAGGTTGTCTAGCCAGCTCCCACTTCCAAGGTAACGCTGAAGGGTCTAACTATGCAAAAGCTACTGAGTTTTGTGAGCCCAATATGTCTCAGTACCCACTATTTGTTTTATAGGCTGAGTAGGAAGATGGAGTGTAATATCAAGACAAAGAACGACTCTCACCTCCCACCATAGCTGGCGGCAAAGTAGTTCCCCTCCCAAGGTCTACTAGTATAAGTCTCACCTCTTCTTGGCTCAGGCCTGAAATGATGACCTTACAGATTTATACAGGTTACAGCCTCCCATCTCTGTTTCTAGAAGTGGGTGTTAGGTAGTAGACATGGATTTCACAATTAAAAATATAGGACTCCCAGGAAAATCTGAATTTCAGAAGAACAATAAATATTTTTAAGTATAAGGATGTCTCGTGCAATACGTGAGGATACACTTAAAGTAAAAGTTCTTAGTTATTTATCTGAAATTCCAATTTCACTGAGTGTCCTGTATATTATCTGGCAACTCTGGTGGCTCAGTGGCTGAGACGTGTCCGACTCTTGTGACCCCAAAGACTGTAGCCCACCAGGTTCCTCTGTCCTCGGTCCATGGGACTTCCCAGGCAAGAATACTGAAGTGGGTTGCCATTTCCTTTTCCAGAGGAGCTTCCTGACCCAGGATTGAACCTGGGTCTCCTGCATTGCAGGCGGATTCTTTACTAACTGAGCCACCAGAAAGGAAAAGGTTAAGAGCTGTTGGCCTATGTGTGAATCAGTTCAACTGATTTGCTGCCTGTTGAGCTTATGATAGTTTCTGAAGGAAAGGAATCTTCCAAGAGGGACAGGAGGGGATGTTTTTTACTTTGGAATGATGTTCTAGGAATGATTCTAAAGCCACAGCAGCAAATGGGAGAAAGAATGTCATGATTGATCAGCAGTGTCTGCTGTGGGTCTGGGATGGAGAATAAAGGCATGCAAGCCACATATTTACAACCACAGGTCAGATTTGTAATGATGTGTAATTAATGGAATCATTGAGGTGTTGAACTCGGGTGATTTTTTTTTTTTTTTAATGAGAAAAAAAGAGAAGAAGAAGCATGGTTTATCAATGAATGTGCAAAAGAAATAGAAATGTGACTTTTTTTTTTTTTTTAAGGAAGTGGTAACCTTTTTTAAAGGAATGTAGTGACCATGCTTTCTCCTTCTTGATCTTCTGATTTTTGCTCTTCCCGTGAAGCAGCTCTACTGATACCTGGTGGACTTAGAGGTAAAGAATCCTCCTGCCAAAGAGGAGACACGAGTTTGATCCCTGGGTCAGGAAGATCCCCTGGAACAGAAAATGGCAACCCACTCCAGTATTCTTGCCTGGAGAATCCCATGGACAGAGGAAGGAGCCTGGTGGGCTACAGTCCATGGGGCTGCAAAAAGTCAGACACGACTGAGGAACTAAACAATAATAACAACTGATGTTAGGCACCCTGTAGGTGCTTGACCTATGAGCCCAAACCCAACATGTCACCTTTCCTCCCACCAGGCAGATCGTGAGTCCCCTAAGTTCATGCAATGGCAAAAACTGATGAACCTATAGAGAAAACTGCTTTTTTGAGGACGTCATGTCATTGAGTTTTCCTGCTCACCCCGATAACTCACCCATATGCTGCCATTCTGCCACAACACTGAGAACCATGGCTCCTTCCCGGCGGCAGACATTGACCAGAGAGGAAGCTAAGACCCACCCTTGAATGGGAATGCCCACCTTTGTGCACATTCCGGATGGAAGAAGGAACCCATTCATCAAACTATGAAAACTGCCCCCCGCTCCCCAGGAAGAAGGACCATGAAGTGCTTGTAAATACATGTCTTTAGGTTTAAACAAATTGCATCATTATTTTTCTTTTTTTGAGGGGCCTCCATGTGAAGGAACTAGAGGCGTGCTTTGGTATTTGTCCCACACACAATACATGGCTGGGTCCCCTGCTGTTTCCGTATCTTCTGCCCAAGCCAACCGGCCAGGCCCATGGCCTTCCAACAGGAGAGGGGTGCCAATTCCTAGCATTCTATTTTCATATTGTTTGATGATAAAAATCGCTCCCGCAGGACGAATGGCAGTGAACAAAAACAGGAAGCAGCCCCCTGATTAGATAGGGACAGGGGAGCCTGTGGACTGAAAAACAAAATGACTAAGAAGATAAATGAGTGGACCATGGCCACTGCCATCCCCTTCCTGAACAGGCCGAGAATGAGAAGGAAGAAGAAATCGGGGAAGAGGTCAAGACTTGGGCTACAAGTGGGGCTGAAGGGGGCTCGCCCTGAAGCATCCATGGGTTAACGCCATTGGGACAACCATTTGGTTTTTAGATACTTCCCTTGAAAATCTCTAAGGTGATTTAGCATTTTGCTTTGAAACACGGAGGTCCTTGGAAATCTGTGGTCTCAGCTGAAACTGAGTCAGCACCTGTTATGTCATCTTCTTACTCTAGGACATGGGTTCTCAACTGGGGAAGATAATTTAGTTCTCCAGAGGATATTTGACAATGTCTAAAGACATTTTTGGTTGCCATGGTGTCTTTATTTTATTAAAAATGTGGGTCATACTAGTCCAGTGTCTTACTTGAATTGTCTGGAGTACCAAAGAGGTTCGAGATGAATCCTGGTCCATAGCCCTCCCATGGCCCTCAGTGAAAAGCCTGTAGGTCTTGTGCTCCCGGCCCCAGGCTGGTCCAGAGGCGGTAACCTGATTGACAGGAGACCATCCGTATGCTGTTAGAAAAGGCTCTGTCCACCAAGACATGATTCAGCCATAAATCCTGCTCCAAGAATTTAGAATCAGTAAACCAACCTGCTAGTTGATAGGGGTCACCGGGAGTAGAGAGGTCATGATGGAGAGTGATTGAGGCCATAGGCCTAGCCACCCCAAGCAGTGACAGGTGGGGGCAAGAAGGAGAATGTGTTATCTATTTTAAATATGCTCCTCCTGCTCCCACTTAGTCACTCAATCATGTCCAACTCTGAACCCCACAAACTGCAGCCCACCAGGCTCCTCTGTCCTTGGGGGTTCTCCAGGCAAGAATACTGCAGTGGGTTGCCAAGCCCTCCTCCAGGGGATCCTCCCAACCCAGGGATCGAACCCAAGTCTCCTGCATTGCAGGCAGATTCTTTACCATCTGAGCCACCAGCAGTGTGTATTTTAAATGGTTAACCAACAAGGACCTACTCTAGAGCACAGGGAATTCTGCTCACCATTCTAAAATCATCTAAATAGGGAAAAGAATTGAAAAAGAATAGAAAAAACAAATTATTTTTATTTTTAAATGAGAATGGCAAAGACTCCAAAAGGGAGCAAAGATGAGAGGGACCATAGGGCCACCCTGGCCCCTCCCCCCAGGAGGAGGAATGATGGCCTTTACTTCCCAGTTCTCAACTCCAAATCTCTCAAAGTACCCTTCTCCTTCTTGTGTTGTGAGTCTGTTATCAATAATGATAATAATATTTTCTATTATTGAGAATAAGCTTACAATAAAAATCCCTTTAACTTGGATTTGTTTGGGTGAGCATAGATTCCTCAAACCCCAAAGAACCCTGATAATGTAGCTGTCCAGGTAGGTACCACCGCAGAAAAAGGTCATTCAATCTTCAGGAAAGGGGACTGTGGGAATGATAAGTAGCTGAAAACCCATATTGGGCATCCCCAAGGTGGTAAACTGTTGGACTAACCTGAAGAGCATTTCCATAAAGGGTTAGGCTGTAACACACTTAACGTTCTCCCTTCTCCTAACAGACCTCAGTTCTATGAGATAGTTAATCTTCGGATGAAAGTAATATTCGTTCATTTCATGCCCCCTAAATGAGACACCCTAACTTAGTATGGCCCCACTAGGGACCAAATGATTATTTCTGCCATCTTGCATATAATATAAATTCTTGAATGGCTGCTAAACAAAAGTCAAAGATTACAAGGTGATAGTAGAAGAAGGTATAATGGAATCTTATTTCAGTCTGCCTGGAACTCCATGTCTAGCTGTCTTCTAGAAATAATATTCCCTCTTTCTTTGAGAAACCCATTCTGTGAGGTTTTGATGGGCTGAAAATCACAAACTATCCCAGCCTCCTGTCCACAGGTGTAGGCATGCCACCCAAACTGGGTATTGTAGACTCTTATCCCAATGACCAGAATGAGTGGCATAAAAAGGAGGAGGGATTAACACAAACCAACCAACCATATTCCTTGCCTGGAGTTTTTACAAAGATACTAGAGAAAAAAAAAAAAAAAAAAGAGATTTTCACTCTGGAGTGACCAAGTTAGTATAATATCAGCTTGAAACTGCCTCTGACCACACCTCTCCTTCTCCACTCCCTCACCAAAGAAGGAAATTCAGTTGCTGTAGAAGAAAATGAGACCAGTATAAATAGAGGAGAAATGGAGCTAAAAATGGAAAGAAAGAAAAAAATAAAAAGAAAGAAAGGGCAATACATAGAGTCTTTATAGTCCTAAAACAAGGTCCATCCCTGAACTTCACAGTTAGATGATCCAACAAATTAATTTTGGTTCTTTCTCCTTCTTTTTTTTTTTTTTTTGGTGGGTGGGGGAGTTGGGTGGGGCAGCACATACCCCCACATGTGGGATCTTAGTTCTTCAACCAAGAATTGAACCCAAGCCCCCTGCAGTGGAAGCCTGGAGTCCTAACTGCTGGACTGCCGGGGAAGCTCCCTTTTTTTCTCTTCTTTAATTGGGTTTCTACCATTTGCTACCCAAAACAGTCATGAATAATACAGGATGAGTCTGAGAACACTTGAATGAAAGAACCCAGGGATGAATTGTCAACTACGTTTTTACAATAATGTAATATTATAAGATACTATTACAATAAAAGTCTCCAAAGAGATCAGTCCCCCCTCCACCATAAAACAAGAAGGAGTGTGAGGGAACACTTCTAGTGGGACTTTGTTGAGGGAGGAGGAAGGGAATATATATATTAAAAAAAAATGGTCCCAGGGTCAAAATAATCAGTAAAATATTGAGTTGAAGAAAATGATTCTAGTTTCTTTATTATGATAGGGCTTCTCAGAACCTTCTATGTGTTAATTATACAAGTGGACCCTTCAAAAGAAAAATATGATCAAATGTAATATTCAGGGTCCTAGAGAAAGAAAGAGAGAGGGGAAGAGAGAAGAAAGGAGAGGAGGGGAGGGAGAAGAAAGAAAGAAAAGAAGAGAAAGCTTTGGATACTAGCCAAGAATTTGTAGAGGGGAGGGATAAATTTGCAACTGGGGATTAGCAGATACACACCACTATATATAAAAGAGATAAACAAGGACCTACTGTACAGCATGGGGAATTATATTTAATATACTAGCCTATAGTGGAAAAGAATCTGAAAAAGAATAGATATATATATATATGCATAAGTGAATCACTCTGCCACTCACCTGAAACACAACATTGCAAATCAATTACACTTCAATTTTTTAAAAAGGAGCTTATTTTGAGGCCATTTCAGGTTACTTCTTACACCCTGTCTCAATTCCAGAATGCCAAATGCATTATTTACAACAAACCATGCTTTACCCTCCGCTGACATTCGTGAGAAGGAAGAGGTAGCCTATGGGCAGGAAGGCCATGGAGCCTTAGGGTGGAGTGAGACATTCTTCTCCTTTCTTTTTTTTTCCCCGTTATTTCCAGTTCAACAATTTAGCAATCCCTCTGCGTCTGCTATGTACCCAGCACTGGATGACATGCTAGCGATACAGAAATAAACAAGACACAATCCTGATGTTCAGGAAATGCCAGTCAGAGAGACGGACAAATAAAGAATATCTCAAAACAGGGTGGATACCGTTAGGAGGGGAAGGAAAAGCTTCCTGGAGAAGAAGATGCCCAGGGTGCCAGGAAGAGAGCATTTGGAGTTTATGGGGGAAAAAATAGCCAAGCCCACTCCCAAAGCTATTCTCGTCTTAGAACTGACGAATCATGCTATCCTGAGGACCCTCTTCTGAATGTATCGGTTGCTGCCCCTTCTCTTGGCCTTCCAAAAGCCACATGGTTCAATTTTGCTACAGAACAGCGATCAGTGGAAATAATTGACATAGATTAAGCTATGGGCAGGCTGTATAGATCATGGGCCCAGATCTAATTCCTGCCCAGTCCACTCAATTACACAGGACCTCCTTACTGGAGAAGCAGGTGTAGTTACTGTAAATAAGTTCAAGTTTGGGCACAGATGTCATTGGGTAACTGCATTTGCCATGCTTGGGTGATACATAAGGAAACCATCAACAGCAGGATCATTGAGCTTGCAGAGACCTGGCTAGTTTTTCCTGACAGCCTGGCATCTGAGTGACCTAAGGGTATACTTACTGATAAAACCAACCTGTGCGTGTGTGCACGTTAAAAGTCGCCTCAGTCATGTCCAACTCTCTACGACCCTATGGACTGTAGCCTGAACTTAACCATCACTTTATTCACATTGCTAACTTTTCAACTGATAGGGAAATATGCACAAATAAATAAACGACTGTCTCTATCAACCAGACTGTAAGACAGGCATCAGCAAGCTTATGATGACTGTGGGATGCTGAGACCAGGCTAGGAAGGCAAAATGGAACTTTAGGGCTGGAAGTAATATTACTGCTGTGGGGAGTAAGGTTTACCAGCTGTGTGACCTTAAGCCAGCCACTCAACCTCTCTGAGCTTCACTTTCTATACCTGAGAATGGGGTTAATCATTCATTTCTATATTGCAGAGTCACTGTGGGTCTGACGTAAGAGAATAAAGGTAAAAATCCTTTCTATTGTGCAAAGTGCAGTACATATCAGAGTTATTGTGAGCAAAACACAGTGGCGGTGAGAGGTGGGGAGATTTGGTTAGACTTGGTTATAAGTTTCTAAGAAAATCTTCAAAATTATTCTGGGGCTTTCCTGGTGGCTCAGTAGTAAAGAATCCGCCTGCCAATGCCGGGGACATGGATTCAATTGCTGGTCGGGGAGGATCCCACATGCCAAGGAGCAGCTAAGCCCATGTACCACAGATATTGAGCCTGTGCTCTGGAGCCCGGGAGCCCCAATAGCTGAGCCCAGGTGCCACAGATCCTGAAACCCATGTGCCCTAGAGCTTGTGCTCGGCAGCAAGAGAAGACACCACCATGAGAAGCCCAGGCATCGCAACTAGAGAGTAGCCCCCACTCTCTGCAACTAGAGGAAAGCTAGGGCAACAACAAAGACCCAGCACAGTCAAAAGTAAAGAAGTAAATAAAATTATTTTTTAAAATATATTCTAAGGGCACAGCGTCTAGTTATAATATGAATAAGATCTTGGGATCTAATGTACAGCATGGTGGTTATAGTTCATAACCCTGGACTGTATATTGGGTTGGTCAAAAAGTTCATTTGGGTTTTTCTGTAAGATGTAAAATGCTATGGAAAAACCCAAATGAAATTTTTGGCCAGCTCAATACTTGAAAGTTGCCAAGAGTATAGATCTTAAATGTTATCAACACACACAAAAAAGTAATGGAAATATATGATGTAGATTAAGTCACTTCCCCAAGGTTAGTAGCAAGCTAAGATGTGAATTATGCTTGATTTGGATCTCAAATTCACTCTACCATGTCTCCCAGTTACTTTCCTATTTTTGATCAACTTGCAGGAATCAAATGGGAATTTAGCATAAAGAAAATGTGGTATATACTTACAATGAAATATTATTCAGCCTTAAAAAAGGAAGAAGGAAATCCTTTCCCTTAAGGGGAAACATAGATGAACCTGAAGGACATTACACTAAGTGAAATAAACCAGTCCCCAAAGGATGTATACTGTATGATTCCACTTAAATGAGGTATCTCATATAGCCACTCAGAAGTAGAGAGTAGAATGCTGGGTGCCGTGGGCTGGAGGGAGTGGGGAATGGGGAGGGTTTTTTTTTTTTTTTTTAATTTATTTGGCTCTGCCAGGTCTTACATGAGGCACACGGGGTCTTTAATCTTTGCTGCATGCAGGATCTTTAGTTGTGACATGAAAACTCTTACATGCGGTATGTGGGATCCAGTTCCCCGACCAGGGACCAAACCTGAGTCCCCTGCATTGGGGGAGCACAGAATCTCAGCCACTGGACCACCAGGGAAGTCCCTGAGATGCTGTTTAATGGGTATAGGTGTTCAGTTATCCAAGATGAATAAGTTCTAGGAATCTGCTGCATAACATCCTATCTGTAGTCAACAATACTGTATCGTACACTTAAACATTTGTTCAATGTCATATTCAATGTTCCTACTACAAATGAAAAAGGAGGTAATTTAGTCTCCCAAAGGACTACATGTTGAACATGAACTGAACTCTGCTAAACCCTTATCACTTCAACTGTTAAATGGGGATAAAACAATAATTACCTTACAGAGTTATCTGAAGATGGAATGACAAAACCCACGCAAAGTATTTGGCACCTTGCCTAGAACATAATAATGACCCAATTAATGTTTGTTATTATTGTTTTTGTTATCATCATCAGAAACATCCTTATTACTCCAGTGCCCAGACAAGCTGCCAGGAACTGCTGTTCCCCCATCACATACTACTTCCTTGTATCCCTTCCAGCCATCTAAGGCTATCTGATTGACAGGCAAGTCAAGACCCCCATTCCCACCTTGCAAGAAGGTGTAGTCAATCAACTCCACAATCTAATAAAACATGCAAGGAACCCTAGGGGGTTGAAAACTCTTTAAACTGAAAATCATCAAAACAGGTTTTATGTTATCATCTCTAACAACAATCCAGCTGTAATGTCAACTGTGCTTGTTCGTTTGTTCTTAGAACGAACGAAGCTTGAATCAAGTTTTGGCAAGTCTTCAGAGACTATCTGTAGATAGATAGATAGATAGATAATATGACACCGCAATATGACACATTCCCTTCACATATCACTTTCTGCAGCAGGAGCATACAGAAGGTAATTTTTCAGAAATACTGGAGGGCTCCATCAATTTTCTGAAGAGACTCTCTTAATCCTTTGATTCACAAATCACTCTCTTTTGAAGCACCTGTCGTGTCAACTGGCCTGATGCTACCACATGCTCATCCATGAAATGCTTCGCTTGTAATTAGAGCCACTCTCCAGCAAGATTTTCATCCATTTTATGAAACCATGCATCTTTTACAAGATTTGCAATTCCACTTTGCAAGCATTTGCATCATATTTGCATCATACTATCGGATATCTCCAGCATCTGGCAACCTTTGTGGGGGGGGGGGGGGGTGCCCCACAAAGATGTTGGTGCCCTGGTGGACAATTAGGCTTGTATGAAGTGGAAGGGGGGGAAAATGTGTGCAAGTGATGAGCTTATGGGCTTCCCAGGTGGTGACTAATGGTAAAGAACCTACCTGCCAATGCAGGAGACATAAGAGACACAGGTTTGATCCCTGGGTTGGGAAGATCCTCTGGAGGAGGGCATGGCTACCCACTCCAGTATTCTTGCCTGGAGAATCTCCATGGACAGAGGAGCCTGGCAGGCTACAGTCTATAGGGTCACTAAGAGTCAGACATGACTGAAGTAACTTAGCATGCACGATGAGCTTATTGGTTATTTACCATATCATGACAACGTTTGATTCTCTGCATGACTCTGTACAACATGAGCTCAGACAATGAATTCCCAGTTAATGAGATCTCCTAAACTTTATTTCTAACCCTTGAGTATACAGGATATCATCTGGTATATGCTACACTTAATCCTCTTGGCGTGAGCTAGACTAAGTTTCTGTCCACAAAAACAAATATTCTTAACTAAATCCTCCAGACACTTGAGCTCTGACACTAATTTTTTTTTTATTGTTTCATATGAAGTACTTAGCTCAGACTTGCTGGAATTGTGTAAATGTCCAAAAATTGAGTTTGGTAATATTCTCAGTAATAATTCTTAATAGTTGAACAGCTCTGAGCACAAAACAAAAGGGTGTTTATAGGCATGGGGTTCTTCATTACATAAGAATTTATTATCCAACTCTAACACAGTAATGAGGTTATATCTGGAAGCAAAATGCCATTTATAATATAAAGAAGAATTCATAAGTGGATGGCCACTTATAAAATTAATTCCCATGAAAACCTCATTCCCCACATAATTGACACAGTTGGTGACCTAGAGCAAATAATTTCACCTGTTTTGTCCTCTGTTGCCTCTGGTGTAAATTGCAGACAAAATTAGCCCACGTTGAAGATTTGTACATGAGCTGAGATGAAACATGGTAAAATTTTGCAATCAGAAAATTAAAGAAGAAAGGAGAACCACAGTTGTCTTCCAATACCAGTTTTTCTTTTCTACTATATTGATAGGACAACTGGATTTTAGGTGGGTTTTTCCTAGCTCCCTTGCAGCTAGGTGGGAATTTATAACCATGGAGATGAGAAAAATGTGTGCAATTTCCCAGCCAAACCCTTAAGAAGAAGGGGCATTTCTTTTCCATCTTCATTGTCCTCTTTTCACGGGCTAGGCTATAGACTTGGTGCTAAATTACCTTAAAAAGTATTGACAGTGAAAACGCCTGAAGGATGATAAAGAAGAAAGAAAAAACCCGAGGGGAAAAAAATCCCAAGGTTCAGAGTTGTCATAGCAGCAAGCACAGATTTTTATGTGCAAGGGAAATAAGTATCTACCTCATGTAAGCTATAGGTATTTGGACTTGCTCCTCAAGCAGCTGAACTATATCCTACATAAGGTAGTAGCATTTTCTTTTTATCTGCCACACAATTAAATATACCATCATTATGCATCTCCCATGTACAAGACTTTAGAGGCAGTGTTGAGACAAGGCTTAGAATACAGGACTCTGACTCATGGGAAGGATAGGGGTAAAGGATAGTAAGGGAGTTTGGGATCAACATGTACAACCTGCTACATTTCAAGTGGCTAACCAACAAGGTCCTACGTACAGCACAGGGAACTCTGCTCACTGTTAGGTGGCAGCCTGGATGGAGAGGGGTTGGGGGGAGAATGGATACATGTGTATGTATGGCTGAGTCCCTTCACCGACCACCTGAACCTATCATGACATTGTTAATTGGCTATATTTCAATATAAAATAAAAAGTTAAAATAAGAGAGAATATGGATTCTGAAAGAATAGATACATGTATACGTGTAACTGAATCATTTTGCTGTACATCTGAAACTAACATGACATTGTTAATCAACTATATTCCAATAAAAAATAAAAAGTTAAAAAAAGAAAATGGGTTCTGAAGTCAGGCTAACTTTCTCCAAATTCAGCTCTACCGCTTCCTGACAATGGGACTTGCTTAGCTAAGCTGCAGATTGCTAATCTATAAATTGGGTGTAATAAGCCTAGCTAACTCATGGGATTGGCATAAGGTTTAATGATATAAGGCATAATGAGATAATGCATGGAAAGCATCTAGGACCACAACACACCCAGCATTCCCAAAATGTTAGTTTTTATTACAGGGGAAGATGTTTGCAGGGCTGGAAGAAGACCTGATACTAAGTTCAGTCTGGGGCACAAAAGTTAAGGTGACACCATATGGACTCCTTCATCCACATCTTTGCTCATCCGCTAAGTAGATTTCCTTCTGAAATGTGAACTTGCTTTCTCCTTGGCAAATTCCCAAATTTTCAGATTAAAAAAAAAAAAAATTAGAAGACTGCGGTCTTTTACCCTTTAGACTCAGTTTTAATTTGGGAAATGGGTGTCAAGAGTATGGGTAAGACCAGCAATAGTCAGTACCCACATCCTACCAAGAGAGTAAGGACTATGCAGGTCCCATCTACCACCTCTGCCAGCCATGAGCAGCTCCAAATCACAGAGAACTACATTTCCCAAGCTGCTTTGCTTTCTGGTTTCCTGGTAGGCTCAGTCAATGGTGGCAGGCTGGAGGGAGGGAGGAGGAAGATGCCATGGTATTTCTTACTCCACTCATCCATCCTGCTTTGGCCGCAGCTAACCAACCTTGGCTCCACGTGGAGGTCCTGGCACTTGGGCTCTCATAACACAAGCTTCTCTTTCTGTCCCTTTTCCCTAAGGAGAGTAATGACTTCCTGCTCTTGGTAATCTCAGAGCGGCCTCATTTCCCCCTGTTTGCCTCCTTAACTCTTCCATCACCTAGGGATTCAATCCCCTACATTAAATGCTCTCTTCTTGCAGGACCTTTCATGATGTCTACTTTCAGTCCAGACCCTCACAGACACAACATGGTAACTCCAGTGCTGAATACATTGCCTTGTATGTGTAGGGGATTCAATGCATATTTGTTGAATGAATACATACTCAGAGGAGGAGGATGCTAACATAATCCCTGAATTTGGTCCTCTGACCACTCTGAGGAGCTCTTTGGCTGAGAACACCTCTTATGGGATACTCACCTCTGGTCACAAAGTCTCCCAGCTGACTAAATCACTGAAAGTACCAAAATATTCATCTTTCAAAACCCCACTGATGGTCTCATCCCCTGAAGTACTAAACCCCATGCCCTTGGGTCCTGAATATGCAAAGGCAGGGAAGAATTTTCTTCTGGAGACCTTCTCCGTGTTGGATGATCCAGCTGAAAGCAGGATAGATAAATGGGATGGAGGAGGAGAGGGTGCAGAAAAAAAAAAAAGTACCACCTCTCTGAGAAGCTATTTATCTCCAGACACTACTGGGGATCAGCACAGTATTTCAATATTTGTAAATATCTATTTGGCCCTGAGAATTCTCTCCCATGGAAACAGCTAATAAACTAAGCTGCCTGAGTTTATTCCTTCTGCCAAGGCACATTCCAGAGTCTGATTACATTTCTGTTTTATTATGGAAAAGAGGAGAGAGAAAGAGAGAGAGAGCAAAGGATCAGGGAGGTGACAGGAAACCCAGAGTTAGTCTTCCAGGTTGATGAGGTTTTTTTCATAGACAGCCAGAAACACAGATGTACGTTACAATCAGCACCAGCCCTCTCCCTAAAACAGGAACTGCCCTCTTAACCTGGAATTCCAAATTGTGTCGTCACATCTGGCCAAGCAAGTGGCCACTTTACCAAGTCTCCAAACAGAGCCTGGAAGTGGTAGGTAGGTGGAATGCTCTCCAAGAGAGAGAAGAACTCCCAGGCAGTGTCAACGCTGCTAATCTCTGTGGACCACGCTACAAGTGGCAAGGGGATATTTTCATTTCTTGTTTATGTTTGACAGTTAGGAAGCCCAAGACCCAAGAAGTGAGGTGGTTTCCATATGGTCCTGGCTCATGCAGGTCCAAGTAGGACATGGATCCAACCCATATTTCATCGAACTATGCCACCCTTTCAAGACAATGCCTTTCCTCCAAATGCTGAAATGAGTAACCTAGAGTTTTCCTTGGGGATTATTTGACTTGCCTTACTAATTATTTCTTTTTTTTTTTAATTTTTCCCAAGCCAACAAGCCCACTTGTTCTGTGGTAACACTATAACTAGAATCACTCTTTTGTGTGATGGCACTATAACTAGAATAATGGATTTTTAGACTTGGAGGTGCCTTTGAAGTTCAACCCCCTCTATAATATTAACAACAATATTTGGTATTTACCAAGGGCATACACAAGGCTGTATGCCCTGTTCTAAGTCCTTTGCCTGTTTTATTTCACACAGTAGCCTTGACCGAAGTGTTCCATAGAATGCTGGTCTCACAATATACTGCATAAGTTGAAGACTCCATGGTCCAAAAGAGTTTGCAGAAATGTGACCTACTGGATCCATCTCAGGGGGGAAAAAAAATCACAAGATGCACATGAACCTCTGAGAGACTCTGGAAAGTTCTGCAGTTATGAAAAATCATTGCATTTTTAAAAACAAGTTTCTTCCCAAACATCTCTGTCTGTGGACTCCTTATTTCCTGAAATCCAATTACCATCCTGCTCCCATTCTAAATCAGCAAGAAAGCTCCATCTTGTCTTATATGTTCCCTGACAAATGTAATTAAGATGGGGGAGGCCTCTAGCATCTTAGAGTTTTCAACAATCAGTCCTTAATGAGGAGTTGCTTAACTCTTTCTTAACTGGAAAAACGAGCGCTGGGAATCACCCGCTCGGTTAAGAGGGTTAAGATTCTCTAAATGAAGTTTGCAAGTGGACAGATGGAAGGTCTGCAAACACATCGCTAACTCCTCACCCTCGTCCAGCTCAGCCTCAGATGCATTATAATCGATATTTAAACAACTACAAAGGTGAAGGTTGACCCTGAGCGTCATTCCCCGCGATTCATTCCAGATATTATCTGAGAGGAGTAAACAGGCCCGTCCAGAAGTCTTGGCCACCCCGGTGTGATATCAAACAGCTGCTCCCAGGCCGTGGCTGCAGCGCCCATATTTCTCCGGCTGTACTTATAACAAGTTGAGCCTCCTGGTGGGGTGAGGGGTGGGGGTTCTCTTTGAAGTTCAAGGGAGCAGTGTGTACAGTATGTGTGGGAAGGAAAACAGATTTGTCTCTCATGGAGAACATCCTTTCCATGAGAACTGAAACTTCCAGGAAGAAGAGGTATCATTTAGCACTTCAAATAATAAAAACAGTTACAATAGCAACCCACATGGCGCTTATAAAGCTTTTACTGGTGTCAAGCCTGGTACTAGAAACTGTCTGACTTCAGTGCTTACTGGAAGGTAAGTACCACAATGCTTCCCTTTTTACAGATGGGAAAACTGAGGCTCAGGGAGGCTAAGTGACATGTTAGATGTCCCAAGACAGATGAATGGTGAACTTGGGTTATAGTTTGGCCTAGGACTGATTTCTTAGTCCCCAAACTGGAGCAAGAATAGGTTTCTTGGCCAACTGAGGGGCAAAGAATGAGTTTTTCAAGAGGTCTCCCTACCCTGGAGAACAGAGACTGGAAGAAATGTGAGAAGTTCCAATGTCAGTCTCACCTCTCCAAGCAAGGGAGACGTGTGCTGATGGTGGGGAGGGAGGGTCTGTGTCCTGGCAGCTGCAGGTCCCCATGGAGTTCAAGTTCACTATATCAGCTCAAGAGAAGGAAAGCTGGGGGTTGCAGGCATGGCAATGAAGACATGCAACACAAGGTCAAGACCTGCCAGATACGATGGAACCTCCAAAAAGAGTGCAGAGGCACAGTCTGGACTTTCACTAGGCATCTCTCTCTGTGTGTGTATGTGTGTGTGTTAGTCGCTCAGTCGTGTCTGACTCTTTGCAACCCCATAGATTGTAACCCACCAGGCTCCTCTGTCCATGGAATTCTCTAGGCAACAATACTGGAGTGGGTTGCCATTCCCTTCTCCAGGGGTATCTTCCTGACCCAGGGATCGAACCCACCTCTCCTGCATTGCGGGTAGATCCTTTACCATCTGAATTACAAGGGAAGCCCTGGTATAGTCTATGAAAAGATACATCTTTGTTGAGTGCCAGGTGCTCCCTGAAGGGACCCAAGAGAGAAGAGGTTGGACGTTGCAGCGTCTCTGACACTGCAAACCGTAGTTATTTTCACAATACCCTACGGGATACATAGGCCAACTTGTGTATCCAGGGACAACCCATGAGCATGAACCCCAGAAGGCAAAGATCATGGGGCTCATCTTGGTAGATGCTGACAGCACACACCTACTCTGTGCCACTGACAGTTGGAGGCATTCCTAGGGACTTCCCTGGTGGTCCAGTGGTTAAGACTCTGCCTTCCATTGCAGAGGGTGCGGGTTCAATCCCTGTCGGGGAACTAAGATCCCACATGCCTTGGGGCAATTAAGCCCAGAGCCAAAACAAAAGATATCAAATGCCACAATCAAGACTCGACAACACAGCCAAATTAATAAGGAAATAAATCTTTTAAGTTAGTTAATTAAAAAAATACAGAGTTCCCAGTCTAGTGGAGGTGACAGGCATTACTTACACAATCACACAAAGAAGTATGTGATCATGCATGAGCCTTGGAGCAAATTATATGATTCTCTTAGAATGTGGAATAGGAGACAGACCAGCTCTGCTAGTCAGGTGTGACCAGGGTTTTAGCTTCTGCCACTTATTTCCTATGTGCCTTTGAGCAAGAATTCAACCTCTTTTAGTGTCATTAGGCTCTGCTGGAAAATGAGGACAGGTCAATGGCTACGAGAATATTAGAGGACTCCAGGTTCCAAGATAGCTATTCCTGGGATGCATGGATACCAAATTAAGAAACTCTGAACATTTCAAGAGAGTATTTTGGTGCAGACAGATTCTTAAGTCTTCCTTGGCTAATGTTTGTCATCGCATCTGTCAAAGATCTTCTGTGTCAAAGATCATTCAATAAATATTTATTGAGTGTCTATTATATGATATGGACTTCCCAGGTTGCTCAGTTGTAAAGAATTTGCCTGCCAAAGCAGGAGACACAGGAGACATGGGTTCTATCCCTGGATTGGGAAGATCCCCCAGGGAAGGACATGGCAACCCACTCCAGTATTCTTGCCTGGAGAATCCCATGGACAGAGGAGCCTGGTGGGCTACAATACACGGGGTCACAAGAGTCAGATACGACTTAGTGACTGAGCATGCATGCATACATTATGTGATCTGACCCCTAATTCCCTGAGCCAGGAACTACATGAGTGAGCAAGACAAACAGACATCCCCATCCTCATGGAGTGTATGATCTATGGGATGGTCAGCATACGGTGGAGGATGAGACTCAGTCAACGTGGCCAAGGTTTTCACTGAGGGTGTTCTGACATCACAGTGGATCCCCTGTATTACTCAGCAGAGTCGCAAAACCAATCAGAAACTCCAGCAATGGAAAAACCCTGAACAAATCACCTTGCTCCCATGGCAGCCAAGGGACAGAAGAATACATGGACAGGGACGTCTCAGGGCAGTGGGTCAGTCCCCTGATATTTTAACAAACTGTCGGGGAGCCACACATCCCACCTTAATCTCAGCCCTGATGAATCCTGGTCCCTCCTCTTGTTTCCTCAATTTCTCCCCGACTAAGGTCAAGCCATGAACATCTCCTAGCTCAAAATTCATAAATGAATCTCCCTAGACACTTCCCTGGTGGTCCAGTGGTTAGGACTCCGAGCTTCCACTGTGGGAGGCATGGGTCTGATCCCTGGTTTAGGGAACTAAGATCCCACATGCCATGGGAAAAAAAAAAGTGACCGTCCTTAAATTCTATTCGGTAAGAAAGCACTCAGTGATACCTGTTATGAGTTGAATTGTATCATCCAAAAACTACATGTTGATGTCCTAACCCCTGGAGCCTATGAAATAGGGTCTTGGCAGATGCAATCAGGTCAAGACGAGGTCATACTCAAGTGGGATGGGCTGTAACTCAATACGACGGGTGTCCCTATAAGAGGAGGGAACTTTGAGCACAGAAGTACCCAGGCAAGAAGGCACAAGAAGCAGAGATTGAGAGGTGCAGGTGCAGACCGAGCAGTGGAAAGGCCGGGCGGCCACCGCGAGATACTGGCGGAGGCGCCGAAGGGTCATTCCCTGGAGCCTCGGGAGGGGGCACGCCCGCCAACCCCTCACTCCCAGACCATAGCCTCCACACTGGGAGAGCATACATTTCAGTTCTTCTCAGTCCCCCAGGTCATGGTTCTTTGTCACGGGAGCCCCAAGAAACAAATACCATACCCAAATTTTGGAAAAGAGCTTGAGATTGATTTTTCACCCAATATTTCTTTCCATCTCACTAATGAGAAAACAGAGGAGACCCAGAGACAGGAAGGCACAAAACCCAAGGTCACCCAGGAAATGTGTGCCCAAGCCAGGCCTGATCTCCCAGTCCCCAGCTTGGAAGATACTGGGTTTCTTCTTTTTTTCCTTTTTCTTCTTGTCATCACCTGGCCCCAGTCGGTCTTAATGCTGCTATCATTTATTATTTCTGCAAGAAAGAAGAGGTTTGGGAGCCTGTGTGTTTTCCAAGTCCACCAGGTGGTCTGTTTTTGCTGGCTTTGCATGAAAACGGCCAGGCTGTTGGCTCCGCAGGGTGATGGGCTGACTCGGGTTGTGACGTGAGTTGTAAGTACAATGACAGACTACTCCGGGAACAGCGCTGGGCACGGTCTAGGGAAGTGGACTAGAAAACCACAGCGTGTCGAGAGTGTCTACAAGCGCCATGCGGTTTCCTAATGCAACTCTCTGCCAGGGTGCCTGCGAGCCCAGTGGGACTTTCAAAGCCTCTGTATCATTCTTTGAAGGGGAGGAGGGGGGAAGGAGGAGGAAGGGGAGAGTTGAGTTTCTGCTTAAAGGCCTCCAAGATTCCATTTTAGGATATATAATTACAGCTTTTCATGCCAGTTCCAATTCAAAGGTGCAGAATTTTTTACATGCCCCCAAAGCATGAAGGCAGATAACCTGGGGGACAACGGGAGATGGAATCAAGACGAAGCCGTATCCGGCAGTCTCTAGGGGCCAGAACCAGACTGAAAGAAACTAGAGCTATGAGTTAGCCCCTTGGAGACAGCCTGGAGGTGGATACACAGTCCTCCCCTTACCTCCAGCCACAAGGTTGACCTTAAGGAAACAAGACAGCGTGAACCTTCTTCGCATCCTTGTAGCCTGAGCCTCTCGTTGGAGACTCTGGGGCACTGCTCTAATTCAGGACAACTTGGGGGTCCCCTTAGCAGGCAAAAGGCAGGCGGTGTGCTGAAGCTGACCTTGACTTTGAAGTCAGCAGGGGCCAAGCTGCAATCCTAGATCAGTGGCCAATGTTCCCTGGGACCAAGTCAATTCACCCCTTTAAACTTCGGATGCTGCATTTATAAATGGGGTAGTGATACCTTCCTTGAAGGGTTATAATGTGTAGCCCAGGAACTTTCATTGTGGACCCTGAAATTGGACCATGACGGGAGAGAATTCCCTGGTGGTCCAGTGGTTAGGACTCCACGCTTCCACTGCAGGGGTCATGGGTTCAATCTCTGGTTGAGGAACTAAGATCTTTCATACTGCATGGTGCAGCCAAAATTTTTTTAAAGACCACCATTGGGGACTTCCCTGGCAATCCAGTGGTTAAGACTTTACCTCTGAAAGCAGGGGGTGCAGGTTCAATCCCTGCTTGGGGAGATAAGATTCCACATGCCTCATGACCAGAAAACCAAAACATAAAACAGAAGAAATATTGTAACAAATTCAATAAAAGACTTTAAAAATGGTCCACATCAAAAAAAAAAAAATTATTTAAAAAAAAAAAAACACTAAAAAATATCCACCAGGGGATACAGACACAGGCTCCCCACTCCTGCACTGTGTCTGGAAACTCCCCTGGAGAAGGAAATGTCACTCTAGTTTTCTTGCCTGGAGAATCCCATGCACAGAGGAGCCTGGCAGGCTACAGTCCATGTGGTTGCAAAGAGTCAGACATGACTGAGCGACTAACACTTCCCCCTCCTGCCAGCTGGAGAAGCTTTGGGAAGATTCCCAGCTCTCGGCGGCCCAGTCTTCTTCTCCCTGGCTCGGACCTGCGGTGGACAATATGGGGACACACCCATAGCCTCCCCACACCATTCCCATGCAGGTCAACCCAATGCGTCCAACTACAAGCGCCTGCAGTTCTCTGTCCAAGGAGTTTCCTTGGTCCCAGGGACCCACTTGACCCGCACATGGCACAGATGAGGGGTACCAGTAGTTAAGACCCCTGGAGGAGCACTCCATCCTCTAGGATGGGCTGAAGTTGACACATAACTACCCCCAACTTCCTGCCTCTCCAATGAGACAACTCGGGTGTGTCTGATGCTATCTTCCTGAAGATGCCCCATAGAAACTTCATCCCAGTTGCCCTCTGTAGAGATGCTGATATTACTGAGCAAGGGGGTGGCTTGCCCAACTTCTTCCCTTTCTAGTCTTACTTTCTTACTTCCTTACACAGCCTCTTGTGATCTCCCAAATTAACCACTCAGACTCAAGTCCTACCGTAGCGGTGTCTGTAGGATCCAGGTTCTCAGCACTACCTCACAGAGACCTTGTGAGGATGAAATACATGATTAGATGCAAAGTTCTTAAAACGGTGTCTGCCACATAGTCAAGTCGTGATTAAGTTAGTCTGTTACTATGAGGTTTGGATTAAGCTGGCTCACGGCATGTGTAAAGTATCTTCCACATAGTAAGGAAGCACTTGAAGATGGCTGTGTCGTTGTACAGAGGTGGAAACCAAGACTCAGAGACCCTAAGGAAACTTCCCAAGTTTGCATTCAGTAATGGGTGGGGTTCAGGTGGGACTCTTCATTGGTCCTACTCCTCAGAACATCTTTCAGGGAGGGGTGGGCGGTGGGGAGAGGCAAGACTGTGGTCACGAGGACAAAGGGTTATGTGCAACCCAAGCCTCACTTTCCTTGGTCTATGGAGAATCCAGGAGCATGAACAAAGACGGCTTTGGAGCTGCAAGCCCTGCAGATAGGGGCATGCAGAAACAAAGCCATGGCTCTAAGTCCTGGCCATTGACCCTTCCCCCAGCTATCCATTATTGTGAACGGGAATTTTATGCACCCTCTACGCCAATCACCTCTTCAATTACCTCTTGTCGCGGGGTGGGGGGAGGGAGAGGGCCGGTGGCATCTGATGTCACATGTGATTTAGGGTAAGTCACACTTAAGAGGGCATTTGAGGTTAAAGAACAGGGAATTCTGGGCCTGTTTATAAATCAACAGGCTTGAGGTTTTCATTATTCACCTTCTAGAGCATGGAGCAATATGACTCATTGGATCATAAAAGAGATCAAATAGCTCTGTTGCTAATAATTCTTTCCCTGACCCATTCTCTGGCACATTTGGTTTGTAAACAGAGTTTTAATGGCATCCCTTGGACATAATAACATCATTTCTTTATAGCACCTTGGCCGCCTCGCCACTCTTGGCTGTAATCGGGTTTAGGTTTAAATGTCCCTCATTTGTGGGCACTAATGTTGTTTGGTGTTTTAAGAACTACTTAAGGCCAGGGAGATTGCCCCTTGAAAGGCTTGAAGCAGCCCCTTTCAGAACACAGCACTCTAGCGAGCCTGGTCTAGAAGCCACAGCCTTCACCCCAAGACCATCCTTGGGACCCCGAACGCTGAGAGTCACAGTTCCTTCCCCAGCCCCACATCTCCAGGGAACATCTTCCTGCGAGGGGTCCTCGGCGACCTCGAAGTTGGTCCCTCAAAAGTGTCGGGAATGTCAAATGAGCTCCTGGCGCCCCATCTGGTTTTATGGGTAAGACAGGATTGTTCATTAACTCACCATCACACGCAGAGATGGTCTGAGTTTGGAGGCAATAAGAGGGCTGCTTGGTAATCATGGAGCGGCATAAGGAAGGGAACAAGAGAAAAGAGTGGATGGGTCATTAAAGAGATGGAAAATCCCCCTTAGCACAGCTTTTCCTGAACTTTCGTCCTTTCTGTACCGCTTGACAATTTAAGCCAGATCTGAGCACTTCTCTTATTATTATTTACTTGCTGTTTTTCTGTTTGTTTAAATTAACTCACTTTATCCACTCTTAAATGCTTGCCAGAAATAAGAGGTAACCATAAAAAGGAATATGGGCCCACCATCCCTAATCCCAAACCCCAGAACCAGATGTTTCAAAATTCAGAAATTTCCAGAGAGGTTACGCAACTTGTCCAAGGGCACACAGTTGTAGATCTAAACCATCTCCCAACCCCAAAGCCTGGGACCTTTGTCCTCTGTGAGAAAAACATAAACTGAAAGATACATGTAGTCCACGCTTTCAGCCTGGGATGCCACCTATGGAAAGGAGGGAGCCTGCAAAACTCTTGGATGTCAGCGAATTCCCAGGTCTCTCTGGACACCAGATGCTACACACCTGGTCTCTAGTGCTGAGGTCGTGCCAACAGGTGGGACCCTCAAAATTAGTACCTGGAGGGACGTCCCTCTTTTATCATTCCAGGAAGAGGAAAAAGAGAATCTGTTTTCAGGCTGCCGTGCACTGCAGGGCCTGGTTGGCATCTGGGAAAATCAATCCTTCTGGAAGGAAATAAAGCAAGACAGCCAGGTTTCTGGGATTATAGCTCTCTCTCACCTGGGAGCCTTCTGCCAAATGACCCCAGGGAAGAGTCAGTCCAATGAAAGGCAGGCTCCCTCTCCAAGGAAAACTCGCTTCTGGGGCACCCAGGAGAGAAGCCATTCTCGGGGGAGGCAGAAGGGGGCAGAGGAAACCCCAAGTAACATGGATAATAACAGCTCACCTCAGAGGCACCTTTCATCTGGTGCTCTCAAAGCCATTTACCACCACCCAATTAATTTTCTCAACATCCACTACGCCATCGGCCCCACCCCTCAAAGGTGTCATTATCGTTCTTTTATGAGCCAGGCAACTAAGAGGTTAGTTGGCTGGCTCAAGGCCACAAAACAGTTGTAAGGCAGAAGCCAAATTTGGGATGATTGCCTTCCTCTGATCACAAGGAACTGGAAAGAAAAGATTCATTTGTTGGAGGGGCCCTGACTGCCACTTTTCGTCATTCATTCATTCATGTATCATTCATTCCCCTATCCCTCCATCCACTCATTCATTCGTCCGTCTATCCATCATTCCCTCTTCCATCCATTTATTCATTCATCCACTCATCCGCCCATCTCCGCTCACTCATTCATTCATTTGGCAAGCCTTGACTGATACCCTGCCATGTGCCTGGCGCTGTACAAAGGGCTGAGAACTAAAACCATAACCAAGACAGAGTATCCACCACCATCTAGAAGTTCTCCAAATAATTTTTTTTCCATTCCTACTTTACAGCCCACAAATATATTTTCTTTCACAGATTCTGTGAAACAGAGGTGTTTATTTCAATTTCCCAGATGAAGAAACTAAGACCTAGGCAGGCCAGGCCACTCTGCGGAGATAAGGTCTAGACCCGGTGTTCCTGGATCCCTTCTGGATTCGGCGGCACCCTTATTAAGCTAGTCCTCCTAGTTCCTGGGACAATCCCCATGGGGCCTTGATTAAGTGAAGGGCTTTGCTTATCCAGCAAAAGGGCCTCTTACCAATAACCTTTGAGTTGGCTAATGAAATAGCTAGATTGATGAAAATACTGGATTGGACTTTCATGAGAGCATGAAAATAAAACTTTATACCAGAAAAACAAGTCTGATGAAAATGACCAGGGCATTCAAATGTATGAGTTAAACCATCAGGTAAGGCTGGAGGACAGAAGAGTTTTTCTAAGTTCAATGTGGACAATCTATCTTCCTTCAAGTTTCTTTTTTTTTTTTAAACCAAGGCTCATTTCCTGCTTTCATTTAGGTATTTGGTAAGCACAGAGCTAAGGGCTAGAGAGAAACTTCCCAAACAAGTCCTAGGGAAGTTTAAAACATATACTGAAGGATACTTAAATTATATCATTTTCTGATTACAAGGAACTGTGTTGAAGGGGCGCCTGATTACCACTATTAGTCATTCATTTATTCATCACTCATTCATCTATCCATCTACCCATTCATTCATCTATCTGTCCATCATTTCTTCCTTCCATCCCTTTATTCATTCATTTATCCATCCTCCCATTTATTCATCCATTCATCCATCCTTCTCCATAGCTTTGAAATGCTCCATGATATAAAAATAAGTTCTAAAAATGAACAGCTCCTGACAAACACTACCTAAGTCACAAGATAAAACTTCACATCAACAGTAATTAATATGTACCCTTAAAACATATACATATGCAGTCTTGATAGGTTTTTGTGATGAGAACAGCAATTCACATCTTGCATGGCCTTCATCACCCAAAACCCATAACCCTAGTCTAATCACAAGAAAAATTTCCAACAGACTCACACTGAGGGACAGTCTACAAAATGGCTGAGCAGTACTCCTCAGAACTTTCAAGATCATGAAAAACAAGGAAAGTCTGAAAAACTGTCACATCCAAGGAGAGCCTAAGGACACATGGTGACTAAATGTAATGTGGTATCCTAGGTGGAATCTTGGGACAGAAAATGGTTCATTAATCTAAACAAAGGTATCACACTCACATAAGATGTTAATAGTAGGGGACACTGGGTGTGGGGTCTATAGAAACCCTCTGTACTATCATCACAGTTTTTCTGCTATTAATGTGAAATGATTCTAAAATTAAATATTGATTTAAAAAAACAATCATCTGCATATAAAAACCACCTTATATATAAAACTACTATATAAAATGGATAATTAATAAGAACCTACTGTGTAGCACAGGCAACTCTACTCAAGGCTCTGCGGTAACCTAAATGGGAAGGAAATCCAAAAAAGAGGGAATGTATGTATATGTATGACTGATTCACTTTGCTGTGTAGCAGAAACAAACGTAACATTGTAAAGCCAATAAAAATTAATAAAAGATTAAAATTTAAAACAATCATGCGGCATTGAACAGAGAAAGGAGAAGCTGAACCACGAGGGAAGAATTGCTTTTTGACTTTCAGTTACACAGATTATGCCTTTCTGAGACTCGGGGGACATGGCTGTGTAAAATCTATCTATCACCCAAACAAGCATGCTAAGTCTCTTCAGCTATGTCTGACTCTTTGCGACCTTATGGATGGTAGCCCACCACGCTTCTCTGTCCTTGGGATTCTCCAGGCAAGAACACTGGAGTGGGCTGCCATGCCCACTTCCGGGGGATCTTTCTGACCCAGGGATCGAACATGTGTCTCCTGTGCCTCTTGCACCGCAGGCAGATTCTTTACCACTGAACCTCCAGGGAAGCCCATCCATCACCCGTTCATTCCCTTTATAGGTAGCTGTTGAATATTTTCTGTTTCGCATTTGCTTGATCTCCAAGATCTTGGGATACCTAAACTGTTGACCATCATCATCTTTTCAACTGAGGCAAGAGTATTGTGTTGGGGTGAAGCCATTCTGGGTATGCTCAGCCTATCTTGTTATGCCTCTCCTCTTAAATCCTTAAGCCCCAGCCAAGGGCTGTGCATCAGTGGAATCCCAACATGGAAGGACAGACCACCAACAAGGAATGAGACTGAGATTTCCCTGGTGGTCCAGTGGCTAAGAATCTGCCTCCCAATGCAGGGGACATGGGTTCGATCCCTGCTCTGGGAACTAAGATCCCACATGGCTCAGAGCAACTAATCGCACACACCACAACTAGAGAGAACCCTGCACCCCCCAACAATGATCCCACGTGCCACAACTAAGACCTTAAGCAACCAAATAAATAAGTAAATAATGAGAAGGGTCGCACCGCAATGAGAAAGCCTTGCACTGCAACTAGACAGTAGCCTGCACACAACGATGAAGAGGCCACATGCTGCAAGGAAAACCCAGAACAGCCAAAAATAAAAACATAATTAATTTTAAAAAATGGAATGAGGCCACAAATCCTTGCAAAGACATCATGACCCATTCCCTCTGCCATCACTAGTCAGACTTGATATTAGGGTATCGCCTGCCCTGGTAAATATTTCCTGAGTCAGCAGTCACCATGGAACCTGCCAAGAGGGAAGTACAAGGAATACTAAATTAGGCACGGCATAGCATAGGTCTCTGAATAGCCCTTGGCATTGCGGTAGCACCTTTCATCCAAGGAATCACAAAGAACTTGTCCAAACGTTAATTAATCTCTCCCACAACACCCCTGCTATTATTAAGCCCATTTTACAGATGAAGGAAAAAACACCACATGATGTCAGTTGAGCAATGAGTTGGTGGTTCAATCCCCAACCAAATGGCCGGCTCTGTTGGTAGGAAGGAAGTAAAGTCCAAGAGAGGGACAGCTGGGCGCTCAGTTCTGCCTCTCGTTTCCCCACCACCTGGAGAGTCTCGTAGAAAACACAGTGGAACAAAGAAGTTCTAGATTCAGACAGATTTGGCTTTGGGGACTGTCACTTGGCCATTCACATGCTGTGTGACTACAGGGAAGATGCATAACCTCCATATGCCTCCATTTCCCCAAACGTGAACTGGAGAGTAAACATGACCTTACAGAGGACTGGGGCAGGATTCAGAGGACAGCATAGATATAGCCAACTGGGGACAAGTGGAAAATGAGATTTCTACTAGAATTTGATGTCTGGGAACCTCGCTTGAGCTTTAAGCGTGCAACTGAGGGGCAGGGAGACACAGTGCTCCTGGCACAAGTTCTGTGGTGTGGGGCACAAGTGGTAAATCTGAGGAACAGAGTTTTAGGAATGGATAAGGGCGATCAGGTAAGGTTTGAGCAAGCCCACAGACATCAGTAAAGAGGGGAACTCTGGGAATGATTCCACCATAAGGAGATTCTAAAGGGCAGCTGTTGAGAGGAAAGAGGGGTTTTTCATTTGGTATCAATTCACACACACACACACACCCCTAATGCAAGGACCCATAGGTGCTCCAAAGAGTGGTTTTTATTGGTTTTTGGTTTCTTACATTATAACTTTTTAAAATTTACTTATATGATTGGAGATAACTACAATATTGTGATGGTTTTTTGCCACACATCAACAAGAATCGGCCATAGGTCCCCTCCATCCCAAACTTCACCACCACCTGCCTCCCCACCCTATCCCTCCAGATTGTCATAGAGCACCAGCTTTGGGTGCCCTGCTTCAAGCATCAAACTCTCAGTGATTTCCTATTTCACATAAGGTAATGTGTATGTTTCAATGCTGTTCCCTCAAATCATCTCACCCTCTCATTCTCCCATGGAGTCCAAAAGTCTGTTCTTTACATCTGTATGTTCTTTGCTGTCCTGTACCTGGAATCACTGGTACCATCTTTCTAGATTCCATATATGCATTAATACAAAGGACTTGTCTTTCTCTTTCTGACTTACTTCACTCTGTATAATAGGATCTAGGTTCCACCACCTCATTAGAACTGACTCAAGTGTGTTCCTTTTTATAGCTGAGTAATATTCCATTGCGTATATGTACCACAACTTCTTTATCCATTCATTTCAGCTAGTTTTAAGCAGTCAAAAACAAGGGCAAGGTGGAAGCTCTTCTCCAGGTCAAATGCTCATGCCCCGGGGCTGGTTTCAGACGTTTTCTACCCAGGCGACATTGAAGTGCATGGTGGCCTGGGACACCTTCCTCTTGATCGCTGTACACAGTGAACTTTCCACTCAGACTCTGAAAAATAGGCTCCTTCTCTCTCCCATCTCTCTGTGCAGTGAGTGCCCTTCCCCTGGGTGCTAACAGCAGCCACCTCTCATCTCCCGAATCCCCATTCCCAGAGGACCACATGTGTCAGCAGTTCCCAGACTCAATGGAGCATGGAAGGAGGGCAGGAAGGGAGAAGGTAAATGCCACACAAGTTTCAGAAGAGACCCAGATCACCAGCACCTTCACAGAGCGGATTTCAATAAATGCTCATTAAACTATACTGAGTTTATAAAAAGATCCCTTGCTCCACTACCTTCAAGAACTCGTCTAGGAAATCTCGCCAGGCAGATCTCCAGAGTCAGTGGAGTACTAAAGGAACTGAGAGCAGAAAAGCAAAGTCACGGGACTCCCCTGGCAGTCCAGTGGTTAATACCTCACCTTCCAATACTGAGGTTTCAGGTTCCATCCCTGGTGGAGGAGCAACGATCCCACATGCCTTGAATCCAAAAAAACCAGAATATAAACAACAGAAGCAATATTGTAACAAATTCAAAAAAGGCATTGAAAAATGGCACACATTAAAAAAAATCTTTTTTAATTAAAAAAAGAAAACTCAAAGTCAAAGGGACCAGCTGAAAACAATGAAAAAAAAAAAAAAATGGGAAAGACCAAGGAAGCAGCTAAGGAGAAGAAGGCAAACAGCAAGATCAGCTGGGATGTGAGCAGGAGAGCAGTGCATAAGAAATAGTAAGGTAGGAGGGGAAAGTGTCCTGATCCATAAGATAAGATTGCTATGAGAATGAAATAAGACAATGCTTAACATGTCCTTATCACAAAGTCTGCTTGGTACTCAGTTCAGTTCAGTTCAGTTCAGTCGCTCAGTCGTGTCCGACTCTTTGAGACCCCGTGAATCACAGCACGCCAGGCCTCCCTGTCCATCACCAGCTCCCAGAGTTTACTCAAACTCATGCCCATCAAGTAAGTGATGCCATCCAACCATCATCCTCTGTTGTCCCCTTCTCCTGCCCCCAATCCCTCCCAGTATCAGGGTCTTTTCCAATGAGTCAACTCTTCGCATCAGGTAGCCAAAGTATTGGAGTTTCAGCTTCAGTATCAGTCCTTCCAATGAACACTCAGGACTGATCTCCTTTAGGATGGACTGGTTGGATCTCCTTGCAGTCCAAGGGACTCTCAAGAGTCTTCTCCAACACCACAATTCAAAAGCATCAATTTTTTGGCGCTCAGCTTCCTTCACAGTCCAACTCTCACATCCATACATGACCACTGGAAAAAACATAGCCTTGACCAGACAGACCTTTGTTGGCAAAGTAATGTCTCTGCTTTTTAATATGCTACCTAGGTTGGTCATAACTTGCCTTCCAAGGAGCAAGCGTCTTTTAATTTCATGGCTGCAGTCACCATCCACAGTGATTTTGGAGCCCCAAAAAAATAAAGTCTGACACTGTTTCCACTGTCTCCCCATCTATTTCCCATGAGGTGATGGGACCAGATGCCATGATCTTAGTTTCCTGAATGTTGAGTTTTAAGCCAACTTTTTCACTCTCCTCTTTCACTTTCATCAAGAGGCTCTTTAGTTCCTCTTCACTCTCTGCCACAAGGGTGGTGTCATCTGCATATCTGAGGTTATTGATATTTCTCCTTGCAATCTTGATTCCAGCTTGTGCTTCTTCCAGCCCAGCATTTCTCATGATGTACTCTGCATAGAAGTTAAATAAGCAGGGTGACAATACACAGCCTTGACGTACTCCTTTCCCTATTTGGAACCAGTCTGTTGTTCCATGTCCAGTTCTAACTGTTGCTTCCTGACCTGGACAAGGTTTCTCAAGAGGCAGGTCAGGTGGTCTGGTGTTCCCATCTCTTTCAGAATTTTCCACAGTTTATTGTGATCCTGCTGCTGCTGCTGCTGCTAAGTCACATCAGTCGTGTCTGACTCTGTGCGACCCCATAGACGGCAGCCCACCAGGCTCCCCCGTCCCTGGGATTCTCCAGGCAAGAACACTGGAGTGGGTCGCCATTTCCTTCTCCAGTGCATGAAAGTGAAAAGTGAAAGTGAAGTCGCTCAGTCCTGTCCGACTCTTCGCGACCCCACGGACTGCAGCCCACCAGGCTCCTCCGTCCGTGGGACTTCCCAGGCAAGAGTACTGGAGTGGGCTGCCATTGCATTGTGATCCTAGTTTATGCTAATAACCAGTAGCATAACATGTGATTGTGCTCAGTCGTGTCAGACTTTTTGTGACTCCATGAACCGTAGAGCCCACAAGGCTTCTCTGTCCATGGACTTCTCCAGGTGAGAATCCTGGAGTGGGTTGCAATTTCCTTCTCCAGAGAATCTTCCCAACCCAGGGATTGAGCAGACATCTCCTGTGCTAGCAGGTGGATATTTTACCACGGTGCCCCCTGAGAAGCCCAGTAGCCTAACATAAACACTAATAACTGTTGGTACTGGGGCTTCCAGTGTTCTGTTGCTGCCGCAGCCCAAGTAAAGGCTTAAGGTGCATTAAAAGGTAGTTGAGGGAGCACAGGCCAAGCACACAGGAGTTTCAGGGCAGTGAAATGATCCTATAATGAGGATACAGGTCATGATACATTGGCCAAAACCTACAGAATGTACAAGTTTAAGCCTAAATGGAAACTCTGGGTGATAGTGATGTGGCAATATAGGTTCACTGATTATAACAAATGTCCCACTCTGGTGGGGATGTAGATGGTGGGAAGGCTGCGTGTAGGAAGGAGGGGAGCAAGGAAAATAGGGGAATCCTCTGTACGTTTTGTTCTTTTGCTACTACTCTACTACTCTAAAAAATACTAGTACTCTAAACTACTCTAAAAAATAAAACTTTCTTTTTAAATGGAGGAAGGTTGAAATGGAACAGGTAGGATCTGAGTAAATGAGCTACACTCTCATTCATAGGCTGAGCATTCATTAACTGAAAACCTACCTAGGCCAGGCATGGTGTCCAATGTGGATGTACAGAAGGCATCAAATGTAGGGGGCTGGGGTGCAGACAGATGCTCACCCATTCACAAATAAATAAGCAGGGTTATTGGAGAGAGTGACAAGCACTATGGAGAACATAATAGGGTGATGGTGGCAGAGAATGGTGACCAGGTGGGGTGTCACCTCCCTGTCACTTCAGGGAGGGCCTCTGAAAAGGTGATACTGGAGCAAAGACCCAGGTGATGAAAAAACAGTTGGCCATACAAGAGCTTCTTCCCAGGTGGTGCCAGTGGTAAAGAAAACCTGCCTGCCAATGCAGGAGACATAAGAGACCTGGGTTCTATCCCTGGGTAGGGAAGATCCCCTGGAGAAGGAAACGACAACCGGCTCCAGTATTCTTGCCCTGAAAATTCCATGGACAGAGGAGCCTGGCGGGTTACAAAGAGGTTGCAAAGAGACATGCAAGAACTAGGAAGAGGAGGGCAGGCAGAGAAGGTGGCAAAAGTAAAAGTCCTGAGATCAGAATGAGCTTGGAATGTCCAAGGGACACACGGGATGAAGGACGGGGAGCCCTGAGTAATTTCTGAGTCAGGGGCTGATAGCAGCGACCTTGTTCCCATGGCAACCTCAGGGCAGGCTGGGTACCCTACTGGGTCTGAACTGGATCTAGGAGGTTGGATGATGCACCCTGTAAGACAGGAAGGCCAACAAAAAACTTCATTTCCAATCTTGGGCACAATGGCTTACTACACGGGCAAAGAATCTGAATTAACACCACTTGTTAAAGAAACACCACATGGCGCTTGCTCTGTTTTAAAACCTTGGACGACAAAAATGTAAAGCCATGTCCCATGAGCTGGGTACCATTTGAGAAAGGACACTGTTGCAGACGGGATGCAGTAACTGTCACGTTCCAAGCAAGATAATAATGCTGGCATTTCACATCTGTTTGTTTTTTCACTTGGGAAAGTGAGGTAGAAAGGAGGATAAGAGACCTAATTAAGAATGCTGGGGGGGGGGGGGGTGGGTGGGGTGGGAAACAACTCATTTAAAAGTAAATTCCACATACAACACTGTAGTTCTAAGTCTGCCTATGGACCAAGACTAGCAAGTAATGTATAGAAATGAAAACGTTTTTGTCTGGGTGTAAGCATTAGGAGTGACTGCATTTTTTCATTTTTGCAAAAAAATTTTTAATACTCTTACACCGTCATTCTAATTTAAAGTAAAAAAAAAAAAAAAAAAAGTTTAAACACACTCTGGAAAATCCAAATCTCTCCCGGAGATGAAATTGCAGCAAGGAGACCACTTCACAGCTTGCCTTAATTTTGTTTCATTCTTCTATACCCGAAGGAGGTTGTTCATCACTACCTGGCTACAGAATTGAATAGGTGTGAAATCCAAGCTGATAGCAATACATCACTCCCTATTGAACTTCAAAGCTGAGGCCAAACTGCCTATAAAAATAGTTTTCATACCGGGCCTTAATCTCTTTCATACATTTTGCCTCTTTTTCATTTTTTTAAAGTTTTACCATCCCTGGGGTGAAGTTAAATATAGTGATAGTTAAGCAGTGCATGGCCCCCAAAAACCAGAGTTCTCAATGTGTTAGTTTGAGTTCATCATGAGTCCAAGCCTGAATCTTATCAGAAAACTTTATCAGAGCTATTGCTAACAGGGTTCTAATGAACAAAAAAGAACACGAAAACCACAAATGGGGCTTCTCACCGTGAATGTGTGAACAGGATCTATCAACTACCTATTAAGAGCATATAACTGAACTGTATTAGAATGCATTGCTTCAATTTCCACTCTCTACAGACCTTAAAGCCATGTGACAAAGAATCTAGAAAGAGCCTGGTGTGATAGGGTCCTAGTCGCAAAACCCCCTTTCTGTAAATAACAGTCTTTGTTGAAGTTGAAGTCTTTGCTGCTGTTGTTGCTGTCGCTCAGTCGTGTCCGACTCTTTGCAGCCCCACGGACCGCAGCACGCCAGGCCTCCCTGTCCATCACCAGCTCCCAGAGTCTACCCAAACCCATGTTCATCGAGTCGGTGATGCCATCCAGCCATCTCATCCTCTGTCGTCCCCTTCTCCTGCCCCCAATCCCTCCCAGCATCAGGGTCTTTTCCAATGAGTCAACTCTTCGCATCAGGTGGCCAAAGTATTGGAGTTTCAGCTTCAGCATCAGTCCTTCCAATGAACACTCAGGACTGATCTCCTTTAGGATGGACTGGTTGGATCTCCTTGCAGTCCAAGGGACTCTCAAGAGTCTTCTCCAACACCACAATTCAAAAGCATCAATTTTTTGGCGCTCAGCTTCCTTCACAGTCCAACTCTCGCATCCATACATGACCACTGGAAAAACCATAGCCTTGACCAGACAGATCTTTGTTGGCAAAGTAATGTCTCTGCTTTTTAATATGCTATCTAGGTTGGTCATAACTTGCCTTCCAAGGAGCAAGCGTCTTTTAATTTCATGGCTGCAGTCACCATCCACAGTGATTTTGGAGCCCAAGAAAATAAAAGTCTGACACTGTTTCCACTGTCTCCCCATCTATTTCCCATGAGGTGATGGGACCAGATGTCATGATCTTAGTTTCCTGAATGCTGAGTTTTAAGCCAACTTTTTCACTCTCCTCTTTCACTTTCATCAAGAGGCTCTTTAGTTCCTCTTCACTCTCTGCCATAAGGGTGGTGTCATCTGCATATCTGAGGTTATTGATATTTCTCCTTGCAATCTTGGTTCCAGCTTGTGCTTCTTCCAGCCCAGCGTTTCTCACGATGTACTCTGCATAGAAGTTAAATAAGCAGGGTGACAATATACAGCCTTGACGTACTCCTTTCCCTATTTGGAACCAGTCTGTTGTTCCATGTCCAGTTCTAACTGTTGCTTCCTGACCTGGACAAGGTTTCTCAAGAGGCAGGTCAGGTGGTCTGGTATTTCCATCTCTTTCAGAATTTTCCACAGTTTATTGTGATCCACACAGTTCCATTTACTACCAAGTTCTTGATATTATCCATTTTTTTCATGAACAAGAATAAATCACAGAATATGAGCTTTCGTACACAGAAGTCCAGATTTCCACATACAAAAGTAGAAACAAGTTGTAAAGAATAATACTGAAAATAATAATAGTAACAATAACACATTTATACACTGCTTATGATGTGCCAGGAGCTTCTCTGAGCATTTCTGTGTTCATGTCTTGTTATGAGGACCTTTTAAGGAAGCCACCATCATCTTTTTTCAGTTGAGGAAACTGAAGCACAGGGAGGCTAAGCAACTTACCCAAGACTACACAATTACCAAATAGAGGAGATAACAATACAAGCCCATGCAATATGGCCTAAGGATCCTTAGACTCCATATCCAATTACCTCCACAATCACTGACTTTGCTTCTGTTCCTATATGCTTCTTGATACTTTCTATGTGTAGCTTGCCTTACAGTGTATGAGATGTTTTTATATATCTATCCTGTCTACCTCACTGAACGTGACAGAAATAAACTGAGCAGAAATCATGTCTTCATTTCACCAAGGAGAAGAATAACACCCAGAGAGGTTAAATGAAGTTGTAGCCGTACTGAGAAGCTTCTGACCCACGTATTCAGCTTCTGATCCACCCCTGATCCACTTCAGCACCACAAGATGTGGGCATGAAATCAATGTTATAATTAGATTAGAAGGAAATAAATCTCCCTTTTCCTGGTTGGATGTGTAGAAAAGAAGTAGGAAGGCCCCTAAATAAATTATACTGACTTCCAGCTAAGAAAAGGAGGGAGAAGAAAAGGACACTTTCCCCCAGCGTCATCATCCATTTCCAGATGAAATCCAAGATGGCGGCGGCTCTGAAAGTGCAGAGAGGCGGCGTGCTCGCCCTTTCACTGGTCAGTTGCAAAGGGTCAGGAGAAAAGGGCTGAGAAGGAGGGTTTGGAGACAGCCTTTATGGAGTGAGTAATGACCGTGTAGAGTGGGCAACTCCCCCAGGAAGCAGAGAAAGTTGTAACCCTGAGCATATTTGAGGAAGAGGGAGACAGGCACTTATAGGAAATAAATGATGTGTTCTCAGGGCGGGAGACAGGCTCATATGAATTGCAGAGACCTCTGCTTTCTGCAGATGCTGCTTTTAAACAGTGGGCAGGGGCTGGAATTAAAATGTAGGGAAAAGAGACCGGCTCGGGGTGATGGCCCTTTCTTTTGGAGTCAGTGTTCACTCCCTTGAAAGCATCGCCATATGGGCAGAGATGAGCCCAAAACACTTGACGTAAAACTCACTTCTCCATCCGCCTGGCCTGTTTCACCAGCATCTTCGCCCTGTAATTTCACAGTAATGCAAATCTGATGCTGTCTTCCCTTATGTGTCATTTCTTTCTAGTTTCTCCACCTTTTTACTTGCTGTAAAAAGCAGTTCATCTCTACCCACACCTGGAGTGCTGTCTCTCTCCTCTGTCTCTCCTCCAAGAGTCTCCAAGTTACCACCAATTCTTAAAAAAAAAAAAAAAAAAAAAAATCCTTCCCCTGTTTCCCTGGGTGAATTAGAGTGTTTTCTCCTCCAACCTCTCCCTGCCTAGCACCTTATAACATCCCTGAGCTAGAGTATGTATGTTATCATATGGCGTCCGTTCCTTAGTCTGTCTCCCCCACTAGATTGAAAAAGCTGAAGGTGACAACCAGGCACAGTGCCATGAAGAGGACAGACTTGGGATTTCCCTGGTCCAGTGGTTAAGAATCTGCCTTCCAATGCAGGGGACATGGGCTTTATCCTTGGTTAGAAAACTAAGATCCCACATGCTGCACCACAGCTAGAGAGAAGCACTCGTGATGCAGTGGAGACCCATGGCAGCTATTAATAAAATTAAATCAACTAATTAATTAACACAAAAATTTTAAAAATGTTAAAAAGGGCACAGACTCTGTGGCCAGACCAACCATCTGGCCTCATGCAAGTTCCTCCATTTCTCTAAGCCTTGATTTCCTCATCCATAACATGGGCATAAAAATAGTGCTTACCCTATGTAATCATTGTGGAAATCAAATGAGATCATGTATTTTAGCGAGAAGCATTTAGCATTAACATCTCACTGTAATTATTATCCATTTATCTTTGAACCCCATTTTTAGTGCTGTGAAAGCCATAGAAATAAATATTGGACAAATACTTAATATTTAAATAAATACATAATAATGCTTAATAAATATTAAGGCCTTCCCCGGTGGCTCAGTGGTAAAGAATCTGCCTGCGGTGCAGGAGATGCAGGAGACACAGGTTCGATCCCTGAGTTGGAAAGATGCCCTGGAGAAGGAAATGGCAACCCACTCCAGTATGCTTGCCTAGAAAATCCCACACACAGAGGAGCCTGGCGGGCTATAGGCCATGGCGTTACAAAGAGTCAGACATGACTGAAGACTGAGCACAAGCACAGTAAATATTAAATACATTTTATATTTTAAAATACTAAGTATAATCATTGGGGGCTTTTATTTTAGCAGAAAATCTTTTGAATTCCAATTAAAGCTTATGGAAAAACCATACAGAGAATTGTTTTAAGAGCAACAATTCTCTGGACAAAGCAAGAGACCCCAGGAGCCCTTGTAGCCCATGAACAGCTTTCATCTCAGCTCTGCTAATACTAGAAAGTATCTCTTTTTAATGTTAATCCCTTTGGGAAATTCTACAATAGCTCCTTTGGAATCACCTTGTCCAGTTCTGTGCAGATGGTCAGAGGAGTATCCAGTGAAATATACTAGAGGAGCAGAAATCATCAGGGAGGTCATAGTCCTGAGAAAAACTGAAAAAAAAAAAAAAAAAAGGGCAAAAATCCAAGGAAGATAAAAGCTGGGTGCTCATGGTTTATGACTGGATGGCCCACAACACATGGAATTATAATGAACAAAAATAGAGGAGAGATTATAATTGCACATAAGGAAGAATTAAGTAACCCCAGTGACAGCACAGAGCCATCCATACAATAAAGTATATGTCTATTTTTTGAGGATGTTGATTACAAAGCAGTTAAAGAATATATTCCTTGACTTTGGGCGGTTTATAATCCCACATGAAAGACAGTACCAACGGACCAAAAGGGGTATGAAAGATAGGATATTTCTTGGGAAGAATAATGGCCTAAGAGTTTGAAATCCTGGGTTGGAATCCTGATTCCATCACTTAGTATCTGTGTAATTTTGGAGAACTGACTTAACCTCTCTGAGCTGCAATTCCTCTATTAAAGTCTCCAATGAAAAGTCGTATCATGTAAGGCAACAAGCCTACTTAGCACAGAAACTTATTTAAAGTTGTTGTTGTTTAGTTGCTAAGTCGTGTCACACTCTGTGACCCCATGGACAGCAGCACTCCAGGCTCCTCTGTCCTCCACTATCTTCCAGAGTTTGCTCCAATTCATGTCCATTGAGTCAGTGATGCTATCTAACCATCTCATCCTCTGCCATCCCCTTCTTTTGCCTTCTATCTTTTCTAGCATCAGCATCTTTTTACTTTATTTCCCAGCATCAGGGTCTTTTTATTTTAGGTACATCCAATAAATGTTTCCACTATTGTGAACTGTGGCTATTATTGATAAAGCACCCTGGTGGTTCAGACAGTAAAGAATCTGCCTGCAATGTAGGAGAGGCAGGAGACCTGGGTTTGATCCCTGGGTTGGGAAGATTCCCTGGAGAAGGGAATGGCTACCCGCACCAGTATTTTTGCCTAGAGAATTCCCATCGACAGAGGAGCCTGGTGAGCTACAGTCCATGGGGTCACAATTAGTCAGATATGACTGAGTGACTAACACACACACACACACACACACACACACACACACACACACACACTAAAAATGATGCCTGGCTCATAGCCAGGAGGGTTAAAACACCCAAATGAGCTTTGGTGAAAAGATGTTCTATTTCCATCCTTGGAAAGGTCTAGGAAAAGATGGGAAACATCTACTCTGGATAGTTTAGAGAATGGTAGATGCACTGGAATTCATGGAACCCTTGAAAACCAAAAACCCTTAGACTTCAGGTTACAAATCTCTGCATTAAACTTTCATCCCATTAAAGATAAAGTCTGGACCACTGAACCTGCCCCATGCCCCAGTCTAGATTAGGCACCCCATTTTATACCATATGGTTTCCTCTTTCCTTGTACCTCCTACCACTGGTGAAAATTTCTCATTTCACATATTGATACCACACACTAGACTCTAGCTCCCCAAGAATGCAAAATTGACAAGCTGGTCTTATTCCCCGTCACATCCCCAACATCTTGCCCCACTTGCCACATAGCATGCTCTCTGTCACGTATTAGTTGAATTAATTAAGTGATCACTGGATGGAGCTTCCAGCTGTGGGTTTCTAGGCTCCCATTCCAACCATCTGACCAGAATTAAGAACATGAACTTGATCCCAAGCAGAGGTTTTCAGACAGCAAAACATGTCAGCAGAAAACCCACCAGGCCAACGCTTTAGCTCCCTGGTATAGCTCCTCGGTCTCACGGATCGCACGTGTTTTGCATATGGAACCCCCATTGACGTAACTGGGAATTTCACGGATGGAACAAATGAAGAGGCAAGACAGCAGTAGATGTTTGCAGCACGAAGCTGTCAAGAAAAGATGCTCCGTGACCAGGAGACCAGAGTGTACGCCCCCACCACGACGGGCAGAGAGCATGCGGACTGAGCGTGGTCACTGGCCAGCCTTCTGGAATGCTCGGAGGGCTGAGAGCTGGCTCTGCCTCCTTGGCCCCACGACATCGGAAGCTTGGCTTCCATAACAGCCGCCTGGCCGCCCCCTCCCCTTTCCATCCCGCGGCCCCTTCCTCAGCCCCGGCCCCTCCACTTCCCTCCCACGGGTCCCCAGACAAAAACAAAAGACCCATTACGGAGTTATTAGCTGCGTCTCGCATATCCCGCGGAGAGAGACAACTGCCAAGCCCACTTCGACTTAAAATGTTTAACAGATCTACCCACATCTAATTTCTGTCACTGTGTTTACAGTAGGAGGAACCCAGAGAAGAAAGCCGCGGGAAAAGTGCTAGGGTTGGGGTTGTTGGGGGGTGGGGGGAGGGACAGAGGAGGGGGGGCAAAAAATAAATGCCAAACGCCTTCAAAGGCGACATTCCTCCCTGTGGTTTGCAAACACTTCCTCTCTCCCCAGCCATCCTGTAATCACGCTCCAGCGTTCACCAGAGGAGTGTTTACATCCAACACCATTACCGGCAGGGGAGACAGGCGAAATTAAGGCCTCTGGTCTCTGTTCTCCGAGGCCCCATTATCTCTTTCCTTCCCTTACCTCCTTTCATCAAACGCCTCCAATATATGAAGGGGTAAAAGCCTTTAATGGGATTTTGAAGATCTTAAAAGCCAGGCGGTTTGTTTAAAAAGGAAAAAGACCAAGAGGAGTGGAACACAGCCTGGGATCCCTGGGTCCACTTTTTGAAAAAGGGAGCAAACTTTGTTCTCTCTTTTTTTTTTTTTTTTTTTTTGCCCCGCGTGTGCCAAATCGAGTGTTGGGTCTGAGGTTTGTCTTGGATGGACAAGCAGACCACACGGAGCTGCCAGTGTAAAGCCCCCTTTCAAGTGAGGCTGAGAATTGCCATCCACATCACTTCCCGGGGTCTGGCACGTTCCCTCCACTTCTTTCTCTCTCCCTCTCCCTCCCTCTCTCTCTCTCTCTCTCTCCCTCTCCCTCCCTCTGAGCTGTGTCCAATGCCCAATCTGGCACCAACATCCCAACCGTGGTTAGCCAAGCCTAATGGTGGCTGAGGGAACAAGATAAAGGGGAGACAATGGTCAAAGTCAGAGGAAATATTGCATGTTAGCAAGTTTGAAAGGATAGATTTGGGTTTCTTCATTCCCCCAAGGCTGGGAAAACCCCAGTCCTACATTGCCACAGAGTTTGGTTAGGAGCGAGACTGGGTTTTCCAAAGAAATCATTCTATTTGGTGTTCTCTTTCCACTTCACTGGGCCAATCACACTTTGCTGAATCAGCACTGGACAGCTCGGAGGTTTGTTGAGCCATAGTTGTCTTGGGGAGCCATGAGGGGGTGAAGAGTGATTTATGAGTTACACTGGATTTCAATGAGACTCTGTTGCACTGGGCAGGGTTGAAGACATTGTTGGTTGGTGTTGTAATATCAGAGTGGAGTATTGGCATGGAATCTCGTATTGCCATCTATTACTTTGACCCCTGGTGCCATGTTGGACGTGACATGGTTTCAGAAGGCACGTTGGTGTGCAATGCTGTGTTCATTTAGGGGTGTTAAGTTAGACTCTGATGGACCACTGGACTGTGGTGTCATGTTGGGAAAGCCATGTCACGAGACCATCAAGCATTGGTTTAGCTCACCAACACCACTGACTGTCCCAGTAAAAAAAAAAAAACCTGAGGTTGCCACATGGCCTCTTTGCACAGAAGCTGACTGCTTTCAGGAGACAGGAGACAGAATTCTGTCTCCTGAAATACCAATAGGGACCCCAAGATCATCACAGCCCAGTGACCCAAACTGACCATCGGCTGAACACCAACATCAAATACCCAGGACTCCTCTACAAAGTGCAACGAGGTCTTTCATGACCACCCTCCCTGATTTCCTTCACTACAAGCCACTCCTCTAACCACATGGAGCTTCCAGCCAAGAGCTTCTCAAGTCCTGCCTCTTCCTTCGTGCACTTGGAAAACGTCTCCTGAACTCCCTCAAACTTGGGACAGAGGTGATTCAGCCACGAGAGCTGGAGGCGAGTCAGTGTGACCTCTCCCTTGTTTCCCAAGTACTCTTGTCTCTGATCATCAGCAGACAGTTCCCTCCCTCGGCCAAAGTGACTGTCTGCAGAGCACCTTATTCCGTCTGAGCAGTCGGACATTTCCAACCTGGTTTTTATAATGGAACCAAGTTGTTCCACCTCCAAGGAGGAGAGCACCCATCACAACAGGAGCAGCTCGCATGAATGGGCAGCTCCCCGTGGGCCAGATGCTGAGCTAAGCACTGCACAGGCCTCTTCTCTCTATGTCCTCTTAACAGCCCCCAGGAAGGAAGTATTGTTCACTTTGTTTGGTGGATTCATTCAACAAATATTTTCAGAACATACTGTTTCAGGCAGTATTCTTGGACCTGGGGATGCAGCAGCAAACAAGAGTGGGAAATCTTCCCTAGCCTGGAGATTCTGATCTAGTGGCGGGGAAAGGTAAGTCTCAGAGAAGTTAAGACAGTTGCACAAAGTCACAGAGTATGAAGAGCAGAGCTCAGACTCTGTGGCAGAATCGCCTGACTCCAAAGCCGTGATTCAGAAAACAAAAAGCAAACACATAACATTGAGCAGAGTTCCTGGTGCTTGGGAACTTGTTGGGCCTTGTTGGTTATCCATTTAAAATAAAGCAGTGTGTCCAGGTCCATCCCAAACTTCCTACCTAAACTCTCCCCCAAATCTTCCCCCACCCCCACCCCAGGAACCAGAAGTTCTTTCTCTAAGTCTGTGAGCCTGTGTGGCAGCTTGGATGGGAGGGAGTTTGGAGAATGGATACATGCATATATATGGCTGAGTCCCTTTGCTTGTTCACCTGAAACAATCACAACATTGTTAATCAGCCATACTTCAATACAAAATAAAAAGTTTAGTAAAAAAGAAAAAAAAATAAGCTATTGAAGGCTAAATAAAATTTTTTTTTATCAAAAACAAAACATACGCACAGTTATGATTGTACCAGTTACCTGTCCTTCTTTTATAAAAGTCATTTGTTCCTTTCAGGATGTACTGACTACTTTGGTTTTCTGGTTTTTGTTTTCAATATCAGTGACTCTGCCTCAGATGCCTGCTGCTTGCCATCAGATGTAAACACAAATGGTCCTGCAGGCTCAGATACATTTATGGAGGGATGGAGGTTGCAAGGCCAGAAGGAAAGGGCTGATGGAGGGAATGAGATAGAGGTTCCACCCCTGGTTAGGTGAGAGCTGGCATGTCTGAGATCCCAGAGTCATTGCCAGCATGACAGAAGGAATAAGGGTGAAATCCTGGCTGGTTGAGTCCAATCCCAAGCCAGAGAGAGCTGCCATCATGGAAAACACAGTACTTTATTTTTTTAAACTGGGAACAGTTTGCTTCCCTCCTAGGATTGCAGAAGAGAAGGATGGGTTATACAAAGAGCAAGCCAAGCTTAAGAAACCAAGGTCCAAGTCCCCGTGGCACATTTTCTGGAGCTTAGGTTGGTCATTTTGCCTCTCCGAGACTCAGTTTCTTCATCAATTAAATGGGAATGTTCTTAACACCTAAGTGACAGAGCTGTGATAAGGAGTGTTAAATGAGAATACTTATGGAAAGTACTTTGCACATTATAAAGAGCTACATGACTACTAGACAATCCACCAGCCTGGCAGGAGCGAACCCTCATATTATGAACTACAAAATTACAAGGCTGGGAACATTGAGAGGAGACTCAAAGTCTTCAAGTTGGAGAAGAAGGTTAAGTCAAGATTGTACAAGAGGGACTTCCCCGGTGGTCCAGTGGTTAAGAATCTGCCTTGCAATGAAGGGGATGTAGTTTCGATTCCTGGTAGGAGAACTGAGATGCCACGGGGCAACTAAGCCTGCACACCACAACTAGAAAGCTCATGTACCACAACTAGAGAAACTCCTGCTCCACGACAAAGACCCAACACAGCCAAAATTTAAAAATAAATAAAATTTTTGTAAATTAAAAAAATTAATGAGTTATGATTTTTTTTAAAAAAAGATTGTAGGAGAAAGAAAATGGGGTTCACACTGACATATCTGATCTACGGTAAGTCTGTGGTTGACATGATTTCATTTGGGGTAACCATACTATCCTCATTTTATGAATAAAAAAATAAATAAATGTTCAAGGAGGCAAACCAGTGTTCCCATTATCACCAGACCAAAAAGAAAATAATAATAATAGTGAAAGTATTGGTTTTCAAATTTAGAATCGTCAAAACCCCAATTTTTTTTGTTTTGAACTGCCAAAAAACTCACTAAAACCCAGATTTTTCCCCCCACTTTGTCACCTCTTGTGTGCAAACTACTCCCTAAAAAAAGAAAAAAACTTACTCAACTGGATTTACAGTTAAAGGCCTAACCTGTCTTCATTACCTGTCTCCTCAAAATAAACAGACCCCCAGGGCTCAGTCAGGCCATTTACAGAAGCCCCTCCATGGACTAGTCACCTCTGTCTGAGTGGCTGCCCGGAGTCAGGCAATGAATGAAGTGACCCCCTCCTGACCCTCCCTCTCTTCCCGTCTCCTTGCTTTTCTTCATATACAGGGAGGTTTCCAGGGGCTCTGCAAGGGGTTATGAATATGAGGCGCCTCTGGCTGTACCCCAGTTCTATAGTCCAGCCCCTCTAGGGAAGGGATGGCCTACTTCGACCTGACATGACATGATGGCGTACGTGATAGCCTACTCCTGTGTGTGTTCTTTGGACTCCATCCTCAAATTCTGACTGTTTTCCACTCCTCCACTAATTGAAAAGGCTCTCGTTGAGCACAGCTTGCTTCTCTCAGACTGTCTCCAGACCCATAGATTCCTGCCTTCAGTCTCAAGACCCTCCCCTCCTCCACTGAGAAGGTGAGTGACCCTGGGCAGGTCATCCAACTGCCCCTGCCTCTCAACACACGGGCCCACCCTCCACCCAGCTGCCCAAGTCTGCAAAGCCATCTCGAAGCTCCTGCCCCTCTCTCTTCAGATCGAAGTCCTACCAACCCAACATCCCCAACAGTCCTCAAATCCATTCGCTTCTCCCTGTCCTCACTGGCTGTCACCATCTCCCTCTTGCCCTTGGCTTTGGTCTCACTGCTTCCACTCTTCTCCGCACTGCAGACAGAGCATGCCTTGTAAATATGCAAATCCATCCACTGTGCCCCTAACTCCCTTCCAAAAATCTTTCCATGGCTCCCTAAGGCTATATAGTTTTTTCAGATTTCTTTTATTGGAGGACAACTGCTTTACAATGCTGTGTTAGCCTCTGTCATACAATGAAGTGAATCAGCAATATGTGTACATATAGCCCCTCCTTCTTCAAGCTCTCTCTCCCTCTCCCCCACCCCACCCCTCTAGGTCATCACAGAGCACCAAGCTGAGCGCCTTGCGCTCTACGGCAGGTTCCCACGAGCTACTTCACACGTGGTGGTGAAACTATGTCAATCCTACTCTCCCAATTCGTCTCCCCCTCCCCTCAACTGTGTCCACGTGTCCATTCTCTATATCTGCATCTCTATCCCTCCCTGCAAACAGACTCATCTGTACCATCTTTCTAGATTTCATACATATGCATTAATATCCAGTATTTGTCTTCCTCTTTCTCATTTACTTCACTCCATATGACAGACTCTAAGTCCATCCACATCACTATAAATGACCCAATTTCATTCCTTTTTGTGGCTGAGTAATATTCCATTGTATATATGTACCACATCTTATTTATCCATTTGTCCATTGATAAGACGTTTAGGTTGCTTTCCATGTTCTGGCTATTGTCAATAGTGCTGCAATGAACACTGGGGTACGTGTGTCTTTTTGAATTCTGGTTTTCTCATGGCCTCTACTGCTATAAATTAACTGGCCAAAGTGAGGAACCACGTCATCTCTACCCTCCAGTCTCCCACCAGCCTTGTGACCTTGGCCAGACGGCTCACCTTGTCTGTGCTTTGGTTTTGCAGTCTGCACCTGTGGCTCAGGGTTGTTGTCATGATGAAATGAGTTAATAAAGAAAAGCTACTTGGAAAAGTGTCTGGTGAACAGTAAAGACTTATTAAATTATGCTTATTTTATTATCTTCATCATCATTATTACTCTTCTTTTTTTTATTTTTTGGCCACCCAGGGGGCTTATGGAACTTTCTCGACTAGGGATGGAACCTGCATACCCTGCAGTGGAAGTGCAGAGTCTTAACCGCTGGACCACCAGGGAAGTCCGCGTTACTAGTATTCTTATATTTGAATAGTAAGTCCTCAGCATAGGATACAGAGGTCGGCAAGATCTACTTTTTGCCTATCTATCCAATTTCAACTCTGGTCTCATGCCTTACATTCTTCTTCTTCTTTTTTAATTAATTAATTTATTTATTTAACTGTGCACGGTCTTAGTTGTGGCATGGGAACTCTTGGTTGTAGCATGTGGGATCTAGTTCCCGGACCAGGGATCAAACCCAGGCCTCCTACATTGGGAGTACAGAGTCTTAGCCACTGGACCACCAGGGAAGCCCAGGCATTCACCCCTTACATTCTGTGCACCAGCCATTCTTAACTTCTGTGTTTTTTTAATTCAGTATAGAGGCAATGATTTATGCATAAAGATGGTCATCACAGTGATGTTTATCACAAAGTTGTTTTAAAGCTAAATATCCATCAATTAAAAATGCTTAAGTAAAATCATAGTATAATCATGTATTTCAAAAACATTTTAAATTATGACTCTAATGAATATTTAATGACAGGAGAAAATGCTTATGATGTGACAGTACATGAAAAATGACTTAAAATTGTATGTACAGCATTATCTCAACCTGAAGGAAATAAATCAAAATGTTTGCCAATGGTGATCTCTCTGTTAGAGAGATCTGTTAGATTATAGCTGATTTTTTTTTCTTCCTACTTTGCCTATTTTCCAAGTTTTATCGAGTCAGTATGTATACCTTTCATATAAGGGAGAGGGGGAGACAGAAAGGGAAACTTGCTTCCTTTCTCTTTTTGCTTCAAATGTAAATGTCCTGGTATTAAAAAAACTCACTTCTTGGAAATTCCCTGTCAGTCCAGTGGCTAGGACTCCAAGCTTTCACTGCCAGGGCTCGGGTTCTACCTCTGGTCTAAGAACTAAGATCCCATAAGCTGCAGAGCATGGCCAGGAAAAAAATAAATAAAAATTAAAACAAAACAAAACAAAAAATTCACTCCCAAGTCACACACACACAACTGCCGCCAAGTCCCATCCCACCTCCCCATTCATGAAAACAATATTTCAATTCTGATCTTTACTGAAAAAGAAAAAATGATTTCCCCCCACAAGCTAAAATAATTCACTAGACTCCTCTCCCAGAATAAAGAAACCTTGAAGTTAGGGGGAAATATCACAGTCTGCTCCAGCTTAGAATGAAATCCAAAACAGATTTGGTCACAGGGCACAAACACACATTGAACTTTTTAAAATGGAGGCAGACAAATCATTTTAATCCCAAGATTTTAGACTATTATCCCTATTCTTAGAAATTATTACCTGATCAACACACTGCCTCTCTCAGGAACTCAGACATCCCTTAATGTATTGTTTAGAAGAGTGGAGGGAAGTGGTGTATGTGTGTATATCTTCTTCTTCGGGTCAACCAGATGTTCTGAGATGTATGCATTGTGTCCATGAAATGCTGAGTTGACCAGATGTCTGAACATCATATATATGTACATATGTATATATTTATTTACTTATTTATTTGTGTGTGTGTGTGTGTGTGTGTGTGTGTGTAACAGGCAGAAAAAGAGAGAAAAACAAAAGAGCAAAATTCACTAACAATTTTTTTCCTTTTCAAAACAAACTTTGATAACTCTCTGTTCCAATAAGTTATGGCTTCCTCCCAGCCAGCTTCCTTGGTGGGAATGGCAGGTTCCCATGCCAACTGGAATAGGGGGAGGGGGAGGGTGTGAGAACCATTTGATGGTTTGTCAAGATATGCACTCCAGCACCTCATTCTTCTAAAAATGTTTCTAAATGAAAAGGCTTTGCCGCTTAGACAAAAAGAGGAACTAATATTCTTGCAGAGAAGCAAAAAACCTCATACTAAAGAACACAGGATAGCATTACTAATATATCATTATGAACCCCTAATGAATGAAAATATTATTCACATTTTCCTGTGATTTTATGCTTGGTTATGAAGCATTTCAAGGGGAGGGAATGAAAGAGACAAACACTGTGGCCAGCATTGTTACTTTGACATTACAAATAACTGTATTTATGACGGTATTATACAGTTCATATATTTCCCTCTAATAGTGCCAATAAAAAGATGGCATTTTCCCAGCGTCTGCTCTCTGCTCATGTTTTATGTCTGACTTTCCTCAAGGGTCTGTGGGCTCTTAAGCAGAAGAGCTAATTTTTCACAATATTAGAGGGGAAGGAAAGTTGGCTTTCTCTCTTTCTACACTCGACTGCTCTTTTCCTATTAGTGTTCACAAGGCAAAATGTTGTTCCTTTCAAAAAAAAAGTCACACACACAGGTACATCCTATGAGAGCTCACACTGTTATAGAGCTCTTCCTACCTACCCAGCACCTGGGTTTTACATATATCACTTCAGTTGACCTTCAGGACAAGCTTCTGAGCCAAGTACTCTGAGGGTACCCCTTTTAGGGATGAAGAGATGGAGATTCTTAGCGAGTAAGTTCCCCCAAAGACACTCAGAATGATCCAGGACTCAGGTCCCTCAAAGTCAATGCCCTGAAGAGGATGGGATGTTATGGAGAGAGCAGCATGGAAACATACCGATTACCCTATGTAAAAGATAGCCAACGGGAATATGCTGTTTGGTTCAGGGAACTCAGATTGGTGCTCTGTAACAACCTAAAGGGGTGGGATGGGGAGGGAGGTTCAAGACAGAGGGGACATGGGTAGGCCTATGGCTGATTTATGTTGATGTTTGAAGAAACCAACACAATATTGTAAAGCAATTATCTTCCGATTAAAAATAAGTAACTTCAATATTCTTTTAAAAGTCAGTGCTCTGGGTGACACTCTTTTGCTTTTCTGTCCTTTTGTTTTCTCTCACTGTTAAGATTTTCATTTATCATAGTGGATAAGTATTCTAATTGGCAGCAGAGAACTCAGTCTCACAAAGCCTTTAACAAGACACTTACTCTTTTTTTTTTCTTTTTGGTTGTTTATTCATTGACTTTATCTTTTTATTATTTTTTTATTTTGTAATTAATTTTTGTTGGAGTATGGTAGCTTTACAATGTAGTGTTGGTTTCTACTGTATGGCAAAGTGAATCAGCCAGATGCTCACATCGAGCCCCTCTTTTCTGGATTTTCTTCCCTTTAGGTCACCACAGAGCACTGAGTAGGCTCAATGCTGATACAGTAGGTTCTCATTAGTTATTTTATACCTAGTATTGATGGTGTATATGTGTAAATCCCAATCTCCCAATCCACTCCACCTCTCCTCTCCCCCTTGTTATCCATACATTTGTTCTCTATGTCTGAGGCACATAGTATTTTTCAATGGGGTGCAAAGGCCAGCTAACTTCCATCAATAGTACTTCTTGGTATCTTCTTCCACAGATCCAGCTGTATGAACTTGAATAAGTAACTTAACCCTCCTGGACATCAGTTTTCTTATAAGAGAGAAATATCACAGCTCAGTACCAACACAGAATGTGAGCTTAAGAAATATGATGTGCTCACTCATTATCGGAGGAATGCAAATCAAAACCACAATGAGGTACCATCTCACACCAGTCAGAATGGCTGCTATCAAAAAATCTACAAACAATAAATGCTGGAGAGGGTGCAGAGAAAAGGAACCCTCTTATACTGTTGGTGGGAATGCAAACTAGTACAGCCACTAAGGAGAACAGTGTGGAAATTCCTTTAAAAAACTGAAAATAGAACTGCCGTATGACCCAGCAATCCCACTGCTAGGCATACACACCAAGGAAACCAGAACTGAAAGAGACACGCGTACCCCAATGTTCATCGCAGCACTGTCTACAATAGCTAGGACATGGAAGCAACCTAGATGTCCATTGGCAGATGAATGGATAAGAAAGCTGTGGTACATATACACAATGGAATATTACTCAACCATTAAAAATAACACATTTGAATCAGTTCTAATGAGGTGGATGAAACTGGAGCCTATTATACAGAGTGAAGTAAGTCAGAAAGAAAAACACCAAGACAGTATATTAACGTATATATATATATATGTAATTTAGGAAGATGGTAACGATGACCCTATATGGGAGACAGCAAAAGAGACACAGATATAAAGAACAGACTTTTGGACTCTGTGGGAGAAGGTGAGGGTGGGATGATTTGAGAGAATAGCATTGAAACATGTATATTACCATATGTGAAATACATCACCAGTCCAAGCTTGATGCATGAAACAGGGTAGTCAAAGCTGGTGCACTGGGACAACCCTGAAGGATGGGACAGGGAGGGAGGTGGGAGGGGGGTTCGGGATGGGGGACACATGTACACCCATGACTGATTCATGTCAATGTATGAAAAAAGCCACTACAATATTGCAAAGTAATTAGCCTCCAATTAAAATAAGTAAATTAATTAAAATAAATATAAATAAAAAAGAAAAAAAAAGAAATATGATGTGCTATACTATGCTAGGTGACTCAGTCGTGTCTGACTCTTTGAGCCATGGACTATAGCCCACCAGGCTCTTCTGTCCATGGGGATTCTCCAGGCAAGAATACTGGAGTGGGTTGCCATTCCGTTCTCCAGGGGATCTTTACAAACAGGGATTGAACCCAGGTCTCCTACATTGCAGGCGGGTTCTTTACCATCTGAGCTACCAGGAAAGGCCACGAGTCTTGGAGAGGGTAGCCTATCACTTCTCTAGGGAATCTTCCCAACCCAGGAATCCAATCGAGGTCTCCTGCATTACAGGTGGATTCTTTACCAGCTGAGCTGCCAGGGAAGCCCAATAAATATGATACATTAATTTAAATAATATTCACTCAGCCCTTCTTAGATGACTGACAAGATATCAGGTGCTTAGGGAATAGCCAGAAAAAGAATATAACCCCTGCTCTCTAGATGCATATGGCCTGGTGCAAGAGATAAACATGCAAAGAGACCAATACTATTGCCTTTGATTGGTTCTTTGATGTAGGCATCAAATTGTCTTTAAGTTTCTGGCCAGCACCGAAAGCACTAACAGGCAAAATAATTTTAAAGTTATCTAGAAATATTTCATCACAGATACTCCCTTCTAAAACAAAACAGGGACTTCTCTGGCAGTCCGGTGGTTAAGACTCCATGCTTCCAATGCAGGGGGCGAGGGTTCAATCCCTGGTTGAGGAATGAAGAGTCCCACATGCCATATGGTGTGGCCAAAAAATAATAAAAATTTTAAAACGAAACCCAAAAAAGAAAAAACACTTGTAGAAATCCACAGGGCTTCTGCCAGGCAATTGAAAGTATGAACTATGCTACAGGAGTCAAACATGCTTTTGGACTATCACAGCAATGAACAGAGAGCATGATATCAATAAATGACTGCTCCTGTCAATCAATATCTTTGTTTATAAATACATACCTGCACTAATCAGCAAACTAAAATGTGAGAGAGCTCACAACATGACAGCCAGCCAGTAAGAAAAAAAAAAGGCATTTCTAAGTACTCAGCAAGACTAGACTCTTCAAAATATCCTCAGACCCTCTCTATCTTCAAGTCTCCATGATTCCATAAGTTACTTAAAACAGTTTCTCAGCCTGGACACTATTAATATTCTGGATAATTCTTCATTCTGGGGGATGCTCTGTGCACTATAGAATGTCTAGAAGCGGCCATGGCTTATATCCACCAGATCCAAACACCTCCTCCATTATGACAACTAATAACATCCCTGGGGACTTCCCCAGTGGTCCAGTGACTAGGACTGCATGCTCTCAATACATGGCGCCCAGGCTGGATCCCTGGTCTGGGAATTATCAATAGATCCCACATGCCACAAGGAAGATCGAAGATCATGTGTGCCACAACTAAGACCCCTAACAGCCAAATAAATAAAATAAATATTAAAAAATAAATAACATCTCCAGAAATTTCCAAACATCCCCAGGCACGAGAGTGTCCCCAAATCACCCACCAGTTGACAACCATTGGTCTAAATGCACCTCTATATTTTGGAGCCGTTAAGGTCCACTTAGGATCTAGCATAGCCTGGCCTGGTCCCTTCTAAGATATCCTTTCTTTTTTCAAGTCAGGAATTTAGAAAGAAGCCATCAAATGTTTCATTCATTCATTCATTCACTTGCCTATTCACTCCCTCCTCCCTCCATTGGTAGAGTGTGGTGGCCATTTGGAGACATGGCCCAGGCCCAGTACAAAACCACTAAACACATTAAAGATGCCCAAGAAAATACCATCCAGGACATGATCTGAACAACCAAAGCTCACCAGTACACGTGAAGTCTAAACTTGACCCTGGCCTATCTCTTGAGCCTGTGGCTTTTTGCTAAGACTCAATTTCAGCACCTGTAAAATGGACTTGATGTATGTCTCCCAAACATCAATCCTTTGGATGCTACCTTCAAAAGTTTTGCCAACTTTAGCATCTCTATAATCATTTGCTTACTATATTTTTTCTTAAATCTTTACTTACTCTGGCAAGGAAATTGCACACCATTCTTCTATACATATATCCAGTATCACCTCCATAAATGAAAGGCAAAGGTCTGATAGTCAAAGCTGTGTTTTTCCCAGTAGTCATGTACGGATGTGAGAGGTGGACCATAAAGGCTGAAAACTGAAAAATTGAGGCTCTTGAACTGTGGTGCTGGATAAGACTCCTGAAGGCCCCTCGGACCGCAAGGAGATCAAACCAGTCGATCTTAAAGGAAACCAACCCTGAATATTCATTGGAAGGACTGATACTGAAGCTGAAGCCCCAATACTTTGTCCATCTGATGCGAAGAGTTGACTCATTGGAAAAGACCCTGATGCTGGGAAAGATTGAGGACAGGAGGAGAAGGGGCTGACAGAGGATGAGATGGTTGGCTGGCATCACAGACTCAATGGACATGAATTTGAGCAAACTCCGGGAGATGGTGAGGGACAGGGAAGCCTGACGTGCTGCAGTCCATGGGGTTGCGAAGAGTCAGACACGACTTAGTGACTGAACAACAACCATCTTAAAAAAAGAAATACAGGGAAAGCAAAACAAGGCTATTATATTTCAGCTACACACTGTTGTCAGTGGGAGCTTCTAAGCATATCAGAACTGATTTCCAAGCTACTGGGGATTAACTGCATCTTTTCATGTGTTCTCAATTGCACCCAGGCAGGTAGGGAAGAAATGCTTGGGGGCTGCCCCAGCTAGGATAAGTGGCTACAAAAGAAGTATGTTGCAAGGAAGTGCAAATGTTTGGAACTGGGGTAAAAAAGTTCTGCAAGTAAAGCAGAGAGGCCAAGGTTGGGGGGCGGGGGGTGAGCTGAAGAAATGGAAGAAGGTGTCAGGAGTGAGGAAGGGGTGACTTTGCAAATTTGCCCTCTGGCATCAGGGTCCTTGGCGAGCTCAGCACTTTTGAGGTTCAAGTTTGTTTATTCTTGGCAAAATGCAACTGCCTGTTTCTAAGAGCAAAGTCTTTAAAAGGCTTATAAAATCTACTCAAAAGGCTTTCTGGACATCAAATAGCTCATAAAAAGGAACATTTTGATGAGTTAAGTGTAAATGAATCAGAAACATACGGATTCCATTTTGCCTAATCTGCTGGTGGATTTAGAAACGAAGGGGAAAACTGCTCCAAGCCAAATTCTTCAGGGGCTTTGTAGACCCCCGAAACCTTTGAAAGCCTTTGGCAACGTTAAGCAAATCCCATACAGAACTCTGACTTGCCCTCCTGAACTTTGGTCTTCAAGAAAGGCCCCCGATGGAAGATTCATTCTGAGGAAGAAAGGGAAGGAAAGGGGGTAAACAGAGCCCATTTACTACGTGCTCAGAACTCTGCACTTCCCAGCTACCATAGGCTGAACCCTTCCAGGAAGGGGACACACTTTATGTCACCAGAGAGAGAGGAGGTCACAGAGGATAGTGACACCAAGCAGATGGGGTGCTCATCCCAGCATCCCAAGGGCCAGCTTTGTCCATCTGGCCAAGTTAAAGTAAAGTCCCTAAGTCTCAGTCTCCCCACCTGTAAAATGGGGCTGAAAGGGGCATGTAGGTAAAACTGTGGCAAGGATTACACTTTTAAATTATGAAACATTTCATCCAGTGCTCAGCACGTAAGTACTTGATCAAGACTGGCCATCATGGGACTTCCCTGGTGGTCCAGTGGTTAAGATTTTGCTTTCCAATGCAGGGGGTGTGGGTTTGATCCCTGGTCGGGGAGCTAAGCTCCCACATGCCTCATGGCCAATAAAAAAACAAAACATGAAACAGAAGCAAAACTATCATGAATTCAACAAAGACTTTAAAAATGGGTTTCACTGATGGCTCAACAGGTAAAGAATCTACCTGCAGTGCAGGAGACCTGGGTTCAATCCCTGGGTTGGGAAGATCCCTGGAGAAGGGAACGACTTTAAAAATGATCCACATCCAAAAAGAAAAAAAACTTAAAGAAAATAAAAGACTGGCGATCATTATAATACACAAACACTGTAGAGTGGGCACGAATGTTATCCCCATTTTAAAGACCAAGAAACTGGGTCCAAGAATGATTCATTCATCCCAGGTCTCAAATCCGTTAAAATAGTAGACTCATGATTTAGCATAGAGCCTTGTAATTCCAAAACCAGAGGTCTTGTCACTGCAATCCACGGCTTTCTGAAAAGACTCAAGAGTCTAGCAGAACGGATCAAACTCCAGAGACTGGAATTCATTTTCCAATAAGGTCGGTGCCGGGAGACTCACTCCAGCCTCATGGCCATGGCTGGAGGTGAGCTAAGATAAGCTTTCCTCCCAGACTTCCAAGGACTTTCTGGTGCCAAGACAGAATGAGACCTACACCCTCCATCAGAGGTGTTGAGAGATCTCCCTGGCTCCAAAGTTTTGTTTGCTTGGTGTGACGGGTTAATGGAATTACAGGGAAGAAGCAGAAGATGAAAGGAGAGGGAGAAATTTGGAATCACGCTACATTTTCCGTTCACTGTCTCTCTGACTGATGCTGTGTAATATGGCTGTAAAAATACATGAAGCAAAATCTAAAGGGAGGGGGAAGTCTATGTAAATGGGCCAGGTGGATAATACTTGGCGTGTTGTACATGTTTCTGCACATGGTTTTATCAAAGGGGATAATTACAGCGTATGGAAAATACGACATATTGTTTCCATATGAGAGATAAAGAGAGAGTGTTAGAAGTGATTAAAGGGACTTAAGGGTGTAGAATGTTCTCATAATGAGAACTGCTTGTGTCCTAGAATGAGAGTGGGGTTTTTTTAGCCAGAATTGCAGAAGTCTTTCTAGCATTCTATAAAGGGAAGGCTTCTTAATTTTTTGCAAGTTTGGCCAAACTCAAAACGTTAGACTCACCCGGGCAGCCTCTCTTCATTTCCTGAGTCTGTTTTGTCCGGGGATTATCTAGGCAGGTCTCCTTTGCATCTGGCAGCTTCACTGATGGGCCCCACAGCAACACAGCTGATGAGGTCAGGAAAGCTTAGAGCCTGACAACAAAAACACGAACAACCTGATTAAAAATTGGGCCAGGGACTTTTGAATGGACATTTCCACAAAGAAGATACACAAATGGCCAATAAGCACAAGAAATGATGCTCCACATTACTATGCATTACAGAAATACACATCACAACCATAATAAGACACCACTTCACACCCATTAGGGTGGTTGTAAGTAAGAAAATAAAACATAATAAGCTGATGAAGATGTGGAGAAATTGGAATGCTTGTATATGGGAATGGAAGGTGTAGAAGTCACTCTGGAAAGCAATGTAGCAGATCCTCAAAAAGTTAAACATAGCATCACTGTGTGTGTGTGTGTGTGTGTGTGTGTGTGTGTGTGTGTGTATCAGTCGCTCAGTTGTGTCTGACTCTGTGACCCATGGACTGTAGCCCACCAGGCTCCTCACCATGTTGTCCAGCAATTCCACTCCTGGGTAAATGTCCAAAGGAGTTAAAACAGGGAGCCCAGTTTGGTGCTCTGTAAGGACCTGGAGGGGTGGAATGTGGGGGTGGGAGGGAAGCTCAAGAAGGAGGGGATATATATATACATATAGCTGATTCATTTCACGATACAGCAGAAACTAACACAACATTTTAAAGCAATTATAATCCAATAAAAAAACTAGGAAAAATATTTTAACAGTTAATTTTATGTTATGTCAATTTCACTGCAATATAAATAAACAGGCAAATAAAAATAAAGGCTGGAGCTCACTCTCTTCCCTTCCACCTGCCAAGATCAAGAACTCTTGACCTTACAAAGAAAGATCTGGGCCTCCAGCTCAATGCCAACAGCACTAGCCTCCCCAGAGTTGGCCTCCTTCAAACTCTAACTCCCCTCTCGGAACTAAGCTGGATGGACCCTGATGGTAAGTAAGCATACTGACTTGATTCACAGAAGGGTTTTGATACAATATCTGCCCAAGGCTGCCCAAGACATGGATTATTGCAAACTTTTTTCCTTAAACCTTTTCCTTTGTCATTAGAATTATTAGAAAAATAATTCTAGCAGATATAGAGGGAGCTGGCTATTAGGGCTTTGTCAGTCTCGGTTGCTCAGCAACCTGCCTTGGTCGTCAAGGAAATTAACACCCATTAAGAATTGTGTGTCAAAAAAATAAAAAACAACAACAAAAAAAGAATTGTGTGTCATTATAACTTGGAGGTGACCTGCCTCAATGTTATCATAGTAATAGATATGGAGTCAAGTCTTTCTTTGTCCCTTGCTCACTCTGAGTCCCTGGGCCAGACATTATCTCCGTTTTCCTCATCTGTAAGATGGGCATAGGGCTTCCCTGGTGGCTCAGCAGTAAAGAATCCTCCTGCAATGCAGGAGATACGGGTTTGATCCCTGGGTCAGGAAGATCCCCTGGAGAAGGGTATGGCAACCTATTCCAGTATTTTTGCCTGGGAAATCCCATGGTCAGAGGAGCCTGGAAGGCTATAGTCCATGGGATTACAAAAGAGTCGGACACGACACTGCAACTAAATAATAGCACGATGGGCATAACCATGCTGTAGGATGTTGTCATGAAGTTAACATAGCATTCACCCAGGAGTTGCTCAATAATATTATTCTTTTCCCTTTCTGCTATCCTAGCCTGGTCTGAGAGGCTTACAATGGGGATAATGATGCCCAGTAAGGAATAAGACAGCTGTGAAAGGGCACCGATGGTGTGACATTAGCTTCCTGATGCTGCAGCACCCTGATAGATCTGGAAATGGACAAGGTCACTACACACAGAGGAAAACTGCAGCCCAGAGAGGTTCCAAAACTTGAGAGTTGTCACACAGCAAATTACCCACAACTTGGGTGACTAAAGCTCCTAAGCTATAGACGAGGCATTGGGGTACCATCTGTGGATGAGGATTCAAGTAACTCCTTCCAGCTGGGTAGATGCCAACTCTTGGGCATGGCATGCTCAGTGGTACAGGTACCTTGCAACACAAGGTCACTTTCAAGGTCAGAAACTGTACACTGGCTGAGTAGAGAGAGTCTTCCAGCTGTAAGTTACCACTTTCCTACATGTCTCTGGAAAGCCACAAAGGAGGACTGTTGAAAAATAATTCTTTTTAGAATCTATATATTGCCCAGAATTTGTTCACTCCACAAATACTTACTGATTTCTTGTATAGGTCAAGTTTTCTTCCAGAAACCAAGTACACAAGATCCCTGTGAGTTACAGCAAACTCCAGGACATGGTGAAGGATAAGGAAGCAGTGAAGGACAGGGAAGCCTGGCATGCTGCAGTCTATGGTCACGAAGAGTCGGACATGACCAAGCAAATGAACAAGAACACAACTGTGCACAGAAAACTTACGTTCAAGTGGAAAAGAGAGAAATTAGGCTAGAGAAAAATCTGGAGAATTTGGATTTATAAGCACCATGAAGTCACTAAAATGGGGAAATGTAATAAAATGTGCAGGGCATGCTAATTTCAGTTTGGTGAGCAGGGATATTCTCTCTGAGGAAGGGATATTTAAGTAGAGATGAAATAAACAGAAGGAGCTGGCAATGACCTGAGGAAAGAGTATTCCAGGCAGCTGAACCTCACGGGCAAAGGCCCTGAGGTCAGAACAAACCTGGCACGTTTAAGAGACAGAGACAGCATGTGGCAAGGGTGGGATAGGCTGGGGGTCGGGAGACAATGGGCAGGTTTGAGGCCAAATCATGCAGAACCGCAGTGAACTTGAATTACATAAGAAACGTAATCTCACCGTAAGCAATTTAACAATGCGAATAACATAAAAGATTTAAAGAGACCATGGTCATTCATTATCTCAACTTCTAGAGAAAACTGACCAGTGATATTTTGGTGCATGTCTTTTCAAACATTCTATTTCATATCCTACCATATAAATATATAGGGGACTTCCCTGGCCGTCCAATGGTTAGGACTCTGTACTTCCACTGCAGGGGGCATGTGTTCAACTCCGTGTCAGGAAACTAAGATCCCACATGCCACACGGCACAACCAAAAGAAATATATATATATACTTACAAGAGTAGGATCATATAATACATCCATGAAACTAGCCTTTTATTTTATTTTACTGTGTGTTTATTACTTAATACATCATAAACATCTTTCCATGCCTGTCCACTTAGCTATTACAATGAATTCACTTGGACACAGTGTCTGGGACAGACTAGGCACTCAACAAATATTCTATAAGGAAAGACTGAAAGGAAAAAAAAAAAGGAAGGAAAGAAGGAGGACGGGAAGGAGAGAAAGAGGAGGAAATAATTTCTAACAGCTGCTTCATCTTCCAGCGGGAGATTACAGATTAATTTCACAAGCCATCTCCTACTGTGGGCGTTTAGGGAGTTTCCGGTTTTGCACTGCCATCAACGATGCTGCCGTGACATCACCATCTCGTCCTCACACCTCAAGATACTTCTCCAACCACATCCTCAGGATAATCTCCCAGAAGTGGGATTTCTGAGACCAAGGGCATATCCGTTTTTTTTAAAGAACGTGCCCTCCAGAAAGATTGTTCAATGTGCCCTCCCATTGGCAGCATCTGAGGGTACTGAGTAAAATGTCGCTTATGAAAGGAGAAAAAAAAAAAAACCAGAATGGGTTTACTGAGCATCACTGGATTTCTGAAAGCTCTTATTTTCTGAAAGTTCATCTTATTTCACTCAGTCATCTGGGCATCTTTTCCCATGTAGAAGATGGGGAATTAAAGTTTCTGATCCTTCCTCCTACTTGGAACATTTCCAATGTGAATCATCTCAGACTTCAAGAAATGAGACCGGTTGACTGGGGAGAACTCTTTTTCCATCTCTGGGCTTGGTGTTACTGAAAGACCAGCCCTGGATCAAATGCCCCCTTCCTTTTGCAAAATTAAGAGGTGCAAAAAGATTCCCTGCGCTGACTGCCAGGTCCTTTCATAACTCACTGGTTTTAATATTGATTTGGCAGCTCCAATAATGATTTCTTCTTTTAAAGAGTAGGACTTGGAGGCAAACTGCAGAATGCGGCCATGAACTTGACCGTGAACCTGGCTATGAACCCAGCTATCAACCTGGCCGTGAACCCAGCTAGGAACCTGGCCATGAACGTGATCTGAGCTGTGATTGTTCACAACACTTTCCACATCTCTCCTACCATCTTTTAACCAAGATCCCTTTACACAGCCATTACTTTGGTCTTTCCATCCTACTACAAAGGAGAACCTCAAAGTTCCCAAATTACAAAGGAAAGACAACTGAGGTGAGGCCTGGATCATCTACAAATATACAGGGTTCGATATTACTAAGTAAATATGGAGTCTTATCTTTCCAAGAAAGATTTCCTTGAAAATCTTTCCACGTGGGAGAAATACTCTTTTACCAGTTTAGAGATGAAGAAATGGAGGCCAGGAATGGGGTGGGGGTGATGTCTTTGACCCTGGTCACACTGTGGTCAGCAGCAGAATCTGAACTAGAGTCAGGACCTCTGCTGGTCTGGTCCATGTCCTGTGAAGTTATCTGCTCTCCTGTGTGCTTCAAACAGTCTCTTCAACATGACCCTTCCTCTTTATTCCTTTTCATTTGTTTTTAAAGAAATTTTCTTGATACAGACCATTTTTAAAGTCTTTATTGAATTTGTTACAACATTGCTTCTGTTTTATGGTCTGGTTTTTCTTAGCTGCAAGGCATATGGGATCTTGGCTCCCCAACTAGAGGTCAAACTCTCACCACCTGCATTGGAAGGCAGAGTCTTAACCACTAGACTGCCAGGGAAGTCCCTTTTTTGGGGGCCATGCTATAGAACCCACCTGTCAATGCAGGAGACATAAGAGATGTGGGTTCAATCCCTGGGTCAGAAAGATCCCCTGGAGGAGGGCCTGGCAACCCACTCTAGTACTCTTGCCTAGAGAATCCCCATGGATAGAGGAGCCTGGTGGGCTACAGTCCACAGGGTCGCAAAGAGTCAGACATGACTGACGTGACTTAGCATGTATACATGCATGGCTTGTGGGACCTTAGGTTCCTGACCAGATATCAAATCAGGGCCCTAGCAGTGAAAACTTGGTGCCTTAACCACTGGACCACCAGGGAATACCTGACCCTTCCTCTTTAGCATCAAGGAGTTGGGAAAGCAGAGAGCCAACACATGAATCTGCTGTGGACATACTTGGAAAAGCTAGGCCCAGGTGGAGAAAATGGAAGGAAAACTCAGTTCTGCTATTTTACCAACCCAAGAACCATCTAGAAAGAGCACTAGTCTAGAAGTAGCCCTTTTCCTTTGCTTTCTCATTTTTTTTTTCTCAAGGTCACTCTCCCATACCTGCTGAAGACTCAACAGGAATGTGTGATGGGTGGACTGTGGTCCAGGCCAGCTCTGGGGAGTCATCTCCGAGCTTCCCACTCCCTGCACTGCTCTGAGATACCCACTTCACTGTAAGTCTGGCAAACCTGGGAGATCTTCCAAACTCTGGGAAACATCCCTGTTTTCTTTGGGGGAAAGATTGAAGACTTCTAAATCATAACTCTTGTCTGCAGGGATCCATGGGATGCTGGAGAGTGTTGGGGTAGAGGAGACTGAAGTGTTTACAATGAGGACCCACAGAAATGCCTAAACACTCAGAATAAATAAAGCAACCTCCTCCTTCCTACGTTGGGGGGCGGGGGGAAGGGAAGAAAACAAAGAGGGTGGGGCAGGGGGAAAGGCCAGGGAGGGTTTATAAAGGCAGCCCTTCAGACCCTACAGCCCACTAGTCTCAGTTATTTCCCTGGCATGGGTTGGCCTTGTCCTCCATTCACTGGCTTCTCTGCCCTTGCATTTAGCTACTGTTTATTATCTATACCTGAAAAGCCAAGAGAGGCCCAGAACTTGACCCTTGTTATTAGATGGACAGACTGTTAGTGCCGGGAAGGCTAGGCTACCTCTGTACCCATCTCTTTGCTCCCAGCCCACCCCCATCCCCTGCCTCACCCTCCATGCAGTCAGCCAGCCAATAGGAAACAGCACACTCCAAGGATCAAGCAAAACCACTTGTGGTCCACATAGCAGAGAACCAATGATGAAGAATCAAAGTGAGCCCCCTCTTTATCTTGACCGAAGGACAGGATGAGTGCTCAGTGAAATTGTCAGAAAATGCCTGAAGAGTCTCTGGAAGGTTTCACCATCTTCCTGATGTGGTCTGTTGTAGACCATGTCCCAGAGGTGGGGACCTTGGTGGCTTCAGGAACTATGATCTGGACAGGTGCTGTGACTTCAATTTCAGTCTCACTCTACAGATAAAGATACTGAGCTTTAGAGAAATTAAGTAACTTGTCCAAATTTCACAGCAAACGAGCAACAGAGCTAGAATTGTAAACCAGGTACTCCTGGATTCCAGCCTGTGTTCAATAGCCATGTGATCCAATATGGTAGCCATCAGCCATGCGTGGTGACTGGACTTGCCCAGGCACACGGTTTCTAAGTGCTGAGGGCAAGATGGGAATCCAGAAAGTCTAACTCCTGGCCACCCACTCTTACCCTCTGCTGCCGCTCCTGCTAAGTCACGTCAGTCATGTCCGACTCTGTGTGATCTCATAGACGGCAGCCCACCAGGCTCCCCCATCCCTGGGATTCTCCAGGCAAGGACACTGGAGTGGGTTGCCATTTCCTTCTCCAACGTGTGAAAGTGAAAGTGAAGTCGCTCAGTCGTGTCCGACCCTTAGCGACCCCATGGACCGCAGCCTTCCAGGCTCCTCCATCCATGGGATTTTCCAGGCAAGAGTACTGGAGTGGGGTGTCATTGCCTTCTCCGCTCTTACCCTCTATCTACCTGTATATATATCTCCCATGATCCCTACCAGAGTTACTTCTAGGCTCTTCTAAGCTCTTGCACTCTTAGACAAGATGCAGTGAAAAGAACCATGTTCTAGCCGCAGCTCTGCCACTTCTCAGCCTGGCGAGGCACTGCCCCTCTCAGACCACTGGTTCTCTATCCATTAAATGAGAATACGGATAACATCAAGGCTCTACAAAATCCCAGAATCCAGAGAGAGAGAGGAAATCTCCTGACCCCCACTTCATCCAGGGCCACTTCCAGAGTGTCTGTAAAACAGACATTGTTTACGTTATCAATCTTGTTTCCTAGGAGGAAAAAAAAATCTTTGAAAACCTCCAAGTCTTCGAACTTCCAGTGACTGTGCGTGCAGCGAGTGGAGAAGAGAGGGAGAAGGTCGTGGCTTGGAGATGAATCCAAAACGGAAGAGGATCAGATCAGCTTCTGGGTCAGCCAGCCAAGTCAGATACCAGGTGAGGCTTTGCTTGGAGTTTTCGGAAGATGGGAACCTGGCTCAACCAGCAAGGGGTGAGCAGGGGGACAAAGGTGATGGCATCAGGGCAGAGGAGCCAGAGGGCAGAGGCAACAGAACAGAAGCCTGAACTGTGTAAGGACTTCCCTGGTGGTCCAGTGGTTAAACTCTGAGCTCCCAATGCAGGAGGCCCAGGTTTGATCCTTGGTCAGAGAACTAGATCCCACATGCCACAACTCAAGATCCCATGTGCCTCAACTAAGACCCAGCACAGCCAAATAAATAAATGAAACTAAAGAGTGCAAAAAAAAGAAGAAGAAACCAGAACTGTGTAGCATGCTGTGAATCAACTCACTGCATCCTCAGCCCTTGACGACCCAGCTCTCCTTCCATGCCTACCGTCCCATTTTACAGATGATAAAACTGAGCCCCAGAGAAGGCACACAGCCTCCCAAGGCCATTCCTTCTTCCATAGATGCACTCAACATACAGTCACAGAGCACCATCCAGATTCTAAGAATTCACAGCAGACCTGGGTCCCTTCTGTATTTAGAAGCTCTTGGGAACATTCACAGATGAAGAAAAGTCAAAACAGTATCACACACAAACCAGGGTGTGATTTCATGCTTAATGCATGTAACAAATGAACACATTGAACACCATTCCAGCTGCAACAAAACAATGTCATTGGAGTATTCATGAATAGCCCAATTGAAAGATTTATTTAAAAAATATATAATAAAAGGATGTTCATATATCAACAAGAGATATGTTCCAAGCATAGGACATAAGTTCAGAGTCATGTGACAAATGTCACCTCCTTTCAATGTTCTCAGGACACTTCTATGTGCAGATATACAACCATTGGGGGATAATCTCAAACATCAAAATTTGCAACCTTTGATGAGCTTGAGGATGAGATGAAATCACCCCTTCCAGCATCTACTTTAAACCAAGCCTTGCTGGACAAGGAGGAAGTGGGAAATAGGGCCAAGTTCTGGGCTCCCTGAGCACCCAGTTTACTAAAGAGGCTCGTGGGTACCACGAGGCAGAGACAATCAGGATGCTCTGATGGGAGAACTCTGTGTGGAACATGTCAGCTCAGTTGCTAAATCATGTCCAACTCTTTGCGACCCCAGGGACTGTAGGCCACCAGGCTCCCCTGTACATGGGGATCTCCAGGCAAGAATACTGGAATGGGTTGCCATTTCCTCCTTCAGGGGATTTTTCCAACCCGGAATCAAACCTGCATTTCTTATGTCTCCTGCACTGGCATGCTCCCATCCTCTGAAGCCATGGCAAGTTTCAGGACCCAGGAGGGCAGACCATTGGGGAGGCTAACCCTGATCGTTTTGCAGCCCCATGGCTCCGAGAGCATCTCGCCATGACACAGGCTTCCTCACTAAGAGACTCCCGTGGACCTCGACACACCCCCACGTCCACGGAGTCAGAACGCATTAGAGCGAAGTTTTGTTCCCCAGAGCCTCTCGTCTCGGCAAAGCCAGCTAATTCAGATTTAAACTCCCTCTTAATAGGCTGAGTTGCTGAGCCTTCTAATTAATGCCACATGTTTCTCTCAGCTGTCATCCCAAATAAATGTTTACAAAGCTATTAACGTACTGTATTTGTAAACCGGGACAGCTCGGCTTTGGGGAGTCATGTGGTATGCATTTTCTCCTCAAAGATGGAAAAGGCTTAGCAATAATAAATACATTGTTTTGCAGGGATGGGAGCAAGGCGTTGCCTGAAAAAAAAAAATTTATTGCGAGCTTCCTGAGACAGTGTGGCTGTGTGTACGTGAGGAATGGAAGATTTCTCGAGTTCAGAAGAGCTATGAGGGGCTGGATTTGGCCCAGGTTGGCGCTTGGAGGGGAGGAACTCCAGGGGCAGAAGAAAGCACTGGTTTGAGATCCAGAGACCTGGATTCTGGTTCCAGCCCCTCTGCTCACCAGCTTTATGACACCGGGCCTGTCACTTCGCCTCTTGGGAACTCAGTTTGTCCATCTGGAAAATGTGAGGCTGGACTCTTCCAAATTTTTCCATCTTTTTTAATTTATTTCTCTGTGTTGGGTCGTAGTTGTAGCAGGCAGACTTGGGGCTCGGGGGGTCTAGCTGTGGCACTCGGGCTCAGTAGCAACAGGCACGGGCTCATGTGGGGTCTTAGTTCCCCAGCCCAGGGATAGAACCCACATTGCAAGGCAGATTGTTAATCACTGGGCCACCAGGGAAGTCCTAAGAATTTTCCATCTTGGATCCAGGATTCTAGTCTTGATTTGTCCTCTGCTCTGACCTCCAGAGGACACCTGGAAGGCTCCTGCATAACCTCTTCTAAGGGTCCCCATGGCCCTAAAGATAAAGTCCTAACATCTTAACATAAGACCCCCAACTAGGCATCATCTTCCCCATGTTCTTCTCCCGCCCTCTTTCCAACCCCACCTGCTTCATATTCCAGCCATGCTCAATGCACCATTGCTTTCCTGAAAGGAGCCCCACTGAGGCTCACTTCTAAGCCTTTGCCTGTGCTGGCTTCTCCACCAGCAGCATGCTTTTCCCCTCAATTCCCTGCTTACCTGGCCTATGTCTACATGTTTTGTCCACATTGCCGCTTACATATCACTTTCCCTTGGTAGCCTTTCTGGAACTCTCAGGTTCCTCCCAAATGCACCCACAGCACCCAGAACGTCTCCTCCCTCAAGGCACTGTTACCTACAAGTCCACCCATAGCGTGTAAGTATAAGCTCCAAAAGAGCTGGGATGTTGTCTATCTTATTTGATGCTGTTCCCCATTGCCTTACAAACAGAGGGGACTTTAAACCAGTGTTGCTGATGAATGTGAAGTAAAAGGTGATGGGGGGCAAGTTTCCAGCACAAAGGAGAATGCAGGGGTCTTTTAGATACTTTCCAGCTCCAGATATTTCGACTCAGACACATATCATCTTGCAGGGCCCTTTCCATTGCTGACCAGATTCACAGTACAAGCTCAGAAAAGTTAAGTAACTTGCCCAGTGTTATCCAGCTAGTCTGGAACTCAGCCTGGATTTGGACCTAAGAACTTTAGTCTCTAAAAGCCCATACTTTCGCCTACTGTGATAGTCAATCCCCTAGCAGTGCCACTACCCCTGCCCACCTAAGTCCAACCTGATTCCCACACTTGCTGATATAAATGGCCTTAGCACAGTATCTAGTTATTTTCCACCTATTTGTCATGATAATTACTTAGGATACACTCATCAGGACTCTGGGTGTAAGTGACAGAAAATCAACTCCAACTGACATTCATCAAAGTAGGGAAGTAGAGAGATAGTAATTCTCCTGTTGAACCACAGAAAAAGGCAGGCAGGAAACAGGCTCTCGGGATGCCCAGAATCAAGGACTCAGACCCGGCAGTCCTCTGTTTCCGCTCTTTTTCAAAGCCAGCTCCCACCAAGAAGCTGGAATTATAGCCACACCTAAGTAAACATCACAAACATAGTCTTTCCTGTCAGCTCCCTTGTAAAAATCCTAGGGAAGCAATTTGATTGGCTAAGTCTGAGTCACATGCTCCTGCCTGGACCAATCACTGTGGCCGAGGGTGGAATATGATGATACTAGGTCCAGAGCCCCATGTTTACTTGGAGTTGGGGAGATGCCTTTTCCAAAATTCTGGGATATAGCCCTTCATTTTCTTGGAGTTCACCATTTGATGAAAATAAGCAACTAAATTAACACACAACTAAAGCCCAGTGCACAGCAGCTACCCCAGAGGAAAGCAGAAAAGGACCTTGTTTCCAAGTGAATTTTGTAGAGCACTGTCCATGGGAATGGATGGAAGAAAAGCAAACGGTTCTACCACCTGCATTTGAGTTCACTCACTTCTGCATCAAGAGTGCCTAAGACAGTACCAGGTATATAATAAGTGCTCAATAAATATTTGTCAAAAGAACATGTTTGTGAATGAGAGCAATATGTCTTGTAAGAATATGAAAATGTCCCTGCTTCATCACAAGGTTCAAGGGTCAAACCAGCATGGATTCAAATCTCAATGTCAGCACCTCCAAGTTGTTCAACTAGGGTACATCACTTCACCCATCAGAATCTCAGTTTTAGTCTCTATAAATGGGAAATAACATGCCTATCTCCTGTTGTTGAGAATGGAATTAAATAATCTCTCCAAAATACCTGGAATAGGGCTGGGACCCCAGACTGCTGTCCCATCTGTGGCAGAGAGTGGATGGTGCCCTGTATTTTTTTTTTTTTAATTTTTAATTTTTTTATTTCTTATTTTTTAATTTTTTTTTATTTTTAATATTTATCTATTTGGCTACACTGGGTCTTGGTTGCAGCATGCGGTATCTTTAGCTGCGGCATGCGAACTCTTAGTTGTGGCATGTGGGATCTAATTCCATGACCTGGGATCAACCCCGGGGCATCCTGCATTGGGAGCTCAGAGCCCCAACCACTGAACCACCAGGGAAAAAGTCCCTGGATGGCATTCTTTATAAAAATGTATCCCACTCCCTCCCCATTGGGCAGTTTAGCTTGACTTTTTGTGCAATGGCAATTTTCCAAATTTACTTGTTCAACACTTGGAGCACACCAAAAAAATATGAAGACAAGATTTTTTGTAAGAGCTAGTGTCCTTTACAACAAAACGTGATTTTCCTACAGACTCTCCACGGTGAATTGAAAAATGGCTTGAACTGGTTCCCTTCCAAGCAGCAGACACAATTGCTGCCGACCTCATGGCTTTTTGGAGGGATAACTGGCCCTTCCAGGGGTATTTCAATGCTCTGGGCTCGGCTGACTATGTTTTTTAAAAAAAAATTGGTGTGAAATACCAACCCGGTTGAAATAGCAACACTTCTGAAATTGCTGCCGATGTTCTATAACACAAAATCCAAAGAACATACGGGTCCCTTGACATCTTCTCTCAGCACTACATACGCCCAGTATTCTGCCCCCAAGCCAAGAGCATGAGTTTTTCACAGATATTGGCAACCACCCGAAGGTAATACAGTGGCAGCCAGGCCAGAAAGGATGTTGAAACTATTTCCAGGATTCTATAAATGCACAGTAACATTTTTTGCTTTTTTTTTTTTTTTTGATCCATCCTATCTCCCCTGCCCCCCACAACCCCCTTCTGTTCTTTTAGTTCTCTATACCCCTCCCTCTTCCATGACAATGGAAGGAAAATATTTATCCCCATACGTGAGTATGAACCACACAGAACTCATCACCAAACAAGCAGAGAAGCACATCACTCTCGATCCCACTTTGGAAAACATTTCCTCTCTTCCATTCCTCCTGATCCAAGGAAACTGTTTCTAGAACATGTTTTTTGGCTCGCCTGGGTTCAGGATTCCTGGGTTACAGGCTCAGCAAGGTCCCTGTGTGTTCTTGAACCCATGAAGACCCTGGACATCGCATCCAGTCTTTGGAGTCCTGGGTGCCCCTTGAACGATGGTGGGGAGCAGATTCCCCAAGTCCTTTGCACCAGGAACCTGGACTGGACTGGCTGATTGGTCTTATTTAAAGCAGCAAATCCTGGGACTTCCCTGATGGTCTGGTGGTTTAGTCTTCGTGCTCTCAATGCAGGAGGTGTGGTTTTGATCCCTGGTTGGGGAACTAAGATCCCACAGGCTGCATGGCACAGCTAAAAAATTTTTTTAATTAAAAAAAAAAAAAAAATTAGGGCTTTCCTGGTGGCTCAGTGGTACAGAATCTGCCTGCCAATGCAGGAGACACAGGTTTGATCCCTGGTCAGTGAACTAAGATCCCACATGCTGCGGAGCTACAACTACTGAACCCGCAGGGCACACTAGCGAATCTGTGTGACCCACCAAAAGATCTTGAATGATGCAACAAAGATACTGTGTGACACAACTAAGATCCAGTATAGCTAAATAAATAATAATAATAATTTAAAACAATATTTTTTAAAAGTGAATCTATTTAATAAAGAAAAATAGGATGTGAGTTAACCGCATACGCTACTGTAATGTGGCAAAAGAATCAAAGGGAGGTAAGCAAGTGAAAAGACAAATTTGAGAATTGCCCACTTAAAGAACCGCTAAAGCTTTCTCCCCACTACCACCAAACCTCTGATCGAAAAATATTACCTTCACCAACTAACCACAGTGCCTAGAGTTCTTGCACTGCTGCTTCTCAGAAGGTAGTCTAATTCACCATGTCCCTTTGGGCAAGTCCCTTCACCTCCTGAGCCTCAGTCTGTCCATCTATAAAATGGGTCAGCTCCTTCCTAGTGGCCTTCCCTGGTGGCTCAGATTGTAAAGAATCTGCCTGCAGTATGGGAGACCCAGGTCTGATCCCTGTGTCGTGAAGATCCCCTAAGAAGGGAATGGCAACCCACTCCAGTATTCTTAGAGAATCCCATGGACAGAGGAGCCTGGTGGGCTACAGTTCATGGGGTTGCAAAGAGTGGTACACGACTGGGTGACTAACACTTTCTTTCCTAGTAGGAATAGCAGATTCTCCTGAGTTAAGCCTATGGTTTAGAAATGCTGGTTCTCACACTGGCTACATGGGAACCACTGGAAAAGGTCATTAAAAAGCACTCGTCCCCAAACTCCAGACTCATAGAGTCTGATTCAGTAGGTCAAGTGCAGAGCTTGTGGATAATCTGAACTTACCTCCTCGGTGATTTTGATCCGGGGCCAGTTTTAAGAGCCACTCAGTTGAACTATCGAAAATTGTGCAGTGATCATTCAACAAACACTTGCCAAATATTCAGGGTAACAGAGAATGATGAGGTCCCAGCCCTCCAGGATCCTACAATTTCAGATTGTAGAAAGAGCTTGAACTTGAGATAACATCAACTCCCCATGTGCCAGTTCCTATTAAAGAGTTGTATGTATATTAACTGTGGCACATTGGATTTCCACAAAAAAAGACCACGGCATATTGCCAGTTCCTAATGACTTTCCAGAATTTTGCCACTCCCCCATCAGCCAAGGCAGTCTTTCTGTTCCCCCTGAAACTGGGGGAAAATGTCTTTACTAGAAGCAGTGACCCTCTGTGGCAGCCAAGTCAGATGATAAAAGGAAATAAGTATTTCTTCCACTTGGTCCTCTCTCTCTTGGGATGCTTATCCTTAGGACCTAAGCACCATCTTGTAAGGAGGCCAAATAGCCACAGAGAGATGCCACATGTAGGTGCTCTGGCTATCTGACCCAACAGAGGCCTGGCCAGTCACCAGGCACAAGAATGGACAAGTCTGCAGCTGATTACAGCATCCAACCTTCCAGCTGTTACCAAGTAGAACATAGATGTTGTCCCCATTGAGCTGTACCCAAGTTGTAGATTTATCAGAAAATCAATATAACTCCCTCTTTTCTTCTCATCATATACGCTTTTTTTAACATTTTATTTTATATTGGAGTTGGGCTTCCCTGGTGGCTCAGAGGTTAAAGCATCTGCCTCCAATGCGGGAAACCCGGGTTCGATCCCTGGGTCGAGAAGATCCCCTGGAGAAGGCAATGGCAACCCACTCCAGTATTCTTGCCTGGAGAATCCCATAGATGGAGGAGCTTGGTAGCCTACAGTCCACAGGGTCGCAAAGAGTCGGACACGACTGAGTGACTTCACTTCACTTCACTTCACCCTGGTGGCCCAGCAGGTAAAGAATCCGCCTGCAATGCGGGAGACCTGGGTTCGATCCCTGGGTTGGGAAGATCCCCTGGAGAAGGGAATGGCAACCCACTCCAGTATTCTGGCCTGGAGAATTCCATGGGCTGTGTAATCCATGGGGTCGCAAGAAGTCAGACACGATGGAGCGACTTTCACTTCATATAGTCAATTAACAATGTTGTGATAGTTTCGGGTGGACAGTAAAGGGACTCAGCCATATACATGCATGTATCCATTCTTCCCCAAACTCCCCTTGCATCCAGGCTGCCACATAACATTGAGCAGAGCTCCCTGCGCTATACAGTAGGTCTTTGGATAACTCCCTCTTTTAACCCACTAAGATTCAGGGCGGTTTGTTACACAGCAGTAGGTAACTATAAGATAAGCCCACAACCCTATGAGAAATGCACAATTTCTGCCATTTGACAGATGAGAAAACTCAGGCTAGCAAGGCAAAGCCACTCGTCCCACTTCACACAGACAGCCAGCAACACAGTCAGAATTTGAACCAAAGCTTGTCTTCTCAGAATCTACATTCTTTGTTGATGTGATGGGTCAGCAGGTCAATCTAAAGGGTGTAGAATGTTTGAGTTGGAGAAAAAACAGGGGAGGAAGTGATGGAAGAGATAGGCCAGGAAATGAGCTTAGAGAAAAAGCAGAGCAAGCTGGAAAAAAATAAGCAGACTTGCCACTGGAATTAAAATCATTCAAGGTCAACCTCTACCTGGATCAGCTAGGAATGCTTCCTACTGTGCAAATACCAGAGGAGAATCCATGGCTCGGTACTCGATACCCAGGTCAGAGGGACTGGGAGGGTTCTTTCTGTCTTCCCATCTCTTCCCTCAAGAGGGGGCTTGTCCTTGGGATCCCACTTCTTCCTGCTCTCCCCACTCCCAAGTTTTCTCCCTCAAACACGCAGCACCTGATTCACGTGGATGAGACACTGAGGAAGAAGATATTAAAGAAGACATCTTCCTTCTGGTGACACTCCGTTTCTCTCTCCCTCTTGCTTGAAAGATGGGCCCTTCAGCAGGGGAGGGACTGAGAAAATGAGGCTCTTTCATATTCTGGGCAATACTTTCTGGTTTTCACCTTTCTGAGTGTTCCCTGCACCGCCCAAGGGAGATGTTTTATAAAGATAATCATGATTTATTCAATGCCAGGCACTGGGTTAAGTGCTTAACATCTATGGTTATATCTGCTCCACTTCAGAATGGGCCGTGGTGGAGATTAAATGACCTATGACACATGAAACAGTCCCATGTCAGACACTCAAAAGCTAACTTTATTGACCACCTGCAACTCCACCGATAATAGTAATTCATTAGGATGATTACTTATTACCACCACCCTATAAGATAATGCTTCTTACGATATTGGGTTTTAGGTCCTGTGACATCCCTATTTCATGATGACGAAACTGAGGCGGTGACAGCATTGGTCCAAGATCACACAACTTACAAGTGGCAAAGCCAGGACGCACACTCAGGATACTGCTGCAACGAAGTCCATGCTTGTAAGCAAGGTGCCCATTCATTCCCAGGCACCCCTCGGTGCTGCCAGCCCTCATCTTGCCTTCCCTCTCATCTCGTTACTTCCATGGCTCATTCTTTGCCCTGCAACATGCAAGAGCCCAAGCACGATTCCAAGCCCTTTGTACTTCTTCGACCAACAGCTTCATAATACTATTACTGCTGATGGCTTTTCATTCCCAATGCCAAACCTGATTTGGAGTTCACAAGGCTGAGGGTTTCAATCCGGGCCCTGTGGACAGGCTCTGGGAGCCCTAAGTGACTGGAGTTTACAGACAATCTAATTGTTATTGACATCTGTGTCTGATTGTTCATCAAAGAGGAGCTGTCTTGTAGGCCAAGTCATTCTATTCCCCAGCCCCCTTTCAGCCTCCCCACTCATGACCAAACATGGATGCACCGTCAGGGACAGGCCAATCAATCGTAATATCCCTCTACATCTATCAGAGGTGCTTTTGTGGCTTTGGGTGTAGGCATAGATCAGAGAGAGGAAAACGGGAAGATGAAGAAATGGACGAACGTTATTGTGCAATGAATCTGAAATGGAACCATTTATGCAAACAGAATAGATTATATTACAAAAGATATCCATCTATCTATAGGTAAATATATATCTACATATATCCATACACTTAGAGGTGATAAGTAGGTAGATAAATAGATAGGCTGAATTATATCTATATCTGTACTTATATCCTCCATCACTTGAGAGGGTAATTATTAAGAAGCATGTCACTTATCAATTCATTCTGCTTGGTTGAAGCCCAGTGTCCCAGGAAAATGTCCAATTTCATCTTGAATGACATTTGTGTCAAGTTAAGCAACTTTGATCATAATCAATCCAATAAGTTGATAAATTACCTTGTCCCACTCCACCAAAAGAGCAGCTTATTTGTGTCATAAATCTGTCCTTCATTTTATCTAATTCTGTTTTTTTAGAATGTCCCATTGGCCATATCTCCCTTTGTAGGGTTATCTTGAGAAAACTGAAACCATCGGCCTCTGCCAAGTGCTGGCTGCATCTGACTTCAAGAGTGTTCACAATTCCTCTTGACTTTCAAAATGTCTGAATACCTCACAACATCAGTCAGACAAAGGTCATTTGCAAAGAGTGGTCCAAGTTTTGCACTGAGCCATCCATACTTTCTTGGACGCTAAACAGTGACAGTCTTTTGAATGGCTGACATATTGGTTGGTTACCATGATGACCCTGATCTACGCAGCCACAGAACTGATGTGGTTTGGTTTTGTTTTGTTTTTTTGGCTGAGCCATGCAGCATGCTGGATTTTAGTTCCTCAACCAGGGATCGAACCCTTGCTCCCTACAGTGAAAGCACGGAGTCCTAACCACCGGATAGCCAGGGAAGTCCCGGGGCTTTTCTTTGCTTAAAAAGAAAATTGGCACATGAAGACAACAATGTGTTCTACATACTACCAGAATGACAAAAATTTAAAAGACTGATGAGCCCAAGTGTGGATGAGGATGTGGAATGACTGAAGCCCTCATACCTTGTCGATGAGTCTTGTGCACTAAGTTGTGTCCCCCGAAATTCATATGTTCAAGTTCTAACTCTCAGCAACTCAGAATGTGAGTGTATTTGAAGATAGGTTCTTTAAAAAGGTGACTGAGTTGGGACTTCCCTGGTGATTCAATGGTTAAGGCTCTTCGCTCCCAGTGCAGGTGGCCCAGGTTTGACCCCTGGTCAGGGAACTAGATCCCACATGCCTCAACTAAGTATTCACATGCCTTAGCTAAAAAGATACTGCAAGCTGCATGGAAGACAGAAAATCACATGTGCCACAAGTAAGACCCAGTGAAGCCAAATAAATAAATAAGTATTTAAAAAAAAAAAATAAGTCAGTTGAAACGAGGTCATTAGGATGGGGGTTAATCCAACATGACTGGTGTCCTTATAAGAAGAGATTAGCACATGAACAAACACAGAGGGAAGATCATGCCAAGTGATAGGGAGAAGACAGCCTACAAGCCGTGGAGAAAGCAGACCTTGGCAAAAACCAACCCTGCCAGCACCTTGATCTTGGACTTGGATTCTAGCCTCCAGAACTGTGAAACAATAAATTTCTGTTGCTTAAGCCACCCAGTCTGTGGTACTTTGTCATGGCAGCTCAATAAACTAATACAATGAGGATGCAAAATGGTACAGCCACTTTAGAAAATAGTCTACCACTTATTATAAACATAACCATTTTCCAATAATCTGCCTGCAATGCAGGATACTTGGGTTCAATCTTTGGGTGGGGAAGACCCCCTGGAGGAGGGCATGGCAACCCACTCCAGTATTCTTTTTTTTTTTGGGAGGGTGAAACTGGAGAATTTATTTATTTATTTATTTATTTATTTATTTTTTAATATATTTTATTCTTTTTTTTTTTTTTCAATTATTTTTATTAGTTGGAGGCTAATTACTTCACAACATTGCAGTGGGTTTTGTCATACATTGACATGAATCAGCCATGGAGTTACATGTATTCCCCATCCCGATCCCCCCTCCCACCTCCCCCCCCACCAGATTCCCCTGGGTCCTTCCAGTGCACCTGGCCTGAGCACCTGTCTCTTGCATCCCACCTGGGCCGGTGATCTGTTTCACCACAGATAATATACATGCTGTTCTCTCGAAACATCCCACCCTCACCTTCTCCCACAGAGTCCAAAAGTCTGTTCTGTACATCTGTGTCTCTTTTTCTGTTTTGCATATAGGGTTATCATTACCATCTTTCTAAATTCCATATATATGTGTTAGTATGTTGTAATGATCTTTATCTTTCTGGCTTACTTCACTCTGTATAATGGGCTCCAGTTTCATCCATCTCATTAGAACTGACTCAAGTGAATTCTTTTTAACGGCTGAGTAATATTCCATGGTGTATATGTACCACAGCTTCCTTATCCACTCGTCTGCTGATGGGCATCTAGGTTGCTTCCATGTCCTGGCTATTATAAATAGTGCTGCGATGAACATTGGGGTGCACATGTCTCTTTCAGATCTGGTTTCCTCAGTGTGTATATACCCAAGAGTGGTATTGCTGGGTCATATGGCAGTTCTATTGCCAGTTTTTTAAGAAATCTCCACACTGTTTTCCATAGCGGCTGTACTAGTTTGCATTCCCACCAACAGTGTAAGAGGGTTCCCTTTTCTCCACACCCTCTCCAGCATTTATTGATTGTAGACTTTTGGATAGCAGCCATCCTGACTGGCGTGTAATGGTACCTCATTGTAGTTTTGATTTGCATTTCTCTGATAATGAGTGATGTTGAGCATCTTTTCATGTGTTTGTTAGCCATCTGTATGTCTTCTTTGGAGAAATGTCTGTTTAGTTCTTTGGCCCATTTTTTGATTGGGTCATTTATTTTTCTGAATTGAGCTACAGGAGTTGCTTGTATATTTTTGAGATTAATCCTTTGTCTGTTTCTTCATTTGCTATTATTTTCTCCCAATCTGAGGGCTGTCTTTTCACCTTACTTATAGTTTCCTTTGTTGTGCAAAAGCTTTTAAGTTTCATTAGGTCCCATTTGTTTAGTTTTGCTTTTATTTCCAATATTCTGGGAGGTGGGTCATAGAGGATCCTGCTGTGATTCATGTCAGAGAGTGTTTTGCCTATGTTCTCCTCTAGGAGTTTTATAGTTTCTGGTCTTACATTTAGATCTTTAATCCATTTTGAGTTTATTTTTGTGTATGGTGTTAGAAAGTGTTCTAGTTTCATTCTTTTACAAGTGGTTGACCAGTTTTCCCAGCACCACTTGTTGAAGAGGTTGTCTTTTTTCCATTGTATATCCTTGCCTCCTTTGTCAAAGATAAGGTGTCCATAGGTTTGTGGATTTATCTCTGGGCTTTCTATTCTGTTCCATTGGTCTATATTTCTGTCTTTGTGCCAGTACCACACTGTCTTGATGACTGTGGCTTTGTAGTATAGTCTGAAGTCAGGCAGGTTGATTCCTCCAGTTCCATTCTTCTTTCTCAAGATTACTTTGGCTATTCGAGGTTTTTTGTATTTCCGTACAAATGGTGAAATTATTTGTTCTAGTTCTGTGAAAAATACCGTTGGTAGCTTGATAGGGATTGCATTGAATCTATAGATTGCTTTGGGTAGAATAGCCATTTTGACAATATTAATTCTTCCAATCCATGAACACGGTATGTTTCTCCATTTGTTTGTGTCCTCTTTGATTTCTTTCATCAATGTTTTATAGTTTTCTATGTACAGGTCTTTTGTTTCTTTAGGTAGATATACTCCTAAGTATTTTATTCTTTTTGTTGCAATGGTGAATGGTATTGTTTCCTTAATTTCTCTTTCTGTTTTCTCATTGTTAGTGTATAGGAATGCAAGGGATTTCTGCGTGTTAATTTTATATCCTGCAACTTTACTATATTCATTGATTAGCTCTAGTAATTTTCTGGTAGAGTCTTTAGGGTTTTCTATGTAAAGGATCATGTCATCTGCAAACAACGAGAGTTTCACTTCTTCTTTTCCTATCTGGATTCCTTTTACTTCTTTTTCTGCTCTGATTGCTGTGGCCAAAACTTCCAACACTATGTTGAATAGTCCCACTCCAGTATTCTTGCATGGAGAATTCCATGGACAGAGAAACCTGGCAGGCTACAATCCATAAGGTCCCAAAGAGCTGGACATGACTGAGTGACTGACATTTTCACTTTCATACTAGCAATATTCCATTCCTAAGTATTTACCCAAGAGAAATTAAAACATTTTCACACCTAAAAATGTGACCTAAAAATGAATATTTTTAATATGCTGCTGCTGCTAAGTCGCTTCAGTCGTGTCCGACTCTGCGTGACCCCATAGACAGCAGCCCACCAGGCTTAACATAATTATTTACAGTAGCACAAAAAATTGAAAGAACCCAAGTACCCATCAACTGAGGAATGACTAAACAAATTATGGTATATCCATACAATGGAATACTACACAGCAATAAAAAGGAACAAACCACTGACATATACCAAAACATGGATGAATCTCAAGAGCATTCATTCTATTAAGTGGTAAGAGTCAGACACCAAAAATTATGTAAAATAATCTCCATTTATAGGACCCACTGGAAAAGTCCAATCTAAATGGACAGAAAACAGATCAGTGGTTACCAGGGGGCTGGAGATGGGAGAAGGGAATTGATTACAAAAGAACACAAGGGAACATTATGAGGCAATGGAAATGTTCTATTTCTTGATTTCTTTGATGGATTCATGTTAAATTCAGCCAAATGTATTTAAATTCAGCCAAATGTATTCTACAATGGATGTTTTATTGCACATTAATGTTTAATGAATTTTTATTGGAGCATAGTTACTTTACAATGTGGTGTTAGCTTCTACTGTAGAGCAAAGTGAATCAGGTGTTTAAATTAGGAATGTCTTGCTGGAAAGCAAATTGGCAGTTCTCTATCAAAACATGAAATAAACATTTTTTGGACTCAGCATTTTTATTTGTAAGAATCTGTCCTGCAAAACTACTTGCATATTTATGAACATGTCCATTGCAGTGTTATTTATCACAGCCCAAAATAAGAAGCAACCCACAAACCAAAAAACCATCACAGAAACAGGAGCTCAAAAATATACACCCAAATGTTCTTGTCTTTTCATTAAGAGCGTAGAAGAGGCAGTGGTGAGGATTAAAGAAATAGCAAATTTTACTCAATACTTTCCTGTTCATTTCAATTTTTACACAGAGAATGAATTCATACATTTGTGTAATATTGCTTAACCCTGGGATCAGAACTCCCATTTAAAAAAAAAAAAAGTATTTATTTATTTTTGGCTGTACTGGGTCTTCGCTGCTTTGTGGGCTTTCTCTAGTTGTGGCCTTTCTCTCATTGTGCAGAGTAGGGGCTACTCTAGTTACAGTGAGCAGGCTTCTCCTTGCGGGGGCTTCTCTTGTCGCAGAGCATGGGCTCTGGGCGCTCAGGCTTCAGTAGTTGTGGTACACAGGCTTAATGGCTCCTCGGCATGTGGGATCTTCCTGGACCAGGGATTGAACCCCAGTTTCCTGCATTGGCAGGTGAACTCTTTACCACTGAGCCACCAGGAAAGCTCAGAACTCCAATTGTAATAAATAATACAATGCAAACGTGTCTCACTCCATCATCCTTGCAGAGTATCCCCTACCCAGCTCTCTCCCTTCCTTGACATACAGATTGTTCCAAGAAAACTAATTAACTGAGATGGGTACCGATCATTCATTGATTTTACTAGATTCGAGGCAATGCCATTCTTCAAGGGGGAAAAAAATGCTAGGTGATAGATTCTACTAGTGCACGATGTTACACTAATGAAACTAATAATGACAGCAATTAAAAATGAAGGAAATTGGCTGATTTCACCCAGGGGCAGACCTAATGAACAAGAATTTCATATGCTTAGGGAAGGTTTACTCTGAGTTGGCCCAGTGACGGGAACAAAATTGAGAAGAGCAAAGGATGAAGAAATCATCAACCATTTACACCATGGAGGAGGGATTAGAAACGCTTAGGGGAAGAACAGATGGATTGATGTCGAATCCAGGTCACCCTGACCTTAGAGGGTAAATATAAAACGAATCAACTTCAATTACAGTGAAAAAAACACCGAGTTCCTTTGGAGCGAAGCTGGGATCAGGGACTTTGACTTTGCAAATATCTAGCGTGCTTGCAACACTTAGCCTCTGAGGCTGCCCTAGGAGCCTTTACTCCCAGCGCTGACCAAGGGCTGGCTTTCCTCCGTGGCCCACTCCTAGAACTGAACAATTAGATATTCCCGTTGTTGAACTCATCAGTCTTGGTGAACCCAAAGATTTGCTTGCACGACCTGGGTTATAGGAAAGGAGGATGAAAGCTGCTAAGTCCTTGACTTATCATCTTTCCCTGTGGCCGTTTCTCCTCCCCAACCCTGGAGAGAATTATATCTCACCTTGAAGGTCCCTTGAATTTTTTCAGGTGAAGTTTCTAGGAACCATGGTCTCACTGAATTGTTTCTTAGGAAGCTTTAAGTTGGAATCGGAAAATCAAAGGATGAGAGCAAAACTTACTATGAAAATCCCTAACAACAGATCACCAGGCATCTTAATGACTTTGCCAAATCCTGTGATTATTTTCTCACTTAATTTGACAGGAAGGGATTCCATTAAATCAGGGGTCAGCAAAATTTTCCTGTAAAGGGTCAAAGAGTAATATTTTCATCTTCGTGGGTCTGTGGGTCTTTGTCACAACTACTCAACTCTGCCATTGCAGTGCAAAAGCAGCCAAGGACAATACCTGAGTGAATGAATGTGACTGTATCTCAATAAAACTTCATTAATAACATGGCAATTTAAATTTCATATAAATTTCATGTGCTGCAAAATATTAATCTTCTTTTGCTCTTGCTTTCTTAAAATATTTTTCAACCACTGAAAACCATAAAAAGCATTCTTAGTTCTCAAGCCTTACAAAAACAGGTGGTGGGCCAAACTTGGCTCATGGGACCTAGTTTGCCAACCTCTGCCTAAATCATCTTGTCATTTATGTTTTTGGTTAAAAATATATTTCTAGTTTGAAACCTCCCTTTTACTATATGTAGCGTCTTAACAGACAGATGGATAGACAGGCAGAAAGTTGATGATCGCTAGACAATATGTCAATAATTAGAAATTTTTAAGCAAAAGAAATGGTTGTAATATTGTTCACGGTATTAGAATACAAACCCCTGGAGGGCTGTGTTTGGCATAGTTCCTAGCACACAATGGAAATTAATAAGGTTCTCTCAGATAAATGAACAGATAAAGGTCAAAGAGAAGGGAATTTGGTTCCCATCCTAAAAATAGTATCAACACTCCTTTCTCCAAGCTCTAAGTGTTGCAGAAGAAAGATAGAAGGCAGGTGTCAAAACTGAAAAATTAACTTAGATTCAGTTAAGTTCTGTTCAGTCGCTTAGTCGTGTCCGACTCTTTGCGACCCCGTGAATCACAGCACGCCAGGCCTCCCTATCCATCACCAACTCCCAGAGTCTACCCAAACCCATGTTCATCGAGTCGGTGATGCCATCCAACCATCTCGTCCTCTGTCATCCCCTTCTCCTCCTGTCCCCAATCCTTCCCAGCATTAGGGTCTTTTCCAGTGAGTCAACTATTCGCGTGAGGTGGCCAAAGTATTGGAGTTTCAGCTTCAGCATCAGTCTTTCTAATGATCACCCAGGACTGATCTCCTTTAGGATGGACTGGTTGGATCTTCTTGCAGCCCAAGGGACTCTCAAGAGTCTTCTCAAACACCACAGTTCAAAAGCATCAATTCTTCGGTGCTCAGCTTTCTTCACCATCCAACTCTCTCATCCATACATGACCACTGGAAAAATCATAGCCTTGACCAGACGGACCTTTGTGGGCAATGTAATGTCTCTGCTTTTTAATATGCTATCCAGGTTGCTCATAACGTTCCTTCCAAGGAGTAAGCGTCTTTTAATTTCATGGCTGCAATCACCATCTGCAGTGATTTTGGAGCCCAAGAAAATAAAGCCTGACACTGTTTCCACTGTCTCCCCATCTATTTCCCATGAAGTGATGGGGCCAGATGCCATGATCTTAGTTTTCTGAATGTTGAGGAAATGAAAATAACTCTCAGACAGAGGTACACTGCAACATTAAAGCTCAGATACAGCATCAGACCAAGATGAAAGTCTGGGAAAATTATCACAAAAGGAAGGATGTGCTTAGATTGGTCTTACCAAAAGAAGAGGTCCATGTTGGGGGATAGAAAGAGAGATAAGTCAAAGGAAATAAGATGTCAAAGTATATTAGCTAGCTATTTAAGCCCAACTACGGTGGCTTAATTTCATTGAGTTAGACAAGACTGTAGTCCTGTGATCAGATTGGTTAGCTTTCTGTGATTATGGTTTTAGTGTGTCTACCCTCTGATGCCCTCTCGCAACACCTACCGTCTTACTTGGGTTTCTGTTACCTTGGACGTGGGGTATCTCTTCACGGCTGCTCCAGCAAAGCACAGCCACTGCTCCTTACCTTGGACGAGGGGTGTCTTCTCATGGCCACCCCTCCTGACCTTGAACGTGGAGTAGCTATGCCATGTAGGGCCACCCAAGACGGTCGGATCATGGTGGAGAGGTCTGACAGAATGTGGTCCACTGAAGAAGGGAATGGCAACCCACTTCAGTATTCTTGCCTTGAGACCCCCATGAACAGTATGAAAAGGCAAAGTGATAGGATACTGAAAGAGGAACTCCCCAGGTCCGTAGGTGCCCAATATGCTACTGGAGATCAGTAGAGAAATAACTCCAGAAAGGATGAAGGGATGGAGCCAAAGCAAAAACAACACCCAGTTGTGGATGTGACTGGTGATAGAAGCAAGGTCCAGTGCTGTAAAGAGCAATATTGCATAGGAACCTGGAATGTTAGGTCCATGAATCAAGGCAAATTGGAAATGGTCAAACAGGAGATGGTAAGAGTGAATGTCGACATTCTGGGAATCAGCAAACTAAAATGGACTGGAATAGGTGAATTTAACTCAGATGACCATTATATCTACTATTGTGGGCAGGAATCCCTTAGAAGAAATGGAGTAGCCACGATGGTCAACAAAAGAGTCCGAAATGCAGTACTTGGATGCAATCTCAAATATGACAGAATGATCTCTGTTCGTTTCAAAGGCAAACCATTCAATATCATGGTAATCCAAGTCTATGCCCCAACCAGTAACACTGAAGAAGCTGAAGTTGAACAGTTCTATTAAGACCTACAAGACCTTTTAGAACCAACACCCAAAAAAGATGTCCTTTTCATTATAGGGGAGTGGAATGCAAAAGTAGGAAGTCAAGAAACACCTGGAGTAACAGGCAAATTTGGCCTTGGAGTACAGAATGAAGCAGGGCAAAGGCTAATAGAGTTTTGCCAAGAGAACACACTGGTCATAGCAAACACCCTCTTCCAACAACACAAGAGAAGACTCTACACATGGACATCACCAGATGGTCAACACTGAAATCAGATTGATTATATTCTTTGCAGCCAAAGATGGAGAAGCTCTATACAGTCAGCAAAAACAAGACCGGGAGCTGACTGTGGCTCAGATCATGAACTCCTTATTGCCAAATTCAGACTTAAACTGAAGAAAGTAGGGAAAACCACTAGACCATTCAGGTATGACCTAAATCAAATCCCTATGATTATACAGTGGAAGTGAGAAATAGATTTAAGGGACTAGATCTGATAGACAGAGAGCCTGATGAACTATGGACAGAGGTTTGTGACATTGTACAGGAGACAGGGATCAAAACCATCCCCATGGAAAAGAAATGCAAAAAGGCAAAATGATAGTCTGAGGAGGCCTTACAAATAGCTGTGAAAAGAAGAGAAGTGAAAAGCAAAGGAGAAAAGGAAAGATATTCCCATTTGAATGCAGAGTTCCAAAGAATAGCCAGGAGAGATAAGAAAGCCTTCCTCAGTGATCAATGCAAAGAAATAGAGGAAAACAACAGAATGGGAAAGACTAGAAATCTCTTCAAGAAAATTAGAGATATCAAGGGAACATTTCACGCAAAGATGGGTTTGATAAAGGACAGAAATGATATGGACCTAACAGAAGCAGAAGATATTAAGAAGAAGTGGCAAGAATACACAGAAGAACTGTACAAAAAAGATCTTCATGATCCAGATAATCACAATGGTGTGATCACTCACCTAGAGCCAGACATCCTGGAATGTGAAGTCAAGTGGGCCTTAGAAAGTATCACTATGAACAAAGCTAGTGGATGTGATGGAATTCCAGTTGAGCTATTTCAAATCCTGAAAGATGATGCTGTGAAAGTGCTGCATTCAATATGCCAGCAAATTTGGAAAACTCAGCAGTGGCCACAGGACTGGAAAAGGTCAGTTTTCATGCCAATCCCTAAGAAAGGCAATCCCAAAGAATGCTCAAACTACCACACAATTGCACTCATCTCGCATGCTCAAAATTCTCAAAAGTAATGCTCAAAATTCTCCAAACCAGGCTTCAGCAACACGTGAACCGTGAACTTCCAGATGTTCAAGCTGGTTTTAGAAAAGGCAGAGGAACCAGAGATCAAATTACCAACATCTGCTGGATCATCAAAAAAGCAAGAGTTCCAGAAAAACATCTATTTCTGCTTTATTGACTACGCCAAAGCCTTCGATTGTGTGGATCACAATAGACTGTGGAAAATTCTGAAAGAGATGGGAATACCAGACCACCTGACCTGCCTCTTGAAAAACCTGTACGCAGGTGAGGAAGCAACAGTTAGAACTGGACATGGAACAACAGACTGGTTCCAAATAGGAAAAGGAGTACGTCAAGGCTGTATATTGTCACCCTGCTTATTTAACTTATATGCAGAGTACATCATGAGAAACGCTGGGCTGGAAGAAGCACAAGCTGGAATCAAGATTGCCAGGAGAAATATCAATAACCTCAGATATGCAGACGACACCACCCTTATGGCAGAGAGTGAAGAGGAACTAAAAAGCCTCTTGATGAAAGTGAAAGAGGAAAGTGAAAAAGTTGGCTTAAAGCTTAACATTCAGAAAACTAAGATCATGGCATCTGGTCCCATCACCTCATGGGAAATAGATGGGGAAACAGTGGAAGCAGTGTCAGACTTTATTTTCTTGGGCTCCAAAATCACTGCAGATGGTGATTGCAGCCATGAAATTAAAAGACACTTACTCCTTGGAAGGAACGTTATGAGCAACCTAGATAGCATATTAAAAAGCAGAGACATTACTTTGCCAACAAAGGTCTGTGTGGTCAAGGCTATGGTTTTTCCAGTGGTCATGTATGGATGAGAGAGTTGGATGATGAAGAAAGCTGAGCACTGAAAAATTGATGCTTTTGAACTGTGGTGTTTGAGAAGACTCTTGAGAGTCCCTTGGGCTGCAAGGAGATCCAACCAATCCATCCTGAAGGAGATCAGTCCTGGGTGTTCATTGGAAGGACTGATGCTGAAGCTGAAACTCCAATACTCTGGCCACCTCACGCGAATAGTTGACTCATTGGAAAAGACTCTGATGCTGGGAGGGATTGGGGGCAGGAGGAGAAGGGGACAACAGAGGATGAGATGGCTGGATGGCATCACCGACTCGATGGACATAGGTTTGAGTAAACTCCGGGAGTTGGTAATGGACAGGGAGGCCTGGCATGCTGCAATTCATGGGCTCGCAAAGAGTCGGACATGACAGAGCAACTGAACTGAACTGAACTGAGCAGTTGCCTAAACATTTAAGATTTCACTTTTTCTTCTCATCAAAGAATCCCTGAAGTGGGCAATCAGGGAAATATTGTAATTCCATCAAAATTTCAGGGAGGCAGAGGCATGCTCCTTCTCTCTTTGTCCTCCTTTTCCAAGTTATCTCATAGCTTAAAGGAGCTGCTGGAGCTCTAGCCATCACATAAACATTCCAGATTACAGGTGCAGAAATGAGGGATTTGGGGTGATGGAGGGGGGAGATGGGGAACAAAAAGGTACACTTAGCAGTTGTCAACTTTCTTAGTCTTTCCAAGGCATCACAAACATTTCCACTTACCTATCAACTAACCCTAATCCTAACTTTGTGTTCAGAGGGTCAGAGAGGGATTTCCCTGGTGGTCCAGTGATTAAGACTCCGTGCTCCCAATGCAGAGGGCATGGGTTCAATTTCTGGTTGGGGAACTAAGATCCTACACGTCACAACTGAGTTTGAAAGCCGCATCTAAAGATCCCGAGTGCCACACCTAAGATCCAGCTCAGCCAAATAAATAAATACTTTTTTTTTTTTTAAGAAAGAATGAATGAAAAAAAGAGAGAGAGAGAGAGAAAGAATCTAAACAAAGCAGTAAGAAAAGAAGGCTAGTTAGGAAATTGTCTTTGTCTTTTAGATAAAAGATGATGATGCAGACATAGAAGACACATTTATGGTTACCAAAAGGGGAAGGTGGGAGATAAGTTGGGAATTTGGGATTAATAGATATATTATATCTGTTATATATGTTGTTGTTCACAACCCATATATGTTGTTGTTCACTCACTCAATCATGTCTGACTCTGCGACTCCATGGACTGCAGCATGCCAGGCTTCCCTGTCCTTCACTATCTCCCAGAGTTTGCTCAAACTCATGTCCATTTAGTCGGTGATGCCAGCCAACCATGTCATCCTCTCAGCCCCTTCTCCTCCTGCTTTCAATCTTACCCAGCATCAGGGTCTTTTCCAGTGAGTCAGCTCTTCGCGTCAGATGGCCAAAGTGTTGGAGCTTCAGCATCAGCATCAGTACTTCCAATGAACACTACTCTATATATAAAACAAATAAACAGGGACCTACTGTATAGCAGAGGAAACTAGATTCAACTTCTTGTAATAGCCTATAATGGAAAAGGATCTAGAAAGTTACATATGTATATTTACATATATATATATACATATATATATATAACTGAATCACTTTGCTATACACCTAAAACATTATAAATCAACTATACTTCAATAAAAAATAAAAGTCCTTCAACCACCCCTCACCCAAAAAAAAAAGAAGATGGTGACCTGGACCAGGGTATAAGCAGAAGGGATTAGAGAGCTACCTGGAATGTAGAGTGCCATGATGTGATTGATGGAGGAAAACTGAGCAATTAAGAGTCCAGAGTAACTCCTGTTTCTCTCTGGGATGAGGGACCGGACCAACAGCATGATAAGAAGCTCCCATTTCAGACAAACCTCTTCATGTTTCACATCCGTGTAAGTTCCCTGCAACTCTGGATGGAATCGACCAACATGGGAGCAAGTTCACTACCTTGCTACCAAACATCCAGACTCTTATTTCATTGGGTCCATGGGAATCAGCCTCCCTTCTGGAAACAGAACAGTGATGAACTCATGGTATTTTATGGATGTAACTTCATGATTTCACTGAGCAAGGACCACAGTGAGAGAATCAGGGTTTAATTTAATAGGACCTTGGCATATTTTGCTGGAACCGAAAGAATGTCCGTAAATGTGCCAAACTTCCAAGCAAAACAGCATTCATTTGTATTTCTTTCTCTACCTTTAAAAAACTGTCATCCTCCCTTCCCCTCCTCCACGTGGTAAACAGTCTGGATGGTAAAGTTTTAAATTTGGAGACTTGGGGAAAAAAAGTTGGAGACTTATAAAGGAGGACAGGAAATCAAAACCACCTCTGTTCCATGGTTTGTGATGACTTCCTCTTCCAGGGTTTTTAGTTTAGAAAGAGGGGTTTTTTTAAAATTAATTTTTAATAGCATCTGCTGTTATTATGTTTTTATATCTAGAAGAACTCTGCAAAGATCCAAGCTCAGCCTCTCACTTAATCATCTTCTTTATGGGAGGAATAAATGACTTCAGAGTCAATGTGCCGAGGGCATCCAAAGTCTTTCTGAGCTGGTGCACTTTGAGTCTGAGGAACTTAAATCGCAAACCCTCGGGGGGCCCGGGACTTATCTTCTTTATCTCTTGTAAAGGGCTGAACAGACTGTGGGTATTCAACAAGTAATAAATAACGCCATATTCTATATCAATAGAAGCGCAGTCTAGTTGGGAAAAGCCGATTCTGATAAAAATCAAGGTCCAAGCATCACCCAAGCCTTGGATTTCATCCAAATGTGACCTCGTGGGAAGACTTTTTGAAAATTGAGAGGAGGGAGGTGCGTGTTGTCTTGAATTTCCTGTCCATATTGATCCACCTTAGTGTAAGAAGATAAGGGTTTTCTGCAACAGCAGAAGGATCTTTTTTTCTTTCTACATGTTGCTAGGTTTGACAGCTAACTGGTTTTCAGTTAATATCTATTGAATAAATAATAATAATATTTTATGTATGTATGAAGCACTTACGTTGTGTGTCAAGCACTATGATAAGGCTTTTACAGGGCAGATCTTGTTCAACCATCATGTCGACCCTTTGGGGTAGGTTCTATTACTGACCCCATTTTACGGATGGGAAAATAGAGGTTCAGAAAAGTTTAGTTATTTGCTCAAGGTCACCCAGCCAGCGAATGGTACAGCAGGATTTTAACTTGAGCTCAGAACCACTCCACTGTAGTATCTCAGCAAATCACATGCCTCAACAATTGAATATGCCGACTTCTGTGCCTGAGTTTAGATCAAAAAAAGGAATGACTGAAATTCAAGGTAATAAATAAATAAGTGTGTGTTTGTGTGTGTGCGTGCTAGGGTCTCAGTCATGTCTGACTCTGTGGACCATGGACTATAGCCCGCCAGGCTCCTCTGTCTATGAATTCTTCAGACAAACCCTGCATTTCAGGCAGATTCTTTACCATCTAAGCCACCAGAGAAGCCCAAATAAATAAATACACCTTGCCAAATGATTCTTGAGAGGTTAAGTCTCAGAGGGAGTGGTAGATACTCATATATCTCAGTTGCTTTGCCTAGAATATAGCCAACTCCTTAATGTCTCAGAAACTTGGAATCGGGCATTGAAAAGAACTTCAGAGAGTATTTAGTTCATTCTCGAACCCAACAGAAGACTCCCTTCCATGAAATAGTGCAGCCTCTGCTTGCATCCCTCTGGGAATGGGAGGCTCACCACCTCAAGTAGCTTCAAACCCTGCCCAAAAGGCAGATTACCGTTTCAAAACCTTTCAGACCTGAGCAAGAAATTGTTGCCTAATTCCTGGTAATTCATAAGAAATACAGATCTGTCTGCCTATGTGAACATTGTGATTTGTGCCCTGGAGAGACAGACAAAATTCTATCAGAATGAGACTTCCTTGGCAGTCCAGCAGTTAAGAATCCATGCTATCACTACAGGGAGCATGGACTCAATCCCTGGTCCGGGAACTAAGATCCCACATGCCTCTCATGGTGGTCAAAAAAAAAAAAAAAAGATATCAGAATTCACTGAGGCTTCCTGCCGCCTCAAGTCTCCACATGCTGCTACTCCCAGCTCCAGAATCCTTAACTCTGCAAAAGCACAAGATGGCAGGTGCCATGGTACATTCTGGGAAGGAGAGGGGGAAGTCTCTAATGTTCTAAGGAAATACACAAGCAGCCTCTAAGGCCCTTCCTCTCCCTTGGTCTTCTTTCACTGGCGCTTGAGTACTGGATACGCAGAAGTTCTCATAGGACCTCGCCCACGGCCAGAGTCCTCATTTTTCAGCCAAGACTACCTCACTTCTATTCATACCCAGCCCCTTCCACGGCCCCTTAGAACCCACATACCTACCACAGCAAAACTGTAGTGGTAACAAGCATTGCCCCTGAAGCCAGAGGGACCTATGTTTGCATCCCATGTTTCCGGCTTACTAGCCGTGTGACCTTGGACAAACATCTTAGCCGTTCTGAGCCTCCATTTCTTCATTCACTGCTGCTGTGCTATGCCAGGTCGCTCAGTCGTGACCAGCTCTTTGCGACCCCATGGAGTGTAGCCCACCAGGCTTCTCTGTCCCTGGGGATTCTCCAGGCAGGAATACTGGAGTGGGTTGCCATGACCTCCTCCAGGGGATCTTCCCAACCCAGGGATCAAACCCAGGTCTCCTGCATTGCAAGTGGATTCTTTACAGTCTGAACCACCACAAAACGACTTTATGCCTCAGAGGGATAAAGCACATGCAAATGAATGAGTGGGTCTGTCATGAGGATCTAACGTACAGCACAGTGACTATACTTAACAATACTCTATTATATTGGGACTTCCTCTCAATGCAGGGGCACAGGTTCAATCCCTAGTCAGAGAACTAAGATCCTGCATGCCATATGGTGTGGCCAAACACAGAACAAAACAAAAAACTGCTGTATTACATACTTGAAAGTTGTTAAGAGAGTGGATCTTAAGTGTTAATCATTACACATTTTAAAAAAAAAAGGCAATTATATGAGGAGATGGAGGTGCTAACTAACCTTAGTGTGGTAATCATTTCCCAATACACCCAGGCATCAAACCATCACATGGTACACCTTAAACTAACACAGAGCACTTGTCAATAATATCTGAATAAACTTGGAAAACAGTAATAAAACAAACTGACACATGGCACATAAATTGACACAACAGATAGATAATCAGACAGACAGACACCCAGACAGCTGCACAGGCATTTGCACAGACACATACACGGACCCATACACACACAGACACACAAAAAGACACACAGGAAGCAACAGCAATCCATCACAACCACAGCTCTGTTCCCTCACCCCCAGGTTACCCCAGCTCCCTGCACCCCCATGCCTCCCCCTTGCCCGCCACCCCCAAGCCCCTAAATTGGGAAAGTTGGGGCCAGCGAGGAGGTTTGATTGGCGGAGTTCCCTTCGGTGGTTTTACTTTCCCGAGTGCGGTTTTCAAGCAACACGGGAAGTAATGAGAGGAAATCATTTTGTTCATTGGTGAACAAGCAGAGTACACCATGGCAATGTGTGTAACAGATGTGTGTGCAGGAAGAGGATTTCTATACACAACTGTGTGCTCCCATCTCTCTCCAAAGGTGGGGGATTCAAAACGGCATTTCTGCTTTTCTTCTTTTAAGGGAAGGAAGCGGGAAGGGAGCTTGAACCCACTCCAGGGGTGTATTAAGTTGAACAGCTTCGAAGCATGGGGAGCCTTGCCTGCAACCCAGTTTCTCTGAAGAAGAATCAGGGGATGTGTGCTGATGTTAATTCCTTGATTTATATAATATCACGGAGTTGGGTTTTAACTCTCCTTGCCCCCAAAAGGACATTAAAAAAAAAAAATAAACTGAACAGAATGAAAATCACTTCACGGGGTCATCTAGATGAAACCAGAAGTTGGCATAAGAATGTGGTACCAAAACTGTTCAGGCTTCCAGTAAAATCCAGCCCGCATGTCCCTCTCTTGAAAAACCCCACCCCACCCTTGCTGCCCGCTAAATATCATCCCCTTCCTCTGCATCCTCCCAGCTCTTATGTTTTAGGTCAAGGATGCTTTAGTCTTATCTCTGAGCTTTCAGCTCAGACCTCACTAAAGAGCCTTCTGCCCAGAGCCAAGGTCACACTCCTGCTCCCTGGAGAAGCCAACAGCTTCCTCTGGTCCATGGGGTGTAAACTTAGCAGAAGATCACAACTGGCTACATGTAAGCCGGATCCAGCCCTCAGACCTGTTTTACTTGGCTCACAGAGAGTTGGCATAGAAAACTTAATTTTTTACAATTTTGAATTGCTCACCAACACTGAAAAATCAGAAGCTTTCACAGAAAAAATTCAGTTTTTCAGCTTTTCTTGAAACCTTGAAAGTTCTGGCAACCTCAGCCTACATCCTATGAGCTTATCTTGGCTGGAGCTGAGCAGTGGGTGGTCCCTTGAGAAGGGATGCTGAATTTTGCCACAGTCCCCATCATTCCCTGGTGTCTCCTCACATTGTGCCTCAGAGTCTGTTGCTCTTCACCATTGACTTCTTGGGATTGTTTTACTTATAGAAGAATTAAAGGGACACCTCTCTTTCAAAAGTAGAGAAACAAAGAAGGATCAGGGTGGTGTAATAACAAAACAAAAACTTAACACTTCCTTGAGGGCTTCCCAGGTGGCTCAGTGGTAAAGAATCCACCTGCTAAGGAGTCTCTGGGTTCGATCCCTAGGTCAGGAAGATCCCCCGGAGAAGCAAACGGCAATCCACTCCAATATTCTTCCTTGGAAATTCCATGGAAAGAGGAGCCTGACAGGCTACAGTCCATGGGGGTCACAAAAGAGTTAGACATGACTGAGGGACTAAATAATAACAAAATATTCTAAGCTCATTATATGAATTGTTTCATTTAATCCTCACAACAACTCTCTAAGGGTTGGTCAGTGGATGTTTGGAGTGGTTTTGTTTTTCTGTTTCTTGCTTGTTCGGTTGGTTGGTCTGGCTTTTGCTTTGTTGTTGCTGTGTTTTGCTTTGTTTTGCTGCATGGCACGCAGAATTTTAGTTCCCTGACCAGGGATTGAACCTGCGCCCTCTACGGTGGAAGCACAGTATTAACCACTGGACTACCAGGGAAGCCCCTCAGTGGATGTTAGCTTGTTATTGTTGATGTTGTTGTCATTGCCCTTTTAGAGAATGGGAGAAATTAAGGTGAGCAAAGAAGGCCATGATTTATAGGGGAAAGGGTATCCATTTTTTCTGTGGAAATGAAACATCCTATGTACCATCTTCAAGATCTTTCATCTGTCCCTTCACCGTCACTCTCCACCCTTCCCCACACTACTCTGTGCCCCTGGAGATGAATCTTGATGGATCTGTGTGGGTCCCTTCTTTGGCTTCAAGTTAGACTTGGCCAACAGGAGAAATGGGGAAGAAATATGGGTGTGGAGAACCTGTGGTATATACTCCCCCGTATATACCTCCCTGTGGTGTCAAAGAGTCACGGAAGGTGGACTGCACTAGACTAGACTCCACTCTACCCACGATCTAGACTCTACCCTGCACTAGACGCTACCCAAGGTCAGGGCTCCAGTCCTTTGAGGGCCTCTTCCATAGAATCACCATCTTCAGTAACTTCTCTTTCAGTCCCCATGTGTTACTAGTCTCAGGGTACCTCACTAGTCCCCCCCCCCCTTTTTTTTTTTTTTATTTCTTTGGCTGTGCCTGGTCTTAGTTGTTGCATGTGGGATCTAGTTCCCTGATCAGGGATTGAACTCAAGCCCCCGGCATTGGGAGCGCAGAGTCTTAACCACTGGATCACCAGGGAAGCCCCTCACTATTCCTCTTGGTTTTCTTCTACCTCCTTAGTTCCCTGCATCCTTCCTGGACACCTGTGAGCAGTCCCGTGAGGAATCTTCCATCAGATGACCCAGTTGGAAGGTGGGTCTTCTGTTTCCTGCCAGTCCCATCTGATGCACCTTTGATCAGCATCACTCCTTTGTGCTACCTGCCCAGCCCTAAAACTTATTTGAGTTGACTACTCCTGTACTAGATTTAATTTTATAGAGCATGCAAGAGGAGTCCAGTAAGCTTACCTGTGACTCTCAGAAAATGAACTCTTTTTTCCACCACCATCTTTGACTCAAAAAAAGAGCAATGTCTAGAATCATGAGAGACCATATGGGGTAGGGAAAGAACGACTGGAACAGAAGTTAGGAGCCACACATTCTAGGCAGAATGCCCCTTTTCAGAAACACAGTCACTCTGCAGAAGAGCTGACTGGTACTTCAGACTCAATTGTGCAAAATATTATAGACACAGACAGGATCTTTCCAAGCCCTGCCCAGGGAGGAAGGCAGCCCGGCCAGAATTTTCTCTTTCTCTTCTGTTTCCCTGTTCAATACCCATCTCTGACCTCTCCTTAAGCCTGGATAAATCCCCCTTACCCCACGAAAAAATTTCCAGTTGTGCATCTATGGCATAAACGTTTGTTTTTTGGACAAAACTTCACTTAAACACTCTCAATGTGGGAAAGGAACGGCTCTTTTAACAGAAGAATCCATCAATGTTGTTAATAAACAAACTACATGTTATTTAACATTGCTGGACCCTGCAAGTTCCAGCAGGTCACTTGGCACTTCTCTAGAAATACGTTTCTGGATAATCGCAGAGCGCCTGGCCAGGCCTCGCCCAGCAGTCTCTGAGAGTTAAAATAATCACATCGTCAAGCAGAGGATGAGATCAGAATTGTGCAAAAGGGCCCTCAAAAACACAATCCTTCCTCGGCCAGAAGCAGAGAGACTGAGAACATGATTCCTCGCCTTCTCTAGCGTATGTTTGCTACAGGCCTTCTCATCTGCCCAGCCTGGACCTGGATCCTACAGCTGCAAGAGGAAAAGTGAGAGACAGTCTCCTGGTTCCCTGGGGGCCGATGTTCTGGAAGGTGCCCACACACCCAAGACCCTGCTTTGATGGAATTTTCAAGGTACAAAGGGATGGCTGACATAGGGACGTACCACAGTGATTTCTGCTGCAACCTTGGTGTGGGAGTTAAGCAGACAGGAGAGAAAGGGTGGGAAGTACGGGAAGAGGACGTCCAAGTGCACAGAGATGGGAATGCCAGCGTTGCCTGGACCACCACGAGACGTTCCACGCAGCTGATGGGCAGGCGTTCTGGAGCCGTGTCCGCTCAGCCACTCACATTAGAACAGAAGCTCTCTGAGGGTAAGAATCCTCTCGTTTGGCTTGTGACTATAATGCCTGACACAGAGTGACTGCTCAGTAAACGTGTTACACAAATGTGTCCACAGACCTCCTCTATGTTGACCATACACGCCACGAGAGAGTTAACACTGGACAGAACACAGGTCCAGTCCTCCAGGTGCTCAGGTTCTGGGGGGGGGGGGGGGGGGCGGATTACAGATAAGGAAATGGACAATTGCTATACAATGTGATAAATACTAAGGTATGGAAGCCGCTAGGGTGGATGGTTTGGTGATGAAGTGAGAACCCTGGAGAGAGTAGCATCTCAGCAGGGTTAACCAGGGGTGAGGGGACAGGAAGAGGCACTCAAGGAGGTGGGAACAGCACAGACAAGGTTTGGGGGTGAGAAAAAGCAGGAGAGGACGTGACCAGTGGAGACAGACAGTCATCAGGTGCAGATGTCATGGAGAAAGGTCAGCGAATCAGAACACAGAAGATAGATGGATAGATCATTAGATAGATAGATGAAAAGAAAGAATGATGGATGGGCGGATTGGATGGATGGATAGAAAGGTAGGTAGATAGATAGGTAGGTAGAAAGATAGAGATAGGGCAAGACTGACAATAAAATTCAATCACTATTGAGAGTTCAACTCCGAAAACCAAATCTCCAGTAACCAAGTGAACCAGGTCCCTAGGTGTTCTTGCTTAATAAGGACCTTTAAGAATCACTTACTGTGTACCAGGCCCTGGGCTATGAAGGTATTTATTTTTTAGCCCTAAACTGTGGGTCCAACTTTTGTCTCCATTGTACAGGTAAGCCAACTGAGGTTCAATGGGACTAACTTTGAACAGGGTTCACAGGACCCACTCACACAGACAACTGAGATGTGAACCCAGGCCCATGAAAGCAACAGAGGCATCTTGTAGCCCAAGAGGGCAGGCAGAGAAAGGAACGGAGGAGGATGACCTGAGGAAAGTGAGTCAGTTTATCCACAAGCACGTCTTCCTGGCTCATCAATGCAAATGAAGTCTGGGACAGAAACCCCACTAGTAATTAAGGTGGAATGAAGATGGGGATAGTGGAACAATGGGAACCATTCTCCACCACTTGAGGCAGGGTGGTTGCCATGGAAAAATATCAAGGTGATGGGACCAGAGATCAAAGGCCTCCCCACCATCTTCTCCTCTGTTGGAGTTGAAGGATCAACTGTCATACCTCCTGGAGAACCCAAGAACACAGCTAGATATCCCAGGTAAAGGACCATTTCTGAGCATCTATTTCTGAAGCTGAGACACAAGATAAGGTTGAAAGGGGAGTATTTGTGTCCTTCAATGATTACTTTTGTTTTGCTTTCCTGTGTGTGCAGTGTGTCTTGGGCTTTCAGGATCTTAGTTCCTGATTAGGGATTGAATCTGTACCCTCAGCAAAATTATTGCTTTTTATTACCTTAATTTTCTTTATACCAAGCTTGTTATCAAAAGCTTCAACAATGGATGCAAAACAGATAAGCATTAGAAGGAAAATTCCCCTCCTCCTAATCAAAGCCTCTGATAATTAATTTTTTCTAAAAAGACACACAAGGACTTGAAAGCTTTGCTCGCTCCTTGGGAGACCTGGTCTCTCTGGACAAGGGAAGGAAGGCGTCTTCACTGTATACCCTTTAATATGCTCTGATTTCTTGTTTCATTTAAAAATATACATAAGCTAAATAAAAATAAGTAAAATTTTTAAACTAAAATTATACACATAAAATCTAACCATCTCTTAAATAGGTGACTACGTCTCTTACAGAACTTTTTTCTCTTTGTATACAGAGACATAGATACATCACCTATACAATTGTTCAACAATTCAAATCTGTCTCATTCTTTTTAAAGGTTTGGTGGAATTCCTTAAGAGCATGATCTGTTTTAATCTAGTCCCTTTCTGAAAAAGAGAGAGGATTGAAACGTTGCTCCTCTGGTTGCACGTTTCTACATGGGTCATTCCAGACTGAAAGGAAGCACAGTGCCTCCCCGGGAACTTCAACAGGAGGCCAGCTCAGAGCTCGGACGTTTGGACAACTGTGTCAGAGGGCCTATGACGTGGCACACAGAGGTAACAAAAAAAAAAAAAGCTCTTTTTCTTTTGTTTGGCCACGCTACATAACATGTGGAATCTTAATTCCCCAATCAGGGACCAAATCCCCTTGGAAGTGCGGCGTCCTAACCACTGGACCACCAGAGAAGTCCCCAAGAGCTCTTTAATCAGACCCCTGGGCTTGAATCCAGGCTCAGTCCTTTACCATCACAGGATGTCAGGGTAAATCTCAATGTTCTGATCTCTTAAGAGGGCATCATCGCGTCCCCCTCATAGAATACTCCATGAGGAGTAAATGAAAGACCCATACAGAGCAGCCAGGCTGTGGCCTGGTCGAGAGAACCCAAGCACCAGGAAAACGATGCATATGAGTGTCATTGTCATTAGCATATTATTACCTCCTCCAGGATGACTATTGGCTAAGCGCCCTCTCCTCCAGCCACTCACTCAACACGTGTTAATTGAGTGCCTAGTGTGTGTCCAGCTGGGGTCCACCCAGCACAAGGAGAAAGGCACACATCAAAGGGAAAACTTGAGTCAACTTTGGCTCCAGAGTCCAGGATTTCACTTTACACCTCTGATGTGGGGCTGCCCTAAATCAGCAGGGCCCTTCCAAAGAGAAAAGAAAAAATTATAATAATAAATGTACCTGGAGTTCAAAGCCACTAATGTGGCTCCAGAATATTAGGACATGGTCTTTGTTTCCAGGGCTCTGAACAGGGATATTTCAAGAGAAAATTTAAGGGAGCACTTCCAGAATGCATTTTGCTCACACTCACTTCTAAACCAATGAACCTATACAGGGAAATTAGAGCAGGGTCCAGGTTTAAGTTAAATTATAATAATATTGATAGTAGTTGTAATAATATTAGCCCTTATTAGGAGTTTGCTATGTACCAGACCGTGTGCTTAGAGTTTTCCGGGCCATCATCTCATTTCATTTTCAAAAAAAGCCAAGAGCAGGACTTCCCTGGTGGTCCAGTGGACAAGACTTTGCACTCTCAATGCAGGGGGCCTGGGTTCAATCCCTGGCTAGGGGAACTAAGATCCTGTATACCACAACTAAGCCCGTGTGACACCACTAAAGATGCCCACATGCTTCAACGAAGATCTAGAGCAGCCACAAATTTTTAAAAATAAATAAACCAAGAGATATGAAGTGCTAAGATCTACAATATACAGAAGAGCCATCAGAGGCTCAGAGAGGTCAAGGGGCTTGCCCGAGGTCACACAGCTAGTAAACAGCCAGATCAGGATTCTGACCCCAAAGTGCATGCTCCAGAGAGCTCTCTGCCACTTCCAAAGTCAAAGAGTAAAGACTTCTCAACTTTGAGGGAGATTTGGACTTCTCTTCCCTTTTCTAAAACCCTACAAGAGCCATCACAAAGAACATTGGTGGAAACAATTGACGACTAGAAAGTTAACCCTGAATATTCATTGGAAGGGCTGATGCCGAATCTCCAATATTTTGGCCACCTGATACAAAGAGCTGATTCATTGGAAAAGATCCTCATGCTGGGAAAGACTGAGGGCAGGAGGAGAAGAGGGCAACCAAGAATGAGATGGCTGGATGGCATTATCAACTCAATGGACATGAGTCTGAGCAAGCTCCGGGAGATGGTTAAGGACAGGGAAGCCTGGGGTTCTACAGTCCACAGAGTGACAAAGAGTCAGACATGACTTAGTGACTGAACAACAAGAAAGCTAACAGAAAGCTCAGTGGTGAACTCCCCTCTGCGTACACTCTGGGGCTGCACACACAGGCTACAAAAGAAAGGTGACAAAAACTGGGATCTTTTAGCACAAGGCCCGGACGACAATGCATGACATTGTAGGCTGAGGCAGCTGAACCTGAGAACCCTGGGGACCTGGCCACATCTCTCTAATCGGATCTGAAAACCACATTCCTACAGTTCCCCCAGGTTGCGGTGAATTCCTTCGGCTTATTAAGCAGGTATGACCTGCCTTTTTTGATATAAAAACAATAGGCTATGTGCCTGGCCGGGCTGAGACCTAACAGAAAATAAAAAGTCAGCAGCACAAAGCCTATCACCTCCAACTCACATCTGGAATGCATTTTCTATTGATATAAAAATGGATATGTGGATAACGCATATGTGTATTTATGAATCTGGTGTATTAATCACAAAGGTCACAGTGAGAAAGGGCCATTCCGACGCCAAAACCAGCCCCCGTGATGAGCTTTCAGATGACTTTGGGGTTGGCTTATCCCAAGCAAGGCCAAAGCCTCATACACACACCCTCTTCCGCGCCAAGCGGGTCTCCAACACCCAGCCAGACTAACGATGGGCGTGTTTTCTCTGGTGTCTTGGAGCAGATAACATTAAAAAACAGAATATGCTTGTGAGATCTGCTGATTCCAGCCACTTCGAATGACAGCTCTTAATTAACCGAAAGCTGGTTTCCTTGGAAAACTGCATTTTACAAGACAGCTGGTGGACTTCTTTATTTCACTTATTCAGTCAAGAAATGCATTTTGAGCACTTACTGTGTGCCAATAATGTTTCCAGGTGCTGGAGATAGAGTTACCAACAAGACACATAAAGGCCTGTACTCTTGGAGGTTCCTAACTAGTGGGACATATAATATACCAATAAATGAAGAAATATAGAATATAATTGTGACAGACAGGTTCTTCATTCCCCCTTCCATCATTCCTGCTACCCAGTGTTCACAGCTTTGTGTAATTTCTTCCCCTTTCATATGAATGGGACTTGTTTCTTTCTTTCTTTTTTTTTTTTCAAGTTCATTTGCTTTATTTATGGCTGTGTTAGGTCTTCATTGCCGTGTGTGGGCTTTCTCTAGTTACAGAGCCAGGGCTACTCTTCCTTACCAGGCATAGACTTCTTGCACTCACTTCTCTTGTTGAGGGGTACAGGTTCTAGGCAAGTGGGCTCAATAGTTATGGTTGCTGCTGCTAAGTCACTTCAGTCATGTCTGACTCTGTGTGACCCCATAGACAGCAGCCCACCAGGCTCCCCCGTCCCTGGGATTCTCCAGGCAAGAACACTGTAGTGGGTTGCCATTTCCTTCTCCAATGTGTCAAAGTGAAGTCGCTCAGTTGTGTCCGACTCTTAGCGACCCCATGGACCACAGCCCACCAGGCTTCTCCAACCACGGGATTTTCCAGGCAAGAGTACTGGAGTGGGGTGCCATTGCCTTCTCCGAATAGTTATGGTACATGGGGCTTATTTGCTCTGAAGCATGTGGGATCCCCCCAGACCAGAGATGGAACCCACGTCCCCTGCATTGGCAGGCAGATTCTTAACCACTGGACCACCAGGGAAGTCCCACGACTTGCTTCTAGCCAGTAAAATATGGCAGTAGTGGTGGACTGTTGTTTCTGTGCCTTCACATAAGACGATCTTGCTAGCTGACTCACTCTGAAGACTGTCCTGCCTGGTGTGATGAAGGGAGCAGTTGTGTCAGTCAACTTACAGGCAGCCTCTAGGAGCTGGGTGGCCTCCAGCTGACACTGACTTCTGTCCCTATGACTACAAGGAAATAAATTATTCCAATAACCTTAGTGAGCTTGGAAGTGGATCCTTACCAAGTCGAGCCCCCAGATGAGAATGCAGCCCAGACAACACATTGATAGCAGGCTTTTGAGACCCTAAGCAGAAGAGTCAGACTCTTGATGCAAAGAAACTGTGAAATAATAAATGTGTGCTTTTTAAAAATATTTATTTACCTGACTGTGCCAGGTCTCAGTTGTGGCATGCAAGATCTTCAGTCTTCTTTGAAGCATGTAGGATCTTTAGTTGCAGCATGCGAGCTCTCAGTTTTGACGTGTGAGATCAAGTTTCCTGACCAACGATCAAACCCTGAGTCCCCTGCATTGAGAGCATGGAGTCTTAGCCACTGGACCATCAGTGAAGTGAAGTGAGGTGTTAGTCACTCAGTCGTGTCTGACTCTTTGCGACCCCATGGACTGTAGCCTACCAGGCTTCTCTGTCCAAGGGATTCTCCAGGCAAGAATACTGGAGTGGGTAGCCATTCCCTTCTGCAGGAGATCTTCCCAACCCAGGGCTTCTTTCCCAGCTGAGGCACCAGGGAAGCCCACTGGACCATCAGGGAAGTTCTAAATGTGTGCTGTTTTAAGCCACTCAGTTAGTGGTGATTTTTTTTTTTTCATGCAACAATAGAAAATTTATGGAACAATTGTATAAAGGAATAAGTGCTCTTGAAAAAAAATAATAAAGTAAAGGAATAGAGTGAGGGTGGAGGGTCCTTTTGTACAGTTGTCCAGAGATAGTCTCTCTGATGATTAGGTGACATTTGAGCAGAGACCTTCAAGAAGCCATGTGGAAAATCTGAGGGAACAGTGCTAGGGGGAAAAAGAAGGGCAAACACATGGTTTCATTGAGGAAGAGAGGAGTCCGTGTATTTGAGAAGTAGCCAGGAGGCAAAGTGGTCAGAGTCAAGGTCAAGGAAAGATTGATAGGAGCCAGTGAGTCAGTGGTCAGATTATCCAGTGCTTTGTGGTTCACAGCAAGGATTTTGGATTATAGGCCAGGAATACTGGGAGGCAGTTAGAAGGATATCATAAGATTCATGGTTGGTTTGTTTTGTTTCACTTGGCCGCACCGTAGCATGTGGAATCTTAGTTCCCAGACCAGGGATCAAACCTGTGCCCCCTGTACTGGGAGTGCAAAGTCTTAACCACTGAATCACCAGGGAAATCCCAAGATTCCTATTTTTATTTAAAGATTCTCTGGCTGCACTATACTGAGAAAACCTGAAAAGGAGGAGAGATGGAATCACAAAGACCAGACAGGAGGCCGTGGTCATTGTCCTTATAAAACGCTGATGGCTTGGACTCGAGTAGTAGTGGAACGAAGAGAAGCAATAAGATTTGGGGTTCATGTCTCTGTGGTTCCCTCCTTTCTACAATATGCTTCTCAACTTCCAGCCACTTTGGAAGTCTGAAAAGTCTAACCTCTTGAATCCTCAGCCCAGCAAGATGGCCAGTTTCTGCTCATTTTCTATTCCATAAATAACCATGGAATTAACCAAAGTCTTCAGGAAAAAGGCTAGGATCAACTTAAGGATCTCCTTCGCTTCTCCCTAGCATTTCATATTCCCACCAATTCTATCTGTGCTGGTGCATTCCAATTCTTATAAACAGTTGTTACATGTATTTATGTCAGCGTTTCTCAATGTTTCGGGGGGAAAGTTATTTTAATCCAAGCTACAATGGAACCTTCTTTTTCGCTGACGTCTTTTCCAATGTCTGGTTCAAAACAATCACTTTACTATAGGTGTTATGAGCCCAAGACTGCCTGGATTAAAATCCCATTTCTGATACCTTCCAGCTCTGAGTCTGAGATGAATCACTCAACTTCTTTGAGCCTCAGTTTCCTCATCTGTAAAACTGGAAGAAAAATAGTTCCTGTCTCAGGAATTGTGGGCAGTAAGTAAGACGATACACATAGTGAGTATTTATATTCTTTACTCTTATTTATTCCATACCTAGGAAAGGAAGACCCACCTTGATAGCTGGCAAGTCAGCGGCAGAACCTAAAACTCAGATCCTAGGACTTTCCTGGTAGTCTGGTGGCTAAGACTCTGCAGTCCCAATGTAGGGGGCCTGGGTTTGATCCCTGGTCAGAGAACTAAGATCCCACATGCCACAACTATTTTTACTTTTATTTACAAAAATAAAACTCAGGTGTCCCACATTTTAGTCCATATATATAGAAAAATATCAGCATGGAGATAATACCTATAAGAATGTGGATTTCCTGGAACACCCATCAATATTATTAACATAGAGTACTTTGATAACCATTCTCCCAAAGAGTAGAGTATTGATGGTATGGGAAATCAGACAGGTAAATTCGGCTAGAGAAGAGAGAAAGGAAAATCTGGACCATAGGAGTTAGGTCTATGGAGGGACTCTGATGAGCCAGGCATACAAAAGCCAGTTCTGCATCTGGTTCCCATCATGTCATGGTCTACATTGAGATTTGGGCTTCCCAGGTTGCAGAAGTGGTAAAGTGGTAAAGAACCCGCCTGCCAATGCAGGAGATGTAAGAGACGCAGGTTCAATCCCTGGGTCTGAAAGATCCCCTGGAGGAGGGCATGGCAAACTGCTCCAGTATTCTTGTCTGGAAAACCCCATGGATGGAGTCAGGCAGGCTACAGTCCACAGGGTTGCAAAGAGTCAGACACAACTGAAGTGACGTAGCATGCACACACTGCATTGGGAGAGTTCATATACTTGGGCTTTGTAAAGCTTACACTTAAGCCTTGACTTAGACCTGGAACCCTGGAGGAAGGATGGGTTCAGGTGCATTCCCATTTCTGTGCAACTTCGCAGGCGCCCAGCTCCCATAATCCTCTGAAAATGGGAGGACACCCTCTAAGGCAGTCTGTCCTGCTTCCCATCTGATTCCGCGCCTCTGCCCACCACAGGGAGACAGCAGGCCTCCCGGCCAGAAACTCAGAGGATGCCAATGCCATTCTGGCACTGTTCACAGCTCGCTCCACGGTCCTGGGAAAACGACGGAATTCCCCAGCACACTCATCTCCCGGTTGCCAGAAGAGAAACAATAAAATCCGCTTCCCAGAGAGCCGAGGGAATTAATGACTTGAGCGTTTATTAAGTGCTTTGAAGATGCAATGTGTGAAGTGTTCAGTTTTTCCCTCCCTTGCCTGCAGGTTTTCCGAAGGAGGACAAGGATTCACTAAGAGCCAAGTCCCTGGCATGCATGGAAAGTTCAGGATGCTTCCTAAGGGCACAAGTAGCATATTAACTCTCACTCGAGTTTCAGCCTGGGAAGTACAGGGATGCAGAGTCTGCAGTAACTCTCACAGATTGGCTGAATTCCCCTCCAACAGCACATCTGCAATGTTCTCTTTTTTAAATATTTATTTGGTTCTGCTGGATCCTAGGACTTCCCAAGTGGCTCAGATGGTAAAGAATCTGCCTGCAGTGCAGGAGATTCAGGTTCAATCCCTGTGTCAAGAAGATCCCCTGGAGAATTCCATGGGCGGAGGAGCCTGGTGGGCTACAGTCCATGGGGTCACAAAGAGTTAGACATGACTGAGCAGTGAGGCACAGCAGCACAGCCGGATCTTAGTTGCAGCGTGCGGAATCTATTTCCCTAACGAGGGATCGAACCCAGGGACCCCTGCTTTAGGAGCACAGAGTCTTAGCCACTGGACCATCAGGGAAGTCCTGGAAAATCTGAAACTTTCACAGAGCTGCATCCATATCTTCATTCATTTATTCAACAAGTTAAAAAAATATTTTTTATATTGGAATATAGTTGATTTACATGGTGTTAGTTTCAGAGGTACAGCAAAAGTGATTTAGTTATACATATTCATACATCTCTTCTTTTCCAGATTCATTCCCCATACAGGTTATTACAGAGTATTGAGTTCCCTGTGCTACAGAGTAGGTCCTTGTTGATTATCTATTTTATATATAGATATAAAAATATATATATATAATGAATATATGCTCATCTTCCAGGGAAGATGCCCTGGAGAAGGGGAAGGCTACCCACTCCAGTGTTCTGGCCTGGAGAATTCCATGGACTGTATAGTCCATGGGGTCACAAACAGTCAGACACGACTGAGGGACTTTGACTTACTTGAATAGAGATATAGATAGTTATATTCCACAAATATTTATCAAACATGTTCTGTGTGGCAGGGATTCTCTGGGACACAGCAATAAACAAAACTTCAAAAATCCCTTCACTGTAGAATTTATTTTCCACTAGGAGGCTGTGGGATGGGAGTGGAGGACACATGATAAAACAAGAAAAGCAAGCAATACAGAGTCTGTGAGATGGTGAAATGTGTTAAGAAGGAAAATAAGGGAGAGGGGTGAAGAGGGGTTGCCATCTGATGAAAGGCGGACTGGGGAGGTGACATTTGAGTAAAAACGTGGGAGAAGGAAGGGAGGGAGCCAGGGGGACACGTAAGGACAGAGTGTTCTAGGAAGAGGGAACACCGTGAATGAAGGTGCTGATGCAGGACTTATCTGGAGCAGAGCAAGTCAAGCTGTGTGACCAGAGTAGAGGAAACTAGAAGAGTAGCAGGAGATAAAGACAGATGGGCGACAGGAGAGGGGAGTTCTGCAAGTCACAGGACGTTTCATAAGTCATTAATACTCTGACTTTCATCTGAGCGTAGTATAAACCCACTGGTAGTAAATGGATGGATGGTTAGATGTTGGATATATTGGATGGGTGGATGGGTGATGTTTGGATAGATATGTGGATGGATGGACGTTTGGATAGACATTTGAATGGATGGATGGATGGAAGGATGGATATTGGATATATTGGATGGTTTGGATGGATGGATGGATAGATGATGTTAGGATAAGATATTTGGATGGATGGATGCTGGATATATTGGATGGTTTGGATGGATGGATGGATGGTTAGATGGACAGATGGATGGATGGATTTTGGATATATTGAATGGTTTGGATGGGTGGATGGATAGACGATGTTTAGATAGATATTTGGATGGATGAGTGGATAGGTGGATGGATGGATAATGTTTGGATGGATATGCTTGCCAAATTCTCTCTCTTTTTTTTTTTTTTAGTATTTATTTAGGCTGTCCCAGGCCTTAGATGTGGCATGTGGGATCTTTACTTGCACCTGCCAGATTCTTGATTGCAAACAACTGACCCTAAGTGAGGCAGAAAATAAATGTTCAGGATACCAGGTAACTAAGAATCTACAAGAAAAATTTGAGAGGAAAAGTGACATCATTGCGCTCGGCGTCTTCTGTTCAGCCTTCCAGATCTACCCTCTACCTTTCTCCCACCTGCTCTGTGCCCAGGAGGCTGACCCGTATGGGCCAACTCAGTGTTTGCTCTGGCTCTGGCATGAGATCAGAGGGAGGGCGGTGTGTGTGGACAAGGTATTTATCCTCGGGTCCTTTCCACACCAGGTCATCACAGGTTGACTGTGTCCCTCACTCAAGGCCATAGTTGCTGTCAGGAAGCCTCTCTACACACTATCTCTGAACTCTGAAAATGGCTTGCCTTCCCTCACCCCTTCATGACTAGGAGTGGTAATATGTCCAGTTCCAGGGTACCAAACCATTCCTTTTCCTAAACATAGCCTCCGTTCACTGTTCCTTTGTGAAATTCTGTCTTCAAATTCCCTTGTTTCAGTAGGGCATCCATTTGCTGCTGTTTCCTGTTATTGTTGATTTATTCACCTTTGCACCTTTGCATAACGCTAGTGCCTAGCTCACTGATGTTGTGTTAGAGGAATAGATGAATAACTGATGGATTGGTGGAGAGATGGATGGAGAGATGCAAGGATTTGACAAGAGTGGTCAGGATTCTTGGTTCCAAACAACTAACTTCAACTGAAGCAGAAAATAAATATTCAGGATAGTGGATCATTCATAGAATCTGCAAGAAGAATAGTGGGCAAGAGACAAGGGAGGCTAAGAGGCTGAAATTCCAGCTCTTCAGCACAGCAAGAGCCCTACTCTTCCCATCACCACCACTGCTCACTGCCCCCAGGACAACTGCTAAACTGCATCAACGTCACTCCAACGTCATTTCTGTCCTGGGCGGATATCTATTAGGCCCAGCACTAACCTCTTGGCACATCCTAGTTTCTAGGGAAAGGAGAGAGGAAATCCTCTCCCCTTGATTTTGTAGAGGGAGACAGGAGCTGTCTCCCACCTATTTGGAATTTCTCCAAAGAAGAAAGATATTTAGATAATATGTGGCTATGGATCAAATGATAGATCAAAGATAGATAGATAAGTAGGTAAGTATACAACATAGTGAATAAGTAGTATTGAACTTGACTCACTGAAGACATACTTAATAAGTGGTTTTGGGAACTGCCTGGTAGTTCAGTGGTTAAGACTCTGAGTTTCCACTACATGGGGCAAGCCCTGCTTGGGGATCCAAGATCCCACATGTTGTGTTACACAGCAAAAAAAAAAAAAACACAAATAAGTGGTTTTGTGAATAAATAGCCCTGTGAAGAAGACATCAATAAACAGGATTATGAGACTTCCTGAGCCTCAGCAAGTTTTCATACTGATGGATAAAAAAACAATAAAGACAAAAAAACAGGCATTAGAGATTAAAGAAACCTCTTTCCAAGAATGGATATTTATGAACCTAGTGCTTTTTGGTACTCTATGAGGGAGGGACATGCTCCATGATCAATACTGCCTTCTTGACACCCCCTTAGAGATTCACATGACGCATGAGCACAGTAAAGTCTCCAAAAACTCTTGTAAAAATTGTTTAAATGTGTTGGATTTTCTTTATCATTCCAATGTGATTCACCATGGAATCATTTTCCACATAACAGCCTGGAGATTGAGGGGGTCTGTGAAAGGAAGGCTCTTATCAGATGTTGGGAATAATATGGATGGGGTGTCAGGGTGGAGCTCTGTTGGAGAAAACTTCATTTTGGAACATGATCTCTCACTGTCATGGAGGGGTGGGGGAGGCAGAAACCATAAACTGAGAAGACCTGGGTTGATAAGGACATTCATGTTCAAGATGCAAAGCGCGAGACCAGGACATCCTGGAACAGGGCTATGTGAGATAACTGCACCTTCCTTCTTGAGCCTAGATGTTCTCTGCAGTTGGTGGAGAGTTTGAGGGGTCTGGGGAGAGACTGAGATCCCCAAGATCCATCTATTCCCTGTGGAAAATGCAGGCAAAAGACTCAACCAACTAGTGCAACTGCTCCTGGAACCTCAGGTGGTTCAAACTGAAAGAATGCTCTAGACAAATCCAGAGAATCTCTAAGCCAGAGTCCTATAAGATTTCAGAATTCTATCATGATTGATTCTATCTATCTACTTAAATTAAACAGGGTTCGGATAGCTCAACAGTAAGGAATCCACATGCCAATGCGTGCCAAAGCAGGAGACATGGGTTTGTTCCCTGGGTCAGGAAGGTTCCCTGGAGAAGGAAATGGCAACCCACTCCAGTATTCTTGCCTGGGAAATCCCATGGACAGAGGAGCCTGGTGGGCTACAGTCCATGGAGTAGTAGAGTCAGACACAACAGAGTGACTAAACAACAACCCTAACTATAGCATCTCTCAGAGCCTTTAATACACAAATGATCTTCATCAGTCTTCAGTGAGGGAATCAAGGATGCACTGTTTTGCTCAATATATGAGACCAACAACCTCCTCCCTTTTTTGATGGAGCATCTACCAGAAGAAACATTCCATAAAACACACTTAAGAAAACCAATGATGACCCAATTTCTTCATTTTACAGAGGGAGGAACTGAGACCTAGGGAGGAAAATGAACCTGCCTAAAGTCAAACACCAAGCAAAGATAAGGCCAGAATTTGCAAATCCCATCTCTTTCCACCATGCTGCATGGTAGAGAGGTGTTCGATCAATGACCTTGGAGCTCAGCTCCAAGAAATGAAAAGTAAAGAAGATATATTTTACTTTTCATTAAATGCTCATGGATTAGGTGCCTGAAAAGTACACACACAAAAAAAAATTTTTGAAAGACAATGAAATTTGGGAAAGTTGCCAACCATTGTTTAAAAATCCAGAATGAAAGGGGAAAGAAGAAATGATGTGAGCAAGCGGCTACTGAGATGAGGCGAGTGTGGATATCCACTTGGGGAGAATGATGAAAGCTTTATGAAGGTTGCAGACAACCGGTTAGTTTTTGTTTGCTTGTTTGTTAAGTTTATTTATTTCTTTATTTTTGGCTGCCCTGGGTCTTTGTTGCTGCATGCGAACTTTCTCTAGTTGCGGTGAACAGGGATTACTTGTCCTTGCGGTTCGCAGGCTTCCCATTGTGATGGCTTCTCTTGTTGCCGAGCACGGACTGTAGAGTGTGGGGGCTTCAGTAATTTCAGCACGCAGGCTTTGTTTCTGCTCAGCCTATGGAATCTTCCTAAACCAGGAATCAAACCCTTGTCCCCTGCATTGGCAAGCAGAGTCTTCATCACTGGAAGACCAGGGAAGTCCCTCCTCCACATCTTTAGATCTGCTTTATGATCTGCCCAGGATGAGTGCCTGTGTCTCATTGGAGAACTCATCCGTCACTGCCCATCTCCTCCTTGAAGCCTCTCCATGGTCAATGGGTTGGCCCGGAGCAAGGTCTACATGACATTGATTTGTTCATGAATCCAGGAACTCATTAAATACCTGTTACGTGCTGATCACTGTTCCAGGTGTGGGGGCACCCAGAGATGAACAAGAGAAATGAGGTCCCTGATCTCATGGAATTTCATTTTACTTTATTTTTTGATATTTATTTTTATTTATTTGGTTGCAGTGGGTCTTAGTTGTGGCACATGGGATCTTCATTGCGCCATGCAAGATCTTTCCTTGGGGTGCACGGTCTCTCTAGTTGTGGCTCTCTGGCTTCAGTAGTTGCACCATGGGGGGCTTCGTTCCTCCAAGGCCTGTGGGATCTTAGTTCCCCAGCCAGGGATCGAACCCAAGTCTCCTGCATTGCAAGGTGGATTCTCAACCACTGGACCACTAGGAAAGTCCCCTTCATGGAGTTTTATACCTACCATAAGGACAAAGATCAATCAACCAGTAAGCAATTAATTAAGTCATTTCAACCTCTTAAAAAAAAAAAAAAACCCCAGTCATCATGATGTATGTCACTGATGTATGTACCAAAAATGGGCAATTGGCTGCCTAACCAAGTCACTTCTCCCAGGAGGGCACCTATAGGTTAGATTAGCTGCCTTGGTATCCAAAAAGCAGATCCGAGGGGGGCTAGACTCTGTTTGTAAGTCCCCTTCTTCTCTGGTGCCACAGTTTCTCCCCTGGGGCAGAAAAAAAAAATAATAATAAGGTTAACAACATGGTCCCTAAACCACAGGCTCGGGCAGAGCTGGAGCCAGAGACCATGATTATTAAGTTCTGCCTGATGCCAGGATGAAAGGTAATCTATAAAAAAAATAAATAAATAAAAGAACTAATACTATTAGGGCAGAGGTGGGTCAGCTCCTGGCTTTAGCCAGTGGCTGGAGAAAGCCTGAGGATTCTTCAACATGAAAGTGTTGCTGCAAAGCCAAGCTGTGATTAATCAGTACTGTCATTAGCCCTTCCATTACCAGCTGGCTGGGCCTTCACCGGGAGGATGGCTCGTAAAAGCACCCTCTACTGCACCCTAAAGAAAACCTCGTGGTCATAACCACTAATGCCCTCAACCCTGCCCACCATCCCAACGTCCCTGGACTAGCTGAAGTTGTATACCTACTACTTGCCAAAAACTTCCCCCACTTGGTATGTAATATACTGGGTTTTTTTTTTCCCTTCCAGTTTTATTGATAATTGACATAAGTACTGTATAAGTTTAAGGTGTATGGCACATTTTGACATTACATACTCTATGAAATAATCATCACCATAATGTTTAGTGAAGATCCATCATTTCATATGGATACAAAGTTAAAGAAACAGAAAAAAAAATTTTTCCCTTGTGATGAGAACTCTTAGGATTTACTCTCTTAACTTTCATATGGAATACACAGTAGTGTTAATTATATGTATCCTATTGTACATGTAATATACATCTTTCTGTATGAATGTGAGAGTTGGACCATAAAGAAGGCTGAGAGCTGAAGAATTGGTGCTTTCGAACTGTGGTGCTGGTGAAGATTCTTGAGAATCCTGTGGACAGCAAGGAGATCAAGCCAGTCAACCAACCCTAAAGGAAATCTGAATATTCAACCTGAATATCCATTGGGAGGACTCATGCTGAAGCTGAAGCTCCCGTATTTTGGCCACCAGATGCAAAGAGCCAACTCATTGGGAAAGACCCTGATGCTGGGAAAGATTGAGGGCAGGAGGAGTAGAAGACAACAGAGGATGAGATGGTTGGATGGCATCAAAGGACATGAGTTTGGGCAAACTCCAGGGGATAGTGAAGGACAGGGAAGCCTGGTGTGCTGCAGTCCTTGGGGTCACAAAAAGTCAGACCTGAATTAGGGACTGAACAACAACAACGTGTAATATACCGTTATAGTAACCACCCTGAAGATTCAATGCCATTGCCTCATTCTTCTTTTGCTTTTCTTTTTTGGCTGTACCATGAGACACATGGAACTTCCCTGACCAGGAATCGAACCCATGCCCTCTACAGTGGAAGCAGAGAGTCTTAAACACTGGACCACCAGGAAAGTTCTTTTGCTATTTTTTGGTGGTGGGGGGGCGGGGGGGGCGGGGTGCGGATTCTTCCCTTGTTCTTGACCTATGCGTCAAGAAACTAAAGCTCAGCTTTGGGGGTGACCAAGTCAGAACTGCGATATCAAGTCTGAAGTTCCTTCTACCATGTTCCACACCTCTGGCCCCGTCCTCACACACCAGCTCCTGACCCGTGAAGATTCCTGAGCAGCAGCTGAAGTCAAAGCAGAATAACCACCACCAGGGAATGTTGTCCTCCTAGGCCCTTCCCTCCCCTCTTGCTCTCTCTAATGGGTTCAACTCTTTGGCTTCTCCAAGGACCTTCCAGCTTCTATCTGCTATAGAGACATCACACATTTTTCTCAAGGACACGGTGTGATCAGATTTTATCAACCCTAAGAGAAACAGCATTTTCGAGGATATGATGGCTGAAAAGAAGGTGTCTTGGTATAGATTCAGCAAATACTGGCAATTTTCTTCCCGTTTTGATTGTTCTCAACTACAAATTCATCTATCACTTGTCCCAAGGCTTCTGTGTCTGTTGGGGACATTCTGTGTTAAGAGGGGCACTGCTGGGACCACCCTGGTGGTCCAGAGGTAAAGACCCTGAGTTTCCACTGCAAGGGGGTTCAGGTTCCATCCCTGGTTGGGGAACTAAGATCCCGTGTGGAGTTGTACTGCCTGGAGTTGTTAAGGAAGACCTCCCACCTCCTGAGAACTATAACTCAGTTTTCCCATCTGGTAGAATGGGAACAGCTGACTTCCTGAAGATTAAGAGCATAAGAAAATGCTTCTTTCTCTTTTAATTTTTTAATTGCCTCAAGCTGGAGGTATTCAGCCATGACTCATCAATTCACTCATTCTTTCAATAAATACTTTACTTTGAGCATCCACAGTATGCCCAGTGCTGCTTTAGGTTCTGGAGGTAGAGTCAAGAGTAAAACATGGGGCTTCCCTGGTGGTTCAGTGGCTAAGACTCTGGGATCCCAGTGCAGGGGGCCCAGGTTTGATCCCTGGTCAGGGAACTATATCCCACGTGCTGTAGCTAAAGATCCCATATGCTACGACTAAGACCCAGTGCAGTCAAATAAGCAGATTTTAAAAAATAAGAAGAGTAAGACATATCTATTTATCTGAGTCCAGAGGACCCCTAGCTTCCTCCAGATTCTCCAAGAGCTCTGTGAACCAAAAAGCTACAGTAAATCCTTTCTGATACAGAGGCATTACAGATTCCTGGGCCATCCTCTTCCTGCCTCTATTTCCCCATCTATAAAGTGGAATTAACGATGAACACTCCCCCAGGGATAACGTCAGATTAATCCAATGAAGAGACCCAGGTGCTCTGAGCTCCCTGTAAAAGGGAGGATTCAGGCACAGTGGAGGCTGAGACTTGTCAACTGCCTGCAAGAATGTGACATTCTTGCAGACTCCTGGGAGTCCACGAAAGCTAAGAGGATACTCCTGGGCCCTGGGGAGAAGCCTGAACAGGCGCTGGAAAGGGACAGGGTCCCAGAGTTACAGACCGAAGCGGGAGAGGGACCACGCACATGCATTTACCTCCGGGTCACTGGTTCCAACGCAGGCTGGCAGATCTCAACTGAAAGTTACTGCCATCTGCTCCATGACCTCAATCCATTCGCTACCGTGCACATTGCAACTGGCAGCCCCAGCGGGCAGGCTGGCACTGACCGTAGCTAAAAAATGGGTCACTCCCAAGAGTACCAAGGGCTGGCCTGGGCCCTGGATTGGGGCAGGGGGTGAGTAGGGAGGGGCCTGGAACTTCCCATCTAAAAGAATAGCTGGAAGAGTGGCATGGGTGAAGGTCTCGTCCACTAGGAATCTCTCTAGACTCCACCTTCCCTCTGCTCTGGATCCCAGCAAATCATGACATGTCACCCACCCCCACCAAGTGTAGGACCCGGATGTCAGGTAAACCACAGCAAAGCAGGATGGGATATCTAGTCGATTTCACATGATAATAGGAGCTATTTTTCAAGAACCTACAGTTTGCCAAGGAAGGAGTTGGGCATATGACCTGTACCACCTCATGCAATCATCAGTCCAAATTTCAGAGCTTTGTACTCTTACTTTCAATTTACAGTGAGAAAACAGAGGCCCAGAGAGGCAAAGAAACTGCCCAGAGTCACTCAGCTATAGGTGTTGGCCCAGGATTTGAACTCAAGAAGCTATTGTTTAATGAGTACAGAGTTTCAGAGTGGGGTGATTAAAAAAGAATATCCTGGAAATGGATGGTTTCATGTGAAGGTACTTATTGCCACTGAACTGTATACTTAAAAATAATTTAAATGGTAAATTCTGCTCTGTGCATTTGACTATAATATAATTACTTACATGACCATCCTTAGGGGAAGACCTAAATGGGAGTATTCTTTCCATGGAACTCTATACAGCAGCAAAACATGACAAGTCTGCACTGCTAATATGGAAAATTTCTTAGGGATATTGTTAAACAAAAAAAAAGTTGCATAGTTATATCTCTAATATGAATCAATTTATGCAAACACACACACTCTAAAAGCTCCATTTACTTTCTCTCTCTCTCTCTGTAGCCAGTTGTGCTTGTTTTGAAAACATAAATTTGTTCCATCGTGATTGATATATTTGGGAACAATCTGAGCATAACCAAATTTTGTGTTTGCTCACGCATGATTTCATCCACAAGAAACACTGGGTCAACGCAGAAAATTGCACCCAGCTGAACTGACCACACGGGAACACATCAGACACCCCACAACCTCTTCCAGCTACCTCCGTGCACTGTGTGTGTGTGAGCCACACCTATCCTCACCTGGGTTACAAATTTCTGATTTCAGACAAGCTCTTTCTCCCCATTCACAAGAATTCAAAAGCTGCAGCCTTTCTGGCACCACTTCCACAAGACAAGTGCAGGACTTTGCCAAAGTCGAATTCCATAGTTATTATAGCATTTAGGTATTTCTTTTCTTTTTTAAGGTATTTCTTAACCATTTAACATGTGTAAAACTGTGCTATTGTTTTTATTAGTTTCCTTTCTTTTTTTAATGTGTTACTGACAAAGTTTAGAGTGTTGCCTCCTTAGTTTTATTTTTCTCATAAGCTCTTGGGGTTTTATTGTGTGATTTTTTTTCATAGTGCAAGATTTTAGGACTGCATATGCCACGTTATAGCAGAATTAACTGCACATACATCTTTTTCTAAAGATACACATGTACGCACACACATGTATGCATGTGTGTATAGATAAATAAGTGAAAATTTATAAACTGATAACAGTGAACTTATCATTGGGGTGGGGAGGTTGGGGTAAGTAGCTAGAAGGACTTTAGTCACATGTATTGGTTTAATTTTATAGGAAGTGTCGTTAATTTTATTAACCGTGTAGCTAAATTTTTAATTAAAAAAAAAAAAAAAAGACTTCACAGTTTCCAGACCCATGTTCATAGCAACACTATTCACAAAAGCCAAGATATGGAAGCCACCCAAATGTCCACGGATGGATAAATGGACAAACAAAATGTGGTCATTCCATAGAACAGAATATGACTCAGCCTTAAAAAATAAGGAAATCCTGTCATGTGGTACAACGTGGATGAACCTTGAGGACATTATACTAAGTGAAATAAACCAGACACAAAAGGACAAACACTGTATGATTCCATTTATATGAGGTGCCTAGTGTATTCTAATTCGTGGAGGTAGAAAGGTGGGTACCAGGGGTTGGTGGGGAGAAAGGGGGGGGGGGTGTCAAGAAACGGAAAGCTAGTGTTTAATGAGAACAGAGTTTCCGTTTTGCAAGATGAAAAGAGTTTTGGAGAACTGTGGCACAACAAAGTGAATATATTGAACCCTACTGAAATGGTTAAGAGGGTAAAGTTTAACACACTTAAAAATGGTTAAGATCACAGATTTTAGGTTACAGTTTTTACCATCGTTACATTAAAAAAAAAAAAAGAATAGGGAGGGGGCATCGGGATGGGGAACACATGTAAATCCATGGCTGATTCATGTCAATGTGTGGCAAAAACCACTACAATACTGTAAAGTAATTAGCCTCCAACTAATAAAAATAAATGAAATAAATAAATAAATAAGAATAAACTTAGGGATTTCCCTAGGATCCAGTGGTTAAGAATCCACCTTCCAACGCAGAGGACACAGGTTCAGAGCAACTAAGGTCCTGCAAGGGTCAACTAAGACTCAGTGCAGCCAAATAAATAAATATTTAAAAAAATTTTTTAAGATCCATAATAATGGGTATAATTATATCACCTTTCTGCACACCTGTAACTAACATATCATTCTTAATTAACTCTGCTGGAATCTAGAACAAAAATTTTTTAAATAAAAATTCCATAATAACAAACCCCATGAAAAGTTCCACCAGTAAAGCATCAGACACTCAGGCTACCCAAAAAGATACAGAACAGCCCATTTCCTGAAGCTTCTAGAAGAATACACGAACCCTGCGTAATACCAGCGGGTTGACTCTGGTTTATCAGCTCCTCGGGCGGGTTGGTTGATTGACTGGCGGAGGCATCGTGCCCCACCCAGAAGCTTAATATGAGACTGGAGTCAGGAGGGCGCCATAAATAACACGTTAACCACCGACTCTTCACAGGGCCAGGCATCCAGCAAAGCACCGCGTGGATTTGTCCCTCCAAATGAGCTGTGAAACCAGATCCTGCCTGCCCTCCACCAAGAAGGTGCCCAGAAAATCTACGACCGGGCCCCAGGGTGGCGGGTCAGCCAAGGCCTCCAGACTCCGTCCCACTGGCCACCCGCAAATGCCCCGGTGGCCCTGCCAGCTGCTCCCAGAGAGAGAGAGGCCCCGGAGATGAAATAGCACGCCTGCGTGCGTGTGTGCTGCATAGCGGGAGGACGATCTTGGCAGGCCTGTGTGGGAAGCTTTCGGAACACCTGCCTCTAGGATTGCGGGGGTGGGGGGGCAGACCCTCTGCCAGGGCCCCCCGCTTTCCCGGGGCCCTGAGTGATCCTCAGACGTGCCCTGGGCCACCGCCACCGCCTTCAGCGGCAATCAGAATAATGGGCCGCATCTGCCCCCACTGATGAGCGGGTGGGTCCAGAAGACAGGATTTCCAACCATCTGTGTTTCCAGCATCTCTGAGCCGCCAGGGGAAGGAAAGGGCACTCCAGCCAGCTCCTCCCCCTGCCAAGGGCACTGGGAAGTGTTGTCTCTTCGCTCAGAAATACACCTTCCCACCTCTCAGACCTCCTGCTTCTCAGGCAACCTTCCAGATTCAGCTAGTGCCTCCTCCTCCAGGAAGCCTCCCTAGCCCCATCTCTCCCACCTCTGACCCCTGGCAGATAGAAGCCCTTTCGACCAGATCTCTCATGCCCAGCCCAGTGCCTGGCACAGAGAAGGCTGGTTAAAGGAAGCTACACAAGATGAGAAGGAAGTTGAGGTCTTCTCAGAGGTGGGGATCAAGAATGGGAGGATCTTAAAGCTGGAAGAGATCTTAGAAGGACCGAGGGAAGTCATCATTTTCTTGGCTTCCCAGTGGTTCTGATCATAAAGAATCTGCATGCAATGCAAGAGATGCAGGTTTGATCCCTAGGTCAAGAAAACCCCTGGAGAAGGGAATGGCAATCCACTCCAGTATTCTTACCTGGAGAATTCCACGGACAGAGGAGCCTGGCAGCCTACAGTTCATGGGGTCACAAAGAGTCAGACACGACTGAATGACTAACACTGCCTTTTCTTGAGAATCTGTTCAAAAGCCGTCTCCTTCAAAGCACAGGCTCAAACACAAACAAAATGTTCAAGGGCTACTCTCACAAAGTTAAACAGAGTTACCACACAATGCAGCAATTTCACTCCTAGGTATGCATCCCCAAGAGAAATGAAGACAAATGTCCACACAAAAACTTGTGCATGGGACTTCCCTGGAGGTCCAGTGGTTGGGACTTTGCCTTCCGATTCAAGGAGTTACAGGTCTGATCTCTGGTAAGGGAGCTGGGATTCCACATGCCTCCTGTCCAAAAGGCTAAGAGGTGGGACAGAAGCAGTATTGTAACAAATTCAACAAAGACTTTAGAAATGGCACTCATTAAAAAAAAACCAAAAACCCCTGCATGAATGTCTATAGCTGAATTATTCACAGTAGCCAAAAGGTGGAAACAATCCATATGGCCACCAAGTGATGAATGGATAAACAAAAGGTATATCCATACAATAGAATATTATTCAGTTATAAAAGAAATAAAGTCCTGATATGTACTACATCGGGGATGGAGCTTGAAAACATGGTACTTCATGGAAGAAGCCAACCACAAAAAGCCATATATTGTATGATTCTATTTCTAAGAAACGACCAGACTTGGTAAATCCATAGAGACAGAAGGCAGATTGATGTTTGCTAGGGGCTGGGATGGATGGAGGAGCCTGGTAGGCTGCAGTCCATGGGGTCACTAAGAATCAGACGCGACTGAGTGACTTCACTTTCACTTTTCACTTTCATGCATTGGAGAAGGAAATGGCAACCCACTCCATTGTTCTTGCCTGGAGAATCCCAGGGACGGGGGAGCCTGGTGGGCTGCCGCCTATGGGGTCACATAGAGTCGGACACAACTGAAGTGACTTAGCAGCAGCAGCAGCAGGGGGAGGGGAGAAAGGGGCGTGACTGCTTGAAAGTATTTGCGGTGAAAATATCTGGAACTTGATCAAGGTGATGGTTGCACAACATTGTGGACGGGCTGAATGTCACTGCATTGTTTGCTTGAAAATGGTTAATTTTAGGGATTCTCTCGGGGGTCCAGCAATTAAGAATTGGCCTTCCAATGCAGGGAACACAAGTTTGATCTCTGGCCTGGGAAGATTCCACATGCCACAGGATAACTAAGCCCACGCAGCACAACTACTGAGCCCGAGCTCTAAAGCCGGTGTCCCACAACTAGAGAGTCTGCAAGCTGCAATGAAAGGTCCCCACGGCACATCGAAGACCCAACGTGGCAAAATACATAAATAATTTTTTTAAATGGCTCATTTTATGTTATGTGAATCTTACCTGCATTAAAAAACAAATTCCAGGGACGTCATTCCTAGGTACCCCAACTCTTGCTAGACCCCAGATGAAGAACCCAAAGTAACACCATTCGTTTTCTTTCATAGCTGAGGATAAGCCCAGAGAGGAAACAGAATTTGCTTCTACTTTTAGATCTGGAGTCAGTGGCCCCTGACTCCCCGTCCAGTGCTCTTTTTACATCTTTCCAGGATGCTTCTTAGCTGTTCTGAGTGTGTATTAGTCACTAAGTCGTGTCTGCCTCTTTGCAACCCCATGGATAGGCTTGCCTGTGCACAGGATTCACCAGGCAAGAATACTGAAGTGGGCTGCTATTCCCTTCTCCAGGAGATCTTCCCGACCTAGGGATCGAACCTGGGTCTCCTGCATTGCAGGCAGATTCTTTTACCATCTGAACCACCAGAGAACTCCCGCTCCTTGGCCTCACATGGTCTCAGACAGCTGTGTCCCACCCCCCGCCCCCCCACCCCCATATATGTTTCCTTTCTCTGAACTTCGGTTTCTCCAGTACAACTGGAGATTGGGGCAAGACACGATACCTGTGATCATTTGATTTATGGTGGGTATCTGAATGAGCAGTGATTCATTTTTATGCATTCATTGTTATTTTAACATGTTCTGGGGAAAAAAAATACAAGGAGCAAATCAAGCCATAAGTGATAGAGATGAAAGGATGTGTGTATAAATGTTTTCCTTTTTTTCAAGTTTTCACTAATGTTTTGTTTTCCTTGAAAAAAAAAAAAAGCTTGCATTTGCCACACAAAAGTCAGAGGGCTTGAATTCGTCTGTATCCTTTCTTGGTAAGGAAACTCATGCTTGCTAGACTTAAAATAGATGTTTATTTTTTATTTTTTCAAGTGAGTCAGTTTAGAGGAAAATATTCAGAAAATAATCCTACAGGTGGTGTAATCATGGAACAAAAGGGGAAGAAAGAACGTGACTAATTGGAGTTCAAGACCGGCTGAATGGCAGCTGTGACATTTTGCGACCCCATGACAAGTTCTGGGCTTCCCCGGCTCCTGGCCTGACTATTTAGGGTTCCAGCCTGAAGCACATCAGTCAGGATTGGCAAGGAGACAGGTGGGACCTTCAGAGGGCCTCTCTCTAGGGCAAACGTGTGAAGCTTTGTCTCCAAATGGCCCCAGATTCCATCCGTGGGTTGACCAGCAGCCTTGGGACCCATCCCTGACTGCCCCCCTCTCCTCTGGTGACCACCCTGCTCACCTCCCAGGATATCTGCACCCTGAAACCATCCTCCAATGCCAAGCAGTGGGCCGGCTGCCCTGCTAGGAGGGGCCTTTTAAGAGAAGGGCATAGATGAATCCTTTCTGGGGGAAGTGTCTATGCTTAAAGCCTGACCCAAAAAATTCTTTCCTTGAAGCCCAGAGTCATACCTCTCTGGTGGTGGAATTTGAGGCCATGTGACAGGTGGTGGGGGGAGACATTTTTGAGCGGTGGGGGCCTTGCCAACCTCTCCCAAGCACACCCCCGAGGCAGCTGCTGGCTTGTCCCACATTTGGACAAGCACGTGGTCCCTTTCCTGGACAGATTCACCTCGGGGGTGGACAAGTCCAGCCTAGCTGAGTTGGCTGACCGCTCCCCGAGTTCTCCAAAAGTTACCTTGCCACACACCCTCTCTCATCCACAAGTTCAGCCGAGCACTTGATAGTCTGGAAGAACACAGACCTGGAGCCAGACAGATTGGGGTGAAGTTCGAGCTCACTCGTGGGCCGTGGGGTTGCATGGCTCTGGGTGCACCCCTTCACCTCTCTGAGCCTCGGGACTCCTCACCTCCAACCTAGGGTGAATCATTCCAACCTGGCAAGGTGAGGCTTAGCACATAGTAGGTGCTCGATAAGCAGTAAGCACTGGTTTAAGGAAAATGTGAATTCTTTTTTAGACAAAAGTCATTGAACTCTATGGCTTGGGAACTTAAAATAGATCTAGACCAACAAAATATAATCTCTGTGTGTGTGTGTGTGTGTTTGGGGTGCTGAGAGATGGAGGGGGGAGAAATGGATGGACTGGAAAAGAAAAAAGAACATATCTCCAAATATTTGTTTTATACTTTGGGTTACTGAACCAGGCGACAGTATTACTTACTCCAAAAATTAAATTCAAAGCTATACATAACGTGGCCTAATGCCCAGGTCACCTCTCCCCAGAGCATGTCCCCACCCCCACCCCTGACCACAAACAAGGGCATCTCTTTGTCCCTCCTCTGAATTCCGTTTGCAAACGAGCCCAAGTGAGAAGCAGAAAGGAGGGCAGCTCTCAAACAGGCTGTTAGATTTAGCCAAGCAACTGGTCTCCCCATCGCTAATTAAGTTAATCCGGTGGGTTTGTCTTTTCTTTTTCTTGCCTCATTTCCTCCCGTGGAATCAGCAGGGACATTAGAGAGGAATGTGCCTGGTAACCCACCAAGCAGGCCTTACTCTTCAGCTGACAAAATGTATTAACGCCACAGAAGAGGAAAAACATCCCCCACCCCACCCCCAATACACGCACACACAACGCAACTCATAAAATACCAATTTTGTTTTCAGCTGACCCTCCAGTGCATGCGCCAGGGTAAATAGATCTACTTTCTGTGGCTTTAACCCCCCTTCTCCTTCTCCACCATCTCCACCTCCCCCACCCCATGTTTGAACTGCTCAGATCTGTCATAACATTGTGTCTGTTTATCCAAAATATTTCCACTCAAAAGCTTGTTTCTTCCACCCAACTGACATGTTGACACAGCTCCTGACAGCTGAGTGACTCTGATTGAAATAAAATGGAAAGCAAACACATTTGCATACAGTTTATAGACAGCCTGGGTCTGAGGAAGTTAGGGAGATTGAAATCGGAATTTCTTATCTTGCATCCTGCCTGCCTCCTTCAGGGTCCCTCCCTGTCTTTTTCCTAGCTCTCTGTTCCTGGAACGTGTAGGAGTTGAGCATGGCCCCATCACTGGGGTGGGCAAAACTTCCTTTATGGTTTCTGCCCAATCTTCTCCTTTCTTCGGCTGGGGCATTCAAAACTCTTGGTGATTTTCTTCTGAAACGTCGTCTCCCATGTTTTCCAAGATCTGAGAGCCTGAGGGTATCTAAACAAATGAGCTCTGTGCCTTTTGAGTGGAAACCATCCCTTTTTTTGAAATCATTTCCATAAAATCAGGGAGTTGCACTAATATTCATGTTCCATGTATGCTTTCTCAGATAGTCATGAATCCTGCTCTTGGGAATTCCCTGGCGGTCCAGTGGTTAAGACTCCACACTTTCATTGCTGAGGGCACAGGTTCAATCCCTGGTCTGGGAACCAAGATCCCGCAAGTTGCGTGGTACAGCCAAAAAACCCCCCAAAACTGCTCTTAATCATTGAGATAGCCTGGAACACACTGAGCTTCAATACTTTCTTTTTGGCTGCTCCATGCAGCATGTTGGGATCTTAGTTCCCTGACCAGGTATTGAACCTGTGCCCCCTGCAGTGGGAGCACAGAGGCTTAACCACTGAACCACCAGGGAAGTCCAGAGCTTCACTTCTTATCTCCCCTACGTCCTTAGGAAATGCAACTCCATCTAACTCCCCGCTCCTTTCTGTTTTCATAAAGGAATTACAAAGGAGCACTCAGAAAATCCAGGGACAGCTGCTGCCTCCATCACATGCCCATGGTGGGAACATTAACTGAATAGATCACTTTTTCTCACTCAATCTCACACAGTCTCAGAATCCTACTCGATACAGCCCTCCGGGTACCCACCACAAGTTGATCCGAATTGGCCTGCACGAGGCCCCCTGTTTCCAACCTCTCAACTAACATGGTTCTCAAAGCAGGGTCCCTAAAAGAACAGTAACCCAGTAACCCAAGCTGAATAGGGAACTTGTTAGAAATACAGATTCTCAGGTCCCACCCCAGACCTACTGAGTCAGAAACTTGGGGGGGTGTGACCAGTGGAGCCAGTGAGCACTGGATCACAAAAGCCACAGTGGGGATATTTATACCACAGGAATTGGCTAGGGATCTGGACTTCTTCATGACCCCATGCTCATCCCAGAGAGCCTGCTATTAAACACTGACCCATCCACCACTGGCTGGGGCCCAGAGGTTGTATTTAAAGATGTTCCCCAACTTTTTCTGAAGCACGAAAATGTTTAAGAAGCACAGTTCTAAGTAAAAATCAGAGACCTTCAACTGGAATTACCTGGGGAGCGTTTTATTCTTTTTTTAATATTTATTTTTATTTATTTGGCCAGGTATTAGTTGCAGCTTGCAGGATCTCTGATCTTCCTTGCAGCATGCAGGATCTTCAGTTGCAGCCTGGGAATTCTTAGTTGTGGCATGTGGGATTTTAGTTCCCAGACCAAGAATCGAACCCAAGCCCCCTGCATTGGGAGCGTGGGGTCTTAGCCCCTGGACCACCAGGAAAATCCCCTGGAGAGCTTTTTAAACATATTCATATTAAGGCATCATTTCAGACGAATGACATCAGAATCTCTGGGGCAGGACCTAAGCGTTGGTATATCTTTAAAGTTCTTTGTAGATTTCTAAATCCGCTGTGAAGTCTGAGATCCACCAGTCCACACCATGCTTCTCAAACTTTAATATGTGCCCCCAAGTCCTGTGAATCTTGTTAGAAAGCAGATTCTGATTCCCCAGGTGGCTATTGCTATTGGGCTAAGGACCACAATTTGAGTAGTCAGGCTTAAACCCCCTTGACCTTGCCCTTTCTCCAAATGGAGTCATCCTCTCCAATGCCCATCTACCGATCCATCTTGACTCTCCACCCTGCTCGGAAGAGACCAAGACAGCCAACTGGTCCTGATTCACGTGCCCACCACGTGGGTGCATCAAAACAGATATTTACATAGCCTGTAAAGAAAGTGGGTATCAAAGCGCAGCATTTGCCTAGAGAAACCAAAAGGCTGTAAAAAGGCTGAAAGAGACTCAGGCAAATCTTTTTGCATACAGTTGATAGGCCTTCACCAGGGCCCAAACTGCCCTCCAGGTGAGCAAAGCCACAGTTATAACTCACCCTGGAGGCTGGCGGAGGTTGGCAAAGGCAGAGCCTAATCAGCTAACCCCTTTTCCTGCTTCCCTTCCGAGACTCTCTGATCATAGGAGGGGTTGGGGTGCAGGGATTTTTTTCCCCAGGCTCTTGCCTCTTCTCAAGGGACCAGCAGAATGGGCAGTCAGAAACTGGTCTGACCATCACACCACCAGCCAGAAACATCTCTCTTCGGAAAGATGGGTGAAGGCAGTCTCAGACCCTGTCAGCAACACCAGATGAGAAGGCAGAGAAGGGAAATCTGCAGAAGCATTCTAAAATGATTTGGGGACTCCCTTCGTGGTTCAGCGGTTAAGAATCCACCTTCCAATGCAGGGGACACAGGTCTGACCCCTGGTGGGGGACTAAGTTCCATATACTGTGGGGCAGCTAAGCCTAAGCACCACAACTAGAGAAGCCCCTGAGTGCTGCAGAAAAGACCTAGCAGAGCCAAAAATTATAAATAAAATAATTTCATCACGGTATCAGGAAGGCAGCCTGTGGGCACACCTCCTGACTTTTCCCCGTGCTGTTCCCTGCACTCAAGATGCCACCCCAATTCTTCTCCTGCACCAAAATCACCATCTTCCTCATCACCGTCCTCCCCATCACCCTCTTCCTCTTCACTGTCCTCATCATCACCATATTTTGATATGGTACTCCAAGCACCTGAAATGGGCCACAGGCTCGGGTAAGGATTTTTCACAGATGAGTTTACAACAATGCCACTTAGAATTACTGTTGGCCCTTGTGTGTATATGTATTCTTTTTTTTATTATTATTAATTTCTACAGGAAATCACCTCTGACTATTCACTGGAAAGACTGATGCTGAGGCCAAGGCTCCAATATTTTGGTCACCTGATGCAAAGAACCAACTCATTGGAAAAGACCCTGATGCTGGGAAAGACTGAGGACAGAAGGAGAAGGGGCGACAGAGGATGAGATGGTCGGATGGCATCACTGACTTGACGGACCTGAGCTTGAGCACACTCTGGGAGAAAGTGAAGGACAGGGAAGACTGGCGGGCTGTTGTCCATGGGGTCGCAAAGAGTCAGATATGACTTAGCAACTGAACAACAACATAATTGCTTTACAGTGCTGTGTTAGTTTCACCGTACATCAGAGTTAATCAGCTCCATGTATGCATCTATATCTCCTCTTTTGGGGGTTTCCTTCCCCTTTAGGCCACACGGAGCGCTGAGCAGAGTCCCCTGTGCTATATAGCGCACGCATACTCAGTTGCTCAGTCATGTCCAACTCTTTGTGACCTCAAGGGCTGTAGCCTGCCAGGTTCCTCTGTCCATGGAATTTTCCAGGGAAGAATACTGGAGTGGGTTGCCATTTCCTACTCCAGGGGATCTTCCCAACCCAGGGATCAAACCCACGTCTCCTGCAATTCCTGCACTGGCAGGTGGATTCTTTACCACTGCACCACCTGGGAAGACCATGCCATACAGTAGTTCTCATTAGTTATCTATTTTATACACAGAATCAATAATGTATAGTGTTGACCCTCTTCAACAGGTCAGGAAGCAGAGATGTGGAAAGGAAAGTGGCTTATCCAAAGCTACATCACAAGGGGATTGAACCCAGGGATTGAACCCAGGCCTCCTGCATTGAGATTCTTTACCATCTGAGCTACAGAGAAGCTCTTATATATATATAAAGAAGAAGGCAAGGACCTTATTTGTTCACTGCTCAGTACTCAGAACTATACAAGCATATAGTGAGTGATCAATAAAGGCTTGCCAACTAATAATAGCTGATGTCACCAAGGACAGCCTAGCCCATTTCCCTCACTGGACTGGGGAGACGAAGGCCAAGAGACCAGGGCAGAGATCCTAACTGATGGCTCTGTCTTGATGGGGATCAATGCTCAGATGTTAAATGGAAAAACCTGACCTTTCAGTCCCATCCTCCTGCCTCCTCCCACCCCCTCCTGTCCCTGGGGCAATAGAAGCAACCCGGGCCTCTGTGTACACCTCAAACGCACACAATAAAATCCACACAGCTGAGGCTGTCCCAACACCCTGGGGGCTCCTGAGAGGAGAAACTATAAACAGGCAGAGGAAAATGGGGTGTTGGTGACATCACTCTCTCCCAATCGAGCCCATCCAACCAGACTGCACTGTCCAAGTCCCAGTCCTTTCCCAGCCTCGTCAAACAGCTCAGTGATTTAGTAAGAGAGCAGTTCTCATCAAGTTCATCCGCATGCCTCCTAAATGTCCATGTCCAAGCACGTGAGGGGAAATGAAACCCTTCCACGAATACTGACATGATTTTTTCTGCTCTCCAATTCCTATCTACCTAATTCCACCATTCCCCAACCCAGGGTTGCTGCTTGAACACGCTGAGGGAGAAAGTGAAGGTAAGAAGGAAGAAATGAAATCTGACTATTTTGTTTCTCTGCTGAAAACTCTTCGGTGGGTCGCGTTTTCGTGGCTTTGTCTCGTTAGCTGTGTGTTCTCAGAAAAGTCGCTTAACCCCTCTGTGCTGTCCTGTGTGCTAAATGGTTCCCGTGTGTGCAGCGGTGCATGTGCGCTAAGTCATTTCAGTCGCGTCTGACTCTTTGCGACCTCAAGGACGGTAACCCACCAGGCTCCTCTGTCCATGGGATTCTTCAGACAAGAATTCTGGAGTGGGGTGCCATTCCTTACTCCAGGGGATCAACCCAAGCCAGGGATCAAACCCACATCTCCTGCAGCTCCTGCTCTGCAGGTGGACTGTTTACGGCTGAGCCACAGGGGAAGCCCAGGTAACCTAGCAATTCCACTCTGAGGTACACACCCAAGACTAGTGGACACACATTTACATGACTGTTCATACATACAGCATTATTCACAACAGCCAAAAGGTGGGACCAACCCAAATGTCCATCAGTGGATGAATGGATAAACAAAATGCAGTGTATATTCAAACAACAGGATATTATTCATCCATTAAAAAGGGATGAAACACTGATCCATGCTCCAACACGGATGAAGCTTGAAAATATGATGATGAGTGAAAGAAGCCAAGCACAAATGTCACATATTACACAATTCCATTTACATGAACTATTCAAAACAGGCAAATCATGGACTTCCCTGGCAGTTCAGTGGTTAGGACCCTGCACTTCCACTGCAGGGGGGCGTGAGTTTGATCCCTGGTCAGGGAACTAAGATCCCACTAGCTACACAATGAAAAAAAAAGTTGTGAATGTACTAAATGCCACTAAATTCTACACTTACAAATCATTTAAACGGTAAATTTGTGCTATGTACATTTCACCACAATTTCTGGAAGTGAAAAAAAGAACCCATATTACCACCGTCCTCTGAAGGTCTGAAACCAAATGCATTCATGCCAGCCCCATGCCAACAGAACGCCCAGTGGGCAGAGAGGTGAAAAAGAGGCAAATAAGTTTCCCTCCTCCGGTTGGCCGAAAAGATCCGTGTCTCCCAGAGCACTCTGGGTTCAGCCAAGCCCCAAACACGTTTTGCCTGCAGCACTTCATTCCGGCTGTAATGAAATTACGTGTGTGCGCTTACAGGGAAAGGGAGCGGGTATGGTTTTAATTTATTTACGCTCAGTGTCTCAGAACGCAGTAGGGTAGTTGCTGTTTGATGTTGGAGGCATTCTGCAAGGCCTCTGCATAAGCCTCGGTTCTCTTCAGTAACAAGAAACCAAGGTTAGCTCAGACTAAATTGTCTTGAAAGTCTGAGTGGAGAAGGGGTTCCAAACATCGAGCTTGCCAAGGAAACACATTCCCTCATCCAAAGTAGGCATGAAATAAGGATCTGGTTCCTGGGACCCAGGGGTTTCCCACACAATTCAGAAACTCAGATGTTTCCCAAAATCTCAAAAGCATTGTGGTTCAGAGTCATTTGGTAAGAGAGAATAGAGAGAGGAGAAAAAAAAAAAAAAAAACCTTTATCAAGAACCTACTGTAATGGCAGGGATTTGACAGATGTTCTTTCTATCAAATTCCATTTTCGTGATGAGAAAACTAGGCCCCAAGAAGTAAATCGAATGGATTAAGATGTCAAGGGGAGCCTGAACTTGGATAGGACTGCTCCAGCGTCTGGTTATTTCAGTTTAACCACCTGTTACAGTTACCATGGCTGTGTAACAAATCACCCCAACCTGTGATGTCAAACCACCATCTGACTCTGTTCACAGACTCTATGGGGCTTCCCTTAAGGCTCAGCTGGTAAAGAATCCACCTGCAATGCGGAGACCTGGTTAGATCCCTGGGTTGGGAAGATCCCCTGGAGAAGGGAAAGACTACCCACTCCAGTATTCTGGCCTGGAGAATTCCATGGACTATACAGTCCATGGAGTCGCAGAGAGTCAGACACAACTGAGCGACTTTCACTTTCACTTCACTTTCTTTCACAGACTCTATGAGTCAGAAATGTAGAAAAGGTAAAGAGGGTATTGTGAGTTGAATTGTGACCCCTCCCCCCCCCAAAAAAAAATAAGGTATATTGAGTCCTTAACCCCCAGTATTTCAGAATGTGACCTGATTTGGAAATACTGTCTTTACAGAGGTGATCAGGTTAACGTAAGGTCCTTAAAAGTGAAAGTGTTAGTCACTCAGTCATGTCCAATTCCTTGCAACCCCATAGACTGTAGCCTACCAGGCTCCTCTGTCCATGGAATTCTCCAGGCAAGAATACTGAAGTGGCCTTCCCTTCTCCAGGGGATCTTCCTGACCCAGGAATCAGAGCTGGGTCTCCTGCATTGCAAGCAGATTCTTTACCATCTGAGCTACCAGGGAAGCCCAAGGTCCTTAGAGACACCTAATCTAATATAACTGGTGTCCTTATGAAAAAAGGAAATTTGGTACACTTTTGGTGGGATTGGGGTAGCTGCTGTGGAAAACAGTATGGAGGGTCCTCAAAAGTTAAAAATAGAACTACCATATGACCCAGAAATTTTACTTCTGTGTATCTACACAAAGACAACAAAAACACTAAGTTGAAAAGATATATGCACACCCATGTGCATAGCAGTATTATTTACAATAGCCAAGATATGGAAGCAACTTAAGTGTCCACTGATGGATGAATGGATAAAGAAGATGTGGTGGATATACCTATATAAATATGGACAAAGAAATATTACTCAGCAAAAAAAAAAAAGAAAAAAATTTAAATCTTACCATTTGGAACAACATGGATAAGTCTAGAGGATATTATGGCAAGTGAAACACATCAGACCAAGAAAGAAAAACACTGTATGATGTCACTTACATGTAGAACCTAAAAAGCAAAACAAATAATAAACAAAACAAAAACAGAAGGACTTCCCTGGGGGGTCCAGTAGTTAAGAATCCGCCTTCCAATGCAGGGGACACAGGCTCTAGCTCACAGGTCAGGGAATGAATAAGATCCCACATGCTGCAGAGCAACTAAGTCCAAGCACTGCAGATTCTGAGCGCCCGCACCACAACTGTGGCCCCACCGAAAATCCTTCAGGCCACAACTACGACCCGAGGTGGCCCAAAATAAGAATAATGATAAATTTAAATCAAAAAGCCTCAGGTGCAAAGAATAAATGGGGGGTCGCCAGAGGGGAGGGGTTAGAGTAGGATGGATGCAACAGAGATGAAGAGGATGAAGAGGTACAAACCTCCAGCTTTAAAATGAGTCATGGGATGTAATATACAGCATAAGGAATACAGTCAATGATATTGCAGTAACTTTGTATGGGTGCAGATCACTAGACTCATCACGGTGATAAATCCATAATGTATGCAAAAGTCAAATCACATTGCAGTCCACCTGAAACTAACATTATAGTATACATCAAATTATGTCTCAACTTTTAAGGAAAGGAAATTTGGAAACAGACATGCGCAGAGGAAAGACGATGTGAGGAGACACAGCAAGAGGGCCATGCAAAGACAGACGCTAGGAATGATGCTGCCCTAAGTCATAGAATGACAAAGATGCCAACAAAGGACCCAAAGCTGAAGAGGTGATAAAGGATTCTTCCCCTACAGTTCTCAGAGGGAGCATGGCTCTGCCAACACCTTGATCTTGGATTTCTGGCTTCCAGAACGATGATGTTCTACTGTGTTAAGCACCCCCGGTTTGTGGTACCTTGTGACCATAGCCCTAGGAATCTAACGCGCTAACTAGAGATGTCCCTAGTGGCCTAGGTTAAGACTCCACCCATCCCGGGCAGGAGGCACAGGTTCGATCCCTGGCTACTAGCCCCCGCTTGGCCACAAGAAAAAAGCCAGCACAAAGCAATGAAGACCCAGCACAGCCACAAATAAATCAATAATAACACAAAATAACACACCGACTAGAGCAGCGAGTGTGTGCTCGATTGTGTTCAACTCTTCGAGACCCCGTGGACTGTAGCTTGCCAAGCTACTCTGTCCATGGGATTTTCCAAGCAAGAATACTGGAGTGGGTTTCCATTTTCTTCGCCAAGGTTTATCTTCCTGACCCGGGGATCGAACCTGAGTCCCCTGCGACTCCTGCATGGGCAGGCAGATTCAGCAGAGGTCAACACAAAGTTGAGTGTCAGGGTACCAGTTCATCACATCCCCTGGCATCCAGCCTCCGTCTCCTATGAGCTACTTTGCATATGGGATTTCTGCACCTGATTGCATTTGAAAATAGCTTTCCCTGCTTATGAAAGCACTTTCATTTTATGAGAGGGGGGATGGAAACGAAGGTCCAGAGAGAAGTGGGACCTGCTTGAGGTCACCTGGTGACTCAGCAGCAGTCCTAAGACAGGAAGGCAAGTGTTCTGGAGGCCAATCCTTTTTTTTCTCTCCTGTCACCACTCATTTGCGGTGAAGGCCCAGGAGGCTGGGGGACAGGCTGCATTCAGGGTGTCATTTCACGTGGCTCCACTTCAAAAGTTTCTTGCCCCCAGTTGGGCCCTCTTTTCATCACTGACTCTGAGACTACAAAGATGGTGCCCTTATTGCATCAAGCACCGAGCGAGGCTCCAAGGCCAACCGGGCCCGGGGGGCTGGGCCGCTCCCCCCCAACTCTGACCTTATGGGACGCCCTCTGCAGAGGTGAGCGGCGGGTGGGCGCTGGCAAAGCAGGCCCGGGGCACAGGGTTAGGCCCTGATAACCCGAGATCAAAGCAGCCTGTCAGCAGTGTCAGCTGAGAGGCCGCCAAGACAAGTGACGCGGGCAGCTTTATCTCCCCGCTGGCCCGAGAGCCGGGCCGGGAGAGGACCACAGTTCCCAGAAACTATTTCTGGAAGGCCAGGAGGGAGCCGATGGGGCCCTCGCTCGTGGCACGCTGGCTCCGGGTCTGTCTCTGCAATCTCACGCACCCCGCCTGGTTTCCGCTGTCCCAGGTCTGAGTTCCTTCCTGCTCTTTCATCCACGATTTTCCATCTTCATTGATTGGTTTGTACACACACAATAAAGATGGTTTTTCTCTGCTGGGCAATTCCCGCTCTCCACTCTTCTCTTTCACACAGAGAAGATGGTCATTGCCCTCAGCTCCCTGCCAACACACACACACAAACCTCCTCTCTCACTGCAGGCCATTTCCACACTTGCATTCACAGACAACCAGCTTTCTTCCACCTTCTTTTGTATTAATACCATGTGGATTCTTGCATGCGCACGTATTCACGCACACGCACACACACACACACACACACTCACACCTGCCCGGGTTCCAGTCTCCAAACCTGCTTCAACCGGAATCATCCGTAGACAGCTGCCAATGAAAACAATTAAAAAAACAAAACAAAACTCTTTGCCTTCCTCTCTGTGATTATGAACTCTGGGACCATTTCCACCAGCTGATGCCTAGACGTGTTTTTTTTTTTTTCTTTTCCCTTCAAGGTGTTGACCCTTTCGTTTGCAGCTGGAAGAAACCCAGCCACTGTTCTTGCCCCAGCTGTGGCCTCTGTCAGCTGGGTAGCCCACAGCTGGCCAGTTTCAAATACATCCACGGGAGCCCAGCGATCATGACACTTTTAGAAAGGAAGATGGGGAGAGGGAAGCCACGTTCCCAATGTTATCTGAGAGATTCTGGAAACTTCTGGACCCTGAAACGTAAAATTTCCCTCTCTGCCCTTAAACTAGCACCTAATCTCTTGACCAGGTGTCTAGCCTAGCCATGGGAAGAGAGAGGGACCGGGACATGGTGGATGTACTTACTACTTTCTGCCATCAGCACGTGTAGACTTCAGAATTTCAGCAGACTAGCTGGGCTGGGAATTCCCTGGAGCTCCCTGGTGATTAGGACTACACACTTCCACTGCAGGGAACATGGGTTCAATCCCTGGTTGGGGAACTAAGACCCTGCACACCTTAAGTTTCAACCACGAATAAGTAAATAAATATTTTAAAAGATTTTAAAAAAAAAAAAAAAAAGCAAAAACATATGACTCAAGAATAACCAGATGGAAGAGAAGCACAGGGCAAGGCATGTGGGAAGGGGCACACCCTTAACCTGGGCGTGCCATTCTCCTCAAATATCCACAGGTTCACCATCCTGGAAGGTCCTGGAACCTCCTCATTTGGGGGTTTTGATGGAGGCTTCTTTACACAACCATGACTTTTTTCAAGATTCTTTGTTTGTTTTTTGATGTGGACCATTTTAAAAGTCTTTATTGAATGTGTTACAATATTGCTTCCGTTTTATGTTTTGGTTTTTTGGCCAACAGGCAAGTGTGATCTTACCTCCCCGGCTAGGGGTCGAACCCACATCCCCTGCATTGGAAGACAAAGTCTTAATCACTGGACTGCCAGGGAAGTCCCCGCGAGCATGACTGATTAAATCATTGACCACTGGAGACTGGTATCACTCTCCAGCCCCTCCCCACTTCTCCAGAGGTTGAGGGGTGGGACTGCAAGTTCTAACCCTCTAATCCCCTGACTGGATCTCTGGGCAATCAGCGCCCATCCTTAGGTGCTTCCAAGTCACTTCATTCACATAACAAAAGACATTTATCGGCTCTCAGCACTTTGGAAATTCCAAGGGTTTTAGGAGCTCTGGGCCAGAAACAGGAACTTGAAGACCAGATATGTATTTCTTATCATACATCACAATCACCACTGCCCCACCTTGCCCCACCGAGCCCTCATCTCACTGGTGGTATGTAGCTCTCCTTTCCAAGACATTAGAAGGCCAGGAATGTAACGACTTCTGTGACTCAAAAGTCCACCTGTGGATTCTAGTCTTGGGCAGAGCTGGATCTAAACACTCAAGCCTTTGCCTCCTCAACTCTCATCTTCACATCTCATTCAGCTGACTTTCTTCCAAGCAGGCTCTTGACTCTCTGTAGCCAAGAAGACCCTCAGAAGTTCCAAGCTAACATCTTACTAAAATAGCAACCCCAACCAAGAAGATGCTCCAATTTTTTTCCCTATCCTCATTACGAGTCCCAGGAATCGGTCATAGGGCCATCCACAAGCCATGGACTCTGGCCAAGAGTCAGAATGCTCCAATTGGTCTGGCCTTGGTCATGCAACCATTCCTGGACCTTGGGGATGAGGGTCAGCCTCACCCGAATTATCAGGACACAGAGCAGAGGAGGCACAATTTTCAAAGGAAAAAAAAAAAAATCAAGGTGATTTACAGAAAAGGAAAAGCAGGAAAAACTGTCAATGGTCATTCTGTATGTCCTGTTGCTTCACAGTGGCTGTATACTGTTCATTGCACAGATGTGGGTCACACATACCTGCATCTGAAGGCTGCCTCCATCACTTTCCAGAACTTGGGTAAATGGTAATCTCACTAAGCATCGATCTTCTCGTCTGTAAAGTGGACAAAAAACAAGTATCAGCTCACAGGTTTATACAGCTTAGAAAGGATGCAAAAATCGTAGGACATCTGCCACAAAGATGATAATAATAGTAGTAAATATTGTTACTTTGGAAAAAAAAAAAAACAATGCCCATAATTATCCTAGTTCCTGGCTTCTAGACAGGAGTCTCTTGTCTTTCTCTGTCCTCTTTCTTCCTGTTTTTGATGCTCTGCCTTTTTCTTCCTTGCAAAGATTAAATACACACACACACATACAAACAAGAGTCCAACCCAAATAACTCACTCACATAAACTAGAAGAGGAAGAGAAAATCTGTGGAATTCATTTATATTGAACTGCATGCAACCAGAGACTTGTGTAGTGGAAAATATGCATAAGGCTTAAAGGAGGAAAAGGGATATTAAAATAGTAATTTTCCCAATCATATCGAGACAGTTCTTTCAGCCCTAATAACAGGATGCATAACACATCTGTCGAAAATTGTGCTACATCTCCAAGCAGAAACCAAATGAATTGAGTTTCTACTCAGGGACAAGGTAGGCTGAGATTGTCATCAGCTTTGTTCCTTTTTTTCTTTTTGCCTTTTTTCCTCTCCAAGGTGTTTTGTTTTTGCTTCCGTCTTTGTGAGATTGGCTCCTGTTTTCTCCCCTGTTCTTCTTCCTTCCACATGAGTTGAATAGGACCTGAATCTGCATAGACCAGGAAGTCCACTGGACAGCTTCCAGAGACTCCACACAGATTGCAGGAGGCAGTATAAAACCTAATGATCAAGTTCTGAAGGTCCCACCTGATGGCTGACTTCCCCCAAAGACCCCATATCTACTCCTTTTTCTAGTGGCTGATGTGGGAGGCCAAGATGGGTTAGATAGAGAAAGGCTGTGATTTGGTCTCCCAAGTGGTCTGAGCTTGAACTGACATTACCCAGTGGTAGATAAAGGGCTGAAGACATCTACGGCCAATGGGTGAGAAGGCCACGATTGCAGGGCTAAATCTGGGCACTTCCTTGGGTCCTAAGAACCTAATTTAGCTGTGAGTTGGTCCCTAGAATTTCCTCTGACATCAGTGGAGCTCTACTAATGGAAGATCAGCAGCATCAGGGGATTACTGGCTGAATATCTCTTTTTTGTTGTTGTTTTATTTTTGTTTACTTATTTATTTTTATTTTGACTGTGCCATGCAGCCTGTGGGATCTTAGTTCCCTGACCAAGGATTGAACCCATGTCCCCAGCAATGGAAGGCAGAGTATTAGCCACTGAACCACTAGGGAAGTCCCTTTGGCTGGATTTCTTGATGGCACTCCACCATGCTGGAACCCAGGTCATCTCACGCACGTACCTTAAGGTGTGGCTCTCCTTCCTGCCTTCCAGGGTAACACCAGGGCACCAGCCTCAGAGAGACAAGGGAAGGCAAATTCCAGAGATGTAATTAACACACGGAAGTCTCACATCCTTGAATGGATGGGGCATTCAAGAGTGGAAAATCTGAAACTGAGTCAGAGGGACGAGGATCAATTAGATGTAAGGAAGAGATAGCTGAGGAACTCTTGAAAATATTTTCCAAGCCAGTGGCAAGAGAATGAGCTTGGAGACGGGGACATGGCCAGATCTGAAAGGACTTGAGCATCACCCCAGGCACACAGGGGATCCATGGCAAGGCTGAGAGCAGGACAGTAGTGATCAGAATCACATTTCAGATCAGCTGGGCTGCAGAAAAAGTGGATGTATGGAGGGAAGAGTGGAAACAGCTGACAGAAGGCTCCTGTGGAAATCTAGAGAAGAGAGGAAGATAGCCAGATTCAAGACTTTAGGTAGAGAGTGGAGACAAATCAACAGCTCCAAGAACAAGTCAAGAAATAGGATTAGAGGGACCTAATTCCTGGTCCAGTGGTTAAGAATCTGTGCTTCCACAACAGGGGGCCTGGTTTCAATCCCTCATAAGGGAACTAAGATCTCATATGCTGTGCAATGCAGCAGCAAAAAAAAAAAAAAAAAAGAGCAAGAAATAGGGTTAGAAAGGAAGACATTTTTAGGCACAAGAGGCAATGGGTGAACACCTAAAAGCTTTCACCCTAAGAAGAGTTAGTCTAAACCAATCACCCTAACTTTAGTCTATCACAAGTTAGAAATCTTCATTTTTTTTTTTCTTTCAAATTGTGCTCATGGACCTCTGAGTCATCTGCCTCCATCCTTTTGCAGAATGCATGATCTAGCAGGCCCTGAAATTGGCTGCTCTGAAGTGGTGTTGGTGGTTGTGGTTTAGTGGAAGTGGTGGTTTAGTCACTCAGTCACTTCTAACTCTTGCGACCCCATGGAATCCACCAGGTTCCACAGTCCATGAGATTTCCAAGGCAAGAATACTGGGATGGGTTACCATTTCCTTCTCCAGCCCGGGTGTGGTTCTATTATTTAGAGTCTTCATTAGAAGCTGGTAGAGGATGGATACACTTAATAGTCCTCTTTGATGATCTACCTAGTAGGTGAGAAGAATTAAAGGGATGAGGTTTTGAAGGCCCCAGAACATTTAGCAAGCCAATGTCTTAATCCAAATTCAAAAAATTGTGATCTCAATGCAGCTCTTAGCAACGGAGTTGGAAAAGCAAAGCTGTGTTGGAGAGACATTGTTTTATGTAGAGAAGAGAAAAAACACTTTCAGGCACTGAACACTTGGAGATAGGTACTTCCTTGGTGGTCCAGTGATTGAGAATCCACCTTCCAATGCAATGGGCCCCTGCTCAGAAAACTAAGATCCCACACGCCACAGGGCAACTAAGTTAATATTGAAGAACCACTGAATGGTCCCCAGCCCTCTAGCAAAAGGCACACATACCCATCAGCCTGTCCTCAAATACCAGCTAATCAGCAATAAAAGTTGCTATGATCTTATCCCAGTGGATCTTATCCAAACAGATTGTCCTAAGGCTGAGCATGGCAGAACTAAAGGAGTAAAATGGTGGGTAAATTCACCATCTTTGAGTCAATTAAGCTCTCACTACTCAATCCAGATCCCAAATGGAAACATTCTACATGGACAGTGACCATCCTTCATGAGTAAGATAAGTGACTATTCCAGTTCAAATAGGGCAAGTCCCAGGCAAAGTCAGAGGAGTTGGCCATCCTACTGCTGAGCAATGATGTTCTTTTCTATGGTGATTTCAGAAAACATATGGACCGATATGTGGTCCATTCTACTGAGAAAGAAAGAAAATCCATTTGCTTAGTTGCATATATTTCAGTCATCTTTTCCAAAGGAAAGGAAATTGGTCCAGCCACAGTGGTGCGTGCAGGCTCTGAAATCAGATTGCAATGGGCTTAAATTCTTGCTTTCCTCTATAAAATGGGAACATTCCTAACTCATGCCTCTGATGCAAGAAAATGTATGGAAAGTGCTGAACACAGTGTCTGGCTTGTAGTAAACATTCAAAGCCATGAGCTGTTTTTTATTATTAGAACTTTCCATCTAACCCCACCCCAACCCCAATCCCCTTGATGGAAAGCTACTTAGAGCTTTTAATCTCTCTCTTGGCATTTCCCATTTGACCTAGGCTTTGAGGAGCTTCTGTAATTCATCCCCTTTCCCAGGGCCTTAACTGCTAGAGTCCAGTTACCAGGTTCCTCTTTGCAAATTTGTAACTGAGAAGATTTAGGAAACCTTTGACTAAAGTGACTAACATGATTGACTATGAAAGGGAAGCATAACAATCGTGCCTTTCCTTGGGAAGGAATGAGTTATCTCTAGGAGGAAGGGAGTTTTCTAAGCCCCCAAGATGTTTGTTAACAGAGATAAAGTGTCTAAAAAGCTTAACACAGTAGTCAAAACAATGCCATCATCAAATTATTATCTTTTACCTGAACAATTGGTGGTGGCCTCCAAGCCGGACTAGTTTCTGCCTTTTCGCCCAAGAGTCTGCTCTCCACCCTGCAGCCAAAGGGATCTTTTAATTTTATTTGACTTTATTTTATTATAATTTTAGGGGGCCCAGTTTGCAAGATCTCAGTTCCCCAGCCAGGGACTGAACCTGGACCAAGGCAGTGAAAGAATCAAATCCCAACCACTGGACTACTAGGGAATTTCCTAGAGGAGTCTTTTTAAAATATAAGGCAGCTACCATGGTGTCCATCAACAGGAGAAAGGATATATTGCAGTATATCCACACAAAAAAATATTACCCTACTATATGGGGACGATAGAGGACGAGATGGTTGGATGGCATGACCGAGTCAATGGACAAGAGTGGGCAAACTTTACAAATGGTGAATGACAGGGAAACCTGGCGTGCTGCAGTCCATGGGGTCACAAACAGTCCAACACAACTGAGCAACTGAACAACAACCCCACATTTTATACATGTGTGTGTGTGTTAGTCACTCAGTCATGTCCAACTCTTTGTGACGCCATGGACTATAACCTAACAGGTTCCCCTGTCCATGGAATTCTCCAGGCAAGAATACTGGAATGGGTTGCCATTTCCTTCTCCAGGGGATCTTCCCGACCCAGGGATCAAAGCCAGGTCTCCTGCATTGCAAGTGGATGCTTCACTGTCTGAGCTACTACTGAGATGCATATATATATGTGGGCAGTTATAGCATGGATGAATTGCAAATTTTGGGTTGGGCAAAAGGTTCGTTCAAGTTTTTCCTAACATCCTATGGGAAACCCAAATGAATCTTTTTGGCCAACCCAATATATTACATTGAGTGAAAGAAGCATGACTACATACAGCATGATTCCATTTACATAAAGTTCTGGAATAGGCAAAACTCACCTGGTGAGAAAAATCAGGACAGTGGTTGCCTGGGGGCAGGGCAGGAGGGAGGGGTAGGGTGATAATACTCTCTAGCTTGATAGGGGCTGGGCCTGCACAAGTATGCCAAAAATTGTCAAAATTCAAAGAATGATGCGCTTTAGATGTGTGCATTTCACTGTATGCAAATTTTCTCTTTAAAAACAAATATTGACCTCTGCTAAGTGATAGGCAAGCCTAAGTGTTTGGGGATGAGGTCACAGGAGGTCTGCAACTTTGGAAGTGCAGCAAAACAAAAAGATGAATCAATAGGTGGAGAAAGGGATGAAGACCGGGGTAGATGTGTGATGAAGCAAACAGACGAAATTGTGAAGTAGAGAATCCACTCTCTGGGTATGTGGGTGCTCTCTGTATAATTTCTCATCTTCTCTATATGCTTGAAATTTTTCATAAGGAAAAAAGGGAGGGAATTCCCTGGGAGCCCAGTGGTTAGGACTGCAGGGGGTTTGGGTTCAATCCCTGGTCAGGGAACTAAGATCCTACAAGCTGTGCAATGGCATGGCCCAAAAAAAAACTAAAAATAGAAAAATAAAAATTAAAAATAAATTTGAAAATAATTTAAAGCAGGGTGAGTGGAGAAAGGGAGTAGAAAGGGAGATATGTCACTCCTTTTCAAGACAGCTTCTCTGTTTTCTTCAGATGCAAAGCCAAAACACTTGCCCTGGGAGGGTCTACGGAATCTGGGTTCCTCCCAACTCCCAACTCTCTGGTCTCATCTCTTGCCACCATTTAAACAATTTTTAGTGGTGACCGAAGCCTCTCAGACCACTTTCCTTCCAGTCATGGCAGCCTCCTTGTTCATCCTCCAACATACCAACCCTGTCCTGGTGTCAGAGACTTTGCACTTTCTGTTCCTTCCACTGTTCCCCCAAATTTCACAACCTTGATTCCCGGACTTCTTCAGCCTCTGCCCCAGAATTTCCTCATGACTGTACTATGAAACAGCACCTCCTTCCCTCACTCTCCATCCCTTTGCCTGTTTTAGGTTTTTATAACCTTCTACATGATCCTCATTTGTTCAGCACCCACCCTCAGTAATATAGGCACTTTATTTTGTTCCTTGTGGTGTGTTGGCACCTAGAGTGGCACCGGGAAGATGTTGCTTTAATACTTGTTTAATAAACACGTGAATGAATGAGTGTGATACTGACACTACCAATAATTATCTTTACTGAGTACTTGGTAAGTGCCACCCCCAAGCTAAGCCACTGACTCCCATGTTCATTCTTAAATGGTGTCTAGTCATTAAGTCACGTCGAACTCTTTTGCGACCCCATGGACTGTAGCCCTCCAGGCTCCTCTGTCCATGGGATTTCCCAGGCAAGAATACTGGAGAGGGTTGCCATTTCCTTCTCCAGGGGATCTTCCTGGCCCAGGGATCAAGCCCACATCTCCTGCATTGGCAGATGGGTTATTTACCACTGAGATACCAGGGAAGCCCATGCTCTCAAACAGCCTGTGGCTATTTTGACAGCTGAGAAAAATTGGAGTTTAGGAAGATTGATTTATCCAAACACCAGACTAAAAAAGGGCAACCCATCTACCTGATGCTTTCCCCCTTGCCACAGAGAAGGAAGGGTCTAGAAGAGGGAGTCCTGTGGGAGAGAAGGTGGGAGGATGTCACCAGGACTGCTCTACTGGCAGATATAAAGCCTCAGGTGCCCATACATCTTGAGGACATCAGACTCTCCACTGTCAAAACTCCAATGACACCTAGTGCCCCTGGCCCCCAGTCTACCAGGATCAAAGGGCCGACAAGCATCGCCACTGGGCTTCCAACTTAATCAGCTCTTCTGCATCATGGTCTGTATTCTTTTGTTTTTGTTTCAGTTCTGGCCAGGCTGCATGGCTTACGAAACCTTAAATCCCCGACCAGGGATTGAACCCAGGCCCCGGCAGTGAAAGCACAGAGTCCTAACCATCGAACCAGCAGGAAAGTCCTTGATCTGTATTTATAAACTGCCTTTCAGTTGCAAAGATGACCTTAACCCCCACGTCAAACATCTTTCTTCCATATCCTATTATACATAGCCTGTATCTATTGACCTTAACACACCAATTTTTGTAAGTGTTGAAAAATGTTAGTTTTCTCCATGATTAACTAGTCCATATCAAATGATCAAATTTAACATATGGAAAAAAAATTGTCAAGAACATTTGCAATTGTTCATAGATAATCTGTCAGTGAATAGACATTCAAGAAGCGAGGGGAACTTCAGCTGTAGCTACATATGTGTACTGAACACCTACTACCATGTACCAGGTTCTGTATCAGACACTAGCAGATGAGGAAGTGGGGACTGGACACTGCAGAGCTCAGTCGGTCACTGTGTGACCTTGGCCAAGTTACTCAAGCACTTTGAAACTCAGCTGCATCTTCTGAAAAGTGGAGATAATTATACCTCCTTGAAAACGCTGTCATGTGGAACATAGGAGATAATGTACATTACAGGGTCTAACACAGTGGCCAGGACACAATAGTCCAGGGAAAACATGCTCATTCCATGCCCACATCTTCCTCTCCTGCTCCCTCCCACTTCAAGGAGACCCTGAGATATACTTGGGTAATTCTGACGTCTCAGCAGACCAAGTTAAGTGCTCCGGGTGAGGAACTGACCACAGACTAGTATTTAATTCTATGCCTAGGGATACTCACAAAGGAGGTATTTTTGTCCCCCTGACACAGATGGGAAAACCAAAGTTCAGAGAGAATAAATAACTTGGCCAAGGAGAATACAGTTTTTAAGTTTTAGAAGGCTCCTAGTTCTTGTCTTGTTCATCTCATGGAAGAGAGATTCCAACTAGCTATGGAAATCCAGAAGGGCTGCTTGGAGGAGGTAGCCATTTCAAGAGTCTATTGGGACTTCCTCGGTGGTTCAGTGACTAAGACTACAAGCTCCTAATGCAGGGGACCCAGGTTCGATCCCTGGTTCAGGATGCCACAACTAAAGAGTTTATCTCTGCAGTATGAAGATCTGTTTCTCTCTAATAACAAAGTCAGTATTTCTCTAGGTGTCTGGAGCCTGGATTCCACAACCCAGAGCTTAGCTACTTTCCTTCCGTCTTTGGCTTTAGCCCAAGTGGGCACCAGCACAAATTTCCTCCCCTGAACACCAGTAAAACATTCAGAATCACAGAGACCTCCTCATGAGGAGAAGGACCACCCTTCTCCTTCCCCCACTGGTCTCCACATCTAAAGAGATTTGAGAAAGACTCTTTGAGACTCTGCTCATAATCTCTTTGAAAACTCCCTCCCACTGATTGGTTATGTCAGACCTACTTTTTTGTCACTTGGTGACGGGTTTTTTTTTTTTTTAAGTGGAAGGGGAAACCCAGCAAATACTACAACATCATCTTCAGGTTGGAGGATCCTGCTACCACTAAAAATATGTGTGTTCTGGTTATTTACAATGACCTGTTTGTTTGGGAAGGACTTTTTTCTCTTCCTTGCATGTCCCCTAGCTGTGTATACAGTGAAAAAGGATGGGGCTGGGCCTGTAAGACTTTTTTCCCCCCTAGGCTGTGTTTATCCACCCAAGAAAGTATTTTAAGTACTTTGTTTCCATTATGCTATTCTGAGCCCATTACTTGGTGGGGTGATTAAAGATTGCTTTTGGCAAGAGAAGAGAAAGCAAAGTGTTTGTTACTTCCATGACTGTTAGCCTTTCCCAGGCAGCCTTCAAAGGGGAAAGCATAAACACATGGCATTCAGAACACATATTGGCTTCATACTAGGAGTCCTGGTGAATGTCTGGCACTTCACCTTTGCCTAGAATCTGAGGAGCTGGGACAGGAAGCATGAAAAAGGCTCTTTTGAGAGCATCTTGGAGGCAACTGACCTCTCTGGGTTCTTCTCCCCACCTGTGTGGTCCTTGATTCTTTCCCTCGGGGTCTTCTTGGGTACCTCCCTGCTCTTCCAGGGCTTCCCTAGCAGCTCAGTTAGTAAAGAACCCGCTTGTAATGCAGGAGACCCTGGTTCAATTCTTGGGTCGGGAAGATCTGCTGGTGAAGGGATAGGCTACCCACTCCAGTATTCTTGGGCTTCCCTGGTGGCTCAGCTGGTAAAGAATCTGCCTGCAGTGTGGGAGACTTGGGTTCCATCCCTGGGTTGGGAAGATCCCCTGGAGAAGGGAACAGCTACCCATTCCAGTATTCTGGCCTGGAGAATTCCATGGACTGTATAGTCCATAGGGTCTCAAAGAGTCGGACATGACTGAGAGGCTTTCACTTTCACTGCTCTGTCAATTGCGTTTGGATCCAGCCACGGACAAGACAAATGAGCTCCGTGCGTTCACAGGGCTTAGAGTCAATCTTCTGGCATGGTCCACAGACCTTAATCAAAAGAATTCCACAAGTGAGTTTCCAAGAGGTGATACATTGCAGGATGGAGGACAGGGTGTGTCGTGGGCCTGAGAGTAGGATTCCGAATTTCTCTTGGGGTCAGAGAGGACTTCCTTGCATGTGCAAATCTGAAAGATAAGCTGGAGCTGGCTAGGGAGGGGTCTCCTAAGCAAAGGCAGGGGAGAGAAAGGGGTTTTTTGCTAAGGAGGAAAAGAGGGAGTTCCTTGACAGTCCAGTGGTTAAGACTGAGTTTCCATTTCAGGGGGTGCGGGTTCAGTCCCCGGTAGGTGAGCAAAGATTCCATACGCTACATGGTGCAGCCAAAAAATAATAAATATTATTTTCAAAAGCAGAGGAAGGGAAAGAAGGCGAGGGTGGGCTGGAATCCAGAGGACAAGGGCAAGGTGATGGAAACAGGTCAGAGAGGTCTTGGGTGCCTCCTCCCAGTGTAACCGCATGCTGCTACTGGTTAGTCACCTCTGTCGTGTCCGACTCTGCCACCCCATGGACTGTAGCCCACCAGGCTCCTCTGTCCGTGGGATTTTCCAGGCAAGATAGCAGGTGTTAAATACAAGGTAATTAAACTAGGAGTGGAAGGAGGAAGTGTCAGCTAGAATAGAAGGGGCCAATCCCTGCTTTCTTATCTTAACAGCTGGGTGGCCCCTGGGCAAGATGTTTCGCTGCCTCGATTTCCTGTTATTCACCTGACCTCACAAGGCACGTGGTACATAGTTGTAACTCAACTTTAATGATACCCCTTTCCTTGTTTCCCTGAGCATCTTGGGAGACTCACATGAAGCCACAAAACCCCCGTCATCGTCTCTGATCGATTGCTCCTTTGAATGAAGGCCCAGGACCTGTCAGTCCGGCTGGCCAGGGGACCTCACTGCTTGCAAAGTTGCTGTAATCACTCATCCTCTATCCCTCCGATCTGAACGCGTTGACTCTTTGAAGTCAACAGCTGATCTCTCCTGGGGATCTTGGGGACATTGGTATCTCCCTGGCCTATCTCCCAAACTATTGGAACAAGCCATGAGATAAAGGGTGGGTGGGTTCTTCAGAGGACTCCTAGGCTGGGGAGGAAATCTGCATCAGTCGGGATAGGGTTACACGTTAGACAAAAGCATTTTCCGTGAACTCACACCCTCAAGTCAAGGGCCTCTCGAAAATTCAAAATGGCACCTGCAAGTCTGGGCATGTCTGGAGCGCTGAAAACGTCTGGGAATCTCTCTCTTCTGAAGCCAAGCGGGCAGCTTCAGAAACTCAGAGACTCCAACTTCTCAGGCAGAGTGAAGGCACAGGCTGGGCCAGCCCATGTACTCCTCTGCTCATGACCTCTTGGGTGCCGGCCCCACGTCGGGGACTTCTCTTCACCCCTCTTCATTTCCTGGTCTCCACAGCCCAGTGGGAGGAGGCTGTGCTAAGCCACTTCAGTTGTGTCCCACCCTGTAGCCCGCCAGATTCCTCTGCCCACAGAATTCTCCAGGCAAGAATACTGGGGTGGGTTGCCATGCTCTCCTCCAGGGGATCTTCCCAACCCAGGGATCGAACCCACATCTCTTAGATCTCCTGCACTGGCAGGCAGGTTCTTTACCACTAGGGGGTAAGACTTCTCATTTTTGACAGATTTGATCAAGTGATAAGTTCTGCTACTTGCCCACAGTCTTAGTAAAGAAATGAAAACAGAACTCCTGATCCTGAATACACATAGGTCTTTAGTCTTCAATGCTGTCTTTTTTTTTTTTTTTTAATATTTATTTTTATTTATTTTATTTATTTGGCTGCTCCAGGTCTTGGTTTTGGCATGCAGGATCTTTAGTGGCAGCATTTGAACTCTTATTAGTTGCAGCATGTGAGATCTAGTTCCCTGACCAGGGCTGGAACCTGACCCCTTACATTGGCAGGCAGAGTCTTAATCACTGCAACACCAGGGAAGTCCCTTTAACGCTGTCTGGATGGCCTGTGCCCTGCTCCCCGCTCCATCCAAAAATTAGATAACCTGGGACACAAGGAGATCCTTGAAGAATGCTCAGGTGGACGGAGGCCTCCAGGTGAGGGGTCTTTGCTTTGAATGCTAAACTTGGATTCTTGGAGACTCCCATACTACTGGTAGATCGCTGACATCATCCATTCTTTGAGTCCCCTTCCAATCTTGGCTCCTCTGCTAAACTCTCTGGAGCTCTAGAAGGTGCAAGCACAATCATTATAATCATAATTGGCCCCATTTATTAAACACTTGCTAAGTGCTAGATACCGAGCCAAGAAGAGATCTGATATGTATTTCCTCATGGAATGAACTTAAGAACCTGATAAATGATGTATAATGCGTGTGTGCATGCATGCATGTTCAATCGTGTTCAATTCTCTGTGACCCAATGGACTGCAGCCCGCCAGGTTCGTCTGTCCTTGGGATTTCCCAGGCAAGAATACTGGAGTGGGTTGCCATTTCCTCCTCCAGGGGATCTCCCCAACCCAGGGGTCGAACCCATGTCTCCTGCATTGACAGGCAGATTCTTTACCACTGAGTCACCTGGGAAGCCCCAAATTATATACAGCAGGTGCAGACGAACACAGTTTGATTCCACTTATATAAGGTACCTAGAATAGTCAAATTCATAGAGTCAGAAAGTACACTGGTGGATGCCAGGGGCCAGGGAGTGGGGGTGAGAAGGAGGAGTGGGGACTTAGTGTTTAATGAAGACAGAGTTTCAGTGTGGGAAGGTGAAAACTTTGTAAGATGGATGCTAAGGAGAGTTTTACAACAATGTGAGTGTACTTAGGGCCACTGAACTGCACAGTTAAATATGGTTAAAATGGTATGTTTTGTATTATGTGACTTGTACCCACAACAACAACAAAAAATTTAATGAAAAAAAAAAAAAGAACCTGGTAAATGGCTGTACCATCATCCTCATTTCACAGATGAGCAGAGTAAGCCTCAAGAGGAAAAAAGTCTTCACCCAAGGTCACAGCTAGTAAGTGGTAGAGTCAAATCTGAAATTCCATCTGGCTGATTCCAAGCTTATAATCACCTCAACACTGCTTTTCTGCCTTCACACTTCAACCATGGTGGAAAAGATAACACTCAAATCCACTGAAATCCTGCCCAAGGTGCCCTGAGGCCCAACCCAGTTGGCCCATCCCTCTCCACCTCCACCCGAAGCATCAAGGTCCGACAGAGTGTCCCCACAAGGCGCACGCATGTATATGTATTTGTGTGTGTGTTTTCAGTTGCTCAGTCACATCCAACTCTTTGCAACCCTATGGACTGTAGCCCACCAGGCTCCTCTGTCCACGGGATTCTCCAGGAAAGAATACTGGAGTGGGCTGCCATTTCCTACTCCAGGGGACCTTCCTCACCCAGGGATTGAACCCACATCTCGTGCGTCTCCTCCACTGGCAGGCGGGTTCTTTACCCCTAACACCACCTGTGTGCCCCCGGATCTTACTCAAATCCTGACAACTGCAACTCAACACAGAAGCAGCATCCCCACATCCTCAACCCCATCCCTGTCCTTAGGAGATTTCTCTCTTCATACGGGAAATGGGTGAGGATGTCAATAATTCACCCTGTTTCTCTTGCTGACTTCCAAGAAGGAAGCAAGCTGACCGGACTGAAGTCATAGCTGGGCTCCTTTGGGCCCCACGGCCACACACCCTGGGCTTTCCCTCAAGCTATTGCCATTCTGGGAGCTTAACTTGGCCTTTCTCATGCCTGGAATTCTTCTTCACTGACTAGAGTGTATATCCTGCGGTTGGAATCTAGTCTTGCCCTCCAAGATTTAGCCCCATCTCATTGTGAGATTTCAGAAGAGGTAGACCCAAGCCTTTAGGGCCAGAGAGAGCTGGATTCATATCCCAGAACTGCCAGAAACCAGCTATACTGTCCTTATCCCTGTGAATGACACTTAGGGGGTTCAACATTTGTAAAGGCCCTACTGTGTGTTAGGGACTTTGTTACAGGGCACAGTGTTGAATAGAGAAACAAGATCTCTGCCTTCTCAGAGCCTTCTTTCTAGTTGGAAGAGAGGGGAGGTAAATAGTGAGCAAGTACGTAGGAGATTTTCAGAGGTAAAAAGGGGACTTCCCTGGTGGTCCAGTGGCCAAGACTCCACACTCTCAGTGGAGGGACTCCTGGTTTGATCCCTGGTCAGAGAACTAGGTCTCACATGCCTCAACTAAGACCCAGCACAACCAAATAACTAAATACATTTTTTAAAAAGAACAAAAATGTAGAACGATAAGATATGGCAGATGGCAGGAGGACCTTTAAGTTTTACATTCTTTTTTTCAATTCTTTTTTTTTTCTTTTTTTTTTTTTTTAATTTAAACTTTTTATTTTCTATTGGGGTATAGGTGAGTAACAGTATTGTAATAGTCTCAGGTGAAAAGAGAAGGGACTCAGTCATACATATACATGTATCCATTCTCCCCCCAGACTCCCCTCCCATCCAGGCTGCCACATAACTCTAAACAGAGTTCCATTTAGGGGGATCATTTTTAATGCACAGCAAAGGTCTTTCTAAGGAGAAGACATCTGTGTGGAGACTTGATCAGGGAGACCACCATATAAAGGGCCAGGGAAAGAGTATGCAGGCGAAAGAAATAGCAAAAGAGTTTGCTCTGCCTCAAGGTCAGAATAAAGGTCAATGTGGCAGAAAGAGAGTAACTTGAAGGAGAGGGTGCAAGAAGAGGTTGAAGGATAGCAGGAGCCAGATTATAGAAGGCTTTATAGATCACAGCACAAAGTTTGGGTTTTATTTTAGCACAATGGGGAGAACCGAGAGGGCTTTAAGAATTTTTTTCACTCTTTCACAAAGGAGTTTAAAAAACTCTATTTAACATTTCCAAAGTGGCTGTACCATTTTGTGTTCCCATTGGACATTCCAGTTGCTCCACATCTTTGTCAACACTTGGCATGGTCAGTCTTCTCAATTTCAGCCTTTGTGTTGGGTGCATAATGATATCTTGTTACTGTTTTCATTTTCCTCATGACTAACGGTGCTGAGTACTTTTGTATGTGTTATTTGACGGTTCATACCTCTTCTTTTGCCCATTTTTAAATTGGATCATTTGTCTTCTTATTTAATGAGTCATAGGACTCCTTTTAATATTCTCAATACATGTCCTTTGTCAGATAAATGATTTACAGATGATATTTTCTCCTGCCTTTTCATTTTCTCAACAAAATCTTTCAAAGAGCAGACGTTTTAAATCTTGATAAAATCCAATTTATCATTTATTTTTATTTTATGGGTTTTATGTGTCCTAACTAAGAAATCTGTGCCTACTCCAAGGTCAAAAAGATTTCTTAATATGTTCTCTTCTTCTAGAATTTATATAGTTTTAGCTCTTAGGTGTCATTTATCTTGCTTATGTTAAAAAGCATACACTTACCATATATCTCAGCAATTCAACTCAGATATCTACCCAAGGCAAAGAATCATATGTCCACAAAAAGACTTACACTTGGCTGTTCATATCAGCATTATTCATAATACTTAAAAACTAGAAATAACACAAATATCCATTCTCAAGTGAATAGATATACTGCAACACACCCATGTGAAGGGATGCTTCTCATCAATAAGAGGAACCAACCACTGATTCATGAAACAACACAAATGGATCTCAAAAATGCAGTCCCAAGAAAAAGACGGCAGACCCCCCCCCCCAAAAAAAAAAATCCATACTGGATGATTCCATTGACATGAAACTCTGAAATGATCAAATTCTTCTACATTGACAGAAAGTAGATCAGTAGTGGTCAACCTGGGACAGAGAGTATGGGTGAAGGCAGAGAAGTGACTGAGGAGGCACTGTAGGGAACTTTGGAAATGAAGAAGAATGTTCTATACCTTGACTGGACTAGTGGTTACACAGATGCATATATTTACCAAAATTCACTGAACCATACACTTGAAAGGGATGCATTTACTTTGTGTAAATTATACCTCAATAAAGTGAAATTTTGAAAACTAAGAGCGAAACAGAGAATTTGTCCAGGGTGGGAACCAGGGAGGAGACTTAGGCCACTAAGTCACCCAAATGAGAGAGATAAAGGTGGCTTGGTCCACGGTGGAGGAAGCAGGAAGTAGTATTGGCTGGTACAGGTATTATTATGTTGTTGTTGCTTTTCTGCCTTGTTTTCCCATGAGCCAAGGACAGGCTGTCATCTGTAGATGAACTGACTGTTGCACCCTCTCCGCTGCCTGCCCTCTTCTCTGCTGAGTCATCTCTCAAGGTTATCATGGGGAACAAAACTCTTTCATCTGGACCCTGCACAGCTAACACACACAATCAGGAAACCATGTCACTGGTCAAGGTAACCAAGATCACCTGTGATGTCACCCCCAGGCTCCCAAGCCACTCCTCATTCTAAAAATGGCCTCTAGTCTTGCCCCTACTCTATCTCTGTAAGCAGAAAGACTTGGGTTCATTCGTTTGTTTTTTTCTTTTTGCTAATGAAATTCCCATACCTAAAATTTCTCAGTGGCTCCCCATTTACCCTGAGAATGAATGAGAAATTCCCTACATAATCTGAGCCCAGCCAAACTCCATCCTCATCTCTCTCTGCTCCCTTCCCCAGGATAATACCTACTCATCTTTCAGAATTCAGCTTAGATGTTGCTTCCTCCAGGAAGTCTTCTTGGCCTGCCCCTCAGGTGTGAATCAGGTTTTCCTACTCAGTACCCTGAGAACACTTTTTCTGTCATCAGAGCACTTAAGCACAGTGCATTTTTATTGCCTGTCAACTTGTCTATTGCCTCCAGATGGCAGGGGATATGCACAGGGGTTGGCACACTTGTGGTTCATATTTGTTAAATGTCATAGGCCATATCAGCTTCAGTGCAGGAAGGAAAGCCAAGATTAGAAGCCACTACTGGCTGACTCCAGGGACTGTGCTCTGTCTATTGCTCACACAGATGCCAGAGGAGGCACAAGAGTCTGGACTAGGAGGCCCCAAAAAGCCTAGGGCCCAAATGTGCAAGGACCTGGAATAGCAAACATGTCTCAACTGTCCTCTTGCACATCTGTAACAGACATTACTAATGGATCACAACACTCACTGAACACAGGCTCAGATCCAGGCCCTAGCCAGTCCCTACCAATCAATCCAAGCCAGCACCGATATGTAGTGTAAATACATGTCATCTATATCCCCCTTTAGTAGGCAAGGAGGATGAGGCTGAAGAGGAAACTGGTTTCCCAATACACAGGAAAGTTCATGTGAAAGCAGGGACAGGATCTCTCCTCTCCCAGTTCCACACTGTTCTCCTACGCCTCCTGGCCTCTGAAGATCAGCTCATTCTGTGTGGTCAGCCTACCCTCAGGATGTCTGGAGAAAGAAGTCTATCTGTGAAATTAGACCAGGTGACTCACGGAAGGCTTTGAAGACAAGAATAACTTAGAATGGCCCAGGGGACTGTCTTTCCTTTTGTAAAGTTGTTCAGAGGCAACTCCAGCTTTTCTCTCTTTCCTGTGAGTCTAGCTGGCTCCCTGCAGGTCACATGCTCACACCATCATGGAAATCCAGAGCCTGGGTACGTGGACTGGGAATGGAGAAAACTGGAAGACTTCCCAAGACACACACTAAAACACAATGCCCCACTTTCTCCTTTTTCAAAAAGAAACTTTTTGCTTTGTGATGATTTCAGATTGGCAGACACATTGCAAAGATGATACAGAAAGCAACTACACTCCAAAAGAAATTAATTTAAATAAATACATAAAATTAAAAAAAAAAGATGATACAAGAATCCCCATTTACTCTTCACCAAGCTTCCCCTAATGTTACTACCTTGTCTTACCATGGGTCCCCAAAATGAAGACACTGATATGGGGACATTATAATGAACTAAAGTCCAGAACTTATTCAGATTTCATCCTTTTTTTTTCTGTCCCAGGATCCAGTCCAGAAGACCCCATGGCTTTCAGCACTTTCCCTTTTTGGATAAATCCCCTCCCTGACTTTCTCCCCTTATCCTGGCAGCTAGTTTCTCCCGGCACTCAGAAACGGATGTTTGTTTGTTGCATTGCTCTGCTTCATTTTATGAATTATGGTTTAGGAGTAGGCTTCACCTGATTATTTTTAATATTGCAAACTACCCTTCTTCAGCACATTCATTTTTCCACTTTTGGTTTTAAAGTCTAGTTCACATCATCAAAATGGCCACTGGCACTTCCTGGAAAACTTGGCAGAGTATTTTACTGTATTTCTTAAAAAAAAAAAATTCTGCTCTTTTTTTCCAGCCCCCACCCTCCACCCCAAACTTCGTTTGTTCTTTTATGACTAAGGATATTTATCTCCTGCCTGCTTTAGAAGTTTATGGGCAGCTTTTCCTTTGAATTCCAGGCCAAGGTCAGTAGCCTTTTGACTGTGATGTCACACTGTGTTGCCTCGGCTACCACTGTGACATCATCAGACAAACCTGGGGGCCCAATGGAGTGGTGGGGAAAGGCTTTTTGAAACAAACTGTCTCTTTCATCTGCAGTTTGAGAAGAAACTGCCAATGCTTTTGGAAGAAGTTTTGAGAAATTGTGAGAAGTTAAGGGAAAAAGTTAATAAGATTTACTACCTTCCCCCCCAAATGCCACAGACCCCTAAAAAACTCAGGCCACAATCAAAGACTGCAGACTTTTGAAAGGGAAAAAGTTAAGGGAACAAATACATTCCTAGAAACCGGAACCCTGTGTCTGTAAAAAGACCATCAGCCACAAGAAGAAACACACACACATACACACACATGCACACATGCACGTACACACATACAAATTGACTATCAACCAAATTGCCCCGAGATGGAATGTATTTCACGAGCTGTCTCCGGGTCTTTAATCTAATCTAATCTGTCTCTCCCTCGGCATAAAAGCGAAAGCAAAGAAAGGAATTACAAATCAGGAATGCTTGGTTTAAAAGGCTTTTTCATAAAAGGAGAAAAGAAAAAGAACAAAAGTGGAGTGAACATTCAGCAGACAGTTTTCATGCCATTAAAACGGCATCTTGAAAAATGTTCATCTTTTTTCCCTTAGGGTCCGGGGAAGCAAAGAAAAAAAAATGTGCTTTTATTGTGAACATGTGTCAAGAGGACTCTGTCGCATAAGCTCGGTACCCACAATATGTATATTTGTGTAGTAATTAATGCAAGATCAGAGACGTACATTTTGCCAAAAGGCCATTGTCAGCATGGGGTGTATTATGTGGGTCAATAATCTAGTTTTCCAAATGCAGTGTACAAGCCCGTTCCTTGTAATTAAGCGCTCTGTCATCTAACGACAAAGCAAGCAAAAGTGACTCCCAGACCGGATTATACCTAAAACACAGTTTCCAAATGTTTCTTCTTGGCAAATCTTTTAAGGAAACTCTATGCAGAAGGAATGTCAAGACATCTGTAATTAGATCTTGGAGAAAAGGCTGGAAGACTGGGGGCCGGTTTTTATTTTGTCTCTCCAAGAAACCCCATGTAATTCTCTGTCTTGGCTGTCACCGGGCTTATCCGTCATGGGTCCCTGATAGTCTGTCTTGGCCTTGCCTGTCTCCTGGGGTCTCCAGGAACACTCTTGTGACACCCGGTTCCCCTTGCAAAGTTGACCAAAGCAGCTGTGAAGGCAGAAATGGGGGCATCCAGTCTGGGACTAGGGCCGGGCTTTGAACCCGGTGAGATGCTGTTTCTGAGGGTTTCTGCTTTATGAAGGGTCTGGACGTCTGATGAAGCAAGCAGGATGGAGTGCATTTTGTGGGCCCCAGGGCTGCATTTTGGAAGACACTCGTATGGCAAGGAAAATCCATTTATTTAAGCTTCTCGGCAGGGCCGCAGGGAGGTTCATGCATGGTGGAGCCTGGATGCATCCTCCCATCCCGTTCTGATATGAGACATGGGTCTGCGCCTGTCTCCGGTTTTACATGGTTTTAGGTGTTGCGTATGAACACGCTTCCACACGCCTGTGGCTCTCAGGCATGTGTGGTAAAAATGTGATGCCTCTCTGTGCATGTGATGGGAGATTGTGGGGAGGGGGGTGTCTCTGAGCTTGTCGCGCTGTGTCTTTCAGTGGCTCCAACGTGTCACCCCAGGCAATGGGGAGGGGGTTTAGAACCACAAAATAGCCTGCATTCGCCATACATCATATTCTCTTTTTCCAACCAACAGGCTATCTGCAGACCTCTCAGCTCTTTATCACCCAAATACGATTTTAGGGTGTTCGAAAAGCAAAACACATCATAAATCTCCAGGCTGGCTAGAACCTGGAGACTTTTAAAAAGCAAGAGGGAAGCGGGGGAGGGAGGCAGGAGGGGGCGAGGGTGGCCAGGGGGTGCATTTTGATGAAGCCCTTCTCCTTCACTCCAACGTAGAGGCAATTTTCTCTTGGCACTATGTTGGGGTTTCTGCTCTCCCCCGACACCCTCCCCTCCTCCATGCTAACAGTCAACAGCAGATGTGTTCCGCTTTATAAACGCTGGCCAGCTGGGGAGGCCGCGGCCAGCGTCCACACGCCTCTTCCTAAATGCTGGTGCCCAACGAGGCCCCTGGGAGGAGGAGGACTTGGGGTGGGGGGCGGTCTCTCAGACACATCTTGAGGCCTGCTTATTTCTAGAAACTTCCTTGGGGTTCCCTGAAAGGGGAATGTGCAAGGACCTAGAGAACACCTATCGCCTCTGTTTGTGGCATCGCCGTGGCTGCGTGGCTGTTCCCTAAGGCCTGGAGACGGAGCCTTCCCTGGTGACTGGGTGGTAAGGAATCCGTCGGCCAATGCAGGAGACACAGGCTCAATCCCTGGTTCAAGAAGAGCCCGCAACGAAATGCACGCACCATAACTATTGAGTCTGTGCTCTGTACAGCCCAGGAGTCACAGTACTGAGTCCACATGGAACAACTAGTGAAGGCCACACGCCCTAGAGACCGTGCTCTGCAACCAGAGACGTCACCACGATGAGAAGCCCTCACACCGCAGCTAGAGAAATGCTCACACAGTAACAAAGACCCAGCACAGCCAAGATTAAAATAAATAAATTTTTAAATTATTTTTAAAGTAGTAAAAAAAAAAAAAAAAGACATGAAAATGCAGAAGGATCATAATCTGGAGTCCTCTGGATGGAGACAGGGCTGGTATGGGTGACAAGGATTTAGGAAAGAGGTTCCAGACCAAGCCTTGAAATGGGTGCAAAGAAGGGAGCTTGATCATTGCCCATGTAAATGATTCTTTCTTCCCCCTCCAGAAGATTAAAAGGGCTATTTGTTTTTAGAAGTCTCAACTGGGCCTATTGGTTCATTTCACATATCAGTTTGCAGCGTGTTCCCCTCCACAGGGCTGCCCCGGAGAACACAAAGGCAGGAAATTCAATTCAACACAGGCCCGGTGACATCTCTGTTTGGGGTGCGTGTGTGTGTGTGTGTGTGTGTGTGTGTATGTACAGAAGCTAACAACAGTGTGTTGTCCTCAATCTGATCATTACCTTGCAGAGTTGTTGTTTCTGCAGCTTTAGAAACAGATGGAGGGATTCCGTAAGAATCCTTTAAATAAAGCTGCTCATAAACCGTCCACCACAGGGTTTGGGAAGGAGATGAAACCCGTCCCATTTGGATTTTGTTTTTTTTTCCTAAGACTCTCTTCTCTGATTCTCCAAATGTGTTCACTTAATATGTTTCCCCATCATCACACACACTTTTTGATTCAGGTGTAAAAATACATAGAGAAAAGCACATATATCATAAGTGTACCCAGCATATATAGAATAAAAAAAAAAATCCCCAGAAGTCTCCGTGGTGTCCCTTTCCAGTCTCTGTTTCCCACTCCTCAAAGGGCAACCACTATCCTGTTGGCATTGCCTGGTTTTTGCACCTTGTAGAAGTGGAATCCCACAGTCTCACACTTGAACCTGGGTTCTTTGGTTCAAAAAGAAGTGAGGGGCATCCCTGCTTCTCTGTGTATCTGTAGATCAATGATTTTCAACCAGGCAGTGTTATGCCTCCAGGGGACATGGGGCTGTGGATGTCCTTGGTTGTCAGTACTGGGGTGCAGCTAGCAGACCTGAGTCAGGGATGCTGTTGAGCACCCTACAATACACAGGACAGCCCCCCACATCAGAGGGTCATCTGGCCCAGAAGGCCAACGGGGACGAAGTTAAAACCTCCAGTCTAGATCAATCACGTTCGTGACTGTTCTTTGATTCCTCGGAAATACCAGTTTTAAAGCTTCCTGGATGTTCACGCAGGCACAGCGGAGTTAGCCTAAACTAAACTCCAAGTTCAAAGCCTCGACTCGGAGGCGGGTTTACTGACCTTTAGTGCTATGGCCAAGGTGGGGGCAGGGAGAGTAGTGAGGGACTGGGGGCAGAGACAGGAACACACAGAAAACTCAGCCCCCAGGCGTGCGTGCTCAGCCAGCTAAGTCACATCCCACTGTGGCGACACCATAGACTGTAGCCCGCCAGGCTCCTCTGTCCATGGGGATTCTCCAGGCAAGAACACTGGAGTGGGTTGCCATTTCCTCCTCCAGGGGGTCTTCCCCACCCAGGGATTGAACCCGTGTCTTTTGTGTCTCCTGCACTGCAGGCAGATTCTTTATACCACTGAGCCACCTAAGAAGCCCCCATGATGCCTTAACATTGCCTGGTGATGAATTCAACCTTAGAAGGTCTTCACAAGTCACCCGTGCTTCTTTGGCAAGCCGGGGAAGGAAGTGACAGAAGCATTCTGATGAACAGAGCTCCACGGAGGTACACAGACATAAACAGACAGCCGCACAAGTCCAAACATATACCCACCACGGCTCTGAACACACACACACACACACAAAACTCACCAACAGGTCCACTCTCGGACAGAGAAAAAAAGACTGAAGTTGTTTTTAAAGGGACACCTCTCCAAGTCCAACTGCTTAAATAAATAGTTGGGGAGTAAGCAGGGGCAAGGGAAATAAACTGGAAAATTGGGATTGACATACACATACTACTCTAAATAAAATAGTAACTAAGAAGGACCCACTGTGTAGCCCAGGGACCATGGCTAAATACTCTGTGATGGTCTATATGAAAAAAGAATCTAAAAAAGAGTGGATATATGTATAACTGATACACTTTAATGTACACCAGAAACTAACACAACATTATAAATCAATTATACCCAACAAAAACTAAAAAAAAAAAAAAAAAGATGACTGCATTCAAGGAAACCTAGTCAAGACAGGGACCTCGTCTGTCTATCCTTGGGGCCTCAGCTAGGTTTCTCAGCTCCAGCCCTACTGTTATTTTGAACTGGATAATTCTTTGCTGCAGAAGCTGTCATAAGCATTTCAAGGTGGTTTTGGCCTCTACAAACTAGAGGCACCCCACATCATGGTGTGTCTAGATATTGTCCCATGGCCTGTGGGGACATTGCCCCCAGCTGAGAATCCCTGATGTAGCCCAGTGCTGGACTCACAGACGCAGCCCCCGAATGAAGTGCTTGTTGATTGAACAAGTGAACCACTTCCACTCTTTCCTGAAAATAAGTGAATGCTCATGGAAACTCAGCCAACCTCTCTTCTTCAAAAACCACGTGTGTGTGTGTGTGTGTGTGTGTGTGTGTGTGTTTGCCTGCTGCTTTTTTGTTGTTTTTTAAGATTTTTTTTTTTAATTTGGACCATTTTTAAAGTCTTGAATTTGTTACACTGTCACTTCTCGGAAAAGAACAAAGTTCTGCAAAGTAATCATCCTTCAATCAAAAAACAAATTAAACATTTTTAAAAATAAAAAAAGAAGAAAACTGAAAAGAAAAAAACAAACACTGCTTCTGTTTTATGTTTTGGTTTTTTGGCCCTGAGGCATGTGGGATCCTAGCTCCCTGACCAGGGATTCAACCTGTGCCCTTTGCTTTGGAAGGCAAAGTCTTCACCACTGGACCACCAGGGAGGTTCCTACCTACAGTTAAAAATGTAAACACAGATTTCCCCAGTGGTCCAATGGTTAGGACTCTGCACTTTCACTGCAAGGGACACCGGTTCAATCCCTGATTAGGGATTCAAGATCCCTCAAGCCTCATGGTGCGGCCAACAACAAACAAAACAGAGATGGCCCAGGGCTCCATCCTAGGCCAGGGACATCTGGTCTCTGAGGTTCAGGCTTGGGCGGGACAACGAGGGTCCTGCTGGGGCGGGGTCCTCACTGCCAGCAGGACAGCCCTTGAAGAAGGGGTCCCCAGGGAGATGCCTACGCCACATGTGGTCTGTTGTTTGACAGGCACATTTAAGCACTTTTCTGGACCCTGATTGGGTTTTAATTGTGTTTGGAATATTGCACTTCCACACACACCAGGTGAATTCAGAATTGTTTTCACGTTTCCCTTCTCTTTTCTCTGGTTTGTCTGCGGAGCTGCAGTTGGTTGTGGGGGGGAGCAGAGAGGGGTGATCTGCAGCAGAAAGTGCATCTATGGAATTTTCCATCGGAGGCTTCCTTTAAGCTCTGACGAGGCTGGGAGGTGGGACTTCTGGCAGACTTAGGTGTAGGCTAAGATGTCTACGGTCCGCATGGAGAAGACAGTAATTCAAGATGATACATTCGTTCAGAGAACATTCTCCAAATACCCAGCACTGAGTATAAAAGATAATAAAAGGGAGGGACGGGATGGGGAGAAGATAATAAAAGATGTTTCTCATCTTCAAGTAGCAAGAGAAAGAGTAACAGCTCATTTGTCATTTATTAAGTGCCAGGCATTGTTTTCTTCCGATTTACAAATATTCACTTGAAGAACCTTCAAAATAACCTCCACGGTAGGTGCTATTACTACTCCCAACTTACAAGTGAGGAAACTGAGGCTCCAAAAGATTCACTGTGTGTGTGTGTGTGTGTGTGTGTGTGTGTGTGTGTGTGCGTGTGTGCCATTTTTTAAGTCTTTACTGAATTTGTTACAGTACTGCTTCTGTTTATGGTTTGATTTTTTTGACTCCGAGGCATGTGTGATCTTAGCTCCCAGACCAGAAATCAAACCTGCACCCTATGCATTAGAAGCCAAGTCTCAACCACTGGATGGTCAAGGAAGTCCCCCAAAGGACATGATTCTGAAGCGACAGAGCCAGGAGTCTAGCAAAGATTCTCAACCAGGGGCAATGTGGGCCCACCGGGTACATTGGCGGGTGGAGGCCGGGGAGGCTTCCCAGGCACTGTGGGGGTAAAGAATCCACCTGTCAATGCAGGAGACACAAGAGAGACAGGTTTAATCCCTGGGTCAAAAAGATCACCTGGAGTAGGAAATGGCAACCCGCTCCAGTATTCTTGCCTGGAAAGTTCCATGGACAGAGAAGTCTAGCAGGCTACAGTCCATGGGGGTGCAAAGAGTTGGACACGACTGTGCACACATGCACACACACACACACACACACACACACACACACACAAGCACACTGGGTCGGGCCACTTTGGGCGTCACCACCCGGGGATTGGGCAGCTACGCCATCTAGAGAGTGGAGCCCAGGGATGCCGCCAGACATCCTACAAAGAATCATCCAATCCCAAAGTCAGTAATCCTGGGCTAGATGGCTGGGGTTCTAACCACTGTGCTTCAGCCCAGGGCTGTGACTGGGGTGTCCTAAGAACACATTTAGCCAACGAGAGGAGCCCTGACAAGCACTCTGGAATGGACCCATGGCCCGTATCTCAAAGTGAGGACACGGCTGTAGTAAAGGATAAGGGTGGAACCATGCTGGCTTAAGTCCATATCTTTACTGCGCCCTTTTAAGTTAGGTGACCTTGCATGAGTTACTTGGCCTCAGTTTCCTCATCTGCTACATGGGAATATTAATCCTTCCCCCAGAGAAGTATTGTGATGATTGTAACCAGAATAAAGAACCCCAGGCCCTGCGGAACACCTCATAAGTACTCAATCCATGTAAGCTATTATCCAGTGGGACTGAGAAAGATATATCCCTGGCCCGTGGAAGAGATCTAAGAGCATCTTCAAATTAGGGAGACACTGCATATGAAGGTCCTCAGTAAAAATCAAGTGCTAGGAACATATCAGTTGTTACCTTCAAAACCTAGATTTGACCTCTGAGTCCATTGAAGTTGATAAGAGTTTCTGCTAAAAGGCTAAGAGCTGGACTGATTGACCTCTCAAAACCAGGATTAACTCTGAGAAGAACCACCCAATTTCACCAATATTTACCCAGCTGACTACACTGAGACTGCTGGTATGTTCAGTCCAATAGCCTACAGCCTCCCAGCAAGGAGTCAGTTTCTCCCTCAGTAAATGGCTTAGGTTGCACTGAACCTAAACTGTTAGTGATCTCTTAACCAGAAACGGAAGGACTGATGCTGAAGTTGAAGCTTCAATACTTCTGCCGCCTGATGCCAAGAGCATCAATGGAAAAGACCCTAATGCTGGGAAAGATTGAGGGCAAGAGAAGAAGGGGGAGACAGAGGATGAGATGATTGGATGGCATCATCGACTCAATGGACATAAGTTTGAGCAAACTCCTGGAGATGGTGAAGGACAGGAAACCCTGGCATGCTGCAGTCCACAGGGTCACAAAGAGTAGGACACAACTTAGGGGCTGAACAACAACAACAACAAATGAGAAATGATCTTATTTCTTCTTGTTACACCAATAAATTCATAATTGCATATGCAGTCCTCTGCATTTTCTCGATTCCATAACCGCCGGCTCCATCCTGGCCCTGCATCATATTTTTGTGTGCTATCTTGGATGGGTCATCCACCTCTTCTTGCCTCACTTTTCTGTCTGTAAAATTGTATTTAATTTTATCTACCTCTGGCACTTTTGGGCTTCCCAGGTGGCACAGTGGTAAAGAATCCATCTGCCAATGCAGGAGATCCCACAGCCTCGGGTTTGATCCTTGGGTCGAGAAGATCTCCTAGTAAAGAACCCACCTACCAATGCAGAAGACCCTGGAGACTTGGGTTCAATCCCTGGGTCAGGAAGATCTCCTGGAGAAAGACATGGCAACCCACTCCAGTATTCTTGCCTGGAAATCTCATGGACAGAGGAGCCTGGCAGGCTACAGTTCATGGGGTTGTGAAGAGTCGGACACGACTGAGCGACTAAACATAGCACAATGCAATCATATCCAGAACACTATATCAAGTGACCATCGCAAGGATTAAGTTAGCTAGTAGATGGCAGAGGCCCTCCCTCGGGTCATGGCACACAATACCCTCACAAAGGATGCTAATTCTTCTCCTTTTTATACTTTTGTCTTTATGACCTCACTTTTCCCCCCAACTCCCACCCTTGCCCCTAGTTTTACTTGACAAATAAACCTGGGAGGATAGTTTCCTCTATCTATTTCCATCCTGTCTAGACCATGGATTCACTTTGGTAAACAAAATCATGAAACTATCCTCATGGATCCAGATCTGGCTGAGCTGGAGAGTCACAGAAAACCTGATCACAGACTCTCCAAACAACATTGTATTTCACCTAAGGATCTTTGGGGTTGCAGAGTAAAAAAATAAAATAAAATCCTCCCAAGAGAAAATGGAGTGTGTTCCACCTAAATGGTATTCCATGATATCTAGTCAAAAAGCAGAATTCTCAAAGATGCAGGATCTTTTTTGCTATTGTTTATTTATTTTATTCATTTGTTTATTTTTGGCTGCCAGGGTCTTTGATGCTATGAGCAGGTTTTCTCTAGTTGAGGCGTGAGAGGGCCGCTCTCTAGTTAATGGTGCTCAGGCTTCTGATAGCAGTGGTTTCTCTTGTTGCAACACTAGGGCTTTAGTAGTCACAACACGCAAGATGAACAGCCCTGCAGCATGTGGAATCTTCTCAAGTTCAGTTCAGTCACTCAGTCGTTTCCAACTCTCCACAACCCCACGAATCGTGGCACGCCAGGTCTCCCTGTCCATCACCAACTCCCAGAGTCTACCCAAACCCAAGTCCATTGAGTCGGTGATGCCATCCAACCATCTCATCCTCTGTCGTCCCCTTCTCCTCCTGCCCCCAATCCTTCCCAGCATCAGGGTCTTTTCCAATGAGTCAACTCTTCGCATGAGGTGGCCAAAGTATTGGAGTTTCAACTTCAACATCAGTCCTTCCAATGAACACCCAGGACTGATCTCCTTTAGGATGGACTAGTTGGATCTTCTTGCAGTCCAAGAGACTCTCAAGAGTCTTCTCCAACACCACAGTTCAAAAGCATCAATTCTTCGGCACTCAGCTTCCTTCACATCCAGCTCTCACATCCATACAACTACTGGAAACACCATAGCCTTGACTAAGGAATCATCCCAAAGCAGAGATCAAATCCATGTCGCTTGCACAGGCAGGTGGATACTTAATCTCTGGACCACCAGGGAAGTCCAAAGACGCAGGATCTTAATGCCATAGAGTGTCTCCTCTTGTGAAAAGTATCCCAAATCAAGAATCAAGCACAGGCCACTGAAGAGATGCCCCCTGGGAAAATCTCACTCAGGCCATTCTTTATCAGGTCTGATTCTATCACGTCTGTGGAATCACTATGATTTACAAAGACACCGCACTGTCCTCCCTCTATTTGGATTTCACAAGCATGAATTATGCCAAGTGCCTCGGCTGGAGGCTGGGAATTCAGAGAAGGAATTCCTGGCCCCAGAACTGCAGAGCCCAGCACTGAATCCATCTTCACACAAGCAAGTCTTCCAACAACCCAGCACTTAACAGACTAGAGAGCATCTTGCTAACACAGGCAAAGTTGAGTGACAAGCCAAGTATAGCATGTTCAGAGTGTTGTTTTAGTCGCTAAGTCATGTCCGACTCTTTTGTGACCCCAAGGACTGTAGCCCACCAGGCTCTTCTGTCCATGGGATTTCCCAGGCAAGAATACTGGAGTGGGTTGCCATTTCTTCCTCCAAGGGATCTTCCCAACCCAGGGATCGAACCCGGGTCTCCTGCAGCTCCTGCATTGCAGGCAGATTCTTTACCACTGAGCCACGTGGGAAACCCCAGTCCAATATGGAGGAGTCTAAATGCATCTCCCAACCAAGAGGCCAGACTAAAATAAGAAGAGTTGGGAGTAGGGATTGGAGATGGTAAGAGGCAGGCGAGATGCAGGAAGTCAGAGTAAATGGGTTGGGGGTGGTTAAGTGGAGGCAATGCCCCCAGACAAGGCTATTCCCAATAGGCTTCTCCCTTTCTGCCTCTTACACATGCATGCTCAATTTAAAAAAGAAAAGATTCACCTTTCTGGCCTCTTGGTAGTCCATGGGGCACAGTTTGGGCTAGAAATAAGCAGAGGTCTGCCAGGAGGATTTGCGGAGAGTTTCGATTTCTCATCAAGGAGAAAGACTAAAGAAGAAAGCTTTCTGATACCATCCCTTTCTCCTTCCTGTCTGAATGCAGACGTGATGCCTGGAGCTGAGCCAGCCATATTTGAACATGAGGAAGCCAGGCACAAGCAAAAAGGCCAAATGCTAAGGATGGTGGACTGATAAAAGACAAAACCAAATCCTGATGATCTCATAAGGCAGTCCGCTTCTGAATTGTTCACATATGAGGAAAAGAACAACAACAAACACCCTCTCCTTGTTTAAAGGACTGTTTAGTCAGGCTTTCTGCAACCAAAGGTCGTCTTAGGGGATTCAAATTTCTTTCTTGCTATACAGGGCTGTGTGGTACCACACAAAGGTGTGGTACACCTTTGTTTAATGGGCTGTGAGTGGGACACATATTCCACCTGATAAAGTGTTTGCAAAACATCAACTAATCTTTGAGAAGAGGTCTTTGTGAACAACTAGAAATAATCTAACTGCCCAGTGGCAGGGATTGTCATTGTTCAGTCACTAAGTCATGTCCAACTATTTTCAACCCCATGGACTGCAGCACACCAGGCTTCCCTGTCCTTCACTATCTCCCTGAGTTTGCTCAAACTCATGTCCACTGAATCAGTGATGCCATCCAACCGTCTCATCCTCTGTCACCCGCTTCCCCTCCTGTCTTCAATCTTTCCCAGCATCAGAGTCTTTCCCAATGAGTCGGTTCTTTGCATCAGGTGACCAAAGTATTGGAGCTTCAGCTTCAGCATCAGTCCTTCCAATGAATATTCAGGGTTGATTTCCTTCCCATTGACTGGTTTGATTTCATTGCAGTCCAAGGGACTCTCACGAGTTTCTTCTTCAGTGCCACAATTCAAAAGCATCAATTCTTCAGCACTCAGCCTTCTTTATATATTAGCTAAACCTTGGTGCATCTTTATAAAGGAATACAATTCTACCCCTAAGAAATAATGGTGTAGAGACAAAATTATTGTCAAGGAGAAGTGAATTCTATGTTTAAGATTTTTTTTATAATTGTGCCAAATAGCACTTTTTTTTTTTTTTGGCTGCACCAGGCAGCTAGTTGGATCTTAGTTCCCAAACCAGGAATCAAACCAGAGTCCCTAGCAGTGGAAGTGAAGAATCCTAACCAGTGGACCACCAGGGAATTCCCTATATTAAGAAGTTTTAAAGCAGTTATCAAACAATATGGAAAGAAGTATCTAGAAAGATAGTCACCTGAAGGTAGATAGTGGTTGCAATGTGAACTTCTGTTGGTGGTGGTTTTGTTCTTTTCCATATTACTTGAATATTTTACAGGTATATATAATTTTTGTGAATAAAAGCTGTCATTAGCAACATATGCAATCTCTTTATTTTCATTTAGAATGCATATACCATACCCAGAAGACTGGAAAGATATATGGTAATATATGAATACTAAGCCCCATGGGGTGGGATTACAGGTAATTTTTTTTCCTTATCTGCCTTTTCTACTTTCTCCAGTAATGAATATATATTACTTGCTTAATTTTTCAAGTTTTGTTTTTGAAAAGTTACTCCTCTCATTATCTTTGCCAAAGCCTCCAAACCTCCCCTTGGGAAATATTTTAATCCAATCAAGATCTTCTGGTCCCAACAACAAACTCCAGGACTGGCTTCCTGTGATTTTAAATAACTAGGAGGATGTAAAATTAGGAGACGGTGGAGTCCTCAATTCCTGGTCATCATCAACTTTCTGAAGCTGGAAGCCTCAAGAACTCCCTGAATTGCTTAATCCAACCCATTGGTATTGCATTTAAAACCCCAAAGCAAAAGACACAGGGTGATAAGAGGGAAATCCCACCTCTTGATACCAGAGATAAGAAATTCTCCATCCCTTCTCCTGGGAGATAAATCATGCTGACCCACTCTCCACGGATCCCCTCTTGGAAGAAGGATCATAAAAATATGGCAGGCCAAAGCATTTGGGCAAGTTTGATGGAATGACAGAATGTCAGGAAAATATACGATCAATTGAGCAGAGGTGGCTGTCAGTTTGGGGGCTCTCTGGAGTTCAAGCATGCCCATAAAAGAACTCAACATCCCAACGACTCCCCTGGGGAGAAAGAGATCTCCCTTCAGATCCAGCCTGTCACCTAACATCGGAGAGCCGGCGTCCCCCGGGGAGGGGGCGGGGGGGGCAGGGATTGGTTTTATCTTCGCCTGAAAGAGCCAGAAATGGAAGAAAGGAAGGCCAGAGGGGTAGACAGAGGGGTCTTCTCAAATGATTTAAGGCTCCAGATCTTCCCCCCCAGCCCAAGTCCCTTTGGTGCCCTAGGGGTCCCGGAAAAGTCAGCCCAGAGAAGAACAACCATGGAAAACAAGATTCCCCAGGCCTGAGGTGGGAAGGAAGATGGAGGGCCCAATTGCCGCTGTCTCACAGGACTCACGCACAGGGCCCCCAACATGCGTGACCTCGGGTTCACATCAGCCCTGCTGATCAAAAGAGGCAGCTCACTGCGTCCTGCCCAGGCTTCCCCATCCTGGGAGGATTCAAAGCCACCGGGCTTCGCGGCTGGTGTGGCTTCCATTAACCCGGAGGTTGGCACTGCGGAGACTTCTCCAACAGTTGAGCATCAAACGTAATGAATCATGAGAAATCAAGAGCTGGGGCCAGCCCATCGACCTTTAAAGCAAGATAATACTACTCAAAGGGAACGTAGCTGTAGCTCCATGAAGACAAACGGGATGGGTGCACGCGCCCTTCAATTTCCACAGCAGACAACAGTCTGCGGTGATCTGGAAATGGGAGTCCCTTCATCCTTTCCCCTGCTTCCTCCAGCCCCTACCCCACTGGGCCAAGCACACTTCTTTCTCAGCTGAGCAGGGTGGATGATGCTATATGACAAAGAGCATGCTCAGGGCTCAGTCACTCAGTCGTGTCCAACTCTTTTTTGACCCCATGGACTAAAGCCCACCAGGCTCCTCTGTCCATGGGATTTCCCAGGCAAGACTAGTGGAGCGGATTGTCATTTCCTCCTCCAGGATATCTTCCCGACCCAGGGATTGAACCCACGGCTCCTGCATTCGCAAGCAGATTCTTTACCACTGAGCCACCTGCAAAGCCCCACATGAGATGCAATTGCTTAAGAGAGCATTTTGCATAAGGAGGTCCTTGTTATGTCCCATGGTTTACAGCATCAAGGCCAATGTAGGTCTTGGTTTCTTGCCCAAAGAAGTATCAATACACCCTCCTCAGAATCCACCAGGGTTCTGAAACATACTAGATCATCTAAAAGATTGTGTGTGTGTGTGTGTGTGTACACACCCACATTCACCCCTTTAGTTTTTCCATTCTTCAGCTTCTGCGTTGCCCCCAAGTTTTGCATAGAAATAGATACAAGGTATTTCAAGATCTAGACCAAATCCTGACTTCAAGGAATCAGATCAATTTCAGGCAGTGCCTGGGTTCAGCGAGAGGCCAGTCTACCCAGAAACGTAAACCAATTCCAGTCAGGGCTAGGTGAATACTCAGCAGACAGACGTATTGGCCCCACATAGGCTCGGCTCAGACACACACACTGGAACATGCACCGCACACTCACACACACACACACAGGCGTACTCACACACACACACACACACACACACACACACGGGCGTACGCACACACATGCATACACACACTCATTTTGGGCCCGGCTGCCATAAAACTTAAGACACTTATATAGGGGTGAGAGGTCAGGAGGGGGGAAACATTATTTTCTGTTATTAATTACACCTTATCCATTCTACATGTGCTGCACTCGTCTTAGATAAAGTTACAGTTCTATTTTATTAGGAAGCCTCCGGGATCATGTAAAGGGGGATTTTGGACTGAGACAAAGGAAATGGCAGGATGGGGTGCAAGGAGCGGGGGGCGGGTGGGCGGGGGAGCTCATTTGTTCTGCTGCTCTGAAGCCCAGCCATTCTCCTCCTAGGCCATTTCCAGGACTGAATCTGCACATTCTTGAAATAGCTCACTCTGCACACACCAAGTGAACCTGGTCCCCAAATCAACGCGGTCGTTCATCGGGACTACAGGTTTCCTGAAGGGAAGGACAGGAGGTGAGAGGGAGAGAGGACGGTGAACCAGCTACTGCTGGGTTCAAAGAGAGACATGAGGCCAGCTAAGTGGGGGGAACTTGGAAGTTCAAGTCCATATCCGAGTCACCCGTGCCCACCCCACAATGGGCAGCCGCTGGAGAGAACGCCTTCTTTGCTAGGAATTCCCACCAGTGAGAATAAAGGGTGGAGATGGAGTGCTGGTGGGTTAGGCAGATGGAAGACCTCGGGGTTCAACAGGAGGAATCTCTGAGCTTCTTCACCCTTGGATGACAAGCAGAGACAACTCGATTGTCTACCATGAGAAAGAATAAACTGAAACTCCCCGGGGGGCACAGAGGAGATAAAATAGCAGCACGGAAAAGAGACTCCCTCATTTCCAAGAAGCAGCCAGCAAAGATTCATGAGGACAAAACCTGGATTTAAATCCTGGGCCAACTCTTTCCCTGGGCAAGCTACCCATTCTCCCTGAACCTCAGTTTCCCCAATTTGAAAACTAGGAGAAATCACATCAATAATAACACAGATCACACCACTGTCATTAAGAGCAGCCACAACATTAAAAGGGCTGTGACCGTCATCAGAGGAGTCCGCCCTTCCGAAGGCACTTACTATAACAAAATAGGAAGCGCATCAGAGCCATAAATCACCATGCAGATATAATTTATTGTTATTAATATGATCTGCCCTGTCTTTCTCCAGCTTCCCCCCCCCCCACCCCCACCCCCGGGGCTGCCAGGAGAGTCTGTGCTCTGTCATCATGCACTTGAAGACAGCTTGTTTTGTCCCTTCTCCCCTCTTGTTTCTAATCACAACGTTCTAATTCTCCAGCTGAGGTTGAATTCAATTCTCGGCTGGAGTTAGATGCCATATATTACCCCCTGTCTCGGCAGCAATCTGGCTTCTGTCTCCTGGAGCCGCCATGGGCCCTGTGCTTCCTAGGCACCAGGCCCCAGGCTCAGCTGAGCACGGGTGATGGTTTACAGCCCATGGCTATGCAACGAGACATCTTTCTAGGATCCCCATTTTACACCGCAGAAGACTAAGTCTCAGGAAAAGTCTGGAACTGAAGCTCAAAGACTTGGGCCACCTGATGCAAAGAGCTGACTCATTGGAAAAGACCCTGATGCTGGGAAAGACTGAAGGCAGGAGGAGAAGAGGGCGACAGAAGATGAGATGACTGGATGGCATCACCGACTCAGTGGACATGAGTTGGAGCAAACTCAGGGAGATAGTGAAGGATAAGGAAGTCTGGCGTGCTGCAGCCCATGGGGTCGCAAAGAATTGGACACGACTTAGTGACTGAACAACTATAGGAAAGACAGCTTGATTTAATCCCAAGAGTGTCTCACTCCAAAACAACACATCTTTTGCCTCCTGAACACTTAACAAACAAAACACTGGGGTTCTGTTTGTCTGTTTTGGTTGGCGGGATTTTAGTTCCTGGACTAGGGATCGAACCTGGGCCCCAGCAGTGAAAGCACGAAGTCCTAACCACTGGCCATCAGGGAATTCCCTTTCACCATATTCTTCTTCCTCTTCTTCTTCCCCTTCTCCTTCTTCTTTTTCCCTCCTGAATACTTAACATCACTCCACTGAGTCTTCAGACAACTCGGGATCCCCGCCTGTTATTAGAATGTCCATTTCACACACGAGGGAACTGAGACTCGAGAATGAATGGGGATACCTTAGAAGAGCAGACCCTGCTGTCCCGAGTTGGGTGAAGCATTCAGCAACCCCCAATTCTGATTTCAAGGAACAAACCAGAGGATGAGGAAGAGGGGGAGGGAGGAGGCAGCCTGCGGTTAGAACGGCTCTATCTGCCCATCAGAATGTTTCCTGGGGGTCCTGCCAGGAATTCAGGCCTGTGGGCCCCACTGGGAGTCCTGCCAATGAAGCCAGGGCCCTGGATGCCTTTGATCCTTCCCCCCGTCCATCCCTCCCCTGATGTAATCCTGCCTCGAAGCCCTGAGGTCTACTTTGTGATATCCCAGCAGTGGCCCCCAGGGCACCAGGCAAGCAGGGGACTTTGAAGGCCTGGCGATGCTGATAGGGAATTCCACGTTCTAGGAGAGAAAAGAGAGTCAGGATCAGTCACCTACTAGTCCAAGATATGACAATTCAAGTATCACATCTGCCTACTCATTAGCTCTCTGTATATTCTGTCTTTCTCCTTGTAGGACTGTGTCTTTGTGTTTCTATTTCTCTTTGCAGGTACAGCCGGGTATTTCTGACCCTCTCCTGGCTCCTTTCCTCTGCATTATCTATGTGGGGGTAATTCTCTCTGTCTTTCTCTCCTTTTTTCCCCTCTCCTTTCCTCTTTGTCCTTTTCTCTCCTGTGTTTCTTCCTCTCTGTGTCTGGGTGTCTCTCTCTTGTCTCCTTCCGTCTTTGGACTCTTTCCACCTCTGCCTCTCTTTCTCCCTCTGTGATCTATCTACCCCCTTCGATGTCTCCCAGGAAAGCCCAGTCACTCCACAAAACCATTTAGCAGAGGCAACAGCAGCAGTCTGGAAAACAAGGCTCAGGCACGGAAGATTCACCCTAACCCAGAGCCACAGTAGATGGTGAACCTGTCCAAAGCCTCAGTCACCTTCTGTCTGTCACTAAGGACGAGACTGGCGTCACAGAGGACCCAGGTCACCTCAAGTATCTGAACGTGGTGTTAGAAGAGAAAAATACTGCTGATGGGGAGATTCCTGGGAGGTTTGCTACTTGGGGGTGAAGAGCCTCCACTCTCCCTGAGAACCTTTCAGACACACTAATCAATTTCCAGTTCACTCTTCCAACATTTCCAACATTACTGGGGGCTGCCAAGCCCACACTCACAGATTGATCTCCATTGCCAGGTTTCCCACCAGTTATCGCAGCCAAAACTGTCCCCTTGGTGAAATCTTGGAGCGTGTCTAAATTTTGAAACTCTGTGAACCAAACGAATGCACACACGCGATGCACCAGGGTCTTCCAGTCATAGCCCCGTCCCTGCCTTCAACACACACCATTTAACCTATCAAGCCTCTGCATTTATTGGGCTATTTCATTAACCTTCTTTCATCTAAACTTCTTAACAGATCAGTGACTAGGATTCATCCTCTTTCTATAAATTGAGATGTCAGAAAACTGGGATTCAGACAAACACAGTGACTTGTCCCAGGTGACACAGCCCTGTGTCACCTGGTGTCACCAAGGTGGGCATCTCCTTTCACACGTAGGAAAGACAACTAGAAATTCACCTGAACTTTGTTTTTGCTTTTTTATTCTCTGACCCCTCCACTCACGGATCGATCACCTCAGAGCTGGATTTTGCTTCCAGGCCAAGCATGCTGGGTTATTTAGCTTTCAGAACCCATACCAATGCAAAAACATAATTTCTCTTCTCTAGAAAACTGCCTCTCTTTTTTTTTTTGGCTTGGGAAATACTGTTTTCTCCTTCATTTAGGGGCAGGAGACATTCCGGATATTTAGCTTTTGGAAGGCAAATTTGGCATCCGGATTGTTTTCTGCCTTATTAAACTTTTCAGAAACTGTATCTCTCTTAAACAGCCTGTGGGGGCTCAGCCGCCACCCGGTCTCCACCCCCCACCCCCAAGGACCCTCTGCATCAGCCCACACGTTCCCGCATCCCATCTGCCAGAGGCTGAAGCCAAAACACATCCCGGGGAAAAAGCCGGAGAGGAAGGGGCGAGGCGGGGAGAGAGATGTCTAATCATCGCCCAACCTTTGAAAAGTATCCCGAGCAAATCGAGTTTGTCTAAGACGCATCCAGCATTTAACATTTAATGGGAGCTGATCCGTTCAACGCACCACATGCCGCGGGTAAATGGATCCTTCCCCTTTAAGGGTCTGTTGACGTTAGGTGAAGGAGAAAAACAGTTGTTATGATTCAGAAACTCAGGATGAACCCAATTAATCAATGCTGAGATGATTTGAATCATGTGGCAAATGCTTGGTCACCTCTCTGATATCCTACCCCCGTCCCTGGGAAGACGCAGACATGATTGATGTCACCTGTGACCACTATGTCTCCAGGCCAGACCCCCCCCTCCCCCTTCCCAAACCCGGCAGACAGAGAAACAAATTAGATCCAAAGACCCGGGATCAGTTTCAGAGGGGACAGGCCTCCGGTTGAGGAGGGGGTGGTCTCTGGGGGTGCCTGGCCTGGTCTGTCTGTCACAGGCGGGCAGAAGATAGAGGCCAGACCATATGGGGGTGGTAGAGGGGAGGCACGCTCAGGGATGGGGTGGTCAGGGCCTCCACCGAGTCTTGAGCCTGGAGCATGCCTGTATCTTTGAGGGCTTAAAAAAAAAACTTTTTTTTTTTTTTTTTAGTGCAAAAATAATTGCTCAGGCTTCCCCTGCCTCTTAGAATTACATTCAGGCATGTCTGCCCTGAGCCTCAACTGGGAGGAAATGGGGTTCGAGAGGGAGAGGGTAGGAGAGAGTGTTCATCAGAGTTATTTTGATTGCTTTGAAAGTCTCTGCCTGTTACACACACACACCATTGCCTTTTCCCTGGCAGCCTCTGTGACTGCCCTCACTGATAGGAATCTCCAGCCAGGTCAGCTCCGCATGCCCATTGTCACCGCCACTATTTTTCTTAATTCCTTTTTTTTTTTTTTTGTAGCCACACCTCAAGGCATGTGGGATCTTAGTTCCCAGACCAGTGAGCAAACCCCAACCCCTGTGCAGTGGAAGCGCAGAGTCCTAACCACTGGACCACCAGGGAATTCCCATCCCCAGTTTTTACATCAGCCTCCTTTCCCTTCTCCCTCCCCCAAGAGACAATGGACCATAGGGAAGGGGCCGAAATGTGTTCTTAAATGCCTTGGTTTCTAAGAGCAGACTCTCATATTCTCGAGGGCGTTATTCCTATCCACACTCATGCACACATACATTGTTTTCACTCCTACTCCAAATCACGTCTGGGGTTTATGAACTAACCAGGAGGCCTGGTCGTCTCTTCCCCTCTTTTTCTATCTCCTTATTCATTCTTTTTTTTTTTTTTTTGCCGCACTTCAAGGCACGCAGGATCTTCATTTCCCAACCGGAGGATGGACCCCGTGCCCCAAGCAGTGGAAGCTCACAGTCCTAACCGCTGGTCTACCAGGGAAACCCCTCTTTATTCATTCTTTTTTTGTTCTTTCCTCTCCTCTTTGTCTTTCATCTCCCCCTTCCTCTCCTACCAGCCTACTTTTATTCATTCCACAAACATTTCCGGACCACTGCGGGCACCTCCAGGGGCTACGGGGAAGATGAGGAGATAAGGTCCCCGCCTTCGGAGTGTGCAAGAGAGAGGCACAGATGAGAAAGCAGGGGTGCCCCATTTTCTCATTTTTCTCACCTTCTCCCCAAAGTCTGTGCTGCCGGGGAGCTCATCAGCACCTTCAATCCCGTGTCTGGATTCTGACCTCAGAGTCTTTCCTGACACCAGCCTTTGATGGGGAGCACCGCCCCTGAATCCTTGTGGATTCACTTTTCCCTCCTGAGATGTCTTCCATGATGTCTTCCGAAACCTTCTAGTCATCATCCAGCTCTTCTTTCTGGAAGTCACTGGAAATACAAGACAACCAGAACCTCACTTACCTTGTCCAGACTGGATCCCAGGATCCAGCCCCTAGCTCAGTGCCCGGTGCCCGTAGGTGGTCCAAACACCTGCTGAATAAGCAGCGTGAAGAGGGCTGCACCCGCTTTCCACTCGACATCACCTTACTGACTCTACAATGTGCTCATTTTTCTAAACAAATAATTACATCTAGTCTCCTTCCAGAAAGCCTTTCAGATTGTTTACCATGCAGATTCCTAGGCCCCTAAAGAGGTGGATTCCTTAACCCAGGGGTGGGGCCCTGGGAACCATCCCAGGGAATTCTGATGCGAGCCCTCCTCAGACTGCCCTTTGAGAAGCGCTATGGTGGACAATGAGGAGCCATTGAAGGTGTGGGAGAAAGAGCAGGACTTGGCAGGTTTTAAGAAGGTCCTGGTGACCACGATCTAGCAGATGAAGCAGCAAATGAGGGTGGGGGTGGGGGAGATAATTAGGAGATGGAAGTTCTAGAACTCTCTCGAGAGCTTAGGGGCAAAAACCTTCTTAGAAGGGGGTTTAGGGCACTCAGAGCATGTTTATTTGGGGGTATCTGAGGAGAACTCACATGGGATTTCCAGGAGGCTTCCCGGGTTTCTTTCACCTCTGCCTGGGAGAAAAAGCCATTAAAATCCAGAAACTGGCAGGTCTCAAGTGGCGAACTGGCCGAATTCATGAAGAAAATTTGAGAAAGGAAAGATGGGCCCCCCTTTCCTTCTTCATTTCCTGCCCCCCTCCATTTCCGAAAGCCCCTTAGCAGCGCCCCCACACCTCCTCCCGCAGCGGCCCCCTCCCCAACCTGTAGGGTCTGGAGGGACCAGGCTCCCGGCTTCTGCCCTCCCAGGGTTCTGAGAACCGCATCTGGCCGCGGACCCTGGGCTCTGGCCGGCGGCATCTGTTTGCAATGTTTGAGTCAGTAGTTTTATTTCTGCTCGGCGATATAATATAAACTATCCTGTTACACGGCAGGCAAACTGGGCGCGGAGCCGGCCGCTCTGCAGTCCTGCAGCAGGACCAGAGCAGAGCTTAAATGAGCTGGTGGGCTCGGGCAAGGCCCCTGGAGCAGCCCAGAGGAAACGGCTGGTCTTTGGAAAGTTCTCCCCAGCCTGGGCCTCTGCCATTGGAATCCCAGGGCAGTTGCTGGCTGACCCCGGAAATCTGCACCACCCACGACACCCATACTTGCAAGCACACACAAATTCCCCCCTCTTGCCCACTTCCTGAGGCTGCAGAGATAGGCTATAGCTATCTGCTCCAGGGGTGGATATTAGCCAAAAGCTTGACTTCTGCTCTTTTTTTTTTTTTTCTGTTTTTTTTGGCCTCACCTCAAGGCATGCAGGATCTTAGTTCCCAACCAGGGATCAAACTGGAGCCCCCCTGCAGCCAAAGCACAGTATCTTAACCACTGGATCTCCAGGTAAGTCAAAAGTTTGACTTCTGGAGTCAGCCTGCCTTGGCGTGAATTCTGGCCATACTAGTTGGGGCACAAGCTTTCTTGTGCCCCTTGTGAGACCTCCCCGGGTCTCAGTTTCTGCATCTGTACAATGGGACTCATGATCATCCATTCCACGTAACAGGGCTGTTTTGAGCCCTCCATCACGCAGTATCTGCAAAGCACTTGGCAAAGCACCCCAGTGTGGTGGGCACTCAATAAACATTCACTGTTACCCAATCAAATCTGCCTCCAATGTCGGAGACCCATTCAATCACTATTCAATCACTAGGACGTATGAAGTGAAATGAAAAGAAAGACCCAACCAGCATTGGAAGCAGTCACTGGGTTTGATCATTACCCTCAGCCCAGCTGGACAGATGTGCATTCCCTCCCGAGATGCTGGGACAAGTACTGGGTTGGCCAAAAAGTTGGTTCAGGTTTTTCCATACCATCTTATGAGAAGACCCACATGAACTTTTGGGCCAATCCAATGTAAAAGGCAATCCAACTTCTCCCCCACTTCTCACAGGATCCCCTTTGGGGGAAGGGGTGCTCCCAACTTGAGAGGAGGAGACAATCTCCTATGCCTGCCTCCCCCAGAGAAGCAGATATGGAGGGCAGTCCTGAGACTTGATGGAGGGACAGGACCCTCAGTCCTCTGAATCCCTGTATCAGTGGGGAGGCTTTGGGGATGAAGAAAGAAAGAATCTATACTCTGGGAGGGGCTTCCCAGGTGGCTCAGTGGTAAAGAATCCACCCGCTATGCAGGAGATGCAGGTTCAATCCCTGGGTCGAGAAGATTCCCTGGAGAAAGAAATGGCAACCCACTCCAGTACTCTTGCCGGGGGATTCCCATGGACAGAGGAGCCTGGTGGGCCACAGTCCATGGGGTCACAGAAGAGTCAGACACAACTTAGTGACTAAACAACAATGAACATACCTGGGAGGCCCCTCACCCGGACTAAGGTGGGTGCTATCAGCCCTGATGGCAGTGGGGGCACTGGACCTCTCTACCACACCACAGACCTCAACCCCGGACATTTTCAAAGACAGAAGGACAGTCCCCATGCCCAGGGCCCCAGCAGCCTCCCTGACACCCTTGCCTACAGAGGAAGACTGAGAGATCCCTTGCATTGTCTTGTTTTTCTATCTTCCGTGTTCAGTCGCATCCAGCTCTGCAACCTCAAGGACTGCAGCCCACCAGGCTCTTCTGTCCATGGAATTTTTCAGGCAAGGATTCTGGAGTGGGTTGCCATTTCCGCCTCCATTTTCTTTCTTTAATAGAAATTTTCCTACTCCATTTTCTATCTTTAATGCCGAGTCTAACACTTTGCATGTAATAGATCCTCAACAAATATTGAATGTGTGAATTCACACATGTGTGTTGCAGTGAGTGTTGTGTGTGTGTGTCTGGTGGGCTTCTAGGAAGGTGTGTGCACACAAACATGATGAAGATGCTTGTATCTTGAGAAGGTTGCATAACTCTGTGCACACTCGTGTGTGCAGGCAAGGGTGTCGCTGAAGCTAGACATAAAGTCCCTTGAGGGCCTGAGGAGTGTCCCCAAGACCCTGCCTGGGGATAGACACACCCTCAGATGCCCACCCCAGAGGTGGCAGGATGACATTTAAAAATTGAAGATGGGATGTGCTGGGGTTGGTAGGTCATTTAAACCACTGACAGAAAACACTTTCTCTGGAAAAGAAACTAACCCCTAAAGACCCTTATGCTGGGACCTGGAGGGGGCAAATGTCCCCTGACCCAGGACAGCCAAGGACCCACCGCACAGTAGACCTCAGATCCCTGCAGCCAAGGTGAATCTGCGCGGATATGGTTTTCTGTCCCCTGTTGGCTACACGTCTCACTGACCAGTTGGATCATCTCTCTGCTCAGTTCCTCTCTGTCTCTCTGTCTTTGTCTCTTTGTCTCTCCAGGTCTGTTTGTTTCTCCCACTCACAATGTCTGTCTATCTCTGTATCAACTCTGGGTCTTTATTTTCTCTCCACTGTCTCTCTCCCTGCCTCTCTTGGTTTAGGCTTCCTTCTCCGTCTCTCTCTGTCTCGGTCGCTCCCTCCCTGAGTCTCTCTCCTCTCTGCTTTCTCTCTACCCAGTGTTCCTCTATGCGCATCAGTACCCTTCCGTGCCGGGTGTTTCTCCTTTCATCCATCAACCTCCCAGCCTGCCTCCCTCTGTCTCCTCTGCGCGTCTCTCTCTCCCGATCTCAGTCCGTCCATCTCTGCCCCTCAGCCTGGGTCTCTCTTCTGTGTGGATTTGTCTCTCTGCATCTCCCTGCGCCCCCGCCCTCCCCGTGCCTCCCCGGGAACCCGCCCCACCACGCGCGCCTGCGGATCGTCACTCAGCGGCCCTGCCCGATCCAGCGCGCGGGGCCCCTTTGTTCGCAGCTCCCTCCTCCTACATTCCCCCCACCCCCGCATCGCCCTTCAGGCCCTGCTTTCCCTTCCTTCTTCCCAGCCCAGGCAAGCTGGGCCATCTCTCCAGCCCACGATGTGGGAAAATGCGCCGCCGCCCCGGGAGCGCCAGGGCAGAGGGAGGCTGAGGCTGGACCACCCCGACGACACCATGGTGGGGGGAGGGGGGCGCCATGAAGGAGACACCCCCACCATCGCTTCCTCCGCCCAGTCCCTCTGGTACAGGAAAGCTGGGGAAGGCTAGTTCCAGGCCTTCGGAGGCGGGATCCCACCCTTGACTCCAACCCCGACTCCATCCCTGATTTGAGTGGCCTTGACCAAGCAGAGCCCTTCTCTAGGTCTATAAAATAATACCCCAGGCTTCATCTGACTAACGGAAGGCACAATGGTTTTATCCACTGCTGCCTGCCCCTGCCTCCAGCCTCCCTCAGTGGAGCCTCTGGTTCCCGGTGGAGTTGATACATTGACTGAAACCTGCATCCCAAGATCCTGGCATCAGCTGGGTCCTCAGGCTGCCTCCATCCGCCTCCCTGGGCACTAGCGCCCGCCTTGGCACACACCTTATCCTCCCAGCTCCCTGGAACAGAATAGGAAAGCCTGAGATCTCTGAATGAAATACTCCGCTGCCCCAGGGAGTTACCAGGAATGGAGATACCAACATAAATCGGCCCCCAAAGCAGCCATCAGCACGTTTTTGGAGCTGTGGATCACAGCGTAAGGAATAGCCCTCGATCCAGGAACAACCCACTTCCTGGGGCTGTTCTGCGTCCCAGGTGTCTTCGGGTGTCTGTGATCATATCAAGGATGATCCAGTTCAGTGTCAGATTTAGGGCAAGGAGATGGGAATTCTGTCCTCTGTCACAGTGCCTGCTCCCTCGACTTTCTCTGCCCTCTATTTTTTTTTTCTTTTTTTTTTAATCTTTTGGCTGCCCTGCGTGGCATGTGGGATCTTAGTTCCCCAACCAGGGATGGAACTCTCGGCCCCTGCATTGGAAGCACAGAGTCTTAACCACTGGACTGCTGGGGAAGTCCGTCTGCCCTCTATTTTTACCTGTCTGTCTCTGGGCCACTTACTGGCTGAGCACCTTGAGCAAATGTCTTCACCTCTCTGACTCTCGATGGTATGCAGTAAGTTGCAATACAGCTGACTTACTGTGCTGCTGGAAAAAGTGTAGCCCTAGCACTAATAATAATAATAGAAAGAAGAAGGGGGAGGAGGGGAGGCTGAGGAGAGGAGGGGTGTACCATGTCTATGTGGGCCTTAAACAAGTATTCACATAAGTCACTCTGGCTGGATACACATGCAGGCATTAGCACCCAGAGCTACTGGGTCTTAGAGACCCTCCAGGCCAAGGCTAGTTACTCCAGACCAGACCTTCACCCTCCAGCCCCGCCCTGCCCCCCACCACCACCCTTGGCCCAGTGGTCCCACGGGCAGGAGGCCTCAGAGGAATCCCAGTGATGGGATTAGAACCCACTTCTCCTGTAGAAGCCCATCCTTGGGCTGTGATCAAGAAGCCTTTGGGGAACCTCCCTTGTGGTGCAGTGGTTAAGACTCCATGCTTCCAATGCAGGGGACATGTGTTCAATTCCTGGTTGGGGAACTAAAGTCCCACATGCTGCATGATGAAAGCAAATTGCATGCTCTAACCCCTGTACAACCATGATTTTGCCGTTGGAGTAACTGAGGCCCAGAGAGGTTGAGCAACTTCCACAAAGTCACACAGTAAGCTGAGGACAAAAGGAAAATCCCATGTCTGTCTCAGGCCCGTCCCTCACTTCCTCCCTCAGGGCTGTGGCAGGCTCCCTGGCGTGGGAGGGAGATGCTGAGGCCCAGAACCAGGGGGTTCCACCTCTGTTTGCCCTCCTGACTCAATGTGGGCCTATAGGACATCCTCCGGCCCCTCGCCAGGCCTGTTTCCCCACCTGGATGCCGGCTGCACCAACAGCCCTGAGATCCTCTCGTTCTGTGCTGTAGATAAAATCAGAACCTGCTTCCACCAGAATATGCCAAATTTACATGAAGTGAGTCCCTACTAACAGCTTCCTCCCTACTGGAGGGTGTCTGAAGCTAGGAATTTACTGGCTGTGTGACTCTGAAAAAATGACTTAACTTCTCTGTGCCTTTTAAAGGGAATAGAACCATATATTGTGCACAGCATAGTAAGTGCTCAATAAAAACGTCTGGTATCATTATTTTTGCTCTGAGTATCAACACCTGATCTCTTGTTTCCCTTACTTTCAACGTCTAGACCTCCAGCCCTCAGTTGCCTCCACCACCAGCTCAGTCCTTGGATTACAAAGAGGTAGGTGAGAGACCGTGGGTGGACAGCCCGCAGTGTAGACTTGTGCCGCTGGCTAGCCGCCCAGAGCCAAGGCTGTGCACTCCAGTGGTGACCACCTTTGAAGTTACTGCCTTATGTAACCCTTGTTCCACCCCCATCCTCCTGTTTGCCTCAGCGTGACCCCGGGGAGGAAAATGCAGCCCAGGGTCAGTAATCCTGGGATTTCTTTCATATGACTCAGAAGAGAGCTGGGAAAGGCTGTCCCAGAGGCAGGATACTGATGGTTAGGAGTGCCTGCCTCTGAGTTCAGCTCCTGACTCAGATCTCCCTTGGTGTGTGACTTGAGGCTGGTGACAACGTCTCTGAGCCTACACTTTACTGTCATGTGTTAAGAACATAGTTCATACAGTCACTGTGAGAAACATTTGGGAGAAATGAAAAAGCCAGTGTCTCAGAATGGTGCCCTGCACAGAGTAGGTACTTAACAAAGGGAGGGCAATTGTCCCAAGTAGTTACTGATGTAAGCGATAAGTACAGAGAAGTATTGTTATGAAAAGGCTTCACTCAAACTAAGACTTGAATCCCAACAGGGTGGGATGGGAAACCAACCTCAGCCTCAGTTTTCCTCATCTGTGAAGTGGGGATAATCCTGCCTTGCCAGGAAACCAGCTGAAAATTGAAACCAGGCTGTTGACAGAGAAGGTGCCAATTCCCACCACCGCAGCCCTAATCCCTGTGCACCTCCTCTGTCTTCACTCCCAAGACTTCGAATATGGATTAGGGGGTGTTTACACACGCACACCACATCATATTCCTCAAAAAGAGGGGCCACTGGGCCAGTTATTCAAATATTTCCCTTCTCCCAGTCCATCCTTGCCAACCATCGATCGGAAGGCGTCTGCTGAAGGGCTCCAACCCAGTGGAACTCTCGGGGTAACTGCCTCCGCCCGCCCTCGCGGGTGTAGACCCTGATTCCCTCGGACGCGAAAGAGGAAGAATGTTTGTGCAGCCTTCAAACGACTTGGCAGCCAACAAGAGGGAAAAGGCCGCTCCGGGGAGAGTTCAAATTGAAATTACACGGAGGGAAGAACGTGCAGATCAGCTCTGAAGCTCATAAAACAGAGCGAGGTGACTGAGAACAAACACGCCTCCAGAAGGAAAATGGAAAAGTTCGTAAAAGGCGCTTTTCAAAGCCTGGCAGGGATGGGGTAGGGGGGCCGCAGGGAGGGGGTGAGCCAAGGCCCCCAGGCAAGGCCAAGGCCCCTCCAGCTGTTCGGACCGGGGTCTGGGAGGGGAGAAATTGGCCCAACCTCCATCTCCTCCAACTGGAGAAGTCAGAGTTCTCTGGTCCCCTCTCCTTCCATGAGCTTGGCCCGCTGGAAACAAGAGGAGATGGGGAGAGTGGTCCGATCTCGAACCCAAGCTGGGTCTGGGGTCTTGGGGAGAACCCTTGCCACTGGATATTGCTGGCAGGATGTAACAAAAGCTCAGTCCTGAAAGGCAAGGAGGGGGTAAGAGCACTCCATCACTGACATTCACTGGAGATCGGGTCATTGTTTGGATTTTGCTCAAAGAACACTTGGAACACAACATTGCAATTCAACTATAATTCAATAGAAAATAATTTTAAAACAAAGAGCACTTGGAAAGCCTATTGAATCCTCCAGAGGCAAGAAAGCCCACCTCCCAGCCCTTCTCCGCCCCCCATCCTCCCATCCTCACCCTTTCCTTTCACCTGGGAGAAGGCCAAGGTCGACCTCTAACCCCAGGCGGTGCGCCCTGCGCTCTGCGCTCCAGGACTGGGTCCCCGCAGCCGCGCCCGGGCTCTCGGAGTCAGAGTCCCCGCGCTCAGCCTCCTGTGCAATTCATTAACTCTGCAAACACCCAGGTTATTCGCCGGACGCTTTAAGGAAAAGCCTGGAAGTTAACCTCACGCCCCTCTCGTACTGCCCGAAGGCACCGCCATTGGAAGATTCTCGGAAAAGATCAGTCGCCGCCGCCCGGAATCCCGGCAGCCCCTCGCCCCTCGCCCCTCGCCCCTCGCCCCTCGCCGGCGGGATCTTGACCCAGGGACTTTCTGTAACCACTTACGGGGAGCGCAAAGCCGGAAACTGGTCCCGATGCCGGACCCCGTAGCTTCCTAGGTGCTTCTACAACTTCCGGCCTCAGGGATCCCCAAGATGGGGAAACTGAGATTCGGAGAGGTTAGGGTGCCCCCAAGACAAGCTGCCTGGACGAGGCGGAATCGGGCTGAACCGAGGGTTTTACACGTTTCCAGTCCCGGTTGGGCGCGTTCCGAGCTGCCTTTCTGACCTCCCTGAACTGGATCGGCCCCGGGGTAGAGCCCGCAGACGGACGCGGCCTCCGACCTCAGTTGCCCTGTGGGAGAGCGCTCTGGTGTATTTCCCTGGTCGTCATCCTCCCCGGAGGCCTAAGCGGCCTATTTCCCGACTCCTCTCCTGCCCCTCCCAGCCCTTCCACCCCGCCACTGAGTTCCTACAGTTTCCTGGCCAGAGCCTCATTTTTAGCAAAAGAACTCAAACCCAGTCTCTTCACTCCCAAGCCTGTGCCAGTATTCTTTCTACAGGTGGTTCTCCAACCTTAGCGAGCATCGCAGTCCCGCACAGGGCTTGTTGAAATCAGATTACCAAGTCCCTCCCCCAGAGGTCTGCGGTGAGGCCTGAGAACTTGCATTTCTGACAGGTTTGGGGGTGCTGGCCCCGGAATAGATTTTGAGAATGACTGGCGAAGGAAATGACACCCTGCCCCAGTGTTCTTGCCTGGGAAATCCCATGGACAGAGGAGCCTGGTGGGCTACAGTCCATGGGGTCACAGAGTTGGATATGACTGAATGGCTGAGTACACACACACACACACACACACACACACACACACACCTGGAAAAGACCTGGGTCTGCAGGACCATCACAGCCTAGAATGTGTGTCCACCTCAACACTGCCTTTCAGCGCTTTGGCCAATACATCCATGTTCCTGAAGCTGGGAGAGACCCAGTGCCCCAAACGCCCTACTTTCTGCACTGGAGTTCCCCCATCCCATCCCCCTTTCCGAAAGCTCTGGAATCAGAGCTTAGGGGTCTCAGATTCTGGCAGGTTCCACAATGTAGGCTTAAGAGGGATACCTGTCCGGTTGATGGAGGAGGGGCAAAGGATCTCGGCCTTCTAGGGCTTCCCCGATGGCTCAGCGGTAAAGAATCCCTGCAAAGCAAGAGCCGCACAAGACACAGGTTTGACTCCTGGGTCGAGAAGATCCCTGGAGGAGGGCACGGCAACCCACTCCAGTATTCTTGCCTGGAGCATCCCATGGACAGAGGAGCCTGGCGGGCTAAGGTCCATGGGTTAACAAAGAGTCAGACACGACTGAAGTGACTTAGCACGCATGCACACACACAGGCGCAGCCTTAGCCACACTTGGAAGAGACCTGTCAGCCAACCGATAGCAGGTCAGGGAAGATCCAAAGCACCCTGTCTTACCACCTCCAGGTAATTGTGGGACCCAGGCTTCTGTATTCCAGCTCTTATTTTGTCCCCAAGTTCTGCGCACAGCTCGGTGTTCCTGGGTCATGTCATAAAAAGATTTACAAGACGATGTAAAACTGGCAGTAAAAACAATTAACTTTAATGGCACCTCAGGTGGGTGGCTGGGTGGGACGGAGGGAGGGCCCAGCGCTTCCTCCTTTCCTGACCGGGAATCCAGGTGAGAGAGAGGAGCTGCTTGCTGTCAGGCAACCCTTTGGGTTCCGAGGTTTGAGGTTAAATCAAGAAGAGGACTGGACTAGGGGGCCAGAGGAGAAGGGTTCAAGTACCACTTGACGGTTCCCAGCCGAGCAATCCCGAACATGCCTCTTAAGCACTCTAACACTCAGTCTTCTTATCCATTAAATGGGAATCTGCCTGGTGGAAATGTGTGAGGGGAAAAAAAACCAAAATACTTATCAAATGGGAAGCTGTAAAAAGAAGTAAATCTATCAAGTCTCCTCTGGGTTGTGAGAATGGCAAATGAGATATATTTGGAAGGGCTTCCCACATACCTGACGTTTGGATGTATTTATTAAGCCTGTATGTGAGTGTGCATGTGTAATCAATGTTAGTTTCCGGAGGACCCAGCCTCTCCAGATATAAAATGAAGCAGAAAGACCAGCCCATGACAGAGGCCAGAACTCCCTGTTTCAGGGTCCCCACTTAACCAGCATCACTTACATATAGATTTCCTGCTAAAATTGACCTGCTTGTCCAGCCAGTGACCTCGGAAGCGACCCCATGCTCAAGCAGCCTGCAGCCCCAGGCTTTGAAAGTGACCTGGATTTCTAGAAAACTGGCAAGGAAATGAGAGTGCCTAAGGGGGGCAGTGGGGGAGGGTCTCTGCCTCCCCTGTGCCCTGGTCCAGTCCGGAAAAACTAATTCTGCAGGTCTCCCCGGCCTGGAGATAATTAACTGTCCATTTCAGAGAGATCTCTGTGTCTGTGTGTGGCCCTCACTAGGACCAGCGAGAGATGCCCTAGCAGAGGGTGGGCTTGGGGAAGGAAAACACCCGCCAGCCTGTTTCTCTTTCCTGGGGAATCAGCAGGGGAAGGGGAGATGGAAGGTAAACTCACCCTCCACTCTCCTCTCCCAGGGGCCAACTATCCACGCTGCCTGAGGCCTGCACTCCTCTCTTGGATCTCTTCAGGTCCCACCCGTGAGGCCCTGGCTTTACCCCTCTCTGGGTCAGCTGCCTAAGGTCATCTCACCACCCTCACTTGCTCTGGAATGAAATCACTGTCATCAGGGAAGCCATGTGACATCAGAGTTTGTATCCTGCCTTGGCCCCTGGAAGTGTGTGTGCCTAGTCGCTCAGTCATGTACGACTTTTTGTGACCCCATGGACGGTAGCTCACCAGGCTTCTCTGTCCACGGGATTTTCTGAGCAAAAATACTGGAGTGGGTTATTATTTCCTCTTCCAGGGGAACTTCCTGACCCAGGGATTGAACCCTGGTCTCCTGCATTGGCAGACAGGTTCTCTACCACTGAGCTACCTGGGAAGTCCTCATCTCTAGGTCCCCGGCAGCAATTCAGTGCCCAGTTGCATTTATTTTGCATATTTCTCCTCCAGCAGATATATTTTCCCCTGTTTATTTCAGGCAGTGTTAAAAAAAAAAAAGCGCAAAAGTTACGAAGCTGGAATGATGGGGAATTCCCTGGCGGTCCAATGATTAGGATTTTGAATTTTCACTACCAAGAGTCTGGGTTCAATCTCTGGTTGAGGAACCAAAAATTTAAAAAGGGGGAATGATGACCTAGTGTTAGGAGGTGTGATGGTTAATTGTGTGTGTGTGTGTGTGTGTGTGTGTGTGTGTGAGATGGTTAATTTTATGTGTCAATTTGACAGGCTAAGGGATACCCAGAGAGCTGATAAAACATTACTTCTGGGTGTGTCTATGAGGGTGTTTCTGGAAGAGATTAACATTTGAACCAGTGGACTGGGTAAAGTAGTTGGCCCTTACCAGTGTGAATGGGATTCAACCAATCCACTGAGAGCCTGAATAGAACAAAAAGGCGGAAGAAGGGCAAATTTGCTCTGTGTTTGAACTGGGACATTTGTCTTCTCCTGTCCTTGGTCACTGATGCTTCTTGTTCTTGGGCCTTTGGACTGGGACTTACATCATTGCCCCTGACCCCCACACCCCCGGATTCTCAGACCTTTGGATCTGGACTGAATTACATCACCATCATTACTGATCTACATTGAACTGGGGTTTATTTCCTGCCACAAAATATATATGTGTGTGTGTGTGTGTAATGGATACACTTCTATCTCAGAGTGATCTTTATCTATTGTTTTTTTTTTTATTTATTTACGGTTGTGCTGGGCCTTGGTTGCTGCACATGCACTTTCTCTAGTTGCAGCAGAAGCGGGGGCTATACTCTAGTTGGGGTGTGCAGGCTTCTCATTGCGGTGGTTTCTCTTGTTGCGGAGCACAGACTCTAGAACACAGGCTTCAGTAGTTGCAGTTCATGGGCTCTAGAGCGCTCAAGCTTGGAAGTTGTGGCACACAGCCTTAGTTGCCCTGCAGCATGTGGGATCTTCCTAGACCAAGGAACGAATTCATGTCCCCTGCTTTGGCAGGGAGAGTCTTTGCCCCTGGACCACCAGAGAAGTCCCACAGAGTGATTTTGACTGGGGTATCCCTAGGGTGGCCTATTCAATAAACATCCTTTGGCAGAGTAAGTAGGAGTGGGGGATGACTTTCCTCTAGAAATGCCCTAGTCCTGTTTCCGCACTGTGCATCCCAGTTTGATTTTAGACCTGCGTTCTATTCTAGCAAGTGATGCAGGCTACTCTAAGACTGGGTCATACAAGACCATTCAGCTTCCATGTGATTCTCTTGTTCTAGGTGTTCAGTCTTAAGATAGTCTTACTCGGAACCCAGTTGCCATGATGTGAGGAAGCCCAAGCTGCAGGAACTTGCCATGTGGAGTTGTTCCAATCAACTGTCTCCAATGAGTCCAGCCTTTGAATCACCCAGCCCTGGTGCCAGACAGGTGAGTGAAGCAGCCTTTGATGTTTCTGGGCCCCTAGACACTCAGATGACTGCCAGCCGTTCAGGTCATCCAAGCTGAGGCTTCAGACATGATGAGGCAGAACCAGGCCAAAGTTCTGACCGACAGAATCTGTGAACATAATAAAGCAGTTGCCTAACAGCCACTAAATTTGGGGTAATTGGTTAGGGAGGAATAGATAACCATGTAATCGTACAATGCCCTTCACCAGTCTAAGCCTCAGTTTTCCCATCTCCAAAATGTGGATAAGAACACCTTTTAAAGGTGATCCTGGGAGTGAATGTGTTCATACAAATAGCAGGCACAAATAGCAGGTTCATAAGCCCGCTGGGTTTAAGAGATTATAACTGTTCAACTCAGAGGCTGGGAGCACAGATGAGCACCCTGAAATTCTCAACACCCAAATTACCTACCCACTTTTGCCATATGCAGTCAGTGGTTCAGCTAGCTTCCACATCCAAAAAGGACCCCCCAAAATGTACACACCCTGCCATCATCAATCTCCCTTTCCATGCCAATGAAAGAATTTTCAGAAAGCAAGACTGCCAACAGCAGAAATAAATCACAACTGGGGTGGGGGGGAGGGAGGTGAAAATAGCCAAAGAGAGACAGTGTAGCAAAATTCTCTCCCCTTCCCATCCTTCCTCCAAACCAATACCAATCCCATTATTCAGCAGCCACTGTGAATAATGAAGCAGCCACATGGCATCCCTGAAAGCCAAGAAGGAAAGGAGACGGAAACCAGCCAGACTGAGAAACACACACAAAAAAAAGCCAAGAGGGGTACCCCTCCCTAGGACTGAGGGAAGGGAAAACAAGGACCATCCTCATGGTCACTGGCATAACACTTTGTTACATGACGCTCTTACAGCCATTATTGAAAACGCAGAGTCTTAACCACTGGACCACCAGGGAAGTCCCACTTACAACCATTATTGCATGCGACCAGCTGAGAAAGCCCAAGAAGTTGACTGAGATGATGTAATCCATCCCCGTTGAAAAAATACAGGGTGTGATGCTCAGAAAATAATTCAGGTGTGATGGAAAGAGCACCCAGTTTGGAGGGAGAAGGGGATGTGTTTGTTTACTCCAAGGCTATTTGTTTGTTTGTTTTTAATTCTTTGTTTGTTTTTGGCTGTGCTGGGTCTTCATTGCTGCAAGGGCTTTTCTCTAGTTCCAGAAAGTTGGGCTACTCCCTAGTTGCAGTGTACGGGCTTCTCATCGCGGTGGCTTCTCTGGTTGCAGAGCACAGGCTCTAGGCTCACTGGCTTCAGTGACTGCAAAGTGCATATTTTGCAGTTGTGGCCCACAGGCTTAGTTCCCTGCAGCATATGGGATCTTCCTAGGCCAGGGATCAAACCTGTGTCCCCTGCCTTGGCAGGTGGATTCTCAGCCATCAGACCACCAGGGAAGTTCTGAATATACGATATTTTTGAAAATAGGTCCAGTGGGACCTCTGCCTGCTATATCCTTGCACCTGGAATAGTGTTTGCTACCTGAGAGATATTCAGTAAATAATTGTGGAATGAATAAATTAGGCTGTTGGAGAAGGTCTCTTACAGGAGATGAGCTCAAAAGCTGAAGTTTAGGGACTCCCCTGGTGGTCCAGTGGCTAAGACTCTGAGATCTCAATGCTGGGGCCCTGGGTTTGATCCCTGGTCAGGAAACTAGATCCCACATGCCACAACTAAGACCCTGCACAGCCAAATAAATAAATAAATACTTTTTTTTAAAAAGCTGAGCTTTAAAGGATGAGTAAGACACAAATAAAGAAAAGAGGGTTAGGGATCTAGGAAGAGGGTTGCCTCTGGTATTCACACCATGTAGAGTCTCCTCCCACATCAGATAAGGCCAACCTGCATTGAGACTAGAATATGGCAGAAAGGATGGACTGACCATGTCTTCCAAGGGTAGGTCATAAAAGACATGGTAGCTTCTACCTCGCTCCCTCTTGAATCTCTTACCCAGAAGGAAGCTGCCTGTTGTCATAAACACAAACAAGTAACCCATAAAGAGTCTCAAATGGAGGGAAACTGAGGTCCCTCCAACCAACGACCAATGCCAATTTATCATTTGTTTGAATGAGCCATTTTGTAATTGGATCCTACTGTCCCAGTCAAGCCTTCAGATGATTGCAGCCCCAGTGGACATGGTAGCTGCAACTTCAAGAGATCGTTTTTTTAAAAATATTTACTTGGCTGCCTTGGGTCTTCGTTGCGTAATGCAGTATCTTTCATTGTGGCAGAGAATTTACAGTTGTGGCGTATGGGCTCAGTAGTCATGGCATGTGGGCTTATTTGCTTTGCAGCATGTGGGGTCTTAGCTCCCCAGCCAGGGATCAAACCCACGTCCGCGGCATTGCAAGGTGGATTCTTAACCACTGGACCACCTGAGAAGTCTCTTCACGAGATCTTGAGCCAGATCTGTCTAGCTAAGCCATGCCCAAGTCACTGATTCAGCGTTATGTTTGGCTGGATAAATTATGCAGCAATAGCTAACTGATACAATGCTCACTATTGAAGCAGGAGGGGTCGGGGGGAAGACTTGACCTTTATCTGTGTGGGAAAGAGAAGCATAAGATAGTGACCAAGGGCTTAGCAAAGACCAAATCATGGAAAACCTTGCTAGGCACATGGAGGGATCTAAATTGTACCTTAATTGCCATGGAAAGTTACAGAAGAATTTTTTGTAGGGGAATAACCTGACCTAGATTTACACTCTCAAGATCCCTGTGGCTGGTATTCTGAGAACAGGGAGGAGAGGAGCAGACGAAACCAGGAAACCATACCGGACCCAATTCCATCACTTACTGGCTGCATGACCTTGGGCAAGTTTATCTCGAAACCTCAGTCTCTTCATCCGTCAAGTGGGTGTTGTGGTCCTAGACTTGCTAGCAAAGATATTGAGATGATATGTATCAAGTGCTTCCTGGGGCACCTGGCTTGCATTACATGTTTCTGCAAATCTTAATTCATCCCTGCTCCCCTCCTGCAAGAAGCACTTCTATCAGGTACCCCTGGAGTATAGAATTTGCGTTCTAGTCCTGCAAACTGACAGATTACAAAACAGTCAACGAGACCAGCCATCACCACGATGCTGGGTGCCTTCCGAGTGCCCGGCACCGTGCCAACCTCTCTCCTGTGCTATCTCACCCGTCCTCCCCGTCATGCTCCGAGGCCAATAATTACTATCACGGCGTTAACCTCAGAGCCTCTGTGCTCTCAGATTCCCATGATGTCACATCACAGAGCAGGTCTCAGCTGTCACTTCCAGTCTGCTAGCAAAGAGGCCACAGATACACGGGCTGCCCTAGAGACAGTAAGCACTGGAGGAAATCTGGGTCTAAGATACAGAATTCTGCTCCTTGAACAGACCCTGGAAAGAGAAGATCCTGCCTCCATGACCTGCCTGAGCTGGAGCTCATCACATCCTCACTCCGATGGCCCCAGCTGGACTTACCCATCCTGCCAAAGGCAGTGGAGCACAATGGTTAGCGCTTGCTAGCATGTAGGACTGGAGGGAAGTTGTATTGATACAATCTCTCAATGCCTCATTTTCCCCATCTGTAAAGTGGGGATAAGGGCCACACACCCCTTTTTAGAGTTACCCTAAGGAAGAAGTTGTTTGTATTTTCTAGACGCTTGGATGCTGACTGTTTCCATTGTTTCCCCATCTATTTGCCATGAACTGATCGGACCAGATGCCATGATCTTAGTTTTCTGAATGTTGAGTTTTAAGCCAGCTTTCTCACTCTCCTCTTTCACTTTCATCAAGAGTCTCTTTAGTTCTTCTTCACTTTCTGCCATAAGGGTGGTATCATCTTCATATCTGAGGTTATTGATATTTCTCCCAGAAACAGTGAGAGACTTTATTTTTGGGGGCTTCGAAATCACTGCCGATGGTGACTGCAGCCATGAAATTAAAAGTCGCTTGCTCTGTAGAAGAAAAGCTATGACAAACCTAAATAGCGTATTAAAAAGCAGAGATATTACTTTGCCAACAAAGGTCCGTCTAGTCAAAGCTATGGTTTTTCCAGTGGTCATGTATGGATGTGAGAGTTGGACTATAAAGAAAGCCGAGCACCAAAGAATTGATGCTTTTGAACTGTGGTGTTGGAGAAGACTCTTGAGAGTCCCTTGGACTGCAAGGAGATCCAATCAGTCCATCCAAAAGGAGATCAGTCCTGGGTGTTCATTGGAAGGACTGATGCTGAAGCTGAGGCTCCAATACTTGCGCCACCTGATGCGAAGAACTGACTCATTGGAAAAGACCCTGATGCTGGGAAAGATGTCAAGCAGGAGGAGAAGGGAGTGACAGAGGATGAGATGGTTGGATGGCATCACTGACTTGACGGACATGGGTTTAAGTAAGCTTCAGGAGTTGGTGATGGACAGGGAAGACCGGCGTGCTGTAGTCCATGGGGTCGCAAAGAGTCGGATACGACCGAGCAACTGAACTGAACTGGACCCTGACAGCCACTGCTCTGTGAGTAAGCTGGCTGACTCTCCCATAGTGAAATCTTTGGTGGAACACAGATTAACCTGGTGGGGAAGAGAGGAAGGAACTCACAAGAAAGTGAGCGTCTTTGAATTTTTTTTTTAATTGAAGTATGCTTAATTTACAATGTTATATTAGTTTCAAGTGATTCACTTATACATATATTTATTGGGTTGGCCAAAAAGTTCACTTGAGTACATGGGGGAAGGAGAGGGTGGGACGAAAGGAGAGAGCAGCATGGAAACATGTATGTTACCACATGTAAAACAGATAGCCAGTGGGAATTTGCTCTAAGACACAGGGAGCTCAACCCGGTGCTCTGTGAAAACCTAGAGAGGTGGGAGCGAAGTTCAAGAGGGAGGGGACATATGTATACTTACGGCTGATATATGTTGATGTATGGCAGAAATCCACACAACATTGTAAAGTAATTATCCTTCAATGAAAAATAAATAAATTATTTTAAAAAAAAAAAGATATTGAGGATAGTTCCCTGCGCTATACAGGAGGTCATTGCTGTTTACCTATTTTACATACACTAATGTGTATATGTTAATCCCAAACTCCCAATTTATCTCTGCTCCCTACCAGTTCAAAGGTGAACTGCCATATGGCAGGAAACACAGGTTGGATAGGCGCTGTACACAAGTGTAGGACGAGAAAGGAGGTTTGCAAGCCCAGAAAAACTGCATGTGAGACAGTCAAGAGAGACCCAGAGACCTGAGAGAGCTCCTAGCTGGTTTTCTTTCTCCACATGCCATTTTCTTGCATGCTCGTTTCTTGTTGTATTCGGAGTGACACTGCGTTGTTACCACAGCCAGGAGGGCGTGCAACTGCCTTTGTTCCCCACTGGGAATGCAGGACAGGCTTTGAATGAAGTCTTCATTGTTCCAGGTCACAAAGCATTGATTATCAGCAATCTCATAAGAGGTTCAGCCTTTTATTAGCTATAAAAACAATAATAATAATTCTAGGACCTACTATATAGCACAGGGAACTGCCCTCAAAATTTTGTAATAACCTATCAGGGGAAAGAATCTGAAAAAAAAATAGATATATATGTATATAAAACTGGATCACTTTGCTGTACGCCTGAAACTAACACAATACTGTAAATCAGCTATACTTCAATAAAGTTAATTAATTTTAAAAAGAATTTCAAAAAAAGAAAAAAATAATAAAGATGTTGTTGCTTTCAAATTGTGGTGCTGGAGAAGACTCTTGAAAGCCCCTTGAAGTGCAAGGAGATCAAACCAATCAATCCTAAAGGAAATCCACCCTGAATATTCATTGGAAGGACTGGTGCTGAAGCTGAAGCTCCAATACTTTGGCCACCTGATGTGAAGAACTGATTGTTTGGACCCTGATGCTGGGAAAGATTGAAGGCAAAAGGAGAAGGGGGTGACAGAGGATGAGATGGTTGGATGGCATCACTGACTCAATGGACATGAACTTGAGCAAACTCTGTGAGATAGTGGAGGACAGGGAAACCTGACCTGCTTCAGTCCATGGGGTGGTGAAGAGTCAGACACAACAGAGCGACTGAAGAAGAGCAACAACAAAGACGTTGTTATGGGCTCAGTCGGGTGTTCCCCCACCAGCAGTTTCCTGTGTTGAAACCCTAACTCCTAGGACCTCAGAATATGACTGTACTTGGAGACAGGGCATTTCAAGAGGTGATTAAATTAAATGAGGTCTTCAGGGCAGATGCTAATCCTTATGGATGGTGTTCTTAGAAAAGAGACTAGGTCACCAGGGCACCTGGGCTTAGAAGGACAACCATGTAAGAGGTGAGAAGGCAGACACCTGGAAGCCAAGGAAAAATGCCCCAGAGGAAAGTGAGCCAGGCACACCTTGATCTTGAACTTCCAGCTTCTGGAACTATGAGAGAATAAGTCTCTGTTGATTAAGCCACCCAGGTTGTGGTATTGTGTATGATAGCCGAAGCACACTGGGCTATCATAACGCAATACACATTTTTTTTTTTTTTTTTTGGTTGCAGCCTGTGGCTCGGGGGGGATCTCAGTTCCCAGACCAAGGAGCAAACCCAGGCCACTGCAACGAAAACCCGGAGTCCTAACCACTAGACCACCAGGGAGGTCCCCTTTTCAATTTCATTTTCAACTTCCTTTTCATGACTACAATTTTTAAAAATACACTATTCCAAAAAAGACGGCCACAGTTCCTGTCTCATGTGGTCCCGCTCGCCCCCTGGTCCCTCCAGCACTCAATACGTGGAGTATTGGCCCATCTCAAATAGGAAGAGGACACCCAGGAAGCATCTTTAGTCACGTGGAACATACGGAAGGTGGCGTGGTGTTGGCAACTGTCTTGTCACAGGCATGTTCGAATCCAAAGAACAGGGTCCCAGCTTCCTGTGGCTTCACCTGTCTTCCCCCAGCGCATAGTAGGTGGTCAGTAAAGGGTTTACCACAGCTCAGCTGGACCTGGGTTTCCATCTCAGTCCTGCCATTTCCTAGGTGGGTGGCCTTGGGCAAGTTCAACCTCTAAGCCTCTGTTTCTTGGTTGGCTCAGAAACTTGGAAATATCTACCTCCCAAAGCTTTGTGAAAGACAGAAACTGAATATATCCAGAGCTCATCACAGTTCACAGCATGTTGGAAAAGATCTGATGATTTTATGAATTCCGTTATTTTTTATTTTGTGTTTTTCCAACTTGGTGAAAGAATATCCGCCATAGGGCTTCTCTGTTGTTTTTCCTGATACACACTGTCTGTCCTCTGTGATGGAAGAAGAAGAAAGGAGGAGAAGATAAAGAAGAAAAAGAACTACCAACCTCTATGTGCTTAATAGGCACCCGGCATTGTTCAGTGTTATCCACGGAGATTCTTATTCAATGCTCCTTAGTAACCCATTTTACAGATGAGAAGGCTGAGACCCGGAGACGTCACTGACATCCTTGAAGTAACACAGCTGGGAAACAACACAGTCAACAGATTAAGCCAATAAACACTACCTTTAAAATAAGACTCCCCTTAAAGGGGGACTGGAGAGTGGCTGGAAGACACACACACTCCAAATTCCTCTCCAAGTGCGACAGAGACACACTTGAACCTATCTGGGTGCTGACAGGTGGAGAGAGTGTTTTTTGCAGGGCTCGGTGAGCATGCAACCGTTCCAGGAAATTCCCAGTGCACCTACTAAAAGGCATTCAAGAGTCCCCTTTCTTTGAAGAAAACAGTCTCAAGGTCACTGAATGTGTTCCCATTTGGAGGGTGAAATAGGACCGAGGTGAGGTCAGGTCTGCGCTGCTTATTCTGTACCCCCTGCCCCATCCACACGCGCAGATCCACATTCTATCTTCTCTGCTTTGCCCAATACCCCTGCAGATACAGTGCCAGCTCCTTGCCCTCTGTCTTCTGGGCAGCACTGGTAGAGATAGGAGGGAGGGGGGTTAAGAGGTCCTGTATGGGTATCTATTCCCTGCCCTTCCTTGAAAGTGACCTGCTGTGGCCGGAGCTCCCGCTGGAAAGCCCAGCTCCATGGTTCTAGCCCTCGCTGGCTCCATATGCCTCCCCCCTGGCCCCTGCAGCCCCAAGGGTGGTGACAGCTCCCACTGTGGCCAGCCCCTGAGAACCTCAGCATCCTTTGTGTTTCTTTAACCTTGCTCACCACCCCCCTGCCCCCTGTAAATAGCCCGTGTCTTGAACTCCTCGTGGTTGAATTGTCTGGGATGAGTTCTGTTTCCTACAAAGACCTTGCCTGATCTGAAATCAAGGGTGGAACTCAGCAGAAGAGTTCCTGGTTTCTGGTTGTCTCTCCAGAGCCAGTTTCAGGTGAAGGTAAAGGAGAAGAAGTCAAAAGATCTTCCATGGCTTCAGGCACCGCCTCCCTCCAGCTCTCTTCAGACAAGCTCAGGCCAGCATAGAAAGAAAAGCTAGAAAGTTAAGTCGCTCAGTCGTGGCCGACTCTCTGCGATCCCATGGACTGTAGCCCGCCAGGTTCCTCAGTCCATAGAATTTTCCAGGCAAGGATACTAGAGTGGGTTGCCATTTCCTTCTCCAGGGGATCTTCCCAACCCAGGGAGAGAACGGACTAAATATGGTCATTGTACCTATTACAGAAGGATGTTAGGTCAAATCCTGCCTCTGTCACAGCCTAGCTAGGAAGCCTCAGACATGCCACTTAACTTCCCAGAGCCTCAATTTGTTCATCTGTACAATGGGAATAGGGGCTTCCCCAATGGCTCAGCAGCAAAGAATCCAGCTGCAATGCATGAGACATGGATTCTATTCCTGGGTCGGGAAGATCCCCTGGAGAAGGAAATGGCTACCCACTCCATTCTTGCCTGGGAAATCCTATGGAAAGAGGAGCCTGGCAGGCTGCATGCCCATGGGGTTGGACACAAATTACAGACTAAACCATCATCACAGTGGGAATAACGTCCACCTCATAGGATTGTTGGGTTGACAGGATAGCAGATGGAAAGCAAATCACATGGTACTTAGTTAGTACCAAGGTAGGTGCTTGGAAAATTCTTGGTCTCTTTCTCATCCTCTTTCTCTAGCTTCCCTGTTCCTTTACCTAAATTCCTCCCCTTTACCCAATCAGTAAGGAGGCTAGGGGAAAAAAATCATATCAACACACTAGGATTGCATCATGGTTGAAGAACAACTTGCAGAGTTGCTGTGCCACGCTTCCAGGCAAGTTGAAACTCAGAGGTGAAAGGGCACAGCTTACAGTTGTCTCCAGCAGCTGAATCAAGAGCAGCAGGCATCAGCGTTTAGATCAAACAGCCAGAAAAATCAGGCTTTTTAGAAACCAGAAAAACCTCTATCACCCATTCTGATCACTTACTCATAGCTTTGAAACAAACCACCAGAAATGTAACAGCTTCAAAGGACCATGGCATATTACTTTCGGTGGGTGGGCTGGGGATGCAGAGTCTCAGGGGGTGAGGTCCCCCAAGACAGCCTCCTCCATATATCTGGAGCTTGGCAGTGACAGCTAAAGGCTGTTTCCAAAAAAAAAAAAAAAAGGCTGTTTCCTTCACAAGTGCTCTCAAAAGTCTCGTGGGAACTTCTTTCCATGGCACCTGGGCCACAACGCGGTGAGAACAGAACTCTTGAAAGGCCCAACCTCAGATGTGTGCGGGCATCATGTTTGCCACATCCTACTGGTCAAACCAAGTCTTGGGATTGGCCCAGGTTCAAGGGGAGGGGCAACAGTTCCTGCCTCTTGGAGCAGGAGAAGTGGCAAAAAACATAGTGCAAAGGACTGTGGGAGGAATTTTTGCAAACAACTTTGAAATCCACCGGTTCATCCTCCGGTCCTCCACCCAGGCTGGCATCCCAACTTTGCTGTCGCTCACTGGTCGCTTCAGTGAGAAGGGAAAGTCTCGTCTCAGATTTATGAACCTCTGAAGGCCGTGAGGAATTCATCAGTGTAGTTCAAATGATGAACAATGGACAACGTGGCAATTCAGCCTACAGTCTAATCTACATCCACCCTCATTATTGCACAACAAACTTAACTGTTTCTTCATAACTCAGGGAGGTTAAACTTAGAAGCAAATGGGCATTTGAATCAGGAACCATATAGCTCATGGCACCCAGCTCTCTGCTTTTATAGATCAGGAAACCACGGGTCAGAGAGGTTGAGTGACTTCCCCCAGATCACACAGAGAAAAAGAGAAATGGAACTCAAACCCTGGTGTCTGATCTCTTTCTCTCCTCCCTTGGGACTCAGGGAATCACAGTTCTAATTCTGCTCCTCCCATGGGGAGCCTCGGTTTCCCCCTTCTGGCTGGTGAAGTCAGTCCTTGCCTCTCCCCACACCTTTGTCCCAGGTGTGCTATGAACACTAATGAGTTAACGTGTCTCTCAGAGCCTACAGAACCTCGCAGGAGATATAATTACAGAGAATTAGCCCCCACGGTCTTCTGGGAAGGATTTCGGCGGGGAGTAGGTAAATAAATTATATCCTGTGGTTCTCCCTTCCCACGGGCTGATTAACTCTTCGGCAGAGTGTTCCCCAGAGGGTGATGCGATGGAACCCCTTTGCCAGCCCAGTATCCCACAGGCTGGAGCTCTCTTCTGGCTCCAAGAACTCCCTGGGTGACGCTCAGCCTAGAAACACACCTCTTCTCGGATCTGATTCTTCTCTGGGTGAATCCAGACCGCTTGTTGGAAGCCCTCATGGGTCCTTTCTAGCTCCAACTCCAGGTGAGCAGGGTTCTAAGAGTTAACCATCCTCTGCAGAATTTCTGGGTAAATACCATCCAGGCTGCCAGATTTATTACTTTTTAATGTCTCCTGTGTGGTTCCATTAGCCCTTCCCTTTGATACCTCTATCTTTTCCATCTGACTTCTCCCCACCCATGCTCCATAACCCCAGGTTATGGATTTTCCCAATAACTCCTGTTCTGAGATCTGGGCATAAAAAAATCACTGGGCTCCCCAACACTCCATACCCCTCTCTCCACCCCAGCATCCAAATATTTACTAAGATCCTCCTTATCTTTTTCTCAAGCATCTCATTGTTTCTCTCATTTTCTCCTACAACCTGCCAACCTCTCCTCTCCCATTTCTTAGAACTTTCCAGGAGAGCTCTGACACTGGTGAAATTGACCTCAAACTAGGTTGAGTCATCACTTCCTGCACTGAACCGCCTTTTTTTTGTTGTTTGTTTCAGTTTACCAGTGCATCCCCTGAGCTTTTGTCCCTAACTGAGTTCCCGCTGGTGCTTCTGCCAGCCACCATGCTTCATTGTGTAAAACCTTCTGTGGTTTGCTTTGGCTCAGGAGGACACCATCCTAACTGCTAAGCCCAGCAATCCACAGGCTGTTGTGGGATTGTCTAATGGCACTAAACTGTCACTTCCTCCTCTTGTGACCTTGGGTAAGTTACTCAACTTCTCTGTGCCTTAGTTTACTGATCTGTAAAATGGGTAGATGACAGGACCAACTTCCTTGATGGTGGAAGTGGATGATTAAACAATTTGCTATCCTCTAAAAATCTTCGTGCCCCAATCCGCCTTTTTGTTTGCTATTCCCTCTGTCTTGAATATCTCCCTTCCCCTCCAATCTGATGTGGGGACTTTGACTCACTTACATGGTCCAGTTCAAAAGTCTCCTTCAAGCAAAGCATTCCATTATGCCTCCAGAGTTCATCATTTTCTCCTTCAGATCTCCACAGCTTTTCATGTTTTGACACTAGAATATTCAGGACTCAGCCTAAGGATCACTCACTCTAGAAGTATTCCCTGACATTGTGTAGGAGACCCTCAGTCTAGCATGTACCTGAATGAAAGTGAAAGTCACCCAGTCATGTCCGACTCTTTGTGACCCCATGGACTATACAGTCCATGGAATTCTTCAGGCCAGAATACTGCAGTGGGTAGCCTTTCCCTTCTCCAGGGGATCTTCCAAACCCAGGGATCAAACCCAGGTCTCCTGCATTGCAGGCAGATTCTTTACCAGCTGAGCCACAATGGAAGCCCAAGAATACTGGAGAGGGTAGCCTACCCATTCTCCAGGGGATCTTTCCCACCCAGGAATTGAACCGGGATCTCCTGCATTGCAGGCGGATTCTTTACCAACTGGGCTATCAGGGAAGCCCTGTACCTGAATGAATGAATGTAACCAATCCAATCTCATTTTCAGTCACCTTTACTAATGTGCTGTGTACAAATTTTTCTTTGTTTCGTGTCTTCATTCTTTCCTTCTGTGCTGGTCTTTTAGACTGCATAAGCTGTTTGTCTTAGACTTATATTTTTAATCTGGAGAAATTGTGTTCAACTCCTTTATTCATTGATTCATTTGACAAAATGTATTGAGTGTCTACTATATGCCTAGAAAGACTCTGTGCTAGGAACTGGGGATACAGTGTGAATTAAAAAAAAAAAAAAGTTTCCTGTGTGCTCGTAGAACTTTAGGGAAGAAGTCAGATAACAGTTGAATGTTCCCATAAAGGTACAACTCCGATAAGTGCCATGAAGGTTATATAATAGAGGGTTTATACCTAATCTGCAGGGTCAGAAAAGGCTTCTCAAGAGATTGCTTTGAGTTGAGATCTGAAGGATGAGCAGGAGTTACTCAAGTGATAATGAGGGGAACACCAGGGGCCTATAGCCAAGGAAGTCTGGCAAGGAGGACTGCTGTGTATCTTGTATCAGTCAGCTACTGCTGTGAAACAAGCAACCACAAAAATCTCCCTAGCATCACCAACAAGCCTTGGTTTTTCATGTGTTTTCAGGTTGGCTGATCTTAGCTAGGCTCAGCTAGGCTTCTCAGCTTCAAGCTGCCTGTCCGACAGGGCTTAGCTCCCAAACCCATGTTGGGGTCCAGGCAGATCCATCCATGTTTGTTCAGTCTGAGTGGGAGTCAGCCTGAAGGAGCAGAAGTTGAAAGTTCTTCAGTCAGTGGTAACTGACACACAAGAGGACAAGTGGAAACATTGTCCACTGTCAATTCTGCCTGCTTTTGATTGGACAGGGCAGGTCACCAAAAGCTCAAGGTCTAGGAAAAAACTTTATTCTTGAGGGAAACCACCAAGATACAAGCAAAGAGCATGGATATAGGAGTGTGGAGGCTTCTGGTTCAATAATTCAATCTACCACAAGGCCAGAGCAGGAAAAAAATGACTGAGAACTTGAGATAAATTGAGCCAGAGCAGACCTTGAGGGTCTATTGAAAATATTTGGTCTTTCTCATAAGAATAATGGAAAGCTATTGGAAATACATATAGTGTGATGGTGAATAATGAGACACTTTGGATTCTAAAGTCATTCTCTGGCTGCTATAAGGAAGCAGACTGGACAAAGGGATGAAATGATAAAAATTCCATATGCCCTATAGCTTTTGATCCTGTGTGTGTTTGAATATGTGGGTGTGTTTATGCCACCATATTTACATACCTAGTTCTTCCTTGGAGAAGGTGGTAACCTAGGATTTATCATTCCACACATCTGAAGAACAGCTTATCTGTACATTGACTGGTACAACAATTCTTTTTTTTATATATATTTATTTATTTATTTGGCTGCATCAGGTCTTAGTTGCAGCACATGGGATCTTTTAGCATGCAGACTCTTAGTTGTGACATGTGAGATCTAGTTCCTTGGCCAGGGATTGAACCTGGGCCCCCTTCATTGGGAGCATGGAGTTTTAGCCACTGGACCACCAGGGAAGTTCCATAACTGGTACAATTCTATGGCTTCATCTCACAAGCTCCCTGAGAGTCACACTTTTACAGCATGGAGGGCAGGAAGGTTTCCACCTGTCTTAGAAGTGTCAATTCATCTCACTCCCAAGAGATATGTCTCTTATTATTGTAATTGCCATCATAACAATACCAGTTTCCAAACATTCTGTATCTTAAGTTTGTTGAAGATTTTATCCACAGGCCCCAGAAGACAGGGCAGGAAGCATCAGCCCCCTTTGATAGATGCTGAGGGTTGGGGAGGTTGTCTGGCTGACTTATTCACAATATCGGGAATGGATGAATCTGAAGCCGGTTTGCTCTCAAAACCCATGGCTTGGTTTTCAGCCAGTTCCCCTGTCTGACCTGGTGATGATATTCCCATCAGTAAGTTCAGCCAATGCTGTTTTGCTAGGACTGTTTGACCAGGTGGGGCAGTGACTATTCTAAAAGGTGTGTTCAGAAACAGGTCTGTACCCAAGTCCCAGGGTTCATCCAAACACCTACAAACATTCCTGACAGTCCCTTGCTTCCCTCAGTCAAGGGAAACATCCATCTTAAGGGTAATCAGCCAGAAAAACCTGTTTGCCAGCAAAATTTCATCATTTTTCACAAGGACACAGAAAGAGAAGGGGCCATATGATCTGAACAGCCGTCAGCCTGAGTGGCAGGGAATACAATCTGACTTTCTTCCATCACTGCGGGACCACACTTCAGACTCAATGGCTTAAGTCCTCACTAGGCCACCATCAGGGAGGGATACGGAGGGGGCGAAAAAAGATCATGCACTGGGAAACAAGCAGGCACAGCAGGATTTCGACTTTGCCAGGCTGGGGTGAAAACTCAAGCTGTTTCCCTCTTGTCAGCCTTTTTGAATGAGAGGGCAAGATTTACGGCTAGCATCAGCGGGCGGCGTTTTACAGCCATCGCAAATGGATTTGAGACAGCAGCACAGTAGACTGCATTGACCACGAAGGGACTGTGGTGACTCGTTTTAAGACCTGTCCAGCATCACAGGCACAATAAAGAGGCGCTCTTGGTCGGTGAAGAGCACGAAGGATTCAACTGGAACCTTCAGGGGGCCAGCACTGTTAAACATGGAGCCAAATTGCTGAGGGTTTCAATATGTAAATGTTTTCGGTACGCTTGCCCAGCTTGGCAGTTTTTGTCCACTTAGCAAGATCTGCTTGCAGCGCAGGCAAAAGTCTGGAGGTCCAGCTGATGGGGGACTGCATATATTATTGATAAAAGCAAAGGGAAAATGGCTTGTGTCTGGGTAACACCTGGCCCAACAGGTTTACTGTTTACGTAGTGCATATTTGTGATTTACCTCTCGCTGCGCGTGCTACCATTTCCCTGCGGATTGCCCATTTTCATCTAATTCAGTCTCTCTTTTTTGATAAGGATGATTCCTTCTGTGTTGAATGAAATACAAATTATTAATAGGAAACATTTCTCTATATTAATGTATTTAAAAAGGGATCCTGAAAAAAAGATATTCTGGCATGAATAATATATTTTAAAAAAACAGATGAAAGTGATACATCAGTGAAAATTATGCATACACTAGTGTGTGTGTGTGTGTGTGTATATATATATATATATATATATATACACATGTGTATTAATCACTTGGATACATGTTGTTACCATGGTGACTTATGAGGAGAGGAAATAGAGTTATGGAGAGAGTTATGGGAGAGAATATTACTTTTCACTCTCCTGTTTTGTACCTCCTAGATTTGATACCCTGTACATATACACGCAAGGCTTCTCAGGTGGCTCAATGATGAAGAATCCGCCCGCCAATGCAGGAGACACAGGATACGTGGGTTTGATCCCTGGTTTGGGAAGATCCCCTGGAGGAGGAAATGGCAACCCACTCCAGTATTCTTGCTTGGAGAATCCCATGGACAGAGGAGCCTGGCGGGCTATAGTCCATGGGGTCGCAAAGAGCCGGACACAACTGAGCATGCGTGAAGGCATGCACATATACACACAAACCCACTCAAAGAAAACAATACTTTTATTTATTCTAAGAATATGTATGGGGGGGAGGGGACAAAGGAAAGTGGTTATTATTAGAGTTTGTTACTAAGTTTTTCTCTAGATTTCATATTTATCCCATAAACATACTTTAAATTTTTTATCAGGAAAAACAAACAAAAAAAAAACCATGTGCCCCTTTTTAACTAACATATCCATAGATGACACAGTTCCAAATAGTTTATAGTTGAAAGTAGATTCACCTCCAGTTCTGGTTTCCAAGTTCAATTCCACATAGGAAACCAGTGTCTTTAGGTAAATATTTATGTGAAAATAATAGTGTTCTTGTTTTTGTTTTCAGAACATGGGTCTGGAGTGTCAACGTGGGAAATATGGTGATTAAACGTACATTTGAAAAGGGGTATATGTGTGTGGGGAGGTGGGGGTGAGACTGGAAATACTTAAAGGTAGTTCAGGCCTGCGGCTCTGCACAGGCGGGGCAGCCCGGCCCTCACCACTGATACACCTCCACGCTCACCTCTGTAGGGGACCAACCGGGACCCCGGGACCAAGACCAGCTGAGCTGGTCGCCGGAGAACAGAGGGCGGGTGCAAGGGCTTCCTTCATAGCTCAGCTGCTGGAGAATTCGCCTGCAATGCAGGAGACCCCGGTTTGATTCCTGGGTCGGGAAGATCCCCTGGAGAAGGGAAAGGCTACCCCCTTCAGTATTCTTGGGCTTCCCTGGTAGCTCAGCTGGTAAAGTATCTGCTTGAAATGCGGGAGACCCGGATTCGATCCCTGGGTTGGGAAGGTTCCCTGGAGAAGGGAAAGGCTACCCACTGCAGTATTCTGGCCTGGAGAATTCCATGGACTATATGTATAGTTCATGGGTTCTCAAAGGACATGACTGAGCGACTTTCACTTGTGGCGGTAAAAGAGTTTGCCTGGAAGGGAACCCAGAACAGGGAACAGGCCCCACTGTCTTCCTCCTGTTTTCTTTTTTTTTTTTTTTTTTCCCCCTCTATAAACAAGTGATTAATGCCTTGCAAAAAAGCCTAGACACACCTTCCCTGCTGCAAGCAAGCCCCTGCCAGATTCCCCAGCCTTAATTCTGCTGTTAACACTCGTCAGGGGGAGGGGTAAAGAGTAAATCCCCTCCTTCAAGAAGCAGACCTGGGGGCAATGTGGTTTGTTTAAAGTCTCCCGTGTGCTCTGATGGTGTGAGGACTTTGACATGAAAAATGAAAGCAGAAACAATACACTTTTCCCTAAAGCAGCTTCAAGTTTGTAAACCCTCTCTGCTCAGGATTCTCCCAAACCGACCTTCCCTTCTCCCAGCACTGGTGAAAAGTAGGGGGTGATGGCGGGTTGCGGGGGTGGGGTCCCATAGATCAATCAACATTTTCAGAGAGCTTCACGGGGCTCCTTTTTCATTTTGTTTGCAAGAGGCAAACTGAATTTCCTGACTGAATGCAGAAATAAATTCCTTACACCTGAAATGAACACAGCATTGTAAATCAATCGTATTCCAATAAAATTTTTAAAAGGGAAAAGAAATTCCTGACAAAGTTGCCCACAGTCCCCGGATTAGGAATGGACTGACCACCGACTGCAGGAAGAAATTCTAGGCACATTTGTTTTCAAAGGTTATCGCTTTTAATTTCCAGTTGAGCGCAGTTCAATTATATATCATACGTCAAATTCAGTCGAAGAGGTTTATCATTGAAAAGCGTGAAAATGTAGATAGTGGACGATGTCTGCTCAAACTTTAGCGTTTAGTGATGTGGTGTCCTCTTGAGAAATTTGGGAGTATTTCACATAATGAAGATGAAATGAAAGAAATGAATATCACTATTGTGCAAACCCTTAAAGAAATGATGGATCCATGCCGAAAATGATCTTCAGCGGCTGCTCACAAACCGAGAAGAAAGACAAGCGATTTTGTGAGTCTTTTGGTGGAAGTACAGGCCACCAGGAGTCCCCTGGCTGTCCAGCGGGTAGGACTCTGCACATCCAAGGAAGGGGGCACAGTTCAGTCCCTGGTCAGGGAGATCCTGCAAGCCACACACCATGGCCAAAAATAAATAAATAGTAAAAGCAGAAGTACATACTGTCATCCATGAAGCAGATTTGCCAAAAGATTCAACTCTGAAGCTCACCAAATATCTCTTTCTACCCACTAGTCTACAGGAAATACAGGAGACAGAGAAATGTAACAAATGACACTATGGGTGGGCAAATGGTAGGAGCCAGAATGATTCAATTATTCCCATTTACAATTTTTTTTCAGGGGAAAAAAATGGGAAGTGGATGTGAGAGATATAAAATCAGAATCAGTGTAGACCCAACTCTGAACCCAACTGGAACAATCCAAATGCAATAAAATAAGGAGGATGGAGATGGCTGAGGAACACTGAGCACTAGCAGTTTGTTTCACACAAAAAAACCAGTGATTGCTTATGGGGTCAGTATGTGATAACAGTCTTGTGGCTGTTTTTAAAATGTTTTTATTCTTGTCTTTTGGAGCTGCATAGTGAAGTATTTAGAAATGAAATGATATAGTGTCTGCATTTGCATTAAAACAATCCAGGAAGGGTATATCAATGAAACAAGATGGGCCATGAGTTGATAATTATTGAACTGGTGGTGGGTATTTGGGAGTTCCTGCTGCAGTCGCTCTGTTCTTTTGTGTTGGAAATTTTTCATTAAAAATGTTTGGATGCATGTGTATGGGATCTAGAAAGATGGTACTGATGAACCTATTTGCAGGGCAGCAAAGGAGACACAGACATAGGGAACAGACTTCTGGACACAGCGAGGGAAGGAGAAGGTAGGACAATTGAGAGAGTAGCATGGAAACATACATTACCGTATATAAAATAGATAGCTGGTGGGAATTTGCTGTATGATGCAGGAAGCTCAAACCTGGTGCTCCGTGACAAGCTAGCGAGGTGAGACAGGGTGGGAGGCTGGAAGGAGGTTCCAGAGGGGTGGGATATGTGTATCCCTGTGACTGATTCATGTTGATGGATGACAGAAAGCAGCACAATACTGTAAAGCAATTATCCTCCAATAAAAATTTTTAAAATAGATATATAAGTTTAGAGATCACTAACTCAGACCACAAAAACAAGTAGATATTTGACCCCCTACTCTGGACCAAATGGTGCCAAGGATCAGGCTGGTTGAGAAGGAGTGAAGAAATCTAATATTTATTGCTTATCAATTCTGTGCCAAGTATTAGGATAAATTATCTCTCCTGAAGGATCTTGTCTTTCTTGTTGATCAACTGCGGGTGACTATTTGGCTCCATTTTACAGATAAGTAAACTGAGGCACAGACCACCAAACTGACTTGCCGTATGATCCCAAGAGAAGAAGAGGTGCTGATGAGCTAAGTCGTGTAGCCATTAGGATTTTTTCTTTTCCTCTGGGACCTTGGACAATTACTTCTCTTGTGTGGGCCCCAGTTTCCCCAGTCTTCAAAGACAAAGCTGAGGATTCACAGGGTCAAGTTTACCCATTGGTCTTCTGCTACTCTTCCATGACCTTCCTGCTTCTTCCTTTCTTCTGTCTTCCCGGGAATGTATCTGAGGCAGCCTGAGATAGAAGAAAGAGCAATTGAGTCCTGGGTTCAAATTCTAACTCTGCAATAGGCAGACCTTCGTGAGTCACTTAACCTCTCTGAGCCTCACCTTCCCCAACAATAAAACAGGGATGAAAATAAGAAAGACCTAGAATGATGGAGATGATGGATAGAGGTACCCGGCTCAGAATCCAGGATCCACCAGGTGTTTAGGTAGAGCTGGGTCTCCCACACCTGTCTTCTCTCTCATATTTCCTTTAAAAATGAAGCCCCCAGGACTTTTCCTGGTGGTCCAGTGATTAGGACTCTGAGCTTCCATTGCAGGGAGCATGGATTTGATCCCTGTTCAGGGAACTAAGATCCTGCATGCCTTGTAATGCAGCCAAAAAAAGAAAAGTAAATAAAAAGTAAATGTGGTTGATTCACGTTGATGTATGGTGGAAACCATCACAATATGATAATTATCCTCCATATTAAGAAAAAAATGAAATTTTAAAAAAGAAGTAAAATATAATAAGGACTTTCCCTGGCAGTGGTTAAGACTGCGCTTCCAATGCAGGGCCATGGGTTAGATCCCTGGTTGGGGAATTAAGATCCCACTTTCCACATGCTGCATGTCATGGCTAATCTTTTTAAAAAATAAATAACTAAAATAAAAATGAAGCCCCCACCCCCCACTCACAACTCCTTTTTCTGATTTTTTTTGTTTTTGTTTTTCATTTGATTCCTCCCTACCAGACATTTATTTTCCCTGTCTGTTTTTGTTTCTTTTTATTTGCTCTCCTGTTAGAAGGTCCTAGGGGACAATTATTTTTATGTGCTTGGCTGCTGCTATATCCTTAGCCTGAGACACATACATAATGGACCCTTGGTAAATATTTGCTAAATGAAGGAATGAGTTGAAAAAATGAATATTAGACCTTGTAATGGGAACTTCAGGTAACACAGGCCAAGAATAGAGCATAGGTCTTGCACAGAGTTAGCTGATCCATAAATGCTTTTGTTCTCCTTTTGCTGGGACCCCAGGATCTGCTGAGGTTACCTTGTTCAGTGTTAAGCTACACTTGATTTATGTGAGGGTGTTTTGACGGTTTCCAGCATTCCGGTTTGCGGTTATCCTATAAACAGGCCTCCAAGTGCCCGTCCCAGGAACTCCGAGTTCTTTAAGCTGTATTTTGCCAAGGACGGTGACAAGTACTGTCCTGGGGCCATTTGCAACTTCTCTTCCCTGATCACAGAGGTTTGACTAAGTGCTTTGTCTAAACGCAGAAAATGCACCAGTCCTGTGTCTTAACATTTATGAAGGGGTTACCCAATGTTAAGGTCAGACCTGTCCGCAAATCCTTTGGGGCAAAGTAGCCGTGCGGGTATTACAGCGTTGGTGGAGGGGGAAAGGCAGCAATCCGTTAAGTAGGTGGGAAAGCAGACATTTTGGAGGTTACAGAGTTGCCCAGAACATCATCCCAGGGGCAGAGCGTGGGTATGTTATGATAGGGACACTGATGGTGGCCTCTTTGGGGAGAAAATTCCCCTCTCTGAGACAAACCATCCCAAGCCGGACCTTTCTCTTCCCTCTGGGCCTGTTGAGAAATATTTCTTGAAATGTTGTTGATAATGCCTTTCCTTTCTGCCCAAGCTCGTGGTATCTGGCGATTGCATCAGCTCTCAAAGCTGGCCTGTTTCCCATGAGAACCTTCTTCTGTCCCTCGCAGAGACCAAGAGCCCAAGTTATTCCCTCTGCACTTCAGGGGTGCTTACCCTGGAGTCCTCCAATGAACTCTTCCAGGGGTGTCCCCAGAGGGAATTCCGGGATCTGTGAACTTGGGTGACTTACAATGAAATTAGTATTTTCTTCCATTGTGAATCCAGGTGACCACCCCCAGGAGGACTCACACTGGCTGTGACGTGGTCACCAATAGCATCACAGATATTTTCATAACCTTATTACAGGCATGACCAAGACCCCCCAAATGTTGTTTTTGCTCATCCTGATTTCAAATGTACAGTATCAGAACCATGGCTAGATTGTCTGATTTAATGAATTTGGTACACATGTATCACTATGCTTTTTTTTTTTTTGGATGCAGTGTCTTAGTTGCAGCATGTGGGATCTTATGCAGTTTCTTTAATTGCAGCATGCGGGACCTTTAGTTTAGGCATGCAAACTCTCAGTGGTGGCACGCGGGATCTAATTCCCTAACCAGGGATCAAACCCAGGCCCCCTGCACTGAAAGTGTGGAGTCTTAGCCACTGGACCGCCAGGGAAGTCTCAATACTTTTATATCTTTAATATTTCTTTTCTTCAAAATTGTTATCCCATCTCTTGTAAAAGGAAAAAGAATTCTGAGGCGGTATCCACAGGCTTCACAAGATTGCCCGAGGAGTCCATGGCCCAGAAAGGTGGTAAAGCTATTAGTGGTGATGGAGAAAATGAAGGGAGGGCTTGAGCCATGATTCTGAGGCTCATAAAGCAGCAGAATCTAGAAACCTTAAATCAGAGCAGAAGACTGCTTTGTGCTTCGGTACCATTAAAAAGCGCTAAGAGAGCATACGGAGTAATCTCCAAAATGTCAAAAGGGTACAAGGGAGGGTGCTGAAAGTGGCATTATATGGGACTAAATCCCCCGGAAAAAGAACCGGTCCTCTTTCAATTCCTTTGTCTTTTTGTGTGTGTGTTTTTTTTTTTTTTTTAGCTGTGCCTTGTGGCATGCAAGATCTTAGTTCCCCTATCAGGGATTGAACCCATGCCCTCTGCAGTCGAAATGAAAATTCTTAGCCATTGGATCAGCAGGGAAGTCCCTCCCGCCCTGTCCCACTTCAGTTCTTTTTGGGACCTTCAGACTAAGTCCAGCCTCAAATGACCACCCACCTACCTGTCTTGATCACCCTTCTAACAATTAGCGCCCTGCTCAGAGCCTTGTCATATTGCTTTCTTTCCACCAGTCTCCACTTTCATTCTACTTCTGGGAAGTGAGACACGAGTTTGATTTATGGTACCCAGATAAAGGTTTCAATTTCAACAAGTTAGGTGTTTTGAAAAAGTCAGCAGATGGAGATTTCCCTGGTGGTCAGGTGGTTTCAGACTAAGCTTTCACAGCAGAGGGTTTGGGATCAATCCCTGGTCAGGGGACTGAGATTTTGCCGGCTACACAGCATGGCCAAAAAAAAAAAAAAAAGAAGTGAGAAGATGCCTGAAATATACGTTAAGGAAATCATTGTGAAAGTTAGACCAAGATATATAAACATGAAGATGCTCTCACATCTCTCTCCTCCACCCCTCCCAATTTTGCCAGTGAAGGAATCAAGGCTGGGTACTTGCTCAGTGCCTGCTACTTCTCAGGCAAAGTGCTGGACTTCCCCGCCCCTCCACCCCCCACCCCAGTGGCCTGCGATCTGCCCGCCTCTCAGCCTCCTAGACCTCTTCAGGGCCAGGGCCAACCGGAGAAAGTCGGGGACTGGACTCCAAGTTCCCAGCATGGGTGTCAAACATGTCTTCTGAGTGCCCTGGCTCCAGGGTCCCCCGTCCTGAAGGGCCCGGCTGAGTGGGCCTTTCATCGGCCTCTGAGAGGTGGCAACAAGTGTCACCGCAGAATGCCTGCTGCCCACTGCCCCCACTTCTGCCGACCAGGTCGAGCAGCGCTGGGAGGACTGCAAGCAGGATTCCAGAGGCGTCTGGATATTATCAGTCAGTCGCTCAAACTGTCTGGTCGGTGGGCTGGGGTGGGGCTGGTGGCAGGGGGCAGGAACTGGCTGGAGGATAGAGTTAGGAATCCCCACCCCACCCCCCGGCACAGATTCCTGGGGCCAGACCCAGCTCCTTGGGGGGAGGCAGGGGGGTGGCCGCGATGCACTGGCTTGCAGGCTCTGCACCCTGCCCCGGCCTCATTAGCCGGTAGCACCAAGGGATCAGAAAGTCAAATGATGATATGTGTCTGACAGAGGAAACAGAGAAGGTGTGTGTGTGTGGGGGGGGGGGGTCGGGGGGCTGGTGGGCAGGGGGGAGGGGCAGCACTTGAGGATAGCAAGAGAAGAGGGGCTGGGAGGGGCTGGGCAGAGCTTTACCCTCTGGTCCACTTGAAGGCTCCTGCTTCAAAACTAACCCTGATGGCTTCCAGACAAGTCGGCACCAAGGGTCATTTCTGGAGGCTGTAAGTGTTGTCAATGGCAGCTGTAAGGACAGGTGTAAATCTGTCCAGGCATTCCTCGCCACTCCCCCCTCCCAGCTTTCTGCACCTGAAGCAGGTCCCCTTTATAACTACAAGCCCACTCAGGAGGCCTAACACACACATACATACTCTCTCTCTCTCTCTCTCTCTCACACACACACACACACACACACACACACAAGCAGTTAACACTTGGCCTGCCCTCGGGGTCCAATTTTTTTTTTTAAGTGCTCCTTTAAAGCAAACTCTAGAAGCTGTTTGTTAAAGCAAAGCAAACAAGTCTTGCAAGGAGAGGAGGTGGAAACAGTGGGAGGAAGAGGAATAAAAAGGAAATCTTTTTATCTGCTACCTTTGAAAATACCTTTCTCAGCACACTGGGAGACCAGTGAGGAAGACGCATGGGGTGAGAGGGAAGATGAGCCCTACTTTATTTGGTCAACTAGTTGGAGTGATGAGATGGGGAAGTGGGGAGACTTTGCCTTAAACCAGGCTTTTCTCCAGTATCTAACCCTTCTCCTTGTCTCTCACCGCCCCTCCTCCCCCGCCCACCTGGTTGAACGAAAGTCTGCTTTCCCAGGTGTCACTGGGGACATTCTCCATCAACACTCCATCCATCCCTCTCCAGAGGGAGCAGCTAAGCAACTGCGTGCAGAGCCCCTCTCCATCTCGCCCAGTGCACTCTGGGAATCTGGAGGACTCCGGCAGAATTTTTCCTCTTCTTGGCCAAACTTGGACCCTACCGGCCCAACCATCCTTGTGGGTTTGGGTGGCTGTGCACTGGGGGAGGAGAGAGGCTTCCAGGCAAATCCGATGGCCAAGAGAGAAATGCTGCGTCTTTTCCTGCACGGACTGGGAGGCTCTTAGCCACACACTCCCCCACCCCCACCCCAAAGGCCTCGTAAGGGGGCCCCTGGAAACCCCTAGTGAATGATAATTTATCTCCTAAATTGCTGGTATCTGATGCTTCGAGGGGTTTTGAAAACCATATTCCCCTAGGGCTGGAGGCTACTTCGGGAATTGTTCGGTTGGAGGAGTTCAATCATGATTTAATGGAGGCATTTATACTCTACTAGATAATCTCCTGGCAAGTTAAGTAATATGTCGGGAGGGCGGGCCCGGGGGGTGTGGCTGAGCTTCCCGGGCTGTCATTTCCCTACCAGCTCGCATCTGTCTCTTTTGGGACATTCCTTTCCAAGCTCCTTCCTTCTTTTCTCCCCTCTCTGCGCCTCTTCGTTGCTTCTCTCTTTGTCTCCTGAGTTCTCTCTCTCTCTCTCTCTCTCTCTCTCTGCCTCTCCCAGTCTCTCCAGGTGTGAAGGGTTTCTGTCCACCTCTGGGTGGGTGTCTGTTTCCCTCTGTTTTCTCCTTCCTCCCTTTCCCCCAAGCGTCCCTTCTCTCTCTTGCTCTCACTCGCTTCTCCCCACACTTGCAGTCACCCTCCTTTTCCATCTTTCCATCTCTCCTTTCTCATCTCTCTCTTCCCCACCACGCCATTCACTCTCAGGCTGAAAAGAAGCGGTCTCAGTATGTCCTAGAGGACCAAGGAAGGGGACCGTGGGCTCCTGCTGCTGACCGGCAATTGGGCAGCTGCAGTCTGAGCCTGAGAGTAGTCAGCCACACACAGCTGTGCTGAAAGCCAGGAGGCATCCAGGAACCCTCCCAGGGGCCTGCCATCCCTTCCATCCCAGGTCACACATAGGCCCCTCCTCATTTACAGAGCTCTCTGCCCTGGGGGCTCTGCCCAAGGATGCTCCAGGCACCCAACCATATTCTTTTATTTTCCACAAGTGCTTTTCCCTCAATAGATCTCAAGAGATAGATAGAGACACTTTTTTCTCCTGTCAGGAGATGGAGATGGCCGGGGCTGAAAAGGCATTGGAACCTGGTCTCCAAGCCCCTCTGAACTCCCGTGCAAGGGCAAGAAGGGAGCACAGTTTCTGGAGTCACTTGCAGTTCTGAGATCCTGGGATTCCGGAAAGTAGCCTGCAACGGCATGAAGCCTGTGGTGGAAGGCTTGATCACTACAGGATCAACTCGGGAGAGGACAAGGAATGGGACTTCAGGCTGAGATGTAAACGGAACTAGTAAGAGGGACTTCGCTGGCGGTCCAGCGGTTAAGACTCCACACTACCAAAGCAGGGAGCACAGATTGGACCCCTGATGGAGGGACTAAGGTTATGCATGCCATGTCATGTAGCCAAAAGAAAAATTTTTTTAAAGAACTGGATAAAAGCAATGCTAATAGAGAAAGGGGCTAATATATGCTAGGTAGTGGTCTAAGGAAAAAAAATATGTCTTAAAGATACTCTAAACACACATAGTATATATTTTTAGTGTATATGTGATATACTGGGCTTCCCTCGTGGCTCAGTAGTAAAAATCTGCCTGCAATGCAGGAGACAGGGGTTCGATCCCTGGGCTGGGAAGATTCTGAGGAGGAGGGCATGGCAATCCACTCCAGTACCCTTGCTGGAAAAATCCCAAGTACAGAGGAGCCTGACAGGCTACACTCCATGGAGTGGCAAAGAGTCGGACAGGACTGAAGTGACTGACCACACGTCTAAGTGATATACTAAGTATGCACTGAGTCTATACATTTAGTAAATGCATATATACTAAGTAGATACTAAGTGTATCTATTTTACCAAAATAGCTGTATGATATATAGAGACAGCGAGATTAGGGTGCCCAAACAGCTAATGCTTAATGAGCACTTACTATGTGCCAGGGGTTAGACTGAGTGATGTACACAAGAGGTCTCATTTACTCCTTGCCTTGGTCCTCCGCGGCAGGACCTATCGTCCCCATTTTTCAGAGGAGGCAACTGAGACACAGAAGAGTTAGGGGACTCTTCCAAAGTTTCAAGGCTCTAACAGGCCCCCTTTTAAAGCTCAGTAGGAGGTGTGTGCCAACACTTTGATGGAACGAAGCTTGTCTGAGGCCGCCTGTGTACCCAAGGCCACCAGCAATGACTGCGGAGCCGGCAACTGCAGGGAACCAGCCCTGCCCGCACCTGCTGGCTCGCCTTCGCCTTGAGGTAGCCAGCATCTCTATGCCTCCAACCGAGCTCCACCAGACTGCTGGTGGCACTTGAAGGAGACTAGGGTCGTGGAGGTGAGTAATAGTCCGCGGAGAGGATGAACAGGGAAGGCGCGGCGGCCGTGATTCCAGGCTTAACTCCACACACAGCAACTGCGGCGGCGCCTGCCACCACCCAATCCGCTGGCCGTGCCTCCCGTCCCAGCCTTTTCGTCTCGCGCTTGACTGATCCGAAAGGGGAGGGGAAACTGAGGCCCAAAGCAGTGCGCGCCAAACGCGCGAGCCAAGCTCGCCCAGCCCCTGCGTGCGCGCCTGGCAGGAACATGGCGAGCGGAAACCGCAGTCCCCGGCTTGCCTCGAGAGGCAGGAAGCAAAGTCAAGCGCGGCGCAGGCACCTCGGGGCCTTGAGCGAAGCCAAAGTCGGTCAAGCAAGCAAAGTAAGAAAGAAAAAAACGCGGTTTCGGGCTCCTGCGTAGAACTGAGGCGTTCATCGAATCATCCGCTGGGGTCTCTCCTAGGACCGGGTGGCTGCGGTTTGGGGAGGGGTTGGGGATGGGGGCGGCCGGCAGAGACGCGAGGGCAGGGAATCAAATCGAGTCTGCCAATCTGCGTCTGTGGCTCCGATCCTGGCGGTTGGCGGCAGATGGGTGTCGACCCCGCTCCGAGCCGCGAGATGTGAACAGCTACCTGGATAATTGGGAAAAAGTGGGAGAGATTCTGACCTCAGCCCCGTGCATTCGAAGGCGGGTCGAAGGGGACAGAGAAAGACTGGTGGGTGGGAGACCAAAGTAGAGACGGACCTCGAAAGACAAAGAAAGACGGGAAAGAAATGCAGAGTTGGAGAGAAATTCGGGCCTTAGCTCCAAGCTGGAGGAGGCAAGGTGATTCTGGCGAGCCTCCTCCTGTACATAAATGTTCAGAGCCCGGGCCAGGCCAGCAGGACCTCTGAGGATCGCCTGAGCTCTTCGCGGGCTCAGAGGGCAGCACCGAATCAAGGCACTGAACGCCTGGTTGAGGGTGAAAGTCTCAGCCTTGCTTCCCCTTTGCTGTGTGATTCCAGGAGGATCAGTCCACATCTGTGAGCCCCCCAGTTCCGTCCCTTTAGTTCAGGAGAGGCCGCTGGTATGTGGCACAAAAAGACCTGGAAATAACTGAGTTTAACAATTTGTGTCTCCCCTGTCTCCTCTCCAGCAGAGCTGCTTTGACGGAAAACACCCGGGATCTTGGCTGCCTGGGTTACCCAGAGTGACTGGAGGAGGCGTGGCGGAACGAAATAAGGAAAGCATACCGCTGGCGCTCAACAGTTGCTTCTGTGTGGCAGGTGTGCCTCAATCCTAAGTCCTCATCGCCTGAGGACACGGGTCATGGGTTATCGAACCCTTTCAAAGCCCTGCATTATCTCAGAGGGTTCTCCTAACCATAGCCGGGGAACCTGGATCCTAGGCGACCCAAGGATGAAGAGTTGTGTACCTAGGAACACACAGCAGGCCTCAGGGCTCCAAAGCCAGGGCTCATTTCCACCCTGTGTCCCCTAAGTCCGGGCTTCTCCACATCCCCGGCGCCGTTCCCAGACCACCCAGCCCCAAATGTGCTAGGCAGAGGCAGGGGCTTTAGAGGAAGATGCCCCAAACGGAGAGCTTCGAGCCAGACGCAGCTGGGAGACGGGATGGGAAACCGTGAGCAAAGTTCCAGGAGAAGGGGCTATGGCAAAGACGAAAAGGGAAAGGAGAGGCGGACGGAGGGAGTCAAAAAAAAAAAAGGAAACAGACGATGAAAGCGAGAGCCGGAGGGAAAGCGGGAGCCCGCTCTGGAGCGCGGGGTGCAGGGCGCCGGGCGCGGGGCAGCCAGAGGCGCCCAAGCCTTGTTCCCCGCCGCGCCCCACCCGACCCAAAGGGGAGCGCCCCACCGACCAATTTGGCTTGCACAAAACCCGCGCCCCAGGGGCCTTTGCCAGGCCGCTGGGGCTTGATTCATTTCTTGACTAATTAACTGGAAGCTACGTTGCCCCTTCTTTCAGGGCCCAATTAATTCGCCGCGGGCGGTGGGGCGGGGGCCGTGCGGCCGAGGCGCCCGCCTGGAGTCCCTTTGTGAAGGGCTGTCTGGCCCATATTGATTCTACGTACACACACGTCCCCCTCCTTCCTTCGTACAAAAAAAAAAAAAATTGTCTTGAAAGCTCTGGATTTCCGAGTTTAAGAAGATTTGTCAGACTTGAACATCCTCCCCCCCCACGATTGCATTTGTTTCCAGAAGGAAGAGACTACGGATCAAAGCAGTTTACAGATGTGCTTGGGAAAGGGTTCCATGGAATGTGTGCTCCCTAAAGGGCAAAGAAAAAGATCGCCTTTGTGTACCTACTGTGTGTGTGTGTGTGTGTGTGTGTGTGTGTGTGTGTGTGCGTGTGTGTGCGCGCGCGCGCACATGCGCACATGGCACCTATGACCTTGTCGTTAAAAGCCAGACAAGGAGTTAGACCCTCCCCAGGTTGAATCTCAGCTCCAGGAGGGGCTCACCGCCTGTCCCAGCTCGGTCAAGTCTACATCTCTCTGCATGCCTCAGTTTCCTCATCTGGGAAATGGAGACCCGTGAAAGACGCCCGCCTTCTCAGATTGTTGTATTCTCTGAGCCGATGTATGGGAAAGGTCTTAGAACAGTATCATCCTCCAAGGGGATTTCACAGACGTTCTCTCCAATAAACAGTATTTCGTAACAAACCCATTTCGCAGATGAGGAACCGAGGGCTAAGGACAGCCGACCCGCTGGGAAAAGTTGGCGGGTGTCTGATTCCAAGGCCAGGAAGCTCCGGAACGAAATTTACCAGACTTTCCTGAGCTCGTGGCCGGCTGCCTGGGAGCGGAGACACTCTCCCGACCCGCTGTTCTCAGAGGCTCCCTCGGGTGAGACTGGAGGCTTCTTCCTGCCCACCTACCCCCATCCTCCTCCCAGTGCGGTAACTTCAGCGCGAGAGTGAGAAACCGAAATCCCGAAAGCTTTTGGGTGGAACCCAGCACGCAGCCACTCGAGCGGTTTCCTAGAGGTCGTCCATGGAGGACTGTATCGATTGTATTGACCTCACAGTGGGTCAGCTTGTCTCCTCCATCCATCACCCCAACGAAGTCTAGGACGAAAAAATAGACCGAAGGAAATCACAACCGTCTTTGTAAAGCTGGTGGGAAGTAGCCTTGCCGCTGCGAGGGCACGCCCATGACCCAAGGCTGTCCCACCGCCAGGCAGCCAGTCGGGGGAATGATCTTCTCAACCCACTCCCCTTTATTCGATCACTGATCCATTTTTTTGGTTTGTGCAACTTTTAAAACAAAAGAACCAAATAAGAATTAAGTTTATTCAACCAACCAACACTTGATGAACCCACCTCAGGTGCCCCGACTGCACAGGGCATTGGGGTACTAATGAGAAGAGAGGTTTGGACAGACTCCGAAAAACCCTGGCGGGGAGGGGTCGTCGTAAAGTCTTCTTTGCTGTCATTCTTTAGCCAGGCGACCTTGGATGGGACTCCCTAGCTTTCTGTCCCACAAATTCTGGTCTGTAAAAAGCAGCAGAGCTGCTCCGTCCTAGGCTAGGTGAACGCGCTAAACAGGAAACAACGGATGGGAGAGTTCGGAGGTCAGATAACCTCATCATAGCCCCAAGGCTGGAGGTGGGACAAGCAGAGCTGGGGTGGTCTTTGCAACATCATCAGGGTGTAAACTTCTGTCATTCCCCCCAAGCCGGCCCGAGGTGACTTCGTCAGCACCGCCAGGGTTCCCAGGGCTCCCACACTCCCCAGGAGCAAAAATCACCCAGCCTTCTGCCGCCCTAGAGCACAGAAGAGCTGAGGGGCGACTTTAGTTCGGCCTTCCTGCTTCAAGACCTTGAGTCCTCTCCCGACACCATCTCTCCTCGGCCTCAACTTTCCTGATCTTTAAAATGGGAATGATCTCGCTCTCTCTTTTTTAAACCACAGTGACCAAAACTCAGGACCATAAGCATCAAGCTGGGAAGACCCATGTTCTCACCCGTGTCTCCAGTGCATGGCAGAGACGTCTCTCTTGGTCAGGATTTTGTGGAATGACCAAGTGGATGGTTCTGTCCATTACACCAAATTTCTCTTCCCGCTGCCATCTTTTCACTGTCTCATGTCAGGATCTGTTTGGGAGAACAGCTTACAAATTCGATGCTTTTTTTTTTTTAAGTGCTCTTTGAAGTGTTCACTTATTTTTCATACGCACAGAAAATCACCTCTATTTCGACTTCTTTCCTTTTCTTCATTCATTTTCATTCCTGTATTGAAGGATGATTTATTGACCACCTCCCAAACAGAGCTAGAGATGTGAGGAGTCTTATCCCTCCAGGAGTTTTCAAGGTGGAGAGCTGATATTAGACACTCTTACCCAGAGCGATTGGGCTTCCCTGGTGGCTCAGAGGGTGAAGAATCTGCATGCAATGCAGGAGACCCAGGTTCAATCCCTGGGTCGGGAAGATCCCCTGGAGAAGGGAATGGCAACTCATTCCAGTATTCTTGCCTGGAGAACACCATGGACAGAGGAGCCTGGTAGGCTACAGTTTGCAAAGGGGGTCAAAAAGAGTCAGACACGACTGAGTGACACACACAAACACACACCCAGACTGATTAACTTCTTTGGTTAATTTTTTTTTTTCTAGCTCTGTAAGTAACTTTTGACAAGATCACAGCATCTAACGCAGTGCCTGGTGCATAGTAAGTGCTCAGTAAGTTCGACATGAATTTATTCTTCTCCAAATTGTAGCCCGCAGTTCCTCCTTTGGCTGCGGAACAGCCAGCCTGAGGTCGTAAATGCCTTTAGACAGACACTCCCAAATGAGGACTCAGGTCAGTTTGGCAATGTGCAGTGCCCCATCTCCAGGCAGCCTGAGATCGGAGTGCACCCCAGCCCTGAGATTCTCAATCCCAGATACAATTCCAGTCAGGAAGGCCAGCCACTCCAATTAGACGGAGCATACCTGGGCGGGGGGCGGGGGGGGGGGGGTTGCGGCGGGGGGAGGGGAGCCATTAAATTGACCTTTGCAAAAAGTGACACTGGACAATGAGGTTCTGCAAAGCCTGTACGCTTTGCAAATCTCCATACCTATCTAGCTGACCTCCTGTCCAGACCATTCCCCCATCTACACCCCACACACACACACACCTTTCTAGGTAAACAGGTGACACCCAAGAAATGAGGCACTAGTTTGCCCTGAGAACCATCTTTTCCCACCTCCCCATTGTTGCCCATACTCTCTTTGTCCAGCTTCCAAACCTGGTGGGTCTCTGGGTGACCCTCTCCCGCCCCCGACTCCAGAAACAGTTCCCACCTCCTGGTGCATCAGGACTGCCACTGCGCTGGCTCAGAACCACAGTCCCAACCCCGCTCATTGGCGGAGATTTGCTCAGACCTTTCGGGGGCACAGGAGGACAAGTACCTGCCAGCCTCATCTCCTCCCAGCGCCATCCAGCGGCAAGACAGCAAGGGCACCCTAGGCAGAGGGTCCTGGCGAGTCCCTCCAGCCGCAAGGATCGAGGAGGTTTCCAAGCTGGAGTCGGTCCCTTCCATCCACCCCCTCTCACTCCAAATTAGGACACGTCTATCTTCTACCCTCCTCACACACTCCCCGATTGCTTAAGGCTGATTCGGGTTCACCCAGCGTTCAATAATCACCGCCCCCCCCCCCACTGCCCCTCTTTATTTATGCCCAACATATGCACTGGACAGGGAAGTTCTTTCAAGAAGGGGGGAGGGAAAGGAAAGGAAAGAGGAGGCAAAAAATAGTGTTTGCTCCACCACTGCTTAGAAACTTCTCCTGTGCCGGCTCAGGGGTTTCACCCCAGGCTGGGTTGACGCTTTCTCTCTTTTTGTTGCGGACATGTTAAGTCCTGCCTTCCTAATTCTACACCTATGACCTTATACTGGCTGCAGTCAGGCGCCTTGATTCCCTGCCTTTGCATGCAACCGGGGCTGGAAAGCCTCCTACTTTAGATTCTCGTGGGTGTCAGTCCCCAGGGAATAGGTCTTCAGAGTGGCAACTCAGCTACAGATCGAGCCCTACTTGCAAAGGGAGAAAAACATCACTCTTCATACAGCTGGAATGTTATCGCTAATTTTTTGGAAAAGTGCCTGTGTACACACACATTACATATATTACTGAGCGGGTTAGTGCAAGACTGAGAGCACTGAAAAACAGTTGGGGTGGGGGCGCGTTCTCCAATTTCCTGGTAATTTGTAACAGACTATTGCTCCAAGAGAAAAGGAGTAACTGCGTAGCAGCACAACAAATTTAATTCTGTCTATATTGATCAAATGGGAGTCTGCCGTGAGGTGTGATTGCAAAGCATCTTTAAATCCGAGATTTCATTTCCCACCTGGGGCTACTTGGAAGTCCACATATACACACTTGTACCCACATAGAACATCCTAGAGGCGCACACACATATTCTATTCTGTTTAAATAATGCAATGGAGTATAGCCTTGAAGTTGGGCCCATACATCGTTTAACTAGCTCTCCAATCGCTGCTGTTGTTTAGTCGCTAAGTCATGTCCAACTCTTTTCGACGCCATGGACTGCACACCACCAGTCTCCTCTGTTCATGGGATTTCCCAGGCAAGAGTACTGGAGTGGGTGGCCATTTCCTTCTTCAAATACTAGGAAGATCTAAACTGAAGCTCTAGAAGGCATCTGACTCTGCTGTCTGAAACACCACTTCTTCCCCAAATGCAGCTTGGGGCGGTATTCTGATATGCGAACTAAAGGCAATTTCCTTGTTTTTTTCTTATCCTCTCTCACTCAAATTTCTACACCTAAAAAAAAAATAAATCCGTAAAATAATCCAACTCCAATATCTGTTATATAAAAATCTGTTCCATTCCTTAAAAAAAAAAAGAAAGAATTCATAACCCACTCTCAAAAGGCCTTTCATTGACTCCAACAGTTCTCAATTCTAGACAGAGAAATGAAATAGAGGAGCCTGTCCTGGTTATCCGCGACATCAATACACGGACATAAAAGTGAGTGCAACATCATATTTTAACTTGTCTAATAGAAAAAGCCTAACTCTGCTACACTCTCTCCCCTTCTCCCCCAAAAGAACTAGAGCCCAGCCGTGGGTGGGTAGGGTGGAAGGGGGGTGGGTTTTGAAATGAAGTCGCTTGGAATGCCAAACAAAAAAAAAAAGCAAGGCATTATTTACACCTGCAAACTTTGGATGGTTGTATTCGGCCCCAATTGGCTTAATTGTAAATCTTTTCCGCATGGCCCCAACTTCTGGACGGAGCGTCTGGGTTTAATAATACGCCGGGGCACCCCAGCAGGACCAGACTGAAAAGACAGAATCCCCCGCCCCACCCCCGCTCGGCTCAGAGGTAATTAGAACAGCCCCCCTTCCCTTCCCTCCCCAAATTCTGCTTGAGGTACCAGAAGACCAGACTCAGACAGGCGGGGAACTCATATTTTACCCTCTGAAGACAAGAGAAGCTATTTCAAAAGCAGATATACCCTCCAAATCAAAAGTGGAAGTTGGTGCCCCACCCCCCGCCCGGACTCCCACCCGCATCTCCTGAGCATTTGACTTGCAGAGGGGGCGAGAGGGAAAGAGAGGCGTCCACACTGGCAGCCAGAGATCCCTGGCAGCATAGGGCTGACCTGTTTATAAAACTTGCTGCTGAGAGAACATGTAAAAACACACCCCAGCGGCGGGAGAGGAGATGGCTCCCTCCGCTCCACCCTCCCTTCGCGCGCAGAAAATCTCGCCAGCCTCAGCCTGGTTCCCTCCGAGCCCGGTTTTTCTCCCAGGAGGCTCTCTCCCTTGCAATGGTTTTCCACCCCTTTGAGAGAGAGTGCTACGCGACTCTTTCCTTTTTAGTGCCCCCTCCCAAGGTCATTACTATCCCCCCACCCACCCCATTAATCCTTTCCCACCGGAGCGGGGCGGGAGTTAGGAACCCAGGCTGCAAAAAGACACATCCGACGTGGGGGGGGCGGGGGGGAGGGTTCGCGGTGAGGGGCTCCTAACTGAATCCCCGCGATCTTAGTTTGGGGGGGAATCTGTGAGTTCCCCGGGCAAGGTCGGCCGCCCTCCCACCCGGGAAGCCGGCTCGCCCCGCCCCGGCCGCCGCAGAGGAAAGGCAGGTAACCCGCGCGGGGAGCCAGTGCCTGGCAGGACCCTGTCGCCACCGAGGCCCGGGGCGGACCAGCCTCGTCCGGGACCCCTGTGCTTCCCCGCCGGCCGCTGCGGGCGTTGGGGACCCCGGATCGCAGCCCCTGGCCCCCTCCACCCGTAATCCGAGGCCGCGAGCGTCTTCTCAGGTACCGCGCTAGGCGAGGCCTGGAGCCGCAGCGAAGCACGTCCAGCTTCCGTATTTGGAACCCGGGTAAGGGGAAGGGGGGTGAAAACCCCCCGCCTGGAGGGAAGGGGAGGGGAAACCATCGCCCCAAAGCACTTTACAGGGGGAGCCCTGGGCTGTCACTCTCTCCCCCTCCGTCCTGGGGCCCGAAGTTTTCCTTTCCCAAGCGCAAGGAGGATAGGGCGTCAGGAGGAAAGGTAGGGGACAGATTGGTTTCTAGATCGGGAAGGCCGCTCCTGTCTGCCCTCCCAAGCGCCCCGCCAGGATTTTTAGTATTTGGCTTGGAGATGAAACGTACTGAGGCCTGGGCGCCAGCAAAAGCAACTCTTAGGAAAAGCTCTCTCATAATTCCAAACATTCCCTCTTTCTATGTCTGTGTGTGTCCCTGCCTCCCTCACTCTCTCTTCTTCCCCTAAAACAGAAATACAAATTTAAAAAGAAAGAATGCATCTGTATAGCTGAGTCCCATTGCTGGTCACCTGAGACTGTCACAGCAGCGTTCATCAGCTCTTGTTGTTTAGTTGCGCAGTTGTGTCCAACTCTTTGCGACCCCATGGACTGTAGACCACCAGGCTTCCCAGTCCTTCACACCTCATCGGCTCTACCCCAATACAAAATTAAAAGTTCAAAAACAAAAAGGAAAGAAAGAAAATCCAAAAAAAGAATAACAGTGAGTTTTAAAATTGCTTTTACAAACGTGACAGCTATTTTTCATCACATTTGCATTAGTTCTTGTATGTCCTAATAAAGGACAGTAAGATAATTTGCAAGTAAAAAAAAGAGAGAGAGAAACTTCTGGAACCTTTCTGTATTCCAAGGCCAAGCTGGAGAGGTTTAAAGACTCTTGGCATCTCTAAGGCCAAAACTTTCACCCAAGCCTTCAGCTCTGGTTGAGAGCCAGAGAACTGTCGCTCTGACTCCTACTGGTTCATTCCCTGAATATGCTAAAAACTCGGGCAGGATTTATGTCTTATTTGGAGGACAGGATGACTAGGTCAGGAGCAAGATATCTCTGACTTAAAATGAAGTCCCACTGTTGAGGTATCTAGTCATTACTGACACAGAGGAAAAGGGTCCCCAGACTGTCAGGTAATTAAGACACAGAGGTGCAGCGACCTCTGCCCAGTTATCTGAGTGGCCCTGGTAGAGGGTCAGTGATCACAGAACACAGAGGCAGAAAAGGAGCTGGTGCTTGATTCCGAATTCTGAGAGATGTGTTTGGTGGGAGAGTGACAGCCGGGCTAAGGCCTGGAGTCGGGACCCTGCATCCACAACCCAAATCCTGGCCTTGGAAGCTGGGGTAGCAAGCCCCCCTACCTGCCAGGCATGCCAGAGAAGCAGGTGAAACCAGCTGCCAAACACCCTGTGTCTTAGAACCGCAAAAGGGTAGACTGCCCATAAGACTGTACAAGGAAGGAGGGATTTGATTAGTTTCCAGTATGACAGAAAAGGCTGGAACCTTCAGTGCCCATATCCCTCCCATATCTGAAACCCCATGCCTACATAGGCGAGGCAAAGTCCTTCCCAAAGGCACTCCACACACACAACTAGATCTCTTGCGGCTTCACTGGAGATAGAAGATTCTCTGTCGGTGTTACCTCCTTTCCCGTCTCTTCACCTACTCGATTTGGGAGACAGGAAGGCATTACCTGTGGGAACACAGGCAGATTGGCTGACTGTTGAGAAGCAGTGGAGAGGCTCCAAGAAAGAAACGGAAAGAAAAGAGGAAAAACACACATACAGAGACACACACAACTTGGGTGCTCACTGGTCCCTTTCATTTATCTCCAGCCTTCCCTCTCCGCTCTCACCCTTTTTAATTGAAACCCAGTACGGGAAATAGTAATGGATATTGTGCTCAAATTGAGGAAACGTGTCTGAGGCTACTCAGGGACAGTTAGTTCAGCAGCTTTAGAGGAGCTGATCCTTCTTTGCCCTGTCAACCTCCCTCACAGTAGTAGCAGTCATCCGATTTGCCATGCCCTCTCACTTACCCAGTCCCTTGTTCCCTCCACCTTGTCTGCCCCTCCACCCCGGGGCACCTAACAACAACACCAGAAATAATGGACAGAAGCAAAAGCAGAAAGTCACAGAATTAGGGGCTCCTGTTCAGTCAGTGGACACCCTCAGTCTGCAACTGGGGATTGGAGAATACATCGGTCTATTTCCCTTCACCCTTTGAAATATTCTGTCCCCGAGATTCCCACCACTCCCTGAGGCTACATTCTTAGGACAGATTGCTGAAGTGCCATTGACACCCTTACCTGTCTCGACTGAGACATCTGGAAAGAGGATGTTGAAAGAAGAAAGATTTTGGGTGGTCAACAGTGCCCGGTGCCTGAGGCCGAAGTCAGCTCTGGCTCTGCGCCTTGCAGATGCTGAATCAGATAAGATGAGAGGAAAAATTCCCAGCCTCTTCCCAGTGAACTCACTTCTGTTGGACTAAGAAATATCCATTGCATTATCTTGGGTTTCTTTCTTTTTTTTTTTAAGTAATCGGGGTAAAACACACAAAGAGAGCATTGAAGATGTAGAATGGTTTGAAATTAGGAAACCACAATTAGTTCCTGTTCCTGACAGAGAGAGAGAGGGAAAAATCCTTTCACAGATGTATAAGAAGCACGCTCCCCAGACACACACACTACTTCCTTCATCCTTCCCTCCTTGCTTCCCTTCCAACTTCTCTAAATCATTGGTCGTTTACAAATTTGCCATTTCGAAGAGCGATCTGCTTTGATGAAAGGTGGGTGCTAATAAGAATAATGCAGAGGGTGAAATCTTTTCATTCTGCCTCTGCCAAAAACATATTTACATTAAAGGGAGGTATGATAAGCATGGATTAAGTATATAACGAATGATGCTCTAGAAACAGCATAAACCAACTGGCGCCAAAGTCAACCTCTGTACTAAAAATACTGCTTCCCCCCCAAGCCAGACAACTTTGACACTCTTCTCTCTCTCTTTCTCTCTCTCTCTCTCTCTCTCACACACACACACACACACATGCGCGCGCGCGTTTCAGGCTCTTGCACTGAATCGCCCTGATCAATAATTTAGAGGGCTGTCAGAGGACAGGGAAATGGGCCTTACAGGAAAGCCCTGTGCTGCTGGGGCCAGACAGAGGCTAGGAACTGGGGCTTTAGAACCTGCCATGCTGCCCTTCACCCTGGGCTCCTGCCTGGGAAAGGAGAGGGAGAGAGAAAGGATGGGAGATTAGAGCATTGGAGCAGAGGTGAGAGGCCAGCTCTGGGCAAAGGGTGGTTTGGGGAGTACTAAAAGCAGAAAGTGAGACTTCAAATCTACACAAATGGGCCCAGCATTCTTCTATCTTGGAGGGCACCTTATCGTCCTGACCAGGGATATGAGGGGAAGGTGTCTGCTTGAACCCCAGGGAGAGGTAACTCCAGCCTGTCTTGATTTCTGGAAAAGAGGAAGAGTTGGGGGTGGATACAGAGGCAATACAGAAACGCAGAAAGGCAGAAGAGAATTCAGAGAGGACCAGGAAAGCCAGAGAAAATAGAAAGGGAAGAGAAGAAGAAAGAACAGAATAGGTAATAAATACAAATTAAAAAAAAAAAAAAAAAAGAATGAGAGAAGTGAAGGCTGGGAGGTAGAGACTGAGGAGTCATAGAAGCCGAGAACTAGACAGATGCCAGAAAGAGAAGAGAAAGTAGAAGAAAACAGAACAAAGAACACAGATCTGCAGTCATGGAATTTTGAAAGACATGGACAGAGAGAGAGAGAGGATAGCCCAAGCAGAAGAAAGAGAAACAGAAATGGGTGTCCTGTCTGCTCCAACCAAGACTCTTGTGCCTACCTCTGGAGGGAAACAAGGATGGAGAAACTGACTCTCCATCAAAAAGATTGATCCTGAAGCCTCCAGACCTGAGAGGCATTAGGCTCTTAAAGCAAATTTGCAGGGGGAAGGCAGGGAAAGATGCGAAACTCCAGGAGGAAAACCAAGCCTCCCAGGTCCATGAAGTCCTCCTTTGACTTCAGAGCTGCGTGTGAGAGAGTCAGGGTTTGGGGTAGCACAGGGGTGCTAATGTGGAAAGAAGGGTGCTGGCTGCTATCTGCTGGAGGAACTTAACCTAGGCACTCATCCCAGGGGAGCTGCCTCCCTGAGGTGCCCGCTAAAAAAATCACCTCCAGGGTTTGGGGAATTGAATGCAAAGGACGATGGGAGTCCTGAAGCAGACACCTAGTCAGTTTCAATGTCTGTCACTATCAAAAGAGCCTGGGATCCCATGGGCAGGGGCCCTGGCCAGAAACAGGGAGCCGTCTCTACCCAGAAAGCCCCTCCCCAGAGAAAGTTTACATTTTGAACGACCTCCATAGTAAACTTCTTAATTAGGCCCCAGACCCTCCTGGAGAAACCCCTGGATGTCCTTATGTCAACAGAGTTCCCAGTTCCGCGACACCTCGGACTGAAAAACAGCTCTGCGCAGCAAACGGTGGGTGAAAGTTTAAGGGGGAATAAGCGTGTAATAGTCCCTCGCCAGACCTCACACATGCTGAAAAGAATATTTACAGCAAACTTGCCAAAGTAAACGACCCCGCCTACCCACCATCCTTTCCCCTTCCACCCCACCGCACCCCCCCCCCCCACCGCCGGGGCTTTTGTAAACTCCAGATAAACACCATTAGGTCACAAAAGGGTCGATCTGCCCCCCTTTAGAGTGGGAGGCAGAGGATGCTCTAAGGAAAAGTGGGAGCCTCAGAGGCTTCCTGAGGGAGATTCTTCGGCAAGTGGGGGGGGGGGGGGCGCTTCTCTGCCTCTTGCGTGGCCTGACCTGAGGATAGAAGATTTGGTTGCGTGTGCGTGCGTGTGTGTGTGTGTGCGCGCGTGTGCACATACATTTATTCTGAGGCTCCTCCTCGCCCCTTGCCCACTTTAAAATCCGCATTCATACTGTTCTTCACCTTAAACACTTCAGACATCCCAGATTTGCAGAGATTAAAAAAAAAAAATCAGGCCTACAATTAGGTGAATACTTTTTGCAAAAGACGGAGGAATATTGAAGGGACACAAGAAGTTCGGCGCATCCTCTCGGATTCAAATTTTGGCCTCCTTTTCCCGCTCTTTTAAAGCACCGTTTCTCAGGCTCTGCCCAGGTGCAGGCTAGGCTGCTTCAGTATTTCCCCGTCTGTCTTTTGTTGAACGTGAGGCCCGGAGAGAGACCGAGAAGATCGAGGGGGTCTGCATGGAGGGGGGTAAAAAATGACCTTGGTAGAGCCCTCAGCTAGAGCCTAAAAGCCCAAAAGCCCGGCCCGTGGCGCGCTGGCCTACAAGTTGTCCCAGCCGCCAGGCCTGGCACAAGTCTTCGGAACGCGCTAGCCAATGTTTAACCCGAATGCGGTGACCACCAGGCCGCTTTTGTTTGTTCGCAAATTAATCACCCAGCGCACGGCCGGCGCCAGAGTGGGTTTATCACCCACCGGGAGGGGGGCGCGGCGGCCCCGCAGAGACAAAGAGGAGTTCGCACCTTCCCGCTTTTGATCCCCAGTTACTGCGGCCTCCCTGCATAATACGAGCCTCCTGGGGCCGAGTCTGGGAGGTCAGTCATAATTGGCGGAAGTTTGCAGACCATTAGCAAGATGTCGACATTTTCGATTCAGAACCCCACAAACTTTCCTCTCCCGCCTTCCTCTCTGGCGCGCTGGAGTGGCAACTGGGGTGACCCCAGGGTTAAGGTGGAGCTATGGGCAAAAACAGGCACGTGAGAGAAGGGGCCGAAATCGCGGTTAAGTCCACCTCCACCGTTGAGGCCAAAGGCAAGTCGAGATATTTACAAGTGAAATCAGCAAACTCCCCTCCCACAGTCCAAAACCGAAGGGAGGCCAGCATGCGGACAACCGAGTAAAATGTCTCTCTTCCTGGGCATCTGGACGCTTAGGACACCGATTGGGTGGATGTGGGTGGGGGTGGGGGTGGAGGGGGTCATCTCGTGCTTGCAGAATTACTTTGCTTCTCTTCGGTGCGTCGGAGCAGAGATTGGCCGGCGAGTGCAGGCAAAACCAGACCCCGGGTTTGGGGCCGCTGCTGAAAGCCCAGCGGTGCGGCCCCAGGCTCCGGCGGCCAGCAGAGTGGGGGAAGGGCGGGTTTCTGCCTCCGGAGACTGGTGAAAACCCTGCGGTGACCTCGGTGGTCGGAGTCAGAAGGGGAAAGGCCTGGGCTTCTCGCACCCTCCGGGGTCGGGCCGCCAGAGACGCGGGAGGGGGCATCGTGAGCCGACACCCTGACCCCCGCCGCTCTTGCTCCATCACCGCAGAGAAAGGCCGAGAGAACGGCCAGAAGAAAGACAGACCGAAAGGGAGAGAAAGGGGCGAGATGGCAAGCCAGACGGAGTTCGCAGAACCACTCTGATTCTCTCTGGTGACTTCAGGGAATTCTTAGCGCTGGCGCCAAGCGCTCTTAACCATGTGCGTCAAAAATGCGAGGCTGGAAAAATCTCGTCGCCTCAAAAGTTCCGCCCCTATCTCGGCGCGGTTGGCCCACAATGGAACTGCATTTTTCACACACCCCCCCTCCTTGCTCCCACTTCGGAATCTGGGAGCTGGGGGTTTAGGGGGTACACGAGGCAAAATGTAAGAGAGGGCTCTGCTGGTTACCTACACACAGACACACACGTAACAACCCGAGCCTGGGGGTTCTTAACCCCCTAGGCCCCGCAAGCAGTCCTTTCTTGGTTCCACTGGAGGAAGTTCCCAGCTTAGGAAGGGTAAAAGAATGCTGTCCCCAAGACGTCCCTCCGTCTAAGCACGGATGGCCCGACTCACTGGCCCCTAGAATCGGGAAATGTGGGTCTGGGGAGTCCTCTGACCCGGACAGGGACCTGCGGTAACAGTTACCAATTCGGCGACAGGTCTGGTGGGTAAGATCCGGTTGCGTCTCTCCCCTTCACCCTTGCTGAGCACCCCCCTCCCCCCCCTCCGCACACACACACACCAGAACTGGAGCCAGTCACCTCGCCTCTGGGGTGGGGGCGTTTCACGGTTTGTTTTACAAATTCACCCCCGACTTCTGGCGAGATAAGTCCCCGGGTGGAGAAAAGAACTGAGGCACCAAGAAATAATTGCGATGCTTGGAGAAGATACGGGCCTGGAGCACCTCCGCTCACCAGCTCGCCCACCCCATTCCAGCAGCTCCTCACCCTGCCGACCGCCGAGGGGAGGACGGCGGCTGGACGCGGACAGGCCCAGAACCTAGTCCCTCGCTCTGCTCACTTTGTTCAGATACCCCCTCTGCTCTCACATACACATTCAGGTGGAAAACCGGGAGTCCGAGTCCAAAAGAAAGACGAGATCTATCTAAAAGGGCTGGTAAATGCATTTGAAAAAAAGCCCGAGTCCGCCTCCGGAGTGAGTTGAGCGCAGACCCGGGACTGCCGTGCAGGCTGGGTCAGTATTTGCGTGTATGTGGTTTTCGCGGGTGGTTGAGTCCTAGTGGACTGCTGCGTGTTCGCGCACAAATGTGCTGGGGGTGTTTGGGTCTCCGCGCATAGTTTCGGGTGGGGCGCGGTGGGGAGGGAGCCCCCACCCGCGTGGGCTGAGATCTGGCCGCACCCGCGTGCTCCGGAGCCCGCGCGCGAGCCCTGCTGCCCGGGCAGACCGGCAACGAGAAATACCCGAGCTCGGGAGCCCTTGAGCGGCGGCCGGGAGGAGCTTGGCTCCACGTGGGGCTGGAGAGCGCGCACAAGCCTGGAGACTCGGCGGCGCTCGCCTCTCCGCGGCGCCCGGCTTTTGTCGCGCCCGGCGGCCGGATGGCAGCTCACGGAAGCCGGGGCCGTCCGCTCGGCTCGCCCGGAGCCGGGTTAAAAGGGTGAGCGGGAGATGGAAACGGCCGCGGCGGCCCGAGAGGCGAGCCGAGCGCGCGAGAGGCGAGCGCCCCTGCCCGGCGCCCGGCGCGCTCTCCGCCTTCCTGGCCAGGCTCGCTAGCTCCCGCCTCCCTCCCCCGTGCTCCCTCCTGCCCAGCCTCCTCCCTCGATCCCGGGCTGGATGACTGAGGCATTTCAGACATGGACTGAGCCAGAGCGAGAGAGCGAGCTCCGGGGCTGCGGCGATCTCTCGATAAGCCACCTAGAGGCGACCCGGTGCGCGCGCTCCCAGTGGCTCCCCGCCCTCCCTCTGATCACGTTGACATATTCACAGGACAGGCAGTAGTACCGTTGCGGCGCTGCGACGTTACAGTTTCCGACACCTTCTTTTTATAACTCGGCTCTATCCCCCAGCACTCGACCTGTGAAAACCACGCCTATGCAGCAACACAATTGGTCCGAAAGCGTCAAAGAGCCAATCAAGAGGCCTCCGGCTCCCCGCGGCCCACAGCAGAGTCCGACCTTCTAGACCGCCGAGCAGACGCCCGGGGAATTCTAGAGGCGGAGGAGGGTGGTGAGGAGCTCTCGCTGGCTTTCTTTCGCTCCCTCCCTCTCCTGGCGCTCCTTCTCCCACTCCGTCTCTCTCTCACTCTCTCTCTCTCCCTTCTTTTCATTCCCCTCCTCCTCCCCCCCCCCCCCTTCTAAATCCTCCCAGCACTGCGCGTCTGGACGCAGATTTAGGAAGGGAATTCGCTCACGTTTTAGGACAAGGAAGGAGAGGCGCGGGAGCAGAGCACACACAGCAAGATTCGGATTGAAACCCAGACACCCTCCGGAGGCTCGGAGCGGAGGAAGGCGGAGGAGAAGGGCGAACGGAAGCCCGCTTGCAGTTCAAGTTTTGATAGCGCTGGTAGAAGAGGGCTTCCATCAGAGATTTTTTTTTTTTTTTTTTTTTAAGGAGAGAGACTTTTTTTTTTTTTCCGCTCTCTTCGCTCGCAGTTCCAGCCGGTCTAGCGCAACTGCAGACGCCTCCCGCGAGCCGAAGGGAAAGGCTAGAGACGGGGGGGCGGGGGAAGAAGAAGGAGAAGAAAAGGTAAAAAAAAAAAAAAAAAAAGTCTCCTAGGAGAGCCGTCCGCGTCGGCAACAAAGAACTGGGGGCTGGGGAGCAATCGCCGGGACCCAGGGCAGGCGTGTCTATTTCGAGCCAAGCGGCAGGGCTCCGGCGCGAGTCCAGACCCTGCTCGCTCCCCTCGCCTCGGAAACCGACTTCCAGGAGTGGCTTTTTGGAAACGCCAGACACCGGGACAGTCACCCAAGCGACTATGTCTCCTGATTTCTCGCCTTGCCCTCTTTAAAAGCGGCCTTCCCCTGCCCCAAAGACACTTCCCCCTCTTCACTTTGAGGTGCTTTAGTTGTGATCCTCCCACCGCCTTTTTTTTTCTTTCGCTTTTTTCCCCCCTCCAAACTATGCGCTGCTGTTAAAAAAACAAACCAAACCAAAACTAAACAGCAGCTGCGGACTTGTCCCCGGCTGGAGCCCAGCGCCCCGCCTGGAGTGGATGAGCCTCTCCATGAGAGATCCGGTCATTCCTGGGACAAGCATGGCCTACCATCCGTTCCTACCTCACCGGGCGCCGGACTTCGCCATGAGCGCGGTGCTGGGTCATCAGCCGCCTTTCTTCCCCGCTCTGACGCTGCCTCCCAACGGCGCGGCGGCGCTCTCGCTGCCCGGCGCCCTGGCCAAGCCGATCATGGATCAATTGGTGGGGGCGGCCGAGACCGGCATCCCATTCTCGTCCCTGGGACCTCAGACCCATCTGAGGCCCCTGAAGACCATGGAACCCGAAGAAGAAGTAGAGGATGACCCCAAGGTACACCTGGAGGCCAAAGAACTTTGGGATCAATTCCACAAGCGGGGCACGGAGATGGTCATTACCAAGTCGGGAAGGTAAGCAAGCCACGCACCCTCCCCGCCCCCACAACTCCCCTAAGCGACTGGAGGTTTCTTTTCTCCTTTTATTTATCTTCTTCCAGAACAGTCGGTTTACCAGTTATTTGACTTAGAGGAAAACTTAGTACCCCCCCCACCCCCGCCCGGAACTGTGTACAGAAAGATCCCCGGCCTTGCCCTAGTGATAGGAAATTTCAGCTTACCTGGGCGTCTGCAGCCGGTGGTTTTTCCTACCTGGTCTACATACTGGGTTTTCTATGGGATAGATAGAATTTTTCAGTGGTACACAGACATCTGCAGGAAGAAAGAAAAGCACCCCCATTGCAGGAAAGCACTGTGCAAACCTTTCTGGACCATCCCTGTGTCTTTGTAGATGTTGTATTTTTTCTGTTTCATTTTGTTTTCAGAGAGCAACACTGAACAGCTCTTTTTGTTTGTGTGGTAGTGGGAGGCCTGGCAGAAACTGCCCTGCCCTTTCAACCCTCCAGCCTAGCTTCTGGATCTGGAGGGGGCCTGAGCCTGCCCCCTGCCAGGGTTAGGGAGAAATCGAAGGGCATTTGGGGTTTGTCCATGCTAGTTCCTGTGTCTGTAATCAAAGGGAGAGTTCAACAGGCAACTCTGGATGATTCAGATTGTGTTTGCAAACCCAAGGAGCCAGCAGGGAGACACGTACTGCTGTTTCATGTATGACTGTTATCGACTATATTTTACATACTGTTTAGAGGTCCTGGCCTGACCAAAACGTGCCTGTCATTTAAAGTCACTGATTTTTTTTAAATGGCATTGAAGTCTATCAAGGCATACAGTTGAAGGCATAAAAGGAAAATCCCTCTCTTTAGCTCTGTGTCTTTCCAAGCTGAAGGAGGCCAAAGTTTGCCACTTATCCTCCAGCCCAGAAGACAGTTTCACAGCGATGCATTCCCTGCTCCCTTTTAAGTCAAAAGTACCGAATGCTAACACTTCAGGGAAATAAAGACCAGTTTGGTGGTGGAGTCTTGCAGTTTGGGTCTGGCCCCAAGCAGTGGGGGGAACGTGGTTAGCAGCGCGCTAGGCAGGCTGGTGATCAGGCCTCAGAGTTCACCCCAGTCTGCAGAATTCGTTTGGAGAACTCACCGAAGTAGTTTCATTTCGCCAGCAGCGGGATTACTGTTCCACAGCGGAGAGGGGTCCCGACTTGACATTTCTTTTCTTGATCCGTTTAACATTCTCTCATCCTGGCTGGTGGAAAATTCTAGCCTTGATTAACCAAAGTCGACTAAAATCCTGCCCCAAGCTGTTTAGAACTAGACACCCGCAGGAAAAGACAGAAGCAAGAATTTCCCTCTAAGGAGGGCAACCTCAAAAGTCATACAAGAGACCAAAAAATTATAAATAAATTATTAGACAATGTAGAGAAACCCAGTTCCCTTATTCACTTGTTTTGAATCTTGGGCCGTTTAAAATAGAGACATTGAAGCGTATTTAATCCTTCTGTTGCTGAAGGAAGCAATTTCGCACCCAGCCGTCCTACTCTGAACTGGTACAAGATCATCAATTGTAACAAAGTTTTAAATTTGATTGAAGTATTTTAGCATAGGGGATCAAACCCAAGATTCTGAGTGGTTTTTTTTTTTTTTCCGTTTCTTTTCTTCCCTCCTCTCTCTGCCTTGTAGGCGAATGTTTCCTCCATTTAAAGTAAGATGTTCTGGGCTGGATAAAAAAGCCAAATATATTTTGTTGATGGACATTATCGCTGCGGATGACTGTCGCTATAAATTTCACAATTCCCGGTGGATGGTAGCAGGAAAGGCTGATCCTGAAATGCCGAAGAGAATGTACATTCACCCGGACAGCCCTGCTACTGGGGAACAGTGGATGTCCAAAGTTGTCACTTTCCACAAACTGAAACTCACCAACAACATTTCGGACAAACATGGATTTGTAAGTTTCACTGCTTGCCTTCCTAAAATTTCCTGTCTTCTCCCTAGCAAAGGCAGTGCTTTCTGCTTCCAGGTAAAATCCAGTTTCTCGCTCACTCTCAGTTACGAAGCATAGCAAACTTGTTCGATCCACAGAGAATTCCGGGGTGTTTCTCTTCAGATAATAGAAGGCCTGGCGTTCTAAATTAGTGAGGGGTGAGAGAACTTCATCGGCTCCTGTTCTGTGGCAAGGCCAGGTCTTGGTAACTGCTTGACCTGACAGGAAAGTTAAAAATCCATCGTGAAGATGGAAAATCAACCTTAAAGTTAGATGTTCATAAAGGATTTGTTTTACGATATCATACTTCTATTTTGAAACGAGTCATAGTATTATTGTTTGGGAGGGTTTTAAGGTTCGAAACCTCAACTGCGTTGGTGAGACGGTGTGGGTACAGATTTTGAAAGATTTTTCTTCCCTTGGACTAAAAAGGAATTGGGCTCAGGTGAAGGTCAGGTTTACCTGAAATGAGACCTAGATCTCCCAGTACAAAAATTGCATGTGTGTTGCGAATATATGTATGGATTCAGCGCGGGAGTCCCTAGAAACTTTCCAGAGACTTAGATTGCTTGTAAAAGTCAAGCAAGGGACCTTTTGCCCCCTGCCCCTACGCCTCCCCAACATTTCAATAAAATAAACAGAGTGATAAGTGAGGAATAAGCGGAAAGATTAGGCCCAGGAAGACATGAATGGCACGGACATATCTTCAGCGGGCAGGAATTGCATTTGAAGCCCTTGATTTGATTAAGGCATAAATATTCCTCTCTAGAGTTCAGCCTTTCAGGGCTTTAAGTGGATTGGGCTCATCAATTAGTGGGCGCTTAAAGGACTGAATCATTTTGTAAATTAAAATGCATGTTTTTCTCTATCTTTTAAGACTTTGGCCTTCCCAAGTGATCAAGCAACGTGGCAGGGGAATTATAGTTTTGGTACTCAGGTAGGCTAGGGTTCAACAAAGCAACCTTAGATGGTGAGGGTGGTGGGGGGAGGGCATCCTTTGGAAACTGAGGAGCAATTTGGATTCTCCAGAACATGTGGGGAGCTGAAGATTCCCACCGAGGTACTCCGAGAAGGTGGGGTCCCCGGTGCCGTTGGTGGGGTAGACATCACCCTGGCAGGGGTCCTAGGAACGCATTGGTCCCCCGATAAATCCTCTTGTGATGTGTGTCTCTCCTCTTCCGGCCCCTGCAGACTATACTGAACTCCATGCATAAATACCAGCCCCGGTTCCACATCGTGAGGGCCAATGACATCTTAAAACTTCCTTATAGTACTTTTCGGACGTACTTGTTCCCCGAAACCGAATTCATCGCTGTGACTGCATACCAGAATGATAAGGTAACCAAAGTTGCTTTCCTTTTTAATGGTGATATTAACACCTCCCCACCCTCACCTCCATCCCTTAAGCTGCTTTGGGGTGAGGATGAGAAAGTTACAAGAGCACTGCAATGGGAGTCTGATTTTTCTTTTGTGATTTGACCTTCAGTGGAGCTTGGGGGAAAGGGGGTACCGGCACATAGCAGAGGCAGAAAGAAAACCAAAAAAACTTAACCAGCTAGGGATCCAATGCTGAGTGGGGGAAAAAAAAAAAAAAAAAGTCAAACTAACACTGCCAGTGAGAAGCTCCTGTAACCACCTTAAGGTTGCCTGCCCCACCCCCACCCGAGCCTTCCCCTGTCTGTTTCAAGGTTCATCCTCTTTGCATTCAGGAAGAAGGATCCAGAAATCAGGTTCGAAGGGAACCAGCTAAAAATTGAAGGCAAAAGCCAGTAGGGATCTTGGGAGGGGAGTCTCAGCGGAGACCAGATTTTCTCCCCTAGCCAGAAATCCTGAGTAGCTGGTCTGGTTTTTATTACCTTTTATGCTGCTGTGTTTTTTATGGTGTGTGTGTGTGTGTGTGTGTGTGTGTGTGTTTGGAAAAAACCTACTCTGATCACAGGGTCATGCTAATTGAGTTGTCTGAGTCTTTTGAGATGAGATGACCAAAGTCACCACTTCATTTGAAGGCTTTTTTTTTTTCCCCTCCCTGGGCCTGAGGCCGGGGATTAGGAGTACCCCCAAATGGAAGAGCAGAGGGCACCTGGTATGTAAGCTATAGTTGCCTGAAGGTCATGGGTGTGTGCACAGAGCAACACAGAGAAAGTGCTGCCAGGCCACCAGTCTCCAGCGTGGCTGTTAGCAGGCAGTTACTGGGGGTAGGGGTGAGGGCGGCAGGGGGCACCTGAAGACCCCTGCCCTTCAACTTCTGAACCCTGGCCCTCAGTGCCAATCCAGCTCACCGGACAATGCCGCCCTACATTTTGATTTCACTCTCACTATGGGTGGGTTCTCTGTGGCCCGCTGATGGGGTGTTCCAGGTATGTTTTCTTCATATGAAGACTAAAGACATCAGGGTCTCCTCTCCCTGAAAGAAGTGCAGAGGAATTGACTCCAAGAGCAAGAATCCATCCAGGGGGCCCTTTTTCCACCTCCAGCGAACTCTGTATACATCATCCCCTTCTGCCTCCATCCCTGGAAAGGGATTTGAGAGACGACATACGATTTTTCCTCAGTGTGTAAAATGCACAATCTTAGACCCAGTACCCTGTGAATATAAGTTGTTAATGGAATAATAAAATATAGCATTTTTGATCAAAGCAGCCACGGGCCTTCTCCACCTAATGGCGGTGGCAGGGGCATATAAATGAAAACAAATGCTTTCAGCGGTCATTCGGTCCTTTAAATTCTGTAATTGTCAATATTGTAATTCCTCAAACATGTCCCCCCCCATCCCCAACACCCAGCAAAAAAAAATCAAACTCAGTCCAGCACAAAGGTAGTGAAACCCCATCGATCATTTTATTAGATTACAGAAAAAGTTGGAAGGTGTGCTGTGTGAATGTGTGTGCATGTGTTTGGGCAGGAAATATACCATAACATATTTTATGATCAATTGCACTATATATATATATATAAAAAATCAAAATGAAGGCATAATTTTAAGATCCACAGGTTGCCCTTTTGACAACTTTTCCATTTCTAAGCCCATGCTGTTGGCTGCCCAGGCAGGATCATTGCAGCCCAGAATCCCTGGTTTGGCCTCCTATGGGTAACGCCAGCCATGGCAGTTTCCTTTGGTTTTTCCCCCCGGGCTCCCTCAAACTTCTGCTGTGTTCTGCTCTCTCTCTTTAACCTGGCATGTCCAAATGACTTCTCCAGTTGGAAGTCAGATTTCGCGTGGATCCTTTGAGTTGGGGGACAACACTCTGGGAACATTCTAGAAAAAGAGGCCAATGTTTCTTTCTTGTTTGTGTCTCCTCTAGATAACTCAGTTAAAAATAGACAACAACCCTTTTGCAAAAGGTTTCCGGGACACTGGAAATGGCAGGAGAGAAAAAAGGTGAGCTGTGGCAGTCATTTCTCAGACAATTTAGAAAATCACTTTTCTGAGTCCTAGGACTCAGCTGTTAGAAGTGGGATGCAGACCCTTATCTTGAGAAGGGTGGGAAGGGTGGAAAACAATGTACTCCCCCTTGATCAAGAATCTACAGATTTCACTACACTACTTTTTCTTCTTCCTCCATATTACCTTAAAGAAAGTCAGCTAGGCCACCCCCATAGATGTCTCTGGAAGAAAAGTATCAGGGATAACAGATTATATACAGACGCCTATTAATTCCTAATTAATTTAGGTTTATTCTGGGCAGGTCCCAGGAAAGGACTAAGCCATTCACAAAAACGCTTTGGAATTTTTGCAATCTTGTCTCGCAAATACCCTCAGACAGAAACTAGGCCCCTGGAGACATATATGACTCCCTCCTTCTGTGGGGACATGTATCATTTTGCATTAAGCTGACAGCTGGATGGTAAATAAAAGAAGCTCTCCCCTCCCCCACTTGCTTTCAAAGAATTTTGAAAATCTAGAAAATCAGCCCCAACTTTTAACCTATCCCCTGGGGGAGTGGGTGGGCATTAAAAAATAATTTCTCACCTGGAAATAGATTCTTTTTTAGTCCGATTAATGTGTTGGTGAAATGATTACAGTAAAGTGCACCATGAAATAACCACTTCCTCCCAATCTTAGCAACCAGTCCAGAGCTGGTCTGCTGTTTGTATTCACTACTTTGATTCCTCTCTTCTCCTTGGTCTGTGAGGCTGGCTGCTCAGCTGGATCTCTGGCCAGCTCCCATCTCCCCTCTTGCTCTTGGCTGTTAAAGAGCAAGCCCCAGCCAGCCGCCCCTTTCCTAGGGAAACCCTCTGGTCTTGAATACAAGCCTTCTTCCTCCCTCCCTCCCCTTGGGCTACAGTCTTCAGCCCGGTCCCAGGGTCCAGAGCAATGTTTGGATCCCTGTGGCCGCCCCCAGGGCATAGAGATTTCTGGGAATTAGTGTCATCCCGGATGCAGGGCGGGTGAGGTGTGTGTGCCTGAACCTTTTGGAGAGGGGGGAACATCCTGTATAATGCTGGGTGTCGGCTTCTGCCACAGAAAGCAACTCACCCTGCAGTCCATGAGGGTGTTTGATGACAGACACAAAAAGGAGAATGGCACCTCAGACGAGTCCTCCAGCGAACAGGCCGCCTTCAACTGCTTCGCCCAGTCCTCCTCCCCGGCCGTGTCCACCGTAGGAACATCCAACCTCAAAGGTGAGCCTGGCCACCTCTGACCTTCTCAGATTTCTCCACGTCTTGGAGGCTTGAACGAAGAGCTGGGAGCTGGGAGCATCCTCCAGGGAATCTGCCCGTGCAAAGCTTCCGATCCTTCTAGAAGTTTGTAAAACGGAAGCCAAATCTCACCAAAGGGAATCAGGGGTGCCCCCAGCCCCTCAAAGTTAGTCTGAGCTCTCAGATTCCTTTCTGCCAGACATTGGTCTGGCAGGGATGAAGGGGTAGTCTCTCTTCCTGTGTCCCCTCTGGGGGTGGGGGGCTGGAGCATCCCTCTATTTTGTACCTCCAACCAAGTAACAACTGATTTTTTATATATATATATATATTTTTATTTTTTTTAATATCTTTGAACTCTAGCTTAAAATGTGTTGGACTGGTGGGGGGGGGCGCGGTGAGGGGGAACACAGGTGATTCTCTGCCACTTGGAACAGGGAAGGGGGCTGAGAAAAATTCAGCTCTAGAGCCACCCTAGACCTGAGATAGGAGATGAGCCCTAAGAGTGGGAGCTGGGGAGGGCAGGGGTGGAAGGGGGAGGAGCTGTTCAGATCCTCAGTTGATCTCCTGTGTTTAAAGAGCAAGAACTATTTATTTAATGGAAAGACACACATGCTCTCAAGGGGAAGAAACCAGTTTTTTAAGTGAAATAAAATGAAAGTCCTTTATGTCTTCAATCTGTTTAAGCTTTAAACACAAAATGGGATTGTTTTTTCTTTTTTTCTTTTTTTTCTGGTAGGACACCCACAGAGGGTGTGGTGAGAGCAAAAGAGAATCTATGATTGTCTCCAGGCAGTGAGTGGGCCCCCCCCCAACCATCACCCATCTCTGTCTGCAGACATCTCTGTCTGCAGAGACAGAGGCAAACAGAGAAGGCTCAGGGGGGTGTGTGTGTGTGTTGGGGAAGGGGAGTTCATGTCTGCCACTACCGATTCAGACCTCAGGGTTCTCTCCAAACAAGTCTTCCTGAAAGAGTCCACAAATCTGTGGAAGGGACTGAAATCAATCATTCAGGGAACAAAGCGGGTAACTGAAGGTGTTCCTGCCCTGAGTTTTAGTGTAAATCAGTTTTTTTTTTAAAGTGAATTTGCAATCCAGTGGAGGGAAAAGGACAGTAAAGGCTTTGTCTGACCTAGTAGATCAGTCCACATGTATAAAATAGTAAAATTCACTACTCCTTTGGGAAGGGTTGCAGCGAGGATTGCAGCTCTAGCTAGAGACTTGAAATACATGACTAGCTGGTGGAACCCTTCCTCTAAAGTCTGAGGTATTGTCACACTCCCACTTTGCAGATGAGAAAACTGAGGTGCAGAGAGGTTAAGAGGCTTTCCCCCGGTTGCACAGCTGGGAAGTGGCCGAGCTGGGGATTCCAAGTGGGGCATTGGAGTTCTGTTGGCCCAGGTTTTAGAGCTAACGCCCTTCCGCCTGGCTTGTCTTCCCCATCCCGCGGTAGATCTGTGTCCCAGCGAGGGGGAGAGCGACGGGGAGGCTGACAGCAAAGAGGAGCATGGCCCCGAGGCCTGTGACGCGGCCAAGATATCCACCACCACGTCGGAGGATCCGTGCAGGGACAAGGGCAGCCCGGCCGTCAAGGCACACCTCTTCGCGGCCGAGCCCGGCGGGCGGCCCCGGGACAGCGGGCGGCTTGACAAGGCATCGCCCGACTCGCGTCACAGCCCGGCCACCATCTCGTCCAGCACCCGCGGCCTGGGCGCCGAGGAGCGCCGGAGCCCGGGCCGCGAGAGCGCGGCCACGTCCAAGGCCGCAGAGGAGGCGCGCACGCTGCCGGGCAAGGAGGCCTTCGCGCCGCTCACCGTGCAGACGGACCCGGCCGCCGCGCACCTGGGCCAGGGCCCCCTTCCTGGCCTCGGCTTCGCCCCTGGCCTGGCCGGCCAGCAGTTCTTCAGTGGGCACCCGCTCTTCCTGCACCCTGGCCAGTTCGCCATGGGGGGCGCCTTCTCCAGCATGGCGGCCGGCATGGGGCCCCTGCTGGCCACCGTGTCCGGGGCCTCCACCGGCGTCTCGGGCCTGGATTCCACGGCCATGGCCTCGGCTGCCGCGGCGCAGGGACTGTCGGGGGCGTCGGCCACCCTGCCCTTCCATCTCCAGCAGCACGTTCTGGCCTCTCAGGTATTTATCAGCTGCCTCTGTAGCCCCTCCTTCCATTCACTCTCCTTTGCCTGCCTTTTAGAACCAGACCCTCACCGAATCTCCCTACCTAATAATAATAATAATTTATTATTATTACTAGGGGCAAGGCTTATCTCATTGATTCATCATAAACTCATACTCCCCCCTCAAAACTTAAAATTTCCCCTAAGTTAAGGGCTGTGTCTAGCAGAGTAACTAGGTGGTATAACAGATAATAACTCTTCACAGCACTTCCTTTGTGCCAGGCACTCTCTTCTCAGTGCTTGATCTATTCTGACTTTTTCGGTGATCCTATGATCACCTCCACCTTCTAAATGAAAGAGCAGAGCTCAGAAATGTTGAGTAACTTAACCAAGATCACACAGCTGGTAGGTAGGTGGTGGAGGTAGGTGGTGGACCTGAGTCTCTAGCCCTAGGCACTCAGGCTCTGGGGGCCTTTTCCAGGGCTGTGATTTTAGCTTCAGAGTTGAAAAGTCTCTTAAATGTTTTACAGCCAGCCCTCCCCCAAGACTAGGGAGATACCACGGCCTGGGATTGGGAACTGACTCCCTGCGACTACTTCCCGGCCCCCTCCCATCCCCCACTGCAAGCAGGCCAGCCTGCTCCCCAGAGGGTTAATAGTTTGTGCACACGTGGGAAATGTCAGAGGACAGACTGGGGCTGTGGCAGGCCTAGCAGCCTGTGTAAGGCTGAGACAGCTGTGTAGGGGCTCCCAGCAGCTGGAGAGACGTTTCAGGCCGCTGGAAGTGCTCTGAACCCGGGCAAAAAGATTCTATGGGGTTTTCTGCACGCCCTTGCCTTTTGTTTTGTCTGAGCACATTCGTCTCCCTTCCCTGAGCCAAGAGGCAGGACTGGCCTCCTCCCCTCTGGGGAGGAGGGAACCAGAAAAGGCTTCTGCTCTTCCACCATCCCTCCCATCTCTTGGTCTAGTCCTTTCTGGAGACCTCGCTGGTGGGGAGGTGACAGGTGGCTGAGGGGCTGCCTGGATCAACAAGTAGTAACAGTACTCGAGGCAGTGGGTCCAAGAGAGCTAGCCTAGGCCAGGGCCCCAGGATTTTAATTCTGCTTCTGCCACTTGCTAGTTGACTGACTTCCTATACCCGGGGGCCTACCTCAGTCTCTCCACTTGTAGTATCTGGGGCTCCACCAGCATATCTGGGGCTCGGTGATTTCTCTGTCTCTGTTTATAGCAAATACCCTTTACTCTGTCCCCTTCCAACCTACCCTCGCCCCTTTTCCTTTTGCTTAAGGATCTTCCCCAGATTTATTTATTTTTTTTTAGAAACTTTTAGAATGGAGTGGGAGGGCTGTGAGGTGGGGCAACAAGAATGGTGGGGGGGGGGTGTGTATGTCCAGCAGTTTATGCCCTCTGCTTTTCAGCCAGTTACTTTTGTGGGGTAGACTGTAGCCCCATTTAACAGGTGGAACAACTGACTGATGGGAGAATTTCCAGCAGTCTTGATGGCCAGGCTCCCTGTGTGAAGCATATTGCAGGCAGCAGCAGCTCATTTCACACCCCCAGAGTCCCCCAGAAGAATACGAATTGGTGAACTTCTCCGTTGTTGCCATACAAGAAAGCTGAGGCCTAGGGAGTGAGTAATTTGGCTTAGGGTAACACAGCTCAGATTTGGGTCTAGACGCAGAAGTTGGAGCGTCCTGCTTCCTATCCGCACCCCCCCCCCCCCGCAACCCCCAAGGGAGTGAGGTTAAGGACTCATCCTAGGGACGGTGGCGGGTGGAGGAGGTCCGCTCCTCCCCACCGCGCAGACCCCGCTTGCTCACTCTGCGCTGTTGTTCTCCTCGCCCAGGGCCTGGCCATGTCGCCGTTCGGAAGCCTGTTTCCTTACCCTTACACGTACATGGCCGCAGCAGCGGCCGCCTCCTCGGCGGCGGCCTCCAGCTCCGTGCACCGCCACCCTTTTCTGAACCTGAACACCATGCGCCCGCGGCTGCGCTACAGCCCTTACTCCATCCCCGTGCCGGTGCCCGACAGCAGCGGCCTGCTCACCACCGCCCTGCCGTCCATGGCCGCCGCCGCCGCCGGCCCCCTCGACGGCAAGGCCGCCGCCCTGGCCGCCAGCCCGGCCTCGGTGGCCGTGGACTCGGGCTCGGAACTCAACAGCCGCTCCTCCACGCTCTCCTCCAGCTCCGTGTCCTTGTCGCCCAAGCTCTGCCCGGAGAAGGAGGCGGCCACCAGCGAACTGCAGAACATCCAGCGGTTGGTCAGCGGCCTGGAAGCCAAGCCCGACAGGTCCCGCAGCGCCTCCCCGTAAACCCCTCCCCAGAAAAGTCTCTTCATTCCAGTCCAATCCAGTCTGCAGTGCACTTTGTTGTATGTCACATAAACCGCGGGCGTGCAGTGAGGTCAGCCCTTTTTTGTGCAGCCCTGTCTGGGAAAGGGGTGCTGGACTCCCTGGAGAGAATGTGCTAGAAACAGGCCCTGTCTTCTTGGCTGTGGTTTATACATCCGGGATCTGGCTCAGAAACGTCCCAGTTGCATTGAGCTGTTGGGGGTAGGAGTTCAAGCCTTGGCGGCCAGAACACCTCCTTGGGGGCTGGTCTGGAAGCTGTGGGAAGATCCGAGGTAGCCAGGCCCCAGGAGGGGAGGTGTTGAAAAGTTTCTCCCCCAGTGAAGATCTATATATATGTGTGTATTTTTTTTTTTTTCCCTTCACCGTCCCAAGTGGAAACACAAAATTGAAAAAAAAAAATACTGGGGACAAATGGATACATTAACATGATTCTGTTCGTGAAGATTAAAAACTTTCTAGTGACGTGCTTATCAGTTCTAAATAAATTACTGGGCAGCATTGTTTGGGGAGGGAAGTCTCTGCCATCCTTGTTTAGTCTCTATTAAGGAAATCTGTGTCTTTTTAATAATTCTTGTGATGTTTTAAGAGCTCTAGGTCTCTTGCATGTTCCACAGTAATGTATTTGTGGGTTTTATTTTTGAATGCTTGCTTTTAGAGAGAAAATATGATCCCTTATCTTTTCCTAGATCATTGACAACCCCAAGGGGGATGACTTAAAAGGAAGGGATGGGGAAGATACCAAAAATGAATTTATTTTATCTAAGTTCTGTAGCAGAATTCATGTTGTCCCTCTGGCAGTTCTTTTCTGTTTCCTGTATATGCAATAACAAGGTTTTTAAAAAAAAAAATAAAGAAGCGAGACTATTAGACAAAGTATTTATGTAATTATTTGATAACTCTTGTAAATAGGTGGAATATGAATGCTCGGAAAATTAAACTTTAATTTATTGACATTGTACATAGCTCTATGTAAATAGGATTGCAGCTGTCAGGTTTTGTGGTTTTGTTTTCCTATAGTCAGTTTTATTTCAAGGTCACAGGATCGCTTTTAAAAGTAGAAAACACACTTTCTGCACCGACACCAACACACTTTTCAAAAGAGTCGTCTGCAAAGAAAATTTCTTTTTTAATGTCCAAAACTGGGGGAAAGTGCTATTTGCCTATTTTACCCAAAACTGGGGAGGTGGTGCCACTTCCTAGCCCCACCTGAAATTCCTGAGTGTTTTTGAGATTGCTTGGGGAGGGTGGGGGGGAGGGGAGTGCAGAGGCTGTGGTTTGACTTTCTAATTTTTCTTTCCTATTTGTATTTGCTAGTCTCTGATTTCTTCAAAACAAAGTGGAATTGACTACTTACTGTCTTCAGTGTTGATGTTTTGAATTGGTGCCTCTAGAGAGATATATTCACAGTTAAAAAGTCAGGTGCTGAGAGATGGTTTAAAGACAAAAATTTCATGAAGGTATATTTTGTGTTATTAATTGTTGATGAGTTCTTTGGTTTTCTGTATTCCCCCCCCCCCCCTTTAAAAATCTCGTTGAAATTTCAATAAATTTTTATTGAAATGTCTTTGGGCCTCCTGTTAAGTGTTTTGTTTAGGGACCTTTCCTGAAAGTGGAGTCGTCTTTCTTCCCTAGGTTCCTTTTTAGCCCCTTCTCTTTGCCTTTAAATAATTAAGACCGCCCCGACTGAACCCAAAAGAGATGTCACTCAAGTTACAAAGCTAAAAACAAAAGTCCCTTACTCGGCCGGCGGAAGGGAGCCGCTTCAATCTGAAATTACTTTTCCTTGAAATTAGGAAGCAAAACGAGAGGCGGAAGGGGGGCTGATTAGAATTGGATAGACTCGCAATTGCAGATACTTAAGTTTTAATGGAAAAAGAATGTTCCCTCCCAAGTCAGTGTTTCCCAGCCGAATCCGATCAAAAATGAGTGCGAGGACCGCGAACGTTTTCGCTTGGGGTTCGCTCTTTCTCTGCGCTTCAATCTGAGCCATCCAAGGCAATTTTTTCTTGCCCCAGTGTGCAAAAAATAAAAAAATAAAAAAACTAGCAGAATCTCCCCGCGGCTAGCTCCGGCCTGCAAGGAGCAACCCTCCAGGCCGCCCGAGAAGGGGACAAACTCGAATGTCCCCCGGAGTCCCCGGTGTCTCAGATTGGACTAGGCTGACCCAATGTACCCCTCCGAGTCCTCAGCCCGGACTGTGCGTGCGACGCGCGGCCAGCTCTGCGCAAACTTTGTGTCCCGCGAGGGAGGAGGGCAGTTTCCAAAAGGTAATTCCAGGGCACATATTTGACCCCCTCCCAGGGAAAAGTCACCAGGAGGCTGACACCCTCCTCCAGTTCTTCCCTCCAACCAGCCTCCGGGGCTGTTTGGGGAGTTGCCTTTTGAAGTTCGATTTATCTTTGAAACATTCAATAAAAAATGGTGAGGCCGTGACAGTCTTTGGTCTCCTGGCCTCCCCACCCCCAGCCTCGCCTCGGAGGTGTGTGTAAGTGAGTGTGCTGGGGCGGGTGGCGGGTGGGGTGGGGGTCGCGGGGGTTGGAGGACGGGAAGGTTCTCCAGGCCTTCTCTTGTCTCGGGGGGCCTTGATTGTGGGGACGCAGCCGGAGCCTGCCTGGCGGCTGCCTTTCCATCCCCCTACCCCCGCCCCCCGCTCCCTGGAGCCCGCCAGCCCGGCCCCAAGTCCCTGTCACCTTCGGGGCCTCTTGAACGGCCGGCGAGGAGGAACCGCCCCCCCAACCCCGCCCGCCCTCCCCATCCTGTACTTGGAAGGAGATCGAGGTCGAGACCTTTTGGAGAGGGGGCATAGACCCTTCCATCTCCAACCAGGCACGTGGGGAGCCCACAGCCTCTCCAGCGCTGTCTCCCAGGGTGGGAGGGAAAACCACCGGGGTCGGAGGTGGGTGCGTGGGGGAGCTTTGCGGGGCCTGGGGACCTTCGGGGCGCTAGCTCCCCGAAGGGCCCGAAGATTTCCAGGGCGCGCGCCCTACGCGCAGAGGCTGCAGCTGACCGGGGCTGTTTATTGACCCAACAATGAAGTGCAGTGCCTGCGCCCCAGGAAAGTGGCAGTCAGTTGGGGGTGCCCGGGAGGCGCTCTCCCTAACCAGGGTGGGGAGAGGCAGAAAACTGGCTCGGCCTCAGGAGGGAACGAATGCTTTTCTCTCTCGGTCCCGATTTGCTCACCTCCTCCCCACCCCACCCCCCAAATTCTCGGACGGTGTTCAGATGTGTGGCCAGCCTCTCTACCTCAGTGCTTCCTTTTTTTTTTTTTTTTTTTAATTTAATCTCCCGTGTATCTTATTTGTATATAGTGATGTTAATGAGTAACTCTTGTGGCGCTGATGGACGGGGGTGAGCGGCTCGCAATCTCTCTGGATTTCGTTGCCTATTACTCACCTGGCGCCGGTCGCAATCTCGCCGCGGGCTTTATGGTGGCGGCGGCCGCTGCGGAGACCACTCGGGGCCGGCGCCTTGGCCTTTTTTTTTTTTCCCCGAGCTTCGAGTGCCACCTATCTGTCTGGCCCACGAATGCGCCCCGGTGGCGGCCGCTTTCTCGACTCCCCGGAGCTTCCCGAATTCCGGAGCTGGGGGGTTTCACCTTTGCTCCTTCTCATCCTCTCCGCCCCCAGCCCGGGCTCCCCTCCTTCTCTGCCCCCCACCTCAGCACACCCCCCACCCCCCAGCATCGGAAGAAGCCGCCGTCATCTCTTTCCTGAATATCACTTTCACTCCTGTTTGGGCCTCAGATGAGAAAAACAGTCCTTCCCGACTCTGGGTTTCCAAGAGCCTTCGGAAATTCAATGAAGGGGACCCTCTCTCATTATTTTCTCGCCAAATACCTTTCTGATTCGTGTAGAAAGCTCCACTAGTTCCCCCGACCCTGTTGGACTGGGCATAACCCGAGTTCCTTATCGGTAGATAAAGAGAGAAAGGATCCCCGCTCCCCACTACAGCCACTCAGAATCTCCCCTGGACGCAACTCCCTTGTGTCTAATGCGCTATCTCTTCCTTACTTTACAACGCTGGATTGTTTTGTTTTTTTCTGCTTTCTACCCTGGTCGCTTCTACGGGGACGAAGGGCACCCAGCTTGTGGGAGCAGCAGTCCATAAAGGGCCCGGGCTGGGGTCAGCTACCGCAGCCTGCTGGGCCGAGCGATTTCGTGATTTGTAGATTTAAGGTGACAAATGCGGGTGCCAGCCTGAGCCCTTCGGCCCCCGCCGCTTGGGAAGGTCGGCTCCAAGCCTGGCTGCGCCCAGGCGTCTGAGACCGGCGGCGGGGGAGGGGGCAGGCTCGTTTTTGTTTTTTTTTTTTCCTTCTTTTTTTTTCCGCTGTGCTCTGAGCCGCGGGTGAAGGCGTCCGAGTTCCTGCTGACCTCCCGGCGCTAATTGCAGGGGCCGAAGGGCGCGCTCTAGCAGAGGCCGGGGTCACGACCCTGCGCTCCTTCCTCCCGGGTCCCAGCAAGCTCGATGGAGCCGCGTGTGCGCTCACGGGCGTGCGTGTGCTAGTGTGTGTGTGTGTCTGTGTGTAGAGCCTTCCTCTGAATCTGAGCTGTCCCTAGAACCCATCCTTCCTTTGTGGGGCAAGTTCCCGGCGGGTAGGCCCTTCCAAAAATTCCATCCAAGAAGGAAAACCCTGGTGCTGACCTTTCCCATAAGCCAGCAGACAGGCAGCCGCCTTTGGGCTCTGCGAGAAGCTTGAAACGCTTCGCGTCCGTGCGCTTTTCTGCCTCGCTGGTTTCCAATTTTGACCTCACGGCAGCCAGCCAAGAGAGTGGCTGTTGGGGTGTAGATGCCAGGCCTCGATCGCGACCTGGCTCTTAGAGACAGAGCTCTAGAAAGTTCGTACCTATGGGTAACTCTTTGGGCGTTCTAGAGCCAGGAGCTACAGGTGTTAGAAGTAGATGCGTGTGCGCCCGCGTGGACTTGAACGTGCCCCACCAGGAGACGTCTCTTCCAATTTGTATTTCGAAGTTGCTGCGCAAGACAGTTCCGGATGTAGATGCCTTTGGTTGTTTTATAATCAAGATGCGTATAATCAAGATGTATATGTTACAGATGTCGGCGTTCAAAGTACACGGAACAACAATAATAAAATGAGCTGGCAGACCGGGGCACGTGCAAGAGACAGACACTGGGTTGAGCGCCCACAAAAGAGATCGCCTTTAATGCCGCCTCACAATTAACCCTATGGTGTGCGCGGACGACCTTTAGCCTTGTTTGACGAAGTAGAGGGAACGGAGGCTCAGAACCGTGAAACCACTTACCCGGGAGCGCCCGGGGAAACTGTGGAGCCAGCATTTGAGACCAAGTGGGCTCGGGAATCCACTTGAACCACTCAGTCTATCTAGTTCAGGTGGAGGTGTGCGTATATCCCGGATGTAGAGAAATCTGTGGGCGTGTGTGTCGGATTTTGGTGTGTGTCTCGCCGGGTTTTCAGACGAGAGACCATTTTACATTTCTTCGGGCGTCTGTCCGGAGGGGCAAAAGTGCAGTTTCTATCTCGGGGTCTCATTCTCTGGCCCTGTCTCCCGGGTCAAGGGAGGAGACCGCACGCTTGGGGCCCTTGTTCCCAGGCGGATGCAGCGACGGTGGGCTGGGGCCGAAACCCCACTTACGAATGCACGCGGCGGGGCACGCCAGTGGATACCGTGCTCTGGTCCGGACCCAGAGGGACAGCGCCTTACAATCGCGCGGTCGTGCGCCGGGGTGACCACGCTAACTCCAGATTCCCTCTCCCGCCGGGTGGGAGGGCGAGACTCGGGCTTTTCTCCGCCGCCCTCGGGTCCTCACCTGCGACCCTAGCCCTCGCGATGCTCCATCTGCCCGGGCGCGGAAGCTGGGGACCGCAGGTGGCCACACTCCCGGCGCAGGCATCGTTTTCTTTTCTTTCCTGATTCGATCCTGATCAACTTCCAGGAACTTAAGCAAATTTACTTTCTCTCATTCTCTGAACTCTTTGGTCCCAGGTGGGAGCCCAGGGCTTGGCAGGTGGGGAGATAGATCCTCCGAGAGGAGGGAGAGGAGGCTACCGAGGGCGCGGCCCCGCTCAGGAAAGGGGGTCTCTGCTTGGGGAACAGCGCGTCCCAGGTTCCCCAGCCTGGGCATCTGGAGGCCCCAAGCACCCGGGGGACCGAGGCAGGGGTCTGGATGGAGGCTGGGCGAGGACGTGGCAGGAGCGGGGGTGATGGGTGGACACAACACCCCCACCTTGGGCTTGGGTAGGGAATAAGGACCCCTCTTCCGTGCGCCGCAGATGCAAGGCGCTTTCTGCCCCCGCGGCTGGGATGAAGTCTGGCGGCCTGTGTCCCTCGGATCCCGCAACTTTGAGCCAGTTCTGGGTTAGGGTGGGGGTGAGAGTTTGGGGTACGGGGGGGTACGGGGGGGGGGAGACTTAGAGAAGGGACATTGGCCCCGTTCGAGCCGTCGACAACCCCTCGCCCTCCCTAGTCCAAAGATCCGAGTCAGTCAATTTGAGCTTTTGAAATGCGATACCCCGCGCCACTTCGGTTTCCCGCTAATGACCCGGGCTCTGGTTTCGGGCTAGCGAATGGCACCCGGAGCTAAGGCTGCTTCTCCGGGCCCGCGCCAGCAACCACCGCCCCCGCCCCCCCCAGTCTAGGCTCTCCTCCCGCCGGCGGCCGGCGCGGCAGGCCCAGGCCGGGGCGTCCCCTGGCTCCTTTCAAGGTCCCGAAAGTGTCAAGGACACCCAGGCACGGAACTGACGCTCGGGGCACTGACTTGCTCCCGCTTTTGCGCTTTGCCGCCCACCCCAGTCCCCAGCACGGACATCTTCGACGTCACTTTTTTTCCCCCCTTCTTTTTGTGCCGGAACCAGGCACCCCTCGCTTTCTCAGGAGCTCCTGAGGAGCGCCAATTGTCGGGGGCAGTTATTTTAGTCGCTCCCACGCCCCAGTCCTGGGGTAGGAGCCCGTTAGTCATGTGACTGCCAGTGGTGTACCCCAATCCACACCAGGCCTTGCCCCGGCGCCCCTTCTCCAGAAAGCACGCACCATTTAGCTAGTGGGCGTTCTCTAGGGTGAGGGCTCTTTTTTTTTTTTTTTAGGGTGAGGGCTCTTAACTGGAGGCCAGGGCTCCTGACTTCAGCCGATCCCCAGAAATCATTTACAAAAATTTCGTACTTTGTATATATACAGATTTAAGGGAGGAAACCCTACATTTTTTCTCAGCTTCTCAGAGGTATATGAACCCAAGCAAATTAAGGTGCACTCGGTGCTTGAGGGACAAAAAGAAATGGGGGGTGGTTTTGGGGAGGAAAACCTCCAGAGTTTAGAGACTCTGATTTTGTTTGGAGAGTTTGGTTTTGGTCACTTGGAATGTAGCTTTGGAGACCAGCTCCATCTCTCTGGATGTCCATCTTGCTCACCTTCGGCAAGGACACCGTTTCCTGGCTTATTTTGAAGCTGAGCCTCCAGACCCGGAAGGCTTCAGGCATCATCTAATTAGCTGACTAATTAATGATATTAACTTATCAACCCAATGATTATGAACAGTCATTATCACTCCCAATGAATTCTGTGTTAATTTCCTGTTGCTAAGGTCACCCCCCCTCGACTATCACAGGTAATAAAAGGAAACCACTTTTCATAAAACAAAATTGCCTTTTACTGCACACTCTCCTCCTACCTTAAGATCCAGGGCAAGGGAAGCTGCAGAGGAGTCTCCTTTGGGGAGAGAACACTGGGGTCCAGGCTAGGCGTCCCCCTGCATCTACACCACCTTAGAGCCACCGCCATGTACATCGTGGGGAGTTGGCAGATTTCATCTTTATTTAGACCTTGCGAAGGGCTTAGTTTTTCATGTTTTTTTTTTTTTTTAATTTTTATTAAAACCACACCTGGTGGAATCAGGGACCTAAATTTTGGAAGAGAGATGTGTATGTGTTGACCAGGGAGGGATCTGAGTGTTTAGGATCTGAGGGTCACCAGAGCTCCTCCCCGCCCCCCCATCCCTGGGTGAAATAATGGACAAGGGGAAGGCTGGGACCTCTTTTCACTGCAGAAAATTCCCTTTATCTTTACTGCCCAGCAGAGCCTAGAACAAAGTAGGCACCTACCCAAATTGTGTGTGAGGCCAGCCTAAACATGCTCAGGAACCCCATTAACTTAGAAGGCAGAGGTTATAGTGGAAACATTTTAAAACGTCGCCTGCATTTTTCTCTGTCATGCTTCCCTCTTTTGTTTTATTTCGGCAAACACACCAAGCACACATGAAAATTCACAAGCACTTAAACTTTCTAGACAGGGCAGAATGTTGGAGGAGAGAGGGGAGGGTATTCCTGTTTCCTCCTCTCTGATAAAATAGGGCCCCAGGGGAGTCCCCCATCCCCACTCCCAAGTTTTGCCAAAAAAAAAAAAAAAAGCCTTTTGGTGGTACTTGGCCACTTGGAGATGGATTTCCTCCCTGCGTCAAGACAAGATGGATTTCATAGGAGGTGACATAAGCAAGGGCTCCTTACTTCTCTCCACCCATGCATGCTCAGCCCTCCTGAATCAACAACCCCCAACCCCCACCCCAACTTCACTCCAAACTTTGCCCCAAGACTTTGCCGCAGGAAAATCACAAGAAAAGTATGCATGGTGTGACCAGCGTTTGGCAAAAACCTGGACCTGAATCAGGGAGATGAAGACGCAGCGTTTTTGTTTTCTATTTGTTAATAAACAGGCCATTTCTGCGCTGGGTTTATTTGACATAAAAGCCTCTCTAGTGTTATTTCCCCCGATTTCTTGATACACCCTGGCCTCTGAGTTAGAGCAAAGGTGAGGAAGCGCAAACAGGAAGGGAGGACTGCACAGTCAATCAACACTAACTCTTGGTTTTTCCTCTGGGCGGGGGAAAAAAAAAAATCGAGCTACCTGTTTTGCAGAGATCAGGGGAGGGAGAATCAGAAATAAAAGCGGCTCACGGCCACCGCTCTACCGCCTTTGCTTGGCCGTTCCTTTGCCGCCATCTGCTGGTTCATTGTGGGAAGTGCAGGGCGCTTTTTCAAGACTTTCGAGGAGGATGAGTCATTCATTCTTTATCCATTTATTTATTAAGCAAGTAGCTGTGTCTGAGACTCGATCTCTGTTCTCATCAGATTAGCATCCCAGAAAATCCAGCTTCATAGCCATCCCCTGTAAATAAGATACAGAGGGAGCAAAGAGGTCAGAAGAAAGAACCAGATCCTGTGAGCCACCATGTTTCATGTGGCTTGTAAGCTAGAAATGGTTTTTGCACTTTTAAATAGTTGGGGGTGGGGAAATCAAAGGAAGAATATTTCGTGTGCCAATGACTTGATATTCAAATTTCAGTATTCAGAAATCAAGTTTCATTGAATTCAGCCACACCTATTCATTTACACATTCTCTGTGGCTGCCAGATTGAATTGTTTCAACAAAAGACGGTGTGACTTTTAGAGTCAGAAATCTTCTTTCTGTGGCTTCTTGCAGAAAAAGTTTGCTGGCCCCACGTCTAAAGGAAAGGTTGGCTACTAGCCCCTCATTTTTCAAAATGGAAAACGATGCTACAAATCCGGAGAAAGTCTGGAGGACTTTGAAGTGAAGTGGAATGAAAGTCACTCAGTCATGTCTGAATCTTTGTGACCCCTTTGAAATAGAAGTGAACTGCGGCAGGAGGAGACACCCAGCACTTAGTAGGTTCTCAATAAGGTCACCTCCTCGGGGCAGGGCCGCAGGATCCTGTAGAAAACGCACCAGTTGCAAGATGTAGACGGTTTCCGTTTGTTTTTGTTTTTTCTTAATTTGCCTGCACGTGTGTGTGTGTGTTTTAATTTATTTATTTTTAATTGAAGGATGATTGCTTTACAATGTTGGTTTGATTTCTGCCATACATCACATGAATTAGCCATGTTGTGTCTGACTCGTGCGACCCCTTGGACTGTAGCCCTCCAGGCTCCTCTAGTCATGGGATTCTCCAGGCAAGAATACCGGAGTGGGTAACCATGAGTGGGTAGCCTCCAGGGGATCTTCCCAACTCAGGGATGGAACCTGGGTCTCCTGCATTGCAAGCAGGTTCTTTACCATCTGAGCCACCTGGGAAGCCCGAATCAGCCAGAAGTATACATATGTCCCCTCCTTCTTGAACCTCCCTCCCACCTCCCGCCCTTTTTCCGCCCCTCTAGGTTGTTGCCGAGCCCCAGTTTGAGTTCCCTGAGTCATTCAGCAAATTTCCATTGGCTGTCTCTTTTGCATATGGTAGTGTATAGACGTTCCATGCTGCTCTGTCCATGCATCTCACCCTCTCCTTCCCCCCCACTCCCACCTCCGTCCATAAGTCTGTTCTCTATGTCCAAGTCTCTATTCCTGACCTGCAAATAGGTTCATCAGTACCATCTTTCTAGATTCCATATATTGGCATTAGTATAGATATTTGAGTGAGTCGGTTCTAATGAGGTGGATGAACCTAGTGCCTATTACACAAAGTGAAGTAAGACGGTTTTGGTTTTAAAAATCTCGGACGAAGTTTAAAAATAACGGATCATCAGAGTCTAAGGAAAGAGAATGGCGCAGGCTTGTGTACACTCAAGGTGGAATCAGCTTTGTTTCACATCTCACACTCAGGAAAGAGAAAAGCAGGAGGCCTGCGGGAGGAGAGACAAAGGCTGAGGCTTGCCTTGAATGACTTTTTTTGTGATTTGCTTTGCTTTGGTATGAATGGGGGCGCCATAAGGTCATGTTTATTCCTCTCCACAGCTTGTAATGATTCAAAACACAAAAGAGGCTGCAACCATTTCTCTCTCTCTCCTTCCTTCCCTGGCTCCTTCCCTCCCATTCTTCCTTCCTTCCACCTTATTCCAGATAGCAGCCTTCATTCTGACGGCCAGGGGAGGAAACAGAGGCTCCGAGAACTTCAGTGTTGAGCCCAAGTTTTTGCATCCAAGGGGTGACTTCATCACGAAGTTCGGGAACTCCGCCTCTGTGTTCTTTCTACAATGATGAGAGAGACCTCCCTCTCTCTCAGCTTTGGCTTCAAGGGGAGCCTCCTTATTTATCATTTGTAAGCCTCAGGATTTACAGAGCCCAAATCCAAGCTGAAAATGGAGGCAATTACCCAGATAATTTAGGTAAACGTCGGGGTTGTGTGGTGAGTATTTTAACATCCCGGTCTGAATTGTTGGCGTAATTGTTTCCACTTCTTCTCATTGTGCCCTTGAAGAGGCAATTCTCCCGACAGCCCCTGTTTGTTTTGTCCTGGGTAGAACAGGGCCCTGGTAGCTAAGGAGAGCGGGCTAGAAGCCGGGCAAACTCCAGAGGGCCAAGCCAATTTGTATTTGAGGTCAATAACCTTTGTGTTTCCATCAAAACCCCATCCAGGAGGCACACTCCACCCCCCAGCAATTTGACAGTGGAAACGCTCCCCACGTGGGAAACATCAAAGACACAACAGCGTTCGCACACCTCCGTGTGTGAGTGCCCGCCCGTTAGAAAAGAAAACGAGACACCAAAAGGGGGACTTTTTTATTTCTCTTTTATGCTTTTTGTTTGCCAGACTAGTTTCTTTGACATCTCCCCCCCCGCCCTTTTTTTCCTTGACATCTTTAGACAAGAGAGTTTTGGCTTTGAGAAATTGGAATCGATAATCATGTGGATTTGTCTGAAGGAAATGGTAGAGGAGTTTTTAAAAACTGAAAATAAACCTTCTCTAATTTCTTAGAAGAAGAGAATGAACTGTGGAGTTGTTTTGTCCCCTCCTCCATCCTTACCCTCCACTCCCCCATCCTTTCCCCACCCCCCACCCTCCCAACCCTGCACCATCCCTCCCATCCCCCCACCTCACCCCCTTTCCAGTTTCCTTAGGAGGAAAAAAAAAAGCTTCAGCTCCAGGAACCTCCATTTCTCTGCTCTTAAAACAGGGTTGATAATAATCCTTGCTTTATGGGGTTATTGGGAGATAATATAGATACAACAGAGAGTGCGGGACCGGCATGGAGTAAGTCCAATGCCCGCCTGCCATTATTATCAGGGATGGAGTCTGAGATACTGTCTGCTAAAGTAGACATAAGCCCGTGCATTTCCAGAAACAAACCAACAACTTCCAGACCTCCCAGTCAGTTCCTTTTCCTGGTCGGTCAGTATATACACACAGTGAATCAGAAAGGCTGTGCCTCACGGACACCCCAACAATGGGAAATCCCTGCATTAAAGTTTTATAGACGGCGGTCGTTTACTTCAAAAGAAAACAGAGTCTGGAGTAAGGCAAGCTGGGGTCCGGTGACAACAAGTAGAACCAGGAGCCCCCGAGGACATAAGCTTCTTGCCTCTTTTCTTATTTATTTATTGCTGCTGCTCACGCCACTCGGGGAAGCAGGAGGTTGGCAGGCTTACCCCTCACTTAGAGATAAGGAAAGGAAGGGCCGGGAAGGTCAAGGTTTTATGTCAGGACCTGAAGCCATTTCAGGGCCAGAGAACTCAGTGTTCAGTAAAAAACAAGACCAAGTCAGCAAGCGCAAAGGAGGATACAGATGTTGAGTGTGGATCAAAACACGGGCAGAGATGATGAAAATCCAGCAGGTGTATTATCTCTGATGACTTCACATCTATGACAACCTCTCATTTGGAGCAGCGTCATCCCCACAAACACACATCAGATTTGTATTCAGCCTCAGACTGGTGGAATCAGAGTTTTGGGGACAGGCTCTGGCCTTGATATTGTCTTTTTTTTTTTTTTTTAACATTTCTTAAGTAATTCCAAAGAAAAACTAAACTATTTAGAGGTATTGATAATCCCTCCAGGGGACTCAAATCTCATTCATAAGTCATGTTTAGTGGTGAAAAAAAAAGACCACTAATATTTTCTTCTCTTTGAGTCAAAAGAGGCTTTGAAAAGAACAGGAAGGAAGGCATTGAACCCCAGCTCTAAAATTTGGATTATTAGGTTTCTTCCCCTCAGGCTCTGGTTTATTGGATCCATGGCCCCCTGGCATCAGAGGCAAAGGTGGTGGGTGATTGTGCAGAGGGGCATTTTTCGAGGGAGATGGTCCAAGGTTTTCATCAAATTCTCAGAGTGAGCACCCCTGCCCTTCTTCCCAAACGCGTAAAAGTCCCTGCTCCAAGACTAAGTTAAACTAAGTTTGTTCCTGGAAAGGGGTTGCTGAGGGATCAACCTCCATCTCTTGGCACTAAATCCACTGCTGTCAATCAAGGTCATGGCCTTATCTTCTTCGGTTCTCCTGGCTCCATTGACCCTGGCGACCATGCCTTCTCCACGCCTGTCTCTCCCTTCGATTCCCATGACCCCGAGGCCGTCTGGTTCTCCCCCGGCATCTCTGGCCATCTTCCCATCAGCGCGCCCGTAGGTTCCTCCTCTTTGCCCATCTGTACATGACGCAGCATCTCAGTCGCCAGCCTGGTCCTCCGCTCCCCTCTGTGTACGCCCCTTCCTTATTCTCTGTCCATCACCATGTTGCCAGTTTCAAACTCTGTCCTTCTCCAGGCAGACAACCAGTTTTCTGTCTTCCTTCTTAGCGTACCAAGTCGCTTTGACGGTATCTGACTCTTTTGTGATCCTATGGACACCCCGCTAGGCTCCTCTGTCCATGAGATTCTTCCAGGCAAGAATACTGGAGTGGGTTGCTATGCCCTCCTCCAGAATATCTTCCGAACCAGGGATCAAACCCTTGTCTCCGGTATCTCCTGCATTGGCAGGCGGTTTCTTTACCATTAGCACCACCTGGGAAGCCCTTCTTCTTAGGAAAGAGAAATGCTATGCCCCCCCCCCCCCAGGGCTTCCCAGGTGGCGCTAGTGGTAAAGAAACCTCCTGGGATGCAGGACACACAGGTTTGATCCCTGGGTGGGGAAGAGCCCCTGGAGGAGGAAATGGCAACCCACTCCAGTATTCTTGCCTGGAAAATCCCATGGACAGAAGAGCCTGGTGGGCTACAGTCCCTGGGGTTGCAAAGAGTCAGGTGCAACTTAGCGACTAAAATACAATCCCCCACTCCCAGGGTCACTAGGAAGATTAAGGCAGACATCATATGACAAGTGAGCTCAACACTGAGGGTGTTTGTTTTGCTTGGGCTGCTGTAAGGCAGGACCACAGACTAGGGAGCTTCAACAACACAGCTTTGCGGGCTGGAAGTCCAAGATCAAGGAGTGGGCAGGGATAGTTTCTCCTGAGACCTCTTTCCTTGGCTTGTGGATGGCCGCCCACCAGATGGAGTAAAGTTATGAAGTGAATTCAATTCCCAGAACTGTCCTCAGCATCCCTGGGTGTCACCATAGAGCAGATTTCTCTACTTGTTCCACAAAGAAGATGTGACATGCAATGGAAAGCTTTGGGCAGAAGAAGACTGTTGTGGGGGACTTCCCTGGTGGTCGAGTGGCTAAGACTCCATGCTCCCAAAGCAGGGGGCCTGGGTTTAATCCCTGGTCAGGAAGCTAGATGCCACATGCTGCAACTAAGACTGTGCATACTGCAACTGAAGATTCCACATGCTGCTTAAGATTCTGCATGCTGAAAAGAAGATCAAAGATCCCAAGTGTTGCAGCTAAGACCTGGTGCAGCCAAATAAAGAAATAAACATTTAAAAAGAAGAAGCCTATTGTGGAAAGAGACGTACATGAGGCATCCAGGGTCTACCAGGAGTTGAGGTCCGGGAAGGAGCTTCAGGTAAGTTCCTTCTTTTCCTCCCGACCTCCATGTTCATCACTGTGAAATGGGTACACTGGGCCAGTGGAATTCCCAAGGCCCTTAGCCACCTCACACAGTTAAGATTACAGGCTGAATTTCAGTTAGCTTCTGTTTCCTAAAAGATTCCTCGTGTTTTGCATCAAAGTCCCTGGCACCCATGGAGATGTTGTGTTTCACTGGCTGAAGGCCATGAGACCGCAGAGAAAATAGGGCCGGCACACATTTGTAGCCAAGAATGGACTTCAAAACCACCCCCCTCTGACCCCCACTCCCACCCTCCCTGCTCCATTTCCTTTCTGTGCCGTCTTGGTTTTTTTACGAGCTCAGAAGGGACTGCGAACGTCCCCCACTCCCTCACCAGGAATGCCAGCTTTGTTCGGTCGAACGTCGGAATGGGCGCCTGCGGATGAGGGCGTCTTTGGCAAGACGTTTAATGAGTTTTCCATCTTCAGGGTGGTAAGTGGTGGGCGCTTCCTTGATTCCACGCCTGCTGTCTCTCCCAGGCTGGGACCACGGGCCCTGCCGCCGGGCAGTCCCGGAGAACAATCCCATTCTTTCTGGAACTGACATCAGTTCACAGGAGTGGGGAGGAAGTGGCCATGAGCAGGGGGCCGGTGAGGGGAGAGCCTACTGGAACTGCGGAGGCACAAAAGCTGGCCTCACCATGTCAGCCCCTCTAATAAGAGCCTTGTTTGTGGTCCCTCGTCTCAGGGTCAGGGAGAGCCGGGCTGGGCGGAAATCGGGCAAGAAAGCAGCCTTATTGTGCATGGCCGGCCGGGAGGCTCAAGTGGGTCCCCAGTGAGGCACCCCGCCACCCCAGAGGCTCTTGAAGACCACTTCAGACAGACCCCTGAGTCTCCAGGGATTAGTGAAAGGCAAGGGGTGGGGGGCTTGCACGATCCCCCCTGGGACTCCTGAGGACTTAAGGGCATGATGTTTTGACTCAGAATCAAAAAACATCCACACTCCAGCAGCCCATTTTTCCCTCCCATCACATTTGAGTCATGTGTGTGGGCCAATGGAGCAGCTGATAGCATGGGATTCTGTCAGTGCGTGCTTCTGAAGAGTTGACAGTGCACAGCTGACCAGTATCCAACAAAACCAGCCACGCTGGAGCTTGATGAGCGGCAGCCATGGGTGTGATGGTGCATGATCTCAAGTTTTCAATCTGAGACCTCCAGGGGGAAAAAAAAAAAAAACATCCACACTGTTCATTCTTTTTTTTTTTAAAAAAAAGTGTCCACTTTGTTTTTGGAAAACCTCCCTGCTCCTTGATTCTATCCGTGAAATTTCAAAACATGAGATGCTGAGGTCAAGGATTGGACTCAGAAATAATAAATGGCTGGGGTGTGTGTGTGTGTGTGCACAGTCAGTCATGTCCGACTCTGCGCAACCGCATAGACTGTAGCCCTCCAGGCTCCTCTGTCCATGGGATGCTCCAGGCAAGAATACTGGGAATGGGTTGCCATTTCCTTCTCCAGGGGGATCTTCCCAACCCAGGGATTAAACCCATGTCTACCTGCATCTCCTGCATTGGCAGGCAGATTCTTTACCGCTGAGCCACCTGGGAAGCCCAAATAGCTGGTATTAGGGACCAAATACTTTTTCTGGATGAAAATGGTTTAATGTGCATTCAAGATGGGAACTTTAGATGACCTGGATCTGCATTTTGGAGGAGAGTGTGGCAACCACAATACCCACCCGCTCCAGGTCCCCTCAAACCAGGCTAACAACATGAAGGAGGGCAGTGAGCTCCTGGCTGAGGAAGGCAATTTAGACCAAACATTCTCAAGGAGGGTTAAGACCGACTCTGAGGAGGGCCAAACATCTTACTCTGTGTAAGAAAGCAAGGATACACATACAGTACATATACAGATGTGTGGTGTTTAATATTACAGTATCTGTAATATTAAAGTTTCTTTTTAATGTCACAGTATTTGTGATATTAAAGTTTCCTGGGGGTCGGGGCCATTAGGAAAAAAAATGTCTAAAAAATTTCCTTAAGAGGTACAACACTAAAAAGTTGGAAAAACACTGGCCTAGAGAATATAGATTCTTTCAAAGGATCTGCATTTAAAACCCAGCTTTTTAGCTTTCTCGCTGTGTGTCCTTAAGCCAGTTACTTAACCTCTCTGAATCCAGCATTTTCACACACCCTGTCTACAGACTTGGAGTTTTAACACATCTAAAGTGGCTAGACCAGCATCTGGCATCTAGCCTTTGTCGCTGTTATTATTATTATTAGGAATTCACAGAATCAGCTTGGTCAGGTTTTGTCTTCTGCATGTAGGAGTACACCAGCTAGATCCACTCACCTAGAATCCTCAATTTCCAGACTTCAGCTAAGAAATTCAATTGTTAGCCAACTGATCAATTCAGATTTAAATGGCAAATGAGGTTTGCTGCAGGCACTCAGCATTGAAGAACACAGGACTTGCCCTCAAGGGTTACAGCCTACCATTCTGAGCGATCACATTTCCTGCGTACATATTAAAAATGTGATCTTGGGACTTTCCTGGTGGTCCGGTGGTTAAGATCCCACACTTCCATTGCCAGGGGCACAGGTTCGATCCCTGGTCAGTGAAAAAGATCCTGCCTGCCCCACGATGTGGCCAAAAACAAAACAAAACACAAATGTGGTCCTGGAGAGGTCACTCTGGGAACATGCAGTTCTGTTATCAATTTACGATCATTACCATCACCCTTAGAAAATGGTGCCATGTTTCCAACTCAGATTCTAGCAAAGTTCTTGGGCAGCATTTTGTTGTAATGAGGAACTGACAACACCTTCTTTTTTACTAAGAGCAGAGTATGAGCCAAGTCCTTTGGAAATTTTCCTCTAGAAACTTCACTCCTTTCCATCAGGCGTGAACCTGACTTTATCAGATTAGAAAATGGGCTTGGAGAAGTCACATGACATCGCCACAATCACAGAGCGAATCATGGCAAATGAGATTCAACCACTTTTATACACTCATCTAGTCACTCACTCACTCATTCACTCGCTGACTAGTCCACTCATTCATTCACTTCCTAATTCACTCATTCATTTACTGTTTTACTCACTAAGCCATTCATTCATTCACTCACTCATTCATTCATTTATTCACTCCTTCACTAACTCATTTGCTGACCTGCTCGTTTACTCAACCACCTAACCATTTTTGCAGATATTCATTCACTCATTCACTTACTCATTTATTGACTCACCTAACAGTCATTCACTCGTTCATTTACTCACTCCTTCATTCACTCATTCACTCCTTCATTCATTCACTCATACACTCAGCCATTCATACAGTCCTTGTCTGATTTGTTCCTTCTACCATATTTAATACATTGCTCCTCACACTTTGTGCGTTACATATAGTTGCTTGGGCCTTGCAGCCATGAACGGTCAAGGTCACGGCTTAAATTCTAAAGGGGCCAGGGAGATTGAAAATCAAGTTAACATGTACCTGATAAATGCAGATTGTGATAAGTGCTCTGAAGACTGAACAGACTGATGTGCAAGAGGGGCCACTAAGGCAGAGGGGGACAAGAAGACCCTCCAGGAGATGACATTAGAGGCAAAAATCTAAAAACTGTAGACAACCAAGGTTAAGTTCAGTTCATTTCCGTTCCGTTCAGTTGCCCAGTCATGTCTGACTCTTTTTGACCCCCTGGACTGCAGCACGCCAAGCTTCCCTGTTCATCACCAACTCCCGGAGCCTACTCAAACTCATGTCCATTGAGTCGGTGATGCCATCCAATCATCTCATCCTCTGTTGTCCCCTTCTCCTCCCACCTTCAATCTTTCCCAGCATCTGGGTCTTTTCCAAAGAGTCAGTTCTTCGCATCTGGTGGCCAAATTATTAGAGTTTCAGCTTCAGCATCAGTTCTTCCAATGAATATTCAGGACTGATCTCCTTTAGGATTGACTGGTTTGATCTCCTTGCAGTCCAAGGGACTCTCAAGAGTCTTCTCCAATACCACAGTTCAAAAGCATCAATTCAACCAGAGTAGGAACCTGCATCAAAATCAGAACTTTTTCTGACACTTCTTTCCCAATCACTCTGTCCTTTTGTTATTAAATGTTCATAGGGCTCACTGTTTTTTTCCAAAAAAAAGAAATCTAAAGATAAAAGATTTTTTGGAAGAATGCACCCCCAAGGTGCTTAGCACAACCCTGGTGTATTTTGCCTTTAGTGAAAACATCACTGTTTTGTGGGGCTTCCCTGGTGGTTCAGTGGGTATGACTCTGCACTTCCACTGTAGGAGTCATGGGTTTGATCCTTGGTGGGGGACCTAAGATCCCGCATGACGCATAGTTTGGCTTCCCCTCAAAAAAACAGTGTTTTGTTTTGTGATTGAATTTATTTCTTTAGAATAGGAAGAAGATTTTTCCAAGTCCCTACCCACAATGCCCTTCTCCCTTCCTCATTTTAATACTTGTGAAATCTGGAAAATGTATTTTAGGGCCATATCACCATTCTATCCAAGTGATAGTATTTCACTTGTGATTTTTTTTTTCTTTTCTTTTTTTTTTTTGCCCTTTAACCTTTGTAACATTCACTTTAGCATTCCCATCTCAGAGATTTCCCCAGGAGAAATTCCAAGATTTGGAAAGTCAGGAGGGAAGATAAGCATATTCTCAAGGTTTATGATCCCTTTCACCAAACTGACCTTCACAAATTCACACTTGCACCAACTCAGAGGGGAAACATCCAAAGAGACATTTCTCCTTTCCTCGTCAATCCCAGCTGGCCTGCTGAGAAGGACTGCATTGGGGATAAAGATCTCATGTCATTGTGAGGATAGCTGATGCCACTGGATTGGCAGGAGGTGGGGCAACTCCCAGCCTGGGAGGAAAGATGCTGGGTAGACATCAAAATGCAACCACCTCTCTGGAAACAAGGGTGGGATGGCTTAGAGTCTTAGAAAAACCCCTCCCAAAGTTTCTCAATATATTCATCTATTACCTCGTGCCTTCGAGAATTTTAAAAGCAGAAAACACATATTTGGGCTTTGTTGGTGTTTCTTCTTTTCTTTTATTGAAATACAATTGCTTTAAAATGTCCTGTTAGTTTCTAGCTGCACAATGAAGTGAATCAACCAAGTGGGTAGTGACAGAGGAAGCGGGGATCTTGCCAAATTAAAATGAATAAATGCTTAAATGTGGACACAGTATAATTTTATGTCAGTTTACCAAAGCAGAACTCATGGAACTGCACAAAATTGTCTTTATTACAAAACAGGGGTGCATTTTAAGATACGAGGTGAGGACCCCCCAAAAGTCAGAATGGTGACAAGGTCCCTGCCCAAGTTATGATAATTCTTGAAACTGAAAGAGAAGCACAAGAGAGTCCATTATATTTGGATATTTGGATATGTTCCAGAAAACAAATATTTGTTTATCCAATCTTCTGTCTCCTGAGAGCTTAAGCCACCTTTTAAGGTCTAGTGATCTGAGGAATGAACTCAATGAAACATTTCAAACTTTACTAAGCAGAAGTTGTCTGAGAATCATGACTTGGCAATGAACTGGAATTCAAAGGGTGAGGGCCTTTTTACTTAAGTGTTTTGAAAAATCTAAAATATGTCCAAATATCCAAATATAATGCACTCTTTTGTGCTCATCTAGTTTCAACAATTGTCATAACTTGGGGCATAACTTCCTGCATTCTGACTTTTGGGGGCCCTCACCCCATGTCTTAGAACGCACCGACATTACGTAATAAATACAATTTTGTATGCCTTGGCAAGTTCACATAAAATTATGTTTTGTTGACATTTAAGAATTTGTTCATTTTATCTTTTTAGAGTAATTTTATTTATTTGTTTATGGCTGTGCTGGTTCTTTGCTGCTGCGTGGGCTTTTCCCTAGTTGCAGTGAGTGGGGCTTCTCTCTAGCTGCGGTGTGTGGGATTCTCATTTCGTGGCTGCTCTTGTTACGGAGCATGGGCTCTGGGGCACACGGACTTCCGTAGTTGTGGTTCCCCGACCCTAGAGCTCAGGCTCAGTAGTTGTGGAGCACGGGTGTAGTGGCCCCTCGGCATGTGGGGTCTTCCTGGGCCAGGGATCAAACCCACATGTCTTGCTTTGGCAGGTGGATTCTCTACCAGTGAGCTCTCAGGGAAGCCCAGGCATTCATTCTAACTTGGCAAGATCCACCCCGCTCTACTCTCTTGGGGTCATCTGAGAAAGGGTGTCCATTATGCCCAGTGGTTAGACAGGCCCTGCTTTAGATGTGCAAAAAGATACCTGGATCAAGAAAAAAGAATAATTTCATTCATTAAAAACTACTTATGACAATTCTTTTGACAATAAGGGTTTCAGTTCAGGGGGTCTGGAAGAAGAATTGTCAGAATTCAACCCAAACTTTCCGTACCAATGGGGGGAGAAATATCAAAGGGGTGAAATTTACCACCTTACCTAAAAAAAAAAAAAAAAGTTTTCATTTATTAATTTATTTTTTGTTTTCCTGCCTTGAGCATTCTCTCTGTGTTCCGGATTAGGGAAATTTCTTGCCATTAACATTTTATCATCATAAAACATCATAGTACTACTGGGTATTAATACTGTCCCTATTGTTTCTGCTGTTTTTATTAATGAGTCAATGTTACCACTGTCTCTGGTTTTCTTTTTTTTTTTTTTCAAAAACCAATTTAATGTTTATTAGCTATCAGCAAATCATTGGAAAATGAAATTAAAATCTGACACAGAAACATAAAAAACTAGAATATCATTTAAAAGGAATTTAGCAAAAGATATGCAAGACTTCCACATTAAAAGTCCAAAATGAAAACATACCATGATTATAAATTGGCAGATTCAATACTGTTAAGATGTAAATTCTTCCTAAAATGGTCTATAGATTCAGAAAATTCCATTAAAAATGGTCAGGAGAATTTCGTGGGGTTTGTTTGTTTTTAAGATTCTTTTCCCATACAGACCATTACAGCGTATAGAGTTCCCTGTTCTGTACAGCAGTTTCTTATGAAGTATCTATATAATATACAGTATTATGTGTATGTTAGTCCCAGTCTTCTAACTTGTCCTTCCCCAACCCCCTTGTCCCCTGGCAATCATAAACTTGTTTTCTACATCCATGATGTCACCAGTTTTCATAAGGAAACACAGGCTCAGAGAGTTAAAGAAACTTGCCCAAAGTAGCACAGCACCTGCTGGAGTCTGATTTCAAGCTCTGGTCTTATCCAGTAGCCGATAAGATCGCTTGTGATCTCTGCCTGTCTAAAACAAGCCCCTGGGTGCAGAATTTTGTCTCCTCTGCATGCAGATAAATCTGTCATCCATTCCACCTTCTCCAACTTTTAATGTACCTTTCCGTGGCACAGAGATAATAGTAGTATCTACTTACCCTGTGGCCACAAGCCTACATCAAGGAATATGTGAGAAAGTCCTTTATAATCAGCAAAGTATCCCTTAGATGTGAGCTATCCCTCTATCTCTACTGCTATTTTCCCAAGGAAAGGTCAGAAGTAGATAAAAGGGGGGTTAATGATCCTCTGTGAATGCCATTAGGTGACATTTTAACGTCTCACGACAGGGCCCATCTGGTGCATAATAGATGCTCAATCAATATTTACTGGAAAATAAAAAGGAATAGATTTCTAAATGGATTCCTAACCTGTGAACTGCAGGGGCTCAAGTGGGTGGACTGTGGGAACAGCTATGAGCTCCCATGAAGAGGAAGCCACCTACCTCCTGGCTTCTGGGTGTGTGCGTTTCCCTGCATTGAGAGTAACAGGCATTCCTGGGATCTTCAAAGGGTCTATGATTCACAAAAATGTGGAATCAAGCCCTTGCAGCAGTATTTGCCTATAGAATTTGCCTCCTGGTAAAGTTTTCCTCAGAGGAGAAAGTGATAAGAACAGGGTTTGAGAGACAGATAGACAAATACACAAATAGTCAAATAGGTATATATATGTGCATATACATATATCTCTATATATTTGCATAGAGATGTAATTAAATAACTATAGATAGAATTATATGTAATTAAATAACTTTAACTGTGTGAAAGTGAAAGCGTCAGTCTCTCAGTTGTGTCTGACTCTTTGCAACCCCATGGACTGTAACCCATCAGGGTCCTCAGTCCATGGAGTTCTCCAGGCAAGAATCCTGGAGAAGGTTGCCATTCCCTTCTCCAGGGGATCTTCCCAACCCAGGGACTGGACCCAGGTCTTCTGCATCACAGGCAGATTCTTTACAAATCTGAGCCACCAGGGAAGCCCAAAGTGACAACACCAGGAGGCACCTGGATTAAACTAGGGATATATGTGTGTTGATATGAATATATGTTTGCTTCTCAAACCCTATTCAATTGTTCTTGTATAGTTTTATATAAATATTATAAATAAAATTTTCATTTCTGGAAAAATCATTATGTAACAGCAACCAAAGACATAATGGACCACACACGATTCCACCAAAAATTGAGGGCTTATGTTTCCACTTTCTCTTTTCGTCCTCGCATTCAGGAATTTGAACGTTGACTTGGAGTAGACAGTATTTTGAAATTTACTTGTTGCTTATTAATTTTTTTTTTTTAGCCACACCTCGGGGCTTGTGGGATCTTAGTTCCTCAACCAGGGGTTGAATCCAGGCCCAGAGCAGTGGAAATGCGGATTCCTAATCACTGGACTGCCAGGGAATTCCCAAAATTTACTTGTTATTTTGATTGTTATTACTACTTAATATAATGTGTCTCCTATGTTGCTAGATAGATTTCCTATCATCATTTTAATCATTACATAATGTATTAGTAACTCATTTAAGAGGTACGTTATCGGGAGAATTGAGTGAATGTAAGAAATTATCTTGGAACTGGGTTTGGCACATATAAACCACTCAACAATGATAACATCATTTTAATTTCATCCTCATAACAAGTTTATGAGGTAGGCTCAGAGAGGTTAGGTAAGTTTTCCTGAGTCACACGGCTGGGAATGGAGTCCAAGAAATAAGTGAGTTAACCATTTCTGAACTCCTGGATCTTCCATCTGCCCCACCTCCCACCTTGGGGCAGGATTACTTACTTACAGTACAGGGACCCAAGTCTTTGATGTGCTAATTCCATTTGTTTGCCTGGAGATCAGAAAGGGACACTTGGATTTATTTATGGAGTTTCTGACTCCAAAAGGCTTCTTGCGATTAGAGAGATGAGCTATTTAGTTGTATTGCTGGGTTGGATGATTACCCCCCATGGTCAAGACTTTCCTGCTCACCTTGCTGGTTTTATGACCTCAGGCAATACATTTCAATTTTCAATTTAAATCTCAGTTTGTTTGTTTTTTTCACCTTTAAAACTCTCTTCACTGAGGGGCTGCACTGGCACCAGCAGGATGCAATCTCCCAGACTTTGGACCCCTGCTCCCTCTCACTCCATCTATCCAGCACCCCAATTTACATCCTAGAGATCCCACTCCTGTTTCTGTCCTCCCCCCACTCCCTCCTTTGCTGAGTAACCTACAGTGGCTTCTCAGAATCTCCAGGAGCAAATCCATTTTTCCTCAACTCTAAACAAAGAGAATAAGACTGTCCAGCTCAGAAGTCTTTTTGTGAGGATTCAGATAAAATACATGTATTTATTTATTTATTTTAAATTGAAGTATAGTTGATTTACAAGGCTGTGTTAATTTCTGCTGTAAACAGCAAAATGACTCAGTTATACATATGTATTCTTTTCTACATTCTCTCCCATTATCACAGAATATCAGATATAGTTCTCTGTGCTATACAGTGCTGTACTTAATCGCTGAGTCATGTCCGACTCTTTGAGACCCCATGGACTGTAACCTGCCAGGCTCCTCTGTCCATAGGGATTTCCAAGCAAGAACACTGGAGTGGGTGGTCAAGCCCTCCTCCAGGGGATCTTCCCAACTCAGGGATCGAACCCAGGTCTCCTGCATGGCAGGCAGATCCTTAATAGCTGAGCCACCAGGGAAGCAGTTGGACCTCGTTGTTCATCTGTCTTATATATACTAGCGGCAAGCATGCATGCGAAAGTCACTTTAGTCTGTCCGACTCTTTGCCACCCCGTGGACTGTAGCCGGCCAGGCTCCTCTGTCCATGGGATTCTCCAAGCAAGAATACTGGAATGCGTTGCCATGCCCTCCTCCAAGGGATCTTCCCGACCCAGGGGTTGAACCTGAGTCTCCTGCTTTAGGGAGGTTCTTTACCACTAGCACCACCTGGGAAACCCATATACTAGCTAGCATCTGCTAATCCCAGACTCCCAGTTTATCTCTCCCCACTGCTTCCCCTCGGGTAACCAGATACTTGTTTTCTGAGTCTGCAGGCTGCCTCAGTTTCCAATGTGCCATCCATAGGGACTCCTCCTTACTACCATCCCTTATTTTTGTTGTGACAGTAAGTGACTTACTCAGCTAGTTAGAGAACTAGAACTCACTGCATTGGTCTGCGCCAACTTCCAACCCTGCCGACCCACACAGTATATACCTCCAATTCCATTCTGGATTCCATTTCTCTTCCTCTGAGAAGGAAAAAGCCAGTGGCAAGGAGGACAAACAAATCATCCAAAGAGTCTGATTCTAAAGGAGGCCACAAGATGGCTCTCCCAAGAGGCCTGATTTGAATCAAGAAAGCCCAGCGTGGTTCATGAACACCTTTCTTTCTTTCTTTAAGATCTGTTTATTTTATATTGGAGTTTAGCCGATTAACAATGTGAGCGTTTCATGGACAGCAAAGGGGCTTGGTCGTGCACACACAGGCATCCGCTCTCCTCCAAACTCGCCTCCCATCCAAGCTGCCACGTAACGCTGAGCAGAGTTCCCTGTGCGAACACAGTAGGACATGAACACCTTGCCTTGACTCAGAAATAGTGTCCTGGTTGGGGTTCCGGGACACCCTTAACCTCTCAGTGGCTCCGCCCCTCAGGACTGGGATCCTCTGGGGAAATGTTCCATGTCCACATTCTTTTTTTTTTTTTTGGCTGCCCTGGGTCTTAGTTTCGGCATATGCAATCTTTAGTTCTGGCATATGGGATCTAGTTCCCTGCCTAGGGATAGAACCTAGGGTGCCCTGAACTGGGAGCACGGAGTCTTAGCCACCAGACCCCCGAGGAAGTCTCCCACGTCCACTTTCTTTGCTTCTCTCAGCTTCTTCCCAGGTCACATCTTCTGGGTACTGACATGGACCACCCGACTGGGGTTGTTTCATGTTTTCCTGCCTGTGTACATAGGCAAGGAGAAAACTGAAGATAGCGAATCACACCCCTTACCAACCCTTTCAAAGACAAAGCAAGAGAGAATCCAAAGAACAAAGAGAAAGAAAGAAGGGAGGGAGAGATAAAAAGATTTAAGAAAGAAAACAAAGAGATAAAAAAAAATAAATTTAAAAAATATAAACATTTTAAAGAAAAACTATGGGGGAAAAAAAAAAAAAAGCAAGAGAGAATCCAGGAATCATCGAGTCATTTCAAACCTCCAAAGCCGGTTCAACTATGCTAGTGAAGACAAGTCTCCACAAGCTTTATTTTGGGTGTTCCCAGCACTTCAGCTGATAAGGAGTAGCCTCTGAGAAGCCTCTACGCCTGACCAGGAGGCAAAGTGGGTGAAAGGTGTTACCACTGATCGCCTGGTACAAGAGCAGGTGCGTGCGTGCATGCTAAGTCGCTTCAGTGGTGTCCGACTCGTTGCCACCCTATGGACTGTAGCCCGCCAGGCTCCTCTGTCCATGGGATTCTCCAGGCAAGTATACCAGAGTAGGTTGCCATGTCCTCCTCCAGGGGATCTTCCCGACCCAGGATCAAACCCATGTCTCCCATGTCTCCTGCACTGGCAGGCAGCTTCTTTACCACTAATGCCCCCTGGGAAGCCCGCAAGACACAGGCATCAGGCATTTTTCAGAACTCTCTAGCTTCCATGGTCGCTCTGTACTTGTACAACATCCTGACAGGGCTGACTGGCTATCGGCCCTTTGGAACAGAAGAAGATACTGAGGTTCAGAGAGGTTAAGTAACACACCCGAGGCCACTGCAGGGGTGGAGTCAGGAAGCACGCGCACAACTCGCCGTGTGACAGATGAGCTCCAGCTTCTGATTTCTAGTCTTCTGAGTGACAGCGCCTGACCCCAATTGTCCCCCGGAACCCGATACATTTAAAATCTGCAGCTGGAAAGCACGACTTTCAGAAGAGACTTATTAATCTTTTGCTGTTTCTGAATCAAACAGGTCTCAAGCTGTTTGTGGATCAGCAGGTCTCTTTGGCCTTGGCACCTACTCAAAGACTGAGGAGCCTGAGGAGGTCTGAAGAATTACAGTCACTGGTGGTTCATAGGCATCAGTAGTTGGTTTGCATTGGACAAATGCAGCTCCAAAACCACCCAAAAGTAGTTTACTGGGGATGTGTGGATGCACACTTCCCCTCTCCACCACCACGTACATATCCAATATCAGGGACCTTCAGATTTTTTTTTTTTAAATGGCAACACAGTCAATTTTGCAATGGCCAAAACTTGTATGTGAATGAGCCATGGATTCAGTGTCTGAATCACCTTGAGATTAATCTGTTTCACTTTTGGTTTATATTTTCTTTGCAATATGTTTTATTGTTTTGCTTTGCCATTTAAATATCTTTACCATCACTGGGCGCTTTCCAAATTATATTTTTTAACTGCGAAAATAATAGATGGCTTGTTTAAAAAAAGAAAAAAAAATTAGGGACTTTCCCAGTGGTCCAGTGGAGGAAATTCTACCCTTCCACTGCAGGGACCCTGGGTTCCATCCTTGGCAACTAGGATCTTGCATGACACACAGCTCGGCCAAAAAGAAAAAAAAAAAATTAAATCCACTCCCTACCCCTATCCAACATCAGGAGCACCTTCAGTCCTCCCATATGCCAGCTGCTTAGGATTAACTGTTGTGTGTTTAAAGGAATTTTTTTTTAACTGGTGAATTATCTTGAATATCAAATTTTGCAAATGTTCATACACCTTCAAGGCCTGGAACATACCGAGAGAAAAAAGTCCAGATTTTTCTTTGCAGCATTTGAAGTCTTGCTACATCTCTGCAAACTCCTCCTCATCTCCACTTTTTCTTTTTTCTTTTTTGGCTCGAACCACCCAGCTTGACGGATCATAGTTTCCCAACCAGGCATTGAACCCGAGTCCTCAGGAGTGAAAGCTCGCCGTTCTAACCCGTAGACCACCAGGGAATTACCAGGCTTGTTTGTTTTTTTAACTACTAACATTTATCAAGCGCTTCTTCAAGTAGTTTACCCTTCTCACTAACCTATGAAGTAGGTACCACTGTTCTCTATCATTATACAGAGAAGGAAAGTGAGACTGGGAGAGATGAAGTGATTTTCTCCAGACACTTTAGCTTGCAAGTGGCTGATGTAAGGAGCACCTTTCCTGCCCCAGCCAGAATTTCTCTCTCTGTGCCATTGGTGTTTTGGGTCAGGTGATTCTTGCCTTGGGTTGGCAACCGTCCAGTGCATTGGAGGATGTTTAGCAGCATCTCTGGCCTCCACCCACTATTTGTCAGCAGTAACACCCTCTCACCTTTATTATGACAACAGAAAATGTCTCCAGACATTGCATGATGTCTCAGGAGGAAGTGAGAATGGTCACTGTGGGCTAACATCTCTTTCCCAAGCTGGGATCCAGATATTCTTGGCCAGGATGTGCCAGTAACTGATTTAATCTTGATCTGATTTATGAGTGTCTTTCTCATTTGTGTCAAGCTTTTCTCTTTTTTCAACCTGAAGATGTGCAGGATCCTAGTTCCCTGACCAGAGATTGAACCCATGCCCCCTGGATTGGAAGTGCAGAGTCTTAACCACTGAACCACCAGGGAAGTCTCTCTAGTCAAGCTCTTTACTCCTCCTTTCACCTTCCCATAAACTCTGAATCCACCAATGGATCCCCTCTTCCCTCTGCTATGGCAAAACATGTTAGTTTTATTTTGATCCTTTCCACCCTTACACCATCTCTCTGGGTTTAAGGTCATGTCATGACTGCATCTAACCCCTCCCAGCCTTGGCTGGACCCAGGGAAGACCTTAAAGCCAAGGACTTTGAGATTTTCGCCTTCCTTACCCATCTTTGATCCCAGCGCCAGTGCAGGGCCTGGCACAGAGCAGGCGTGAGAATCTGCTTGGCAAATGGAAGGAAACAGTGAAGACATCTGGGTGGGGTGGGCTTAGGGAGTTTTTTATCAGCACATATTTGTGTATTGTTAGAATTGAAAAGAAGAAAAATGTATGAGCTACTATTGTAATGTAAATATATTAAGAAATATTCAATAAGGCTCAGTATACAAGTTGCTCTCAAATTAATTTTGTTCATTTTTTTTTTTAATTTTGTTCATTTTTAAATTGAAGTATAGTAGTAGTAGTTTAGCCGCTAAGTCGTGTCCGACTCCTGCGACCCCGTGGACTGTAGCCTGCCAGACCCCTCTCTCCATGGGATTTCCCAGGCAAGAATGATGGAGTGGGTTGCCATTTCCTCCTCGAGGTGACCTTCCCGACGCAGGGATCGAACCCAAGTCTCCTGCATCTCCTGCACTGCAGGAGAATTCTTTACTGCTGAGCCACCGGGGAAGCTGGTTTAAAGGGTAAGCTCCATGAATAATTATTATGAAACATTGGTTATATTCCCTGTGTGGTACAATACATCCTTGGAGCGTGTTTATTTTGTTCATAGGTGTTTGCACGTCTTAATCCCCTACTCCGTCTTGCTCTACCCTTCCCTCTCCCCACTGGTAACTTTTCGTCTGTTCTCCGTGTCTGTGAGTCTGCTTTTTTTTTTTAAAGATATTTTTTTGATGTGAACCATTTTTTAAGTCTTTACTGAATTTTTTACAATATTGCTTCTGTTCTATGTTTTGGCTTTTTGACCTGGAGGTATGTGGGATCTTAAATTTTCCACCAGGGATCAAACCTATACCCACTGCATTGGAAGCATGGAGTCTTAACCACTGGATAGCCATGGAAGTTCCCCAAGTCTTTTTTGGTTATATTCACTAGTTTGCTGAATTTGTTACAGTCCATTTATGTGACATCATACAGTATTTGACTTTCTCTGATTTATTTCACTTAGCAAAATGCCCTGCAAGTCCACCCATGTGGGTGCAAATGACAAAATTTTGTTCTTTTTTCAAAAATTTTATTTATTTTTTAGTCGAAGGATAATTACTATACAGAATTGTGTTGGTTCCTGCCAAACATCAAATTTCATTGCTTTATAGCTGAGTAATATTTCATGTGTGTGTATGTGTGTGTGTGTGTGTGTGTGTGTGTATAACATCTTCTTTTTCCACTCATCTGTTGACCAACACTCAACTCCATACCTTAACAATTGTAAATGGTGTTACTACGAACATTGGGGTACATGTATTTTTTCGAATTAGTGTTTTGTTTTTTCAAACAGGTGTGGAATACCCAGGTGTGGAATTGCTGGTTCATAGGGTACTTCTATTTTCCAAATTATTTTTTACAAATAGCTACTCAAAGACTTAAGGAAAATACAGAAGAATGTCACAGGGGTTGTCCCTGTGAGGGCTCCTTTGGTTTCCCTGCCTCGCAGGGCTTCTCAGGTGATGCATTAGAAGTTCCTGCACAGAATGGGACCAACCCAGCATCATTCCTGGGCTCCATGACTCACTAGCTGCTGCTTTGGACAAGGAAGGTCATCTTTCAGCCAAAGACCTCATGGAAAAAATTTAGAATGGTTCAAAGAGATAAGGACTTGAAAACAAAGAGCTTCAATAAGAGCTCCAAAAATGGCAGCAATTGTCATTATCTTTTTCATCAAATGTGCTCTTTCTCTTTTTAACATAAGAAGAAGATCAAAGCCAATAAACGTTACTTTAAAAAAATTCTGGGGAAGGTTATCAGAAAGTGCCCACCCTCTCTCCCCTTACACAATGTCCTAACCTCCACGAGCTATAGCTGGGCCACCTAATGCCTGGGGGTGGGCCTGGAGGAGGTCCTGAAGAAGCTCAGTGGCTAAAGCAGAAGAGCCTGCATAGCTTCAAGCTCAGACCTGACTCTAAAAACCCCAGAGTTTCTAACAAATAGACTCGGCCAAAAAGTTCCTTTGGGTTTCGTCCATAGGCTATAGCAAAAAAACCCCAAACAAACCTGTTGGCCCACCCAATGCCTGCACTTGTGGGGAGAAAACAGCACTACAGAAAATTCCCCCACAGTCAAAAATCTCAAATGAATCCCCTCTGTCTCTGAGGTCAATTCTGTGATAGTTTGTTAACCTGATTATTAACAGGTTTGGCTCAGCCTGATGAGAAATCTGTTGTTACCATTTGTCAACCCTGGTGGGGTGACCGGGCAGCCAAGAATCAGCCGGAGATGGGACATTTAGAGCAGATGAAACGAAAATCTGAGCTCTCATTGGTCAAGTTCTGCTGGCCTTGCTTAAGTTGCCTAGCAACCCTACTGAGATGGGTACCATCTCACACCTTTTCCAGGCAAGGACACTGAGGCTGAAGGTGACAACGAGACTTAACCTGGGCCACCTGGTTGGCAATGAGGTAGCCAGGGTGTGAATTGAATTCAGACAATGTACAGAGGTTCAGGACACCTTTAGGATAATCAGACACAGCCTGGACCGGCGCCATGTAGAACCTTGCTGCTTCTCAAAAAGTATAATCCACAGACCAGCAGTAACGCCTTACCAGCGAGTCTGTAATTGTGCAAATTCTCAATCTGCCTTCCCTACTGAGATAGAATTGTGTTCATAACTGGTTTTGGTTGCTGTTTTGTGTCCCTTGATTCTGTGTCTATTTCCATGGCTTTCAACCAGACCTCTGTCATTTCTCATCCAAATCACCCAAACAGCCTTTAATCTGTTCCCTCTCGCTCCTTCTAAACCTTTGCTCCAAATCATTCTAGGGCTCCCCATGGCCTTTGCTTTGAGCACATCCTGATCTGGACACTGCGTTCTGTGACCTCATCTCTCATCTCCCTCCTGGGCTGCAGTCTGCAGCCATGGTCTAGCCTTATCAAGGACTGACCCACCCTGGTATGCGCCCTGCCCCTGGGGCTTTGCTTTTTCTCTTCTCAGGACGGGCTTGGTTTTCTCCCACCCCTGATTCATCTTACCTGCCCGTTGGTTCTCATTTGGGTGTTGCTTCTTCAAGGAAGCGTTCCAGCCCTTTGCGCTTGTCCCATCAGAGGTCTCATCACGTGACCCTGTGGTGCCTGCCTGCTTACTTGTCCCCCTCTAGATTTTAAGCACCTCGAGGGCATAAGTCTTGCCTTCCTCATTCTTGGAAGCTTCCGCACTTAGCCCTAGATCTGGAACTCAGCGCATTCTCTGTAATGGTTCATCGAATCATCTTAAAAGAACTCAAGTGCTGCCCCTTACAGCTGGGCAATTGATGTGAAGGCTCATGGTGCTGCAAGAACCGGCCTCCATAGGATGCTTTAGATATTTTATTTTATTATGCCTTTTTTGGCTGTACCACACAGCCTTTGGGATCTTAGTTTCCCTATCAGGGATCGAACCCGAGCCCCTTGCATTGGAAGCATGGAGTCTTAATGACCCCCAGGAAAGCCCCAGGTCTTTTCTTTTATAACATGCGTTTCATTTTTATGTTTGTTTTTATGACTCATAACTGCATAGGATACACACGGTTTAACCAGTTCTCACAAAGAAAGCACCAGTGTCAGTAACCTGCAGGACACGGTACACCAAATCTCCCTGAGCACTAATTCCTCCTCAAACAAGTAACCACAACCCCAGCTTTTGGGCTAATCCTTCTCTTGCTTTTCTTATAGTATTAACCCCTCTGTCAGCATCCCTAAACAATGTAGTTTAATGTTGCCTCATTTGCTTTTGAACTTTACATAAATGGAATCATGCTTTATGAGTTTCTTGGGTCTGGTTTCTTTCCCTTGATGCTCCATCAGTGAGATACATCCGTTTTGTTCTGGGCCGCAGTGCACCATCTCTTTTTGGCCTTGTCATGAAGCTTGCAGGATCCTAGTTCCCCAACCAGAGATTGAACCCAGGTCCCCTGCAGTGGAATCTCAAGAGTCCTAACCACTGGACCAGCAGGGAAGTCTCACCATCCGTTTTCATTGCTGTGCAGTTGGTTGCATGAATTTGCCGCCCTGCCTCCACTCCACTCTTGGTGGGTTCTTGGGGCTCTTTCTAGCCTGGAGCCATTCTGCGAATGACGTGTGAACAACCTTCCTTGCAACACCTCCTGGTGCGAGTGCACCCGACTTCCTCCAGTTATCACCCCAAAAGTGGAACTAACAGAATTCGGGGTATGTAAATACTCAACACGCCGTCCTCTAATGTGATGGTTACTTACTTACTTAAGGAGTCGCTTAGTCGTGTCTGACTCCATGCGACCCCATGGACTGGAGCCTACCAGGCTCCTCCGTTCCTGAGATTTTCCAGGCAAGAGTACTGGAGTGGGTTGCCATTTCCTTCTCCAGGGGATCTTCCTGACCCAGGGATCGAACCCAGATCTCCTTCATTGCAGGCAGACGCTTTACCATCTGAGCCACCAGGGAAACCCCCTAGTGTGATGGTAAGAGACTTCAATCTTGGTCTCCTGGAACAGAATAGGAGATATCAAGAGTTTCCTTCTCCATGCTATCTCAATCTCTTCATAAAGGCCCATTATAAAGAAAAAAAGAAGAAGAAAGAGAAAGAAGACTTCTAGTCTATAATCTCAAATTGCCCGAGGGGCTTTCTGTTGATCTGCCAGAGGCAGGCGTTTGGGATGGAAGGAAAGGATGGATTCTCTCTTGTCTTTGATGCATATCTGAGTAAGGCTGGAATGGCATTTGAGCTCCTCTGGTGACTTGGAAAGGAAAATTGCTTTGGGGCTTCCCCCGTTTCTCCATAATGAAGGACTTATCCAGTCTCTGAGTTGTATTTTATCATTTTTCTCTCATGGAAATACTTATAGTCCTTTCTAACTATGAAGATGATTTTTACAATCTCAGGAGGAAAAAAAATCAGAACTTTTATACTCTTCCAAAAACTGTAAAAGGGAAATAAAAATTATCATCACCATTGAGAAATACGTGGGTATATGTGTTTGTGAGTGTGAGTGTGTATATATATAATTGGTTCAGTTCAGTTCAGTCACTCAATCATGTCTCACTCTTTGCGACCCCATGGACTGCACCATGCCAGGCTTCCCTGTCCATCAGCAACTCCTGGAGTTTGCTCAAACTCATGTCCATCAAGTTGGTGATGTCATCCAACCATTTCATTCTCCGTCATCTCCTTCTCCCCCTGCTTTCAATCTTTCCCAGCATCAGGGTCTTTTCCAGTGAGTCGGTTCTTTGCATCAGGTGGCCAAAGTATTGGAGCTTCAGCTTCATATTCAGTCCTTCCAATGCATATTCAGGACTGATTTATTTTAGGATGGACTGGTTGGATCTCCTTGCTGTCCAAGGGACTCTCAAGAGTCTTCTCCAACACCACAGTTCAAAAGCATCAATTCTTTGGCGCTCAGCTTTCTTTATGTCCAACTCTCACAGCCTTACATGACTACTGGAAAAACCATAGCTTTGACTAGATGGACCTTTGTCAGTAATGTCTCCACTTTTTAATATGCTGTCTAGGTTTGACATAGCTTTTCTTCCAAGGAGCAAGTGTATATTTAATATATATGTAGATATATACAATACTGGTAAAAATTTGCATGTGGATGGCATATTAGATAATAGAAAGAACTGTCTTGTGATAATGTAAGAGAATGTCCTTGTTTTTAGGAGATACATGCTGATGAAATAAGATGTAAGGCATCCTGATATCAGAAATTTTCTTTCAAGTGGCCCCACAAAAATAATAATCATAACATGAATGGAGATAGAGGTAGGTATGGATATAGATTTCACACACAAGTGAGACCCTACAGTATTTGTCTTTTGCTATCTGACATTTGATTTAGTATGATGCCCCCAAGGTCCATCTATGTTGCTAAAAATGGCAGCATTTTCTTTTCTTTTCTTTTTTTTTGTGTGGCTAAATAATGTTATATTGAATGTAGATACCATATTTTCTTGATCTATTCATCTGTAAATGGACACTTAGGCTGTTTCCATATCTTGTCTATTGTGAATTGTGCTGCAATGAACATGGGGATGCTATGAAGCTAATTATTGTCTTTTGTCTCTTTTATATCAGCCATCCTAACAGATGCAAAGTGATAGCTCATTGTGGTTTTTGAATTGCAGTTCCCTGAGGATTTAGTGATGTTGAGCATCTTTCCATGGACCTGTTAGCCATTTGTATGTCTTCTTTGGAAAACTGCCTCTTCAGATCCTCTGCCCATTTTTAATTAGATTTTCATGATTTTGTATTGAGTTGTGTGAGTTCCTTATACATTTTGGATATTAACCTCTTATCATAGTTTGCAAATATTTTTGTCCCATTCTTTAGGGTGCCTCTTCATTTTGTTGAACTTCTTTTTCAAAATAAAAAGCTAAAAGTGACCTCCAAATCCCACTAAACAAAATAGCCAGTGTTTATATCCGATTAATTTCCTGCACAATCATTTAAGAATTTATATACATATGCACACACACAGTATTGCACGCATGGGATTGTACTACACCTGCTTCTTGTTCAGTCGCTAAGTACTGTTCGACTCTGCAGCGCCGTGGCCGGCAGCACGCCAGGCTTCCCGGTCCCGCTGGCTTGTCACAATTACTTTTTAGTCAGTAATACACTGCTGTTCTTTCTTCGCGTTAATGTCAAGGTCACCCACCCCATGCTTAAAGGTTATTTAGCACATTCTATATATGAACACTCTTTAGTTTACCTTTGGTTGGTTTCCCCTATTCTTGGATTTCTAATTTTTCCAAATTTTGCTGCTATTGTAAACAACACTGAGATGAACATCCTTTTATATAGACCTTTGCCTTTACCTTCCAATAAGTTCGTCAGTATAAGCAAGTACTGTTTTTCTTAAGTTTTAAAACTTTTTAATCAAATTCTCCATTGTGAGATTGTTTTTAATTTTTATAGCAGTATAGTTTAAATTGTATTTTCTTGAAATATGACATATTAATTTTAGGTGTGCAGCATAATGATTTGCTATATGTATAAATTGTCACATGATTAACACCATCACCTCACAGAGTTACACTGTTTTTTCTTGTGATGAGAACTTTTAAGATCTATGCTCCTAACTTTCAAATATACTATTTCAAATACACTATTGTTAGCTATAGTCTGGGCATAGCTATTTTGAATGACTGTTATTGTTTTTGCATCCTTACTCTGTGTGGAATTCTTCACTTGACATCCTCTCATTTGATTTTTTACAACAGTGCCATTGGGTGGATAACTGTTATTATCCATATTTTGAAGATGAGATCAAGGTTTAGCAAGGTTACTGATTTAACTATAGTCACACAGTCAGCTTTATCTATTATAATTTCAGGAGTCTGGGTCTCTGAAAAAAATGACTTAGCTTAAAAGTTAAGATGTACTTGCAGTTTCCTTCTGTGATCAAACCAGGCAAAAGCAACGCTGATTCCACTGAGGTTCTTGAACAACTGTGGCCAGAACTGGGTTGGAGGTGGTGAAGTCCTCCGTTTCTGCTGGAGCTCTACTGCCCCCTGGTGGCAATGCTCTTTCATTGCTTAGATGGTCAGGTTCCATCCCTGAGCTGGGAAGATCCCCTGGAGAAGGAAATGGCAACCCACTCCAGTACTCTTGCCTGGGAAATCCCAGGGACAGAGGAGCCTGGCGGGCTACAGTCCATGGGGTCACAAAAGAGTCAGACACGACTTAGAGAATAAACAATAACAACTCTTAGCAGGGGCCAGTGGTAGTTGAATTCACACTCTTTAGACAAGATCACTAGCAATATTGCAATTATGAAGAAAATATTTTCAAGAACCCTGCACTGAGACTTACATACCCTATCAATACAAGCCTTTCAATGTGGTGATTATCCCCACGTCATAGAGAAGAAACTAGGACTCAGAGGTTAACACGTCAAGGTCATACGGCTCTCTAATGGCAAAACTAACTCAATCTTAGTTGTTTTGTTTTTTTTTTTTTAATTTGTATCTATTTATTTGGCTGCATTGGGTCTGAATGTGACACACAGGCTTAGTAGTTGTGGCGGTGATGGGCTTAGTTGCCCTGCGGCATATGGGATCTTATTTCCCCAAACAGGGATTGAACTGGTGTCTTATGCATTACAAGGCAGATTTTTAACCACTGGTCCCTTGTGGCTCAGCTGCTAAAGAATCCGCCTGCAATGCAGGAGACCTGGGTTCTGATCCCTGGGTTCTTCCCTGGTTGGGAAGATCCCCTAGAGAAGGAAAAGACTACCCACTCCATTATTCTGGCCTAGAGAATTCCACAGTCTGGAGTCACAAAGAGTCAGACGACTGAGCAACTTTCACACCAGGAAAGTCCCTCAACTCTAGTTTTTTGCTGGTGCTTAAGGGGTACTTCTTCCAATCTGGCACAAAACAACATCTTTGAAATGCTTTGGTGAATTTAACCTCCACCCAAAGCACAGAGTATAGTGCAGAGATTGAGGGTGTGGGCTCCAGGGTCTGACAGTCCTAAATCTTAATCCTTCTCTGATGCCTTCTGGTTCTATGAACTTGAGGAAGAAGTTGCCTGATCACTTGGATGCTCATGTGAAAACAGGATGAGTGAACCATACAAGTAAAGCTCAGGGTCTGGTATTTAAGAAGCAGTCAGTAAATCCGAGCTTTGTATCAAAATAATGCAAAGACTGAGGATCAGAGTTGTGAATTCAAAATGGCGAGAGTCAGCATTCTGGATTGTGGTCCTAGCTCTGATACTGACAAGATGCAAGCAGGTCCCTTGCTCTCAAACTCTTGTTTCCTCTTCCATTCAAGGCATTCTTGCAAAAGCTATTTACTGATTTATACCCACTGGTCTTGGTCTCAAATCAGAACCTGAGCCTCAAAGTTTCCTCATCTCTCCAATAGGGGCAAAAATGACAACTTTTCACAGTATTCTTACAAGGCGGCAAATATGATGGTGCTATATAGGTGGACGGTTCTGTTAATAATAGAGGTATTGGAGGCCTGCTTTCAGCAATCAAGGAGCTTGAGATCTCCTGAGGGAGCAAAAAAGACTTAAACTGATGACTAAATGTTTTTTGAACACTTAATATTTGCCAAGCACTTTTCTCCGAGCTTGCGAACAACTCATTTGATGCTTACATTAGCTTTTTGAAGGAGGTCATTTTACTGGGTGATATAAATAAAGAGGGGACCATGTGATTCAGATCTAGCCAATCACAGTTGTCCACATCCTAGCCTCCGTCATTGGTTCAGTGAAGGCCATAAAACCCAAGTCTAACCAATCAGATCCTTTCCTGGCAACAGTGTCTCTGGATGCTGAAAGAAAAAAATTTCTCTTAACTCCCCAGGGCTGGGGTGATGTCAGCCCAGCCTAAAGCTTTTTGGGGTGATGCTGTGCCCTGGAAGAAGCCAGGTAAACTGCATGAGAACGAGGCTAATGCAGAGAGGAGAGGGATGGAAGAGTTGAGACCAGCTGATATTATTTGCATCTCAGTGTCCATTTTTTCTCTTTCCATAAAGGAACCAGTGAATCCTAATTTTTTCTTAAACTATCTGTTGGGAGTCTGTCATTTACAACCAAAATGGTCCTCACCAATGCACATACAGAAATAATAGTTATGGCCACCAATATACTATTGATCATTATGACTTCATATGTGCTGGCATTTGACATGATTTTTGTGATGAGTTGAATGTGTCCCTCCAGAGCCCCCTTTGTACCATTTGTATTTTGAAGCCCTAACATCCAGTGTGATGGTATTGGGTGGTAATCAGGATTAAATGAGGTCATGAGGGTGTAGTCTCCCAAGATGGGAATTGTGCCCATTTAAGAAGAGGAAGGTGGAGAGATTTCTCTCCTTGCATACACACTCAGGAAAGGTTGTGTGAGGACCCAGAGAGAAGGTGGCAATCTGCAAGCCAGAAAGAGAGCCCTTGCCCAGATCTGAATCCGCCATGACCCTGGATCTTGAATTTTTTCCTGCTTCCAGAGCTTCAATAAATAAGTGCCTATTGTTCAAGCCACCTAGTCTATGGTATTTTGTTATAGGAGCCCGAGCTGATTAAGAGAGTCTTCAAGATTCAAACAGCATCCTCTCTGCAAACTCTTCTTGGGTTCATCCCAGGTGAAATTAGTCACTTTATGATAAATGCATTTTACGTCATCATCGTCATTATGTTTTTATTCTATAGAATTGTAAGGTCAGATGTCCCTTTACTTTATGTCTTCTGTTTTGCTCACAATTGCCTCCACATGTTTTACCCTCCCCTCCCCATTTATATGGTTTCCCTGGTGGCTCAGACGGTAAAGAATCTGCCTGCAAATTGGGCTTCCCACGTGACTCAGTGGCAAAAAGTCTACCTGCCAGTGCAGGTGATGAAAGAGACTTGGGTTCAGTCCCTGGGTCAGGAAGATCCCCTGGAGGAGGAAATGGCAACCCACTCCAGTATTCTTGGCTGGAACATCCTGTGGACAGAGGAACCTGACAGATTACAGTCCACAGGAGAGCAAAGAGTCGGACATGACTGAGCACCACCATCATATCCCATTCATATGGGGAGTTAGCCTAGCAGTCATTAATATAAAGAACAGCAGCTTCTGAGCCAGACAGAACTGAGTTCAAATTCCACCTCTTCTGTTTCTTAGCTCATTGACTTGACTCAGAAATCTGAGTCTCGGATTTCTCACCATCAGTTGGACATAGTAAGGGTATAGGCTACATGAGATTAGTGTAAAATTAAACCGTGGCAAAGTGTTAAGTTCACAATCATTGTTAGTGAATTCTTTAACGCTTTATCTTGTGAGGTTATTTCTTGGTATGTGTTTGAGCTTGTGGTCAGCGTTCAATGGAGCGGGTGAGTTGGAAGAAAAGCTCCGTTTGAATTTTCCCATCATAAACCTCAATCTAGGTTAATCAGCATTTACATATCAGAGGCTCAGCATAAGCCACCATTCATCCCCAGAGATGAAGGAATTCCCATAAAATCTTAGGTCTCCAAACAAACGTCTTCCCACACTCAGCACATCCTCTTCCCACAATCTTGGGCCTCTCTGAGGAATACAGTTGTAGGGGGAAGGACATGAATGAGTCCTACTGTGGAGGGATGGTTTGCAAGATACTACATGCTGGATTCTTATTTTGGAAAATAAAGACTTCATACAGTGAAACGTCTATGTCTGCTTAATTTGGTCTGGGGGGCTCTCCTTTGGGTACTATAGCCCTGAATAATCTTGATTCTTCCCAGTCTCATCTTGGGTAGGTGTTCCTCATCAAAAACATGTGGGTTCAGGACTTGCCTGGTGGTCCGATGGTTAAGAATCCACCTGCCAATGCAGAGGACATGAGTTCAATCTCTAGTCCGGGAAGATCCCATGTGCCAAGGGGCAACTAAGGCCCTGCACCACGACTACTTAGCCTGTGTGCTCTAGAGACTGTGCTCCATGACAAAAGAGGCCACCACAACAAGAAGACCAAGCATTGCAACTAGAGAGTAGCCCCCACTGTTCGCAACTAGAGAAAAGCCTGGAGCAAAGAAAGCCCAGTGCAACCAAAAATAAATAAATTAAATTAAAAAAATTTTTTTAAAAGCATGTTGAGTTCTGCAGCCAGAGACTTGAGCAGGAATTCTGACTTCTCCGCTCACCTGCCACGTGATCTTCATTGTCATCTTACCCCCTCAAGTCCTACCTCGACATCTATAACACAGGCATACATACCTAGCACAGCTGTTGTTTAAAGATTAAATTAGCCAATATCTTTGCCAAGCGCTTGATATCTTGTGTTCCAGGTTTTTATGGCTTTGGGGCAAACTACATGAAAATGTAGTGGCTTAAAATAGCAACATTAAAAAGCTAAAAATAAAACCACCATATGACCCAGCAATCCCCCTACTGGGCATGTACTCTGAAAAAAACATAATTCAAAAAGACACATGACCCATACGTACTGTAGCACTATTTATAGCCAGGACATGAAAGCAACCTAAATGTTCACCAGCAGATGAATGGATAATTGGATGCAGTACATGTACACAATAGAATATTAATCAACCATTAAAAGGAACAAAACTGGGTCATTTGTAGAGATGTGGATGGGCCTAGAGTCCGTCATAGAATCAGACAAACCGAGGTCAGTGGTCAAAACACTTCCATGTTCCTCTTGGTGTGATTTGAGCTTCCTTGCAACATGGCTGCTGGGTTTGAAGAGTGGATTTCCCAAAAGCAAGAAGACCTGCTCAGGTTCAAGAGGAGGAGAAATTGTCCTACCTCTTGATGGGGGGCTGCCAAGGCTCTAGAAGAGAATGTGTGGCCAGAAATAGTGCCATGGCCTTTTGGGGAGAAATACAAATTGCTTCATCTAGGGCTTTCCTGGTGGCTCAACGTTAAAGAATCCAGCTGTCAATACAGGAAATGTGGGTTTGATCCCTGGGTTGGGAAGATCCCCTGGAGAAGGAAATGGCAACCCACTCCAGTATTCTTGCCTGGAAAATCCCATGGACAAAGGAGCTTGATGGACTACAGTCCATGGGGTTGCAAAGAGTCAGACATGACTTAGTGACTAAGCAGCAGCAGCAGCAAAGATAGAACAAGTCTTAAGATCCACCCCTTCTTTGAGGCTTACATGGATATTCTCTAATCCGTAAGATAGAAATAAATGACACCTACTTTGTGGAGGAGTTGAAAAAAGTTGCAAATGGATTTTTGGAGCTGGGAGTTGGAATGGGAGCTTGCTCCGTCCACTCCACGCATCGACCTGGTATTGCAGTACTTCCAGGAACGGTGCACCCAAAAATAGAAAAAAAAAAAAGAGTTGCAAATGGTGTTTGAAATGTTCCTGCTGTGTAATCACCTTGCGTGCTCAGTAGTGTTGGACTCTTTGCAACCTCATGCACTGTCCGTGGGATTTCCCAGGCGAAAATACTGGAGTAGGTTGCCATTTCCTCCTCCAGGGGGTCTTCTCAACCCAAGGATTGAGCCTGTGTCTCTTACACCTCTTGCATTGGCAAGCAGATTCTTTGTCACTAGCGCCACCTGGGAAGCTCAGTATGCAGTAGGTGTTCCATAAGTGAGTCATTATAATAGTGTCTCATGTTTACTGAGTCACTGCCAAGTGCCAGAGCACATCCCTTCAGAGCACACCATGCTTTGTTTCATTAAATCCTCACAACAACCCTATAGACTGCATTATTGTTCCTGTTTACAGATGAGGGAACTGTGGTCAGAGAAGGTAAGCCACTTGCCTAAATGACACAGCTGGTTAGTAGGATTTCCAGGATTCAAACCTAGACAGTGTGACTCAAGCACGAATGCTTCTAAATATAACACCATACTGACTCTTCATGATGGAAGTACTAACAGTTGTCCACTCAGTACAAAGGTTTACAGTGTGACCTAATGGAAAATACAGGCAAAAAACAGAAGTCAATGTATTGACAAGAAAGTTGATTAAAGGCTGAGATGTTATGGGCGTCTGGTGCCAGGGAGGGAAAAGTTGAGGTTTAACTCCACCCACCAATCATAAATTATCAACACATGGCCAATCTTGTGGTTATCTAGAATTCCATCAAGGGATTTGTGACTGATATATACACACTGCAGTATTTAAAACAGATAACCAACAAGGACCTGCTATATAGCACAGGGAACTCGCTCAATATTCCATAATAACTTAATTGGGAAAATAATATGAAAAAGAATAGATCCATGTACTGAATAACTGAATTACTTGGCTGTACACCAGAAATGAACATGACATTGTTCATCAACTCTACTCCAATATAAAATTTTAAAAAATCACATTTTCATAAAAGAATAAATTATAAACATATATGGAAAAAGCTAGAAAGATAAAGTGTTGAGAAGAGTTAAAAAAAAATTTTTTTTTAAAAAGGACTTCCTTGGTGGTCCGATAGTTAAGACTCTGTGCTTCCACAGCAGGGGTACGGATTCAATTCCTGGTCCCCTGGTCAGGAAAGTTCTGCATGCCACTTGGTACAGTCAAATACAAAAAGAGTTTTTAAAAAAAGATGAACCCCCATCCAGACTATTTTTTTCTCATTTATTTTTATTAGTTGGAGGCTAATTACTTTACAATATTGTAGTGGTTTTTGTCATACATTGACATGAATCAGCCATGGATTTACACATCCAGATTATTTTGAAGCAAATCCCAACAGATATTAAATACTGCTACTAATGATAATAATAATAGTGGAGACTTTCTTTAACAGCTGGCAAAGAAGGAAAGAAAATAGAGCTATTCTCAACCGTCAGCATCCCTGGTACCCCAAAGCGTGTGATGGGTCTGGAATCATCTCCCATGACAGGGGGTCATGCCCAGAACTGAGGGCGTCTCCAGAGTCAAACAACAGATAATTCCCCTAGGAACCATGACCTGGTGTAGAGAGACACAGCCTTGGAGTTTGCAGAGCCTCCATCACCTCTCTCTCCTACGGCTTCAGTCCTTGCTCCAGACAGGAAGAGTCTCGGCAGCCTAAATTGCTGTTTGTTTAGTCCATCAGTCTTGTTCGACTCTTTTTGTGACCAATGTGGACTGTAGCCCACCGGGCTCCTCTGTCCGTGGGGATTTTCCAGGCAAGATACTGGAGCAGGTTGCCATTTCCTCCTTCAGGGGATCTCCCCAACCCAGGGATCAAACCCGCGTCTCCTTGACCACTGAGCCACGTGGGATGCACCATGAATTTGCAGGATTGAGACCTTGGGCTTGGGAGGTTTTTTCATTCCCTTGGCCTCTCCACGTTGCGATGTTGAAATTTGTTGCTTTGCTTCATGTTCCAACTGTGGGTGTAATTATTGCCAGGGGACCAGCAATTAACCTTCCCCAGAGTGAGCAGTTAGAGTTCTCTGACCGAGTGTCCTGTGGCAGAGGAGACAGCTTGTCCAGGTCCCCCGGAAGCGCCTGGGATGTCTGCTCTAAGGAGGGGTGGGGGAAGGGATGCTGGGGCCACAGAAGGGTCAGCCTCTGACACTGATCTCATCAGAACTGGAGAATTGGGACCTAATGAGGGAGAGTGACACCTTTGTCTTGTATCTGAGATGCTGGAAAAATGCCCCCTTCCTAATTTTCTCTTAATAAGTCTTTGACTCACTATTGTATATGTCCCTGCCATTCTGCAATTTGCATATTCCATTTTCTTTTTCTTTATATTAAACTATAACTTCTATACAACAATATGCACAAATATTGTGTGCAGCTGCATTACTTTCCCATGGGTGTTTACACCTGTCTACATCCAGCTCAACACCCCCATTCTGCAGTCTTCCGTATACCCCTCCCTCCGTACACCAACCACCGCCGGCCAGTCAGTTCACTTCCCACGAAGCTAACCATTATTCTACCTTCTAACACCACTGAACTTTTGGCTTCTTTTTGAATTATTCGTAAATAAAGCCACAGAGCACATTCTCTTTTGTGGCTGGTTTCTTTCTTTCAGAATGTCTGTGAATTCATCCGTATTGTTGCATGTAGCTGGTGTGTGTGTGTGTTTGTGTGTGTGTATGTTAGTTCCTCAGTCATGTCTGGCTCTTTGGGACCCTGTGGACTGCAGCACACCAGGCTTCCCTGTCCTTCACTATTTCCTGGGGTTTGCTCAAACTCATGTCCATTGAGACAGTGATACTATCCAACCATCTCATCCTCTGTCGCCCGCTTCTCCTGCTCTCAATTTTTTCAGGGTCTTTTCTAGTGAATCGGCTCTTCACATCAGGTGGCCAAAGTATTGGAACTTCAGCTTCAGCATCAGTCCTTCCAATGAATATTCAGGACTGATTTCCTTCAGGATTGACTGGTTTGATTTCCTTGCAATCCAAGGAACTCTCAAGAGTCTTCAGGACCATAGTTTGAAAGCATCAATTCTATGGCACTCAGTTTTCCTTGGAGAAGGCAATGGCACCCCACTCCAGTACTCTTGCCTGGAAAATCCCATGGACGGAGGAGCCTGGTAGGCTGCGGTCCATGAGGTCGCTAAGAGTCGGACACGACTGAGTGACTTCACTTTCACTTTTCACTTTCATGCATTGGAGAAGGAAATGGCAACCCACTCCAGCGTTCTTGCCTGGAGAATCCCAGGGACGGGGGAGCCTGGTGGGCTGCCATCTATGGGGTCGCACGGAGTCGAACAAGACTGAAGCGACAGCAGCAGCAACAGTTTTCCTCGTAGTCCAACTCTCACATCCATACAGGACTACTGGAAAAACCATAGCTTTGACTATATGGATCTTTGTTGGCAAAGTAATTTTATCAAAATTGTTGTTCATTGAGACTCATCAAGTTCAATTTTCAAGTATTTGTGAAGATATATCCACTTACTTCTGTGATGGACAAGAGAGGTGTATACACATTCATAGAGCTTCTCTTCTGTTAATCGTCCTGTTTGTCTGGAGTTTCAGATTTTGACAATTTGAAAACTGGAGCGACACTCCAGTGAAAACTGGGGGTCCAGAGAGTAGAAAGATTTACATCATTATGATCTTATGGTTACTAGCCAGGAGTCAGAGGGAGAGAGAAATTGGGAGATTGGGATGGACATAGACACAGTACTATATATAAAATAGATAATTAATAAGGACTTACTGTATAGCACAGGGAACTCTGCTCAGCACTCTGTAATGACCTATGTGAGAAAAAAATCTAAAAAAGAGTGGACATATGTATACATATGGCTGATTCACTTTGCAATAAGGCAGAAAGTAACACAACATTGTAAATCAACTCTACTCCAGGAAAAAAAAAAAAAAAGCTTTTTAAAGGCTGAAGAAGAGAAGAGACAGAACAGACTTGGGGTTTAAAAACCTACCACCCACTTACTAACTGTGCAGGTATTGGGACTCTCTGGGCTTCATGTCCTATTTTGGTACAGTGAGAATAATAACAGTGTGCTCGTGGGATTTTTGTGTATGTAAAACAAGACATTCTGTATAAGGCCCTTAGTGCATTAAGCCTGGGGTAACTAGTGAGTACATTCATCACAGTGTCTGATATGAATGGACGTTCCCCGCTCAGGCTGCTGCCTGGGAAGGGGGTCAGAGTGTGTTTCTGGTGGGGCGTTGAAAGCTCCGCTGGCGGAAGGCCCATCACGGGGTGATCGTGAACCTATGCAGCCTGACCAAGGGCTCCCCAGGGATGAGGAGATGGAAGAGTTTCAGGCACTGGGTGCTTAGCAGACAGTAAGAGGAAAACTGGGGAGTGAATCAGTGAGAAAAATAAAATCTTCCTGTTTGCCCACGGGTTTGCTTTCTTCCTGTGTGACCCAACATTGGGGGCTGTAAGACTCTTCATTATATTAACTATCAGGGGCCACTGAACCAGCACTGTGCTACAGGGTGCTGGGAATTGCCAGGAAATGGTAGGTTATTGGTAAATAATGATCCCTTCTCTTTCTTTAGAAGTCAACAGGACCCTACAGGTGTATTATCATCCCATGCCTTCTTATGACCTTTTTATGACCTCCTTCTTTTCTTTTTTTGAGCACACTTCATGCAGATCAGTTGGTAAAGAATCTGCCTGCAATGCTGGAGATCCTAATTCAATTCCTGGGTAGGGAAGATCCCCTGGAGAAGGGTTAGGCTACCCACTCCAGTATTCTTGGGCTTCCCTTGTGATTCAGCTGGTAAAGAATCCATTTGCAATGCAGGAGACCTGGGTTCGATCCCTGGGTTGGGAAGCACACTTCAGCACGTGCAATCTTAGTTTCCTGACCAGGGATTGAACCCATGTCCCCTGCGTTGGAAGGCAGATTTTTTCTTTTTTTCAAAAATCATTCTGATTTTTTTAAATGATTTTATTTATTGTATTTATTTTTGGCTGCGCTGGGTCGGTCATCATTTCTGAGTGGGCTTTTCTCTAGTGGTGGTGCAAGGGCTTCTCACTGAGGTGGTTTCTTTTGCTGTGGAGCACACACCACAGCCAAGACCCAGTGTAGCCCCCCAAAAAAGTAGCTGAGGCTTATATAGACTATGTTCTGTGTTAACTCCTTTAATGTCTCAACAACATTAGGGCAGATGTATTATCATCCTCATTTTACAGATGAGGGAACTGAGACCCAGAGAGGTCAATTAACTGGCTCACAGTTTATCAGTGAGGATTTGGACTCAAATATGACCCTGCTCTATTGCCCTAGATTAAGAAGAATAATGATCTTGTATGACTTGATTTCCTTGACCATCTGCCTTAGTCAACAGAATGGAAATTCGACTCACGAAAGTTCTCTTGTCGACTACTATAATCCAAAGTCCATTTCGTTGCTTGGCCTATAAATTGGCGTTCAATATAATTTTGTTTGAATGAATGGATAAAGGAATGATAGTTGGGAAAAGGAATTTGAGAAGAAACGGGACCCAGGGATGAATAGAAGACACAGTGACTGACTTTCACCAGGCAGAGCTGTAAGGAAATACATGCAGTATGAGCTAAAATATCACAGTAGAGATTTATGATGTGCAGATGTAGAACTTCACCAAAGACTTTTTTCTGTATATATTAAGATAATTGTATGACTACATAGGGCACAGCACAATTTTGAGGATGCTGGATCTGTCCCATCCTTTTACTGTTTTGTATCACTGAATTTATTTGTCTGAACTGTACATTATAGGGACTTCCAAGGTGGTCCAGAGGCTAAGACTCTGCACTTCCACTGCAGGGAACCCAGGTTCCATTCCTGGTCAGGGAACTAGATTCCCACATGCATCAACTAAAGATTCTGTCTGTGTGTTGCAACTAAGAGCTGGCACAGACAAATCAATAAATATTTTAAAGATAAATAAGATACTTAAAAAAAAACCCAAAACTGTATATTATAAAGGGTGAATTTTATTGTATAGAATTATACCTTAATTTTACAAATCAGTGCAAGGTCTTAAAAAATAAAAATAAAATAAAATATCACATTAGACTTGGCAGGGACCTTGGGAAGGGTTCAATCCTCCAACCCATATAAATGGGGAAACTGAGGCCCAAGGTCCCATTCCAGATGAGTGAAACAGTTCAGGCCAGATGTTGTGGCTTTGACACCTATGGCTTAGACACCTGTGGCTTATATTTTCAATCACATCTCCAGACCCTTTCCTTCGAGCACCAGCCTCATTACATCCACAAAACCTGCTTAAGTTTATCCTTCACTGGGGACCCCTGAGACAGCAACATGGCACCCATTCCAACAACACCCGCTTTTGTGTCCAATCTATTGTCAAGCTAGTGGTGGTGAGACCTGAGTGCGCCAGGGGCTGGGAGAGGAGAGGTGAGGGGCAGTCAACCTTCTCATTTTCATAGCCCAGTGGGGAGCAGGGAGGTAGATAAACCCCACAAGCATCATATGCCATGGGTTTCATTTCCTTTTGAATAATTCTCTCAAGCTGTATAAACTTTCTGCCTGAAAAATAAATGACTCCCCCCTTAAAATAAACATTTACACCATCTGAACGCCTGCGTTCACTGCCTAGGAATGAGGCTTATGCATCAGTATACCCAGAAGCTCCCACCAAAAGCCTGGAAACTTATATTTTTCTCCATGACCCTTGGCAACCACTATTCTTCAATCACATCTTCCAGTTACCTGTCAGAGAAAAACACATACACACGTGGAGACATAATAATAGATTTGTGTGAAAGCAGGGATTTATCTGCATGAATCCTAAAGCTCAGCCACATTTCAAACTTGAAAGGAGAAATCTAAGAGGAAGGTGGGCAGGTATCAGTATTTCTAATAGGATAGGCCATCTGTTTGACAATCCATTTGTGTGTTAGTCACTCAGCCGTGTCCAGCTCTTTGCGACCCCTTGGACTGCAGCCCACAAGACTCCTCTGTCCATGGCATTCTCCAGGCACGAATACTGGAGTGGGATGCAATTCCCTTCTTCAGGGGATCTTCCCATCCCAGGGATCAAACTGAGTCTCCCGCATAGTAGGCAAATTCTTTACTGTCTGAGCCACCAGAGAAGCCCTGATACAACATTTAGTGTAAAATATTTAGTGGGGGTTAAATTAATGGACAATAAAAGACGTGATTTAGGCAGTTTTTTGGTGGTCCAGTGGTTAGAACTCAGCACTCTCACTGCCAAGGGCCTGAGTTTGATCCCTGGTTGGGGAACTAAGAGCCCACAAGCCATGAGATACAGCCAAAAAAAAAAAAAAAAAAAAAGAAAGAAAATAAGAAGAAAGAAAGACAGGAATGAGATAAGAATCACCTGTTGATATCACCCATGTATTCATCCATCATTAATTGAGCTTCTACTATGTGGCAGGCACACTGTCATTGTTACAGTCCAACTGAAAAATTATTATGATGCTTTCCTATCATCATAGCGACACAACTCTGTTCTAATAACCATCACCCACAAAAATTCCCAGGAGAAGAGTTCTTCTCTTATGCAAAGCTTCATTGCATTATTCCTCTCAAGTGCCCTTGAGGAAGGGCGTTACCATTGTTATTGGTCGTTATTTCATCATCACGGTGCAGAGGAGAAAAAAAAAATGAAATTGCAAGAAGCGTTTTAATGTTAAGAAATAGGTAAAATTTTACTTGGCACCTCTCCTGAATTGTTTATTGCTGTTAAAGCATTCAGAGAAGAACACAGTTTCATCGCTTACAAATCTAAAGTGAAAGAACCTTTAACTTATTCATTATGTATGTGTTAGTTTATTCACTTATTCTATATACTTATATGGTGTGCTTTTTATTGTCAAGCAATGGGCTTATTGGGCTTCCCTGGTAGCTCAGCTGGTAAAGAATCCACCTGCAATGCAGGAGACCCCGGTTCGATTCCTGGCTTGGGAAGATCCCCTGGAGAAGGATAGGCTACCCACTCCAGTGTTCTTGGGCTTAGCTGGTGGCTCAGCTGGTAAAGAATCTGCCTGCCATGTGGGAGACCTGGGTTCAACCCCTGGGTTGGGAAGATCCCCTGGAGGAAGGCATGGCAACCCAGTCCAGTATTCTTGCAGGGAGAAGCCCATGGACAGAGGAGCCTGGTGGGCTACATACCTGGGGTCTCAAAGAGTTGAACAGGACTGAGAGATTAAGCACGCACACACACAATGGGCTTCTTAGTCAGTTACTGAGTTTACTTTTCCTTCCCTTCCTGTCTCGATCTTTCCCTTCTATCTTTCTTAATCTCAGTGTTCTTCACCCCATGTGCTTTTTTAAAAATTGATTTATTTATATTTATTTTGTTTATTTTTGGCTGTGCTGGATCTTCATTGCTACGTGTGGGCTTTTCTCTACCTGCAGTGAGCAGGGGCAACTCTTCATTGCGGAGCTCGGGCTCTCAGTCCACGGGCATCAGTAAGCTGTGGCTCACAGGCTCTAGAGTACGTCACCCCATCCGCTTGACTTCCCAAAGCTTCCTTGGTGAGGCAGCATGTCAGTGGTTGATGTCTCTGAGTGGTGAGGAACGAGGTCTTTCTTCTTTACTGGGCAAGGGCATGTCTCGAATTGGACAGCCAAGATGAAGCTCAGAGTTGGCAGGTCTGTTTCCCTGTGTGGGGGCTGGAGGTGGGGTAAAGGGTGGCAGGCCAGCTCTGGGCACGAGAAGCTATTTCAGGCTAGGGGTGGTTCCCCCAACTAAGGAGCCAGTTGTTTCTGGCTGATAACTTTGGAGGCGTGAGGAGTGAGGATGAAGCCGGAGAGCTGGCCTGTGTGTCTCCATGTGATTTAGTGCTTATGTGGGGCAATGCCAGCTCCCTTAATGACCGCCCACTGCCCTGGGTCTCCACGCCCACAAGTGGGGCAGCCCTGCTTGGGTGGAGACAACTCCTCTGCAACATGCTTTATAAAATGGAAAAAATAAGACTTACAAGTCCCTCTGCCAGTCTGGAGAGCTGTTCCTTTTTAAAAAAAAAAATTAATTTATTTATTTACTTTTAATTGGAGGAGACTTGCTTTACACTATTGTGCTGGTTTCTGTCATATATCAACTTGATGGAGAGTTGTTCTTATCTGTCCCTGGAGAGGAGGTAGGTGCATGAATCATCAGACTTTCTCGTCCCAGAACATTCTAAAAGCTTTTTCATGAAGCTCAGGCTACAAAAATGAGTTGGAAGTGTCTTTCACACTTACTTAGATACTGTCTTTTTTTTTTTAAATTTTAGTCATAAACCACTTATTGATCTAACAGCTTGGACATGAGCTCCTGTTGCATTTACCTAGCCATCTGGCCATGAGTTTGGGAGTGAAATATTTATCAAATTTTTTGCCAAATTTGTGTGTGTTTGTGCATGCTAAGTCACTTCAGTTGTGTCCAACTCTGCGATTCCATGGACTGCAGCCTGCCAGGCTCCTCTGTCCATAGTATTCTCCAAACAAGAATGTTGGAGTGGGGTGCCATGCCCTCCTCCAGGAGATCTTCCCAACCCAGGGATTGAACCTGGGTCTCCTGCATTGCAGGCAGTCTTTACAGCTAAAGGACTCTCAGCTTTCAGAATCTTACTTGCTGGACCAGGTTTGGAGTTGGGACTCTGGCAGCGGAAGTGGGGAGTCGTTTACCATTGGACCACCAAAGAAGTCCCACCAAGCCCTCCTTTACAATTCAAATTCTAGCTTCACATGCTTTCCACAGTGTGATTGCTTTAAATGCAGTCTCTTCGTGTGGGATAGCTATCTGTACGTTTGCTCCACAGATTTGCTGCAAGGATTGATTGTCAAGCATGTACAAAGTTCCCAGCATGGGGCATGACCCACATTAGACATGCAATACATGGTAAAATCATGCCAATGCCAATTCTATCCCCCACTGATATCCTGCTTATGATTTATTAGATTAATGTCTGCTTTTTCCATTAGACTGAAAACCCTAAGAAGGAAGAGATCAGGTCTGTTTAGGTACTGCTATATCCCCAGGGTCCAGGAAAGGTGTATCCTTTTCAGATTGAGGTAACTTGGGATTGAAGAGGTGAAATATGCTCCAAAGTGAGAGAGACCAGATTCAAAGCAGGAGTGACCAGTCACCCTGGTTTGCCAGAGATAGTCTTCCCACATGCTTAACTGTCTTTTTTTGACTTTCTTTTTCTTTTTTTGGCTCTGCCATGCATCTTGCAGGATCTCAGTTCCCTGACCATGGGTTGAAGCTAGGCCTCTGGTAGGCAGTGAAAGTGTGGAATCCTAACCACTGGATTACCAGGGAATTTTCCCTAAGTGCTAAACCTTCCGTGCTAAAAGCAGTAGAATTCATGACAGCCTAGGAAAAGTCAGTCACCCTCTTTCAAACACAGGTATGATTTGACACCTGGAACCAGAAACTGGTAACTTACCATTGTCTCGAGATGTTGGTATCTGGGAAATTTTTAAACTTAGCCGGAAAATCGGAGTTGCAAAGAATCAGACAAAACTGAAGCACTAGATGATGAGGGAACCCATTGAAAAAGCTGAAGCAGGATAGAAAACAAGCAAGAATTTCCCAAGAAACAGTGTAGCCCTGGCTGATTCTGCAGCCCCAACCTGGGTTACAGCCAAAAGGTGTAAGGATGAGCAGGCTCTTGTGTGCTCTCGGAGCCAAGGTCATCAGGAGAGCCAAGTTGGCCCGGGTACCACCTCATGTTCTGTTATTTATCATTTCATTGCTGAGATTAGGATCCTTGGCAAACACGGGGAGGACCAGGTGTTTGCTCATATTGGAAACAGTCTTCTGTAGTGCAGATTTGGGGCAGAGGTAAAACAACTCAAACAATAAAGAGAAAGGCAAATCAAACATGAACACAAATCCTAACAACAGAAAATCCAACCCCAAAGAGAGAACCTCTATTGACATATTGGTGTTTACTCTTCCAGAATTCTCTCCATCCCTCTCCCTGCAAATTTTAATAATCAGGGAGCATTTCATTGTCAAGAAGATATGACATCTCTCTTTCAATCTGTCAGATTTTTAGATTGTTTCTAACATTTCTCTGTTACACAAAAAATTCAATGATGACAATTTTCCTATAAAATATTTCCCTTAATTTGAAATATTATCTCCTTGTTAGAATAAACCACTGGGTGGCCTGATTGACTTCTTTTTCTTTTTAATCAAACTATTAAATTTTATTTTAAGTGAACTTTACATCATACAATAAACGAGTAAAGTCTGATTGTCTTCTAAGAAAGATCTATCTCCATTTGTACACCTGCTATTGATGTTTGAATATGCTCATTTTGTGCACTTTAAATATCACCAGGTTGTGCAAAAATGTTTCCACCTTTGCCATTCTAGAGGCAACACTTTCAACCTGTTGGTCATTCCTGTTTTGGAAGACACGTTTCTGAGTTGTGTGTTCCCTGAAAACCTTGTGGGTGACCAGATGTGTGTGCTTTGTTTGCCTTATCTTTTCTGTTGGTATATCCTAAATTCAAGACACATAGAGTTTGTACCTTAACTTTGTGTCATTTTAGGAAAATCCTACCCACTTTGGGGGGAGTCGTAATTTACTCCTCCTCCAGATGAGAAACTGGAACTAGATTATCACTTTGCTGTTGTTGTTCAGTCGCCAAGTCACATCCAACTCTCTGCGACCCCATAGACTGCAGCATGCAGACCTCCCTGTCCCCCACCAACTCTGAGTTTGCCCAGGTTCATGTCCATTGAATCAGTGGTTATTATCTAAAGCTCCATTATTCTATCTGCAGGGGGTTTGTTTCCTTCTGAAGCTCACAGCTGGCCGTGGCCCAGAAATTGGTTATGGCTGACCTGGAAAGAGTCTATTTGCATGGTAGGTGGACAGGGTGTATTAGTCAAGGCCTTACTAAAATTGATCAGACCAAAAAAAAAGACACACTACCTCATGTCACTGGGCAGTAATAGGGTCAGGAAGCAGATAAGTGTTGGGGACAAACCATATCAAAAACCTGATAACTGCCTTGACTTTCTGTTCAGTGGTTTCAAACATTCAGACCAGATTTCAACACACAAGTTGTCTACTAACTGCTTCTATGCTTACATCTCATAACCTCCCCATCAGAGAGAGACCAAGACTCACTATCTCTGGTTCCCAGTTGAAAAGTCCTGGGACAGGGCTTTGCTTGTTGAGTACATTACAGATTCACAGGCAATTGCAAGAGGTAACACAGAGAATCCCATATACCCTTCACTCTGTCTCCCCCAGTGGTGACATCTTGCATGGCCTCAGTGCAAAGTCACAGTCAAAGGCCTGACTGTTACCATGAACGGACTCCCTCCGATTTCTCCACTCTTATCTGCTCTCATTTGTATGACTTTGTGTATGTGTATGTAGTCCTATGCAGTTTTATCACACGGAGATCTGGGTCATCACCATGGACAAGATATAGAACATTCATCTCAAGGATCCTTTGTGCAGCCCTGTAATAGCTACCACCACCCACCACCTTTCTGATCTCCCTAACCCCTGGCAACCACTCATCTGCTCCTCATCTCGACAATTTTGACATTTTAGGAATGTTATATAAATGGTTCCAAATTGGAAAAGGAGTACATCAAGGCTATATATTGTCACCCTGCTTATTGAACTGATATGCAAAGTACATTGTGTGAAATATGGGGCTGGATGAATCACAGGCTGGAATCAAGATTGCTAGGAGCAATAGCAAAAACCTCAGATATGCAGATGGCACCACTCTAGTGGCAGAAAACAGAGGAACTAAAGAGCTTCTTGATGTGGGTGAAAGAGGAGAGTGAAAAAGCTGGCTTAAAATTCAGCATTCAGTAAATGAAGAACATGACATTTGGTTCCATCACTTCATGGCAAACAGATGGGGAAAAAGTGGAAACAGCGACAGATTTTATTTTCTTGGGTTCCAAAATCACTGTGGATGGTGCTGCAGCCATGAAATTAAAAGACTCTTGCTTCTTGGAAGGAAAGCTATGAAAACTTAGACAGCATGTTAAAAAGCAGAGACACACTTTGCCAACAAAGGTCTGTCTAGTCAAAGATATGGTTTTTCCAATAGTCATGTATAGATGTGAGAGTTGAACCATAAAGTTGAGTGCTGAAGAATTGATGCTTTGAACTGTAGTGTTGGAGAAGACTCTTGAGAGTCCCTTGGACTGCAAGGAGATCCAATCAGTCAATCCTAAAGGATATCAACTCTGTATATTCATTGGAAATACTGGTGTTGATGCTGAAGGTCTGATACTTTGGCCACCTGGTGCAAAGTGCCGACTCATTTGAAAAGACCCTGATGCTGGGAAAGATTGAGAGTGGGAGAAGAAGGTGGTGACAGAGGATGAGATGGCTGGATGGCCTCACCGATTCAATGGAGATGAATTTGAGCAAGCTCTGGGAGACAGTGAAGGACAGGGAAGCCTGGACTACAGTCCATGGGGTTGCAAATAGCTGGACACGACTTAGTGACTGAACAACAATAACATATAAGTGGAATCATGTGATAGACCACCTTTCAAGATGTGCTTTTTCTCACTCAGGGTAATTCCCTTGAGGTCCATCCAGGTGGTTGGAAATATGGATGTCTTTTCTTTTCCTTTTCATTTTTGACCAGTATTCTGGCAGTTCTTATCTTGATGACTACCCATCTTGGTCTTTTTGAGGAATTTCATTTAAACAAAGCTTTCATCAGCTTTGAAAGAATCCTTCGATAACCATTCCCAAATAGAAAAATTAGACTGGCCTGGTTGTAACATATCAATACATAAATGTAATCTATATGTTGAAATTCACATAGCTGTCTCCATTTACTTGTGAATCAAATCTCCTGATTCTTGTGGACATAATTTTATCTAACTTCTGGAGAGAAACAAGAGAAAGAGAGACAGAGAGAGAGAGAGACAGAGTGAGAGAGAGAGAGAGAGACAGAAAGGGAATTTATTGCTAGGGAGAACTAAGGAGGTCCAGGTTTTTAGATGTTGGAGAAAAAAACATTTTTTATTATCTCTGTAAGGATAAGTTTGGTTTTCCTTCTCCTTTCTTTCTATCACCCAATTCTCTTTCCTCCTAAGTTCCCATATCCTGTTCCTCAAAGAACAAGCGATGTTTCTAAAGACAGAGATGCATTTCGTTTCCTGACTTCCCAGCAAAGGAGATGCGTTTCGTTTCTTGCTTTCCCAGCAAGGGGAAAAATGCTGTCGTTTATTTTGGATGGAGAAATCGAAAGATATTTTCCATCCAGAGACCAGTGTCAGGGCTTCTAGTTAATCACTTGAGAGAACTGCTGAGCAAATGATAAATCATACAAAGAAAACCCCATGAAGCGTTTATGGGCTGCGCCTCCTTGTCTGTTACCAGCCGGAGCATTTGTTAAGCTCTCCAGTCGCTATTCAGTATTGATTGCGCAAATCCAGGGACCTGAGATACTCAGGGAAAGGGGATGGTGTCCGAAGGTTAAAGCTGTAAATACCTACTTCGTAACACCTCGATCCTACACATTTCTTAGAACTGCTGTATCTGCCTGTTGGAACGTGAATTGTAGCTTGGATGGAACCTTGTGGGAGAGATAGATATTTTCCCCAGAGGCAAGGTTTGTGTGCTCATTGTGTGCCTGTCAGGTTTCACCCCATTTCCTCATCAGTTTCCAGTTCTGTGTCTGGACCATCCTCTTTATCTCTAGCTGCCCCTCTTTTCCTTCCTTCCAGGGTCCCTGAAGGCAAATTTGAAAACCATCATCCAAGAATCAAGTGCTAAGAGACACTTGCTTCCATTTTAAACAGCATGTTATATCTTCTTGTAAAGAAAAATGTTTTCTAATGGAAGCTTTTAATTGCTTGAAACATAACTACTCAGCGAGCAATGAGCTGCTGATTTTAGAAAGAGAGAGACTTGGGCCATGGCTTTTATCATCTTGGCACTGTCCCTAATTTACAGTGTGACTTCACTTCTCTCTAAAGCTTTAAAACAGTACACAGTGTGTTTATACTGTGAATATATGGGGGGAAGAAAGCCCAGGAAAGAATCAAAATGAAAATCACAGATAGTTTCACCACTGCAAGCTTTACACAGTTAAGTTTTGGGTGACTTCACTGCCGTACTTTCTTACTTTTTTATTGCTTATTTTATTTTTTAAAATTCATTTATTTTTAATTGAAGGATAATTGCTTATAGTACTGTGTTGGTTTCTACCAAGCATGAACATGAATCAGCCACAGGTTTACTCATGTTCCCTCCCACTTGAACATCCTCCCCAACTCCTTCCTGTCCTACTTTTTAATGGACATTGTAAAAAAAAAAAAAAAAAAGTAAGGGATTTCCAGTGGGCTAACCACAGGACTAGTAAGACTCCGTGCTTCACACCAAGTGGCACAGGTTTGATCCCTGGTTGGGAAATTAAGATCCCACATGTCATGAAGCCATGAGTTGCAGCCAAAAAAAAGCTAATTTTTTAAAAAGTGAGATTATCCTGTAATACTGTTTTATAATGTCTTCTTTGTAGCCAACATCTGCTGGATCATTGAAAAAGCAAGAGAGTTCCAGAAAAACATTTATTTCTGCTTTATTGACTATGCCAAAGCCTTTGATTGTATGGATCACAATGACCTGTGGAAAATTCTGAAAGAGATGGGAATATCAGACCACCTGACCTGCCTCTTGATAAATCTGTATGCAGGTCAGGAAGCAACAGTTAGAACTGGACATGGAACACAGACTGGTTCCAAATAGGAAAAGGAGTATGTCAAGGCTGTATATTGTCACCCTGCTTGTTTAACTTATATGCAGAGTACATCATGAGAAACGCTGGGCTGGAAGAAGCACAAGCTGGAATCAAGATTGCTGGGAGAAATATCAATAACCTCAGATATGCAGATGACACCACCCTTATGGCAAAAAAGTGAAAAAGAACTAAAGAGCTTCTTGATGAAAGTGAAAGAGGAGAGTGAAAAAGTTGGCTTAAAGCTCAACATTCAGAAAACTAAGATCATGGCATCTGGTCCCATCACTTCATGGGAAATAGATAGGGAAACAGTGGAAACAGTGGCTGACTATTTTTTTGGTCTCCAAAATCACAGCAGATGGTGATGGCAGCCATGAAATTAAAAGATGCTTCCTCCTTGGAAGGAAAGTTATGACCAACCTAGACAGCATATTAAAAAGCAGAGGCATTACTTTGCCAACAAAGGTCCATCTAGTCAAGATTATGGTTTTTCCAGTAGTCATGTATGGATGTGAGAGTTGGACAGTGAAGAAAGCTGAGTGCCGAAAAATTGATGCTTTTGAACTGTGGTGTTGGAGAAGACTCTTGAGAGTCCCTTGGACTGCAAGGCGATCCAACCAGTCCATCCTAAAGGAGATCAGTCCTGGGTGTTCACTGGAAGGACTGATGCTGAAGCTGAAACTCCAATACTTTGGCCACCTCATGCGTAGCGCTGACTCATTTGATAAGACCCTGATGCAGGGAAAGATTGAGGGCAGAAGGAGAAGGGGACGACAGAGGATGAGATGGTTGGATGGCATCACTGACTCAATGGACATGAGTTTGGGTAAACTATGGGAGTTGGTGATGGACAGGGAGGCCTGGTGTGCTGCAGTTCATGGGGTCGCAGAGTCAGACATGACTGAGCGACTGAATTGAACTGAACTGAACTGAACCTCTGCATTTCTATACTGATAATATAATATTAATGTGTAATCAGAACTATTGACATTCGAGGCTGGATAATCATTTGATGTGGGCATGGATCCAAGCATTTTAAGATGTTGCCAGCATCCTTGGCTTCTGTCCACTACATCTTGGTACCATGCCCCTCTTCCCTTAGTTGTGACAATCAAAATGTCTCCAGACATTGCTGAATGTACCCTGGGAGGCAAACTCAACTTTGATTGAAACCTAGTTTACATCTCTATTTTTATTTTTAAACTTTTATACGTATTTATGTTTATGAATTCTTTATTTAATGTCCATCTCTCTTACTAGAACGCTGGCAGAGGCCAATTTTTTTAAGGCTTACAGTATGGTATCACTTAGATGTGGAATCTAAAATACACAGCAAACTAGCAAATATAACAAAAAAAAAGCAGGCTTACAGATGTAGGGAACACACTGTGTGTGTTTGTCACTCAGTCGTGTCCAACTCTTTGAGACCCCATGGACTGTAGCCTGCCAGGCTTCCCTGTCCACCGGATTCTCCAGGCAGGAATACTGGAGTGGGTTGCCATTTCCTTCTCCAGGGGGTCTACCCGGCCCAGGGACGGAATCCAGGTCTCCTGCATTGCAGGCAGATTCTTTACCAGCTGAGCCACCAAGGAAGCCCAGAGAACACATCAGTGGTTACCAATGGGGAGGAGGAAGGGGGAGGGAAAATATAGGGGTTGGGGAATGGGACATTCAAATTGTTGGGTATAAAACAGGCTCCAAGGATGTATTGTACAATACGAGAAATACAGCCAATTTTTAGTAATAACCATAAACGGGAAATAGTGGTAAATACTGACCAGTATTTTGGTCATCTGATGCAAACAGCTGACTCATTGGAAAAGTCCCTGAGGCTAGGAAAGATTGAGGGCAGAAGGAGAAGAGGGCCTCAGAGGATGAGATGGCTGGATGGCATCACAGATGCAATGGACATGAACTTGGGCAAACTTCAGGAGATGGTGGGGGACAGACAGGCCTGGAGTCCATGAGGTTGAACACAACTGGACGACTGAACAACAACAACATAAATGGAAAGTGATCTTTAAATTGTATACAAATGTTTCTTTTAATTTTTAATAAAAATTGAAAATAAAGTGGACAAGAAAAAAGAGATCATGGAATGACTTCCGTGGTTGGTGATGGACCCAGATCACTTGGCTGAGGTGCTATCTGTCAGGTTCTGCCTGGAGCGTTACTCTTTTTTTTTTTTTCTCCCCTTAAATGTTTATTTTTATTTGGCTGCCTAGGTCTTATTTGCAGCATTCGGGATACCGACCAGAGTCAGTATTTCCCTGACCAGAGATGAACCTGGAAGCAAGGAGTCTTATCCACTGGCCCTCAGGGGAAGTCTCCAGAGTTACCTTTTGTTTCCTTGCTCCTCACTGTCATCTTCGGAAGCAAGTCACTCGGCTCAGACTACACTCAAGGGACAGAGTCATGCACCACCAACCGGGTGGCAGCATATTTACATAAATTATCTGGAATTCTCCTGCCTCGCAGATTTGTCTTGTCTCCGAGTCATGTGACTTTTTCTGTGTTCCCTGGCACCGTGCACAGAAGTCTATCTGAGAGCTCGACACCTCCTGGTCTGGTTAGAATATTCCCTGGGGAGGCATCTCCTGAGAGCTTGAGAAACAGGCTCATCCTGGCATCCGAGCAGGCGGAACTCTGGCTAAAGGTCAGGAAAGTCAATGTACCACCCCATGGTCCAGGCTGGGGACAGAGTTGTGAGTAGTGGGTTCTGACAGATAGGGAAATGGAGCTGCAGACTGCCTGGGTCAAAGATGAGCTCTGTCATTTACTTAGAGGAGTGACCCTGGGCAAGTCACTTCCCTGCAACGCGTCTCCGTTTCTGCATCTAATAATACCCATCTCCTAGGGCTGTGTAAGCGAAAAAGTGTTAATGCAGATAAACCGCTTAGAACAGTGTAAGTATCTAACAGATACTAGCTTTTATTTGTGTCAAGAACGAGTTTGAGGTCCACTGGTGTTATCTTTGTATTGTTGGTTTCTTTTAGAAAATCAACTTTTTAAAGATATTTTTAAAAATTTATCTGGCTGCACCGCACTTTAATTGCGGCATGTGGGATCCGGTTCCCAGATCAAGGATTGAACCTGGGCCCCCTGCATTGGGAGTGAGGACGCTTAGCCACTGGACCGGCAGGGAAGTTGCCACTGGTGTTATGGTTTACGGAGGAAGAAAGTGGCTCGGTGGGCAAGTAACAAGCCTGAGGTCCCACGGTGAGCTCGAGTCAGAGCCAGGATTCAAAGCCTGATCTTCAGCACCAGGACTCAGGTGCCTTCCCCCAGCTTGCAAGACCCTGCAAAAGAAAGTAGAGCAGGCGACCCTGACTCAGTTGCCCTCAAACCCCCAGACGCCATACACTCTGTAGTGACAGCGTTTGGAAATTAAGATCTTCAGCAGTTAGCTAAACTGGCTATCTTGTTCCCTGAACCTGTACTTGGCACAAAAGCTGATTCCCTTTCCCAGGCATAAGGGCGAAAAAAAATCCTTGTGGAGAGATGTCTCAGGGGCGCCTTCTACTGAGGGAAAATGGCAATGGACGTGGAAACGGGGGTTTCTCAGGCATCTTTGCGTTTTCTTGGCTTGAGAACCTATTTCCTCAAGTTTGAGTCTGTACTCCTCGCCTAATGCAAAGACTGAGCATTTCCCCTCGGACTGTGTAGCTGGCCAGGCTCAAAGATATTCTTTAATAATAATTAGTATTCTCTTAACATGTTTGAGCATTTAATGTTCTAGCCAAGTGAATTTTCTTATTTTACCTTTACGATAGTAATAGTGCCCCATTTTATGGGCAGAGGAACTGAGCCACAGAGATTTTTTTTGGGGGGAGGGTTTTTTTTTTTAATGCTTTAATTATTGGAGTATAATTGCTTTACAAAGTTGTGTTGATCTCTGTTGTACAACAAAGGGAATCAGCTGTATGTAAACATACATTCGCTCCCTCTTAAATCTCCCTCCCAGCACCCCATCCCACCCCTTTACACCATCACAGAGCACCATGTCGAGCTTCCCGTGCTAACAGCGTGAGCCACAGAGATTTTAACTCTCCTGTCCTTACAGACATATATTTACATCAGTCTGACTCAAAGTTTCTCTCACTTGACTTAGTTCCATACAATTTATGACCCTTAAACAGCGTCATTGCATTCATTTATTTATATAGGTCTCTCTTCCTTTCTCATGGATGTGATACTTCCTCCCAGCCAGAATAAAGGTACCTTGAAGTCTACGTAAATGTAAGTGAAAGTCGCTCAGTCATGTCCGACTCTTTGCAATCCCATGGACTATACAGTCCCTGGAATTCTCCAGGCCAGAATACTGGAGTGGGTAGCCCTTCCCTTCTCCAGGGGATCTTCCCAACCTAGGGATCGAATCCAGGTCTCCCGCATTGCAGACGGATCTTGACCGTCTGAACCACCAGGGAAGCCCACCTTGAGGTCTAGGATTGTGCTGTTTCTCGCTATTGTCTCAGGATGTCAAACACAAAATAAGTACTTATTAAATGTAATTTCAAATTCATTCATCATTTCTCAGCTTTTGATAAGGAATCATAGAGCAGAATTATATTTCCTTGAACACTTTGGCAAATTGTTTTTCTCCAAACATTCAATGGGTTTTTAAAATAACAGCAAAAGATATGGCAATTCACAGTTGGAATGGCAATAAAAAGAATTAGCGAAACGCATTGATAATCTCCAAGCTCTAGAGTCAAGAATTTTAAGTGTATCGTTTTCCCCACACCTCTGACAAGTTGTAAATTTCAACTGAATGGGATTTCACATTGTTTTCCCCATTCACCACAGACAAAGCTATCTGCAAGCAAATCTAGTCTTGAATGTTCTAAATATAGTCAGCCTCAGTCTGTATTCTTGGGTTGGTGGAACCCTGCACCAAGGGAGGAACTAAATTCTGCAGATTTTGGAATCTTCAGGTGTCCCGGGACCAAGCCCTCCCACCCTTCCAAGACACAGATGACTACAATTTTAAAATCTTGTTACAAGAGGCTACAATTCCATTTTCTCTTCCTTTTTACCTTTACCTTTCTTCCCCAGGAGCAGAGCAGTGTCAAAAAAAGTGTCAAATTAGCGGACAGAATATCTCTTTTTTAAATTAATTTATTTTTTATTGAAGGATAATTGCTTTACAGAATTTTCCTGTTTTCTGTCAAAGTGAAGTTGCTCAGTCATGTCCAACTCTTTGCGACCCCATGGACTGTAGCCTACCAGGCGCCTCTGTCCATGGGGTTTTCCAGGCAAGAGTACTGGAGTGGGTTACCATTTCCTTTTCCAGAAGATCTTCCCAACTCAGGGATTGAACTTGGGTCTCCTGCATTGTAGGCAGACGCTTCACCATCTGAGCTACCAGGGAAGTCCAACCTCAACATGAATCAGCCATAGGTATACGTATCAGTTTAGTTCAGCTCAGTCGTTCAGTCTTGTCCGACTCTTTTCAACCCCATGAATCGAAGCACGCCAGACCTCCCTGTCCATCACAAACTCCCGGAGTTTACTCAAACTCATGTCCATTGAGTCGGTGATGCCATCTAGCCATCTCATCCTCTGTCGTCCCCTTCTCCTTCTGCCCTCAATCTTTCCCTGCATCAGGGTCTTTTCAAATGAGTCAACTCTTTGCATGAAGTGGCCAAAGTATTGGAGTTTCAGCTTCAGCATCAGTCCTTCCGATGAACACCCAGGACTGATCTCCTTTAGAACGGACTGATTGGATCTCCTTGCCATCCAAGGGACTCTCAAGAGTCTTCTCCAACACCACAGTTCAAAAGCATCGATTTTTTTGGCACTCACCTTTCTTCACCGTCCAACTCTCACATCCATACATGACCACTGGAAAAACCATAGCCTTGACTAAATGGACCTTTGTTGGCAATGTCTCTGCTTTTTAATATGCTGTCTAGGTTGGTCATAACTTTCCTTTCAAAGAGTAAGCATCTTTTAATTTCATGGCTGCCATCACCATCTGCTGTGATTTTGGAGCCCAAAAAATAAAGTCTGACACTTTTTCCATTGTTTCCCCATCTATTTCCCATGAAGTGAGGGGACCAGATGCCATGATCTAAGTTTTCTGAATGTTGAGCTTTAAGCCAACTTTTTCACTCTCCTCTTTCACTTTCATTAAGACGTTTTTTAGTTCCTCTTCACTTTCTGCCATAAGGGTGGTGTCATCTGCATATCTGAGGTTATTGATGTTTCTACCAGCAATCTTGATTCCAGCTTGTGCTTCCTCCAGCCCAGCATTTCTCATGATGTACTCTGCATATAAATTAAACAAGCAGGGTGACAATATACAGCCTTGACATACTCCTTTTCCTATTTGGAACCAGTCTGTTGTTCCATGTCCAGTTCTAACTGTTGCTTCCTGACCTGCATACAGATTTATCAAGAGGCAGGTCAGATGGTCTGGTATTTCCAGCTCTTTCAGAATTTTCCACAGTTTATTGTGATCCACACAGTCAAATCCCCTCCCTATTGAGACTCCCTCCCATCTCCCTCCCCATCCTACCCCTCTAGGTTGATAGGAGCCCCTGTTTGAGTTTCCTGAGCCAAACAGCAAATTCCACTTGGCAATCTGTTTTACATATGGTGATGTAAGTTTCCACATTACTCTTTCCAAACATCTAACCCTCTCCTCCCCTCTCCCCATGTCCATAAGTCTATAGTCTATGTCTGTTTCTCCATTGTTGCCCTGTACAAAATATCTTCTTTAAAAATCTTTTAAAATTATGCAATATGCACTCATTCAGAAAATGTATAGCTTAATGGCTTATCACAAAGTGAACACCCATCTGGGTCAACACCATCACCCAGATTTTGTGTGAGATGCTAGGAAAGTTATCCACTCTAGTCCTTTGTGCCCCATCCATTAGCAAAAAGGATCTTCTCCATCATAACATGGCTTTTAATTGCAACATTTCACTTCAGCAGTTGCCTGAGCTATAATTTATCAAATTCTATTTTGTTGGATATTTAGGGGGTTATGGGGGTTTTTCTCTGTATCATTAACTTTTCAATAAATAGCTTATCCTCATTCTTACTGATATCCATACGGATTGCTTAGCAAAAATATTCTACAAGCAGAATTGCCATGTCAACAGGAATGGCTTGATTTTTAGAGCCTTTGCAAGACACACAATTAGCCTGAAGAAGAAAAATGATTGTGTCAAAGAAACTTGGACAGAAAAAGACAAGCAAATAGGAAGATTTCGCTCTGGGGCAACCAAGGGGAAATCGTGAAAGTGCAGAATGGGCAACTTGGGAGGTTAAAAAATTTCCTCAGAAAAATTGCAATTTGCCATTTTCAAAAAGTGTAGTTTAGTTCAAAAGCACGAACTTCCTCCAAGAGGATGTGAGATAGCTAATAAAAAGAGAACCAGCCTCAGGGAGTCGAAAGCCGTTACTGGTAGAGCACCAAGGCCACAGACAAGTTACAAAATAGCTTTTCAAAAGCACTCAACACCCCTGCTCAGGGTGAAAAATCTCTTTTAAAGTTCATCCAAGCTTTGGCCACTAGAGGGCACTGACAATACATATTTCCAGGCAGCATCAGCCCTGCTGGAATTGGAGTTGAATTGTCCAGTTAGTTCCCTTCCATCCTCTCTGATAGGCAATAGCCTGGAGCTTCCAGGATCCTCGCTGGGTGGGGTCCTCCATCCTCCAAACCTTGAGAACTTGAATATTCTGTGAAACAGCTGGTAACTTGAACCTTGCAAGAAAGCCTATGGGTATCGGAGAGAAAAATACAGGCCATGATTAAAATATATTTGTTTAACGTCATAATTATGTTTTTCCACTTCCAATGAATAAGATGTATCATGGAGTGACAGGCCCCTCATTAATTTCCCCTTGCTGCTTCAGTTTGGCCTCTGATGAAGCACCCTGGGTTTTTATTTCCCTCAAGTCGAAGGAATTTAATAACATCGACGGCCCAGCATGTAGGCAAAATGTCAGAGCGCCTGTAAGTGGAATAGTCCATAATTTTTCATAATTAATATGAAGCAGCTGCCAGTGTTTATGAGACAGTGATGATGCTCGGGGTCTTGGATTCTGAAGAGGAACCACAAGTCCCCAGGCTAATAGGAGCTGAGAGATGGGTGGTGCTTGGCAATGGATTAGAGACAGTTGGGTCCTTTCTGAGTCCCCTGAAAGTAGCCTTACTAATTGCCACTTGTAAGACCCTACTCCTGGGTCTCTCGCCAGATTGCGCTCTCCTTCTCCTAGGAAGACACCACATCCTCCGAGGTTTATCCTACATCAAACAGAGTAGAATCTCTCTGGACAGAGTCTATGTTTCAAACAGAATCTGTCTCCTGAGAGAGGGGATGAAATCAGTCATCAGCTTTAAATTGCTTTTTGTTTTTTATGTTTGTGTGTGTGTGTCTGTATTTTGGCCACACGGCTTATGGGATCTTAGTTCCCTAACCAGTGACCCAACCTCGGGCCCCAGCAATGAATGCACCAAAACCTAACCACTAGACTGCCAGGGAAGTCCCTAAATTGCTTTTTAGCTTTCTTTCTTTTTATTGTTTACATACTTTTTCAGTGTAATTATTTATCATAAAAAATTGAGATATAATTGACACACAAAATTGTCTTCATGTCAGGTGTACAACACAATGATTTGATGAATGTATCTATTACAAAATGATCACCAGAATTTTAATCAATATCCATCATCTCACACCATTACAATTTTTTTTTTTTCTTGTGATGAGAAACTTTTAAGATCTCTTTTCTTAGCAACTCCCAAGTATACAACATGGCATTCACTGTAGTCACCAGGATATACATGACATCCTCAGGACTGATTTCGCTTACAACTTTTTGACACCTTCATGAATTTTGTCCACTGCCCAGTCCGCTCCTCTGGTGACCATCAATCTGTTTTCTGAATCTATGAATTTGATTTGGGAGCTTTCTTTCTCTCTCTTTTTAGATTCCACATATAAATGAGATCATCCATCCATTGTCTTTCTCTGTCTGACTTCTTTGACTTAGCAAAGTGCCCTCAAGTTCCAACTGTGTCATCGCAAATGGCAGAATTTCCTTCTAGCTTTTTTTTCTTTCTTGGAAAAGTGCCTGAGACTTCCCTGGCAGTCCAGTGGCTAAGACTTCACCTTCCAATGCAGAGGACAGGGGTTTTGATCCTGGCTCTGAGAGCAAAGATCCCACATGCCTCAAGGCCAAAAAACCAAAAGGTAAAACAGAAGCAATATTGTAACAAATTCAATAAAGACTTTAAAAATGGCCCACACCAAAAGAAAAAAAGGAAAAAAAGGGTGTCTGGAGAGCCTGGATAGGAGAGGAGTTTGGGGGGAGAATGGATACATGTATAAGGATGGCTGAGTGCCTTCACTGTTCACTTGAAACTATTACAGCATGGTTTGTTAACCACCTATACTCCAGTAAAAATTAAAAAGTCAAAAAAAAAAAAAAAAAAAAGAAAAGAAAAGAAAGAAAGAAAAGGTGCGTGGAATTCTACTGTTTTCCCCAAAATTGAGCCTAAGTAAAGGTGCAAAGAAAGGTGTTTGAGCCAAGATTTGGAAAATTGGGGTGTACAACCTTTTAAAAGCCTCTTTTCTTAGCAAACAAAATAGCTGCCTAGAAGGAGGTTCCTTTTTCTGCCCCTTGGCTACAAAGTCATATGTCTTTCTTTTAATGGTCTCCTCATTTATCCTCAAGGAGCTTCTGCTCCCCTGAGGTTGAGTCTCTTTGGTTATCAGCAGACCACAGGGGCCTGATAACTTCTGGCGGGAAACACTTATTTTGAATGGGAGGCACCCATCTTCCTAACTTTCCATCATGGGAGAAGAAAATGCCTTGGCAAAGATAAATAACTCCAATTTTAATTCAGACCCGACATCCATCTTGGCAAAAACTAAAACCCATTCGGGGAGATTAAAAACGTGGCACAGAGGTTAGACAGTCATTCCCACAAAGGGAATTCTGGGCAAAGATAAGCCTGGTTCTTTGGAGTGTGCGATGTTTTGACAGCAAATACTTTGATTTTTTTCTTCACATCCCTTTCTTTCTTGCAAGATATTTCTCCTCTGGGTCTTCCTTTTCTTGTTTGAATGTTTATCCATGGAAAAGGCCTGGTTGTTTAAATCAATAACAAATCTCTCCTGTTGCTCTTGGCTGGAAACTTCTGAGCAAGAACTTGATATTTTCTTCAGGAAGCAAGCAGGGGGTCTTCCCTGGTGTTGTCGTGTGAGTCGCTCAGTCGGTTTGCAGCCTCAGGGACTGGAGCAGGCCAGGCTCCTCTGTCCATGGGATTTCCCAGGCAAGAATACTGGAGTGGGTTTTCATTCCCTCTTACAGGGGATCTCTCCCACCCCGGGAATGAACTCACTTCTCCTGCACTGCTGGTAGACTCTACCATCTGAGCCACCAGGGAAGCCCTGCTCAGTAGTAAGGAATCGGCCTGCCAGTACAGGAGACACGGGTTCGATCCCTAGTCCGGGAAGATCCCACATGCCTTGGAGTAACTGGGCCCGTGGGTCACAGCTACTGAGCCTGTGCTTTGCAGCAGGAGAAGCCACTGCAGTGAGAAGCCCGTGCACCGCAACCAGAGAAAGCCCACGCGCAGCAACGAAGACCCAGCAGAGCCAAACACAAAATGAATAAATACGATTCTTTATTTTTTTAAGAAAAAGAAAGCAAGTGCGGAAATTTTGAAGTGGCCAGGCGGTGCCCGGAGACCCCATTAGAGCACAAAGAGAAAGAAACACATTTAACCAAAGCGCCTTTGCCCGCTGCCCCTCCCCTTCTCCCCCACCCCTTTGTTTTGAATCGGCTGAGTGTTGTGTCAGCACGGGTTCCTAGGCTTGTGGTTTGTCGGAGGAGTTCAAAGCCACCGTCTGATATTTGTATGTAGTGTCACTCATTGGAATGTCTTGATCATGTCTCTCAGAAACACACTCTGCTGTGAGGCAATGGGTCAAGGAGGGAGTCCAGAAAAATCAAAGACTGCCCAGATTCTTCGGGAGAACTTTGCCCAGAAGACTGGGCTTCACGGCCGCTGAACAGAGGAAGCCATCCTTGCGGTCCTGGCTCCTCTCCCACTCTTTCCTTGGATGCGTGTGTGTGGTTAGATTTTCCAAGAAAACTGGCCTTGGAGACTCAGAACCCGATAGTCAACACTTTCGACAGAGAAGTTCCCAAGTTACGGGCGACAGGGAATCTGAATTTAAATTTACAATTTTGTGTGTGTTCAGCGGCTGACACCTAGAACTGAGTGCCAACGAGTCCACAACATCCTGGTAAAAATGACCTAAGGAGAGGCTCTTAAAATTGCTTATGGAGTCAGGTAGATGTTTCATTAAAGGTAGGCAGACAGACCTGAGATGCAGGCGTAGAGTCAGGAGAGCCAAAGTCACTTGTCCAAGGGTACTTCATAATTGCTCGTGGGGATGGTGGTGTGACGATGGTGCTGATGACGGAAACGGTGGAAGTGGTACCCACGGTGATGTTGATGGCAACGGTGGTGGTGTTTGGGGTGGTGGTGACAGTCGGGGTGTTCATGGTGAGTATGACAAAGGCCGGGGGGACAGAGGTTATGGTGGAGGTGGAGGTGGTGATGATGGGGGTGATGACCGTGCGGGGATGGAGGTGATGATGGAAGATGGACACAGGATTCCAAGTCTATATTTTCCTGGCACCCAACTCTTCGTGCTACAGCCTATACTTTACCCAAGGATGTTAGACATAGAGGATGACTCGTAGGAGAACACAGAATATTGTGAGGGTGTTGCCAGGCTTCAATTGTTAATATCAAGCTTACTGTTTCAAAACAGCAAACTCTTATTGAACCAAATAAAATACCTTGAAGTATAAAGGGGGAATTAGCAAGTATACCTGGGAGGTGAGATTTTAGGACAGGTTTGTAATATTGTACTTTACATGAAGGTTTTACATGTTGATTTTATCTTTGCAGATAGAGGGGAATTTAGGATGCCAATAAAAGTTTTTATTTTAAAGCTTTCATAGCCTATGATGTATATGTAATCACTCTGATACTGTAGATGCGAAAACTGAGTGTTGAAGTCACTTGCCCCAACAACCTACAGCAAATATGTGGCAAAGTCAGGACGGGAACCCAGGTCTCCCTGCCTTCCAGGTTGTGCTCAGATCTGGTGTATGATTCAGTCTCCTGAGGCTGGCCCTTAGCTTTGTCCTGGAAATACTGTCCCCAGGCATGATACATCAAGAAGCCTTCAGAGTTGCCCTCTGGTGCATTGTATAATTCAGTCTTCTTGTCCCAAAGCAGATGTTGCCTTACCAAGATCCTGGTGAACCTGGGGTCGAGTCTTCTGGAATCAGGCACTTAAGAACTGTACACATTCATGGCAGTCTTCTATTCCAAACTCTCCGCAGTGCAAGAATCCCAGACAGATGGTCCCCACTGAGTTCTTGAGTGTTGCCTTCATTGGGAGCTTTTCCTCTCACAGGAAACCCCTCCTTTATGTCTATATTTTAAAATACTCTAGGGACTTTCCTGGTGATCCAGTGGTTAAGACTTCACACCTCCGATGCAGGGAATCCGGGTTCAATTCCCGGTTGGGGAGCTAAGATCCGGCATGCCCCGTGGCACAGCCAAAAAAAAATATTCTAGCTTTTAAGATCTCTTTTGTGTGTGTGTGTGTGTGTGTGTGTGTGTGTGTGTGTGTGTGTGTCTTTATCTTCCTTTTTAAATTTTTTTAAAATTTATTTATTTTAATTGGAGGCTAATTACTTTACAATATTGTAATGGTTTTTGCCAAGCATTCACATGAATCAGCCATGGGTGTACATGTGTTCCCCATCCTGAGCCCCCCTCCTACCTCCCTCCCCGTCCCATCCCTCTGGGTCATCCCAGTGCACCAGCTCCGAGCACCCTGTCTCATGCATTGAACCTGGACTGGAGGTCTGTTTCACATATGATAATATATATGTTTCAATGCTATTCTCTCAAATCATCCCACCCTCGCCTTCTCCCACAGAGTCCAAAAGACTTTTCTATACATCTGTGTCTCTTTTGCTGTCTCACATATAGGGTTATCATTACCATCTTTCTAAATTCCATATATATGCGTTATTATACTATATTGGTGTTTTTCTTTCTGACTTACTTCACTCTGTATAATAGGCTCCAGTTTCATCCACCTCTTTCTCTATCATGTGTTGAATCTCAATTGATTCCCCTGTCACCTTTATCAACTATACCGGATGAGGGTCTTTTTCCTTCAACAACACTACTCTAAATATCTGTGGGCTGTCATCTTCTGTCCCCAGGATTAACAGCCACAAACAACAACATCTGTTTGCTCCAGGATCCAGGACCCCTCCATCTTGGTATCCCCCATCCCTCACAAACGGTAGCACCCCAGACCTGAATCCTGCCGGTGCTCCCATCAAACAGAACCTTGACTGAGATGCTGTTCTGTGAATGAAACCTAACGCAGCCCTGAGTTATGTTTTAAAACTACTCAGTTCAGTTGTTCAGTTCAGTTGCTCAGTCGTGTCTGACTCTTTGTGACCCCATGGACTGCAGCACACCAGGATTCCCTGTCCATCACCAACTCCCAGAGTTTACTCAAACTCATGTCCATTAAGTCAGTGATGCCATCCAACCATCTATGGGGTTCAATTAAAACTACTTCATTGCGATATAATTTGCATATCATACAACTCACCCCCATTTAAAGCATGTGATTCAGTGGTTTTCAGTCTATCCACAGGTATACAGAACTATAATAATGATGTGTGCATGCTCAGTCGTGTCCAACTCTGTGCGACCCCATGGACTGAAGTCTGCCAGGCTTCTCTGTCCATGGGATTTCCCAGGCAAGAATACTAGAGTGGGTTGCCATTTCATTCTCCAGGGAATCTTCCCGACTATCATCCCAGTCAATTTTTGCATACTTTCATTGACTCAGAAAGAAATACTGGAGCCTTTGGTTATCATGCCTTATCCCTGTCTTGAACATTTTATATGAAGGAATCATAATAATATGTGGTCTTTTATATCTGGTTTCTTTTCCAGAGCCTATGGGGCTCAAGGTTCACCCATGTTGTAGCATGTAGCCATACTTTATCCCTTTTTACAACTGAATAACACTTCAGTGTGTGGACAGATGGCATTTTGTTTATCCATTGGTCAACGAATGGACCTTTGGGGTGTATCCCCCTGAATTAATTGAGCATCACTGATTATCAGTGGGTTTTAGTAATCTGAATCCCCAGGTCACTGTCATATCAACTGTGATGAAGCCACTTATCCATCCTATGTTTTAGCATTGGGTTAAAAAAATGAAAGTGAATTGAAAGACATCCTTTGACAGTTTGTCTAAAACTATTTAGAATTTAGATTCCTTTCTGTAAATAATTTTATTTATTTATGTATTTTTGGTCGTGCTGGGTCTTTGTTGTTGGGCGGGCTTTTTCTCTAGTTGCAGTGAGCTGGGGCTACTCTCTAGGTGTGGTGTGCAGGCTTCTTCTTGCAGGGGTTCCTCTTGTTGCAGAGCGTGGGGTCCAGGGCACACGGGCTTCAGTAATTGTAGCCACTCCACTTGGTAGTCGTGGCTCCCAGGTCCCAGAGCACAGGCTCAGTAGTTGTGCCGCATGGGTGTAGTTGCTCCACAGCATGGGGGATCTTCCCAGATCGGAGATCAAACCAGTGTCTCCTGCATTGGCAGGCAGAGAATTTTAGATACTTTCAAAAATCATCCAAATTTGAGGTATCCTCTCCAGTTTGATGCCATCTCTGAACAAAGATGTCTTCGGGGTCAATAAAGTAAAGTGGAAGTTACTCAGTCATGTCTGACTCTTTGTGACCTCGTGGACTATACAGTCCCTGGAATTCTCCAGGTCAGAATACCAGAGTGGGTAGTCATTCCCTTCTCCAGGGGATCTTCCCAACCCAAGGATCAAACCCAGGTCTCCAACGTTGCTGGCAGATTCTTCATCAGCTGAGCTGCCAGGGAAGACCTTAGGGTCATTATCAGTAATAAAATAGATAAAGATGATTCAAGGACAAAGCTTGACACTGAAACGATGTTTTTCCAAAGTAAATCCCCTGGGTATGTAATTCTACGAGATGTCAATAGACATCATGAAAAAGGAGGTCATCCACCAGAAATGTATAGACCACTCCAGACTCTTAGTTCATTTCTATCTGGGCGACTAAAACATGCTGTGTTTCTGAGGCAAGGCACTGGGGTCCCATGGATCCAAGGAGACAGGGACACAGGAATCCAGCTGGCTGGTTGCAGGGGGTGAGTTTGGAGGCTGCTCCCCCGTTTCCCAGGGGCATAGTTACAGTAACAGCTGCCAGCAGAGAGAAAGCCTGGGGTAGATAGTAGCTTTCTGGAAAGAGGTTCCTTATCGTTTCTGTCTCTGGGTCTTGAGACACATCTTCCATCATCCCACAGAAGCCAATGCCAGGGTCCAAGGGGACTTTGGCCCGGTGAAAACTAGAATCATTTTCCACCCAAGTTCGACATCCTAAGAGTTCTGGGCTAGCAGATGAAAGATGGGTGTGCGTGCCTGTGACGGCAGCTTCTTCTGGCCCCAAACGAACACACTCACTCACTCCACTTCTCTTTGCTTTGACAGAAGGAAAATTTGACCCAATAGCAGAGAAGCCAACTTGGGGAAGGTATTTTCCAGGAGGTCTTTGTTTCGTTTGAGATGTAAATCAGAAGGGATCATATAGGCTCTAAGACCCCCTGGCTGGCTTTAAAAATATATATATATATTTTTAAGTAAAAGATCAAAGTTTGAGGACCTTGAGGGAAAGGGATTGGAGGGTAGAATCATGGCCAAGCGTGGAGAGACATGTCCATGTGGCTTAGAAGGCAGCGAGCTTAATACCTTCTTTTCTTTGGATCGTTTCTTTTCCCCCACACAGACCTCAACTGTCTCCTCATCATTATCTAATAATGGCAACATTTGGAAAGTCCATTGCAGCAGTTTATAAATCGCTTGCCCATACATTCTCTCCTTCTTTTTTGCCCAGTCTCTCCATCTCTCTCTGTCTTTCTATCTTTCTGTCTCTTTCTCTGCATTCAGAGGACATATGGGATCTTTAAAAGATGAGCAAACTGAGCCTTGAGAAGGAAGACCCCCCCGCCCCGTGCCCTCCGTAAACCCCCAGCTATTCAAGGGGCAGAACTGGACTGTGCCTATGGGATTGGATACTAGCATTTTCTCTCTGCTCTACCAAGTTTGCTCTTAGGGACAGAATTCTGGAACCTCTAGGCTGTGGGTTGGAATGGGCGAGATCACCTAGTTATTAAGACAAAGACTCTCAAGGAAGCCTGAGAGTTCCTTTGTCATAGTTAATTCTTCATCAAGTGTATCACCATTCTCCCATCTCAAGCCAGCTAGAGACAATGAGACAATTTTCTTTTCTTTGTTTGCCTGACCTGCTTATCTTGCCTGCTTTCAAGTCCGCATCTAAATGTGCACGTGAAAGGTGATTAGAAGACTTGGGGGCATCCTCTCATTAGTTAATGCTTGAGAGGGTCTCAGGTCCAGCTCATGGTACACTGTCCCTTGTACCGTACATCACCAACTGACAATAGGCTGCCCCCAGCCCTCTTGCTTCCCACGCCAGCATCTGCCCACGAATGGGAGGCAGATCGGAGGGGTTGGAGATGCGTTTAATTTAAAGACGAGCCCCCCTTCGTGCTGCCAAAGGAAATGGCATGTCAGCTACGTCAAAAATAGATACTGTTGTGCAGATATATGGATGGGGAGGTGGACGCCGCCCCTGTCATCCATTACCTGGATTGCCTTTAAATGTCAAAACAAATCCTTCTCCGGTCCTTCTCCAAAACTTAAATCATCAAGAGAGACAGGGTCAGCCTCTGCAGTTTGGAATGCTGGAAGCGGGGGGTGGGGGTGGGGGCAGGATGGGGATGGGTAGATGATGAGGTTGCGGGGGTTGGGGAGGTGAGTGAAGGCTGCCCGTGCATCTGAGGCTCGGTGGGTACGCACACAGAGCAAAGATTGCCCCTGCTTGCCTTGGAAAGACTGAAAGTGTGGAGCCTGCCTCTGCTGCCCTGAGATTTATTTCATAATTCCAGACAAGTGCCTCTCGACATGTAAATATCATCGTGGATGCGTGTAAAATCAGCCACGGATGCTGTGTATCCCTGTGAAGAGCTGATGTGAACGTGACTGGTGGGAAGCACACATAGAACACCAACTGCACTCATTAATGCTGCTGCTGCTGAGTCGCTTCAGTTGTGTCCGACTCTGTGACCCCATAGACGGCAGCCCACCAGGCTCCCCTGTTCCTGGGATTCTCCAGGCAAGAACACTGGAGTGGGTTGCCATTTCCTTCTCCAATGCATGAAAGTGAAAAGTGAAAATGAAGTCGCTCAGTCGTGTCCGACTCTTTGAGACCCCATGGACTGCAGCCTACCAAGCTCCTCTGTCCATGTGAGATTCCAGGCAAGAGTACTGGAGTGGGTTGCCATTGCTTTCCCTGCTTTTTCTGTGGGAGACATCTGATACTCATCGCTTTTAATACTAGAGCAACCCTGCGAGTTGGATTATCCCCCATTTCACAGGTGAGGAGACTGAGGCTTGGAGGAGTTGAGGCACCTGCTCAAGATGGCACAATACTGCCAAAGGGTGGGACTCAGGAGCCCACGATCTTAGGCGCCGTGTGGGGTTGGGTATGTGATCAAAAAGCTTAAACCATAGCACATTAAGGGAAAATGAAATGGCTTAGCTTATATTGGCATGGGTACTTTAAAGTCAAGGAATAAGCAAAATCTAATAAATAAGGTAATTTACACTGTTTGGAAAAAATCAGTGTATGCATTCGCAGTTGGGATGCTGTGTATCAATATGAAGTGAGAACCAGATTCCCTGGCTTTAAATCCTGTTTCTTAACCGTGGGCCCTTGGGCACATGAAAGATCTGTTTGCTCCTCAGTTTCCTCATCTGTAAAATAAGAATAATGTTATCCTCCTCATAGCCTGGTCAAGAGAATAAAAGAAATTAATACTTATCAAGCATGTAAGCATGGGATAAACATTTAATAAATATTAGCTACTATTAAGCCACATGTGCCTAGTATATTCTGGTTTTAGTCTTCTTAACTAAACAACTTTATGGCTTCCACATCAAACAATTCTAAAGGGCTGAGGTTTTCCTGAGAATGTGGGGACACCGAATAGACTGGTAGAGAATATGTTTTTATAACATTTACATACTTAAAGAAATTGTTATAGTCTGGGTTGTGTATGCATACAGGAAAATACTGGTGCTTTTCAAAGTACAATTATAAATATATTTTTAAACAGGGGGAAGGGGTAGTTAGGGAGTTTGGGATAGACATGTACACACTGCTGTATTTAGGATGAATGACCAGCAAGGACCTACGGACGTGGAATTCTGCTCAGTGTTATGTGGCAGCCTGAATGGGCTGGAGTTTAAGGGAGAATGGATACATGTATATGTGTGTGTATGGCTGAGTCCCTCTGTTGTCCACCTAAAATTATCACAACATTGTTAATTGGCTATACTCCAATATACAATAAAAAATTTATTAAAAAAAAATAAAACATACGTTAGAGCCCCAAAGGGAAAACGATCCAAGTAGCCATCAACTGGTGAATGGGTATATAAAGTGCAGTGTGTTCATAGAGCAGACTATTATTCATCAGTGAAAAAGAACAAAGCATGGATACTGCTATATGTTACCACAAATGAGTCTCTGAAAGCTGATACTATATGAAAGAAGTCAGTAGCAGACAATGACAGAGTTTATCCATTTATATGCAATGTCTGGAAAAGACAAGCCCATAGAGATGGAAAAAAGATTAGTATTTGCCTGGCTCTGGTGTCAGAATGGGGAGTGGCTGCAAAGAGACTCAAGGGCCCCTTTTTGAGGGTGATGGAAATGTTCTAAAGCTGGATTATAGAGAAGGTTGCATAAATCCATGTTTACTGAAATGATATTGAATTGTACACTTAAGCTATATCAATTTCATGGAATATAAAATTCACTGAAACTGAGAAAAGACCGACTACTGTCCTTTCCACCTTTGTGATCAGTATTCTATGCTCCTAACAACAGTACATGTTGAAATATATTTATTCTATTACTTACTTGTAATTATCATTTCTTTTTTTATAAAATATGATAACATTAATGCATCATTGCTGTAAAAAAAATAAGAATTCTAGACTGTGCAGAAATGTAAAGTAAAAAAATGAAATTCATCTTTTTTCTATACCTTTTCTCCTCAATTATTTTACTTGTAGCTCAGTATATATACTTAGAGACTTTCTCTAGAAATATATATGATATACATTATATATACACACACTATGCATGATATATGTGTGTATACATACACATGTACATGTGTATACACATATATACATAAACGTGCATGTATGTATAATGTATATACATATACATTATATACATATAATGTGCATCACATACATATACATTATATGCATACATGTGCACATATAAAATCTATATCTATCTATATGCTTGCATGCACATGCATATAAAATCTTTATACATACATACATATACCTGAAAAAGATTGTATTTCTGTCATTTTCACAGGAGCATGCTCAGAATATACAACTGTACTGTAAGAGGTCTAATTCTTACCCTCTAAGCAATCTTAGCAAAGATGCTCCTGCACCGTGAACCCACCACAGTCTCTGTCTTGGGCATCAGCCCTGTCTCGGGTCCAGGCTAGCTCCCTAAATCCCTGCCCTGCTCGCTTTTCTGTCTTAAAGTTCAGAATGTCCAGACTCTGCATCTTATTCCTGCAGGACAAGATTGGGGTTAACCCTGAAGACACCAAGCTGAGTCCATGAATACACCAGCCTATCACTGATGGGGGACCAGGGAGGGCGTCACACACAGCCTCAAAATCAGTACTCCTCAGCCTCAGCACTATTGACCTTTGGGGATGGAAAACTCTTTTTTGCAGGAGGTCAGGAGCTGCCCTGTGCCCAGGAGGGTGTTTAGCAGCATCCTTGTCCGCTACCACAGATGCCAGCAACCGTCACAGACTCCCTCCATCCCCTGCCTGCCCTCCCCCGCCTCCCCTCCCGCCCGTGGTGACAACTGAAGATGTCTCTAAACAGTGCTTGATATTCCCCGGGGAGGACAAAATCATGCCCGGTTGAGATCCGCTCTTCTGAAGAAATCATCCCTTGTTTGTTTTTTCCCATCCCTCATCTGGGTGCTTTCAGCAAACTTCTTCGTACCACGTGGCTGGTGGAATCTGGTTAGCCAAGGGAAATGTCCTCCTAAGGAAATACTTGTATATTCACTCAAGGCAAAGTCACTTCCTGTTGACAGATCCATTAGTGACCAGAACATATTAATTCTTATAAAGAAAAGTAGTCTTTACTGTGTGATTACAAAAACATTATTTTTTTTAAAGAAACAAAACATTACAACCATGTGTGATTTATACAGTGAAAGTTCCTGAAAAAATCCCATCCCCTTAGAAAAACCATCATGAACATCTGACCCAAAGATTGCTCTACTCATGCATACATGAGCACACACATGTGCAACCACATGCATCTATATTCAAATGAGAGCTCACTATGTACATTCTTCAGCAACTCCCCCCTCCCCACACAACCGAGGCATCTTGGGTATTAGTCAGCTCTTGCCACAATAAGGCTGGGTAACAAAACTTTCCCCAAACTGAGAGTCTTAAAGCAATGCATTCTCAGACTCATAGGTCTGTGGGTCAGCTGCCCCTCCGCTGGACTTCAGGCTTCAGTCTGATTCCAAGTCTAGTTTCCCTGGACCTTCCCGGGCATGTGATCTGCCCTGCGTGTCTCATTCTATAACCCAGGCTGAAGGGGCACTGGTTACAGTGGGCATGGTCTTTCATGCAAGACAGCAAGGCCAAGTTCATAGGCACATTTCCAGCCTGTGTGTGCCTCACATCTACTAGCATGTCATTGGTCAAAACAAGTCAGGTGGCCAAACCTTTGTGATGTAGTATGAGACCACCGTCAAGGTGCCCGTGTGTAATGTTGCCCCAGTGAAAGTGAAAGTCGCTCAGTCGTGTCTGACTCTGCACCCCGTGGACTATACAGTCCATGGAATTCTCTAGGCCAGAATATTGGAGTAAGCAGCCTTTCCCTTCTCCAGGGGATCTTCCCAACTCAGGGATCAAACCGGGGTCTCCTACATTGCAGGCAGATTCTTTACCAACTGAGCTATCAGGGAAGCCCCAGGGGACCATCAAATCATTAGGACCAATCATTTAATCTTCTGGGAGAATTCACTCTCAGACCTCCTGTACCTCTAAAACAAGCCCCTCTGTTAAGCCCTCCACTGGTGGCTCAGTGGTAAAGAATCTACCTGCAATGCAGGAGACCCAGGTTTGATCCCTGTGTCAGGAAGATCCCCTGGAGAAGGAAATCACAACCCACTCCAGTATTCTTGCCTGGAGAATTCCATGGACAGAGGAGCCTGGCAGGCTGCAGTCCATGGGGTTGCAACAAGTCAGACATGACTGAACAACTAACATACTTCCTCTGTTTAGAGGAACTCCTCCTATGCTGGGCATGTAAATGTATGTAAATGTACCTTTCCCTGACTGTAGTTCCTCATCCTAAGATTTCTTTTTCATGACATTTATTATTCAACTGAGTTATGTTTACTGTAGGAAATGGAATAAAATAAAATGATGAAAATTTTAACAACCCAGTTCCACTGTGCAAAGATAACCTTTGTAAGCTTACTAGTATACAGCCACATAGATGCATAGTTTTTCTAATAAAATTGGGGTCTTACTGTATATACTGTTTTATAAGCTACCAACACCCCACCTACAAACAGACCACACACACTGGCTCTTGGCGATAATTTTCTAAGACATTCAGTATGGTGACAATCTAGACAACCAGTTTTCTGTTGCTGGGAACTTAGGTTCTTTCCAATGTCTTTCCCCCATAAATAACACTGCCTTGAACATCTTGAATCTAAATATTGAAAGAGTTCTGAGTATTTCTTAGGATGAATTCCTAGCAGTGAAATGACAGGTTCTAGGCTTTTTGAAACAGGTTTCAAATTTTCTCTCCAGAAAGGCTGACCCATCTGTACTCCTTAGTACATATTACTCCTTAAGTTTTACGAAACTAAAGAGTTTCAAAGTTAGCCGATATTTTCAGTTAGAAGGAAAGCTCATCAACACCTTCCATCAATCGTTCATTCACTCAATGAATGAGTCCAACTATGTGTCAGGCATTGGGGACACAGCGTTGAACAGAGCAGGTAGAAATCTTCACCCTGGAGAGTTAACATCTATAGAGAAAGCCTGCATGGTGAGAGTGGATACATTTTTTTAAATTTTTTATTTTGTTTTGGGATATAGTTGATTACTGATGTTGTGGTTATTTCAGGTGAGCATCAAAGGGACTCAGTCATACATATACATGTATCCGTTCTCTCCCAAACCTCCAGCCTGCATCCGGGCTTCCACGTAATATTGAACAGAGTTCTCTGTGCTACACAGTAGGTCCTTTATCAGTAAGTCCTTTATACAGTAGGTCTGTTATCTATTTTAAATATAGAAATGTGTACACGTCCATCCTAAACTCCCTAACTATCCCTTTCCCCCATTCTCCACAGCAACTGTAAGTTCATTCTGTGAGTCTCTTTCTGTTTTGTAGGTTCATTTGTATCATTTATTTTTTTTAACATTTCACATATAAGGGATGTCATACAATATTTTTCCTTCTCTCTGACCTATTTTACTCAGTATGATAATCTCTAGGTCCATCCATGTTCCTGCAAATAGCATAATTTTATTCTTTTTAATGGTTGAGTAATATTTCATGGTATATATGTACCACATCTTCTTTATCCATTTCTCTGTCGAAGGACATTTAAGTTGCTTTTTGTCTTGACTATTGTAAACAGTGCTGCAATGAACACTGGGTGTGTGCATCCTTTTGGATCATGTTTTTCTCTGGATACATGCCCAGGAGTGGGACTGCAGGGTCATATGGTAGCCTTATTTTTAATTTTTTAAGGAACCTCTATACCATTCTCCTTTTTGGGCTTCCCAGGTGGCACTACAGGTAAAAAATCTGCCTGCCTATGTAGGCAACTTGCAAGAGACACTGATTCCATCCCTAGGTGGGGAAGATTCCCTGGAAGAAAAAATGGCAACCCATTTCAGTATTCTTGCCTGGAAAATCCCATGGACAGAGGAGCCTGGAGGGCTGCAGTCCAAAGGGCTGCAATGAGTCAGACACGACTGAGCGACTAAACACACACATACTGTTCTCCACTGTGGCTGTACTGATTTGCATTCCCACCAACAGTGTAGGAGGGTTCACTTCCCTCCACACCCGAGAGAGTGGCTACTTTTTAAGTTTGCCTGGGATAGCCTGGCTCCTTTAAATCATGGACCAGAAGTGGATCCTCAAGCTCATCCACTTTCCCTGTTATTTTCAAAGCGTCATTGTTCTCCAGAGATCAAACCAGTCCATCTTAAAGGAAATCAACCCTGAATTTTCACTGGAAGGACTGATGCTGAAGCTGAGGCTCCAATACTTTGGCCACCTGATGCCAAGAGCTAACTCACTGGAAAAGACCCTCATGCTGGGAAGGATTGAAGTTAGGAGGAGAAGGAGGCAACAAAGGATGAGATGGTTGGATGGCATCACCAACTCAGTGGACATGAGTCTGAGCAAACTCCGGGAGATAGTGGGGGACAGGGAAATTTGGCATGCTGCAGTCCACGGGGTTGCAAAGAATGACTGAACAACAATTCTTCTCCCTCTAGAAACCTCGTAAGTAAGTCGAAGAGGTAGGTAAACTTTCTCCAAGTGAAAAGAGTTCATCCCAACACTTCACCCCTAAAGTGGAATGGAAAACCCTCAATGAAGTAGGTCAAATAAATTTGGAGCTGCCCATCCCACCCACTCAGGAGACATCTCCTGACAGGGTGACTTCATAAGCCATGGAGCACCGGGCAGTCTGGGACGATGTCACCTGGACTCTGGGATGTATTGATGGCTTGTGCCCACAGCTACCTTTCACATCCTCTCTTTGGGTAAATGCATCCAGAAGCAATCAGGGTAGAGGCGGGGGTGCTGGCTGACTGGTTTACGGTCATGCCGAAGCTGAGAGGTATGTTTGCAAGCCTGCCTGGCAGATGCCTAGGTGAGAGTTTCTAAGATGCTGGGTTCTGGACCCCAAACCCGGGATATCACAGAGTCTGCTTTTGTCTCTCTCGGGATGCTTCCTTCCCTCTTGCTTCCAGCCCCCATCCTTCGTGACAGCAAAGCCGCTCTCCCCACCCAATTCCCCACTTCCCCATTTTGTCTTTCTTGAGTAACAGCCAAAGAAAGAAGCAAACCTCTTCATCAGCCTCCCTGGACTAAATGCAGAAGCCCTTCAGCTCACACCTCAACTATGTTGACCTTTTGACTTTTGGTTTGGGGGAAACTGAGGGTAAAGCAACTGAATGTGACCTTGTAGGCAGTTTGGGGAAGCGTGGGGAGGGATTCTCAGGAGATGGATGGGAGATGGGGCAAGGAGAGGAGGCTAGCTGGGGGGTGATCTCAGGGAATAACTTCTCCTCTGGAGGACTTTGCTGTTTCCCATCCCAAACTTAGTTCAGTTTCCCTTCTCTAAGCTTACCTGTGTCCCAGCATTCTTCAGAGTGCACTGTGAGATGCTTAAGGGTGGGTCCATGGTCCTGGTGTGTAATGGGTATTCATCACGTGCTTAGTCACTCAGTTGTGTCTGACTCTTTGCGACCCTTTGGACTTTAGTCTACCAGACTCCTCTGTCCATGGGATTTTTCAGGCAAGAATACTGGAGTGGGTAGCCATTTCCTCCTCCAGGGGATCTTTCCAATCCAGGGATCAAACCCACATCTTCTGGGTCTCCTTAAGTGTTTTTTTTTTTTTCTTTAAAGAAGTGAATGCTTGAATGAATGAATGAACACAACATTCTCCCTTAGTGCTGGAGTTATTTTATCTCCTATTGAACTTGGCTGTTTTGCCTATTCATTCATTCTTTCAACAAAGTGCAGGAACCCCTGACCATGCATCAGACATTAGGTGATGATGGAATAACATTGATTCTCTTATTCATTCAGTAAAAATTCATCCAGTACCCTCTTGTCCTAGGTTCTGGGGTTGAGTCTAGGGCTAAATTGGCCATTCCCTATTTCACGATGTCCAGCTGCATCAGGAGCATAGAACAGGGGATCCTCAAAAAAAAAAAACAAAAAAAAACAGGGGATCCTCATTCAGATTTTGAGGAATCATGGAAGGTTTCCTGGAAGAGAAGATTGAGGCTCCTGGTAGACTTGTTTTGGGGAAAGACTTGGAATTACTTGTCTGGCTGAGTTGTCAACACCAAAAAATCCTTGGCTTCCAAAGAGATCATGTGGTCTTCTTCATAGGAATGCTTCTCAACTGTAATTGTTGCCATTTGACAATATCAAGGGTTGGCAAGTGTGTGGAGCAGCGGGACCACCCAGCCACTGTTTACGGCAGGATAAAATGGTATAACTGGGTTGGAGACTTAATAAGCAAGTGCCAAATAGCTCTAAGGGACATAAACATTTTAAGCCAGCAGTCCAATACCTGTTCTGGTCTTTAGAAGAAACTCTTACACATATGCCAGAGAGCCAAGCACAGGAATATTCCTGGCAACATTGTTCATGCTATTAAAATCCTGGGAACCACCTACATGGTCATCAATAGGAAAACAGTGGACTAAATTGAGGTTCATTCATTTGGTGGAATGTTCTACAGAAGTTAAAAACAGTCAACTAGAAATGCACACCTCAATATCTGGTGATCTCAAAAACAACATTGGGCAAAATTTGCACTAAGATACGGACAGTATAATACTACTTATACGTTTTTAGATGTGTGCAGCAATATCATGTGCTAAAAATACCATGTATCGTTTAAGGACACATATGTACATAAATGGTAAAAGTATAAAGACGTGCATATAAATGAGAAACTCAGGGGGCTTCCCTGGAGGTCCAGTGGCTAAGACTCTATGCTCCCAAATGCAGGGGGCCCAGGCTCGATCCCTGGTCAGGGAACTAGATTCCACATGCCGCAATTTTAAAAAAGATCCCACGTGCTGCAACTAAGACCTGGCTTAGCCAAGTAAGTAAAATAAACTTAAAAAAAAAAAAAGAAACTTCAAGATTGGGAAGGTGGTTACTCTTGGAGATGGAAGCAAAAGAATGCAATTAGGGAGGGTTACTTAGGAGAAATAGTATCTGAAAGATTTTATTTCTTAAGCTGGGTATTGAGCACATAGGTGTTTATGAAAGTGAAAGTTACTCAGTCATGTCCAACTCTTTGCAACTCCATGTATAGCCCGTGGAGTTCTCCAGGCCAGAATACTGGAGTGGGTAGTCATTCCCTTCTCCAGGGGATCTTCCCAACCCAGGGATCAAACCCAAGTCTCCTGCACTGCAGGTGGATTCTTCACCAGCTGAGCCACCAGGGAAGCCCAAGAATACTGGGGTGGGTAGCCTATCCCTTCTCCAGTGGATCTTCCCAACCCAGGAATCGAACCCGGGGTCTCCTGCATTTCAGGCAGATTCTTTACCAGCTGAGCTACCAGGGAAACCTGGGTGTTTCTGATAGGATTCCCTATTCTTTTGTGTGCCTGAAATATTGCAAGAGGCAAATGAAAGAAAGCTGCTTCCTTCATGCATATGTCCTGTGCTTTTCCCAAAATCCTGTCTCAGGGGAGCAAGGAGCAAGGTTTATTTTCCCCTCCGAGTCCTTCCAACCTTCTCTGTAAATTCTGGACACAAGAAAGAGGCTCCCACTGTTTGGTTAGAAATAATAACATGGATAAGATTAAGTCCTCCCTAGCTGGGTGTGGATTATCTCAGGAGCATCACAGCAGTATTCTGAGGCAGTTAGCTTTATTGTCCCCATTTCACAGATGCAGCAACTGAGGCTCAGAGAGGAGGCAGCTTGCAAAAGTCCCACCGTTGTGGAGCGCTAGGGGCAGCAGGTTTGAACTTGTGACCCAGGGCTTCCCTGACAGGAAGGCACAGTGTAGGGGTTAAAAGGATCCCCTCTGGAGACACACACACCTCTTCTCAGCTATGTGGCTTCAGGCAACCCCACCAGTCTGTGCCTCAGTTTCTTCACCTAAAAAAACGGAGCTCATTACAGTCCTCCTTCATAACGTTGTCACGAGGATTTTCAAAACTCTGAAGAACTTAGTATTGTGCCTGGCACATAGTAAGCGCTTCTAAAAGTGCCCGCTGAGACTGTTTCTAATTAAGCCGGAGCACTCCGTGTCTCAGAACTCAGGCAGGCGGACCCAGGTGACCTTCAAGCCACGCTCTGATCACGCTCGGGGCTGGGTGGTGGTCGGGTGCTGGCTGCGCAGCTTAGGGGACAAGGAGACTTTCAAAGGGGCACATACTTTGGCCAGCAGATGAAAAAGGACTGGTGATGGATTCGTGGACCGGGCACTCCCCCGCCCTCCTCTAGCTTTTCAGCGTTTCCCCCTCACCATCACTCACTGGCTCTATAAACAGATTTCCCAGTAATCGTCTTCCTTCTCTTTGAAGTCCCCCATCCATTCTCTCCCCACTCTTAGCCTGCTCCCCTTGCTCACCAAGGAGGACCTTTTTTCGACAACAGTTTCCTACCCGACGGGGTGGAGACGCGGTGCAGAAACAGCCTCTAGGTCAGTTCCGTTCAATCCAACATGTCTTTTCTGAACACCTACTGAGAGCCTTTGAAGAACTTTGCTGGGAAGAGAGGACCAGAGAGGTGAAAGGAAAAGTTCTGACCGACTGGGTTAGAAACTAGGTTTTGTCAGAGGATATCCTTGGGGAGCTCCGTCGACACTCTGAGCCTCAGTTTTCTTATCTGTACAGTGGGGGTAATGACAACACTGACCTCAACGGTTAGTGGGAGAAATAACGTGATGCTCTCTACGTGGGGACAAGGCAGGCACTCGGGTCCTGCCAGTTTCATGCTTCTGCGCTTGTTCTTGGTGTGATAGAGAAGGAAGAGACAGGAATGATGTCCAGCTTCTGGTCTGGAAGATTCAGTGAAAAGAGAAGCTGTCTGCTGAGATGAGGAGCCCGGGAGAAATCTCATTTGGAAAGAAGAAAGCCAATTCAGTTTGGAACATGTTGAACTGGAGGTAGCGGACCACGTGGAGACTTCCAGGAGGCATCTGCCAAGACAGGCCTGAGGTCCTGGGGCTCAGATCACGGAATCGTTATCCTTCCTAATATCTCGACTCCCACCATTCACAGTGACCACACAAACCTACTCAGAGAAGCTGGCAGCCCTTGAGATTCATGAGGCAAATAGCTCCTCCCCAACTGCCCACGGAGACACCCACACATCTCTAAGCCAAGTTCCAGGGCTGTGTTACTCCACAGAAAGAATCCAGTTCAGAAAATGACCAACTGTGACCTCCTTTTTGAAAATAAATCTAGCCTCATCCCTAAACTAGGCAAGGAGCAGAGGTGATGTTTCAGGGAGATTTCATCTTGAAGATCTTATGGCACATAGAGACATCTATCCCACACAGGTGACACACGCCAGCAAAGCTTAAGCATCTACGCAGTACTCAGTAGTTGCCAACTTCAGGACATCCCACCCAGATATCTGGCTCAGAGGTCTCCACCCTTGAGAAGGATGTGGCTGGAGGGGTTACAGAGTGGGACCCTCCCAGGACTAATGCTCAGGGCCGGCTCTGTTCCTCTCAAGCCTCTGCATATAGCTATGTATCTGGATATGAGCCAGGAGCCTCCATCAGCTAAAGGCAGTCATAAAGTTCATCCACAGCGCTTAGAGACACACTTCTTAATGGTCATCTGTACTCTGATTCGTCTGCCTGCCAAGTGGGTTCAATCCCTGGGTCGGGAAATGGCAAGCCACTCCAGTATTCTTGCCTGCGAAATCCCATGGACAGAGGAGCCTGATGGGCTACAGTCCATAGAGTTGCAAAAAAGTTGGACAGGACTTAATGATTGAACAACCTCAAATAATCCAATCACATGTGAAAAATCACGATCGTGCGGAGACCAGAAAGAAGGGAAACTTAAATATTTGATTAATCACCACGGAGAATGGTGGTTCCACTTCACTTCCATATTTTGTCAATGTCCCTGCAACATACTTCAAAACAGTTAAAAATTCGACTTCATTTTCTACAAGGACTTTATTACGTCCATAAAGATCTTAAGGGCTCACTAGAAACATTTCTTGCAATGAAAACAATGGTTACAAACCCATTAGCAAAATGTCATCCTGTGTAAATCTAAGAAATAGAAATGAGAAGTCGTTGCTCAGTTCTCTCCTCCAATGCCCAGAGGTGTCCATGTTTGCCACTTTGGATCACTGCTTTCTCAATCTTTCTCCACATGCAGTACACAGGAAAGCTTAACTGAACACATGCCGCAAATACAAAAGTTTTCCAAAAGTTCCTGCTGGGTTCCACAGTTGTGAGAGGGGAGAAGCGATTGCTCATAAGCATGTGTACTTGCAAAAAAAAAAAATTTCACAAACGAAGATTGGTCCTCTGATGCATTGCCTAAAAATTTATGGTGCGTCTGCTCCACACGAGGCAACATGTGTATTTATTTGTGTGCAAAAGAGCAAGAAGGGCTGATGGGGACTGCGTTCCCTGCCGGTGTCCACACACTTCTGTGAGTGTGCCATGTGTAACGAGGACGGCCATTTTTTATCTCAATTGATTCCTTACCCCGATTCTGCTGGTAGCTGTTCAGCCCGATGCACACCATGTGCCCGTCCACCCAAGCCCTTCGTCTTTATGGGACTCTTTGCTCTTTCCCTCCCCTCTTTGGAAATTTTATTTATTATCTGTGGGGAAGGGTATTGTTTGGAGATTCTGGTTTTTATTTCTCTGCTGGCTTTGACAGATACTCAGGGAAAGGGGGGTGGAGAGGGGTGGGTGGAGAAAGCATTTGGTTTTGTTTTATGGTATGCTGGGAGGCTCTGTTAAATTCTCCTTGGGGTTTGGAGGACCATGTGAGTGAAGAGGCAATAGTGATGATCAGGAGAGCTTTTGGTGGGAGTCATGATGACACCGAGGTGATGGAAATTATAAGACTGGGTTTCATAAAGGCAGTCATTGTAACAGTGCTGGGGATAGGCGAACGTGTAGGGTGTGCAAAGGGTGAGCTATGGATCCTCTGCCTCTGAGAACAGACTGCCTGTGTTTAGCTCTGGCCTCGGCCACTTACTTCCTCCCTGCATAACCTGGGGCTAGTTCCTGGTTCTGTCTGAGCCTCAGTTTCCAGCTCTGTAAAATGGGTGTGATGATAACAGCTATTATGGGGACAGCCCACATCCAGCACTCTGCCTGGATGGTTAGGACTATGACAAATGTTTTCTGCAGCTTCCCAGCATGGAGCATCCTCTTTGTAACACTGCTGTGAGAGAGGCCATTTAATCTCTTTTTATGGCTTGACCAACTTGTATGAAACTATGTCAAGTCTCCTGGAGAAGGATTCAAATCCTTGTTGTCATGAACCCAGCATGTTCCAAATCAAAATCATTTCTCTTTCTTTGTTCTGTTCAAGCCAGCATTCTGGAAATTCTCTAAATCATCAGTCTCCAACTTTTTGGCACCAGGAACCGGCTTCGTGGAAGACAAGTTTTCCTCGGACCAGAGAGGGGATGGTTTCGGGATGATTTGAACACATTAGATTTATTGTGCACTTTATTTCTATTATTACATCAGCTCCACCGCAGACCATCAGGCGTTAGATCCCAGAGGTTGGGGACCCCTGCTCTAAAGTGTCTTTGGAAATGCGTCATGTATTCCCGTGAGAATCACTCTTAAACACCAGTGATGGGGTGCCCAACCCAGAGGTTTTGATGGAGCTGACTTGGTGTGGAGCTCAAGCAGGTCCAGCTGGGAGAAATTCCTCCAGATGGTTAAGTGCACAGTGAAAGTTGAGTGAATGGATGATGTCCACAGTTGCTCACAGGACAAGCAAGCTCCTTCCCCTTAGCAACTATTCTCTGGAGACCTGTTGAACCCACTACCCAGACGTTCTTAGCTCGTCTCCATTCTCTGATCCTTGGCCCCAGTTAGCATGCTTGTCACTTTTCACAGGCTGCTACAGAAACCTCCCCACTGGCTTCTGGGCTTTTAACATAATCCCTTGTCAATGGTCCATCCATCTGCCATTCTAGCCTCCCTAGTGTCCTTCCAAAACGCATCCCATCACAGTCCTCAATTCCGCTATATACCGGAGTCAAACTTCCCAGTCTTCATTTCCTCTTCCCCCCACCTGGGCTTAATCTGCCTTTCCAAACTCATCTCCAATCTCCTCTCCTACCCGAATCGCCACTGTGTGATCATCCTCTTTTTTCTAACATGCACCTTGCCCTTGCCTAACTGGTAAACCCCTGCACACTCCCCCACCCCCACAGAGCCCAAGCCACCATCCACGTCCCAGGCAATATGGATTGCTTCCTGGGGACTTCACAATCTAACGTGATACATGCTGTAGAAGTGCATACAGTACGGTTCTTATTTATATCTCCATCTCCTCCACTTTCCTTGGGGATTTCTCAAGTTTAAAGAGTGGGTCTTGTTCATCCACATGCTTGTTCATCACCGCTCAGAAGCATTTTTGAACAGAACAAGCTGTATCGCCACCAGGGTTTGTTCTGTGGCTGATTCTAGTTTCCAAAGGCTGAGCCGACTATCTTCCCCATTCTCCGTCATCTTTTGCAGAGTAACCTTGCACTCCGTATCAAAAGTCTAGTTTCCCGTCTCTTAAATCTGGGAAGACTTGTGACTGCTTCTACCAAGAAGATGGGGCAGAAATGAGGTTGGGTGACTTCCAAGGCTGGGACATAAATGTCAGTGCTACTTCAGCTTTGTTCCCTGGAACACCTCTGCTTGGATCCCTGCAGTCACCATGATGGGGGAAAGGCCCCATGCTCTGTTGACAGTCCCAGATGAGCCCACCCTCTAAAGGGTCCCAACCCAGGCATGAAACTACGAGGAAAGGAGTTTCCAGAAGATTCTAGCCCTAGGCATCAAGTCACCTCCAGTCATTTGAACTTTCCCAGCTCAGATCTCAGGCATCGTGGGGGGAAGAAAAAGACTGCAAAACACTAAAAGTAAAAAAGAAAAAAAAAAAAGTGAAAAACCCCTCAGACATTGTGGAATGGCAATAAGCCATCATTACTCTGCCCAGTCTAAATGTCTGACTCTTGGAATCTACAAGCACAATAAAAGAGTGGTTATTCAAAGCTGTAATGTCTTGGGATGGTTTATTATGTAACAATAGTGCCTAAGGAGCTCTATTTTTTTCTTTTGTAAAATACACAGCCCTGCATCCAGCGCCCACCTCCCATCCCCTCTCCTACCATCCTCTCTCACTCTGATACACCTGCACTGGCCTTTCTGCTCCCCAGTCATCCATCCCTAGCTGGTTCCTACCTCAGGGCCTTTGCTCTTCCCTTTCCTGGGAACACTCTTCCCCCACCTCTTCACAACGTGGCTGCCTTCTTCTATCAGCGTTGAATTAATTCAAACAAGTGCAACATAATATATATGTTATAAGGTGATAAAGATTCCCTAGAGGAGGAAATGGCAACCCACTCCAGTATTCTTGCCTAGAAAATTCCAAGAACAGAGGAGCCTGGTGGCCTACAGTCCACAGGGTCACAAAGGGTCAGACATGACTCAGCGACTGGGCACACACACACACACACACACACACGCGCAAGGTTATAAACATGTAAATAATATATAATTACAGTATAACCTGTAATATACAAAATTAAATGTTTCATACAATGATGGCCAATAAACCCCTGAAAAGATGGTTAACAATATAAGGCGTTAGGGAAACGCTAAAGTGGCTAAAAGTAAAAAGGTGACAATACTAAGTTTGGAACTGCTAGAATGCTCTTATGTTGCTGCTGGGGATGCAAGATGGCAGAGCCTCTTTGGAAAACAGTTTGGCAGTTTCTTATAAAGTTACAAACAGAGTTACCATATGAGCCAGCAATTATACACCTAAGTATTTACCCAAAAGAAATGAAAACATATGTTCACGCAAAGGCATATGCATGAATGCTCATTGCAGGTTTACACACAAGAGCCCCAAACTGGAGACAGCATCATGCTTCCATCAACTACGGGATTGACAAACCAACCACGGGACATTCCCTCCGTGAAATACCTCTCAGCAATAAAAAGGAACTGACTGATGACTCTTGCAGCAAAATGTATGAACCCCAAGAGTAAGTGAAAAAACAAACAAACCCAAGCACAAAATCCTACATACTAACTAATCCATTTGCATGACATTCCAGAAAAAGCAAAATTATGGGACAGAAAATAGGTCTCTGGCTGCCAGGGACCACTGGGGAGAGAGGAGACTGACTGCAATGTGACTCAAAGGAATTTTGGGGGATGAGGGAAACATTCTATGCCTTGATTACGGTGGTCATTATACAAGTGTGCACATTTGTCAAAAGTCACTGAACTATATGGTTATCAAGAGTGGATTTTAATGTATGTAAATTTAACTCAATAAAACTGTATTTATTTTTAATTGAACATAGTTGATTTACAATGTTGTGTTAGTTTCAGGTATACAATGAAGTGATTCAGTTACATTTATGTGTGTGTATATATGTATATATATATATATATATATACACATATATGCATTCTTTTTCAGATTCTTTTCTCTTATAGGCTATTACAAAATGTTGAGTACAGTTCTTTGTGCTATATAGTAGGACCTTGTTGGCTATCTATTTTATATATAGTAGTGTGTATATGTTAATCTCAAACTCCTAATTTATCCCTACCCCTCCTTTCCCCTTTGGTAACCATACATTTGTTTTTCATGTCTGTAGGTCTATTTCTGTTTTGTAAATAAGCTCCTTTGCACCATTTTTGCAATAAAACTCTCTTCTAAAAAATTGCTTTTTTTACAGAGGAATTTTCCAGCCCCATTTGATCTAATGACATCCTCCCTCACCATAATTCTCTCCTGTGTGATTTTATTTTGTGTATAGCATCTAATGATTTTTAAAGTTTTATATATATAATTATATTTATAAAATTAAATAAAATTACTTATAACATGTCAAAGTATAATTTAGAAGTCATTGAGTGCTATGCAAAAAATAACAAAATCATGTGAGAAAATATGAAATTTTGATATATATAATTTAGAAATTGTGTACTATGCAAAAAATAAACTCACATGAGAGACAATTTATGGTGGGTGAGGATATGCGTGTGTATATTAAAATTATGTATTATTTATAATTTTATATATGTAAAATTTTAGAAATCATTAAGTTCTATGCAGAAAACGACACAGACACAGACACATCTATTTTTCACTTGCTTATTGTCTGTCTCTGTCTCCTCCTCTAGGATGGCCTGTGCTGTGCTGCGCGTGGTTGCTCAGTCCCAGGGATCGAACCCAGGTCTCCCGCACGGCAGGCGGATTCTTTACCGATTGAGCCACTGAAAATAAACACTGCTGGAATTAATCAACAGGAAAACAAAGCAGCTTGGGCCACCAGATGCAGTGATCTCAACTGCAAAAAAACTCATTTTTGAATCCCGAATTGAGTTACTTCCAGACTCGGCTACTTCTCGGCCAAGGCTCACCGTCGGCCAGAAGAAACCACAGCCCTTTCAGCAGGGCCAGACGTGGGGGATGAGCACTGAGGAGCAGCCTGGGGTTGGCAGACAAGATTAGGGCTTTCTTGGGGCAGCTGGGGTCCGAGAAGGACGCTCTCCCCTCCCTTGGGCATGGCTGGAGATGTGTGTCCCCATCAGGTAATAAAAGCCTGGTTGGAAAGCTTGCACCCTTTGGATTTCATTTCATTTTACTTTATTATTAAAAACTAAACATGTGGAACACAGATAATTTGGTTCTTGCACGAGGCTTCCTTTGGCTCCTGCATCTAAGGAATTTAACGAGGGGAAAAAACAGAGGGGAATATATATATAGCTATTTGGTATATTTGGCAAGATTGAAAGCAAATTTTTTACTTCAAAGGATTATTTGGGCAATCTCTCTGGGCAAGTTGTGATCAGTCATGCCGCCCAGATTGTCAGACTGTGGACTTTTTTGAAGGTGGATGGGGGAATCGTTTGTAAGATTTTTTGGTTTTGTTCTATTTAAATTGGTTTTAAAAGGAAGAATATAATGAAGGTGAGCCAAACTTTTAAGGATCCTTTCTGCAATGGTTGGAATTGAATTTCAAACCTTAATGGGCTCTAAGGAATAATAATAGAAGCTGGAAAATAATTATTTTCCAAGCTTCAAGTGCTCCTTTGCCCCTCTCTCCACACTGTCTCAGCAAACAGGGCACAGTCCTGTTTAACTCTGTTCTCTGTCCTTGCCTCCTTCAGCATGACAGGACGGACAGGTTCTCCATCATAAACTTCTGGGGATCATTAGAAAGCAGAGCAGTTTAAACAGTTCAGCCCTCTGGAGTGTGAAAGGGAGAGACAAGCTAGGATTCTGTTTCAGCCAGGTTCCTCGGATGCAACAAGACAGCAGTAGGAATCTTCACTCTAGGCTTCTTTGGCATCTTCTTCTTTCTCTTCATGTTGTGCTTGAGAGATTCACCCACATTTTTCAGGAGGCTGTAGTTCATTCATTTTCGCTGCAGAATAGGATTCCTTCTGATGATATTCATCTATTCTGCTGTTGATGGATAATTCAATTGTTTCCACTGTAAGGCTCTTCGCAGCAATATTGAAGGTAATTATATCTATCCTGGGGCTTCCCTGGTGGCTCAGATGATAAAGAATCCGCCTGCAATGCAGGAGACCAGTGTTCAATCCCTGGGTCGGGAAGATCCCCTGGAGAAGGGAATGGTTACCCACTCTAGTATTCTCGCCTGGAGAATCCCATGGACAGAGGAACCTGGCGGGCTACAGTCCATGGGGTCACAAAGAGTCAGACACGACTGAGCAACTAACACACACACACATATTTATCCTGGTGAACATGGGGACCACTTGCCCTTGAAAAATCCTTAACCCCTAAGCCCAGGAGTTCAAAACTCTTTGGAGATGGTGGATATCTTGGATAATCTGATGAAAGCTGGGACCCCTACCCCAAATGCACAGACACATATATACACACGAACAGAGGGACAGAGGTATAGAGACGGACACACACAGATATGAAGAAGTAGAGGAATAGCCCTATAGAGTATTACAAACAGTCTTAGGGTGACCTTTTCATGGATGCTCAAGGGCACGCAGGGACCAACTCAAGAATCCTGCATGTGTGCTAAGTTGCTTCAATAGTGTCTGACTCTTGGCAATCCCATGGACTGTAGCCCACCAGGCTCCTCTGTCCCTGGGATTCTCCAGGCTTGAATACTGGAGTGGGTTGCCATGCCCTCCTCCAGGGGATCTTCCCAACCCAGGGATCATTGAACCTGTGCCTCTTAGGTCTCCCGCATTGGCAGGCAGGTTTTTTTTTTTTTTTTTTTTTTTACCACTAGCACCACCTGGGAAGCCCTCAAGAACCCTAGATATTCTCTGGTCTGAGAAGGGAGGCACAGAGATCTTCTCAGCAGGGCCAGGCAAGCGCCAGGTATCCCTGGGGAAAATTGGAGAAGGGGAGGTAGATTTCCCTCCAACTCTGCTCCTAAATGCTTTTGTTTTTTTTCCTCCTTGGCCCTGGGAGGATCCCAGCTTTGCCAAGGGAGAAAGGAGTGGTCAGTTTCCCTGGCACACACAACGCAAACCCCGTGGAGCTCCTACGCAGCCCGGTCTGATTTCTGTGGATGTCTGTTTGCAGCGGGAGTGAGGACAAGGCTGGAGCCAAGAACAACCTGTAGTTCTGCACACAGCAGCTGGAGTTGCTTGTCGAATGTGCTCCCAGAGGAAACGTCAGAGACGGCAGGAGCTGAGGGCTGCTGGGGCCTCAGAGGATGGGTAAGCTGTGGGTATCAGAAAACAGTATGGCTGGATTAGCCGTGAGGGGCTCTGGGAACACCCAAGGTGGGACCAGCCATGCCAGGGCCGAGGGACTCTTAGTCTAGGGCAAGAGAGTCTTTGACCTTTTAGTGGGCTCCTCTCTGCCTTTTTCTGCCTATGCCTGTCCCATCACAGGATCACGGGTTTGCAGGACAGGGACTCCATCACTGTATCACTGGTACTCCCATGTTCAGGGTACCCAGACAGAGACTTCTGCCCACCTGCACCCCAGCCTGCATCCAGGCCCCACTTGGTCCTACTCCCTGGATGCATCACTGGGGGGTAAATCCCTCCACCCTTGTGCTCACCCCTGGGCCTGGGGGATGGCCCAGTGGTGGTTGTTTGCAGGAGGGGATGTGGAAGAGGCGTGGGCGTGCAGGCTGGGGTGTCCACACATGTGCACGGAGCCCCTCATGGTAGAGACAGACCCTCACGGTAGAGACAGACGCTCATGGGTGAGCTGTGAAGGGGTGGGGCTGGAGGCGGAGTGACAGCTCTTCGTGTGTCATCGGACTCTAGGGCGGAACACCAAGGACCAGTGAATTCTCAGGTCCACTTTGACTCTCCAGGTTATTGGAAAGGTACACTCATCCACTTGCAGGATGATAGAATACATTTTATTTATCAATTTGCTGTCTTGACTTGTAACTCTGAAGTTCTTTTATTTATACAATTTATTTATCTATTTTTGGCTGTGCTGGGTCTTTGCTGCTGCAAAGGCTTTTCTCTGCTTGCGCTGCGCAGGCTCCGCATTGCAGTGGTTTCTCTTGTTTCGGAACACAGGCTGTAGCCACACAGGCTTCAGTAGCTGCGGCTCCCAGGCTCTGGCGCACAACCTCAGTAGTTGCGGCACACGCGCTTAGCTGGTCCGTGGTGTGTGGTATCTTCCCAGACCAGGGATCGAACCTGTGTCTCCTGCATTAGCAGGTGGATTCTTTACCTCCGAGCCACCTGGGAAGCCCAGCTCTGACGTTCTTAATCACAGCATGGGGAGCTCAAGCTCTGCCCTTGCCCCAGGGCTCCAGAATGTTCGAGATGGGTCTGCGAGGGTACCGCAACCCACTGGGTCCTTTTTTCTCTGCCTAGAAGGTGCAGCTCAGAGGCACAGTTAGATATTTTGGGTCAGGAGCTCAAAGGCAAAAAAAAAAAAAAGCCCACCCTCTGTGCAGGCCCCAGGGAACAGGTGACCTTTCTGTTCCCACCATGTTGAACTTGTTTTATATCCGATAAGGGCTCATTAAAGAGTAGCTCTGGTTATTTTAGTGCTGAGAACCTGTGCCTACAGAGGAATGGGGATGGGGAAACCAGGAGAGACCAGAGTGTACCAGAACTCAAGCATGGGTCCTTGCAGCTTGCCCAGAGGGCCAGAGTGGGGCTGGGGAGTGTGGATGCTTCCAAGCCTGGCGGTCCCCTCTGCTGAGAATGTCACCTGACTGGGGCTGCCCAAAGAACAGGATTTCTGACTTGTGAGTGTGGCCAAGCAGAGGAACAATCCAGCGATTTCAAGGGCAGACAGTACAGCCTCAACCTTGACTTGTCCTCTGTGAGATATGGCACTTTCACTTAACCTCTTGTGAACCTGGGGACAGAATGAACAGTGAAGCTACCTCTTCGTAGGTTTTTTTTTTTTAAATTAATTAATTTATTTTTGGCTGCGCTGGGTCATCATGGATGCACGGGGACTTTCTCTGGTTGCAGCACGTGAGGGCTACGCTCTAGTTGCAGTACATGGGCTTCTCACTGTGGCAGTTTCTCTTGTTGAGCGTGGGCTCTGGGTGTGCAGGCTTCAGTAGTTGTGGGGAGTGGGCTTAGCTGCTCTGTGGCATGTGGAATGTTCCCGGACCAGGGACCAAACCTGCGTCCCCTGTACTGGCAGGCAGATTCTTAACCAATGGACCACCAGCAAAGTGTCTTCATGGGATTTTTGCAAGGACTAAATAAGCATTGATGAGGCAATGGACAGACGACCCCGATTCTTCAGCAGACACTCACGGGGCACATCTCCCACATCCCAGGTGGTTAGCTGGCCCCACCTTGCATTGGGAAGCTCTCTGCATCCTTCCTGGGAACCTCGGCTAGCCCAGTTTTCCCTATAAGGAAGGACTCTCACCAGCAGTAGAAGTCTCAGTAGGGAGAGGTTTAGCAATCTCTTGACACCAGTCCATCCTTCTTCAACAGTACCTTCTTTTCAGGGGTGCAGATGTCTCAGGTCTTCAGCAGTTAGTGGCTTCTTCTTGTGTTGGGCCAGCCTTGTAGCTGCCAACAAGCCATCAATGATGCCCCACGTTCTCACATGCTCATATCCCAGGAGCCAGGTAACCACCAGAGGCTTGGATGGCTCTCCCAGGTCTCACACGGGTATACAGGCTCACTGTGTAAGGTGAGTACACGGACGACCCAGGACCCAGGAGACAGATGGACTGTCCTGAGGCCACTGGGCCACCCCATGGCATCCTGGCCCCTGGGATCCCTGGGCTGTGGGTCACAGTCTGGACTCAGGAGGCTGTCTCTACCTGTAGCTATCTCTACATCTCTGTGTGTGTCTCTAAGGGTCTATCTTTCCTTCTCGGCTTTACCTGCTTCTGTTTCACTACTTCACTGTCTTCTTTTTACTTATTTATTCATGGCTGCACTGAATCTTCGTTGCTGCAAGCAGGGCCTACTCTCCAGTTGCGGTGAGCGGGCTTCTCACTGCGGTGGCATCTCACTCTAGGGCGCAAGGGCTTCAGGAGTTGCAGCACACGGGTTTAGCTGCCCCATCAACCAAGGATCGAACCTGTGTCCTCTGCATTGGCAGGTAGATTCTTTACCACTGGATCAACAGGGAAGTCTTTTTCCTCATCTCTTATGCATCTCTTCCTGTCTCTTTCTGATATTTTTTTTCTCTCTCTCTTTATTGCTGTACATCTCTCTCCAGGCACTCTCCATCTATCCGAAGCTGATAAACCTCAGGGCCTTTTTCCCCTGAGTCCACCTTTTGGGACAGATGCCCTCTGTGACCCCAGAACCCTTTGTACCCACTTTTCCTCCCTTCCTCATGGAGTTCCAGCCCGGGGCTGCTAAAGAGATAAAGGACAGAATGGGCTCAGCCCTGCCAGGGCTAAGCCAGGTCCCCATTTTTTTCCTGTCCCTCCCTGGGGTGCCTTGTCATTAGGAAGTCTTCAAAACAGTAATTAAAAACAATTCGCAGGAGGTTTTCAATGACTTCTAAGATATTTATTTTAATCCTCTTGGTCCCAGGGCCCACCTGAAGCAGAGGGGATAAAGAGGTACCAGGGGGCACCAGGGGTCTTTCGGAGTTGATGCTTGATCCTAAAGGTAAAGGAGCGAGATGGCAAAGTTTAGAAAACCCCTGAGCGGCAAGCCGCAGTGGGAGTGTAGGTCTGGGGGACCAGAAGAAAAGGACTGGGACGTTGCTGGAGCGTTAAGAAGTGGCCTTGTAGGAAACTAGGGCAGCAGCTAAGTCTTCAGTGGGCCCAGGTTTCCAGGCTCCGAGTCTGAGGCCACACCCCAGTCTCCAGCTAGAAGGCGGCGTGCCCGCCAGCTCTTGCCTCTTCCAGAACATGGCTGGATTTTTTTTTTTATTCCAAATAAAAATTTTTTCAAAATTAGGTCTCGATTACTCCTGGCAAACATGTCTCGTCCTAAATTTTAATTGGGAACCGTTCCACTCCAATGCAAACCGCCGGGCAGAGGGTTTTGCAAAAACTTCCGCGAATTGCTTAAAAAACTGTCTGATCTGGACTCCCGGAGCCTCCAGAAATTGAATACAAGCGTATCACGTCTTTAAGGGGCCTTCCCCACCCCCTCTCCCAGGGAGAAGGTCCACAGGTCTCATCAAATTTTCAAAGAGCTCCAAGAAGCCCACCACCACCCCTGGAAAGGGTGAAAAGGTTAAGCATCCTTACAAAGGTACCAGCGAGGCGGTTTTCAGTTGGAAAGGAAACTTCTGCCTGCCCACCACCCCCATCACCCCACCCCCTTTTTCCTTTTGCTACTTTTCTTTGACATTTCAAAGCCCCCTCTCCTGGTTTCGATTTGAAGCTCCCGGATAAAATCGATCAATTTCAAAAAAGAGAAGAATTCCGAGTCTGGAATTCAAAGTCCTCCCCCTTGGGCGAGGGCGGAGCTGAGAGCCCGCGCGGCGAGAGAGCAGAAAAATTTTGCTCCAGCACCTCATTTCCCCTTCCACCCTCAACCCCCTAAATAGAGGCGATCAAAGAAAAACGTTTAAAATTCTCAGCGCGAGAGAGCGCGCAGCGCATCCAGAACGCGCGGGGTGGGGTCGTTGGACTTGCCCCGCCCACTGAGCCGCAGGAAGCGCGCAAATCTGTTTACTACCTGCTCCTGCTACCTCAGGTATTTGAGGAAGCCAGTCCCGGCGACTTTAAAAAGGCTGCGAGATGGCCAAGGTCATAAACTGGACGACAGGAAGCGACTCTTGGAGCTAAAAATCTAATTCCTGTTTTATTGATTAAGGAGAGGAGCCTAGATGGAGTTTAAACCCAAGATGGAAAGTTGGAATGTCCCACCCAAGTCCTCTTTCTCGCTCCGGCCTTCCAAACAGCCTCTGTGCTCTTCACCCCAGCTCACCTCGGTGGGGAGAGGGGCGCGCACGGGGAGGAGAGGTGGAAATTTATGGCTGTGGCCCTTACAGGAAATTCGAAGGGGTGGGGTTAAGGGAGAGTGGATGCCGAATTTAATCTCACTCTCGTGGGTTACGCTGTGGACTGCAGGTGATCGAGGGCTCCTGTGGTCACTGCTGCTTTGTCTATTTAAAGTGCTGACATTTTGTTCATCGTGAACTGCTTTTTTTTGGGGGGGGGGGCTTTAGTTTTTTTTTTTTTTTTAATATACTGCATTAAAATATTATTTATCTTGATGATTGTTTATTTGGGCTTGTCTTCAGTGTTGCTCGCGAAGCCTTGCTCTAGTCCCCGCCTTGCTGCCAGGGCAGCTGAAGGATCTCAAAAGGCCCAGTCTTGATTTGGAAATATTTGGAGGCAGGGGTGGGTTGGGGTACTGCAGAAAGACAAGGGCACTCCAGGATAGAAGGAAAGAGAGAGGAGAGATTTCCAGGGTGCTGAGGTTGCCCCCCTTCCCCACCCAGAACTGGAACCCCGGGACCAGATCAAGGCAAGAGATTTCATTTTCCTCCCCTAGGTTGTGGCACGGTTTCCTTGTGACATCTCTGGGTGTGATTGAGAACAGGGAGCTTGGCCCATCTGACTCGGGGTCAGAGGCCTGGATTTCATTCCTGGGAGCCCGAATGAAGCTTACTGTGTGGCCTGGGGCAGGCTTCTGTGCTGTGCCGAGTCTGTGGCCTCCTTGGGGGATTTTTTTTTTTAAGTGGAAAAGTCCAGCCAGATACATTCAGAACATGTTAAATAAAGCAGTTTTCCAAAATGCTTCTTGGCTCATGAGTAGTTGTTGTTGTTGTTGTTGTTTTTTTCCTTAAAAATCCCCAGAAAGCCCCTGTTTTATTAAAAGGCTTATAATAATGGCTAAGATTTATGGAGCGTTCACCCCAGGTCAGACACTTTGCCAGCACTTTCCAAACATTATCTCTTTTAATCCTCACAACAAGATCCAGGAGATAGAAACTATCTTTTATCCTCCTTTTAGAAATGAGGAAACTGAGGCTCAGAGAGGGGAAGCAACTGATGCAGGGTCACACAGCAGCTGAATGGTGGACTTCAGAGACCTGGTGGGTTCCGGCCAAAGACTCAGTTCTTCAGCACTGTGTGTGTTGCTGAAAGTTCTGCCGTGTTTGCATTTAAGGACGTTTCAGGACAAAGGAAGTATGAATGGATTCAGGGGAAGCCACTTGCTCAAGGTCACACAGCCGAGGGAGACTGCAGAAGCTGCCTCTGGACCTGCATTTCTGGACCATCTGAATGTAGATTGGCCTTCCGAGGCAATTCGTCCTTGCCCTGCCCATGTCCCCCAAAATGAACTAAGCCATCATCCAAAAGCAGCTGTTTTCTAGCCAGTAACAACCTAGGCATGTACTCTGTGTACCAGAAATGTTTCAATAAGCCACAGATTCTCAGGCTGAGCGAGAAGGCTCTGGAAGTCTGCAGCCAGGGATGGGGGGTGGACCAGACAGCAAACATAAGAGGAGAAACTGGGAAACAGAGAATGTTCTGATTTTGACTAAAATTCCAGGGGAAAAAAAAAAAAAGACATAATGATTAAAGGACTAGGTATAGGCAGTCTGAGTACCATAGAGGGGAAACTATGCCGATGGGTCCCCTGCTAGTGGCCATTTATATCTCAAGAGTATTTGTTGTTGAAGAAGAAACAGCTGTGATGTTAAAAACACTTCCTGAGTGAAGCAACTCTGTGCCCCACAGAAGCTGGGACACATGTGATCCTGTGTGATGCCTTAAATGCAGAAGGAAATGTGATTAGAGTTTTAGACTTTTCCTATAAACCACCAGAAGCAGGCATTTGGGGGAAGATCTGCCAGATAGGAGGTTCCTAGCTTTTGGTTTAGTAAACAAGGTCGTTAGAGATCAGATGGGCAGCTGGAAATGTACAGCCCTTTAAAAATCTGAAATATTTTCCTGGCTCTTAATGATTACTTTGATTTATAGAGGGCTTACTCTTAAGTGCTTTAAACACATTTTCTTCTTTTCTCTTGGTACCTCCAGGAGATAGATTAGTAGATCTTTTCACCTGTAAAGAATCCCAAGCACAGCAAGGCTAGAGTACTCACATCAGAACACACAGCTTGTAAATGGAACAGCTAGGATTCACGCTCAGATTCACACTCAGATATTTTTGTTGAACTGAAGACACCATGTTTTTCATCCATTCCAGGAGTCTCCGGGCCAGGGGTAAAACTGATGGAACATATCAAACATTTTATAAGACTCTCTGAGGAGCCTCAGAGGTTCAAAGCATTGAAGGAATATCAGAAAGAGTTTTCGGAGCCAATTCCAGAAACTTCTCAGTTCCTTTTTCCTGGCTGGGAAGCTAGAGAGGAGGCATGTTCAGGAACTGAAAGCTGCTGTCCAGGGCAGCCAGAGTTGCTTGGAAAGCATGGGTTTGGAGTTAAAGGGGATAGGTCCTGAGAGATGGGCTGAGATGAACTGAAGAACACCACATACCTCAAGCAGATGCTCCTTGAGATTTCTCAGTAAGTGCCCAGAGCTTGATACAGCAGCCAACATTTGCTGAGGACCTGTGGACCATGTCTACCAAAGTGCTAAGTAAACACTTGGCAGGCGGGATCCAATTTCCCAACAGTCCAGTGAGGAATTCTTGGGAAACCATGTACAGTTGTTCAGGTCACGCACTGCACAAAGAGGCTGGCGCTCACAACCTGGCCCGTGCCCATGTGTATTTATTACAACAGCTTTCCAGCAGATGGCAGTAAAGTGTCTGGTTTCAGTGAAATTAGTGTATTATGACAAATTACTGACATGGAAGTAGGGTGACTTGAGGAAGGGGAGGAAGAAGTGCCTTCTCCTAGTTTTGCAAAGGCACAACAGTATGGGCTAGTGTGAGCAGCCCTCCCATTCACAGGTGGCACATTGAGGTTCAGAGAGGTGGAGTCCCTGGCTTGGGATCACAGAGTTGATTAGAGGGGAAGTCAGCTTTCATACCTAGGACTGTCTAGCCCAAGTCTGGGCTTCCGAATGCTGTATTAAGGCTCTTAAGAGGTTGGGAATAAGTGACCCACCAAGATGGGGAATACCATATGGGAGATTACTTCATGTGATGGTCTATTGGTCATATTCTGAAAAGGAACAGCTGTCTCGCCAAGGGGTAAACTCCACTTTGGGTCTTTAAGCCTGATAATAGTTCAGTCGCTCAGTCGTGTCTGACTCTTTGTGACCCCATGGACTGCAGCACGCCAGGCTTCCCTGTCCACCACCAACTCCCAGAGCTGGCTCAAACTCATGTCCATGGATTCAGTGATGCCATCCAACCATCTCATCCTCTGCTGTCCCCTTCGCCTCCTGCCTTCAATCTTTCTTAGCATCAGGGTCTTTTCCAGTGAGTCCGTTCTTTGCATCAGGTGGCCAAAGTATTAGAGATTCATCTTCAGCATTGGTCCTTCCAATGAATATCCAGGACTGATTTCCTTTAGGATGGACTGGTTGGATCTCCCTGCAGTCCAAGGGACTCTCAAGAGTCTTCTCTAACACCACAGTTCAAAAGCATCAGTTCTTCGGCGCTCAGCTTTCTTTATAGTCCAACTCTCACATGCATACATGACCACTGGAAAAACCATAGCTTTGACTAAATGGACCTTTGTCAGCAAAGGAATGTCTCTGCTTTTTAATGTGCTGTCTAGGTTTGTCATAGTTTTTCTTCCAAGGAGTAAACATCTTTTAATTTCATGGCTGCAGTCACCATCTACAGTGATTTTGGAGCCCGCCAAAATAAAGTCTCTCACTGTTTCCATTGTTTCCACATCTATTTGCCATGAAGTGATGGGACCAAATGCCATGATCCTGGTTTTCTGAAAGTTGAGTTTTAAGCCAACTTTTTCACTCTCCTCTTTCACCTTCATTTCACTCTGATAACAGATGCAGCATTAATTTTTGACTTAAGGACTCTTCCAAATTGTCATGGAGAGAACTCATTTAGTGGCTTTTTGGGGCTAAATTCCACACCAATTGTGTTCTGGTTATGCTAGAATTTGTTCACATCATGCATGACTATGTCAGACTTGCAAGCATGCCTTTAGGATTTGAAAACCTTACATCTTGCAGGATACAGCCTTGTCTTAGTAACATAGCATTGTGGTTAAGTGTATACGCTCATGGGACTTCCTTGGTGGCCCAGTGGTTGAGAATCTGCCTTCTGATGCAAGGAGACGTGGGTTCGATCCCTGGTCAGAGAACTAAGATCCCACATGCCGTGGGGACAGCTAAACCTTCGCGCTGCAACTGCTGAGCCTGCACCCTGCAAACAGAGAAGACTTTGGGACACAACTAAGACCTGATGCAGCCAAATAAATAATTTTTAAAAAAAGAGTAGGGGCTCTGGAGTCTCCCAGAATCTGGGTTTGACTTACTCCTCCTGCTTAAAGCTGTTGTAAGCTTGAGCAAGCGATTTACATCCTCTGAGCCCAGGTTTCTACATCTCCAAAATGGGCATAATAACAACAGTCCCCATGACAGGAAAAATGAGATAATGCAAGCAAAGCAGTTAGCACACCTAGCATGTTAATGTTGACTAGCGTTGTTGTGAACTGTGTCCTATTTGCACTGATCAAATCATTCACTTTCATCTGCCTATTGAAGGGACAGATCTCAGACCAAACCCTACAGCCTAGCACACAGGTTTGGTCACTGGGGCCAGGGCACTTAAACATGGTTTCTAGCCGTCAGGGCTTTCTAGAAGGGTCTTGGTTTGGTGATCGGCATCCTTTCTTTCAGTCCTCTTTTTCAGTCTGCAAGTGGAGATGCAGGAATTATTGGAAGTGTGGGCATGTAGATAATTTGTGCAGGTATGGCTGCCTTGGGTTCCTTAATGGAGAGAGAAAAAAGAGAGAGAGAGAAAGTGGGAGAGAGAGAGAGATGGTCAATCCAGAAATGCTCCTGAAGTCCTAAATTTCATTTTACAAGCAATGTCTTTAATAACTCAAGTCCAGCAAACTCGACAAAGTCGAAGTGCCACCTCATTCACCGCCTCGGTGACATTTGGAATTTAAAAACCTGCCCGCTCTCTTCAGCCTGGTGATGTCACCAGACGCGGACGATGGAAATTCCACACACCCCTCCACCGCCACCAAAATAAAGTTATGAAGGACGCTGGGGAACCTACAATTTTTACCATTTATTATATAATTGTTATGATTATTACCACTCTAATTTATTTCCCTACTTAAAAATGTTCTGGCAACTGTAACTCATTTTAGTCTGATCCTTGCAAACCAGGAGACCCCGGGTTATTTAGAGAGAGAGAGAGAACATTTAGCCAGGTGCGGGGGTCTCAAATTTCCTCAAAATTGCTGCAGGGTGAGTTCTCAATATAGAAATAAGCAAAGAACAGTGTGTGTATTATATCAATATTATGATAATGTGCACCGAATGCAGATCATAAGTGATTAATTCGGTCGTTTTCCAAGTGTGTCCCTGGGGGTTTCTATCCTAACTGGCCTGCGAATAAACGCATGCGCATGCATAATCCCATCCTCCTTGGGCTCAGTGGAAAAACACCTCGATGCAAAATGAGGGAGGAGAAAGTAGGTACTTAAGACCTGGCGAAGCAGCTTGTTAATTGCAGACTCGGCTTTGTCTGTCACCTGAGTGGGGGCGGGGGAGACAGGACAGATCGGAGGCACAGAGCCAATAAAAATGGCCAAGTCCTATCGTTCTGGACGCAGTATTTCGTCAGGATTTTCATGTTACACAGATGAAAAGTTCTTACAGGGAAAAGTTTGTGTCTGAGGTTAAACCGAAGAGTTGTTCTGGAAGGGCTGTGAATACGAAAAAGAACTGGACTTCCTCACAGCCAGTTAAAATACCACTAGGTTTGTATTTTTGTCCTGATTGAGCAATGGAATGCTTTCAGGTTCAGCAATGATGATAATATAGAAAGGAGAGGCGTTTACTGAGCACTTACTGTGAAGGAGGATGTGCTTGTGTCTGGAGACTTCTCATTGGCATCACTGGTGACAGTGCTGAGGGGATGCTCTTGGCATCTAGTGGGTAGAGGTTGGGGATGCTACTAAACATCTTAGGGGGTTCTCTGGTGGTCCAGTAGTTAAGAATCCGCCTTCCAGTGCAGGGGATGTAGGTTCAATCCCTGGTGGGGGAACTAAGATCATGTAGCTCACATATGCGCTGCAATAAGGACCCAGCACAGCCATAATAATAATAAACATCCTACAACGCACAGGACATTCCCCCCGACCCAGTCTCCCCCATCAAAGAATTCTCCAGTCAGAATGTCAATAGTGCCAAGATGGAGAAACATTTTGTTTAGAGCTACACATGCATCAGTTTATCTAATGTTTGCAACAATTCTTCAGGCTAGGTATTATTGCTTGTCCCACTTTCCAGATGAGGCAATAAGGCTTGGAGACATTAAAAGGATGCTCAAGGTCACCGGAGGACTTGATGGAACCAGGAGGCAAACCCAGGTGTGCCGGATGTGGAGGGTCCAACCTCCAGCCATGTGACAAACCATCTCTCTTAGAAACCCCACCAAGCTCAGCGTGTGTGTGCTTACATGTATAGTATCTGCACTGAGCAATTCCAGAAGGATATACACCAATCTCTCAACGCTTATCTCCAGGGTTGAGTTATGAGAGATGATTTTTCAATTTACTTACCCATGGTGCACATATCAATTCCATAATCAGAACAAGACAGTGATTTTTAAGATGAATACGTAGGAAGTCTATGTGACAATGTGAGAGAGAAATGACTATATTTTAGTAAGTGAAACAGGATAACAAAGTGCATCTTTCACGGCTTCTCTTGTCTTGGCAAGAATGTAATCTGTGAACGGTGGCTTCCCTGATGGCTTAGTGGTTAAGAACCGGCCTGCCAATGCAGGAGACTCAGGTTTGGTGCCTGGGCTGGGAAGATCCCCTGGAGAAGAAAACAGCAAGCCACTCCAAAATTTTTGCATGGAAAATCCCATGAACAGAGGAGCCTGACGGGTTACAGTCCATGGGGTCTCAAAGAGTTGGACGTGACTTAGCGACTGAACAGCAACAAACGAGTCGTGAACATTCCTTGATGGAGGAGATGCTGGGAACTGCTTCTCTGATACGAGGTAGGAAATGAATGCTTTCCTTCTGTTTTTCACATTGTCTGTTAAATTGTTTTACTCTATACTCATATAGGATTTTTATTATTCTTTCTTTTTCATAAGATATGTTGTTTCATAATAATGAATTTTCATAAGATACATTTCATAATAACAGTGTAGCATGTCTGTATGGATTAATTTTTTAAAACATACTTAAGTCTTTTCTATGTAAAGGAATGCAAACATTTTATGTATATTTTCCTGAAGGGTCTTGCATAGCTTTTTGGAGATTTTCAAAGATGTACAGGTGACTCTTCAGATAATTGTTGCAGCCAGAATGTATTAAGCATTTACTTTGTTCCAAGGATTATGCTAAGCACGTCACAGACATCTCACTTACTGTCACAACAACCCTATTGAAAACTGAAAGTGTTAGTCGCTTTCGTTAATCGTGTCCAACTCTTTGTGACCCCATAGACTGTGGCCTGTTAGGCCCCTCTGTCCATGGAATTCTCCAGGCAAGAAAACTGGAGTGGGTAGCCATTCCTTTCTCCAGAGGATCTTCCTGACTCAGGAATTGAACCTGAGTCTCTTGCACTACAGGCAGATTCTTTACTGTCTGAGCCAGCAGGGAAGCCCAACAACCCTGTTAGGCCCAAATAATTTTTATTCCTATTTGACTCAGACTCAGAGAGGTTAAATCTCTGGTCTAAAGACCCACAGCAACTGGAGCTGGAGTTTAAACCCAGATCCCCCTGAAGTTAGAGCTTTCATTGTGTACCTCATAAAAAGAGTTAAGAAGCCTGGGAATCAGTTATTCTTTAGGGCTCTTCCAAGTGTGACATTTTATTCATTTCCAAGAGGGTTTGAGGAGCATGTGAAATAGAACTCTATGCACTGAACAAGGATTCTTGCACCTAAGAGCCAGGGACCGTCACATGTGTGCACAGTCAGACAAAGACTCAAATCTTGTCCTTGTTTCCTGCTGGGAACCGGACAGAGAAACGATCCCAGAAACTCCATAAGGTGTCCACCTAGGGATGGGGGGAGCGGTGGGAGATGGAGGCTTACATTAGGTTAGAAGCGGGTGAAAGTAAGAAGGCAGTGTGAAAAGGAGACAAGCACTTGGGTTGGCTATTTTAAAGCTGCTTTAAAAACACTAATGAGACTCTAGACAGCCTGAGAGTGTGGATCTGCCAATCAAGGCAGGGATTGTAAATAGCATGTTCCCACTTGGCCAGGCTCCTAATTAACCACAAGCCACCATGTCCTAAATTTGGACTCTGTCTCCCATTGTGGCTCCTTGAAGGTTGGAAGAGAGTGTAAAATATGTAGATGCGGTGAGAGTGGAAGGTGGAAAAACCTTCCGTGGGTAATTACATGGAAAACAGTGACCCGCTCTGGTTACCCCCAGGCAGGGCATCCCCCAGGCAAGGAATCAAATGACTTGAATTAGGTACAGTGATAGGACTGATACTTCCCTCCCACAGAATTTAAGGGACTTCCCCTCCAAACTTGATAATCAGAATAAATAGTATTTTAATTGCAGTATTTTCCAACTTCCACTTGTTTATTTCTGTGTATAGAATACAATTGAGTTTCTAATTTTTTTTGTGCCTTTATAAGAGGAAGTTTTATTGTTAATTATTTACCTTAATAGTTTCAGAAAGAGGAACAGATTAGCTCAGTCCAACATGACTGGCAGTTGGCAAAATCTAGTAAAGCAAGTGTTCTGATTGCTATGGATTTAATTTGGACGCTTTTAACACTTCACCATCTAACACTTCAAACATAATCCAGATTTTTAAAAAACTTTGTTTTGTGTTGGGGTATAGCTGATTAACAAACACTGTTGTAATAGTTTCAGCTGAACAGTGAAGGGACTCAGCCAAATGTATACATGTATCCATTTAATGCAATATTTTAAAATATGAAAATTAGTGCCAAGTAATCTGTGGGAGGCCTGGTGTGCTGCAATTCATGGACACAATTGAGCAACTGAACTGAACTGAACTGAATCTATGATTTTAAATTTTATTTAAATGTTAAAGAAATGCAAGCTCTGGCAGGTCCAGGATTAAGATAAGGAGAAGGAAGGGCAGGGTTAGACCTTGTTTTTATTTAAAATAGTCATTGAGGAATTTAATTTTTAATAGATATTTATTTGTTTATCTGACTGCACTGCATCTTAGTTGTGGCCCGTGGGATCTTTGTTGTAGCATTCAGGATCTAGTTCCCTGACCAGGAATCGAACCTGGGTCCCCTGTATTGGAGCATGGAGTCTTAGCCACCTGACCATTGGGCAAGTCCCAAAATTGGAAAAGAAATCCCAGCCATTGTGTTTTTTCAGCCTTATTTCCATGGGCATTTCTTAATAACATGGGCATTTTTCTTACATGACTTCAGTGTTATTATCATATTAACAAACTTGACAATAATTGTTTGCTATCATCTAATCTCAGGTTAGGATCAAATTTTCCCGATTGTCTTTAGAAAGTCTTTTATGGTTCTCTTGTTCTAATTAGGGTCCAAATGAGTACATATATTACATTTGGTTGGTGTACCTTTAAGCTATCTTTTCATGTAGGACACTCCCCAGCATCTTTTTCATGCCACTGACTTGTTGCAGAAACAAGTCATAGATAATGTCCCACATTCTAGACTTGGCTGTCTGCTTCCTGTATGTCATTTAGGTTCATATGTTTTCTGTTGATTTTCTGTTTTTAATTTCATTGATTATTGCTTTAATTTTTAAAATTTTCTTCTGCCAACTTTAGATTTATTCTTCTCTTCTTTTTCCTAGTTTCCTAAGGTGGAAGCTTAGATTATTGATATCAGAGTGCTCTTCTTTTCTAAAATATACACTCAATTCTATAACTTGTTCTCTAAGCACTGCTTTCTCGGCATCCCACACATTTTGAAAAGTTGTATTTTAATTTTTGTTTTGAAACCTTTTAAAATTTCTCTTAAGACTTCTTTGACTCATGTGTTATCTAGAAGTGTTGTTTAATCTATTAGGCTATTAATCTGTTATTTAGAATATGTTGTTTAATCTCCAAGTATCTGGGGAGTTTCTAGTTATCTTTCTGTTACTGATTTCTAGTTTAATTCCACTATGGTCTAAGAGCATATACGGTATGGCTTCTGTTCTTTTATGTGTGTTAAGGTGTGTTTTATGACCCAGAATACGGTCTGTCTTGGTGAATGTTGCCAGTGAGCTTGAGAAGAGTGTATTTTCTGCTGCTGTTGGATGAAGTAGTTCATAGAAGTCAATTCTATCCAGTTGACTGATGGTGCTGTAATGATTTTCTGCCAGCTCAATCTGTCAGTTACTGATAGGGGGTGCTGAATTCTCCAACTGTAATATTGGATGTGTATTTTTGGATGTGTATTGGATATGTATTTTTTTTTTCTCCTAGCAGGTTTATGGGTTTTGCCTTGTGTATTTTGAATCTCTGTTGTTAGGTGCGTACATGTTGAGGATTGCTAGTCCTTTTGGAGAATTGACCCCTTTGTCATTATGTCATGTTCCCATGGTATCCTTTAACTTGTTTCCCATCCCTTGTATTTCTTGTAAATACCAGAGAGCTTTAAAGACTCGTAGTAGTCATTGGGCCCCCTGCCTGTCCTCTTGCCTGTATCACTTCAGTGTGAACTGACAGTTTTGGCATTTCTGTACCTGGAGATTGTCTCAGCTACCAGGATCCATTGGTCAGAAGTGCTAGAGATTCAAATCTCCCCCAACCCCCAGGAATATCCCTTAACCAGTGACTTATAAGAACTGCTATATAAATATTCCTGTATCCCATCCCTTGGGTGGGATGACTCTGAGGGACTAGTTTACACTGGCTTCCAGATTTCCTGGGTTGAGGGTTCCAGGGTTAAGCTCTAATCACCCACAGTGGTAACTCATTAGATAACTCAGCTTTTACTGGCTGTCTTCCCTTCCCTGCCTCATTTTCTTATTCCACTACCAGCATTTCCAGGGAATACTTCCAAAATTTATTATGTGTACTTGAATTTTCATCTTAGGGCTGCTTCAGGGGGAATCCAAACTAACACAAAGCTTAAGTAGATTCAGATTCGATCTTTTCATAAGAATCCATCACAGAGGCCTCACAATGTCTGGTTGTCCCACTGTTAACTGAATGTTTCGATTGGTCAGGGAATTCAGGTGATGACAGCCTGAACTCTTCATTGCAAATTTCCTCATCAGCCTTTATGATCTCTAATGATCTTATCCACTGATCATCACTGCCTGAATCCACATCTCTCACTTTTAATATTTTATGAGACAGGGAAAGACACCTGATCATATCATTTGAGCCCCTGGGTCAAGCTGTGCCTGAAGCCATTACTACTCCTGGATTTCTCACTTTTTTTTTTTTTTCCTGTCTCACTATGTGGTTTGCGGGATCTTAGTTCCCCAACCAGAGAATGAAGCCGGGCCCCGGCAGTGAAAGCACTGGGTCCTAACCACTGGACCACCAGGGAAATCTCTGGACTTCCCAATTTTCTGAGCCAATAAATTCCTTCAGGGCTAAGCCAATTGGAGTTTACTTTCTGTCACTTGCAACTGTACAAGTTCTTGATGGATACCAAGTATTGTTGAGGGTACCAAAAAAGCAAATTGCTCACACAAACACCACCAAACTGTGCACATCTTCCCTTGGTTGGGAAGGACACCTCTGTCCTGAGATGACTCCACCATTGCTCTGATGAAAGGGGCTCCTGGGAAAGTGCTCAATACCAAGATAATCCTCCTTCCGCTTTCCCAAGTTCACATGGTGTGTGAGCAGAGGTGGCTGGGGTTGGGTGTCCTTGCCCCAATTCTGTGTCATATTTTGTTACCTGGGCCCACAGGCACTGCTGCTTGATCCCAGAGTAACCCACTTTCCTACCATAGCACTTTTCATTGCTTTCTATCCATCCTCATCCTTTGCAGGCAACTCTCAAACATATAATTTTCTCCTCAAAAATATCCCTCCCTACAGGACAAGGGGACAGGTCATTTCCTTTGTAACATGAACACACCTCTATTAGCCCAGAGGTTAGTGACCTTAAAAGCACAGCTCCAAACTAATACAACATTGTAAAGCAATTATACTCCAATTAAAAATAAATTTAAAAAACACAGCTCCAGCTTCATCACACCCACCAATATCTCTTTTCTCATCCATTTTGGTGATCTCTCTCTCCCAAGCCCAGAGTCAAATCAAAGTTTCCATTTTAAAAGACAGAAGATTGCTGATGTCTTTGAAAAGACTTTTTCCCACGAGCAGTTTTCAAAATATTTAACAACAGATACAGCAGGGATGTCAGTGAATCCAGATGCTGCTCATAAAAACAGATACCCTAGGATGAGCACATGCCAAGTTTCATCATCAGCTTTGGCTTTTCCCTCTTCTACTCCTAACTCTTAAATCTTAGGATCCAGTTGCATCTGGGGTACCTGCTTTCAGACACAAAACACCTGAGACCTTCTCAAACGATTGCTCATTTTCCCCTTCCCACAATAAGGCTGCCAGACATTGCTTCTGCCTCTGTATGAATGCCACATCCATTTAATTGCAACAGCTTAGGGCAGTATACTTGCAGGAAAGCCATCATTGGTTCTGATTAAATGAAGCCTGGTGAGCATCTCCAAGTCTCCCTTCTTGCCTGCCTCTCTGCCACTGCAAGGAATATGAGCTCCTGTTTATTGAGGAACACGAAGGAGAAGGGGAGGAAACTTTGGTTTGGTTTTAAACTTCAATCTCAAACCAGTTGGGAGCAGGTGGTGTGACAGGCCAACTTCAAAGCAAATTTTGCCCCGGAGCCGGTGAACAAGCAGGTGCGCTGAGGGCAAGCATCTGGGGTCCTGATGTGTTGTGCTGGACCCTAGACTTCTGGAAGTCCAGGACAGTGATGGGAACACATGGGGTTCTGGGGAGACCTTCCGTCTAATGATCTCTGGGGCAGGTGCCAAGCCATCCCCTTTTTGGGGAGATGTCAGATGGTGACAGGTCCAGGGTACTAAAGAACTGTCCAAAGTATGCCTTAGTGGTAGTCATGACTTACCAATCCACGTGTCTTCTATGGGTCAGGCATTTGGCATAAGTCTTTTATGTACATTCGTTCATTGACTCTTTATAGCAACTCCAAGAGGTGGGCAGAATTATTTCCTCTACCTTACAGATGAGGAAGCTGAGGCTCAGAGGGAAGTTAAGAGGCTTGCTAAGGCCACGCAGCTAAGAAGTAGCACAAGTGAAGTGTTAGTCTCTCTGTCACGTCTGACTCTTTGCGATCCCATGCCAGGGATCCTCTGTAGTCCACCAGGCTCCTCTGTCCATGGAATTCTCCAGGCAAGAATATTGGAATGGGTTGCCATTCCCTTCTCCAGGGGATCTTCCTGACCCAGGGATCGAACCCAGGTCTTCTGCATTGCAAGCAGATTCTTTACCATCTAAGCCACCAGGGAAGCCCAAGAAGTAGCAGAACCTTTATTGAAACACATGTGGACTTTACTTAACCTCTCTCTTCTACTGCCTCCTAGCCCAGATCAACTTCCCTACTCTAGCAATGAATTAGGAAGCTTTTAGTGCAAATAACAGAAAGCCTAAACTGGTGCCAACAGTGAAGGCATGATTTTGCTCAACAAGAAGTCCAAGGTAGGGTGGGTTTCAGGGCTGGGTTGATCCAGCAGTGCCACAGTGCCAGCAGGGATTCAGATTCTTTCCTTCTCTTCACTCTGACATCCTTTGTGTGTGGTCCTTGCCTTCAACAATGACATCTCTTGTGTCCTAGTTGGCTTCATCTAGACCTGACATGTCCTGGGGGCAAGAAGGTGGGGACATCTTTCTATCTCTTCACAGCAAGACAACTTTCCCCAGAAGTTCTTCTCTCTCACGGTTCTTTGAGTTGGCTGGGTTCAGCGGGACAGTTGTCATTTGGGGGTGGGGGGGCAGGTCTCTTGAGAGGTTGGGGGCAGGTCTCTTGAGAGGTTGCGGGCAGATGACAGCTGGGGTTGTAGTCATTCGAATGACAGCTGAGCTTAAGGTCCAGGACAGCTTCTTGTCTGTGCCTCGTCTGGGAGGACCAAGCAGCTGGAAGATGGATGGCCAGGCATCTCTCTCGTTACATGCATCCATCCCCTCCATGCAGTTCACTTGCGCTTCCTCACAGCATGGCAGTCTCAGTCACAAGGCAGCTGGCCTCCTCCGGAACAGGAGATCTAGGTTTCTTATGACCAAGCCTCAGAAGTCACACAGCATCACTGTCCCTGTATCCTGTGAATCAAAATTCCATCTCAGGGCCAGCCCAAGTTCAAGGGGCGGGGGAGACAACACAAAGGCATGAATACTGGGAAGTCTGGTTTATTGGTGGTGGGGGTGGGAGGTGTCTTTGGAAACTAGCCCCCTTCCATCTAGCAAATTTCTTATATGTCATTGCCAGAATGGTGTCACAGATCCATTCCTCAACCAATCACTGGTTAGGATAACAGGGTTAGTAAAATGAGCCATCAGACCTCAGGATGGATCACAATAAGGGGTCAACATCATTGTACTATGAGAAGTCGCCAGGGCGGACTGACCCTTGCTTTCCCCATACTATTATGAATTCACTGTGGTTGGTTCTTCTGGTGCTCCCCTCCCCCCAAACCCAGACACCTTCTTATGTCCCTTCAAGAACGGACTAGAGAATCAACAGGTGAGGACTGAGCCCAGTTCTGAACTTTGGCCAGTCCTCTGCCGTAAAATATACTGAGGCTGGAGCAAGGCTCTGTTGAGATTTTTTTCCTCAGGTTCAAGTTGTCCTCTAAGTGAGATGGACCAGCTTACTGTTAAAGACTCTTCCAAAAACCGATTTAGCTTCCGGGTTCCTGTGATGTTCTCCTGTGTCCACAGTTGCCTCTGCCTGAACCATAAGGTAGACAGGTGAGAGGAGCATGCAGGTAGCCTGGATGAGAACTTGAACCAGAAATCCAAAGACCTCTCATTAGCCAGGTGATAGACAAATGGCCATTCTTAGATAAATGGCTTGACCTCTGCGAGTCTCAAATTCTTCATCCATAAATGATGATAATAAAATACAGAGCTGTCGAGAAGTTTCAATCAGATATTATCCAGGGACTTCCCTGGTGGTCCAGTGGTTAGGAGTCTGCCTGCCAATGCAGGGGACATGGGTTCGATCTCTGGTTTGGGAAGATTCCACATACCGCGGGGCACCTAAGCCCGGGCGCCTCAACTACTGTGCCCGCGTGCCCTAGAGCCCGCGCTTCCCAAGAGGAGCCACCTCGATGAGCAGCCCACACATCGCAACTAGGGAGTAGCTCCCGCCCGCAATAACTAGAGAAAGCCCGAGCAGCAATGAAGACCCAGTGCAGCCAAAATCAATTCATTCAATCATTTAAAAAGCTATCATCCAGAAAAAAATATACATTGATATATAAATATAAGATTCTTATGAAAGAAGGAGAAGGTAGACTAGTATCATGGTCTGAAGGTGAGGGAGAGAATCAGAAGCCTGAGATTTGAGCTCTGCCCCTTCCCAGCTGTGTGTGTTCTTGGGGAAATGACACCACATCTCTAATTCTCAATTTCCTTATTCATAAAAGGAGGGTCCAGTGAGAAGGCCTGCATATCTGTCTCACAGAATCAGAGGAAGTTCAATTGAGATAAGAGATGTGAATGAGATTTGAAACCCATTCAAGGCTCTACTGATGGGAAAAGAAGCAGTAGAGAGTAGGTATTTTTCCAAAGGGCACAGCATGGGGTTCCCTGGCATCTCAGCCAGTAAAGAATCCGACTGCAATGCAGGAGATCTGGGTTCAGTCCCTGGGTCAGGAAGATCCCCTGGAGAAGGAAACGTCAACCGGCTCCAGCATTCCTGCTTGGAGAATCCCATGGACAGAGGAGTTGGAGGGCTGCAGTCCGAGGGGTTGCAAAGAGTCAGCCACAACTGAGCGACTAAACCACAGCATGGGTTATAGTAGGTAGCTAGTATGTCTTAGGCAGAGTCCCCAGAAGCAGATCCTGAAACAAGGTTTCCAGTACAAGTAGTTACTTGGGGAGATGATCTTAGGAAAATCTGGAGGAGCGTGGGAAAGTGAGGCAGGGAAGGGAGACAGATGGCAGTACGCGGTACATAGTCAAGCAAGTTTCCAGGGTGGGCTTTGGGGCTTAATTCCACTGGGAAATTGTGGGAATGAATCAGTGTATACCCCACGCCCTAGAGTAACCCACCCAGGGGCGAGGAAGGCGGGACATTCATTCTCTGACAATTTCAGTTTGCCTGTGAGCAAGCCGAGCAGGCTCTGGTGGCCAGAGACAGTTCCTGCCAAAGAATTTCAACTGCTGGCCTTTGCAAGTTCAACCAGCACGCTGAAAACGAAGATGTGACAGGAACAGACAGGGACAGTCACGAACAGTGTCACTATACACAGATGACCAGTTACCTCTTAGATCCAGCCTACTGACAATACATGATAGAATATAACCACAGTTAGTTCCAAGGCTGTCCACAGCCTTGCAATTTCAATTAGACATTTTTCTTGTCATTTAAAAAAAAAAGATTTATTTATTTGGCTGCATGGAGTCTTAGTTGCAGCATCTGGGCTCTAGTTCCCTGACCAGGGATCAAACCCTGGCCCCCTGCATTGGGAGCTCGGAGGCTTAGCCACTGGGCCACCAGGGAAGTCCCGTCTTCTTGCCATCTTTATCATTGCGAAGGATGGGGCTTAACTCAGAATCTGTTCTCTCTAGTCCTCAGTGGCCTTTGAGGAGCCCCATTCAACATTCAAATTTCTCCTTCCTTAAAAGGAGATCCTGACTTCCTCTTCCCTCTGTCCATTTTGCACAGGGTAATCATTATGAGTGCTGGGCATTTGGGGTCCCTTAGCACGAAGGTTCAGGGCAGCCATTAATTTCTGAAGTCCATCACACTCCATCCTGGTCTAGGGCCTCCTCACCCTCTTCTCAAATCTGGCTTCCATGCATCTGGAAGTCCTTCTCATCCCACCCAAATGCCCATAAACCTCTTTTTATTAGCCTTTTTCCATGTCCCCCACCACCCCCAGTCATTTTAAAATGATGACTTCAGACATATTTAATACAAATATAAAGGAATCCATGCTGTTGAGAGTAAAGATGGGAAATTCATTTTCTTCCTTCCTTCCCCTTTTTTTTTTTTTAATATACAGAAGAGCTCTTTTTAATGTATGTTTCAGTAATATCAGAAAATGTGGAAAGCAAAAGAGGAAATGTGTAAAAACATCCACAAACCAAGGAGGTGACCAACTCTAAAAGTTTAAATGTCTTTTTAAACATATTACTCTGTGTAGAGATTCACAGGTATTCTTTGACAATTTATTTTTAATAATTTAATTATTTTTAAAAGGCAAATATTCACATGGTTCCCATGTTCAAAGCTATAGAAGCATAAGGAGTGAAAAATTTGCCTCTTACTTTTGTCCCTACAACTCCATTCCCCACCCCAGAGCAACCAAAGTCATCCACTTCCTTGGGTACCTTTCTCCTTTTCTACACACATGTTCTAGACCCACTGCTATGAATCTTAGCCTTTTCTTTAGTAATATACCTCAGAGATGGGTTCCTTTTTCCTCCTTTTAATGGCCATATTGTATTCTACTCTTGGGATTAAACCATGATTTATCTAACCACTTCCCCACAGCTGGGTATTTAAAATCCCTTGTATGGACTCCCCTGGGGTCCAGCAGTTAAGACTCCGAGCTTCCAGTGCAGGGGGCAGGGGGTTTGATCCCTGGTCAGGGAACTAAGATCCCACTTGCCAGGCAGTGCAGCCAAAAAAATAAATAAATAAATAAACACACCTGGTAGATACATGGTTGTGCAATTTCACAAATTCACAAACTATTTTGTAACCTTTTTTTAAACGTAGTAATGTGTGTGTGCCTGCGTGTAAGAGAGAGACAGAGAATGACAGAAAATTAATGAATAAAGTTCTACACCATCAGGGATATCAGGCATATTTCGTTTTGCAGATGTATCCTTGTTTTAACCCATCCTTAATTTGGGGATGATTGGTTGTTTCCACCACTGTCTAATTAAAAAATCGTTGCAGAATTACACCTACTTTGTGGCAAACAAGAAAGTCATTTTCAACCATGAGGTTCCATGCCAAATAGAGCAATGAATCAAAACGCCACTCAATTAGGCATTAAGGAGATTAAAAAGAATGAGAAGAACCCAGGTATCAAGAGCCTGGGTTTTGTTTTTGGTTTTTGGTTTTTTTAAGTCAATAAAGTGTCAGAGATCCTTTTGAGTTATTTTTTTCCTCCAATAGACTCAGTGTTTTAACTCAGACTGCGCAAATAAATTATTTATAAATGACATTCCTTTCTTTTAAAATAAACACCCTTCCTCCAGAAATTTAGATAAATAAAATGTCATCTATTTATCAAATGGACTCTTCATGCCTAATAACCCGCGGCTCAGCTCAAGGAATTGTTATCTACCAGCTAGGTCAAAAGTGCAAGAGTCCAGACTTATTAAATCTAAGCCGAGCCAGGCCATTGATTAGGGCTGTGGAAGGAAGAGTGGTAGGGAGGGGCCTGTGGACACCTCAGTTCCTGGGGTCTTCCCCACTCCAAGATGATACCGTCTTCCCTGGCCTCGGCTTGTGTGTTTAACAATGTTTGTACAGCACTCAGATAAAAGGAGCAGGGTGAGACTTAAGTGGTTGTTAAAATTGTCGGCCCCAAAGTCATCAGAATTCCAATTGATAACCCGCACTTACAGTGAGAGGAGAATTTGTTTCCTTAGGGAGGCTGATTTTCCCTTTTTAATGACTGGGAAAACTTCCACTTCCACTTTGTGGCATTTTTGGTCTTCAGACTCTTGTATATATATATATATATATATATATATATGCTTTTTTCTTTCTGTAAGAGTTGAGCTTCTGAGCTAGCAGAAAGGGCTCATAGATATCCTGAACTGGAAGGTCAGGAAAGGTGGGGTTCAGGAACATAGTGTCTTAGAGTGATGGTACAGTTGTGGAAACTGAGGCCCAGGTAGGGGGAGGGGTCACCCTGGACATGATGAATTGGGGTCAGCTCTGGGATCAGAACCCCAGTTCTTTTTACTTTTTTTTTTTTAAGATATTTTTGATGTGGACCATTTTTAAAGCCTTAATTGAATTTGTTACAATGTTGTTTCTGTTTTGTATGTTTTGGTATTTTGGTCAGGAGGCTCCTGGGATCTTAACTCCCTCATCCAGGATAGAAGCGGGGAGCCTTAAACACTGGGCCACCAGGGAAGTCCCAGGACTCCAGTTCTTCACTTTTCCTTAGTGGTTCCTTGACTCTCCTATTTAACCCTTGCCAATCTCCCCATGTAACAGGTGGGTAAACTGAGTAAGAGACGTGGGTGCCCCTTAGTCACTCAATTGTGTCTGACGCTGTGGGACTCCACGGACTGTAGCCCACCAGATTCCTCTGTCCATGGGATTTTTCAGGCAAGAATGCTGGAGTGGGTTGCCATTTCCTCCTCCAGAGGATCTTCTCAACCCAGGAACTGAACCCAAGTCTCCTGTGTCTCCTGCATTGCAGGCAGATTCTTTACCTGCTGAGACATCGGGGAAGCCAAGTAAGAGATGACCCCACCATAATTCAAGACTAGCATCCAGAATGCCTAGTTTTTGTTCTACTCTTCAGAAGCCTTGGAGCTTATTTCCACATTTGACTAGACTCAAAACCGGTCTAAGATTTAAAACTATCTAGCCATGTGGAGAGAATGGGCAGAGTTCTGGAATCAGCAGAAACAACTCATCCCCTCCTGGAGTTTTTAGGAGTCAGACCCCACCATCACGGCTTCTTTGCTCTGTGGCCATGAGAAAGTGAGTCTCTCTGGGCCTCTGTTTCCTCAGCTGTAAAACAGGGGTTATAATGATCCATACTTTATAAAATTTTGAGAAGGAAATTAAATAATCCATGCAAAGTTTCATGACATGTATTAAATGAAAAAAAATTTTTTAAATCAATTCTTAGGGAATTCCGTAGTGGTCCAAGAGTTAAGACTCTGAGTTCTCATTGACAAGGGCCTGGGTTCAATCCCTGGTCGGGTAACTAAAATCTCATAAGCCATGCAGTGCAGCCAAAAAATAAATCGATACTTAGCATGTTGCCTGCCTCCCAGGAAACCTTCAATAACATTCTGGATACTAGCCTTGAATTATGGTGGGGTCATCTCTTAGTTGGCTTCCCTGATGGCTTAGCGGGTAAAGAATTCCCTTGCAACACAGGAGACCCCAGTTTGATTCCTGGGTCAGGAAGATCCGCTGGAGAGGGGATCGGCTACCCACTCCAGTATTCTTGGGCTTCCCTTGTGGCTCAGCTGGTAAAGAATCCACCTGCAATGTGGGAGACCTGGGTTCGATCCTTGGGTTGGGAAGAGCCCCTGGAGAAGGAAAAGGCTACCCTCTCCAGTATTCTGGCCTGGAGAATTCCATGGGCTGTATGGTCCATGGGATCACAAAGAGTCGGACATGACTGAGCGACTTTCACTCACTTGTCTCTTACTTGGCTTCCCTGATGGCTCAGTGGGTAAAGAATCTGCCTGCAATGCAGAGGAACACAGGAGACTTGGGTTAGGTTACTAGTACTATTACTGTTGCCATCGATATTGTTGAAAGGTTTGTGGCTTCAGGCAAATCGTTTCACTTCCTAGGCAATGGTTCCTCTCCTGCAAAACAAGTTTACTAACTACTTGAAGGGATTGTTTCAGGAGTAAATGAGATAACACACACACAATTCTTGACACAGTGTCTGACACATGATAAGCAGTCTCCATATTTTCTTTTTTGGCCAGGCAACAGGCCATGTGGGATCTTAGTTCCCCAACCAGGGATTGAACAAATGCCCCTTGCAATGGAAGTGAGGAGTCTTAACCACTGGACCACCAGGGAAAACCCTGACACATGATAAATGTGAAACAAATGGTATGTATAATATCTACCTGTGATATTTACCTGTAAGAAACACAAAAGGTCATAATAGTATTTATGATGACGTCACTTTGCAAGACTTGTGTGCCTTTAGGAGCTTCTTCTAGGAGTGAGTGGCAGGTATGCCTCCAGCAGTACTGTCATTGTGAGTGACCAAATGAATGATCAGGTTAAGTATTAAAATTGCCGATGCTACAGATCAGAGGTTCTGACTCATATGGTTAGGCTGGAGCTTGGGATTCAGTGTTCGGGACCCACCCATTGGATGACAGGGTAGCAGGTGACCCCAGACACCCACTTGGGGCAGTAATGCCTTAAAAGAGGAGCTGTTTGGCATGAAGCCAAAGAAGTATTCATGGATTAATTGATTTGTTTGTTCATACATTAAGGAGTTACTAGTGCCTGTGAGTTCTAGGCGCTGCAGAGGAGCTGGCCATGCAGAATCCATGCAGGGCCCTGCCCCGGGGACTATAGGCTGCGGTTCTGAAGACTGAGCCAACAGGTTCTGTGTCCAGCTGTGACAAATTTCGACTTCTCCCTTCTCTCCAAAGCCAGCCTGTAGGTTTTCTGCAGGCTATTCGTGGATAAGAACACCTACTTCTGGTGGTTCCTTTAAGGATTTTGGCAAGGGAGGGCAATGATTAACCTTCTCTAAAACGGCTCAGGGCCCGAACCTCAGCCCCTTTGTAATGGGACCTCTGGCTCCCCTTCCCCACGGCCCCCAGGTCTCAGTGGCCCCACTGTCAGAAGGTTTCAAAGACCATTTGGAATTACTTAGCCCCAGGGTCATTGGGCCTCTCTCCAGCCCACTGAGATGCCCAGTTTCACCATTTTCCTGTTTCAGCTTCGCTGGATTTGTTCATTCATAATAGCAACCAAATGTCCCCCAGGCCTAAAAGGCCCTCTTTCTCGTTCCCCTTTTCGATGAGGCTGTCTACATTAGCTCCGGGCCCCTTGGAACAACCTCTCATTGCAAACCCACCTAATTGATTTCTCCAGACTCACTGTTCTTGCTGACTCGTCCTAGGCAGCTCATTATCAGAACTGGAAATCTGAGCAGGGAACACACCCCGCTCACTCACTGTGGCCCCACTCAGGAGGAACAGGGTGTCATCTGGGTTTATGAACCCCTGGAATCCAGAACCCTGGCTGCAAAGGCAAAGAAAGCCTCTGGGGAGCTCTAAAGCAAGAGCCTCAAAAGGGACATGGACTTGAATTCTCTACATCTTTTTCTCTTGGCCAATGGAAGAGCCATGCATCACTGTAAATGTTGAAAGTATTAATATTTTGTTATGGAAGAGCTTCAAACATATGCAGAAGGAGGAAAGATGGTACAATGAACCATGGTGATTTCATTACTCACCTTCATGTCTATATATTTAACTTTATTGAAGTCGAGTTGATTTACAGTGCTGTTAATTTCTTCTGTTCAGAAAAATGACTCAAGTTATTCACATATATGTATTCTTTTCATATTCTTTTCCATTATGGTTTATTAAAGGATATTGAATATAGCTCCCTGTGCTATACAGTAGGACCTTGTTGTTTATCCACCCTATTTATTACCCAGCTTTGGAGGAGAAAGATAGAAAAGTACAAACCCTTCAAACTGTATTTCTGCCTCCCAGTATTAACTTCTTGACGTATACACGGCATCGTTTTAATGTGTATGTAACACAGAGAGAGAGAGACGTGTACACATAAAGAAAATGGAATCCTTAAAATATATACTACTTTAAATCTACTTCCCTCCCATAAAATTGCATTTTTAGTGACCGTGTAGTATTCCATCTATAGCTAAAACATCATTTTACCAGTCTCCCATTTTGGCACATCTAAATTCTCAATTTGTGTGTGTGTTATTACATGTTTCATGGCTATGGACATTTTTATATAAAAATACTCACCCATATTTCTGGGGACTTCTTTTTTAAAAAAACATTTATTTAATTTTCTTGACTGTGCTGGGTCTCTGTCGCTATGCGGGCTTTTCTCCAGATGCGGTGTGCAGACTTCTCACGGCGGCGGCTTCTCTTGTTGTGGAGCACGGGCTCCAGGGCACGCAGGCTTCAGGAGTTGCAGCTCCTGGGCTCTAGAGCACAGGCTCACTCGTTGTGGTGTATGGGCTTGGTTGACCCTCGGCATGTGGTTATCTTCCCGGACCGGGGATCGAACCCGTGTCTCCTGCATTGGCAGGCGGATTCTTTACCACTGAGCCACCAGGGAAGCCCTTTTGTGGACTTGTTTACAAAACTTTTCTAGAAGTGGAACAGTGTGCACTTCTAAAAATAAACTACAAACTGCCAAAGCACCTCCAAGAGGGTTGTTTTCATTTACAGTCCCCCCAGTATTGTCAAAGAAAGCTTGCTGTTTCAGTTAAAATCAGTTCCCTGAGGCCCCCGAATTTGAAGGGCCCAGAGACTTGGCCTGTAGTTCTCATTGTAAATTTCCTTCCCTAAATAAGAGGGCTCTGAGAAAGAGGGGATGAGAAAGGGGGGTGGGTGCAGTGGAAAGACAGAATGACAGATAAGAAGAAAGGAAGGAGGGAGGAAAGGAAGGAGGGAGGGAAGGATGGATCCTACAGGGACAGGGAAAGAGAAGATGGGATTGAAAGAAGGTGGGAAAATGGAAGAGACCAAGAGAAAAGGGATGGGGGGGTGATTAGTCTTTTTGTTAGAAAGTGCAGGGCAGGAGACACTGAGAGGCAGCAGAAACCACTGGTCATTATTATCCTAAACAAAGAAGGAGATCCTGTGGGTTCAAGAACTCTTCGCCGAGCTGCTCACCCCTGCCTGGTGTTCTGACCACCCCACTTGAACAGATTCCACAGGCCCTGCCTGCCTGTCCCTGGGGGGGGACGTCCTAGAGACCTTCACATTGCGGTTTGCCAAGAGGATGCTCTGTGTTTATAAACACAAATACCATTTGGGGAAAACAACTGTGCAAAACAAATACAAGGGAAATTTATAAAAATTATGTGGTGACTCTTGGGGGGGGGGGCGGGATGGGGGTGAGGAATGGGATTGACAGGATGATTCCTGAAACTTGACTGCACCCTGGCAGGGGAGACCACATGGGGAGCCAGGACCAAAAATAGAAGAGCCTCATCTCATCCCCGGGTTCCTGTTTGTCCGGCGGGCCCGATGTCGCCTGAAAGCCTGCCCCTCCGCACAAAACGGAGAGTGGCCATAGGGCTCTGGGAGACCATTTAAGGCTTTGAAAACCTCCAGCTCTGAAACGCCAGTCTGGTGACACCCCCGTGCCAAGGGCGGATGAGCGTGTTTTGTCCCTGGGACGTGTGCTATCTCTGATTGGAATGTAAGAGCTGTCTGAGCTTCCTTATCCTCTTTCTCTCTCTCCCTCCCTCCATTTCTGTCCTAAGCAGCTAAAATGACCCTGAGCAAAACTTGACCCTGCACCATCCCCAGGACAGCAACCCCACCGAGACCCTTTTTTGTCCTTGTTGTAGTTCAGTTGCCAAATCTCCTTTGGGGAGGGGGATGGGTCCTGTGATTAGCGATGAAAAACCCATACCTTTCAAATGCTTCATCTAGTTGAGCAAAAGATAAAAATGCAAAGTTAAGAGCGGTTCCTTCGAGAGCTCCATTTGTGATTCAAAAGGTGGCAGAATATAAAAAGGTATGTAAAACACGAACCTGGACACTGGCTGCGGTGGGGAGAGAAACCAGAGTAGGACTAGTGAGGGGTCATTCCATATCAGACTCTTCTCCTGTTAGATATTTTTATTGTGTTTATGTGCATTCATTAAAAAAACCTATTATTATTGTGGTGGTGGTTATTGTCATTATTATTATTTAAAGCCTCATGGCCCTGGTTTGAATCCTGCTCTACTAGCTGTGAAGAGGGGGTATGTGACTTCACTAGATGTTAGCTGTAAAACGGGGCAATGGGGCTGTCTGCCTTGCAAGGTTGTTGTAAAGAACAGTTAAGAGCGTGCAAAGCTCTCAGCATCAACTTGGCACGTGTGGTCAATATATGGTCCCCATCCCCATCATCACCCTCACCATCATCATCACCATCATTCTTAGTGTTCGTGTCTGCGGCTGTTATTCTGCCCACAAAGACCCTGGTTGATTGTTTGTTTGTTTCCTGAAGGCCAGGAAACTCCTGTAATGTCACCCACCAGCTGTTCTTTGAAGTAGGGCTGCCTGCTCTACCGACTGGGGAGGGAGGGAGCCATGTGTTACGGTCCTGAAGCATATAGATCTTCCCCCGCAGATCATTAGGCTCATGTTTGTCACATTTATTTTAAGGAAACTGGTAGGGAGTGGGTGGGTGAGGTTAATTGCTCGATGGATGCTGGGCAGCCCTGTTCTCCAGATGGGAGGAGGTTCAACAGGGCCTGGAGTGACCCCAGAGGCACGGCTGAGGCCGCAGCCCGCAGGCCTGACCCAATACGACTCAAGACTCTCAGCCTGGATTGGGGTGGCTGGGGGCTATGTTTTCACCCTTGGGACACTGGGCTAAGCAGAGAAACCAGAGTAGTTTGCTTTCAATTCTTACCAGAGCTGGGGAAAGCACCAGCCTCCATTCTATATTCATAGCGAGTCAGGCTGGACTCCTCTGTACCCCACTCCCAGGGTGAGTGGAGGGCCATTCTGTTTGGAACTCTTTTCTGGGGCATGAATCATTTCATAGGGTGGGGAGGAAATGACATGGTACCTTTTGAGATCTGACTGCTTGTTCTTCAGGTGGCAAACTGGTCCACAAGACAAGTTAGTGAAAGCATCCTCTCCCTCCATCAAGGGTCAGACTTCCCAGCAGACTTTATCATGAGCCTTCTGTGTGCCTGCATGAGCCACAGCGAGGGCCACGTGGGGCTGACTTTCCTACAGTTGAGTGACTCTAGGACGTCAACTATTAAACCTCCAGTGGTTCATCTGCAAAACGGGGAGATTAAGAGTTCCCACCTCTAGGCAATTTTTTTGAAGGGTTAAAACACAAAAGTGCTCAATAACGGTAGCTACTGTAACACCACCACTGCCATCATCATCATTAAGACTACATAAGACCCAAGATTAGCTTCCTCCTGAGAGTCCTCTCCTAGAACCCAAACTGCCCATTTTCCCCCAAAGAAAAGAAATCAATCCACAACATAGTAAGATTCAGCCCTTGCAGAAAATCAGGAACACACAGCAGTCCTGAATAAATTGGTTGGAAATTAACTCCCGGTGGATAGAAGAAGGAGGTGATATATCTATCCAATGTTGATTTTGTGACCACCAAAAATATTCCTTTTTACGGACCTGCTGGGGCTCTATAGATTAACAACCTTGGCCCAGTACTCAGACACTCATCGCCCCCACCCCGGCAAAGCTCCCCAGTCCCCAGGAGAAGGTGTGACTTCAGACATAATGGTAAGGATGAGGGGGCGAGGGGGGTGGGGGGCGGAATGCAGGCCTGTGTGTGAGGTGATTGTAACCAGAAACACCTCGGCAGGCATCTCGCTGCTGTCCTGAGCGGCAGCTGGCAGGCAGCCGGGCCGGGAGCCGGGAGCCGGCCCGAGGTGCCCGGGCTCGCCGCTGACCGCCCCTCCTGGGCCCGGCCCGCCGATAGCTTATCGGGCCCACTCCGGGGGCGCCCCGTGCTGGAAACCGGAAACGCGGCTGGAGGCCAGGGGATGCTTCATGGAGCGATCTGTGGCGCGGTGCGCGGGCACCAGCTTTTAGACTCTGTGCGCGGGCCTTCGTCCATCCACCGGCAGCCAGGTAAGGCACCAGGTGGGTGGGAAGGGACGGACGCGACTCCGCTTCCGGGCAGCGTTCGCTACCGGCCAGTGAAATGCTGGCCCTTTATGGGCACGGGAGAGCTGGGGAGGGGGTGTGGAGGTTGAGAGCACAAGCGGGGATGCCAGGGGCCGGCTCCCGAGCTTCAGAGTGGGGATGTCATGAACGCAGGGAAAGGAGCGACAGTGCTGGGACGCACGCTGTGCACCCCAGGCTGTCAGTAAGGGGCCTCCTGCTTGGGGTACCCGACCTCTGATGTGCTTTCCCACAGCTGGGCAAAGACTCCTGGGTTCAGGCGACGATGCTGTGTTCAGTTGTGCGCCAGCATGCATTTTGGGGTACCTGTGATTTGGGGGTGACAGGCCCTAAAGTAGAGGCTAATCATGGTGCATAGAAAATGACAGGGATTTGGGGTCTGAGGCCCTGAGTTTCAATCCATGTTCACTCTTTACTGTGCACTCTTGGGCCGACTGCTTAACCTCTCTGGGTTCGGCCCCTTCATCTTGAAGGGAGACATGCTAACCGCGACTAAGTGGGTTGTTGGAGTTTATTAATAGTAAGATGATTTGTAAGATCCCTATAAAATAGAAAAAAAAAAAAACACCCATATTGGGGGGTTCAGTTATTATTCGGAAATTTGGGCACTGTGTTGGGAGTCAGTCGGCTCTGGGATGAGTGCTCCCCCGGAAGGAAGGTCCGGGCGGAAATAAACAGAACCCTGGCCTGCTTCTGCTCTGAGCAGGTGTCCCCAGACCCGGGGAAGGAAGTTTGGGAAGAATGGCGGCGGGAGGCAGAGATCCGCCGCCAAGGGTGCCAGACTTCAACCGAGTGCATCCCCAAGCCTCTAAGACCAGCATCGCAGACAAGTCGCTGGGGGCCTGGGTCCCCGGGAGATCGCAGGCAGAGCCTGGTCCCCAGCGCGTGGTCTCCAAGGCTCGCCCTCGCATGGGGCCAGCCGCGCGCTCCCGGAGCGTGTCGAGTTCACTCGGGACAGCGGGAGACCCGCGGGCAGACGCGCAGACAGACAGACGCCGCGGTGCCGGGCGGTCTCCGGCTGCGCCCGGGTCCGCGAATCAAAGGAGGGGCGGGCGAACTCCTCTTACCCTCTCACCCTGCTTTGCCGGCCCGCTCTGCTCTGAGGCTCCGGAGAGTCAGCTCACGTGGCCCCCGAGCCCCGTGGCATCCTGGGGTCCCTCCCTAGGGCACTGGTCAGTGTTTCCGCTCCGTCTCTTCGCTTTAAGCCAGGGACTTTCACCTGCCCAGGGACCCCGAAAAATTGTATGCAGAATCGCCTATTTGAATGCTCCCCCGCCTCTTTCTTGGTGCGGAGGAAGTTCATCCTTTTATCTGCTTCTCAGTGGGATTCACAGACCCCCAAAGGTTAAGAACCACCCTTCCCCATCAAGAGCTCCAAGTCTTATTCTGGATGCAAGGTGGAACATTATAGATTTTGTGTTCTCCTATATATACCTTCAAAATCAGTTTACTGTTAAAGAGAAGACACAAGTTAGTCCGAGCCCAGGCACACACGCACAATGTAAAACAATATGTCTTTTCCAAAAGTTTAAAGGGAAACTGAGGCGCAGAGAAGCTTTTGCTGCTGGCTCAGGGTCAGACAGCCAGTTAGAAACTGGAAGCGAAGCTCAGGCTCCTTGGATCTTAAACTAAAGCTTTAAGAATCCTGAGTGTCATGAGTATACTACGTGGCCAAATCACCTCTAACATGGGATTAAGGAGGTGCCCTCTGGTCATTGATACCCTTTAATGGAGCAAGCTAACCTGGTTTGAAGGAAAAAACTCGGGTGGAGTGAGCAGCGGCCATCAGAATGGGAAGGTGAAAGACCCAGCTTAGCTCTTTCCTTAATTAGAGGATTTTTTACCTTTTGGATCCACCAAGAAACTAATTGAAACTGAGTTTTCTCCAGAAAAAGACACCAATGTTTTTTTATTGGCAAACACACAAGTTTGCCAATAGTATCCAGTGTTCCGCAGATCTCTGACCGTCAACCGTGTAATGATGTTAAAAACCTTCATTTTAACTGATCACAGCCTTGGAGAAAGGCGGATTTGGGGGACCCCCTCGGAGCACGTTCTCTCTTTAGAGGCTTGTCCCCGGCAATGTATGGGATACTCATCCACACACGTGTAGACACAGACACAATCCATGGGCACACCGCGCAACTACTGGCGCGATTCCGCACACTCCTGGCTCGGTACCCACATCCAAGTTGCGGATCACCAGGAAAAAAAGTTCAAGTCGCCAGCCCACGGCCAGCTGAAGTGGTCTTTAACACCCAGGCCCCTTTAGCCTCATTGTTTATCCATCTGAACGACTCCCCTGCCCCGGGCCCACTCCCACCCCCCACCTTTCCGAGGTCGACTATAAAAATAAACTATTTTTCCTTGTTAATAAATCTCCGCCCGGCGCCCTCTTTTAAAGAACTCAAAAAAAAAAAAAAAAAAATCACTGCGCCCAGCGCAAGCGAGCAGAGAGATTAATCTCGAAGCAGGATTTATGTGGCGCGGGCATCCTCAAACAATTGGAGTCATAAAGTGAAATGAGATTCGGAGGCGGGTGGGGGAGGGGGAGGGCCTCTGGAACCACAAACACGTTTGTGTAGCTAAACAATGTGGAAACTCTTAAAAGACCCTTTTTCTGCAGACATCTTGCAGCCCCGGCGCTTCCCTGTCAGCCCGCGGGAAAGGGAGAGAGATATATTAACTGAAGACACAATCTAAAATTACTTATGGGTTTTAAACATGCGGGCAATGGGGGCGGGGGTGCTGATAAACTGTTGTCCATATTTCCTTCTCTCGGTGTATTATTTCCAAGATATTTCACCCCCTTCCCAGTGTCCCCTCCCTCCCCGCTCCTTCTTTTCTCTCTCCATTCATTACGTTAACTAGTTTGCAGTGGCCGAAGTCTGGCGGGATTGGAGACCAGCCGGCAGGACCCTGGTTTGCGCGTACGCGCGGGGCGCAATTGTGCCTGTGCGTAAAGACGCGGGTGGGGCGCACGGCGCGGAGGCACAAGGGCTCAGATCGGTCATATCCGCCCCTGGGGTGACCTTTCTCAGGACCCTTTCGGCCGGCCGTTACCTGCAGACGTTCTAGATTCTTACAGGCGCTAGGAATTTTGAGTAGCATATTTACGCGCGGCCTTGGTCAGAATCGAAGGCGAACCTTTCCCTTCTCGCAACGGAGAAGGAATACGAATGCCCAAGTAGCTATGGGTCCCAGGCCTGATCTGGACATTTAGAGCTAGTTACGGCTCCTTCAAGTTTCCAGGCTTAGTCTGGCTGCACTCTTTAACTTCAGACATTCAGCTAGGGGAGCAGTGGACTCTCCGAGTGGTTGGAAGGACTTGTGTAAAACTGTAGCAAGCTGAAGAAATGGGTGGCCCACGGCCCCTGCACGCATCGTACCCCGGAGCGATGCCGATATCCAGAGCAAAAGACTCACACCGTCATCAAAGACCTGCAGGGACTAGGCAGACCGAGTTAATTAGCCTGTGTGAGCTCCAGTTTGCTCGTCTGTAAAATGGGAACATAACCAGCACCTACCCCCAATAAATGAATATAAAGCTCGATGAAAAGCGTAGGTGGTCAATGAGTGGCAGATGTTTTTGTGGTTTTCACTTGTTAGGACTGAGTTGTGAGAACCTGGCAGGGGCCACAAGACTGCCCTGTTATCCTACAAAAGGGACGTCAGAGAGATACCTTCAGTCTCCGGGAGGGAGGGAATTAGGATACACTTAAAGATTGAAAGTCTGATTTCTGGATTCATTCATTGATTCAATAAATAGCCCATTATTTTCGGTCTCCATTCTGAACCCTGGGGACCCAGCTGTGACCAGGAGGGCTATCCGTCCTATCCCCCAGCCCACTGATCACTGGTAGAAACCGTTGAGAGGAACAGTGTCTAATTTGGTGCCAAACTGTAGCCTAAGCATTTCCTTAACGCCTTTCTGGCCACGGCTGGGGCGCTGCAGACAGAATCCCGCCCCCACGAGGCACGCAAACGTGGAAGTCGCCAAGAAAAAAAAAAAAAAAAAGATAAAAAGAAAACCCTGCAAAGGCTGGAGACATTCCCCTCCACGAAGGACGCCTCTGTGGCCGCCGCTGAGCGCCAGCCTGTGACCTGGAGCGCAGCTTCGCCCAGGCCGCCGGCTGCCGCTGTCGCCCTAGCGGGGCAGGCGTCCAGCAAAACAGTTCTAAACGTGTCTGGGCCCGATTCCGAAGTGTGAGGCAATCCCTCCGGCCCACGCTTCAGGAGGACCCTTTATTTAGGCCGGGCAACTCTCGTCTCCGCCACTTATGTCATCTTTTCTTGGTGTGCGTGGGCAAATGTTCTTCGCTTGCACCCAGCGACCTTCTTTTCTGAGGAACCTCCCCCCTTCGGCCCCGGTGGAGACAGGGATTTACGGGCCCCCTCCCCGGGGATGGGGGGTGCACCTTGGCCTCTGAGAAAAAGTGTCGGCTAGGACCATGTTCTCTCTCGAGTGTGGCCGGGTCAGACTTTCCGCTCAAACCGCGCACTTTGAATTAAAACAGAACGAAAAACAACCAGAAAAAAAAAATTTTTTTTTTCTTTACTGTGGCTAGAAATCTACAAATTCTCCTACCCTGTGCCTCTTGAACTACCCCGGCGAAATTGCCAAGTATCCAGATGTTACCCTGAGTTTTCCAGAATTTACTGATTTTGCCAGGGGATCCAAAACTGTTCTTATGGGGGCAACTGTCCAGACTGTATTAGCAAGAATGAACAGTCCCTTCCTCCAGCTATGACTCTGAAGATTACACAGTCTCCTGAATTTTCCAGATGCTTTGAGAATGTCTTCCTTTGCCAAATTTCCAGGGCTCCCCGAGGGTGGGATGGAGGGAGAGAAAAATGGATGCGGTGTGAGGCTGATGAGGAGGGTTCATCTTGACCTCTGATTTTCAGAGTTTGTGGGTTTTCAGGGTGCTCTCTCAACCTAAGAAAGAGCCTCAGAGCTAGGTTTTCGAAATGGAGGTACCACCCCCTCCCCACACACCACACACAACACCCCACCCCATGTACACACAGACATAGAAAATTAAAGCGCTCCTTCTGGCTGTCCAGAAATTAGTTCTCTAAATTTTCCCTAACAACTGAGATAATTAAGTGTATATGGGAGAGGGCAAGCAAAGCCCAAAATCTCAAAATTATTTTCTGAGTTCTTTTCACCTCTGTTCTTTCAAGGAAGATGTAGAGACACCTTTTATCTTGAAAGGCAAAAGACAAACAAACCCCTGCCCCCATGAAGTGTGTGTTTGTTTTCAACAACTTTCTCCCTGCACTTAGCAGCCTAGAGCCCCTCAAACCCAGAGAAGGCGAGTGGGCAGTGGGAGCATTGACTCAGGGTACGGGACAATTTGGTCAGTTTTTCAGCCTCGGGAAAAGATGGTCAGATCTCACCCAGGGCGGATATGGCTTTGCAGCAGCCCAGGCGCCAATTTCTGATTCTTCCCTTTCCTGGAGGGCCTCCCGTAGGCGAGAGGGGTTCTTTGGCAACTCTGTACCTCTGATGCAGCCCAAGGATAGAGACTGGGTCTACACTAGCAACGCACTGGGGTTCCCCCAAAATTTGGATAGTTGGAAAGGAAAACCCACCCTCACTCTGGGGTGCAGGGGGTGGAACAGTCTGGGGGCACTGGCTCTTCATTCATCTCAAAGATGTAGATCTCTGCGTGGAAACAGCAAAGTCTGAAAACAGAGACCCCTCCTCTGGGGCTCCTTGAGGATTGGGGTTGGTTACTGTCCTCCAGTTGTGGGGGGACATTTTTGAGGGCACAGTGGTCCCTTGACTTTTGCAGCTGGAAAGAGCGGATTAAACTATATCTGTGGTTGTCCCCCTTGCCCCAGCCAGCAGTACACAAAGAGGAAGGAAGGTTAGTATGTGGTAAGGGGTTATCCACTGCTTCACTGTCTGCAGGAAGCCTGTGAAGGTTAACCAAGTCACAGATGTGGCCCTGGATCATTACTGGGGTTCTAGAGACTTTATAGTCGGGATTCATAGTCACCGTCCCCTTAGAAGATGCTGAGATTTTATTGCATCCCAAGGATATTCCCAGCTCCCAAACCCTAAACTAGAATCTGTTTCCCACCAGCGGTCCCCCACCTACCTACGAACTCCAGTTAAACTGAAATACCTCCATGTGGGGTTGGGAATGCAGTTATCAAAATCCAGGGTTCTACAGTCTGAATACCTGAACTGTATCACTCTCCTTACTGGCTAAGTGACTGTGGGCAAGCTATTTAACCTCTCTGAACTCCTTCTCATCTGTGAACCAGGATAACAACGATAACAACGCCTCCTTCACAAGGCTGTTAGGAGGAACCAGCCAAGGAAGGGGGTAGTAGTAGGAGGGAATAGCCAGACCACAGTCAGGTCTGATGGCTGAGTTCTCAGCTGGAGGTTTGCAGAGGGCATGCTGGCAGTGCACGTCTTGGCCAGATGGTGCCAACATAATAAAATAAATATATATTGATGGGCTATTCCAGAAACAGCAGTGTGTGGTGTGGGGTATCTTCCTACTTCGGGTGTATGGGTAGATGTCTGCTTCCTCCTGCCAAGTGCTAGGTGGTGGGTTCCAATCCAAGCCCTGCCCTTTTCTAGCTGGGTAACTCTGAGCAACTGCCTTATGCTCTGGGCCTCGCCTGCGCAGTGGAAGTGAGTCCTGCCTCGGGGGTGATTGTGCAGATCAAATAAGTAGGTGCCTGGCACATGGCAGTGAGATCGAGAGATACAATATCACAGCACGTCGTTACAAACACATAAGAAAGCCTAACACGATATACACATCCTAATGGAAGGTAAACGCGGTATAATATCCGATATTACGATGTGTTATATTGTATTATAATCCTGGGCACACGTGTGCGCACTGGGAGGGACGGAGTGCCTTAGCCAGGACGTGCTTCGCCATTGCAGTGCCCGTAGGGGACACTTGGGCTTGCTCTCCCACTTTTCCTCCAGCGGTTGCCAGCTGGGGTTTCGCGGCGCGCGCGCACTAAGCTTGGCAAAACGCAGGAACTTTCGCTTTCACCGCGTGGCGCTGCTCTGAGCCGGCTGCATCCCGCCCGGGGAAGGTTTCAGGAGGCTCTCGGACGGCGGGAATCATTGGTTGCGTCCGGTCGTTCTGGGTGGCACCCAGTAGCCCTCGGGCATCAAGGAGACCGTGCGTCGGAAGTCGGAAGGGATCAGTCTGAGCGCGAGGCAGTGCTATGCAAACCCCCGCCGCTGCTGGGATCGCGCCGACCTCGGGGAAGCTTGGGGGCGGCCAAGAGAGAACCTGAAAATATACCAACCCGTTCTTTCCACTTTCTGCTTTCCCATCCGCGCCGGGAGCCGTCAGAGCCCGCTTGGAGATGGCAAGATTGGAAGCAAGGCTAGTTTTTTCTTTTACGCGCGGCTTCTCCGGACGTGGCCAGTCCCGCGGATGTTCTCTCTGACCAACCCTCGAGAAATGATTTAAGGGAACCCTTTCTTTGGCACTCTAAAGGCATCCGCACAACTGTTTGCAGCGGTAGACGCGTGGCGAGAACACCAAATCGCTGGCACACTGAGCAATTTGCCCAAAGAATTATACCCCCATAGAGGTACTTGTGCACCCCAGATCCGAGAGCATCGGCGCGTGGGCTTGGAATTATTCTCACATCCGTAATCATTCGCCTACGTTTTCTGCACTTTCTGGCACGGATATTTCTATTATCTCTGTGGACAGAATCGTCCTGGGGCACACACTATTATTTGCACGCGTGTTAGCGCGTATACACTTCATTATATGCTCACAAACTAGGGCAACACCCGCAGCCATCTCGCTTCTGCGCCGCCCTTGGCGCGCGCACACGCGCAGACCTCAGGCAGTTAAGAGGCGAGCGAGGTGCAGGTCTCTTATCTTCGCGGGGTAAAAAGCCCGGAGTTTAGAGGAAAAAACTCTTTGGGGTCTGCTTTGGTTCTTTGTTGTCGTGGTTCTTCCCCCCCCCCCCCCCCCCCGGACAGAGGTCGGAAGTCAGACAATTTCCTCGCTAGGAAAGACGGCGGGGACAAAGGCCAGGCAGCGGGTCACCAGTTTGAACCAAGGTCCAGGAATGGTTCTAGGGTGACGGGTAGGGTTGTGAGCCCCGAGCCCTCAGAACAGTCTCCTTGCCTCCCCGGGGTCCTGAGAGCCAGGTGGGAAGACGGGGAGGGACCTACTAAGGCCTTCTCTCAGAGGCTCGGGGAGCTGTGTTTATTTTCTAGTTATTCTTGGCCGCTTTCCACGCGATTATTTGTAGCAGCGCAGGGAACTTCTGGGAGAGCGGGTGCCTTGCGGGGGTTGGGGTGGGGGGTCCCTTTGCCCGGCCCCACGAGTTTTATGACATCGAAGCTCGGAGGGCGAAATTACAGGCGGCATCAAAATGTGTAAATTACAGGTTTGTGTTGTAAAGAGGCCTAAGCGCGGTCGCTGGAGAAAGGCGGGTTTGTGGGTTCCAAGCTGACTCCGAGCCCGGCGCGCCGCGCGCCAATGCGCCCTGGGCGTTCGCGGACTCCATCCCCAGGCGCGGCAGCCCGGGCGCCCGGGCGCTGGAAAAGACGATGTCCCAAACCGGGTGGCCTCACCAGGCGGAGAGGAAGAGACCAGGCGGATCTCCGGCGCCCAAGGCCCTCAGGCCTCGCAGCCAGAACTGCGGGAACTGGGGCCCTGTCTCCCCGACCCACCCGGGAACCCCACACTCTCAGGAGATGTCTTTTAGCTCCGGCTTGTTAAAATTAGGTTTAATCGAAGATACTTTTTTATGCCTAGCGGTGGGCAAACTCTCCTTTAGATGTCTCTTCGACTACAAAAGTGGAGCGCGTTGGAGACAGTTTCGGCAACATTTCAGTTACCGGGCTGTTTTGACTTCACTTCTCATCACTTAGCTTTTTCTGGATCTCTTCTTTCTTTTCTTCTCCAGGTCTTATCTTTTTTCCCCCCTTCCTTTCCGCTCTCCTCTCCTCCCAGTCCCTCCCTGTCTCCCTCCTGTCATCTTTCTTTTTTTCTTTCTCTTCTCTTTGTCCTCACCTTGAAGGTGTTTCAACACCCCCCCCCCTTCTTTGTAAAGTCTTTTTCATTATTTAAACTATTTTGCATTTCTTTTTGTTCCTCACCCTCTCCTCTTTTTAAAAATTTACTTTTCCGCCTTCCCTCCTTTTTCCTTTGTACTTAGGTTCTCCACTTCTTGGAGACTTGGAATGTGCAGCAGTTGAACTTACACTTTCTTGATTACAAGAAATCCAACTAAAGCAGGTCCCACTGGCCTGGAGAAAAGCAGAAGAAGGGAAGCAGACACTTAAATAACAGCCTCCAGAAGCCCTGGTGTTTGGTGAGCAGCAACCTCTCCAGGACCCACTGTACTGCAGAGGAGAAGCGGGCCGGAGGATTAATAAGAACTCAAACGTTCCATAGGCAACGGGACTGTACACTTGGACAGGGTAAAAAAGTATGTATATATCCAGCTATCAGCAGTCCACCCTGTGTGTTATGAGGCAAATATACACACCAAAACCTGGACTGCCCATTGGATTCCCATCTTTGTGTGATCTGAGAACCCAGGAGAAAACCTTGCCAAGAGTTAGCAAGAATTTCAAGAAGACAAACAAACCACCCAATGTTAAAATCTTTCTGAGACCACCTAACTCCCTTCCTCGATGTCAGATTTTTTTTTTTTCCTTCCCCTCTGAGCCCAGGTCTCCCTCTTCCCAACAGCTGTTCATCCATTGTTATATTTATTAGGTAAATATAAACCCCATAAATATGCCTGAATGAAAACCTTCATGTTCCCTAATATGCTGTTCAGAGTCACCAACATTCATCTTCCAAAGTTTGACTCCTTTGGTTTGACAAAGAGTGTAAGAATTCTACACTCTGGCCCCTTCTCCTAAGTGATGAGAATATTAACATCTGACCATTGTGCCCCCATAAGTAGCCTCCACCCCACCCACCTCTCCAAAGCTTCCTTATTAATAAGAGGTCATTTCCTCCCAGGCCTTAAACTCAACCTGCAATTCAGACCAGACAGGGAGAAAATGTTGACATCTCTGGGCCAGTGGCAGTACCAGGGTGATTGCAGCCTCAGGCAGGGGGAGGTTCCCTGGGGACTTGTGCTTCTAAGAATGAGGAGACATGGGTGCGCCTGCGTGTCAATCAAGGAGGCTGGCTTCAAGGAAAGAAATGCGGGTAGCAGCATCCATGTTCATTTTCCTGAGCACATGCTCTGAAAGTCTGACTTTCTGGAATGACCCGAGCAGCTAGCTAGCTGATGAGTTCTATTTTTTTTTTTTTTTTTTATAGTCATTGATTGCCTAGTATTCATGAAGCTGGAAACCTATAAGAAGACTGGTAAAGATGAAAACATGTAATTAACTCGCAGTGCTAATGAAGGTGTGGGAAACATTGGTGGGGAGTGGGTACATGGTTACAGCCAATACAGGGGCAATTTGGTAGACCCATTAAAAATAAGAGAGCACAACCCTTTAACCTAGCCATTTTCTTCCCCGAGGTCTTGATCCTACTGGTGTAATCATACACATGCAAAATGATGTACCTCTAGGGATAGTCAATACAGCTCTGCTGTAATAGCAGAAGTGGGTAAACGACTTAATAGATATCAATAGGGATCTGGTTAAACTAAGGGTGGTGAAAAGAATATTAAAATATTATGCTGCTAGAAAAAGAAGGTGGAGGGCTTTCTGTATGTACAGATAAGAAAAGATCTCTGAGAGGTAAGTAAAAAATGATTAAAACCAAAGGACAGGAGGGTTTGTAAAGGATGTTACAATGTGCCAGAGAAAATATAATTGCATGTGTGTAGTGTGTACACTTGGGTGTGTGTAGGCCCTACAGACCTGAAGGAGAGCATGGCAACCTACTCCAGAATTCCTGCCTGGAGAATCCCCCTTGGACAGAGGAGCCTGGTGGGCTACAGTCCATGGGGTCGCAAAGAGCTGGACAAGACTGAGCTACTAAGCCCAGCCCAGCACAGGCTCTACAGAAGGGCACATAGAACCCTGTCATCACAGTTACTCCCAGAGGCTAGCTGCTATTAAGGGAGGAAAATTTACTTTCACTCTATACACTTTCCTACTCTTTCAATCATCTTGCCTTTTGCATGTTTGTGCCAAAATGATTTTTAAAGGTATTTTATTGTTCTTCTTATTTATTTTTAGTTTTTGGCCATGCCCCATGGCAGTGGGATCTTAGTTCCCTGACCAGGGATTGCACCCACGCCCCCTGCATTGGATGGCAAAGTCTTAACCACTGGACTGCCAAGGAAGTCCCCCCAAATAATTTTTAAATGAACTGAAAAAATTAAAGAAAGTGGTTGTTGTCCATGTGGTCATTTTCCCAGCAGCCCCCGTATCACTCTCTTCTGTCCTCCTTTCTCTTCCAGAATCCTAGTCACCACCTGATGAGCACTCACCATGCACAGAGGCTGGGCCAACCCACTTCCAAAACATCTCATTTCATCCTCACATCAGTTCTCCCATAGAGGCACACTCAAACCCATTTTACAGGTGGGTAAACTGAGGCTCTTAGAGGCACATCTCCTGTTCCAGGCCATACACTTGGTAAGATGCTTTCTATCCCAGAGAGTCTGTTTTCTAAACCAAATAACTGCAATTTAACTGATCTCCAGTTCAGCATCCTTCTCTTGGTCCACTTTTTTTCTTTTTCTAACTCTTCCACCTCCTGTCCTGTCCCGGGATTCTCACCCCATGCTCAACCACTCAAAAGTGGATGAGTGCAAATAAAATACTTGAAAGAGAACAAATAGGTCCAGACCAAGGCAGGTCAACTAGGTTCCAATGTAAATCCCAAGATCATTGGCCAGACTGCATGGCAGCAGATGGCCCTTAGAGGTGGACTTGAACATGGTGACAGGAGGAGCTCAGGCACATCCCTCAGCCCTTCTTCATAGGAAACCTGTCCATGGACCCGGGGCTTCAAGAGGATTTGGTCCCACCTCCTGTCTTGTTCAAGTCCCCTGGTGGCTCAGAGGTTAAATTGTCCGCCTGCAATGCGAGAGACCTGGGTTCGATCCCTGGGTTGGGAAGATCCCCTGGAGAAGGAAATGGCAACCCACTCCAGTACTCTTGCCTGGAGAATCCCATGGACGGAGGAGCCTGGTGGGCTGCAGTCCACGGGGTCTCAAAGAATCGGACACGACTGAGCGACTTCACTTTCCTTTCTTGCTCCAGCTCCTACAGCCATTCCCATAAATCCTAGCTGGTCTTCATTCCTGGAGCCAGCTCTAAGCCCTGAAAGGTAATGGGGTGTGAGAATATAGTTTTGGAAAATTGCTCGGTTAAGATCCGGATGTGGAGCTAGGGTTCCTGTGGGGAGTCCTTTAACATAGGAGCTGGGGCAGTTACCAAACTTCCTGTTATCTGAGGATTGGGCTTCTGCATGTGATGCCTTTCAACTTCAAATGCATTCCTTTGCTACCAGAGCAACGCCCCAGGAAGATACCAGGAATCCTGTTTATTGGCTGCTGGGACTAACTCATGGCCAAGTCAGCAAATAGCACTTGAGCACCGAGGATATCCAAGGTGCTCACTGTGCATCCAAAATGCTAAGGTGTGTCAGTTCTGTGTATGCGTGCATATTATAAAAATTCAATTCAAACTCTGTTTCAGAAGTTACATGGTGAAAATCTGTCTCCATCTCAGCTGCTTCTACAGATTTTCAGTCTCCTTCTTCCCCGGGCAATCCCAACTGTGGCTCCTTTCTTGTATATTTTCTGAACATAATCTATGCATAATTAATTTCTTCTTAATTGAAACTTTTAGACTCAATGTATAGCCATGGCCTACTGTGTGAGAGCCCAGGTGCCTGGATTCACATACTGGGCTGAGACTCTTTAGGTCTGTGACTTTGGGCAAGTTCCTCAACTTCTCTGCCTTGGTTTTCTCATCTCTAAAATGGGGTGGTTACCTGCCTTAAAGGTTTCCTATGAGAAGTAAATGTAACAAAACATGCTAAGCATCTAGGATTTTGCCTGCTGCAAAGAAAACATGCAGTGAATATTAGCTTTAAATATTAGAGTGAGTAATAAATTATTCATCCAGACCATTGCTGGAAAAATAAGTGAGGAATTAAGTTTCTACCATCAGAACAACTATCTTAGAATTTGCAATGTTTGAAAAACGGAATGATGCTAAAGATCTCTAACTTTGGCTTCTTACAAATAGAGAGATGAGAGTTGTGTTTACAAAATATAGCTGATATTTCTGTTGCTCAGATGTGTGTTTGTGTGTGTTATCAAAAGTTGAAGGTAACGCCTGAACCCAGAATCTGGTTGCTTTGAATGTGGGTTGGCTTCACTAAGCAGTGAAATTTGTATTAAACTTGATAATGTTTGTGGTCATATTAAAAAGTAGAGTGACATTTATGAATTTAAATTTAAATAAATTTAAGGCTGTAGCACACACTATAATCCCTTGGACCAACAAATCTGGAAGGCTAAACGAGCCTGGGGTTGCAAAAAATCCAGACAGGACTTAGTGAGTAAACAGTAACAACAATACATACTATCAACGAGTGATTTTTTAAATGAATTCTTCTGGATAAAAATTCATTCCCTTTCATAAGTGGGTTCTAACACTGTTTACTTAAATTGACTGCTACCTCTGCACCATGGTTTTCTGTGCGGCCATAGGAAGATGGCATTTCCTCTGTATTCTTTTGGGAGAACTGGCAGGTTGGCAGTGGAGGGCTGTCTCAGGCCAGGATCTGTGGTTTAGGGTGTGGCTGGAAGTCTCTGTACCTTATGGAGATGATAAACAATGAATGCTGGGTTCCTCCCTGGAGATGTGTTTTGTAAACAATTTCATAGTTCTTTGCAAAGATCATTGTACAGTTGGATGGTAAATGATGCTTTTTTCTTTCTTGGTTATTAGTAAGTCAAATCCATCCCTCCAGCCTTCCAGGAAAGAAGCCAAAAACATAGGAGGACAGCGAGATCACAAATATGCTGAGTGCAAACTTCTCATAGCAACATAAACAAAAATTCTGTGTGCTTTTTCTTTGCACTTGGAAAAAAGTCTTTAAGTACATAGTGCATAGATTAATAGATCTAATTCCTGTGTACTTAACACCCAGAAAAAGAACTTCACATATTAACATGTGGTCATATCCGTTTCAAATCTTTTTTTTTTTTTTTTTACTAACAGAAGTAAAATATTATAAAGTTGAAGTGCTTTTCCCTTTTCTGATCTCATCTCCATATTTTTTCCTTTCCTTAGAAGTAACCACTATCGTAATTTTGGTGAAGCCTAGCAATCCACATTTTTATATTTCTATAAAATATGCATTTCTCCAAAAGCCATACAGAAATTTGGTTGGTATTTTTTGAATTTGCATGAACCTCATACTCTGCATACAGTTCTCTGAGTTGCTTCTTTCACTCAATGTTAATTTCTGAGTTTAATTTATATTGCTAAATAGATATGTGACATAATTGAGAATATTATATAAATACATTTAGTTCACTTTGGTTGCTACATAACAATTCATTCTAGACTAATAAACTGTGGCTAACACATGCATACCACTCTCCATGTACCAAGCACTGTTCTAAGCATTTTCTATATCATTCACTTTATCCTTATACCTATGAGGTAGCTGCTACTGTCTGTTTGATTTTGGCCATGACATTCAGCAAGTGGAATCTTAGTTCCCTGACCAGGGATCAAACCTGTGACCACTGAGTGCCAAGTCTTAACCATTGGACTGCCAAGATAGTTGCTACTGTTATTCTCATGATCCAGATAAGAAAACTAAGGCATACAGGGTTAAGTAACTAGTCCAAGGTCACTTTCTCTGTTGATGCATATGTAGATTGTTTCTCTTTTTCACCACTATAAACAATGATACAGTGAACATCTTACCTGCTGCTTCTTATATACCTGTTATTATTCTGTGCACAAGAGTTTCTATCGAGTAGATACCCAACACAGTTTGGGGAACTTAAAGTATGACACTGCTGAGTTCAGTGTACATAAAAAACATTTTCTTTTCTTTTTGGCCATACCACATGGCATGTAGGATATTAATTCCCTAACCAGGGATTGAACCTTAGCCCTCTGCATTGGAAGTGGAGAGTCTTAACCACTGGACCACCAGGAAATCCCACTAAATATCTTCAATGTCATGTTCATATACGTGATCTCAGGCAGCCTTTGCTTTACCAAGCTTCACTTTCTTCCTTTGTATAAGAAAATGGGGACATAAGAGCTAGCTTGTAAAAGTTGAGGTGGGGATTAAAAGACCTATACATGGTAAACACTTGATAATTAGTAGCCATGAATAGTGAGAATATTACTACTGCATTAGACTATACCACCGTTGATAGTATAGTCTAATCAAGGATACACTTTCCAAAGTCATTTGACTTTTAGGCCCAACTCGGACAATTCTTAGTTTTCATTTTATAGGCTTGAAAATCAGCAATAGGAACCTGTTAAATTTTTGTATCAAACCACAGCAGACAACCCAGAGGGGGCAAAATGAAGCAGAACCTTAAAATATAGAATTGGGACACTCTGAGCCAGTTGGTGACGCTGTGTGACCCTAGGCAGATGACTCGACCTTTCTGGGTGTCTAGTTCTCCAGATCTCAAGGGAAAAATAATTATACTATTTACCTTTGCAATATAAGCCTGCTATGAAGAAACAAAGGTGGGTGGGTGAAGGTGATTTCTTTATGAATTATTGAAAATAAAAGATCTGAGGTTTATTTCAAGATATTGTTTTCTGTACCTTTAGATTTGGCTGGACATCTAGAAACGATTTTTTTTTTTCTGTTGCCTGCCTATCCAAAAATTTTTTAGAAAAAAATATAACTTAACTTTTGAAATTGGTTTTCTATAGGAGATAAGGGAACACATTCTAATGGTGTGCTAGGGAATTTTTCTAATTACTGTGCCAACTTCAGGTTCGTGAAAATGCAAAGACTTTGTTTTTCTACATGAACTATTTTAGGTAGTAAAAAGATGAGAGGGAGAGGAAAATACAGAGATAGAACTGTATCCAACCATTGTTTTACAAACAATTGGTTACTTGATGGGGAATTTAATTAGTTGTTTGCAAAACATCTTGCCTGACCAAGTTCATTGTCTTGCCTTTGTCTCTCTACCACTGCTGCCAAGATGTTATAACCCCAACCAGTTGTGTTTGAAATTTCTTAAATCAGTTATCGGCTAAATTCAGCTTCTTTTTATGTCAAAAATAGCTCACTGGTAGCCAACTGGCTTCTCTTCAAACTGGTTTGTCTGAGGCTGGAGCCTACCGGAAATGCTCCAGCCCGCTCCTAGCGCCTACAGATGTCAGTTGGACTCAGGCCATTTTCATTTGCTAATAAAGCCCCAGAATCCATAGTGAAAGAACTGATGAAAGATGCTGATTGCTGCTGGTTGCCAGGAAACAATGCAACATCTCCTCTGGGAAAGGGAGAAAATCAGAAAGAAGCTGAACCAGGGTCCAAAAGTACTCTTTCAGCCACGTCCTAATGGTACACTTGCCTTCCCTGATGGCTCAGGTGGTGAAGAATCTGCCTGCAATGCAGGAGACACAGGTTCGATCCTTGGGTCGGGAGGATCCCCTGGACAAGGAGATGGCAACCCACTCCAGTATTCTGGCCTGGGAAATCCCCTGGATGGGGGAACCCGGCGGGCTACAGTCCATGGGGTGTCAAGAGTTGGACACAGCTTAGCAACTAAACCACCATCACCAAGGGTATACTGGCTGGCTTGGTTTTCCAAAGATGGTATGGGAAGAACCGGGTTGGAGAGAGAAAGAGAGAGAGAGGAGGAGGAAAGAAAGAGAGAGATTGGAAGCAAGTCAATGAAGAAATAGATGTTTTTTACTTGTGTAAATTAGCTAGGGGAAGAATGGAGACTGGGCATTCCTCAAAGAAAGAAAAGGGGGTTTGTATCCTCAAGTAGGATAAGGAAATGGCAATACACTCCGGTGTTCTTACCTAGAGAATGTCATGGACAGAGGAGCCTGGCAGGCTACAGTCCATTGGGTTGCACAGAGTTGAACATGACAGAAGTGACTTAGCACACACACACACATGCATGCATCCTCGGGTGGGGTAAGAGGGAGCCGGCTATCTGCAGTGCGTAGGGTAGTTATATCATGTCAGGCAGAAGTACTGCTTTGCTGATGTCATTATTTGGAGATTAAGTGCAGTTTAAGGAGTTGTGTATGGGTGTCAAGCTGACAAGGCATGGTGTGGGGACTTGGGCCTGAGTTTGTGTGCATTTATATGTTATGAAAATAATTCCTTCCTTAGATTTAGCGCTTATCAAACTCACTTCATGATTTTTGCTGTATCTAAGCTCTCTCAATTCTATTTTTTAAAAAATAGTTATTTCTTTACTTATGTCTTTGGCTGCACTGGATCTTAGTTGTTGCATGCAAACTCTTAGTTACGGCATGGGGTATCTAGTTCCCTGACTAGGGATTGAACCTGAGCCCCCTGCACTGGGAGTGCAGAGTCTTAACCACTGGACCACCAGGGAAGTCCCTATTTTCTTTTTTCTTCACTTTTCTAGACCTGAATATCCACTCTGGGCTCATTCTAAGCAACATGAGTTTAGTGGGTTAGTCTTTTTAAAAAATAATGGTCATGAAAATGACTGTAGAAATATTAACTTGTTTTCCTAAAGTTTATCTGCTTACACTTAAAATCACCACAGGAATGGCCAGAGGGTGATGGTTGAAAACATAGGATTTGGTGTCAGTCAGACCTAAATGAAATCCTGGCTTTAACTTTAGCAGCTGTGTGAGTTTGTCCAAGTTACATTTTGAGCCTCAGTTTTCCCCATCAGTAAAATGGGAATAATTATGTCATCTCTCTATGGGGTTATTGTGAGAATTAAATAAGATGAGGCATGTTAAGTGTTTGCTGAGCAAGTGCCTAGAACATCCTACTGTCCTCAACAGGTAAGTAAAAGTATGTTATAGGCTGAATTGTGTCCTTTAAAAACTCATAAGTTGAATTTCTAACCTCTGGTCCCTCAGCATGTAACTGTATCTGGAGACAAGTCTTTTAAAGAGGTAATTAAGGCAAAATGAGGTCATACAGGTGAGCTCTAGTCCATTCTGACTGGTGTCCCCATAGAAGCAGAGATTAGGACACACACAAAAACACAGAGGAAAGACCATAAGAAGACCCAGGGAGAAAGTGGCCATCTAAAAGCCAAAGAAAGGACTCAGAAGAAACCCAGATCTTGGACTTCCAGCCTCCAAAACTGTGATTTCCATTTCAATTTCTGCTGTTTAAGCACCCCACACCCACACCAGTCTGTGGTACTTTGCTATGGCAAGCTGAGCAAACTAATATAAAGCATGTAGACTGTCTGTTCATGGCAGTCTCCATTTTATGGTCCTGGTGATTAGCCATATACAGGCATGGATTTAGGCTTTATTTAGATCCAAGATGATGACACACAAACCACAAAAAATAATAGTGGAAAGGGGGTTGAAGCACTGCCTTCTTGTTGCCTTCTTGGCAAATTCACAGAAATGTTGTCATCTACACATGTGGTTATCACACAAGAAGGGTGACTAATCCCCAGTGAGTGTAACTCATCATAATTTTTAGGTAAAGATTTTAGGATTTGGTGAAATGCAGTCATTTTTAATCAGGCTGAACTGTTCTAAATAGCTTCTGGCTCAGATTCATGGTTCAAGATGCCGTTAATGTTGTCAGATGTTTCTAATGGTTTCGCAGGCCTGAGAAATTCATGTTCATCTGAAAATCTTTTATCAGCTACTCTCTCTTGGCAAATGCCATTAACCCCCTACCCTCATTACCACATGCCCTTCCAATCACCAACTAGACTACTTATATGATTTAATGAATTCTGAAACATTTCTTAATTATGATTACCAATCAGTGTCTATACATTTTACCCACATGAGCTGTGAACGAAGTTGGCAGGATAGGGTATGCAGTGTCAAATACCAGGGCTGTTTCATGGTTTGATCCTTCTGGAATCAGTGGTCAATGAAGACTCATGAAGGAGTGTGAACTTAGGCTGGCCCCTCTAAGCCAGAATGAGATGAGAATTTGGATAGGTAGGTAGAAAAAAAGAGAGGCTATTACAAGCAAGGAGGAGAGATTGAGGAAAAATCAGAAGGCCTTGTATTGTAAATGTTTTATGTCCATCTTCTTATTAGGCTGTGGTGAGACCATTGAGAGTAGGAACTGGATCACATTTATTTTCATACACCTGTTGCTAAGCTGAGTGCCTGCAACCTAGTGGTCATAGAAGATGGCAGTAATTGTCAGGACCCATGCAGTTCTCAACTTAGTCCACTCAGATGACTGAAGCATAACTCAAAGTGGCTTAAGTGAGAAAAAAATTAGAAGGAGAGGATTTTATTGGCTCATTGCATTGGACAGTCTAAGGGTGTGTCGGCTTCAGGCACATGTGCATCAAGGACCTCAACGATGTCTCTTCATCTTTTGGCTGTTTCCTTCTCTGTTGGACTCATTATTAGACCAGGTCTTTCCAGATAGTAGTTACTGGATGCTCTGGGTTTATAGCTAACCAGTGCTCACTTTCTCCCTCTCTCTGTCTGTATATGTTCCATATATATGTTCTTATCCATAAACAGGAGACCATAACAGTATCCAGTTCGTAGGTTGTTGTGAGGATTAAATTTTAGTTAAAGTAAGTGGCACATTTAGTAAAGTGCCTGCTCAATGGCCATACTCAAATCCTTTTCTGTATCTTGAACTTTGTGTTTGTGTGCTGGTATCTCTATTTACCTCTCCATGTGGACAGATTCCATCTGGTGGTTCAGATAGTAAAGAATCTGCCTGAAATGCAGGAGACCTGAGTTCGATCCCTGGGTTGGGAAGATCCCCTAGAGAAAGGAAGGGCAACCCACTCCAGTATTCTTGCCTGGAGAATTCTATGGACAGAGGAGCCTGACAGGTTACAGTCCCTAAGGTCGCAAAGAGTCGAACATGACTGAGTGACTAACATGGTCCTGATAATAATGGTAATAAATAGATTCCACCCTTTATTTGCAAGTAAAGACCCACATGATCCTCTGCAGATCAACACTGGAGAGAAAACCAGGGAGGATGCAACTGATACAGAGTTGTCCAAGCCCCTTTTTCATTTTTGGTTGAGCAGCCTCACATTAGAATTTGCGCTTCTTGAGGGCAGAGATGTTTACTGATTTTGGTCACTATTTCAGCTTCAGCATGAAGAATAGTTCTGGGCACACAATAGACACTCTGCCAATACCTATTGAGATCACAAGCCCCTGCTTGATAGCCCTGGAGGTTGGAATAAGATGGGGTTAGAGTGTTACATGAATTTCAGGTATAGCTCAAATCTCTTCCAGCTGGTCCAGAGAAATGGATGGAAAAGATAGTCTCAGCTTTAGACCCACGGGGCATTAACTAAGTGCCAACATTTGAGCTAAAGCGGGGTGTAAAGGGAACAGCAGTGACTAAAGCTTAGCAAATGCAGTCTCCTGGGTGCCTTGATCTGATTCACCACTTAGGCTTGAAATTACACTCAATTTCCTGCCTTCGTGCTTTTCTCCACGTGGTGTGCCAGGCACTCCTCAAGCCTTACTTATAATCCTCGAAATCTCCCTACAAGGTGGGTGTTCAAGTCTCATCACTTGAGAAATAATCTACTGAGGGCTGGCTTTTTTTTGTTTTTGCTTTCCATTAAAAGGCCTGAACGCTTTGTTGTGGGTTAAAGGAAACAAGCTTTCTCAGTTCTACACATGGACCACAGAGAGGAAGAAGGATGATTCTCGACACATCTGCTGGCCCTCTGTCGGTGGTGTGCTAAGTGATAAATATGAATATCTTACTTAATCCTCTCAGCAATCCTAGAAGGGAGGTATGAGTTGGTCCATTTCGCAGAAGAGGAAAATGAGGCTCAGAGAAGTTTAGTAACTCACCCACGGTCACCCAAGTCCACTAACGCCTTTCACAGGGCATTCAGCTGCGTCACGGGAGCCACGGTTGGCACAAGAACGAAAGCAAGCGCCCGGGGCTGCTGAGATGTGAGAACTGGACTGTGGCTGGTGTGAGCGACCACTTGCTTGACCCTCTGCCCACCCAGATCCAAACAGACTGTAATGACTTTCAACCAGAATGTGGCCAGAGAGATGAAAGGGCTTAGTTCAGATTTCCCAACCTGTAAGTCAGCCACCTTGACTTTTGGACCATTTTTGCAAATATAATTTTGTTTATTTATTTAGGTTGTGCTGGGTCTTCATTGCTGCGCGGGCTTTTCTCTAGTTGTGGTGCGTGGGGGCCATTCTTTGTTGCCGTGTGCAGGTTTCTCAGAGCAGAGGCTCCAGGACACCCGTCTTCAGGAGTTGCGGCACGTGGGCTCAGTACTTGTGGCTCCCGGCCCTGGAGCACAGGCTCAGTATGTGGCATGTGGAATCTAGTTTTCCAACCAGGGATCGAACCTGGGCCCCCTGTATTGAGAGTATGGAGTCTTAGCCACTGGACGACCAGGGAAGTTCCCGGACCATTCTTTGAGCCATCTTCAAGATCCAGTGGGAGAGAACCTATAGGTCAACTCTGAGCAAAATCATCCCCTAGCTTAAAAACTTCCTGGGGGCCTCTTGGTATATTACAGCCCCCATTCCTTTTTAGGGATGTGGAAGGGGAAATAAGGCTTTTGATATAAATAAATGGAGACTAACATTGTTGTGAAAAGAGGATGTTGTCCTCTTGATCCATACAGGCTGTGCAAACATCTTCCTTTATTGAAATGCAAGTTGCTCCAGGTCCATTACAGAGATCTTGCAGATGGGTTAACACATTCACTCCATTATGTAAATCCAGACAGGGCTACTTGATGAGCTATGGGGGTGGGGGTGAGTGGGCAGTGGGAAAACTGAACCGTGACAGCCTGCAGCTGTGTTGTCCTAAAAATGATCCCCAGATCTCTCCAGGTGTTTGAACCAACAACACCTTTTCTTTGGGGTGTTGAGCTGCTGGAGACATTTTGCCTTCTTAGCTTCATTCACTGCCACGGGGCAGACACTTCTTTGGGAACACAGCACGAGCTGATGTCTCATCTGGAAGCTTCCTCTTTCCAAAGAGACATGCCCCTCCTTTCCCTAGAGGCTTGAGTCGAGTGATCCAAGGCAGAAATTTAGGCTGATGTTTCTTGCTTGACAAGGGACATCTCCTAGACTGGCTCCAGGACTCTGACATAATACATTTCTGTTGTATAAGCCACTCAGTCTAGGGTACTTTGTTGTAGCATCCCTCGAAATAAACACAGCCCTGGAGGAGAGGGAGACACTGAGGATGACTCTGCGAATAAACCTAACCCAAACTCAACTGACCCTCTGCAGACGGTCCTTTCTGCAGTGGCCACATCTGTGCCTCTGGTGACCAAGGAGAGTTCAGGGTGGCTCATTTCAAACTTCTCCTTCACTAGAGCAAGTCAAAGGACATGCCTGATTAAAAGTTAGGATTCCCTTTGCTTGGAAAGACCAGGTTGGAATTGTACTAGCTCATCTGGAAATAGATGCCATACAATATGTTTACTGGCATCCATGTACAGATGGAAAGCATCATTATATAGATCTGTTTATTTTTAGTTACAAGTTAAATATCAGATACAGATTTAGGCCAATGGTTACACCAAATTCATCACAATAGCTAACATTTACAGATCACCCTACAGATCACTTGCCTGGTAGCTTTTCATGTATTATCTCATTCAAACTCTCCTAGTAATTCTAAGAGGGGACACGATTATTAACTCTTTTTACATGTGGGAACACTGAGTCTTAGCAATGTCAGGAGCTTGTCATTTTGGGCAGGCTTTCCCCTGGTGAAGCAAGATGGTTATCAGCAGTGCTAGGCATTCCATCCTTAAAATTCTAAGTCCAGTAAACAGGCATCTTCTTTTTTTTAATTGAAGTGTAGTTGATTAGCAATGTTTCAGGTGTCCAGAATATTGGTTCAGTTTTATATATATATATACACACACATATGGTCCCACTCTAGTATTCTTGCCTGGAGAATCCCAGGAACAGAGGAGCCTGGCGGGCTACAGTCCATGGGGTCTCGAAGAGTCAGACATGAGTGAGCAACTAATATGTATAAATTATCTTCCATATTCCTTTCCATTATAGGTTATTGCAAGACACTGAATATAGTTCCTTGTGCTATATAGCCAGAGACTTTCTTTACTCAGTATTTCTGGCCAGAGTTCCACAGTAATCTCTGATTGGATAGAATTTGGACACATGCTCATTGTTGAACCAATCACTGTAGCTGGGGGATGGAATATGCTAATTAGTAATGTCTTGGGTAATTGAAGCAGGGGTTGTTTCCTCTGGGGTATCAGGATGCTGTGTACAGAGGAGCGAATGAATGCTGTCTACTCTGGCCTGATCATCTGGGCTGTGGAATAACCTGCCTTAGTGTTTCTCAGAAGAAGCTCACTCATCTTGCCTCATTAAACCCAGATCTGTGTGTTCCACATTAACTAGGAAATTGCTTTGATGTAGACCTGACTTAACAAAAGTTCTCCCTTACTCCTTGTCTGCTCTAGTTCCATGGTTTGAAGCCAGAAGCACCAATCTATTTCTCATGCTTTAAATAATCAAACCTTGAAATTAAAACCCAAGCCTGAAAATTTGTAATTGGAAATTTAAAATGAATGCCATTTCTTTCTAAAAAAAAAAATATTTAAAAAAAAATTTATTTTATTTATTTGACAGTCCCAGGTCTTAGTTTCAGTAAAACACCTTTTCTTAAAAACTGGAATGTGGGAATAGTCAGGGGTGGATTTGGCACAAGACCTTATATCAGCTACCTACTGCCATGATAGGACTATGTAACAAAGAACTATTAACACCCGTGGCTTACAACAAGAATGTTTATTTTTGCTTACAAAATTTTAATTAACCAATTAATTTAAATTAATTTAATCTTAAAATTGAATTAAAAATTTAAATTTTAGTTAATTGATTAAAATTAATTAATTGCTTGATTATTTTGGCTGCACTGGGTCTTGGTTGCAGCATATGGGATGTAGTTCCCCGACCAGGGATTGAACCCAAGCCCCCTGCATTGAGAACTCAGCATCTTAGCTACTGAACCACCTGGGAAGTCCCTCTATTTAGTCTTTTAGCCATTCACTCCATGAGCATTTCTTGATGGCCTGGGAGCTGGGGGACAACAATTATACATTTCCTGCCCCAGAATGGATGTATCTTATGGGAATCGGACCTGGAAGTCAATGGTTACAACTTAAGTTCTTAAGCACCAGCAGCCCAGGGAGGACCCCTGTCCGATGATAATGAAATTGCAAAGGAGAGTCACTCCCTTCTCAAGCAGGAACTAGGGCCAGTGGTCTCTGGGCCCTTCAGACGGGTCATGAATAGCTCTTGCCTCGTTCTTCTGTCCTTTCCCTGCCTCCCATGCCCCCAAAACCTTAATCATCGGAGGCCCAGCTCCTCCCTCCAGACACTATAAGTTGGTACTAGTGCTTTCCAGGAGAGTAGCTACACATATGGCTCTTGAGTCTGGTACGCATCCTTTTCTCCCTCTTCCTCTTCCCATCCCAGGCTGCACCTTCACTAAAGCCTGACTCTTCTCTTCTAGAAAGGACTGGCCTTCTTCAGAACAGTGCTTTCATCAAGCCCTACTCAAAGCCTCTGCCAGATGATTGACATACACTAAATCATATCTTCTTCTCTCAGAGGGGCTATCTGAGGCTGGTATTCTTATGAGTCCCATTGTACAGATCAAGAAACTAAGGCTGAGAGGGGTGAAAAGACTTGCTTGGTTGGTCCAAAACCAGGAAGTGACAAGGTCAGTGTTTGAACCTACGGTGAAGCCTGGGAGCTGAGCTACCCACACACCCAGCTTCCTCTCCAGGCCTTTTCTACCCCAGGTATCTGCACTCTCCTCAGTTCCTGGTCATAGTTTGGGTCTAGATTTGCTCTGAATATAATTGAATACAAGAATAAAAATATAATACAAGTGTCCTTCTCCATGATCCTAAAAGAGAGAAGTGGAGAGACTAGCCTAGAAAATTTGGATTGAAAAAGGCCCAGCAAATGTGCCTTGTAAGCTGATTTTTCTCTCAGCTCTCTGAATCTCCCTATCTCACTGGGAGCCCAGTTCTCCTCCTCTGGCTCCTGGGGGCCTCTACCCAGGGCAAAACACGAGGTCAGGGAGTGGGCAACGGGCCAGCAAGATCAGCTAGAAACAGCTCTTTTTTTTTTTTCTGCCAGTGACGGGTCCACACCCAGGGCGCATAAATCCTTTCTTTTATTTTTATTATTATTACAGCTCAGGGTCTAGCATGGGCCATAAACGGATTTAAGAGGCTGCAAGAATATAGAATTTAATATAGTTGGCACCATTAAATAGTGGCATAGCAAACCCACTTGGAGAAGTGTGACCCCCTCCCTCAACACCACCCCCTCCCCCAGGTCTTCTCACCTTCCTCCTGATCCCAAAAATCTTTCTGGCAAAGGTTTTCCCCTCCCCTCCCCCAGTAGATGGGGGAAGGGCAGAGGGGGATGGGGCAGAGGCAAGAGAGGAGAGTGCCTGCAACCCCAATGGAGAGGGCATTGGGCAAATGGCCAATTAGGGACACTTGGGGAGATGGGACAGAGCTTTCTAGATAAGCATGGTTTTTTATCAGCCTATAAAAATACCACTTTCACTTATCTGCTGGCTCCTTGTCCCGGCTCCTGGGAACAGATGGAAGGGGGCACTGAAGAAAGGCCCAGAGGACAAGGCAGGGACAGTCCGGGGTGGGGGCACTGGGAGTAGGGAGAGAGGAAGCGGCCCTGAAAGCCAAAAATATGCTGCAGGGAGGTTGTCTTCCCTCTCGACTTAACGCCCTTCAGACTTCTGTTCTTATTTTATTGCAGGGAGCAGGGATCCTATAGTCCTGTGCGTCTTGTGCATTTTGTTGGTTTCTTATATATGTTTTGTCTATGTCTTGGGTCTGAATGCATGTGCTATGATATCTTCAATCGATATTTATCTAGCACTGACTATGTAAAAAGGGATGGATGCTGTGTTGAATAAGGCAGTCAGGATCTCTGTCCTTGGTAGTTTAGAGCCTGTGGTGGACGTAGATGATAAACAAGCATGTAACAAAGATGATAAGAGGAGACAGTCGTGAGGAGAGCTGGGAGCAGAGGCAATGGCACATGCAAAGGTCCTGGGGTGGGAACAAAGGTTGGTGCAAATGAAGAACTGAGAAGGAGGTGGATAGAATGTGGTGTCAGAAAGGGAGCAGGAGATGAAGCAGGAGGGGCAGAGAAGGGACTTGCCTTAAACATACAGAAATTAATTTTTTTTTTTTTCTTTTTTGCACTGAGAGGCTTGTGGGATCTTAGGCCCCAGAGCAGGGATCGAACCTGGGCCCTTGGCAGTGAGAGCAAGGAGTCCTAACCACTGGACTGCCAGGGAATTCCCACAGAACCATTGACTTTTTTTTTTTTTTTTTTAAGCTATGTGGCATGGCTTGTAGGATCTTTGTTCCCTGATCAGGGATGAAACCCAAGTCCCCTACAGTGGAAGCACAGAATCTTAATCAGTGGACCATGAGGAAAGTCCAGGAGTTGGAATTTTATCACAAACTCTTTGAGCTGCCTTTGTTGTTATTTATTTATTTTTGAGAGTTAGCAGCAGGAATGGGACATGATCTGATGCCTCATTTTTACCTACAGGCAGGTCGCTCAGGCATCCTTGGGGGCTGGATCAGACCAGTAGGTAGAAGGGTGGTGATGGCATTCATGGTGGTTGGTGGTGGTGGTAGGGTGTCCAATAATCTTGCAGTGTGGTTTCCACAAGGAGCAGAAGATGGGGGTCCCAGTCCTAGCTCTGCTTCAAAATCTTTAGGGAATTTGTCAGTTTCCTTCCTGATCTTTGTGCCTCTAGACCTCATTTTCCGCATATATAAAATCAGAGAGATGGACTAGTTGTCGCTGAGGGCTCCCTTGGGTCCCGCCCTCTAGATGGGTCTATGTCAGAATTCTGGGTTTTCGGAGCGGGGTTGACAGGCAGCTTGGGCGGAGAGGGCTGCAGTGCTGAGGGTGGAACTGGAGGAGGCTTCTCCCTGCCTGATGCAAACCACTCCCCCTCTCCCTGCTCCCCAGCATCCTCTTCCTGATCTGGTGATTCCCTGCCTGGGGAGGGATGCTGAATCAAGAGCTTCTCTCTAGAGAAGGTGTTACCTTGGTAATGACCCCTGATCATGCCCACCTAATGTCTTCTGCCAGGCTGGGCAGGGGCAGCCTACCCTGATGGCACCGTGTGTAGGCTACAGGAAAGGAGACGTGGGGTCCAGGGTGGGTATGGACACAGTGATGGAGTGCAAATCATGGGTGAATGGATGTGAAGATGACAGTGTGAAAGCGTGTGTGTGTGTATGTGTGCATGTATGTACACATATAGACTGGTGTGTGACTCAGGGTGAAGGATTGTAATTGTGTGACTTTCTGTCCAGGACTGTGACCGCTTGTGACTGAGTTAAGGTGCACATATGTGCAAGTGTCGACGTGCTGTGTGCACAGCCATGATTGTGTGTCTGTGTGTGTCTGACTCCGTGTGAATGTGTGTCTTTGTGTGACAGTGAGCGTGAGAGTGGGTGTGTGACTGAACAGATGTGTGTGTGCCTGGGGGAGCTGGTGTGGGACTGAGGATGGGCGTGTGCCTGCGTGTTTGTGTGACAGAATCAGTGTGTCTGTATGTGTGTGTGTGTGAATGTGTAAGGGTGGGTATGGCCACTGTGGTGTGCAGGAAAATAAAAGGCAAAATGCTGCACCAAGATGTGTAGGGGGTGACTCTGCCTGACGCGAGTGTATGTATGTGTGTGTGTGACACAGCTGCTGCTCCTATACATGCAGTGGGTGGTCGAGTGTGGCTGTGTGCTCTAAGTGACTCCCAAGTGTCTGGGTCTGGGGCGTTTTGTTGCTTGACCCCTCAGGGTCAGAGGGCCAGGACAGTGGCATCAACCAGGGGCCAGGACTTCGGGCACAGGCAGGTCAGCTCCCTCCAGCACCATGGGGCAGAAGTGGCCAGAAACCTGCTCTCCAGGCAGGGCTGACGGAAGTGGGTGCTCACTAGCCCTGGTAAGGGCTGTGCCCCCACCTGGACTCCAGGTGGATCGGCTGCGAGTGGCTGTGACCCTGGGCGGACTGGGATCCACCCTGGAGTGAGCCCCCTGGGGCCACGGCCTTGGTCGTTGTTCAGCCGCTCAGTCGTGTCTGACTCTTTGCGACCCTGTGGGCTGCAGCACGCTAGACTTCTCTGTCCTTCATTCAGTTCAGTTCAGTTCAGTTGCTTAGTCATGTCCAACTCTTTTTGAACCCATGGACTATAGCACACCAGGCTTCCCTGTCCTTCACCATCTCCCGGAGTTTGCTCAAACTCAGGTCCACTGAGTCGGTGATGCCATCCAACCATCTCGTCCTCTGTCATCCCCTTCTCCACGGCCTTGGGGGACAAGGTAAAGGCCACTTGGTGGGGGAAACACCTGGGAGTGGGCAACCAGATGGAAACACCTGATTTCTTAGAACCAACTTCTGAGAACCAACACTTCCTCTTCCTTCTGGTCCTGGGGCAGAACCTGGAGGTGTGTGCAGGGCGCATGTGCACACGGTGGGGGGCGGGCAGGGTGTGTGTGAGTGTGCTGTGGGCCAGTGGGTGGGGCATGCTTGTGAATCAACTCCCTACCTCCTGAACTCTGCCTGCAGAGGAAGTGACCGCCCCACCTACTGTCCAGGTGTGCATCCAGCACATTATTACACTTGACATTTCCAACCTGCCAGGAGTTGGGGGGGGGTAGGGCGGGGGGCTTCCCCGGAGCCCCCGGGGTGGGGGTAGGGTTGGGAGGGGACTTCATTTGCCACACTGTTCCCTCCACTTCCGCCCAGTTCCCAGGAAGTGACTGTGGAATTTGTTTCCAAATATAGACTCTGATGGCCCAGGCTGCCTGTACACGGCCCCTCTGGCCTCCTGGCTGAACGGCCGAGTTGTGACTGCCTTCCAGGCGGCCCAGGCGCACAGACCTCCGCTTGGAGCCGTTGGTAAAAATAATAATCATAAAAGTGGCCCATAAAAAAAGGAGGGTAGCTGAACACTGGGTTATGAGCCCAGGACACCAGTTGCCCCACGATGATGTTTGGGTGGTGGCGGCCCTGCAGGCTACACACACACACACAGGGCATTCCACAAGGACACACGGACTCACAACAGCCTGCGCCACACACACTCAGGACCCCAACGCTGGATACTCGAGAGTGTTTTCACATAAGGAGGTGCACAAAAATATGTATGTGTGTGTGTGTGTTCTCAGTGCTCCCTACAGGAAAGCCACACAATGACACACACACACACACAACAGCAGAGAGACACACATAGTCCCTCCTCAAGTAACACACTGCCATTTAGAGAGATTTAAACATACTGTCCTCTTCAGCCACATACAAGGAGACAGACAGCCCACCTCTCCAGGTGGGGAGTGGCAACTCCAGCTTTGTTACAAGATGGAAACTGGGGAGGAGGTTGGGGGATGAGCTAGGATCAGCCCTTGCCTGTGAACAGATTCAGGTGTTGTGGGATCAGGCACCCACTCCTGGGCATCCCTCAGATGCACCAGGAGCTGGTAACTCTCCTCCTTGGGGGCAGCTGTTGTTGGAGAAGAACTGGCATGGCAGAGGTCTGGGAGAAAACGCAAACAACCCAGCTGGTGTCTGGTCCACCACGGTCCTGGAAGTTGGGGGTGCATGGGAGTTATCGGGGATCCTGGAGACAGGGCAACCCAACAGAATGAGCATTCTCCATCGAGGTGGGAGGCATCGGCCATGGTGGCCGGCCATGGCAGCTGGCAGGTCCAGAGAGGAATCTGGAAACTGAAGACCACTTGCGCCTGCCTTGGGGTAGTCGTGGGGCTTGGATCTCATTGGATTTCAGAGTTGCCCCATTTCTAGAGAAGTCCTTCTCTTCCTAACTGGGATTCGTGGCAGCCAGCGCTGCGCCTGGAGCCAGCTTGGGAGAGGTATGCTTTTGGGCAAACAGGCAGCAGGAAGAAGGGTCTAGAAGTGGGAAGGTGAGGCAGGCACAACTGGGGTGGCTGTAGGACCAATGCCAGGCGCAGGCTCCTCTGGATCCCAGGTCCGGGGCCCCTAAGACGTCCGGGGCTTCCCTGAGACCCACCACTGGCACACCGTCTCCATCCTGAGAGAGTGTGGAGTGTCCGGGGCACCCCAGTCTGGCTCCACCTTCAGTCAGCTGAGCCTGTACTTCCAAGCACCACCTCGCTGTTCCCCGGAGAAGCGGCTGAGGTCCCTTCTAGGGCTGTACCTAAACGTGGGAAGCCTAGGGATGAGCAGGTATCTGGGTGAATTTCCAGCACAGGCTGTGTGACTCTCCCTACCCTCTCGGAGCTTCATTATGTGTTTCCAAAAATGGAGCCAGGCACGTCTCCTCTCCCCCTCCATCCCACCCACCCTGTTTCTCTCCCTCCAGGGGACAGAGTGTCCTGGCTTGAAACTGTGTGGAATATGGGCCAGGGAACAGGAGGCTGAGGTTTGGAGAGGAGGAGGCAATGGATTCCCATCCTCCCCCCCCCCCCCCCCACTCTCCCCATCCTGCGAAATGCTCGCTCGGGGGACCTGGGGCTGTGTGCCCAAAAGCCCTCTTCTGAGTCCCTCTGCCTCCTCCCTGAGAGTGGGGGAGAGGAGAGAGACACAAAAAGAGATCTAAGCCTTCTCCCACAAGTCAGGGAGCAACTGCCTGACTCTTCTTTTAGATGCTTACAAAGTGCTCTTTGCACCCTGCCTCCCACCATCCTGTTCCCTCCCTTTCCCTGACTTGTCTCCTAAAAGAGGAGCTCCTGGCTTCTGGAGTCTGAGTGCCTGGGTTCAGGTCCCCACAGGAGTGCCACTGGCCAGGAGCCACCGTCTCATGGAGCTATTTAGAAGGAGCTGAACTAGTGAGACCATGTTACAAGAGCCCCTGGCCTGCCATGAACGTTAGCTCTGATGGCACCTCCGGTACTAATGACTTGAATGGCTATTTGAGCCTCTCTCCTGGTGACTGTGTGGACGTGAGCAGGACTCTTCTGAAAATATGAATGGAAAATGCTGGGGAGGAAAGAAGATGGGGTTTCGGGTGTGCTAAGGGAACCATTGCAGGCTGTATTCCAGACTCAGATGGGGGAAAAGTGGGTAGGGGCCCTGCAAGGCCAGCCAAGAGCTCCTGGGGACAATCGTCGCCCCCCTGGAAATGGAGAGAAGTTTTGGCTTTCCTGAACAGCTAGGAGATGAATGAGGTCCACAGCAGAGAGTGAAACAAGGGAAGGCCAGATGGACCCAGAGCAGGAACTGATCTCCTCTAGAGGCCAACCCTTTTCTGGCTCCCTCCATCCCGCCAAACCCCGCTGCCCAAGATGGTCAGCACCTCAGTTCTTTCTGAGAGCTTGCTGCCTCGGAAAGGAGAACAGAAAAGCCACCCTGTTATTGTCCATCCGCAGCCCCACCAACAAGGAGGGGCATTTCCCTTGCCAGCAGTTTTGAGAAAGCACTGACTGCAACCTCCAAATATTATTTAATGCTCTTTATAGTACATCCACAATCGAATATTTTCCTCCTTTAAAAAGGAGAATAGTTTATTTTTTTTTCTCAAGATCTTGCAAACATTAATGCTGCCCCACGTCTCTCCTCCTTCTTAGGAGACCTTTTTTCAGGCAGGCGAAAGGGTTGCTTGGAAAGGACGTGGGGACCCTCCGGTGCTGATGGGGGTGACCAGTGAATGTTAAGAGACCCCAGATTCCTCAAAGCCCAGCCCCTCCCCGCCCCCCGCCCCCACCATGTTCAGGATGCGGGCTTGGATGAATGCATCCAACTCGCTGTGTGGGCGTGCATCTCGCGGAAGTCATTGCTCTCAGTTCAAAAATGGGGAGCTTTTGCCGGAGACCCCCGAACCGACCCGGCAGAGATTCTACGAAATCCTAGATTTTCTCCCCCGTTTAAAAAAAGAGAGGACTTTTTCAATCCCTGCCGTGTTGAATCCACAGAAGAGCCTCCGGAAAGCCCAGAGCAAAGGGCGGAAGCGCCTTGCAGGCCTCAGAGCGCGCGGCCAAAGTGCCCGGCGATTGTCCTCCGGGCGCCCGGTGGTCGAGAGTGTTGGAGGGGGGACTCCGGGGTTGCCATGGCGACCAGGAAACCCAGGACCCTTGTGGAAACAATTGCCGGGAACTTTTCCACTAAGAACCTGTCAGTCGCACCCCACGGCCAGCCTCTGTCGGTTTCACCCCAGTGTTTTCCGGATGTGACTGTGGGTGTGATGGGGGAGTGAGATGTTCGGGGTCCCTACTTCCGGACCCTTCTGTCGGGGCTGCCCCCAGAAGCCAGAAACCCAGCACCAGGAGGCCAGAGGAGACCCGCGGCGGCACTCGCGGCCCTAGCTGAAAGGGAAGAAAAATTAGAGGTCTCGACCAAGCAATCCTTTCGGTGACGGATCCTTCCAGTTTGGGGTTTGGCCGCCCTCGTCATCCGCACCCCCACCCGCCTCCCTTCACCTCCTCAAGGTCATTACTACAGTTTTCACTCGCAGCTCCAGGCGGGGTGGCCTCCTTCATTCTCCACCCCCTTCTACCCCAGCACAGCTCCTTTTCCGGAAGTTTCTCCCCGAAAGAGAAGAGGCGGCTTAGCTCCGCAAATGAACTTGGCTATTCCTGCTGCATAAAACAGCCTTTAAGTTTCTCTTAAAACAGGTAGGCCCAAGGCTTGATAAGAATTTATTGATCCCCCATAGCACTGGCCTGACTCACTTTGGCCATAGGGTGATGATGACCTGAATCACTGGGTTGACTGGGAGACAGCAAGCTGGGCTTTCTTTAACGAGTTAATTATTCTCACAACCGGCCATCTCTCTTTTTTTCTGCTACATGTTCTGCCTCTCTGCTGGTAGACAGAGAGAAACCATGTCCCTTCCCCCTTAAATAAAATGCTTTATGAAACATAGGATCGAATTCTTTCTGGTGGGGACGCTGGGCTCCAGGAGGCCGGGGCTGGCTGGAAAGAGGCCCCTCGGGCTGCCAGCACTGGAGGACTCCAGAGTTTTGTCTCTGGTTTTGAATTTGGCCCTTTGAGCAAGCTTAACACGTGTGGATTTAATTTCCCTTTCTTTCTTGCTTTCTTTTCTGCCCCCTCCCTCCTTGTGAGGAAACAAGAAAAATAGTCTGCCGTGTCGACAGCGCGACACCGTTCCTTTTGCCAAAGAAAATTTGTCTTTCCAGAGCCCCGGAGAGCAGCGAGCTCCCAAGTTTCCATTGCACCCTCCAGATGAGGGAGGGGGGTATCCAGACAGCCCCCCTACCCCACTGCCTGCATCCCAGACCTGGAGGTATTACCCTAAATCTCTATCTTTACAGAGCCAGAGCCCTGGAATGTAGTCTGTCCCCCCGCCCCACTTCTTCTGGGGACTGTAGGGACATTCTGACTATAGACCTGGTGGCTAAATGCAGAGGCCTTTCTGCACGTTTTGGGCTGCATATACAGTTGAAGTTTTCAGGCTCAGAGCAGCCTACGGGATAGGGCTGGGGAGTGGGGGTTGTTCCAAGCTTTCTCAGCTCAAGACCTCACGTTTCTCTTCCACTGTGGACTTGCCAAATCAAAAGGGGGCAAGATCTGGGGCTCCCAAAGTGTAATGCTGCCTTCTCCAATCTTCTGGAGCTTGGGAATCTCCAACACTGATAGCTCTGCTGAGTCTCTAGAACAATGTTCCCAGAGCCATTTCTTATTTCATTAACCTGTTGGCGGGTGGTGGTCGTCGTGGGGAGGAGTCTCATCCCCCAAATTTGAGGGAGTGGGGACGGACACTTCCAAAGCACAAGAAACAACATCAACATGTCTAATTGGTAAAGTAAGTAGCAGTGCTAATTCTTGGTGGAAATATTGGAGAATACTGGATATTCTGAAATAATAATAACCGCCAGTATTCGCGAATTCTTCTGGTCAAAAGGCAGGAAACTGAGAACCGAAGAAGACATTGGGAAGGATGATACTAAAGTCCTGGAAAAAAGCATAATAAAGCCAGATTTAAGTAGGCAGCAGGCAAAATGACCCCCTGAGAAAGGAGAGATTTTCCCACCCTCAGTCTGACCTTTTTTTTTTTTTTTTTTTGCAAAACGAGTTGGTCAAAGTTAACTTTTGCCATCATTTCCACTGTTGTTACAATTCTTACTAATTTTCCCAGCCCTATCCGCACTTCTACCTACTTTCTGCCTTCCATAGAGATCTGAGTCAGGCGGGGACACGTCGGGGGAGAAACGGAAACGGAGTGAATTCTTAAGCGAGTTCTCTTCGGGGAGGAAAGAAATAACGGTGGTTTGGGATGCGGCTTTCTTAAAAGTCGAAGGCAAGAGTGAAGGAAAAAGATTCACAGAGGACGCCCTGGTTTTATTGTTTTCGGTTTTTAAACTGGGAAGCTCTGTTCTCCTAGGCATGGTAATATTAAAATCTGGGCAGGAATTTTGCAAAATGAGGAAAACACATTTCGGGAGAAAACCGAGCTGGGGGTGGTTCGGGAAAAGCCTCAGTCCTCCGGAAGAAGGGAGGACGGTTGTATCTCCAAGTCTCTCTTTCCCGTTAACTGTCCAGTCATTGGGGAAAGAATGGAGCTTCTCAACTCTAGTTGAGGTCTCTGGTTTATTCTATCCGTGGTGCGGCCTCCGGACTCTCTGGGACAGCGGGTTCGGAAGGTGAGCCTGCGTAATCTTTTGTGAGTCGGCCTGGGTGATTGCGGGGCCCGCGCTGGGGATGCGAGAGAAAGGAACTAAACCGAAAAGAGCTCGCTCCGCTCGGAGTTTCGCTTTCTCCTTCGGGGCCCAGGCCTCCGTTTCCGGCTCACCTCGGCCCAGAGGTCAAATGGGAACCCGTCTCCAGGTTTTGGGAGAAGGATTTCGGGTTGCGCTCTTGGGCATCCGCGGGCGCAAAGACTGCACCCAAAGGGCCTTGCATTGGGTAAAAGATAATTATTAATGATTTGGGAAATGAAAGCGATGCTCGGGAAAGTTTTTGCGGCCTGACGGAGAGAAGGCACGCGGGTTCTGTTTGCTGGAATCAGCAGAGTCTGCGGCGCGCCCGCGTCCGGCGCTGGAAACCACTGCTCGGTTTCCCCGCGGGCCTGACCTTAGCTCCTGAGACTGCTCGGTCGACTGCCTTCCTGCACATTTTGCTGCCGCTCCAGCCCCAGATGGACGGGGCCTGGAGCCAGGCCATGCTTCGGAAAGCCCTGGGGGCTGGGGGCGCGCGGAAACCCAGGCTCGAACCCCGAAGCTGGGGGGAGAGTCCACATTCCGAAGTTTGGGCTCCCTTGGAGCCCCTCGGCGGGGAACTTACCCTTTCCGGAAGGTCGGACGCTTGATCGCTCCGAGTCTGGTAGGCCTATCTCTCCTCTCGGCGCCGCCGGGGGCGTCTATGGGGTACGTTTCGCTCCTGAACCCAGTGCATTTCCAGCTGCGCGCAAAGGCTTATGCGCATCCGCCATGGGGCTGCTTAGAAGCTCTGTCCACTGATGAGACCAATAATAATAATGATCGTTATTACCAAACAAAATAGAGCGCCTCGTCCTTCTACAGGATCCGGCACTGCAATTTTTCTCTGCAGAAATCACCCTTCTCCACCCCCGTCCTCCACCACCCAATCGCACCCCGCCCCCGCCGGGCCACGCTGGGACTAGCTGCCTCCCCAGACCCAGCTACAGAAGGATTTGCAGAATGCGGCTTTTTCTCAGGCAGAAACACTGGGGACGACTCTTCGTCCTAACGTCTCTGTCTCTTTTCCTCTCTGCGATAACCCAGTAATTGCTTCTATGCACGTCTGCAAAACGGCAGAGTTATCGCGTCCCAGACTTAACCAGCTATAGAGGCGCCTCAATACGCCAATGCTGAAAGCTCCTCCTGGGAAAATTAGAGAGGAAAAAAAAAAAGATTCTCTCAACCTCCTTCAGGAGACCTCGATTCCTGCCCCCCCCCGTCCCCCCCCCCCCAACTCGATTTCTTTCTAATCCTTGGGCTGAGTTGGGATTCTCAACTCTCTTCGCCCAAAGCTCCCCTCCTCCCTCCCTAAGAAAATCGATCTTGGCTCTATTTGGGGATGATGTCCGCCACCCCCATTTCCCCAGAGAGCGTTGGATTTGTTTATTTCTTTATTTTTCCCCTGGCCCAGGCGTCTGGGATTTGTGGTTGCGCAGACCCCTGGCGGGAGTCGTAGGGGAAGTCGGGGATTCGAGAAATCAACATCCCGCCGCTGCCCCCCAATCGAGCGTGACAGCGCGCGGGCCGGTTGCGTGACTCGTGACGTCTCCACGTCCTATAGGTGCAGCGGCTGGTGAGATAGTCCGTATCGCCTGGTCGCCTCTTTATTTTATTGGGGTATGCCTGGTAATAAACAGTAATATTTAATTTGTCGAGGACCACAAACCAACTTCGAGCTGGGAGGTACCTTACTACCCTTGACAGACGCTGGAAGAAGGCTTGGCCTAGAAGGGGTCTCTCTTGGGGGGGTCCTTTCCAAACTCTCCACCTGAACACACCCTTTCCAAAGAGGCGTCACTCCCCGCTTTTGCGCTGGAAAGAAGAGGCAGGATTTTTGAAGGTGAGTGTTGCTCTGGGGGTGAGGGACATAGGATTGCCTTAGCACTGGCCTGCCTACCTTCCCCTGTGCTTACTGCGCCAACTTGGACCCGCTGAATGCCTCCTCTCCCAGCCTCCCGATTTTTCGCTATCCAGATAAGAATGCACTCATTTTGCCTTCCAGTGTCACCTGGCACAAATGGATTCTCCCTTGAGTTTTCAAATCCCAATTTCGCTCAGTGACCCGCAGGATCTGCACTTCACAAACTAAGTGAATCTGGCCAGGCAATTACTCCGGAGAGTACAGATTTCTCCCTCTCGGGAGGGGCCTGCAGATTATTTATGGGAATTTCTTTTATCCGCAAATCTCTAAGAATTTAAAGGGATTGGGGAACTCTTTCTGGATTTCCCCTTCGTTTCTGCTAGAGATGCTTAGATGCCGGCTCCTCCTAAAACCATGTTTGTTTTCCATCTTTGACCAAGGGTCGCCCCCTGAGAGAGCCCAAAGTCCTCTGAGCTGACATTTTGGAAGGGTGAGGGTGTTTTCACAAATAAATAAACTGTCTCAGGGAAAGGCTGTTTGAAAGCAAACCTGGAAGGTGGAGTGAGAACTCGAGCAACTGCTGGGGTTGGTTTGCTCGCTGGTTGCCCCGATTTTAGGGTTGGACAGTCCTCCACTCTGGAATTCTGCAGTGATGCGTCAGGCCTGCCCTGGGATTGTAGTTCCCAGGGGCCACAGAAGATCACACTTCTGTGGTCTTCTGAGGTGGCCTCCGATCTCCAGGGTGGTTCTCCTCCCTCAGTCCTTCTCCCCAGACTTTGGCCTGCAGGCCTGAATCTCTAGACGGAGCCTGAGTAAAGATTAGGGTGATGGAGATACGGAGGAGAAATAAAAACGGGAACCCTGACATTTGTTCCAAGCACTAATTCTTGATTTTCCAAGCTGGGTCTGCTCAGGCTAAGACCTACTGACTGTGTTTACGCTTCTATTGACCTCTTCAACTCGACCCTCCAAATAATACATTTCAGACAAGGGGAGGGCAGAGAGAGGAGCCGAGTGGAGATGAAAACTCCAGCCAGCCCCCAGTGACTGTTTGATTATTTTAATAAAACTGGGCACTTGCCTGTGTACACCTCCAGCCAGGGAGGTCTGGTGGCTCTGGGAGTTGGGGGGGCGCGGGGGGAGCCCAGGGTAATTTCTGGGCATCTTTGATCTCGGCCCCCATCCCAACGCACCTTCACCCTGCCTTCAACCCGGAGTCGCTGAGAGTCGGGGTGATGAGTGGGGGGGGGGGGGGGGGGGAGATGTCAGGGCGGCTAGCGACGGCAGGCTGGGCCAGGCGAGGTCAGGCAGCTCTCCTGTCTTGAGGTCAGCGGCAGAGAGAGAACGTGGGCCAGGCTGCAGAGGAGGCTCTCCGGCGGGTGTGTGCACGCCTGGTGCGTTCAGACTCCCGTTCTCCGCACCGCCCGCGACACCGAGATTATTTCCCTGGGCAGAAGGCGAGCGGGTTTGCGATGATTTGTGCAGCCACCGAGCCGCGCTCAGAGAAGCCGAGATGGATGGAGGTTGGGAAGGGGGTGGAGAGGAGGGGGGTGCTCTCGAGGTCTGGGTTTGAGACTCGTGTTGTGATTTGAGTGTTCGGGAAATCTAATGGAAAAGGTGGTTGGGGGAGGGAGTGGGATGGGAGAGGGAGGGGGGAGGAAGAGAGGGAGGGAGGGAGAGAGAGACAGAGGCAGGCGGCGTGCAGTGGAAGCTAGTTGGATAGGCAATTTCAGTACTCTGTAAGCATCGAGGCAGCCCAACGTCACTGAGCTCCGCTGAGTCGGCTTGTATTTCTGAGAGAGAGAGGGAGAGGGGGGGAGAGAGAGAGGCTCTTACCTCGGATTCCGGAACTTTAACCCTGAAAGCCGAGCTCAGCAAGGACTTCAGCCATTCCCAGGCTCCCTCTTGTCTCCCAGCTTTCCCTCCCTGGGGGTGCAAGGGAGAACCGGGCACGGAGGTTATACTATTGGGGGTGCTCCGGGAGGCTGCTGTTCTGGCGTTCTTGAGAGCCCTGCTGGCGCCTGACAACTTGGAAGCCTGTAGGGAGAGCGAGCGCACAGCGCAGGAGGTGTGTGTTGGATTGTGGGCAGTCGCTGCGGCGAGGCTCCCGCGGTGGGTGCTCCCTTTGTAGGCAGCGGTTGCCGCCGGTCCGGGGAAGCAGTCTCCCCCGTAGACCCCGGAGCCACCATGCCCGCGCCCCCGCCTCGCCGCCGGCTTCCCTGCTAGGAGTCAGAAGGAATGCGGTGAATGCACCGGCTTCACCGAGAGAGGTAACCGTTCCGCCGGTGGCCCGGGAGGCCGGGGAGGGAGCCCGCCGGCCGAGGAGGCTCGGGGAGGCTTGCAAGGCGGCTCTCGAGCCTGGCCCGGGGATTCTGCAGGGCCTGGCTCGCAGCGATTTTTCCGCGGCCCGGAGCTGCCCGGCGCGTGGAGCCGAGGAGGGAGCCAGGGCTGGGGGAGAGGCGTGGAGGCTTGCAGGACGCGCGGCCTGCTTCTGTCAAACCGCATCTCGTTCGGGACCGCCAGCCCCCCAGCTCTCCGGGACCTCGGCCCGGGCTTGGGGTGGGATTGTCCTCGCGGCCGGCGGTTGCAGGGGCGCGCACGTGGGGACGCCAGCACTGCTTTCTTTTGTTGTCAGCCGGCTTCGGGGCTCCCATCACTGCCTCCCCCGAACCCCAAGGGCGTGGTGAAGGAGGAGGCTTGGGAATCGTGCTTAGAAGCCGATCTCCTCCGCACCATTTCTGGGTCTCCGGCCACGGCAAATCGGGGGAGTGGGATCCAGCCTTCCGCTGGAGCGGCTGCTAAAATTGGGGGAGGCATTTCTTGAGCCTCCTTCCCAGCGTTCCCGGATTTTGAGGGAGGAAATCCCTACTGGGGAACGTAGAAGAGATTGGAAGACGATCAGAGCATGGGGCAGGCTCCTCCGGGCTTGAACCGTTCTGCAGCTGTTATTTTGCGTGTTCCGACCTCACATGCCCGTAAAACCTGGGCCAGCCGGCGCCTCGCGTCGGATCTCAGTGGCGGGTTCAACGCCGGAAGCTCAGGACTTATTCGGGAACCGCTTTGGCGTCGCCAGCCCCAAGCTTAGGCCTGCAGTTCCAGCGAAACAGGCCCGGCTGAAGCTCGGAGAAGCTCCCCTCAGCCAGGCTGCTCGACAAAACGCCCGGCTGGGCCTGGAGAGCCGAGAAAAACGAGGGGAACGCGCTCCGGAGGCCGGCGGCCCAGCGCTGGCTTCGGGCACCCGGCCTCGCGCCTCCTTCGAACTGCAGCGCCACCGCTTTCTCGACCTTTCTGTTTGACTCCTTTTTTTATTTTTCACGTTGCTTACGAATGGGGGAAAAGGGAGGACTCTTAATGTTAAAGGACTTCTAAGCTTAAGGCCCGGAACTGATAAAAGATGAACGTGAATGTTCAGGACCTGGCCTCTTCATCTGCGGATCTTTCCCCTCCTGTGTTTTTGATTTTTTTTGCAAGAGGCGGGTTATTTCAGGCATCTTGGCCACTGCAGGGAATATTCCTGTTGCCAGTTTTCATCAATAGGGCTCTGCTGGCCTCCTGTAATTTGACGAAGAGAAAAAATTCTCAGAAGGGCAGTAGGTTTGTGTTTTGTTTTGTTTTGGGTTCGTACCCAATGGCTTCCAAAAATACCCACGCCTTATCTTTATTGGCTCTTCCAGAAGTCCAGACAAATTTGACGGGCAGCTCGCTTATCGTGGGGGAGCCTGCGCAGCGGAGATGCGGGCCTCGCCTCCTCCCGCTGTGACGCGGGGGCTTTCGCAAGAGGTTGTGCGTGGTCATAAAGTAATAGTAATGCTAAGATTAACGGGACCTTCTGCAGCCTCCTTCAGCGGGGGAAGGAGGTGCTGGGAGCTGGAAACCTCGAGTAGCAGCCGAGTAACTGGCCCCTCCTGTCACCAGAATTGTGCTTCCAACCTTCTCTGTTTGTCTCTCTGCGCCCCCCTCTCATCTGCCTGTCGCTGGCCTTCCCGTCCTCAGAGCAGGACCCCGAGAGGTCGCAGGGCCCCGGGATCACCATGGCCGACGCAGACGAGGGCTTTGGCCTGGCTCACACACCCCTGGAACCAGACGCCAAGGATCTTCCCTGTGACTCCAAACCCGAAAGTGCGCTAGGGGCCCCCAGCAAGTCCCCGTCGTCCCCGCAGGCGGCTTTCACCCAGCAGGTAAGAAGGGCCTCGGGACCCTTTGCAGAAGCCAAAGCCCCTCTATTCAGGGGTTGAGGCGGAGGAGGAAGTGGGGGGGTGGTGCCCATAATTACCCTTTTTCTTTTTATCCCCATTCAATTCCACCCTTCTCTGCCATGCCTCCCCAAATGCCAGTGTATTTCTACCCGCTGTATTGTGACGATTATCTTTATGGCCATAGGATTTTTGAATTCGTGGAAATGGTTAGGGGAGTCATAAAGATCCGGCACTTTGGGGCCAGCGAACAAGGGTCCAGATCCTTCCTTTCCTGCTGCATGAGGTGTAAACTCGGTCTGAACGCCTCATTAAGGGCCAGGTCAGCGGCCGCTTCAGGCTGGCATGAGCGATGGCTTGACCCCTCTTCAGATCTGCCGCAGCCTTCGCCTCCGCCCGCCTTCTCCGCGTCGCCGCCCCAGCCCCGCGCGCCGCATCGTTTGTCTGGCGTCCGGGGCTTGGAGAACTGGCGCGGCCCGGGCCGGCGGCGGGGAGTGCGCAGGGCTGGGCCGGGAGGGCGTGGGGAGTCGCGGGCTCGCCTGGTTGAAAGCTGGGTGCCAGCCGATCGTGAAGCCTCAGCGCCCTTCACCCGGGCGCCCTGGGCGCTCAAGGCGTCCTCTGTAGACCTTGATGATTTTTAAACAGAGTGTCAGAGGGCTGGAAGTGGTTGTCTTGACCTGGAGAGATACTTGCATGTAGCTGAAACCCTTCTTTGGGATTTCGATGGCCTTCCTGGCTTTTCCATCGCCTCTCTCCTCTGCCCTTCCCATCTCAGGAATATGCCCCTATATTTGTAGCGCGGCAGTGGGCACGCATTTTCAGAAACTTAGGTTTTCTTCCAGGAGAAAACAAATCTACCTATTAGACGTTTCTAAGTTATTGCAAAATGAAGATGTATATATATATATATGAGCATCAGTTTTGTAAAACTTGTAGTTGATATCAGGAATGTTAAATTGCTGTGCCCATAATCAAAACAGCTTGAAGTGAATGAAGCTGGATGGAAGGAGGGCCTAGGAAGCATATTCATAGAGATATTTGAGATTTGATAAATTTTGTTTGGGACTGTGGCAACCTATTATAATATATAAACATTTAAAAATGGTAAATTTCACCTATATCTATATATGCACCGCCATGGGGAGATTAAACACGCACATACAGTGTTCGCACATCTGTGTGTTTTTGTGTGGACATCTGGATGCCTACATTGGAATATCCTGAGTGAGTTTTTCGAGATTGAGGCTTTTTTTTTTCTCTCTCTTTTTTCTCTTTTAGCTGCCTCTTGGCTAAAGTGTGATTGGTCCTTTTTTTTTTTTCCCCTTAGCCCCATCTTCCCCATGCACATTCTGGAATGCCGTGATGGTTGGGGGGTTTTCCTCTAGCCTTATGTTGGTGGCATTAGAAGGAGACGGATCTGCACCATGGGGTTAAGACCTTCCCAGAAAGAGCGCGCGCACACACACACACACACACACACACACACACACAGACACACACCACAATTTCCTGGGCAGGGGCTGCTCCAGAGCCCAGACAGCGATAGGGGTTGGGGGCAGTGGTTCAGCCTAGGAGCCCACTGGCTTGAGGGGAAAGGAGAAGAAAACTCTGTGTTTTCAGGGAGTGTGGGGAGCGAAGGCTCATTGTCTCCAGGCCTTCTCTGTGTGACTTTTCTCTCCTCCTATAGGGCATGGAAGGGATCAAGGTGTTTCTCCATGAAAGAGAACTGTGGCTGAAATTCCACGAAGTGGGAACAGAAATGATCATAACCAAGGCTGGCAGGTGAGATGGTCTCCTCTGTGGAGGAGGCGCAGGGAACTTGTGGTAGAGATGAAGAAAGGTGTGGGCGATCAGAAAAGGGGAGAGTAGAAACGGGAGAGACAGAGAGATGGAATATGAATATATTTTGTTTAACTCTATTGTGGTTAAAGAGGCATGGCGAATTCCTCCAGGGATCGCCATCAGTGTTAGGGAAATAAAGTACCTAAAAGATTTGATTCTTGAAACTGGGCATTTCTTCCACGTCCTATATAAGAAGCTTGGGAGGCCATGCTCTCTAAATGGATCAGTAATGAGAGAACGAGAGATGAGATGGGAGAGCCCACGGGAGAATGGAGAGGTGCTGAGACACACAAAGATGAGAGGGGAGCTTTGGGTTTCATGGGATCTCAGACTTGATTCCTCGCCCAGACCCTCCTTCCCATTCTCGCTGACCTTGGAGCGGTTCCAGGGTCGCACCCGATCGCCAAACCTCGGAATCGTTGAGTGTGTTCGCTACCTCTTTCATTGTTTATAGAAAGGAGGCGAAACCTTTGAAACTGAACCGGGGCTCGGCCGGGCTCTATATACAGACACCGATAAACACGGCAGTTTCGTCAAGACACTCACCCCCAGAGTTCCTCTTAAAAGCTCGCAGAGTTTTAGCTAGAAATGCGAGACTTCTGGGGGAGGGGGTAGGAGCGTCGTGCTGCTCGCTGTCCCAGCGACTGGGTGCGCGCGGGCGTGCGCCCCGGCGCGGGGACCACCCCCCCACGGCCTTAGCAACGCTGGACTGGCCCTCCGCGTCCCTAAGGGGCAGAAAGCCCCGGGCCTGCGCGGAGCAGCCGTGTGAAGCCGAGGAGCCGGTAGGCCCAAGCCACCGAGTGTGTGAAGGGGGCGGATGGAGCCGCCTCTCCAGACGCCCACCGCTTCTCCAGCCCAAGCCCCCCGCAATAAACTGACAACAGTGACATTTATTATTATTTGAAATTAAACAATGTCTGCTCCCCCGCTCGGCCCCAGTGAACTAGGAGGCGCGTTCTGTTTATACCAAAGAACTCAAGTCCTCTTCCCATTCCGCCGCCGAGGAGGGAGCGCGGCCGGGGCCTCCTTTCCCCCTCCCCAGCCTGAGCCGACGGGATTTAACTATAAAAGGCCTGCGAAGCCTTCTGCGCCTCCGCCTCCAGGCGCGCTCCCTCGGGCAGATAAACACCGCGAGGCGCGGCTCCAAGGCCCGAGGGAGAGGTCTCCCTCACCCCTTCCCGCCATCCCTGGGCGAGCCGGGCTCCAGCCACTGGTCCTTGCGTCCCGATCGGCTTTCGGGGCGACCTCCATCAAAGGCGGGATGGAGACCAGGGAGTGCGCCTGGGCGCGGAGTGGGCGCGGGCACGGCGCATGCGGGGTTGCGGAACCTCCTTCCAAGCATCCGATCTCGGCAGGGATCGGCTTCTTCCAGAAACCAAATTTTCTTCGCGGAGGGCCAAAACGTTTAGACTCTCCACGTCAGAGTGCCAGCGCCTTGGAGAAGCGGTGAAGCATTTATGAATGAATTCCTGGCCGAGATTCGTGTCAGAGGTCACGCGCCGCGCCATACCCTGGGGGCAGAGGACTGTAGCCAGGACGCACCTTGTGTGGGCACCCTCGCGCGGGCAGTCCCAGGGCGCACCCACCTGGGTGCTCACGTGACGCGCAGCTTTGCGCAGAATGGCCGAAACACCTGGCTGGGCGAAGCAGGCCACTTTTTCCCGCCCTTAAACCTATTAAGCATTTTCCTGCCCCCGAATAAAAAAGTAGGTGTCTGGTTCTGAAAGAGGCATTTAGCAAGAATCGAAATGCGGGGTCCCTTTCTGGCCCTCTTTGAAACCAGTCTCTAGAAGCTCTTTCCTCCTGGTTTCTATTTCCTCCGGGAAATAGGTGTAGTCCCTGCCTGCTTGCTCAGCTCCGGACCTTTCTCTTCCCATAACTTGGAGGGAAACCTGGGCTGGATCTTGGCAAGTGCGGAGCAGGGGCCACCGTATCTCCTCCACGTTTCTTAAAAGATACGTAGATTCTTTTCATAAAAATTTGTAGATGCGATCTTCATATTTGCATTAATTCCCTGCCTCTGTCTCTCCGCCTCCGCCCCTTCTCTTCTAGGCGGATGTTTCCCAGTTACAAAGTGAAGGTGACCGGCCTGAATCCCAAAACGAAGTACATTCTTCTCATGGACATCGTTCCCGCGGATGACCACAGATACAAGTTCGCAGATAATAAATGGTAGGCAACACAGTGGCCGGGTGGGGAGGGTGAGGTGGACCGTGCAAACCCAACTTCCCTTTCCCCACAGAACCAATAAACATTGTTTTGAGCTTCTACTGTGTGCTAGAGGTTTTTGCTGCCCACGGCTCTGCATCCTCCTGACCTCGCCCTGAGAAAAAGAAACAGCAGCCAGTAGCTCCCATTTTATAGATGGGAAAACTGAGGCTCAGAGGAAGTAAAGTGCGGATGTCTGTTGCTGGACTGGAGGGTTTGTGGACCTTTACACAGGATATTGTTCCAAGCGTTGGAGCTATTTCTGGGGGGCATAAACCATTAACAGTTATTTTTTTTATGAGTTACCTGCTTTGAACATGCCTGTTTTATGAAATTGCAAAATCCGTCCGGGGTATTTGAGTTAAACAGGCAGGAGACGAGAGGTTCATTCTTTGGGTACTTTGCTCCCCTGGCTGCCAAGAGTGCAGAGGCTTGAGGACGAAGCCCCTTTGGAAAGCCCTCAAGGATTTTTTTTTTCCCGGAGACTTTTTTGCACATCCAAGCTTTCCAGAATGCACCAGTTGTTCGTGGGCAGAGAGACGCTGCGAGATGGAGCCCTTGGTGCTGGGGAAGGAATTAGGTGGAAGGCGAAAGAGCAAGTCAGTTGGTTAAGTGTGGGGCAGGGGGAACTCTCACCTGGACACCGGCTCTAGGCTTTCTGGGCATCTGGCATTGTAGGTGCCCGAGCAAGACCTGAGGGTCAGGCCATTTCCAGATCTGTCTCGTATTCAGCCGCCGTCGCTGGCTCCCGAGGCAGCCGGCTCCGCGGTGCGCTAAGTCTAGCGGACGGCGCCTCTCCTTGGTCTAGGTCTGTGACGGGCAAAGCGGAACCCGCCATGCCGGGCCGCCTCTACGTGCACCCGGACTCGCCAGCCACGGGCGCGCATTGGATGCGACAGCTCGTCTCCTTCCAGAAACTCAAGCTCACCAACAACCACCTGGACCCGTTTGGGCATGTGAGTACCTCCCGCGGTCCTTTCTTCTATCAGCAGGTCCACACCTCTCTTTCTCACCTTCCCCCTCCCCTTCCTCTTCTCCAGAACTTTCTCTTCTTGGCTCCTTGTGCCCACCCACGCTTCTTTCTTTGCTCCATTTCAGCGGCCTTGGCCTCTTTCCCTGTCTACCTTTTTGACCTGGCCTTTCTCTTCCCTTTCGTTGCCTCTTTTTCACCTCTCTTTGCTTTTCTCTTATTTCTCACACCTTCTAATTCTTCCTGGCTTTCTCCACCTCTCTGCTGCTCAGACATCTGCCCCTGGCGGTCCTTCCTGTTGTCCGTTAATCCACGCTCTGGAGTGTGTCTTTCCCGGCTGGCTGGTGATCTAGCCCCCGGTTCTCCTGGCCCAGGGCTCACCCTGCATCTCTGATGCCAGCATCCAACCCATCTGCTTTTGCTGAGGGACGGGGGTTGTGGGGGTGACTAAAGCTGTTCATTCCGGGCCTGGAATTCCTGTTTGTTCAGCCCCAACTGTGATCAGGGACTGGGGCGGCCCTCTAGCTTGGTGGGTACTCAGCACAGATCACAAAGGCTTGACCACAGTGGGAGCCTTATACCTTATCTTTTGTTGTTGTTGTTCAGCTCTTTGCTGTTGTGTCCAACTCTTTGCCAGCCCACGGACTGTAGCCTGCCAGGCTCCTCTATCCATGGGATTTCCCAGGCAAGAATACTGGAGTGGGTTGCCATTTCCTTCTCCAGGGGATATTCCCAGCCCAGGGATGGAACCAACATCTCCTGAAGGCTGGTGGATTCTTTACCACTGAGCCACCAGGGAAGCTGATGCCTTACCTACCTCCTTCCAAATCCTCTTATCATCGGGATGTTCTAGCTGAAAGGGAGACCCTAGACTCTCTGCTTCCTCTTTTACAGATGGGGAGACCAACCCCCCAGAGGCAAACTCTGGTACCCAAGCCCCTTTGAGCTTGACACCCTCGGGTTTATCAGTTTGTTCCAGTTTCCAGCTTTTCCCTCTCCTCCCACCATGTCCAGAGTGGGCAAGCCCAGATCAGGCTCTTACACCTGTCTCTTACAGGGGCCGGGGGAACCCCCTGAAACTGCAAGATATTGTGGGTGTGGTCTCCTGCCTTCCAAGAGAATGTGTAGCTCCTAGCAGATTCTCTATAGGGTATCACTCTTTCTTCCCCCAAAGAAAAACCAACAGAACATGGATTTGGGGGGAAACATCCCTAAATCTCTTCGTTGGACATGGTCACCAGGACAGAACACAGTCTCTGAATTCAGAGTTCAGAACCTTTAGTTTGCTGATTCCACCAAACAAGTGGGCTGATCCGTCTCAGGGCATTTGACCCTCAGAGCAGCTTAGAGAGGAGGATGGAAATACAGCATTTGTAACTGGGAGCTCACGGAAGGGAAGATGACCTGCCCGAGGTCACACAGCTTGTATTTAGGAAGGAGGATGTGAGGCTAGGTCTAATTCCAGAAGCGATTGGGGTCCTGCCACTCCATCTGTTTAGAGAGAAGATCAACACATGGTCCCCAGTTTGGGGACATGAGGGGCCTGGGTGCAGATGCATTTGGTCAGGAGGGAGGAGGGTTTGTGAAGGTTCTCATGAGAAATCAGGTTCCTGAGGCCTTAGGGCTGATGCCCTGAGCCCACAGGGTCCAGTGGTGGAAGGGGACCACAGGTTGTTCACTGATGCCTTCAGTGCCTCTCTACACGTGGTTGGTGTGAGGCCAGACTGGCCGCTAGGGCAGAGCAGGGAGAAGGAAGGTTCATTACCTTTCTACGCTGTAGGAAGGGTTGCAAAGGGGCAGAGGCGGGTGTTTCCTGGGCCAAATGCTGGGGCCTCCTTTGCGTTTAAACCGGGTATTTTGCCGGCAGGGTCCAGCTAGTGGTGCATCCAAGCCAGGTGTATTCTCCAGCTTGCGTGGGTGTTGGTGCGCGCCGGCAGTTAGGTTTAGGAAAGCATGCTGAGGGAGGCTTTAGGTTAAGCGACGGAGAGAGAGGGGACCATTTTGTAAACGACCTGCCTGCATCTTCCTGGGATGGCATCCTTCTGGAGGCTAGGAGCCCTTGGTGGGGGCCTCTGAGTATCCTTTGTCTGGGCTTCGTAGCTTTCCCTCTGCGGCCCTGGGTGTGCCTTTGGGGTCGCGCTGGGGTAGACCCCTAGGGAAGGCGCGCGCACAGGCCGGCGCCCGAGCCTCGCGCGCCCGTGCGAGTTGCAGGTCTTTCCGAGCCCGCGGAGGAGCTGCCACGCATTACCATCCTAAACTCCGGACTCGGAATCCAAAGCCGCCCTAATGAAATTAAGGGCCATTAGATCGCCCTCGCGCTGATGTCTCCACACTGTCCCCGGCCGTCAAAGCAATTTGGCTAAGCCGGGACGATGGCCGCGCCGGCCGGGGGCTGCGGCGGCCCGTGGGGCCCCGCTGCGTCTCTCTGTCGCCACGCCGCCCGGGCCGGCGTCGCTATCGGCCGGGGAGGCGGCCGGGCCGCGGCGGCCGGAGATTAGAGCCGCGCGGCCCGGGGGTCGGGGAGCCGCGGGGTCCCGAGTCTTTTTTCGCCCCTCCCCCGATCGGGTCCGGCCGCGCTCCCCTCCCCCTCCTCCAGGCGGGTCTCAAGGGTTGGCCCAGGCACCCTGCCCCAGGGTCATCCATGCAAATAATCAGACACTGAGACTCCCTCTGCCGCTCAGTGTCGCGATCCTGGGGAAAAACCAGGCCAGATTTTTCAGCTCAGGAAACGCGGCGGTTAGCCCATTCGGTGGGTATAGCTCTAGAACGTTTTGACCAACATTAGCGTTACCAGCCTCTCGGCAGCTGCAAACTGCAAGGCATCAATCAGACAACAAACTCGGTTGTATTGGTAAGGATGCTCCTCTTCTCTGGTTGGTCCTGCTCCAGAGAGAGAGTGGTGTCTGCAGACCCCTCTCAGTCTTCACTGTGGTGGTTGTAATCATAGTACAGCGACATCAGGGAGACCCCACTGGTCCCCGAGACCCCCTCCCCAAACATGGAGAAGGTAGAAAGGAAGGAGAAAAATATTGCCCATGAAGTAGGATGTCCCAGTTCTGTTTGGGGCCAAGTCTGGAGATAATTCCAGTGGTGGATCCTGAAATGTTGTAAAATTGGAGAAAGGGACTCTTGAGGGCACCCAGGCCCGTTTGATGTTAGGGGGGGCGCTCTTTCTCCCCCCATCTCACACCCCCTCCCACCACTTTGCTCTCTTCTTTATTGACTCCTCTTTGCACATTTTCCAAACAAAGGACCAAACTGGTGATTTTTCCTCCAGTTCTGCAAATGCTTGGTCTCTTCTTCTGCATCTCTTTGAACTTTCTTTTGGGGGGGGGCGCGGAGAAGGGGTGGTTATCTGTATGTATATTTGTTTGTTTCTGTACTCCTTTCATTCCAAAATTGCTGCCCAGACTTCCTTGGGGGCACCAATTCCCCAAACTTGCTTCACTCGCATGGAGGGGGGCGGGAAGTGCCCTATGCAGAGAGTTAATTTATTAAGCAAACTTTATTAAGAATTCTGATTTACTACCCCGTGTGCTTTCGGTAGATTCCAGGAATATTACCGTGGCTTTTTCAGATGGAAATTGTCATTTTTGAAATGTTTCTTTTTAATGAAATCACTGGCTTCTTTTCAAAAACAGGAGGGAAAAAAATCAGACCTGTTTTTGAGAGTCTTTATAAGGAACGTAATTTTGGGGTAGAGAGTGGGGTTTTATGGAAACAAAGGGGGTTTGATTTTTCTTACCATCTCATTTTCTTTATTATTTTTAGATTATTCTAAATTCCATGCATAAATACCAGCCAAGATTACACATCGTGAAAGCGGACGAAAATAATGGATTTGGCTCAAAAAACACCGCGTTCTGTACCCACGTCTTTCCTGAGACGGCGTTTATTGCGGTGACTTCCTACCAGAACCACAAGGTAAGCTCAGGACCCAGGAACCAGCAGGCCTGGGGTCACTTACTTGTTTGCATGAATCCGCAGGGGGCTTCTGCTAAAACCTTAAGCCTCTGGGCACTTTTATTCCACCCTACAGTGGGCACCAACTTCTGTCCAGGGGCCTGGGGCAGGAACAGAGCTGCAGCCTAAGGATCGCAGCTGTTTGTACTGTATTCATAGGCGTGGCATGAAAGTCATACTCCCACACACTAGATGGAAATTGTCAAACCGTGGCTGACCGCTTGGTATCAATACCTATCCTCACATGCAACAAGAAGTCATCCCCCTGTAGTGGTGAAAGATCAGTGAAAAGTAAGGTCCCCGCACTGATGCGCTCGGTGCTCTTGGGTGGGGAACCTGGTGCCACCCTGCCTGGGGCCACCTTTTCTGTGGGGGGCCGGTCTCCTTTCCTCCTCTACTTTTGCCTTTTGGATGCATTTCAGCTCCCATCAGGGGAGGTGGCTGAGTTGCTGGAAACCTTGAGTTTGGACCTTCCCAGATGCTTTCTTAATTGTTTCAGTAATGACTGACCCCAAAGTACATACTCAAGCAAGACTGGCATTGCTAAAACAAAAGCAAAAGCAGAGGAACTTGTGTCACCAGCTGCCTGAATCGAAGCTCTGGGGACTTAAGTAAGATCCTGCCAAGACACAGCCTGGTGAGGGGAGACGTGCACAAGGCCAGCTCATTGTTTGGTGGCTGCAGGGTTATGTAGAGGTGGGATGTCGCAGATGGGTTGTGTCACCGTCAGACCCCCATGCTGTTTGAAATTCAGGCCCCAGTTCGGTCCTTCAAAGCTTGACGGTGATGCTAGAATAAGATGCCTTCCTAACTGCAGATTGGGGGGTAGATGTCTTCTTGCTCGGGAGAAAGGGCTCATCTTGACGTGTCATGGTTCATGCCTGTTCTTTAGAAACCTGAGTGCCCATGGATTCATTTTATTGGCGTGGGGAGGGCACGACTGAATGATTCCTAAACCTCGTTATGGAAAGATCTGGAAGCGGGAAAGGCAAGATATAGGGGCTGGGGAGGCATCGCTGCCCCCTTCTGGGGTGGTAGACTCGTGGAATATTGTGAAGTGATTTGCGGCTAGGGGCTGTGGGAGGGGAAAGTGGTAGGGGGAGTCCACATGAGATCAATGAGGGTGGGTCATGGGGACGATTTACGGAGGCGGACGGGGGCTAGGGTGCCCTCGCCCTCTGCAGCTCTCATTCCGCCCCCATGGGCAAGAGAAAAGTGGGGTGGGGGAGGCTGCAGAGGCTGTGGAGCCAGGCTGGAGAGGCCAGGTTAGAGTGAGAGATGGGCTTAGCACCCTAAAGCCTCCAGTCACCCCTTGAAGGTCATTTCATGCAGACTGTGTGTCGGCTAATCCCCACCCCCAACGAAGCCAGGGCAGTTACGAAATGCTGTGGGTAATCTCCAAATTCAGATTGTCAGTGACCAAGCCAAGCTGTGACGGATGGTCCCTTGCAGGCCACACGGCCTATTTGGGATCCCAGGCCTTGGGCAAGCTTCCTTTCAGCAGAAAACGCACTCCCTCCTACCCCCTAAATGTGATTACTTTTTAAAGGAAAAGAAGGGCTTTCTATTTTATTATTTTTTAAAAATTTCTTCCCACTTTAACCAATAAGAGAAAAAAAAGGTAGGGTCAAGTGCCCTGAAAGTTGCTACGCTGTTTCAGGCTAATTTGAGTCTGGCTGCTAGAAACCTGTTTCCTCTATGGCTGCTGTAAACCTGTGTTTAACTTTGTGGTGATGGCTACAGGGGAAAAAAATGGAAAAAATAGCCACCGGAACGCTCAGTTCCCCATATGTGTGTGTGTATATATATATGTGTGTGTGTATGTGCTTAGAGCTTCCTAGTCTTGACACAGGGTCCAAAAATATGTAGAATCTTTTTTTTTTTTCCTGCCAGGAAAACCCAGGTTCACCCAGAGAGAGGGGACAGGAAGTTGTAGACATATGAAAGTGACCTGGTAAAGAAACGCATGAGTGTTCAGGTCCTTTGGGGAAAATCTCCAAGCTTTATATATTAATAGTAAAGACCTTAGGGGTTCCTCAGGAGTGGGTAGATTTGGGGGACCACACAGTCTTTCTCTGTTTATAGCTTTGTTGAGGCATAACTGTCATATGATAAACCACACGATTTGACGTATTCAATTAGCTGTTTGACATATGTGTATATCCATGAAACTATCACTGTAGTTACTTGTGAACACACTCAACATCCCCTAGATTTTATTTTATTTAAAGGTCGTCTTCAATGCATGTATTTGGTCATCTATGTGTGTGGAGTGCCTGTCCAATGGGGTGTGTACGTGTAAGTTTTGAACACAGTCTAGGAGATTGTGTATCTAAATGCTCATGGGTCCCAAAACATGAGTTTCCAAAGATGCATTTGAATATATGTGTTTTTTTTTTTTTGCTTGTTTTTTCCTTCCAGTTTTATTGGGATATAATTAACACATGCACTGTATTAGTTTCAGGTATATAGCATCACACTTTGACTTAACGTCATGAAATAAGGACCATGATCAGTTGAGTGATGAATATAGGTGTATTTGAGGATCACACAGGAATTACTGATTTTCTTCATTGGTTGAGCCAAGGAGCCAGGCTGAGCTGTACATGCAGGGTTTTTTTTTTTTTGTTGTTGTTTTTTAAAGCCAACCTGGCATCCATAAGGATTTCAAGCGCTCAAGGAGATGACTTTCAAGCACTCTCTCCTGCATGAGGTTTTCCCCACTTTTTAGTTATCAAGTAACCAAAAACACCTATTTTCTTTGTCAGGAGGAAGTCTAATGCAGTGTATTTTTCCAGTCGCATTCAGGCCCCTGCAGACATTCCCCACGTGGATATATGATGTGTGACTTAAATAAGCGGGGCAGTTGGGTTGACTGTGATTTGTAGACTCTGTTTTGTTACTTTATTGTCCCACCTGGATGGGATGTTGAGACTCTTGGCTTTGTGGGTAAAAGCCACCTGGGCTGTTCCTCATTCTTGTGTAAATGTTAGCGTCACAATCTGGCGGTAGATGCTTGGGTTCAAATCTATCTGACTTGGGCACATTATTTAACTCAGTTTTCCCCATCTGTAAAATGGGACTAAGAAGAGAATTTTTTTTTTTTTTTTTTTTTTTTGTGTGTGTGTGTGGTTATTATCATGGTGGGGATTAAAATAAACTAATCCGTGGAACGGGTAATCAGGCAGAGCCTGGGTACAGAGTCAGCACAGGTGATGAGTCATGATTGACTTCATCACTGATCAGTTAACAGTAACAGGGCAACTCCATCCAAAACGCAGGTTCTGGAAAACTCTTCGTCTATCCTATTTTAGAATCTGAAAAGCTGAGATTTTTAAATAAGCTCTTATTACTGTGGTTGAAACACAACTACAACTACTTTGTGGACTAACTGGTTCATGCCCTGATTGTTCTGTCAGTCCAAGGACAGTTTGCCTGGCAGTATGCTTTGGAAAGAAAAGCAGTCTATGTGATTGAATTGCCAGGACAATTTGGAAAAATGCAGTTGTTTAATTGCAAAGTCCTGTCCGACTCTTTGCGACCCCATGGACGGCAGCACGCCAGGCTCCTCTGTCCTTCACTAGCCCCTGGAGTTTGCTCAAATTCACGTACATCAAGTCAGTTGGAAAAATGCAAGCCACCAAGTTTTGGCCCAGAGGGCTTGTGCCTCCAGACTGATCTTTGCCTGCAGGTACCAGGTGGAGGCAGGTACATGGCCAGGCTTCGTTTCTTACACTGCCATCACACGCCTGTCTACCATGGGGTTCCTAATGATACGACGTATTTCCTGAGCCCAGCTGTGATCCCAAGCTGGATTTGGGGGTTATTTCCCCAGATGGTTGACAGCTTGAGAAAGATATTTAAACACTCGAATCTTCCCCAGCGACGCTCACTCTGTGAAACAGGTTTTTGTAAGGTTTGCGCTGCAGTTGTCAGCAGCTCCCAGGGCAATCCCTAGAAATATTTAGGTGTTAAAAAAAAGGTCACATGGGCATTTCATTTCCCTGCTTAGGTAACAATGGCTTTGTATGCAAGCGTGTCTCTCCCTTCAATATTAACTTACTTTGCCATTAAAAGGCATTTTCCTTCTGTTTAAATCATTGTGTATGGAGCCTGTATTTATGAGGTATGAGCTCTCTGGTTGGGACCAGGAAATGAACCCCTAATAGAGAGACATAATTAAGATTTTTGGCCCTCGCGAGGGTTTTTTTTTTTTTTTTCTTCCCAAAAGCGAGAATTCACAACAATTATTCTCATTAATTTTTACAACCTCTGTCTCAGTGGTTGGACCTGGCATTTATATTTGTTTTTCTCCCGATCGGCCCCTCCCCCGGATATCCGGCTTTATGCTGATTTTGGAGGGAGTACATTTGTATGACGCATGGAAGTCAGTTTCAGTGCAGCCTTTGGGTGGAACGCAGACATCCAGGTGTATGGGTTTGTGTGCCCGTGAGTGACTAGCTCCACGTTCGGAAGGGAATTTCATAGACAGGATTATGGTAAATGAGGGGACTAGTATGAAATAAGATAGACATTTTCACCGGCCCCTAAGCTTACAGGTTAAGATTTCTCAGGGGTAATTCGTACGACCATAGCCATCTATCCTCAAATCTACAGAGCGAGGTAGGTAGGTGAGATCCACACATCTCAGTGTATGTCTTACCAGTTCTGCGCATCCTCTGACATATTTTTGGGAGGTATGGGATAAGAACAAGAATTAGGCAGCAGTTATTCTGTTTGAGGTGCAAGGGATTTCATAGACAGGGTTATGGTAAATGAGAGGACTAGTATGAAATAAGGTAGGCATTTTCACCTGCATCTAAACTTACTTCGAGCAGAAGTTTTTTTGAGCAAAAGATTTTTGCTGATAAAGTACCAAAACCCACCCTTTTCTTTTTTTGCTCTGGGTAATTTTTTGTGTGTTTCTGTGGAATAGCGATGTCATGGAATAGGCATTAATTCAGCCCAGTTGCCCCACCCCTATTGTCGTCTTATCCTCAGTATTTTCAGGGGCTGGCTTCTGTCTCTGGATGGGTGGGTGAGGGGCATAGGAATCGGGATAAGGATTCCCTCCACCCTTTTTAAAAATGATCTAATTTTTACTCAACTTTTGAAAATCTCTCCCTTCCACCCCTCACCATTAAAAATGCTTTATGGTTTTATGGTTGCATTTTGCTGTCATAAAACTGGTGTGAGAAAGAAAGCCCTGCTAGGTGATGGGGCTGAGTTGAGGAATGCACATGTTCAAGATTGTTATCCAAAGAGATTTTTGTATTTAAAAAAAATTTTTTTTATTGAGGTAAAGTTGATTTACAGTGTTGTGCCAGTCTCTTCTGTTTTCCAGAGAGGTTTTTACAGATGTTTCTACATACTCTGAAGAGTCGATTTGAGGTCAGAAAGTTACAGGAATGGGTTACCAGGTTTAAAAAAAAAAAAGGAAGGAGAAGGGAATGTGTATACATAGACATGCCCATGCGTGGTTTAAAAGTTTTAAAGTTGATTTTATTTTTTTTTTGGAACAGTTTCAGGTTCATAGTAAAATTGAGTGGGAAGCAGAGTCTTGTATAACCTCTGTCCGCTTCCCCCCACCATGTACAACCTCCCCTACTAACAGCATCACCCCCACCCCCACCCCCACCCCCAGAGTGGGACATATGATACTACTGATGAACCTGCATTGACGCATCATCACCCAGAGCCTGTAGTTTGCCTTAGAGTTCACTCTTGGTGTTGTAGACTGTGTGGTTTTTTTTTTTTTTCTCGGTTGTACCATGTAGCTCATGGGATCCTACTTCCCTGACCAGGGATCAAACCTGTGTCCCCTGCAGTAGAAGCTCCAAGTCCTAACCACTGGACCACCAAGGAATTCTCTAGATTCTGTGGGTTTAGACAAATGTGAAATGGCACGTCTTCACCATGATATATCCCATAGAAATTGTTTTATTGCCGTAAAAATCCTCTATGCTTCTCTTGTTCATTTTCCCCTTCCTCCTAACCCCTGGCAACTGCTACTCTTTTTGCTGTTTCCCTAGTTTTGCCTTTTCCAAAATGTCATATGGTTGGAATCACATAACATTTAAAAAATGTTAAGTGTATATATATTTTATTGTGAGCACACAAACTCATATATAGTAATTTTATATTCATGACAGAGTCCTGGGGTTAGAAGGAATTGCTATAAGACCATGTCTAGCAGAAAACAGAATGTTCTTGCCCCCAAATGGACAGATCTGTACATTCCTTAATTATGCCTAGTTTCTCAAAGCAACTCCTTCATTTCTTGAAGTCTGTAAAGATGCTACTGGGGGTAGAAAAGATGGCTCTGTGTGGATCTGAAGATGATGGAACTATAGGAAAAAAAATCTGTTCTTGTTCTAACTATCTTTCTATTCATCTGCTAGAGAAAGGGAGACTTACTTCGGTACCAGTTTATGTTAAATACGTCTGTAAAAGTGTCGAATTTTCCCTTGCAACAAAGGGAAGGTTGGCCTTCCGGTTTGGAACTTTCTAGGGGTACCAGTAGAGAGAATTTGATACACTTGCTATCTTTTTATTGATTTGCAAGTGTTTCCACTTTGACATATAGAAAAGTGATACAGTATATTTATAAAATAGATTTAAATAAAAAGTGGTTTGATTTTGGGCATGTACACACTGGTCTATTTAAAATGGATAACCAACAAGTACAGCGCAGGGAACTCTGCTCAATGTTATATGGCAGCCTGGATGGGAGGGGAGCTTGGGGGAGAGTGGATACATGTATATTGTATGGCTGAGTCCCTTTTCTGGTCACCTGAAGCTATCACAACATTGTTAATTGGCTATACTCAATACAAAATAAAAAGTTTTAAAAGAAGAGAATCATTAAGAAGCCAGTAGAGGCAGAAGAATGAAATAATACAAATACATACAATCAATCCAAGTAAGACCAAAAATATGAAAGAATAAATAAAAAAATAGTAAAAACAGAACATAATTATAACTACCTTAAATTTTAATCAGTAATTATAATTCAGTAGTTAAACTGAAAATAAACAAAATACTGGGCTTCCCTGGTGGCTCAGTGGTAAAGAATCTGCTTGTCAATGCAACAGATGTGGGTTTGATCCCTGGAGAAGGAAATAACAACCCACTCTAGTATTCTTGCCTGGGAAAATCCCATGGACAGAGGAGCCTGGTGGGCTACAGTCCTTGGGCTTGCAAAAGAGTCGGACACAACTTAGTGACTAAACAACAACAAACAAAAAGTATACTAAGAAGTAAAAAAAGTGGTTTGATTTAATAAAAATATTAAGCAGATTAGTGGACCAAGGCTATATAGGTATAATGATGATGAAGTGATTTTTGAATGACCTCTGATGAACACTGCCTTGGTGTCTGTAAAGTGATCTGATATATAAAAATTCAATTCACACACAGTTTTTGGGACATACTCTGGCAAACTTCATAGGGATGTACTCTTTTACCTAGATTTGCTACTGTACACTCACGCTAACAGAATATGTTGATGGTTTCAAGAATATGTGTTGATGGACCTTGAACCAAAAGACCCCGTTCTGTCACTGAGTTTTATACATTGCAACGAAAATTTCCCAGAAGAGGATTCTTTCTTCCTTATATAATTAAAGAGGTTTGGAGCTGTTAGGTAGCTCTCATATATATTGTAATTCTATATGTTAGTCTTTATTTAATTAGACGCCCTCCTTTTCACTGGAGCTAGCAAACTCTGTGAAAACTATGAAATGAATGTGAAATGAGGCATAGTAGGATTTCGAGAGCAATAATCAAGTCCTTCCCAATGGAGATTGCCACGCTGCAGGAAACTGACATCGTGTCAACATGGTACAATTTTCCAAGGGGGTGGAGGACCAAGTGTTGAGGCCTGCATTGTGTTTGAAACACAAAATGCTGTGATTGAGACAAAAACGCCAATCTGGCTGGAATGATGCAGAGTATGACTCCAATTAATGGGCAAGCTGAAACCAGGTTTTTTTTCCTCCCCTTTTAAAGACAGTCTGATCTAGGACATTTTTCAGAGCCTCCTTTTGAATGCAGTGGTGGGTCCCGTTGACGTGACAGGCTTAATTTGCTTCTTTGGGTTGCCAGAGACTGTGTTTCCATGACACTTATCATTAGCTGGGTCCCCAGGTGGTTTTATAGCAACCAAGTGAACACAGAACTCTCTCTCTCTCTGCTTCCTACAGATCACCCAATTAAAGATTGAGAATAACCCCTTTGCCAAAGGATTCCGGGGCAGCGATGACATGGAGCTACACAGAATGTCGAGAATGCAAAGGTAAGAAGTGGGATCCTCGGCTCCCCGCTCTCTGCATCCCTTGCCTTTCAATAGCCCAGGTGAGCCAGCAGCCCCGGAAGGCCAGGCACAGAGAAATGGGGCCCTGTTGCCATCGAGAAATGAGAAAGCGCCTCTGGAATCCCACTTTCTGATAACCCTTCATGTGCACAAGTGCATGCATGCTAAGTCACTTCACTGTCGCCCACCGGGCTTCTCTGTCCATGGCACTCTCCAGGTAAGAATAGTGGAGTGGGTTGCCGTGCCCTCCTCCCAGGGATCTTCCTGACCCAGGGGTTGAACCTGTGTCTCCTGCAGCTTCTGCATTGCAGGTGGGATTTTTACAGCGTAAACCAAACCCTCGATGTGGTTTCCTCTATCAGACCCTCCGGAGCGTGTAGATTTGGGGAAGACTGTGTATGAGGGAACTTGACTGTCTCCATCTGCCCAGGGAGCAAAAGCTACAATTTTCTCCTCTTTCTCTGCTGTCTTCCTCTCTAATGAAGTCCTCTCTCTCTTTCTTCCCATAAGTCACAGCCGATGAATGATTTTCTTTTGACAACAGCTCTTGGTAAATGAAAGGAGAGTTAATGACTTGATTTCCGTGGGGTGATATACAAGCTTGACACCACGTGGTCTCCCTGGCATGGGGTGGGGGTGGTGGATTAGAAGCTGGTGATAAAAATTGCTTGGTCTTTTTACATATCCTGTGGTCTTGGTCGCTGATATGATGAATAGAAGGGGCTGTGGCAAATGGACATAGTGGGAATTTGGTCTGATTTGAAAGGATTGTACAAGCGTTGCCAATTTTGTCAAATATTCTCTTGGTAGGGATCCAAAATAACTTACCATATGGCAAGAGAATTCGAAATACATCTCGATCGTTTTGACCAAGAAATGTTATTTTTTTCTTCCCATTTTGGTGGGTTTAGCATTTCAAAATAAAATGAGGTCATTTAGGAAGCTTATCCTTACCCTTTCTGGAAAACCTGAAAAGGGAGAGTTGGGCAGATGGACACGTGTACTCATTCAAAGGAGGACAAGAGACCCAAGAAGAAGAGGGAGAGAAAGGTCCCACAGCTTTGTGGTTTGAACGTTGGGTTTGGAAATAACATGCTGTAGAAATCTTTTTCAGATAGAGGGTTTAGCAGATCTAATTTTGCATGCTTTTAAAAAATAAATATGCCATTAACTTCAGGTGGAACAGGTACACTAGACTCATATGAATTCCTGCATTCATAACTGATTTCTTTCATGATGGTGGACTTGTAAGATGCTTTATGTGGTGAAAGTAACCAAGTCCTTAAATTATTACTTAGAAACATTTTTGGCTTTACGTGTCTTCCCTTGGAAGTTGGAGTTGAATTTAGCCTGTGGTGGGTGGAAAAGTTGATAACAAACATCACTTGAAGGTGAAAGAGGTCAAACAATTTTCAGCTGTAGGCTCTTTCATGTGTTTGTTTATACGGTGTCTAAACCCCGTCCTGTCCTAATGGTCATCTTGTCATCATGGCAGCTTAGCCACTGATGGGCAGTCTCATCTTGGTCGTCCTGCACGTGGGGGTCCAGGCTGTGCAGCTGGGGACAGGAGGGCTTTTTCCGCCCAGTACTTCTTCCCTCCTTTCCACCAGGTCCAGGGCAGGAGGGATTATGGTTTAAGGTATTGCAAGTAGCCGCCTCAGTCTTACCCAGTCACCTGGTGTCGGAGATGCTACCACCTTATCATGTCTCACAGTTCACCTCCTTTCTCCATCCAGTCTGCCTTTCCACCAGCAGCCTCACCTGCCCCAGCCTCCTAGCCTCCTTAGGTCTGACATCAGCTCTGTTCCCCTCCCAGACATGTCCCAGGCAGCTGCCAAAGACATCTTGTCCCTGTGCTTAGCCGCTCAGTCACGTCCAACTCTTTGTTACCCCATGGACTCTAGCCCGCCGGGCTCCTCTGTCCATGGAATTTTCCAGGCAAGAACACCGGAGTGGGTTGCCATTTCCTTCTCCAAGGGATCTTCCCGACCCAGGAATGGAACCGGGGTCTCCTGCATTGCAGGTGGATTCTTTACCAGCTGAGCTACCCAGGGAAGCCCAGAGACATCTTTGTACAGCACAAACAAGACACATTTCTTCACAGCCTCACACTCCTATTGCCCTCTGTGTCAGGTGCAGATGCCTTGCTGTGTTTGACCACGCCCTTCCCATCCGGCCTGGCCACGCCCCCTAGCTTTGCTCCTTACCGGAGTCCCCTCTCCCTTTCATTCAGGCTGAAGGGGTGGCTCCAAATCTGTCTTCTATCCATTGTTTTTGGCCCCATGAACACCATGGTTGGTCTAACTAAACTCCATCTTTTTTCCCCTCCCCTTCCATCTCCTGCCCATCATCACTAAAGCCTCCTTGTAACTATTTCTCCTTGTAGCTGTTCCTTCCTCCAGGGAGCTGCTTCTGGCCACAGGCTGCCTGGTCGGGTGTGTCTCTTCCTAGGAGCCCTCACTGCTTTTCTGTGTCAGGCCGGGGCCCCACACTTTGGAAGCTGGTTGGACAGATGATAGGCATGGAAGCAGAGACAGTGGGGGACGGACGGGTGTTTGAGAGCTCTCATGTCAGCAATCCAGGAGTCTCTTCCTACAGCTCTGAACCACGTGCCTGGTGAGCTATTTAGGCAGAGGACTCTGCTTAGGTCTGAACTGTCTGCCCTCACTACTCCCCAGGGTTATTGCACATTGGCTGTGTGCTTCTTCCCACCTAGGCACCTGGAGATGGAAGGAAGGAAAGGTAATTGGTCCTCAGTAGGGGTCAGCGATTGACATGTTGGATTGAAACTCTCAGCCTCCCAGCCACATGTGTCTTTGTGGCCATGTGAGGCGTTGCATTGGGAAACAGAGGGTTGGACTGACCACTCTCCAGGCTGGGAGAGTGGACAGGGTCATCCATCCAGTTCTCCGGAGCTGTCCCCTGGTGGGGAGAAGGAACAAAGCAGAGAGGCTCCAATAGGCTTTGGAGTCAGACAAACCTGGGTTTAGTCCCTGCTCTGTGTGTATACAGGTGACCGTGGGCAAGTGATGTTACTGCAGGGCGCTTCAGTATCCTCATCTGTAAAATGGGCATAAATAAAGATAGCTTCCCCTTTCGGGGGTTCTTGTAAGGACTATGTGAGAGAATGCCTGAAGGGTACTTGGTTCTTAGTCCATGCTCCAAAATATGATCTGAGTTGGGGAGAACTCCTCATTACTCCTAGTTTTGCCCTTGTTCAGAATTGAGTCTGGGCTGTGGTCCCAACTCCCAGGTCACAGTTGGTAGTGACAAGTGGGGAAGATGGCTCTCCGGAGACGGCTCTGATAACAGCCTGGCTGGAACGGCGGGCTCACTGTTGATCTTGTAATCCTGTTTCCTGTCCCCCACACACCCGGTGACAGCTGGCTCAGGCAGCAAAGCGGGAGGAATGAAATTTCCTCTAATTCCAACAATCGGAACGGAGGGAGGGAGGGGGTGGGGTGATGGAGGGTTGAACCTTAACTCTGCCGTGATCCCACATAAATAACTTTTGGATTGGCTTGGCAAATGTCTGGGCACGAACCCTCCTCCCCTCTCCTCACCCAGCAATCTGTGTTTGGAACATGTGGAGGGTATCTTAGTTATTTTCCAACATTTATGTGTGGTTTCTAGTTACAGAAGCGATAACTGCTTATTCTGAAAATGGGAGAGCGAAGGGAAAGCAGGAAGAAGAAAATAAAATCATTTTGCAAATCCTGTCTCTAGCTGACTGATTAAAATATGTGCCCAGGTTATTTGGAAAGGTTAATCTGTGGCTTAAAAACATCTTATCCTAAAAAACCAGTATTTCCCAAATTGCAGTGCCCCCTCCCCTGGTGGCAAATGAGATGACTTTAGAGCGTCCCCACAGATACCAGGCACATCAGGCTGATTTCATAGACAATATTGTTGAGAATAAGACTAAGTTCTCTTTTATTTACTTATTTCTTTGGCTGTGCTGCACTGCATTTGGGATCTTAGTTTCATGACCAGGGATCGAACTCAAGCCCACAAAACACAGAATCTTAACCACTGGACCACCTGGGAAGTCCCCAAGACTAAATTTGAAGGAAAAAAGGGAAGAAGGAAAAGAAAGAAGGAAGTAGGGAGAAGGGAAGGCGAGCTAAGGCTGGTTATTTAGGGAAAATACTCTTTGTGACCCCATGGACCGTAGCCCGCCAGGCTTCTCTGCCCATGGAACTGTCCAGGCAAGAATACTGGAGTGGGTTGCCATTTCCATCTCCAGGGGATCTTCCCACTAACTAAATAGGAGAAGAGCTAGTATGAAGATTTGGCCAACATCGTCAAGGTGATATGCAAATCACAGAAATTTGGGAGATGCACCTAAATGCTCACCCTAATGAGAAAGCGCTTGCGTGGAGAATCCCAGGGACGGGGGAGCCTGGTGGGCTTCCGTCTGTGGGGTTGCACAGAGTCAGACACGACTGAAGTGACTTAGCAGCAGCAGCAATGAGAAAGCGTGGGCACTTCACTGTCAAAGTTGAATGGGAACTTCCTGGAAGCCAAAGGTCCCATGGGGCCAAGGACAGGGCCACTGAGTGTGGGGAGGTGCTTTTATCGAGAGGATGGGAGACAGGTTTTGTGGGATGCATGGGATTTTTTCTCTGAAGTCACTCTTGTTTTTTAATTTTTTAACTCTATTTTATTCTCAGCTGTGTCAGGCCCTAGTTGCTGCATGCAGAATCTCCACTGAAGCATTCAGGCTTCCCTCTGGTTGAGGTGCTCAGGCTTAGTTGCTCTGAGGCTTGTGGGGATCTTAGTTCCCATCCCAGGAATTGAACCCACGTCTCCTGCATGGGAAGGTGGATTCTTAACCACTGGACCGCCAGGGGACTCCCTAAGGTTATTTATTTTTTTTTTTTGGCTGAGCTGAGTGGCTTGTGGGATCTTAGTTCTCCTACCAAGGGTTGAACCCCACGTCTCATGCATTGGAAGGTCGTTTCTTAACCAGTGGACCACCAGAGAAGTCCCGTGAATGGGATTTGAATCTGCTGAGAGGAAGGGCTTTCTGGGTTGGATCGGAGGAGTGTGCAGGGATCCATCCGTTTTTGGGCTCTGGAGAAGGCGTCAGACTCTAAAGATCTCTGAAAGCCAGCTGCCGTGGCACTGTGGCAGGGAACACTGTCCCTAGAAGCATGGGGTTCTAGCGGTAGAAGGGACCCTGGGAGGCGGCATCTGGTTTAACCTTCTCGCTTTTGCAGAAAAGAAAACTGCAGCCCGGAGACTCATTTATTTTTATTTTTTTAAATCAATTTATTTTAATTGGAGGCTAATTACAATATTGTGGTAGTTTTTGCCATACATTGACATGAATCAGCCATGGGTGTACATGTGTTTCCCCATCCTAAACCCACCTCCCAGAGACTCATTTATTTATTCAGCTTTGGATCTGTTGCTTTCTTCTTCAGCGGACACCCATTCTTTCAGGGCTTACTCTATGCCAGGTCCTGAGGATGCAAAGGTGAATCCATGCACCGAGGGGCAGGGTTCACTGATGCTAAAGCAGGCTCTGGAGCTGGGGTCTTGGCTAGCACACCAGTGAGCCCTGGGGCTTCCCTAGCTCTATCTGCTCATCTGTGAAAGGAAGATAATTATAGCAGCCACTTCCGGGGCTGTTGCATGGATGAGGTGAGGTAATATGGGTGTTCTAATTACTATTGCTGTGCAATGAATGACTCCATTCCTAAATTTCCTGTCTACCGGCTGTGAAACCCTGGACTCTGAGCTGGCTCATCATCACTGCATGCGACTCTGAATCCAGGACAGCCAGGGCCCCAGCCCTTCACTTCTGACACCTCTGTGCCCACGCAAGGGGGAGAACGTACAAGCAGCCTTGGTGCTCCCATGAGGAGCTCAGAGACCCTCACAGTGCTCCGGATTTTGTCCACTTAACAACCTACTCCCCCTCAGGAATGCTCCCTAAATGCTGTTTAGGGTGGAAAAGCCAGGCATTGCTCGCTGTCACTGTGCCCAAGGGGAAGCCAGAAATCCCCAGGGAAGCACTTGGGTTTAGCTCAGGGTCTGGGGGTTGGGAAGGATGCCCCTGGGCAGGTGTTGATTGCGGTTAGGTGTTAGTGGGGATGGCTGCAGGTATCTGACGGCCAGACAAGGCTGGGTGTCCAAGATGGCGCACCTCCATGACCGCAGGTGACACTGGCTTTTGGCTGGGAGCCTGTCTGGGCGGTCCCCTGGAGCATGTGCATGTGACCCATCCAGCATGGACTCCCTCCATGGTGGCGGGCTGTCCTTGGAGAACCTTGGGAGGGCCTTTGCTCACTAGACCTTGGGAGCCTGTAGCATCTCTTCTGCTACTTTCTGTTGGTTGAACAAGACTCACTAATGGGCTCAGTTTGGGAGAGCCAGCGATCCTTCCTCTAGACAGAAGGAAGTTGGAGAGTGTGCCTGGGTGATTTAACACTGCCCTAGCTTGCCTAGGAGCAGCTGGCACCGTCCCTGGGCTGGAGTGATCATGTCAGGAGGAGATGGGATCCATTCCCTCTTGAAGTCTGAGGCCAGGTCAACACCCAGTTAAGGTGCAGATGCCTGGTGGTGAGTATCTTCAGGATAGAAGGAATCACCTCTCTGCCCTGGCAGGCTACCCCTGGTCTTTCTGGAAAGACAAACCCCAGAATAGGAACAGGCAGCAGCAAAGTGCTTCCTTGGGCACTTCTTGCTTTAATTCACACAGTGCGGCTGTGAGTCATGCCTGGCCTTTCCAGCATACAAGCATTTGTGGCACACGATGGGGAGGCTGACAGAGCCCAGTGGTAGCGGCTTCAGAGATCTTCATGGGAGAATTGAGGTTGCCTCTTCTTCCTCAGTCTTCTTGTGGCCTGTCGATGCCTTGGCAGGAAGTGATCTCCAGAGCTGGGGTCCCTGGAGTCTCTGGTTGGCCTGGAAGAACTGATGCCAAAGTTCCAATATTTTGGCCCCCTGATGTGAAGAGCCAACTCATTGGAAAAGACCCTGATGCTGGGAAAGATTAAGGGCAGGAGGAGAAGGGGGTGACAAAGGATGAGATGGTTGGATGGCATCATCGACTCAATGGACATGAGTTTGAGCAAACTTTGGGAGATAGTGAAGGACAGGGAAGCCTGGTGTGCTGCAGTCCATGAGGCTCTGACGAGTTGGACACGACTGAGCGGCTGAAAAAGAACAGCAACCAGAGAGCAGATAGGAGAGCCAGGAGCCCAGGTTGTCCCAGGTGGAGCAAGTAGGTTTTATCAGCCCCAAGCTGGGGACATCTCTGCCCACCCACGTGAGAAACAGACCATTGTCCCCTGCCTCTACAGGGCAGGTCGCCGCCGCCTCCTCTTCCACCTTGAGGGTTAGGCTTCTTAATCAGTATCTAGGATCCCTTTGGAAAATCCAATTAAAGCAAGGAACTCTGAAAAACTCACACTATATAAATAGAAGAAAAAATGTCAAGCAATTTTGAGGAGTTTGTAGGGTCTGGGATCCTTAAAAGGTTAAAATCCAGGACTTTCCTGGTGGTCCAGGGGCTAAGATTCTGTGATCCCAGTGCAGGGGGCCTGAGTTTGATCCCTGGTCGGGAAACTAGATCCCGAGTACTGCAACTAAGACCTGGCACAGCCAAATAAGTAAATAAAAATTTAAAAAAATTTTTTAGAACCTTTTTAAAAAAAGGTTAAAATCCTTCCACTGGAGCCATCCCTTCTTCTCCAGCAACCCCCCCTGCCCCCGCCTTCCTAATTTTAAATGACTATTCAGCTCCTAACTTCAAATGATCATTTTTCAAAAAGAAGGCTCAGAGCTCTTGTAATCTCATGCTTGTGGTTAAAGCTGATGTGCTTAGTCACTCAGTCATGTCCGACTGTTGGCGACCCCATGGACTGTAGCCTGCCAGGCTCCTCTGTCCATGGGGATTCTCCAGGCAGGAATACTGGAGTGGGTTGCCATGCCCTCCTCCAGGGGATCTTAATGACTCAGGGATTGAACTCGTGTCTCTTACGTCTCCTGCATTGGCAGGCGGGTTCTGTACTGTCTGAGCCACCAGGGCCGGACATCCCATGGGGATGTCCAGTTAATGAGATGTGATCTCCAGGACATCGAACATTCTGGAGATGACATTAACTCCCCACTCCTTGCTGTACTTTTGGCTATGCCTGTGGCTTCCCCCAGGAAAGTGTGAATTTATGTAAAACAAGAAGACTATGTTTGGGAGGCCAAGCCAGCCTAAGTTGTGAGTGGAGGTTTGTCCCTAGAGGTCTCATCTTGGTCCTGATTGTCCATCATTCACCTTCAACACCATACCCACCCCTCTGCTCCCCCATTGAACCTGCTTTTCAAGGACAGTGTCTGAGGGAAAATCCCCCGTAAGCGTTGTTTCTCAAACTTTTGTCAGATGTCACAATTAGCTGGGGGTGGGGAGGCTGGTGAAAAAAGCAGATTTCTGGGTCTCACCCTTAGAGGTTCTGAATCAGTGGCTCTTGGGAGAGGGTCTGAAACTGTGCTTTTTCAAGTTATTTGATGGAGGGGTCCCCTGGTCACACCTGGATAATTTCTTGACCCTACAAAATGAGCAAAGACTTGTAGAAAATAATGTGTGACCTTACCTTCTGGAAATGGAGCTCATGGACTGAGCTGTTTTATAAAAAGGAACCCATTTCTCTACTTGGTGGCCAACTTTGGCTGAACATTAGAAGTCCTGAGAATGTGTCCCAGTATTGTATTATGAAAAATGTAACATATATAGAAAACATGGAAGAATTGCATGGTGATCAGCCATATACCCACTGATTAGGTTCTACAATTAATGTGGCTATATATTTGCTCTATCACACATCCATCCACTGATCTATCTATTCACCCATCCACCAACCCATCTGTTTATCTATTCATCCATCAATGCATACATACATTTAACCATCCACCAGTCTACCCATTCACCAATCCATCCATCCATCTACCATCTTATTTTTTTTAATTTACTTTTTAATTGGAATAAAATTGCTTTGCATTGTTTGTATTGGTTTCTGCCATATGACAATGCAAATCAGCTATAATTATACATATATCACCTCCCTCTTGGAGCATCCCACCCCTCCCCCATTTTTTTTGGGTGTATTTCACACTTGGTTGCATTTGTGAGGACTTTCATCCTTGTATTCTTCAGCAGGCGTGCCATTAATGCAGATTCAGTCTCTGTTCATGATTCTCTATTTCAGGTAAAGTCTACATACTGTGAAATGCAAAGACATTAAGAGCACCATTCACTTCTTGACAAATGTATATACCTGTGCAACCCAAGTCCTTATCATAATATAAAGCATTCCTCCACCCAGAGAGTTTCCTCATGTCCCTTCCCATTTATTCCTCTTCTACTTCCCCACCACAAACAATCAATATTCTGATTAAAAAAAAAAAACTGTCGGTTAGGTTTGTCTGTTACAGAATTTTATATAAAGGAAACCATACACTGTTTACCATTTTGCATGAGGCTTTTTCCTCCTGGGGAGAACTAGAGATCCTGGGACCCCTTTTGAGTAGCAGATGCGAGTATGGATTTCTCCCTAGAAGAACTGACAAAGCTCTAATGATCTGGTATTTGGGATTGCATGGGGAGTGAAATTCATAAATCAGGTGAAGCCCTTGCAAGGTAAGAATGTCTGCTTCAAAATATAATCATGTGGTTTCTAAGCTGGGGTTAATGGAGCAATGTGTCGCCAATATATGCCAAGCCTTTCCAAGCATTGTATTGTTTGACCACCCAAGAAGGGGATGAGTCTGACTATTCCCATTTTGCAGACAAGAGATGGAGGTTCAGAGAAGGGAAGAACTTAGCCAGCCCCGCAGTGGCCAAGTTGGTGGCTGTGTACCATCAAAGACAGGCACATCCACACAACCTGACTTCAGAGTCGCAACTGGAAACGAGTACCCTGATATGAAGTTACATAGAGATTTAATGAGGGAACCCCAAGGTCGCCCACCAAAGTTGTCATGAATGCTGGGTGCTCTTGGCCAGTGAGGGCATTGTCTTTGAGTTTCTTTCTCTTTTTTTGGTCACGCCATATGGCATGTGGGATCTTAGTTCCCTGACCAGGGATTGAACCCGTGCCCCCTGCTGTGGAAGAGCAGAGTCTTAACTACTGGACCTCCAGGGAAGTCCCAACATTTGAGGTTCTTGGTGCTGCTCACATCAGACGGCCCTGTTAGAATCAATGGTGGGAATTCATGTCACTTCTTTGTGTCCCCCTGGTCTGACCAGCAAAATGGAGCAGCTGGAATTCAGTGCTTTTCTCCACCTCGCTGGTGGGGTGAGACCTGAGTCATAAAATGATCGTGAAGCACTTTGTAGATGAGAATGATGGGAGCGATTATTATTTGCTGAGCTAAATTCCCGCTTGGGGTGAACTGCCCGCATCCCTTGAGGGTCCACACACGTTAGATTAGAATCATTTCCCCAAGCGTATCAGAAAGTTAATAAATCGGGAAGGCTCTCGTGGGATGGGGGGAGTGTCCTCTTTCATTCTGATCGCAGATTAAAGTGCTAGCGAGAGGAGGAACTTGCTTGCGAGAACAGATTTTACAGGCCCCAGCCTTGCCCCAGCGCACTGCCTTAGTCGTTGGAGAAAGGCAGCCAGAAACTGAGTAAGCATCGCCAGGGGAAAACAACAACAGAAACTTGCCCCCTCCTCAGCACCCCAGCGCCCCTGCCACCTGCTCCCGTGAAAAGGCCAATTCAGTCGGCTGCAGTGGAAAACATTCTCGGGGCCCTTCGTTAGCTGGCGGCCGGCTGCAATGCCGTTTGGCTGTGGATTTCAATATTCCCTTGTAATGTTTTACAACCCAGACCCGGGGACAATGGCGTCATTCATTGCATCCGCTCACGTGGAATAGAATGTGAGAGAGTGATGGAGCCGGGAGAAGCTGGTTGGTGGCCCTGATACCCAGGGTAAACTGGGGTACTCGGGTCCCTGGTTGGTGTCCAGACTGGGCAGATTGTGTCTGTGTCAGCCAAGTGCAGTGGGATTTGACTTTTGGTAAAGCAGGAATGATGGACAGTTGGATCGGTAGAGGTTGACGTTACCTGAAACCAATACCTAACTCTGGTAGCCTCAAAGATGCTCTGTGCGACAGAAGTTGCCCTAGCAGTGATGGGAAGGCAACAATTGCCTATTATCAAGTGTAAGTTGGGAAAAGCTTTGGAATAGCACTGACCCCGGGTGCAGCTCAGCTTTCCCTCTTCTTAGCTGGGTGATCTAGGGCAAGTTGCTCAACCTCTCTGCATCTCATTTCTTTTCTCTGTCTCTAAAATAAATGTCATCATATGGATGAAATGGGATTCTTGCCAGGATCAAATGAGGGAAAGCGTGTAAGTCAACCAGTGCAGTGGCTGGAGAGCTGTCCCCGTGACCCGGTGGTAAAGAATCCGCCTGCAGAGCAGGAGATGCAGGTTTGATCCCTGCGTTGGGAAGAGCCCCTGGAGAAGAGAATGGCAACCCACTCCAGTGTTCTTGCTTGGAGAATGCCCATGGACACAGGAGCCTGGTGGACTGCAGTCCATAGGGTTGCAAAAGAGTCGGACGTGACTGAGTGATTAAAAAACAGCAACAGTGGCTGGAACAATAGGATGCCCACACACACACACACAAAAACAATGTAAAGGATAAGGAGGAAGATGAGGATGAGGGACATAGTGGTGATGGTGAGAATGGTCATGCTGATGATCATATTGGTGAAAACAGTAGCCCCCAGTTGCTACTCTCTTCCCAGACCCACGAGGGCTTTTCAACTGTCCCTTTAATTCTCTGCTGCCTGTATTTTTTTTTTTTTAATTGGACAGAGGATGCGCGCGGCCCGGCCCACCGCCCCGCGGCTTCCCCTCTCCTGCCTGTATTCTTGAATGATGCTGCCTGTATACTTGAATGATGTAGAGGAAAATAGGTCATCTTCTCCTCACGGGGACTTTAGAGGCTTTTGCTGTGTTGCTACTCACAAGTTCCTTTGACTCATGCATTGATGGGCCCAGGAAAAATGATCCTGGGAATTTCCTGGTGGCCCAATGGTTAGTACTCTCTGCTTTCACTGTTGACGACCGGTTCAATCCGTGGTTGGGAAGCTAAGATCCCACAAGCCACGTGGCATGGTCAGAAAAAGAGAAATGACCCCAAATGGTGTTTGTTGGGACCATTTTCTCCTCTTTGCCTCTGTAACCCCATCCTGACTGAGAAGTCACTCTGCTCTTCCCTGCGTCGATTTTGACACCTGTCAGGTGGATTTGGGGATGTTGTATTGCAGACACGAGGGGAGACGTGCGTGGTTGTTGGTGGGGCTGATGTTTCAAGCTCCTCAGAGAGAAACATACTGAGAGGGACAAGTGGTTATTGACATAATATGCCTTTCCCACTTCTGTGAATGTTAGTAATCAAAAGCAGGATTTGGCTTTTCCAGAGGGTAATTTTGCAATCTGGCAGTGCCGGAAGGGAGAATTCCACGGAGTCCATTGATACATTCTCTTGTAAATTCCCTCAGCCAACATTTTTTAAGAGTTATTTTCTTTAATTAAAAAAGTAACCATCCCCATTAAGAATATCAAACTAAAAAGAGACTTCCCCTTCCCTGTTGGATCTCTGACAGCCCAGTACTTGAACTAAGCAATATCTAAATTGAATTGCCAGTGAGATTTGACAACATTTTTGTTTTATTATTGTAATGATTTTTCTTCTTCTTCTTTTCTTTTTTTTTTTCCATTACGTAGCTTCAGCTGCCAAGCGAGAACTATAAAGCTAATTTCATTCCTTTCAGCCTCCTGGCCCCAGGGGGAGAGTCTGAGCAGTGGAGCTGCTCAGTGTGGCTCCAGCTTTGGTTCTGAAATGACACAGTCCACAGGAAAGCTGGGCCAGGAGACCCCAGGGTGTCATGAGGGTGTCTGTAACCTCATGGAAACTTGGCAGACACTCTCTTGTCCCCTGTCTGGTTCCTCTGACATGCTTTGTGATGACAAACAAAGGCAGGGGCCCAGAGTGGGAGATTGTCACACCCCTGAGAGGTGGGTGAAATGAGAGAGCAGTCTAAGGCTCCAAACCCCTGCACCCCTAAAAGCATATTATGTTTTAAAAATGGAAAGAGGTCAGTAGGAAATTGTCTAGAAGTAATTTGGAGACAGTTGGGTTAGAATTCTGATGGTGTCTCTTCTAGTTCTGGGACCCTGGGCAAGTTATTTCATCTCCCTTGGCCTCGGTTTTCTAATCTGTAAAATGGGGATAAGAGCAGTCCCCACTTCAGAGGGTCACAGAGAGGATGAAGGGGGTGAATGCAGCATCCTTCAAAATGTGCTAGGCACTGTGCTCCTTGTACGTGGGATAATTTCAGGTGTACTTTTAAAAAATTCAAATAGATAAGTATTTTTATTTTAATTGCATTAGAGGACCTTGCACCACAAACCCCTTAATGTCATGGCTGTTATTACTCAGAGTAAGGCAAAGCTCATTTAGGCAAAGAATTTATTTAAAAATGGAGTAAGGTAAAGAATGGTTGGTTCACAGCGAAACACACATCGCAGCTAAGTTCAGGATTTCCTGATTCATATTTCTTCTACAGAGGGATTCTTATCCTGGTTAGGGCCTTGGGCTCCTCTGGCAGTCTGGGGAAGCTTAGGGATCCCTTCTCAGAAGACTCTAATTAAATGTGTAAAATAAGATGCATTGATTGCCAAGGAAACCCATTATATTAACACAGTGATCAAACTCTTTTCTAAATGGCTACATAGTAACATATGCACTTTATAAATGTCTTAAGTAGTGGGGACCTAGTAGCAGATTGAACATGACTGTAATTTTGAAGTCATCATGTGCATAAGCGGTATCTGGAGACCTGTGCAGCTGCAGCAAGATGGGAAGTTATTTTGTTTCTGTTGATGACAGTCGCTAGGGCTGCTAACTCAACTGTGGCTTGCTGCCGACACCCATCACAGAAAGAAATGCTGAATTCCAATTCGGGATTACTGAAAATAAAGACATCATTTTGAAAATCCAAGTTTACACTCCTAAGTTTTTCCCCAAAGTTGAGACCTCCACGTTCAGGAGACAGGCTTATGGCATGGCTCCCTCCCGAGAAATTTTATGAGTTGGAAGCGCGAGTCATCTTGTAACGGCGGTTATAACAGCTTCTACTATGTGCCAGACATTTTCTAGAGTATGTTGTTGGATAATTTCAACAATCTTGAGAGATAACTGATGCTCAGAGAGATCGAGTGTCTTGTCTAAGATCACACAGCTGTTAAGATGATAGGTCTGATACAGAATGCACTTTTGCCTGAATCTAATATCTTTCTTCTTCCCACTATACCCTGATTCTAAGATGCTCAAATAAAAATCAGAGTCCAGTGAGTGGGTTATCAGGGAAGGTAAGGTGTCTGGGGGACTCAGGGCTGGCTGCTGTGGTTTCTCCTGATCATCTCTTTACTCGCCCATTTTGCAGGTGAGGCTTAGCTAGGTGACCTGCTTTATCCTAGCTCACTGAGTTAGCAAGGATATTGGACTAGGGGTGCTACAGGCTGAGTGGGGTGGAGGACCCAGTGAAAGGTATTGTGTGGAAAATGGACATTTCAGGACTTTCCTGGTGGTCCAGTGGTTAAGATCCTGTGCTCCCACCTCAGGGTGCAAAACTTCGATCCCTGGTTGGGGAACTAAGATCCCACATGCTGCGGGGCCAAAAAAACAAAAAAGGACAAGGAAGCACTTTTTTAAAATGTTAAAAAAAAACCAGAATGGACATTTCCCCAGAAGTAGCAGCTTTTCTGGATCCACAGATGACGAAATCAGACTCAAATCCTCTTTTGTCCTCCTCTCAGTCCCAGGGACCCCTCTTGGGAGAAATGTGGGGGAAGCTTTGAATATCTTCTACTTCGTTTTCATTTTGCTTTCCAGCCAAGCAAGATCCTCCCCTGTGAATTTCACCTCTGTTCCCATTGCCTCTCGTTGCCTAAGCTGGTGTGGAGGGTGGGGGGCACGGGGAGGATGAATGGATAGCCTGGAGGGTCACATGTTGTCACCAGGAGACTGCGAGCACTTCCTTTATTTTGTGTGTGTCCCTCCTAGACTAGTCCTCCTGCTCTGTCATAATTAAAATTATGTTAATAACTTATATAATCTATTAACAATTAGTAATAAATATTATTTTCAACATGGAAATATTCATCTAAACTTCATAAATGCTGGTGGTGGTTTAGTTACTAAGTCATGTCCGGCTCTTGTGACCCCATGGACTGTAGCCTGCCACGCTCCTCATCCGTGGGATTCCCCAGGCAAGAATACTGGAGTGGGTTGCCATTTCCTTCTCCAGAAACTTCATAAATGCTTACTGTAAAAAGAGTCAAACAATGCAGATGTGCAAAAAGTAATGTTGTTTAGTAGCTCAATCATGTCCAACTCTTTTGCAACCCTATGGACTATAGCCTGCCAGGCTTCTCTGTCCATGGGATTTCCTAGGCAAGAATACTGGAATGGGTTGCCATTTCCTTCTCCAGGGTGTCTTCCCGACCCAGGGGTGGAACCCGAGTCTCCTGCATTGGCAGGTGGGTTCTTTACCGCTGAGCCATGAGGAAAGCCTGCAAAAAAGTAATAAGTTGATCTAAAAGTTCTCCCATAACCCCAGCTTCTGGAGGGACCCACTGGGATCTATTTCATAATTTAGATCATGTTACATCCTACCTCTTTAACTTCGTTTATCTTGCACAGATTTATGAATTTATTCATAAACAGGCGGCTTATTATTTTCAAAGGTTGCATGAATATTCCATCATCTAGCTCTGTCAAGGTTGACTCAGCCATTAATGAGGACATTTAGATTGTTTCCAGTTTCTTCCCTTTGTTCTGGAGAAGGAAATGGCAACCCAGTCCCGTCTTCTTGCTTAGAGAATACCATGGATAGAGGAGCCTGGACGGGCTTCCATGGAGTCGCAAAGAGTCATATGTGACCGAGCAACTGAATACTTTCACTTTCATAGACAATGCAGTGGAGAAAAATCCTCATACTTACCTTCTTAGGAAAATCCATAGTAATGGGATTGCTTGGTCCACTTTGTTAACAATTTCAAAATTTCAAAAATTCATTTCAAAAATGAATTTCAGGAATTCCCTGGTGATCAGGTGGTTAAGACTCAGCGATTTCACTCCCATGGCCCTGGGTTGAATCTGTGGTCTGGGAACTAAGATCCTGCAAGTTGCATGGTGTGGCCAAAAAAAAAAAAAAAAAGGTGATATCATATTGCCTTCCAGAAAAGATGGGCAGATCACCTTATCCACGCTGTACTAGTTACTGTCCTGCGCAAGATATCCTTTCTGATCCCAAACCCTGGCAGCCCTCTTCCCTTAGTGGATGTGAGAATGTTATGTGTTGTGCTGTTCCCTTCTTTAACAGCCTGGATATTTCTGTCAGTTCTTCCTTTTACCTTTGAGCTTCTCTGCAAATGTCCCTCCTTCATTCACCTGGTTTCCTGTGGGGCTCTTGGTGATAATCAGCTCCACTTTCCTCCTTTCCAGGACAGGTTTCTGTTGAATTGTCTGAGCTCTTATGAGGACAAAAATAGGAACACCTGAAAGCTAAAGGGAAGGGAATGTGGGGGGACCTATCATAAGAGTGTGAGGGACCAAGGGTTTCCCTGGTGGTCCAGTGGTGAAGAATCCACATACCAATGCAGGAGACACGGGTTCGATCCCTGGTCTGGGAGGATTCCACGTGCCGTGGAGCAGCTAAGCCCATGCGCCACAACTACTGAAGCCTGTGCAGAGCCCATGCTCTGCAGAAGGAGAAGCCGCTGCAGTGAGAAGCCCATGCACCGCAACCAAAGTGGCCCCCGCTCGCTGCGACTAGAGAAAGCCCACGCAGCAACGAAGACCCGGCACAGCCAGTAAATAAGTAAATAAAAATAATAAAAAAAAAAGAGTATGAGGGACCAGATTTCGAGCACTTTGGGAGAGCCTATCCATATGGCACTGTATGCTGAGGTTTAGAAAGGCTGTGATCCATATGGCATCTTACGCTGAGGTTTAGAAAGGCTGTGGTCCACTGGTGGAGATGAGACCTGACTCTGGATCTGCCTCTCCTTAGATCACATGCTCTGTTCTCTATCTCCTCTGTCCTCTTTCTTTCCCTCTTCCTGCCCCCCACCTCCCCCGCACTGTGTTTCCAAAACTGTGACTGTCCTGCTGATGGCTGTCATTTGTTGTGACAAACGCCACTGTAAGGCTTTCACATGTATTAACTCATTTCTTCTCTCAGCAATCCTTTGAACCTAGATTTTGTTTATTATCCATTTTTTACAGGTGGGAAACCAAGGGACAGAGAAGTTAAGTATTGTCAGAGGCAACAAGTACAGCAACTCAAAAGGAAATTCTAAGGCACAGGCAGTAAACTCTTCAGATTGGGGTGATGTAGATTTTTCTGTGACTACCCTAGATGGTCAGCTGCCATTCTTGACTAATGTCAGGGAAAGACCACAGCCCCATTTTAAAGATGGAGACCAAGAAGTTAAGTCTCAGTGACTTCTCAGCTCTCTAGCATTTGAATTAGGGAATTCAAAGACATCTAGAATAGGGTGAAATATTTCAACTGACATGTGTTTGTTGATTTTTAGGAGGAATTCTGAACTGGGGGTGCTCATTTACCTTTCGGCATATATATAAAACTGTTCATGAACCTACTTGCCTAAAGTATAAGACATGAAAAGATGGTGACTAAATGTATATGTCCGTGACATAGGATGCTCTTGAGTATAACTGTATCTCTCCATTCATCAAAGATCCCTTTGTTTCTTATTCTGTGATTTTTTCCCCCAGTGGATTCTTTGACCCTGTGGTTCAGACAATGAAAAGATCTCGATCATGCCACTGATAAATGTTATTTTGTATCTTCTCCCTTTCAGTAAAGAATATCCCGTGGTTCCCAGGAGCACAGTGAGACAGAAAGTGGCCTCCAACCACAGTCCTTTCAGCAGCGAGCCTCGAGCTCTGTCCGCCTCATCCAACTTGGGGTCCCAGTACCAGTGTGAGAATGGTGTGTCTGGCCCCTCCCAGGACCTCCTGCCCCCACCGAACCCATACCCACTGCCCCAGGAGCACAGCCAAATTTACCATTGCACCAAGAGGAAAGGTGAGTGCGACTGCCCTGCCCACCTGGCCACTTTCTTTTCTTCTTCTTTCCCTTGACAAAAGGAAATCCACCTAACTACATGTATATGTATTTTTAAAATGTAAGCAGTGGACTGAGAGACTGTAAGAGAGTCAAACCATTCTGGTACAGCTAAAGATTCCTTTGTCACATCTCTGCCAAGTTCTAGCCCCTTCCTTGGGGAAAGCTTATTTGAAATGTCCAGACGCATTTATTTATTTACACTTGCACACACACACAAATGCAGAGTTTTGCTTTTACTTTTAATTGTTGATATCATACTGTACCTGTTTTGCAACTTGTATTTCTTAAAATTTTAGAATATATTGTATTTTTTTAACTTTTTATTTTATATAGGAATATAGTTAATGAAAGGGCTTCCCTGGTAGCTCAGCTGGTAAAGAATCCACCTGCAATGCAGGAGATCAGGGTTCAATTCCTGGGTCAGGAAGATCCCCTGGAGAAGGGATAGGCTACCCACCCCAGTATTCTTGGGCTTCCCTGGTGGCTCAGCTGGTAAAGAATCCGCCTGCAGTGCAAGAGGCCTGGGTTCAATTCCTCATTTGGGAAGATCCCCTGGAGAAGGGAAAGGCTACCCACTCCAGTATTCTGGCCTGGAGAGTTCCATGGACTGTATAGTCCGTGGGGTAGCAAAGAGTCAGACACAACTGAGTGATTTTCACTTTCATAGTTAATGAACAATGTTGTGTTAGTTTAAGGTGTACTGTAGAGTGAATCAGTCATACATATACATGTTTTGATTCCTTTTCAAATTCTCTTCCTATTTAGGTTGTTACATAATATTGAGTAGAGTTTCCTGTGCTCTACAGTAGCATACATTATAGATGTCTTTTCATGATCCTAGAACAGCCTCATTCTTTTTAGCTGCTGAAAAGGAAATATTACCCCAAAAGGATAAAGCCAAGTTTATGTTGTCAGGGGTAGTCAGGGAGTATGCTTTCAGAGTCTTGGTTGTATTATAAGCCTACAACCTACACTCCAGGGAACCTCCTTGGAATTTGATGTGCTCTTTAGTCCTTGAGTAAGGTTTTTTCCAAGTGGATTCTGAGCTCTTCTTTCTTTTCCAGAGCAGTACCAAAAAAAAAAAAAAAAAAAAGGTGGAGAGGGAGTAAAGAAAATCATGATAGATTTTGTCTCCTGTGCATCCCCTCTTTAAATCTCCTAGGCTGTTGTCTGAGACATCTCATCATTTCCTTTGCCTAATGAGAAATGGATGACTTCCTCCTAAGCTATCTGAGTCCAGAGGGGAAGTTAAGGCAGGAAATTTCTGGTGGCACATTTTCCAAGGCAGAATCGAAGGTGTGGATGTGGGCAGTGGGGCCAGGGAAACAGATTTGAGTCTCAGCTCTGCCACCAGCTTCCTGGATGACCTCAGGCAGGTGTCCTAGCCTCTCTGGGCGTCAGTTTGTCACTTTGTAACTAGTGCTAAGTTCCTGAGAGCAGTTGGTGCTTGGTGAGCACCCCGTGGGTGGAAGCTAAGTGAATCCCAGGAGGAAGTAAAGAGAAGGCTGCTCATTTAGGTGAAGGTTCGGGAAGACAGACATAAGGGGAGGGGACTGTGCAACCTCTTGCTTACGCCTGTGAGTTTCAGAGTCAGACTAGTGAGATAAATCCGATCTTTGACATTTTCACATGTTTATGATTAGGGGCAAGTTACTTACTCAATGCCTCTAAACCTCACAACAAACCTCTGTAGATTGGAGCCTGTAGATTGGACCTGTCTCCTCAGCTTGATGTGAAGAGGCTATGAAATCAGCGCTGGGTTGAATTAATAAACCAGCCCTGTTTTGCTCCAGATGGTCCGTGGCCCTGTCTTCTGAGTGCTCCCTGTTGGATTTCAAAGCCCCATCAGCCAGCACGACGCCTTTCAAAGTCCAGTGGTGCCTGGACCTTCTCTTTTGACATGAGAACAGGAACACAGTTTGGCTATTTGACATTTACCAAAGTCACGTTTTGAAAGAGGGAAAAGCTGTCATGGGTCCAAACCTGGGGCTGGGGAGCTGACCCGGTAAGACCGGCCTTTCCAGACTTACCTGAAGCCCATCCAAACTCTTTGGATCTGGAAGGCCTGAGCAGCATCAGCCCATCAGGCCCCCTGTCCTGACTCCCAGCACGCCCGCTGCCGGATGGGCTGGAGCCCAGATGCCTGCAATATGCCTCTTCAGGCACAAGCAGGGGTTAAGAATGTCCTGTAGCTCACAGGTCCCGGTATAGAGATGCTGTTTCATATTATATTTCAGGGAGCCCTGATGCGGTTCCAGGCCACAACCTTTTCAGGAACATTATTAAGTAGGCACTGTTATATAAACCCATTTTACAAATGGGGAACCTAAGGGAAAACTGTGAGCTGATGGTTCTTTTTTTTCTTTTAATTAATTTATTTTAATTGGAGGCTAATTACTTTACAATATTGTAGTGGTTTTTGCCATACATTGACATGAATCAGCCACAGGTGTACTTCTGTCCCCCGTCCTGAACGCCCCTCCCACCTCCTTCCCCATCCCATCCTTCAGGGTTGTCCCAGTGCACCGGCTTTGAGTGCCCTCTCTCATGCATCGAGCTTGGACTGGTGATCTGTTTCACATATGGTAATATACATGTTTCAATGCTATTCTCTCAAATCATCCCACCCTCGCCTTCTCCCACAGAGTCCAAAAGTCTGTTCTTTACATCTGTCTCTTTTGCTGTCTCACATATTGGGTCATTGTTACCATCTTTCTAAATTCCATATATGTGCATTAATATACCGATTGGTATTTTTCTTTCTGACTTACTTCACTGATGGTTCTTTTTTTTAAAGCTACTTTTCAAAATGCTTTATTGATTTTTAGTTACTTATTTATTTTGGTTGCATTGGGACTTCATTGCTGCGTGTGGGCTACTCTCTAGCTGCGGTGCATGGGGTTTCATCGCGGCGGCTTCTCTTGCTGTGAGCACGGGCTCTAGGGCGCGCAGGCTCAGTAGTTGCGTCTCCCAGGCTCTAGAGCACAGGCTCAGTAGCTGTGGCGCACAGGCTCAGTTGCCCTGTAGCATGTGGAATCTTCCCAGACCAGGGATCGAACCTATGACCCCTGCATTGGCAGTCGGACTCTCAACCACTGGACCACCAGGGAAGTCCGAACTGATGGTTCTTGAAGGCAGAGTTTGAACCCACACCTGGCCTGCAGACTCTGCCTGGACTATGAACCACCACCCTTCCTGCCTTCATGACCTTTACTTATGAGCTGCAGTCTCCAAATTTCATCATTCACTAGAGATTCTACTTTTGGGATTGGGTCCTGTTTGCTGCTGAAGAGCTCACAGGTTTGAATTAAAGAGTCTTTTGATTAAATTGATGCCAGACCAAGAAGAAGAGGGGGTAGTTACAAAGAATCAGGGTGCTGTTTTAGGTTCAATATTGATAGCAGCATCCTTGGAAATGCACTCCTAGAGGATACAGGAGGAAGACTTTGAATGCAAGGCTGATGAACCTCTTTGGGTGATGGGAACAGTTGTCCTGCACGTGGTACTTTGCTGAGATCCTCGCATGAACTTGGGATTGACTTGAGGTGGCCCCTGGGGAAGCTGGAGTCAGTGGCTGGTCCACTGCAGTCTCTCCCAGCAGCTGATACTTCCCAGTAGCGTGATGGTGGGTAACTTGCTTCAGCTTTCTGAGCCTCAGCCAGCTTTTCTGCAGAATGGGGAGGACAATAGTGCTTTCGCTGCAGGGTTGTTATGAGATGAAATGAGATCATCCTGGTGAACCCGGGATTGTGAGATAGGTACAGGCATGTGAGAGCCTGGTACCTACAAGACCTCTACTGAAAGTGAGCTCACGGCCGTCCTGACTTTGGGAAATGCACACCATTGCAAGCAGTGCAGACATTACTGTGACTCGTTATTGACTTGTTTGATGGCAGTGGCGATCGAATGCTATGAAGGAGATGCACAAAGTGCTAACAGAAAGCAAAGTGGGGGACTTCCCTGGTGGCCCAGGGGTTGAGAATCCACACTTCCAATGCAGGGGACGTGAGTTCAATACCTGGTTGGGAAACTGAGATCCTGTATGCCACGGGGCAGCTGAGTCTGGACACCATGCTATAACTAAGATCAGACACAGCCAAATAAATAAATGTTTTTTGAAAGTTATTAAAAATAAAAACAGCAAAGTGGGTAATTGGCCTAGAGTAGGGCATCGGGGAAGAATTTCAGTTGAGGTCTGTGTAGAGTGGGTGTCAGACATGAGACTGGGGAGTCAAGTGGGTGTCTAGGCATAGAGAAGAGCATGTGTGCAGACCCTTGAAAAATGGGGAGCCCCCTCTCACTGGGGCAGTGGACGTAAGACCAGCATGGTTTGTGCACAGAGCAGGGAAGAGTGATGGGAGAGAAGGCTGCTGAGGAAGGCAGGGACCAGCACAACGCCAGCCCTTGTGAGCCACTTTGAAGGGTTCGGATTTTATCTTAACACTGATGGGTGGCCTTTGCAGGAGTTTGAACCCATGAGGGATGTGATTCTGGCTTTGTTTTGAGGCAGTCCCTTTGCTGGGGTCGAATTGATGCCAGGGATGGTTCATAGGCTATTGTAGGCTCCCAAGGTATGTGAGATGGCGATGGCTCAGACCAAGGAGTGTGGAGAAGAGCTGGAGATGTTCGAGGAGTCAGGACGTCGTGACTGGTTGCAGATAACAAGGTGAAGGATTGCCCCCTCTTTGACAGATGTGGACCCTGAGGCTCAGAGAGATGGAGTAACTGGTACAGAGTCACCCAGCGAGCAGGCAGCTCCACCCCCTGATTCATTCTGAGGTCTGTGCACTTGGGGTGCAGGGCTCATTTTACCTTTGCAGAAACCTCTGCCCCTCTTGCCTCCCTCCACCTCCAAAAGACAGCTCCTGGGGACAGAGAACATTCCAGCCAAGCTCCATCTGTCCTGCCTGCCTGCCTTGGAGACGACAAAAAGCAATTCATCATCAGCCTCCATTGTAAAGCGATAAGGAATCAGCCGAGGTTTCCTTCCAGTTTGGGACTCCCGTTAAGTGATAACTCCATGGGTGGCTTCTCCCCCACCCCGGCCCCTGCCTGCCCCACTATCTGACTTCCCCTCATTGTCTGTCTCCTTTCCAACTGGCCCAGGAGGCAGCCCCAGTGAAATGTCAAAGGACCAGGCCGGCCAAGGGGCCCCTTGTGTTTGGACCCAGCTGTCTCCAAACTATCTCTCCTGATGGGAGGAGCTAAAAAGCTGGGAAAGTGTTTTATCAACGCCACTCCATCACATCCAGTCCACCCGGGCCTGGGAGACCACTTGTCTGTCTTTCTCTCTCCTTCCCACCCTGACGGCCCTCCCCAATCACTGGAAACCAGAGGCGACCCAAATAAAGGTTTTAGCAAAGCCAGTTACTGCACTGGATACTGAGAGGGAAAGGGGAGAGGAACTGGGTACCGTCAAGGGCTTTGCATTTCCTCAGCCTCCTTGGTTTTTAGAGCATTCCCACACCTTTCCTTCACTGGAGTCTCCCTGTAGTCTTTGAGTCACAGGAGATGCCTTCCACCCCCTTGGCAAATAGGAGGCAAATAGAGGCATAAGAGCTTGGGGTAGATTCCCAAGGTTATGTGGCTGGTGAGTGGCCGATCCAGGCTGCGGTCATCAAGTAAATATTAATGGCACACTTACTTTGTACTGGGCAGTGTGCTGTATGCTGAAGATAAGGGGAGAGAGATGGCAAAGGTCTGTATTCCCAGGAAGCTTGTATTCTCACTGGGGGAGACTGATAGCAAGCAAGTCAGTACATCCCATGGTTTTGGATAGTGGCTCACTGAGATTCGAACTGAAGTCTTTTGATTCCCAATCTTCCCACAGTACCATCCAAGTTCTTTGTACTTTAAGGTTAAGAGCTAACAACATGTGGACAAACTCATACACACCAGTCTACCCATTCATCCAACCATCTATCCATCTGTCTGTCCATCCATCCATCTATTCCTCCACCCACCCATCCATTCATCCATCTGTCCTTTCATATATCTATCTGTCCATCCATCTATCCATTCATCTGTCCATCCATCCATCCACCCATCCATCTATTCATCCATCCACCCATCCATCTGTTTATCCATCCACCCATCCATTCATCCATCTGTCCTTCCATGTATCTATCTGTCCATCCATCTATCCATTCATCTGTCCACCCATCCATCAACCCATCTGTCTATTCATCCATCCACCCATCTATTCATCCATCTGTCCTTGCATCTATCTATCTGTCCATCCATCTGTCCATCAACCCATCCACCCATCCATCCAAAGGATCAAGGTTACAACCTTTTCATAGTCTCTGAACACAGTGGGTTTCCTGAAGGCTGAAGGGCTGGGGCAGTCTATCAGAAAGAGCACTGTTCAGAGTCATAAGGCCTGAATTAGAGTTCTACTTCTGACTTGGCAAAGGTCACTCAGTTAAGGAGTGGCATTTTATCTCTCTGCCTCCAGTGTCTTTATCTGTGAAGACTCCCCCACAATCTTTCATCTGAATGAACTCCATCAGCAAGGGAAGTGACCCGTTTGGCAGTGATGGCAATGTTTGCTCAGTGGGATCAGAGATTTGAAATTAGCTCTGTGAGTTTCCTAGCTCTGGAGTTCACCCAAGTACCTTCCAGTATTGGACGACCTTCACAGAGCCATCTATCCAGTCTTCCAAGAGGGGAAAGAGAGTAGAATTGTATTACTTGGGCAGATAAGATTTGAATACTTAGCTTAAGTACAAGGAAAATAGAAACTAGACTGCTCTATTATTATCTCAATTCCTTCACATGAAATTTATGTATCATCTCCATGTATAATGGGTTTCCTCGACCACTCAGTGGTAAAGAATCTGCCTTTGATGCAGGAGCCACAGGAGACTCAGGTTTGATCCCTGGGTTGGGAAGATCCCTTAGAGAAGGGAATAGCAACAGTATTCTTGCCTGGAGAATCCCACGGACAAAAGAGCCTGGTGGGCTACAGTCCATGAGGTCTCAAAGAGTTGGACACGACTGAAGTGACTTAGAACATTAGCACCCCATGTATAATACAAACAAGAATTGAGATTGGAATGGTATAGGGGTTTGCCCAAGGTCATGTAGCCAGTGAGTCAAGAGACATAACTCAGTGCCCTAAAATCTATATCCTGGATTCATCATTAAAGCCATTTTATCCAGAATCAACAATATCCGGAAACACGCCGGACACTAGGGTTTTTCACAGTGTGGCGTGGTGATTGGTGGTCAGAATCAGGAAGAGCTTTACTGTTATCCAAGGAACTCAGCTGGGTTTTGGACATTTGAAGTATAATTGACCACCCATATGCAGCTTTCTAAAATCGAGCTGTGGACTCATCTCATCAAGGACTTGACCTTTGACTGAAGCCCATTCCCCCAACTGTGGAAGATAAGCAGGACTCAGCTGGGACAGATGTGTTTGCTGTTGATCAGTTATCAGGCTCCCAATAAAAAGATAGAAACCAAACCATCACGAAAATAAACACAGAGATTACATCCCAAGCACTTATCATGACCAGCATGAAGTTTTGATCCTGGCTTTGGAATTTCTTTACAGTGTGATGAGGACCAAGAGAAGCTGGAGATGCTTAAGTCCTGTTTCCATCAATAATCCAGCATCAAGGTTTTCTTAGGACTCTGCATCAGGTCTTTGGAGTATTAAGCCTTGGAATGTGTAATTTTACGATTTTCCAAAATGTGGCTCTGGCCTTTTTCATATTATCCTTCCTTTTTTTAACTTGTAACCAATCTGGAAGGGGATCAGAAACTTGGGACTGGTTAGTTTGCCTTTTTTTTTCTCTTGCCAAGGGTACCCTGCAGCTGTACTTTCTATTATTGAAAAGGGGAACGCCCTGGTTAAATGAAAAACCCAAAGGTTATGATTCCAGCAACAATGGAAACATTCAGATTTATGGATCTGAGGGGTGGAGGGAAGGAAGAATGGAGGGAAAGAATCGAAGGAGGAGGTGGCCAGGACAAAAAAAAAATAAGTGGAGTGTAGCGGTGTCCTTAAGATGCCCCCAAAATGCTAGGTTGAAAAGTGAAAAATATGGACCCTTCCTCATCTGGATGTCTTCAAACATCTGGATGGTTGGCATCATGTAGCTAGAACACCTGGAAGAATGATGATTTCATTTTTCAATTTTTGGGGACCAATGTTTGAGTATCCTATGGGTCCCAGATGTGTCCCAGAAAGAATTTAGCTGAAAATAAGTGCTTGCTATTGATGGATGCAACCTAGATGTGAAGATACATGTTTGGGGGGAGATTTTGGACGTACCTGGGGTATCACCTGGAGAATGATGAGAGTGGAGATGTTGGGTGGAACCCACATCCAAGCTACCCTACTTGGCATGGGCTGTTGGTTTATAGTCCAGTGCTAAGCCATAGGACTTACTGTGAGGAGAAGACGGACTTGAAGCTTTACCTCTAAGGACTACCTGCTCATCACAGTGTCAGCCTCTTGCTCTCACAGGTCCTGCCCTCGTTCCCTTGCCCCTGGACGGGGGAGGATGGAGAGGGGCCAAGGATGTGCTCTGAGCAGGACCATAGCAGTTGACCAGCACCTGGTAGGGGCTTGGTCGGGGCTCAGTCGGTATTTGTTGGGTGGCTGAGTGAGTGGCATTGGCTAGTAGAAATCCAGAGAGCTGGAGGCAAGGTGAATTAGTCATGTCTTTGATCCCAGCCTCCACTCCTTCCCAGCTGTAATGGCCTTGAGTAGGTCACTCCTCTGAGCTTCAGTTTCTGCCTCTAAGAGATGAGAATGAGAACAGCCGCCTTGAGGAATGATGGTGCGATTAGAGTTAGGCCCCTTAGTAGGTGCTCAATAAATTCTAGCTCCTATTTCCTTCCTTATTTGGTCCTGTGTCTGCCATCAACCATCACTGTGGTCACAGATGTGGGAGTGTCCCAGCGTTTCATTTTTCTTCACACCCCAAACATGGCATAGTTCCTTTTTTTATATAGACTTCTTTTTTTTTTTTAAAGAGACCAGTATGTCCTTTTATTATAAAGAAGTTTAGGCACGAAAGATAGAGTGGTTTACCCACACCATACCACCATTTGACAGCACAGCTGGGAAAAGACTCTGTTTTCTAAGTCTAGTTCTCAATTATTATCGGCATATTTCTTAGTGTTGTTCATTAGAAAGAGATCGGAAGTGAGGAAAGAAAAATCTCCAGCTTGGGGAGTAAAATCCCAGCCAAGGAATGAATCCATGTGAGGTTTACGCCTGGGTAGAAACTCCCTAGGACTGCTTCCCCTGAAGGAAACACCTGGAGGTGTGTTATTATGGATGAGGTCTGCTGGGACACAGGTGGTGTTACCCTGGCAACACGAGCTGCCCTGGGTGATAGATGCAGGAGATTTCCATGCTCGATATTATTACGCCTGAGCTGCCCAGTGAGGGAAGTATTGCTGACTCTGATTCAAAGGTGATAAAAAGGAGTCCCAGAGATGGCAGATACCTTGCTAGTGTCCCACCGATATTAAATAAAAGGGCCAGAGTCAGGCATGTCTAGGTTTCTTAACTGAGGTCTGCATTTTAGGGGGTCTTTGGGCCCCTTGAAGTTGTCCGCATCGCTTTTGTCTATACCTGTAGTTCTCAAAATGTTGTGTTTTTTCCTAGAAGAGAGCCCAGCACTTTTGTTAGAACCCAAAGTGGGTAAGGAAGACCCTCTTTCAGCACAGAACTCTCTCGCCATTGTTCTGTATTAGGGATTAATTAGTGCCCACAGGAAGGAAGTGACTTGCTCAGTGAGGAAATGGTGACATACTAATTGGTACCAACTCCACAGATCCTCACTGGGTCCTTGTTCACATGAGATGTCAGGAAGGGATTTGGGGATTCATTTCCGTTTCCATCCATGTATCCATCTGTCCACGCACTGTTCCATCCGTTGCAGAAGTATTTGCTGCATGTCTTACGGTCTAGCATGGATTGAAAAGCAGGGATTTTATCACGCGATTCCTCGGATTCTAATCCCAGCTGCACTGTTTATCAGCCACAGAGGACCACGGGCAAGTTTCTTTTGTCGTTGTCTTTGTTGAGTCTCTCAGTCATGTCTGACTCTTGGCGACTCCGTGGACTGCAGCACGCCAGGCTCCCCTGTCCTTTGCTATCTCCCGGAGTTTGCGCAGGTTCATGTGCATTGAGTCGGTGATGCCATTCAACCATCTCATCTTCTGTCGTCCCCTTCTCCTTCTAGTTACTTTATGACGTCATGTTAGTTTCTACCGTACAGTGGGATGAATCGGCCGTACATACACACATACCCCTCCTTTCTGGGCTTCCCATACTATCTCGGCCTCTGTGTGTCTCCTTCGTCTCATCTGTAAGATGAGGATACTAAGAGAACCCGCCTCGTGAGTTTGTTGAGATTAAATGGGTGACCTCATGAAGAGTACTCAGAACAGTGACAGGCAGTAAGCACTGTATGTGTTTTTATTGCTATGGTTGATGCTGTTGTTATTGTTGTTACCAGGTATATGTCCCAAATTCTGGGAAGATAGTGATGGCTTTTCCAGACCATGTGTTGCCTTCATAAAATTTACATGCTGGGGAGGAGGGAAGAGAATAATAATAATTGTCATTTATTGAGCATTTCCTTGTACCAAGCTCTGGACTAAGTTCTTAACCTATATTTTCCCATTTCATTTAGTGCTTCCCTTTCTAGAAAGTGCCATTATGACTCTTTCCATTTTACAGGTGAAGAAGCTGAGCTCAATTTCCCCACCTTCTAGAATTTATACAAAGCATCTTCTCTAACAATTGCATTAATGTTCTACTGAGGGAATACACTAAAATTGATTTTTTAAAAAAGAAACTGGGCTCGGAAAGGTCAAGCTGTTTACTTAGGGCTCTGTGGCCCAAAGTCTTAGCCGTGACAGGCCACCCCCTTTATGATTGGAACGGAGGTTGGAGCTAACCATCTTTCAGACTTAATCCTTCCATCCTGGGGCCAAATGGGTATCTCAGCCTTGAGCTGTGGGGTGGCTGGTCCCTAGCCTCATGGGTGTCTGTCCTCCTGTCTTCCCGCAGATGAAGAATGTTCCAGCACAGACCATCCCTATAAGAAGCCCTACATGGAGACATCGCCTAGTGAGGAGGACCCCTTCTACCGCTCCGGCTACCCCCAGCAGCAGGGCCTGGGTGCCTCCTACCGGACAGAGTCAGCCCAGCGGCAGGCCTGCATGTACGCCAGCTCCGCGCCCCCCAGCGAGCCCGTGCCCAGCCTGGAGGACATTAGCTGCAATGCCTGGCCCAGCATGTCCTCGTATAGCAGCTGCACGGTCACCGCCGTTCAGCCCATGGACAGGCTGCCCTATCAGCACTTCTCCGCCCACTTCACCTCGGGGCCCCTGGTGCCCCGGCTGGCCGGCATGGCCAACCACGGCTCCCCGCAGCTTGGAGAGGGAATGTTCCAACACCAGACCTCCGTGGCCCACCAGCCTGTGGTCAGGCAGTGCGGGCCTCAGACTGGCCTCCAGTCCCCGGGCAGCCTCCAGGCGTCGGAGTTTCTGTACGCTCACGGTGTACCAAGGACCCTGTCCCCACATCAGTATCACTCGGCCGTGCACGGAGTCGGCATGGTTCCAGAGTGGAATGACAACAGCTAAGGCCAGGCCTGCTCCTCTGCTGCCGTTTTCCAGAGGGAGGGGAGAGAGGGAGGGAGAGAGAGCCGGCCACAGGGAGAACCCCACGGACGGAATGTCTCATTTCACCGCGCGTTCACGTCTGCACTTGAGAACTGCCCCTGCCCCCACACCCCGCCCCCGACACTGATGTAATCAGTCGCTTGAAACCACAATTCAAAAAATGTGACTTTGTTTTGTCTCAAAACTAAAAAACAACAAGAAGAGATGAGTCCCCGTCGCCCCCCCCTCCCCACCCCGCACTCCTCCACGACCACCGCCTTCCTCGACCGGCCACAATCACACCACCTCTAGGACGCCCTCTCTGATTTCTTCTTTTGGTCTCCAGAAAGTCCTGCCTCCTGGAGTGTTTGATCCTCATGCGTAGTTGGAGTCCTTCCCTGTCTTGGTGTTAATGTTGACGTTGTTATATAATAAATAATAATATATTTTTTCTTTCAATTTTCTTAATGGGACCCAGTCCCTTATTCTGGGGGAGGTCTGAGACAAGTATGTTTCAAGATATGTACTTGTGGGGTTCCCCTCAAATACTCCTCCAACCCCCAAACCTAAATTGGCCACCCTCCCTCTTGACTAAGAAATTACCTACCTCTGCCAGGGATGTTTCTGTCAGGCTTCCCTGCCTCTCAGCTTCTCTCCAATCTTGGCCTCCCTTCCCCATCCTCACGGAGCCCAGGTTCACCTCCTGCCCACCAGTGGGGTCAGGATAACGCCGGACTCCATCTGGCGTCCTATCTCACTCGGCCCTCCTGTCTCCCCGGCTCCGTGTCCTTCCCGCCCACTGAAACGTGGCCTATACCTTCCCAACCGGAAATCTCGCTTTGAAAAACTTAAAAAGCCCCGGTTTACATGCGGGCAGAACTGTGATAAGCAAGGCGCAAGCTCTGTGCTGACAAGCGTTGTGAAAAAGCCAAAATAAATATTCGTCCTGATAACCAAAAAAAAACAAAAAGCCAGCCCCCAGCTTCCAAACCTCCATCACCGCCGCCGATGACCCAAACTGGATGCAAAACCAACACCACCATCCCTAAAGAAGCAGCCAGACTTACTCACCGAGGAGCATTCTCCAAAGGCATCATACCAGCACCAAATGCAGACCCTAAACTGTGGTTATTGAAAGCAGAAAATGGTTATTAAAAAAAAGTGTGTAAGTAAAACATTATTGCAGGGTTCTTCAGATGTAATATTTTACTGGTACTATTTATTTATAAAGAAGACTTCTAATTAAGTAATAGCCTGAAATGGAATCCAGCATGGGAGCTGGCCAAAAGCTTTTAATTTTATTGATACTCAAAACCAAGTTTGCATTTTTTCTTCCCTTTCAAATGTGCTTTGCTTTCATGATTAAAAAAAGTTATTGTTTTTTTTTTTTTTAAGTGACCCTAATAAAGAGAACAGGGTAATATGTGAGACTGCGTATGTTCAAGTACGTAAGAGTGTGTGAGTCTGTTTGTCATGTGAGTGTCTTTCTGCGATTATGTCTTTTTATGTTGCTAAGGGCGGGGTGGGGTGAGAATTAAGTACTTGTTTCGTATATTTGTGTGCCAGTTAATGCCTAATAAATACCATGTGCTTTAAAAAGTACAAGGGACTTGAACACCCATTTTTTTTCCCCCCGTGTTCTTTCAATGGACTGAATTGAGAGGAAATTCAGTGGAGGAAACAGAAGGAGAAGTTGTCTGGCAGGTGAATTTTTCGCCCCATCTGCTTTCTCCAGCTGTTCTCAGGGGTGTTTGGAATCCCGTATTCAAGTGTGATGGAGCTGAATGTGTTTATCCACTGACTTAGACTTCTGGAATGGAGATATTTGTTTTAATTGAATTTGAGTCAGCACTGGAAAAGAAAAATCAGGAATCCCAACTAACCAAAAAAAAAACAAAACAGATATTGGCCATACCTAATACTTAATACTTGATTTTCTGAAAGATTTCTTTGAGTTAATTTACTGCAATTAATAGTTTTGGAGGTCCCCAGTACAGGTAACTTTCTGAACTTTCTGTGGATATTTACTCAAAGCCCACAAATTTAGGATGTTTGAGTTTGTCCTGACCCTTATAGGGCAAAACAGAGCAGCAAACCAGTAACGAGATTAGTGCCGCCATTTTTTTTTTCTATTTTTATAATTTTGGTGCCCATACCTTTTAAATGATCTAGAACCATCAAATATGTCACATTGCCTTAAAACAGGAACAACTGGCTTGTTGATTCCAAATTATTCATTTAATCAGGTCTCCCTGGACCTTTCCTAGCAGAGAACTCCCAAGAAGTGTGAATTAATTATAAAGAGATGACAATTCAGCTTCTTTCAAATATGATGGAGAAACTAGGTCAATGGCCTTCCTGTCCCCACAGAGAATGAATGAGTTAAGTTTCACTGGAGAAGTTCTGACTGTACTCTTAAGTAGATATTTACTCTCATGAGTTAATAAAGGGGGCTTGAAAAACTTACCTTCCCAACTAATTAACCAACTACACAAGATAAGCAGTCTTAGTCCTTCTCAAGGGTATCACAAGAATACTGAGTTAACGCTCCTATCTCCAGCACTCAAACAGTCGCTTCTTTGAAGAATCATTAAAAATATGTCCAAGCTTCATAAATCAGAAAAGGGACACTGTCCTTCCATAACAGAAGCCAACTGACTTCTTTGGGTTCCAAACAGTGGTAATAAAGGATCTTTATACCAAATTGGTAGGTTTAAGGATGTCATATCCAAAGATTCATGTAGTCTTATCATTGTTTAGATGTCAAAAGACACAACATTGGGGACGTCCCTTGTGGTCCAGGGGTTAAGACTTTGCCTTCCAAGGCAGGGGATGTGGGTTTGATCCTTCATAGAGGCACTAAGATCCCACATGCCTCATGGCCAAAAAACCAAAGCATAAAGCAGAATCAGTACTGGAACAAATTCAATAAAGACTTTTAAAATGGTCCACATCAAGAAAAATCTTTAAAAATTAAAAAAGACACAACACAAATTATTATATTTCTGTAATATCTTTATTGGATGCTTGCTCTGGACTGGACAAGGGATAAGTACTGAGGGCATGGTGATGAACAAGGTGATAGAGGTTCTGTCATCCTGGAGTTTATGGTTTACTAAGAGAAACAGCCCTTAGGTAATTGTCTTCTTAATTAGTAATTACAAAGGCAGGAAAAACTATGAAAGCAGTGTGCATAATATCATAAAGAAATACAACATGGAGTCCTAACCTGGTATTTGAGCCCTGAATGATGAGTTGAATTAGCCAAGTGAAAAGTTGGGAAGGAAACCCTTCAGGCAGTGGGAACAGCTTGTGCAAAGGTGCTGAGGCAGAAATGGGGATAGAGGAATGAGCTACATGTTCATGAATGGATAGTAATCACTGAGTCTACATTTATTCATTTGTTCAACAAGCATGTGTTGGAGTCCCAGCCTGTGTGATAGATACTCTGTTGAGTACCTGTTGAGGACCTACTGATGGTGTTAAGGTCTTTTCCAGTTTCTCACCACAACTGCAGAGGACAGACAGGTTTCATGAGCTGGTGGGCTTCTTTGTACTTGGGAGAAGAACATTACAGCATCCTTCTGGCTTCCTTGTCTGACACGAGCACTCAAATGTGGGACTTAAAATTATGAGGCAGAGGAGCACCATCAGAGACCATTAGTATGACCACTAGTATGAGCCTGGAGAGGTTGGGAACACTCACAACAGCACACAGCTGGTGTGGGTGGCAGAGCTCAGCTTGGAACCTAAGTCTGTCCAAGCCTTGGCTTCCTCGGTCACGAAAAGGACCTCTTTTACCTGCTTCAAAGGACTGTTGTGAGGTTTGTGATAATTATCTCTGGACATGTCCATTAAGTCCCTATCTCAGTACATGCTTAATAAAGAAAGACTTTGAAGCATGAAATGCAAGTTACATGTAACTTTTTATTCATTGACTTAGCAAATGCATATTTTAATAATAATTATAACAATACAGGAAATTCCCTGATGGTCCAGCAGTTAGGACATGGAGCTTTCACTGCTGAGGGGCTGTGTTCAACCCCTCGTCAGGGAACTAAGATCCCACAAATCACCTGCCATGGCCAAATAATAATAATAATGTTGCTAATGAGAAAAATAAGAAATTTCATAAACTCCTGGCTGGAATGAAGATAGATAAACCATTTGGGAGGAGAGTTTAGCAAAATAGATCAAAAGGCTTAAAAATGTGCTAATCATTTAACTGGACAACTCTGCTCTAAGGAATTGGTCCTAAGGTCATAATCTGGGGTGTGCTCAAATATTTGTTTTCTGGGATGTTCATTATGATTTTTTTAATCATACAAAACTGGAGACAACTGGAGTTGGGGTAAATAAATTAATGTCCAAGCAGACAGTGCAATACCAGTTTGCCATTAAGAAATACATCTATGAAGACAGTTTGAAGGAGAGGCTCAAGATCCATTGTGAGTGAAAGAGTAGGTCACAAGTAGCATGCCTACCAGCATCTCAATTTTATTAAATACATCTGCATTCATTCATGCTCAGAGGAGTAAAACCAGGACATAGAATGCAATAACAGTGGTGAGAACTGTGGGTACTGATGAGAATTGTGGGTGTTTAAAGTTTCTCTGTGTATTTGGATATTTTCTATTTTTTGAGATGAAGATAAATTCTCTTTATAATTAGGAATAGAATTAGTGAAACAAAATCACATTTATTTTTTGGTCATTGACCAGATGGAATTTGTGAGGAAGGTGAGGCACCAGTGTCTGATTCGAGGATAAAGAGACGGAGATTCTGTAAGGGGTGACAGTGGATGATGGCAGAGCTGGGTACCAGTCTGAGGCGGCTGCCTGCTGAGTGTGGAATGTTCTCCTCGGCAGAATCAAGGAGGCATCTGGATATTTCTCTGGCTCCGCTTTTTAGGATTGATTTTTGGAGGCTTGGTGCTCTTATTGGCTCAAACTATTGTCCCAAGAGAACTGTTCTCTTGTTAACAAGTACACACAAGCACATACACACACAGACACAAGCACACACACGTGTACACACATATACAGACAGACACAAGCACAAGTATACATGTACACACACATGCGCACACAATATACACATATACAGAGACACAAGCACATGCACATAAGACAAAAACACATATACACAAGCACACACATACATACATACACACATGTGCACACACACATACACATACACATAAGCACACAAACTAAACCACTAAAGAAGTCCCTTATCTATTTATTTTTAATTGAATTTGACTTACAATGTTGTGCTGGTTTCAGGTATATAGCAACGTGATTCAGTTTATGTATATTTATTCTTTCAGATTCTTTTCCAGGGAAGCCCCATTTCTAATCCTGAGGTTTAGGTCCTGGAAATATCAGATGTTCATACTCTACTGATCTTTAGAGAAGAGGAAACCAAGGTCTGGTATCTCCAGGGTGGAGGCAGTGACTTGCCCAAGGCCAAGAGGCTACTTAATGGCAGGGACGGGGCCAACACCCAGACAAATTGCATTCGTCTTAGATTCCTTGTGTGATGGGTATTTGGTATTTTGTGACCTCCCTGCATCCGTTCTTCTTTCTTTTGGAGATTGCACCTTGAATCTTTGGGAGCGTTTATATCATTTGCATTGTGTGTCGTCTTGGTGGGCACAGCAATGGCTGGGTCAGTGCCCAGCCCTGCCTCCTGGGCCCATCCTCTGGGTCACTTGCAGACTGGGTGGATAGTCTAGCTTCCTGCATCTCAGTCTCTCTGCCTTTGACGTCTTTCTCTAGCCTTAGGCACGTGCTTGGTCAGGGAATCAAGTAATGAGGGACAAGAGGACTACCCTGTAAATAGCTCAGCTTTCTGTCCCTTTGATGGGACCACTTTGAGTTTGTTTTACAGTCTCTCACGGGATCCCTCGGGGGACTGAGTCCCACTTGCTCACAGAGGTGACCTGCTTGCTGTTGTTTAGTCGCTCAGCCGTGTCTGACTCTTTGTGACCCCATGGACTATGGCCCACGAGGCTCTTCTGTCCATGGGATTTTCCAGGCAAGAATACTGGAGTGGGTTGCCGTTTCCTTCTGCAGGTGATCTTCCCGACCCAGGGATTAAGCCCAGGTCTCCTGCCTCTCTTGCACTAGCAGGCGAATTCTTTACCACTGTACCACCCGGGAAGCTCGACCTGCTTGTTACCACACCCTTCACTGGTTTCTTGCCCTTCCTTATCTCGAGTCTCACTCCACTCACGTAGACCACTGCACCCAAATCCTTGTTTTAGGGTCTTCTTGGAGGGAACCTGCACTAGGAGAGTAACACTGTTAATTTAGAGCTTTCCTCTTCTTAGACAAGAGGTGGGGAGCACGCGACCCAAAAAAAGGCTTATTGCATCTCTTTCTTTCTCTTTTCAATAGAGAATCTTGAGTGGAGAAATAAACAGACCCAAACTACTAGTGCACATTTAATTTAGTCCCTCACAAAACTCTTTCTTAGTTCCTTCCACATACATCCCCCAGATTGTCCCTTTATTATAGTTACAACTCTCCAGTCTTCCCTTTGGTTATGTGAATTCCTTTTCAAAGCTGCCACCCCCACTTATAAAGACTGAGCAGGGCACCGCCTCATAGCAGGTCATTCACATTGATAGTCTGGCCAAATGGGGCCCACTTGAAGTTGTGCAGTGCACAGCCTGCCCAACTGTTCATGGCGGCCCTGTACCACTGATACTTTCAACACTTTCTTTTTTTTTTTTTTTTTTAAGATTGTACCATAGTGGATAAAAACCTTGATATAGAAATAGCCTTCTGCTGTCAGGTAAGTGAATGTCTAAACCATGAGCATGTGATAATTGAAACACAATTCAGGTATTCTTAAGGTTGAAGTTTGTCCCTAAAACACGAGTCCAGAGGAGGAAAACAAACAAACAAACAAAAAAACCCCAAAAAAACAGGTACCAGAAGGGAAACTGGGGGCAGAAGATTTGACTTTGCTTTCTTAATACCAATTGTATTCAGGGAGTCAGCCTCATTTCTGTTACTTTTATGCAATTGAAATAACTAGCCAAAAGCTTAGCTATTGCCAGTGGCGTTTCCCAAATCTATCTGGTATCTGCCTTCTTTTCCTGGGGGGGGAAAAATACATTCGCAGAAAAAGAAGGGGAGAGAGAGAAAGAGAGGCAGAGAGAGATAGATAAAGGAACCTAAGAAAAGCTTTTACATTGCTCTAATTTCTGAAACATAAAAGCTATTCTTTTTGAGTAAATCCATTTTTTTCCCCCTGTGGCATTAAGGATAGAGAAATTCCTAGGAAAATAATTTGTCAAGTCCCAACTGATCAAAGATACGTATGAAAAGACCTCACTTTTCTTTTCTGCTTCCCGAGGAAAAAACCAGCCCCCATCTCCGTTCAGAATGAATTGGCAATTCATTTACTGACTGTCAGATGAAGTAGCACGATCCCCATCACATCTTTAACTGGGACAGGACCAGAAGGAAGCAATTCTGTGCCCACCGAATGTACAAGCTGGGGGTATGTTAGTGATTAAGGGCTCCTGGCCTGGGGGAGGCAGGGAGATATGACTCAGATTCGAAAATGCACCATAAATCTCCCTCTTTTATTCAAAATGTGTGTTTTATAGTCGTTTCCTGGCCAATTGCTGCCTTGAATAAATATATAACATATCTGGACTGAGCTTTTAGGCCCAGAGCTGGGGTTTGTCTTGAGGGCCAAGTATTCTTGATATTTCCAAGAACTTAGCAAAGGGCAAATAACGAAAGCTCTCCTTTCTTCCTGACTCACCAGCCACATCCTACATGGAAAAATCAAAATAAGCGATCAAGGCTAAATGGGCAGAGAGGGGTAAAGCAACAGCTAGTCAGTTGAGCTAATTGCTTGTGTCCTTCAAACAGGCTTCCACTTTAACTGCTCCTCTGATACCCTCAACCAGATACACCCCAGTGAAGTTGCCAGCTCCGAGCCATGGAGAGTGTTTTGTTCAATCAATGCAGACTAACTCAGACGTGTGGCCCAAAACTTTGGTTTGGTGGATTAAGACTTTATAATAAGAGTTTTAGATTTCCATTTGTTTTTTAAACATCAGGCCATCTCCCCACCTTTGCCCGCCCCTGACCCCTTCCAACTTTCATTGCATTATGTTGAGGCTGTCACTTCCAGAGGTGGGAAAGAGAGGAGACTCATTTCACCCAATCTCTTTTCCCCTCTCCTCATCAACTTCACTTAAGCTTCAGTTTAGGCTCCAGAGTGCTTCACAGCTCTGATTATTGAGGATTTGTTACATGCTAAGCACTCTGGTGGCACAAATGGTAAAGAACCTGCCTGCAATGTGGGACACCCGGGTTTGATCCCTGAGTTGGGAAGATCCCTGAGTTGGGAAGATCCCCTGGAGAAGGGAATGGCCACCCACTCCGGTATTCTTGCCTGAAGAATTCCAGGGCCCGAGAAGCCTGGGGTCTCAAAGAGTTGGACACAGCTGAGTGACTAACACTTCCACTTTTTCCCAAGCATTTTATGTGATTATTATTATTAGACTCCACACTTGCTATTGAGTACTTTTTGTTTTTAAATTTCTTTACATTTTGGCTGAATCATGCATGCAGCATTCGGAACCTTAGTTCCCTGATCAGGGATCGAATCTGCACCTGCCCTGCACTGGAAGCGCCAAAGAATCTTAACCACTGGACCACCAGGGAAGTCCCTACTCTTGAGTGTTTTAGAAATCAAAGCTTAATGGGAGATCTACAGAGTCAAAAGATTCCCGAAATGGACCTGGGAGGTATGCAGGGATCATTCTAGTCCCCATTTTACAGGTGAGCAAATAGACTCAGAGGGTCTGTCACTCGCCCAGGTTTTCATAGCTGAAGTAGACAAACTCTTCTACTTCCTCCATCTCCAATGTTGGACACTTATAGTGTACTCCCTGCAAAGCCAAAATAGCACAGTCCCCACCCTCCAGTGGATCTCAGTCCAGTGTGACATTACATGTCTGTCCTGTGCCTGGATTCCTGAGGGCTAGCTCAGGGCCTGGCAGGAAGCGGGTGCTCAGAAACTTCCTGTCGAATCCCCCAGTTTGAGACAGGCTGGCTGATCTAACTTGGAGAGAATGTTAATCTTCATATATACACGGAAGTCAATGAATACTCTTTTATTTCTCAGAGAAAGTTGCACTTAAGAACACCTGGGGGGACTTCCCAGGGGTCTAGGGGTTAAGACCCCACACTCCCAATACACGGGCTTGGGTTTGATCCCTCCCTGCTCAGGGAACTAGATGGGCTTCCCAGGTGGCACTCGTGGTGAAGAACCCGCCTGCCAGTGCAGGAGACATGAAAGACAAGGGTTTGATCCCCGGGTCGGGAAGATGTCCTGGAGGAGGGCATGGGAACCCACTCCAGTATTCTTGTCTGGAGAATCCCATGGACAGAGGAGCCTGGGGGGCTACAGACCACAGGGTCGCACAGAGACGGACACGACTGAAGCCACTTAGCTGGCACACACAGGGAACTAGATCCTGAATGCCACAACTAAGACCTGGTGCAGCCAGACAAATTAAAAAAAAAAAAAGACCATGTTTTAAAAAAAGAACACTTGGTGACTTGGTGGTCAGAGGAGACATTTCAGGAAGGAGACAGCTGAATCCTGCAGAACCTTCGTGTCTCAGTCTTATCTCAGGATCTTGCTTGAAATGAGCTTCAAGGATAAAGAGTGGAGACATGTGGGGTGGGGTGACTCAGTGGGACCACCGAGTCAAGCTGCCCAGAAGGGAACCCCACCTCTGGCCCTTCTCCACAATGCCAAATCCAGTAAACATCTTCCATTTCCTGTGCTCTGGTTTCTCTACTTGTAAAATATTTTTAAAATATTTATTTGGCCACACTGGGTCTTAGTTGCAGCACTTGAGATCTTTCATGGCTGTGCGGGGGGCCCAGTTACCCCGTGGATTAGTGGGATCCTAGTCTCCCACTCAGGGATCAAACTAGTTTCCCTCACTGCGAGGCAGACTCCCAACCACCGGACCACCAGGGAAATCCCTCTGCTTGTGAAATGTTGATAAGAGGATTGTTTGTGAATAAAAGTAGTGAAGGCATAATGAAGGACCTATTTGCATGGCTCTCAGCATACAACGAATGCTCAGAAACTGGCACTGGTGACAGACGCTGTCTGTCTCCTGCCTGGTTCCATCAAGAATCTTGGACTGGCCTTCCCTGCTGGCTCAGTGGTAAAGAATCTGCCTGCCAGTGTAAGAGACACAGGTTCGATCCCTGATCTGGGAAGATCCCACGTGGCTCAGAGCAGCTAAGCTCGAGCACCACGATTACTGAGCCTGTGCTCTGCAATGAGAGCAAGCCACCGCAGTGAGGGGACCACACGCTGCAAGAAGCGTAGCCCACGACTAGAGAAAGCAACAAAGACCCAGCACAGCCAAATAAATAAATAAGTGAAATTCTATATAAGAAAGAGTCTTTGACTGTGTATGCATGTGTTCCTTCTATTTTGGGATTTCCTTCTCATTTAGGTCACTGCAGAGCACTGGGTAGAGTTTCCTGTGTTATGGGGCTTCCCAGGTGGTGGGAGTGGCAAAGATTCCGCCTGCCGATGCAGGAGACATAAGAGGTATGGGTTCGATCACTGGGTCAGGAAGATCCCCTGAAGGAGGAAATGGCAACCAATAAAATAATAAAACCAAGAATGATCTGCACACATCAGTGAATTCCATTTGGATGTGTGTGGCAGACTGTATTTTCCAAAGGCGGCCACAGTGATATTTTTTGTCCCTATCTTCCAGGGCCATGATGCGTCTCTCCCATCAGGGGATGGAATCTGATCCTCCCCTTGATTACAGGCTGGACTTACTTCTGGCAAGTAGAATATGGTGATGGTAGTGGAAAAATGCTCCCCAGCACCCAGGCTGAGCTAAACACAGGCCAGGCACCTCTTGAGCCGGAAGACCTCCCAAGGGTTATAAAAGGTGATACGGTTTTTGCCTAACTTGCCCTTGCACTGGGACACGCACTCTTGAAACCCAGCTGCCATGCTGTGAGGAAGCCCAAACGACCTCAGTGGGGGACAGCCCGTGAGGAGTAGCCCATGTGGAGCAGAGCTGAAGCCCCCAGCCCACAGCCATCATCCAGCCCCAGACATGTGACTAAAGAGCCTTCAGGTCATTCGACCAATTGCCCCATGCCATCCCCCGGCTCAGTCACTGACCCACAGCATCCAGGAGCCTGGGTAAGGGTTCTTTTACATGACTGAGTTTTAGGATATTTTGCTTCTCAGCTTTCAGAACTGGAACATCCCTTGCAGTTAATAGAAATAGATTTGGCTCCGGGCTTCCAAATGCCAAAACAAGGAGAGAACTGTAGTTCTTTGCAGTTTTATGCAGAGTTCATAGAAGATGAACAAATCGAGGTGTTTGCTAAAAACCAGGAGGGAGTTTTCCCCTGGGTTCTTATAAAGATGACGTAATTTGTTCTGGTGATGTTGAGGATGCATTAAGGTTAGTGAAGCCCAATAGCAAATATTATGTTGGTTGGTTTAGTCGCCAAGTTGTGTCTTGCAACTCTTGCGACCCCATGGACTGTAGCCCACCAGGCTCCTCTGTCCATGGGATTCTTCGGGCAAAAGTACTGGAGTGGGTTGCCATTTCCTTCTCCAGGGGATCTTCCTGACCCAGGGATCAAACCCGGGTCTCCTGAATTGCAGGCAGATTATTTACCAAATGAGCTACAAGAGAATATTATAGGACTGTCTCTCTCAGGTTCCCTGGATGAGCCACAGAACCTACAAATCACAATTTAACAAAATTAAATAGCAGAGAGGCTGAAATGATAAAATCTCTTTCCTAAGGTCTCTGTGGGTGTGGCTTAATTTTGAGGGATATATTGTAGAAATCAGTAAGTTGGGGTCAAGTCCTTTTTTTTTTTTAAGTTGGAGTATAGTTGCTTTAAAACGTGTTAATTTCTGTGGTATAGCAAAGTGAATCAGCTCTATGTATACATATATCCTTTTATTTTTGGATTTCCTTCTCATTTAGGTCACCACAGAGCATTGGGTAGAGTCTCCTGTGTTATGGGGCTTCCCAGGTGGTGGGAGTGGCAAAGAATCTGCCTGCCAATGCAGGAGACATAAAAGATGTGGGTTCGATCACTGGGTCAGGAAGATCCCCTGAAGGAGGAAATGGCAACCCACTCCAGTACTCTTGCCTGCAGAATCCCATGGACAGAGGAGCCTGGCGGGCTACAGTTCATGACGTCGCCAAGAGTAGGACACGACTGAGCACACACGTAATGCCTGTTATACAGTCATTTCTCATTAGTTACCTATTTTATACATGGTTCATGCATTCCTCTGCCCATAGAATCTTCCAGATACTGGAGCAGGTTGTCATCTCCTCCTCCAGGATATCTTCCTAACCCATGGACTGAACCCGAGTCTCCTGCATCTCCTGCATTGGCAGGTGGATTCTTTACTACTGAGCCCCGTAGGGAGATATTTCATACATAGTAGTGTATATAGGTCAATCCCAATCTCCTGATTCCTCTCCCCGCCCCCAGGGTCAAGTCTTTATTGCCAGCACACAGCAGAAACTAACACGAGGCAATGAAAGTATTTGTTGTGTGACTAGAGAACAAATCCTTCACGGTTCTGATTTCTCCTAACAGAGTTGCAAGAAATACCCTGGTTAGCGAAGTAAGAAGTCAACTTTGGAATGGAGAGAAATCCAGGTTCAAATTCCCCCGACACCTCTGATTAGCTGTGTGACCCTCGACGAGTTACTTAACCTCTCTGAGCCTGACTTCCTTATCTCTGAGATGGGGAGGATCGTAGGTAGGCCCCCACCTCCTAGAGTAGTAAGAGCCATGGCGAGTTGTTAGAGGATCCTGGGGCGGGATGGCTGAGGTCCCTTTGAACAGCTGCACAAGGCCTTTCTCTTTTGCTCACTCTCTCTTTCCTGGGTTTCACACTCTCCCCCAGCCACTTGAGAAAGACAAGTTTCAGTTTCAAGTGGTTCCCCTGGGAACGGGCCCCAGGTAGAGAGCCAGGGCGGGACCATCTCCCTAGCACTCAGGGCTGAGCTAAAAACAGGCCTGGCCGGGGGTGGGGGGTGGGGTGGGGTGACCTCTCCCCAACCTTGCAAACTGTGTGGTACTCTTTGGGGAAGTTGGGCCCCCAGGGTGCCTCGCTCACTTGCTCCCCTCCCCCAGCATCGCCCAGTTAGGACTCCTCTCAAGGAGCGAGCTGTAAGTACTTTAGACAACAGGCTGATAGTGTCAAAGAGATGGATGGGGCCGGCCGCTTATCTTGCTTAAAGAGACACGACCGGCTGAGTCTGTTGCATCTCCCCCTCCTCTTCCTTCCCAGCCTGTGAATTTAATTTTTCTCACACGCGCATGCGTGCACACACATATACACACACACACACACACACAAGCATACACGCACACAGACTCTGGGAAGCTTCTTTGTTCCTTAGGACCGCTCACCATGTCTTCCTCCCTCTTGTCCACTCGTTTCATCACCTAGAAAACTCAGAGAGCCACCAGGACACAGACCATGATCTTCAGAAGCCTGAACTGACACGCTGGAAATTTGAGCTGGGGGGAGGAATGAGTGGACTGTCTTCCCCTCCCCTCGGCAGAATGACCTTAAAAAAGAAAAGGAAAAAAGAAAGGAAGGAAGGAAGGGAGAGAAAGAAATGGAAAGAAAGAAAGACAGAGGAGGAGGGAGGAAAGAAGGAAGGAAGAGACAGAGAAAGAGAGAGAAAGAAAGGCAAGAGGGGTGGGAAGGAGAAGGAGAGAAAGAGAGAGAGAAAGAAAGAAAGGAAAGAAGGAAGAAAAGGAAAGATACAAAAAAATCAGTTCCTTCTCACTTTTATTTGATGGTCTCTTTGACTCCAGACCTCTGGGCTCATATTCTAGATTTTGGAATTGTCTTTCAGACATGACAGGATCCCTGGGCTTCAGCAGAAGGCAGTGTGAAGTGAGAGATGCTCAAGGTTCAAGCCCAAATTCTAAGTCCAGACTCGAAGAGACAAGGGGACAGGATGTTGGCTGGGAGAATATTCCTGGAAAATGAGAAATGATGAATTAGTGCAGGAATTTTAGAGCCACGTGGACTCTAAGAAGTGTACATGTCCTATAAAATCCAGCCATGTCCCTTCTGGGCCCCCACCCCAGAGAAGTTGTTCTCAGCCAGGGGCAATCTGGCTCCTCGAGGGATATTCAGCAATGTCTGTAGACATGTTTGATTGGTGTGATGTGTGTGGTGGGGGTGTCCTCGGCGTCCAGTGGGTGGGGCCTAGGGATGCAGTTCAACATCCTACAGTGCCTAGGACAGGTGCCCCTGCTCCCCAGCCAAGAACTGCCCACCCTCAAATGTCAACCATGTGGTGAAATCCTGCCCTAGAGAAATACCAGCACCAATGCATAAGGGGGAATGTACAAAGCGCCCAGCAGGCTTTAAAAAAAAAAAATCAGCAACTACTTGGAAATAGCTTAAATATGCATGAATAGGGGACTAGACAAATGAATCAGTCTTAACTCTGACTACAAGTTAAAATTGCTGGTGTTGTAAAATTCTGATACGTAGATCCTGTCTTCAGACCTCTCATTCCATTTGTCCAGGGATGGGCCTGCGCATTCATATTAGAAAGGAATCCCACCCCCCCACCCCCAACCAACACACACACACCCCCCTTGATATTTTAACATACAGTTAGTGTTTAATAAACTGGGTTATCTCTACATTTAGAAGTGCTATGTGATGGTGAAAAAGAATGAGGTTGACATGTATGCACCTCTATGGCAAGATTCCCAGACACATCACTGAATGAAAAAAAAAAACAAAACAGTTGGAGAATCATAGGTTCAAGGTGGTGCCATTCAGAAAACAAAACAAAACAAATCAACCTATCCCACCGGAAAAGTCTACATATCAATAATACATACACAGGCAAAATAAGGGATTTCCTGGTGGCTCAGTCAGTAAAGAATTCACCTGCAGTGAAGGAGACCCAAGTTCGATTCCTGGGTTGGGAAGATCCCCTGGAGAAGGAAATGCAATCCACTCCAGTATTCTTGCCTGGAAAATCCCATGGACAGAGGAGCCAGGCTATAGTCCTTGGGGTCACAGGAGTCAGACACGACTTCGGGACTAAACCACCACCACCACCAGTGTGTGGGTATGTAAAGCATCACATGGGTTCTAGAAAGATACAAACATCACGAAATGCAGCCCCAGGATTGCTCCTGGGACATGCCGAATGGACTAAGATGAGGGTAGGGTCCACGTGAACTGACCTACCAGGTTAATTTTTTTAAAGAAGGAGAATGTATTCATGATTGTAGGAGTAAAACTTCATTACAATAAGAAATCAGAGGAGAAACTTGGGTTTATGGTCACTTAAAACCATCAAAATCCAGTGAGATTTGATATTTCTATGGCCTGAGCTTATTTATGCATTTATATCTGGAGGCAGCGGCTTCTCCCTGGCTCTCTTTCCTATACTCCCAGCTTTGCGGCTGCCCAGAGCCTCCTGAGAATGGACAGCAGATTGGAGCAGAGGCTGACAGCCACTCATTTTATTAATAAGTGTCACGTCCAGAGAGCTGAAATTGCCAGATTTCTCTCTTTCTCTCTCTCTCTTCCTAGAAGGCTCCTGTCAGTGATCAAAGCTGTTCTGCATCTCTGGGTAAAGTGGGGAGGTGAGAGGGGGCTGGGGAGGCTGTCCCACCACAAGGAGCTAAAGATCCCCGCCTGGATTCGAGAAGGGAGACAGGAAGGACTTGAACCATCAGCCAGAGGCAGTGGGGACAACTTGCACACTTACTGTGTGCCCGGTCCAGCGCCAAGTGATGAAGATAAAGAAATGAAAAGGCATATAATTATCTCTGCCTTTAGGGAGATGAGGGCTTCCTTGGTGGCTCAGATAGTAAAGAATCCGCCTGTAAGGCAAGAGACCTGGCTTCTATCCCTGGGTTGGGAAGATCCCCTGGAGAAGGGCATGGCAACCCATTCCAGTATTCTTGCCTGGAGAATTCCCTGGACAGAGGAGACTGGCAGGCTCACTTCACTTCACTTAGGAAGATGAAAAAGCATTCATTTCTCTCCTTAACAAGTATTTGTTGTGCACTTACTATGTACCAGCCTTTGCTAGGTACTGGGGATCCACGTTTCCAGAAACGCTAATAACAACAATACTTAATACATAATATGCCAGGTGCCATGCTCAACTTTTAATATACATTAACTCATTTAGCCTTTAAGATAAACTTATGAAGCAGAGTTTATTTTTATCCTTATATATGTGAAGAGATGGAGGCACAGAGAGGTTAAGGAACTTGTTCAAGGTCACACAGCTGATATGTGGAATAGCTGAGATTTAAACCCATGTAGTTTAGCTCTTCACTCCATTATGCTTTTGGAATAATGCTTTAAGGAATGTGGATACCATATCTGTCCTCTTGGAGCTGAAAGACAAGTATGTGTGTGCTGGGAAGTGGAAAAGTTAGACAGACTCAGATTAGCCACATGGGGAAAAGGTTGATTTATGTCACGGTGTGGGGACTGCAGCAAAGGCTGCACTGAGGAAGTATTTGTTCAATCTGAAAGCTAAGTAGGAGTTGTCGATGTTGTTTAGTTGCTCAGTCAAGTCCAACTCTTGCCACCCCATGGACTATAGACAACCAGACTCCTCTGTCCATGGGATTCTCCAGGCAAGAATACTGGAGTGTGTTGCCATTTCCTTCTCCAGAAGTAAGAGTTAGCTAACAAAAATGAGGGAAATGATTCTCTAGGCAGAGGGAACAACAGCGTGTGCAAAGGTCCTGAGGTGGGACTGAACTTAATTCATGGAACAGGAAGAAAAATTCAGTGTGGCTGGAGTAAGGGGGCCTGGAGGCAAGAGAGGTGGAGAATTTCAGGGAATTATCAGGGGCCAGGTCACAGGGGGCCTTGGAGATGGCAGTAACAAATTTGGTCTTTACTCTTTAGAACGTGGAGAAACATGGTCGGGTTTCCAGCCAGGGAGGTTTGTGACAAGTTTGCTCTGGTTGTAGTGAGGAGGGGCATTTCAGTACAATAAATGCAAAGGTGGTTACAGAAGGAGGGTACCCTTCACCCATCTTTTTTCCTCCTGCTCCTTCCCTTCCAACAGCCACCCCTGACTCCCCCTGCCAACCACCCCCATACTCCACCATTCTCCCAAGGCTGCCAGAATATCCATACACATTCAGCCACTCAGGTGTTCTGTTTTTGCCCGTTTTCTGATATGTGCCCACATGTGGCCTCAAATTGTTTCATGCCTGGCTGCCTTGTCTCTCTGAGTAGATTGGGGTATGGATGACCGGATACCCACCTTTGAGGCCTCTCAAGCAGACACTGTCAGTTCCTTGCTTTTTTTTCTTATCCTGATCAAGGCAGCAAAATGCCCATGGCAATCCCATTTTTTTTTTTTTTTTGCTCAAGTACTAGTTTCCCCAGCTTCCATTGCCCCAAGAAGTGGCCACGTGATTCAGTCCTGGCCAAAGAATCAAGGAGGAATCCTGCTGGGGGTGATTCCAGGAAAAATTTTCCTTCTCTTTAAAACACCTTGTGGTTGACCCATTCTTCTCTGATTGGGACACTGGAGTGAATGGTGATATTTGGTGCTCTGGCAGCTATCACGTGACCATGAGACAAAAGGGATGAGACTGAAAGCCAGCACGTCAAATATGGTGAAGAGAAAGAACTGAAATAATTTGATAAAATTATTGAGCAGCTGCACCAGCTCTGGAAACTTTTAGTTTCAGATTTTCTGTTATGTGACATCGTAATATACAATATATGTTAACGTCATTATGGTTTATTTGTCTGTTGCACGCATACATGCTCAGTTGCTTCCGTTGTGTCTGACTCTTTGCAACTCTATGGACTGTGGCCCATCAGGCTCCTCTATCCATGGGATTTTCCAGCAAAGAATACCAGAATGGGTTGCCATGTCTTCCCTCCAGGGGAACTTCCTGACCCAGGGATTGAACCCGTGTCTCCTGTGTCTCCTGCATTGTGGGCAGATTCTTTACCCACTGAGCCACCTGGGAAGCTCTATTTGTCTGTTACTTGCAGCTAAACATGGTGAATGACAGAGCAAGACAGGAAAGGTAAGAGCCTCAGAGATAATCTCATTCAATTCACATCATGGACAGAGCAGAAAACAATGCTCAGAGGTGGGGAGGGGGTGGTGCAGGTCACAAAGAAAACCGCTTAGCAGAGCTGAAGGCCATAACTTCTGCCTCACAGGTCTAAATGGAAACCTAAGAAATCCCAGCCTGGCACTCTTGTTTGTCCACATTCCTTCCATGAGAAGGTCTCAGTGGATAACAAGAACATTCAGGAAATGTACATTCTCACTCCATTTCCCATGTACAGAGACGTCAGGTACATCAGCAAAGAAGTCAGAAATGTCTCAAGTTTCTTGTTGCCGTTGACATTGGAAAAATAAAGTCTTTAAAATAACCACGCGTGTTAGCTTAAGCCAACGGCCCAGGATTTGAGAGACGTTAGACCTGGGTGTAAAGACATCAGGCAGTAAGGAAGGAAGTTGTCAGTCATCCACCTAGATAGATATACATTCATCCATGCATCCAATGAGGTTCCACAAGGTCAATGAGGAGTCTGTGAATGAAGGTCATCCATCGGAGGAATCCCACATCTCCTGGGAACACACCTGCCTTAGTATCTCTATTGTGCTCAGTCCTTGGTGAAGCAGCCCAAGGACAAAGTCACTTTGGTGCACACCTGGTGATGGGTTTCAAAGCACGGCAGCAGGAATCCTTGGCCTTTTACTCTCCTTGTAGTTGGGACTCTGAGAGGTATATTCTCATGGCTATCAAACCATCAATTTAATTCAATTCTCTAAGCCACCCTATGAAGTGGTAACCTAAACTGATTTACGTAGAATGCATTGGAAAGGAAAGGGAAAGGGAAGTCGCTCAGTCGTGCCTGACTCTTTGAGACCCCATGGACAGTAGCCTGCACCAAGCTCCTCCATTCATGGGATTTTCTAGGCAAGAATGCTGGAGTGGGTTGCCGTTTCCTTCTCCAGGGAATCTTCCCGACCCAGGGACCAAACCCAGGTCTCCCGCATTGTAGACAGACACTTTACCGTCTGAGCCACCAGGGAAGTCCTAGAATGCATTAGGCAGTCCTAAAGAAATCTTGTACTGTTTCATAGCAGTCTCAAGTCAGGTAGGCACCAGGGTTGATTAACTCGGCGATGTCAATCCAAGCAAGGATCTAGCTTCTTCCATTGTCTTGCTCTGCTGTCCTGAGTTTTTGTTTTTGTTTTTTAATTTTGGCTGCACTCCGTGGCATGTGAGATCTTAGTTCCCCAACCAGGGATTGAACCCACACACCCTGCATTGGCACATGGAGTCTTAACCACTAGACTGCCAGAGGAGTTCCTGTCTTAAGCCTTCTGATCAGCTCTTTGCATGGCTGCCAGCTGACTGCAAGATTTACAGTTTCTACAATGACTTAACAATGTCCAGGGTAAGCAGAAGAGGGTCTGTCCTTCTCAAGTCTATTTCCTAGAAGCCCTGGCCCACACCTCAAACATCATTGGTCAGAATTGGCTCAAGGATCTCTTCCTGAAAGCAAGAAGAATGAGGTTTTCATAATAGGCTTAGTCTAACCAGGATGTAGCCCAGGGGCTGAGGTCTGCCTCCCCTTCTAATGCAGGGGATGGATTGGAAGTGTAGGATCCCTTGGCGGGAGATCAGGTCAACAAAATCAGGGTTTGTCAATAAAGTAGAAAAGGAAACACGTGGGTATTGAATAAATGTCACAAGTAGGGTTCTCAGAAGTGGACCTGAGATGAGGTTTAGTGTGCAAGAGTTTTATGAGGGAAAGCTCTTGGGATTGACAGTTGAGGAAAGGAAGGAGAGGAAGCAAGATGGGCAGAAAGAGGAGTTGGGCTGTGATGCTGTCTTAATGAAGGTTTTAGCTGACCCCTCAGGGAACCTTGTGTTCATACAAACTTAGCAGCTTAAGGAAACACACATTTAGTATCTCACCATTTCTGTGGATCAGGAGTCCATGCACAACTTCACTTGTCCTGTGATTCAAGGTCTCTTACCTGATTGCAATCAAGATGCCAGACAGGGTTAGGTCTCATCTCAAGGCTCAACTGGGGAAGGATCTCTTTCTAAGGTCTCGTGGGTGCTGGCAGAATTTGGTTTCTTCCAGGTCGTAGGACTGAGGGCTTCAGTTTCTTGTTGGCTGTTGGCAGGAGGACTCTTTTGGTTCTTGGCTGTGTGAACCCCACCACCCCCACCCCTGCCACCATGGCCACTTGCTTCATTCAAGCCAGCAAGGGAGTGAGTCTGCTAGTGAGACAGACATTGCGATCTTATGTAATGTAATTGCACAAGTGACATTATGTCACCTTTGCTATGTTCCATTGTTAGAAGCAAGTTATAGGTTCTACCCATGCTCACGGAGAGAGGATTATACAAGAAAGTGAGGATCCAGGGGTCAGAAATGATGAGAAAACCAACTTATAATTTGTCCACCACAAACTCTGAAGCTGCGATGGCTCTTCAGAGCTGTCCTGAGTTGGGTCAAGGGGGTCAGGTCTTTCTGTTTCTCCATGGACTTGCCATTGGATGTGGGCTGTCCCAGGAAGGGGTTGTGACCTTGGATGAAATAACTTTGTGCTGATGAAGCAATTTTTAAAAAATATGGACCGTTTTTGCAGTCTTTATTGAATTTGTTACAATATTGCTTCTGTTGTTTATGTTTTGATTTTTTTGGCTGCAAGGTATGAGGGATCATAAGTCCCCCAACCAGGAATCGAACCCACATCCTCCTCATTGGAAGACAGAGTCTTAACCACTGGCCCACCAGAGAAGTCCCATGACAAGGTAATTTCTGACAGCTGAGGGCTATCAGCTTGCAATCTTTCCAGTGGAGAGTCTTGAAGAGAGGGGCATAGACACAGCAACCGCAACAGCACACAGCCAACAAGATGTGCTACAAACATCCCTATCTACAAATGAGGAGGTGAACACTAAGCCTTGACTAGATCCACACATTAGTATGTAATTAAACCACATTCTAACTGAGTTTAGGAAGTCCATATACTGAAGCAATTTTACAGTTTATTCCTTGATGGAATTTAAAGTCTAATTGTAGAACAAACGGATAGTCTGATTTGCAATTCGCTGGGTATAATCCCAGTGATTCATGTTCTTTACCACCAGCTGTACTGCTAGTCACAGCATCGGTGGCATTTACAAGTAAAGATGAGTTAGGGAAGGTGGTACGTAAATGGGTTGTACTCATATTTTGAAAGCTAATAGATGTTTCTAAATCTAATTCCATTAGTCAGGGTAGGCTAAGTAATGCTGCAGTAACAAATCCTCCAAACTCAGTGGCTTAATACTCTCACTTTCATCAGAGTCTAATATGAGCTGGGCATCTTTGGTCATTCTCCTCTGAGTGGTGATTCAGGGATCCAGGCTCCTTTTTTTTTTTTTTTTTTAGCGTTTACTTATTTATTTGGCTGTGCTGGGTCAGAGTTGTCACCCACAGGCTCCTCATTGTGATTCAGGGGCTTCTCTCTAGTGGTGACGGATGGGCTTCATTGCCCCCAGGCTTGTGGGATCTTAGTTCCCAGACCAGGGCTCAAACCGGCATCCTCTGCATTGGAAGGTGGATTCTTAACCACTGGACCACCAGGGAAGTCCTCTTTCCATCTTAAATATATAGTCTCCTGGGTGATCACAGAAACAGCAGAAGATTCTAGAAGCACAGGAAGTGTCATGGCTGACCCTGGCAGCCGTACCTCCCTCCCATTGGCTGGGGCTCAGTCACATGTCTTCAACCTAACAAGGGATCCTGGGAAATAAAAGACTGAAATGGCCTCTTCTGAGCACACAGCATTATCTCTGCCACGCCCTTCTGTGTGCTCCAGAGGGAAGCAGACCATGGGGAATGTCAACTCTCTCAAACCAGCTAATATTGACAATTGTGTCAATAAAGGCCCATCCCTTTATCCTTCAAGCTCTGAACTTTAGATTCCCCATGTAGAATATTTGCTGGTGGAAAAAAAGATAATCAAATGGCCCATATTTACCAAGCCTTTGGGCATTGATAAAGACCTCTGTCTCAGGCCTTCTGAGTCGATTTGACCCTCTCCCGGGTTTCTTGAGGCTCTCTGCAGTGTCTGTGGATCCTGAGGGCCTCAGGTCTGAACCAAGAGACGCTGGGAAGGAAGAAAAGCGATCTGGCTTTAAACTATTCCCAGACGAAGGGGCTCTTAGCACCTAAGCCTCGAGGGGAGAGACAACTCGCCTTGAGAGACTGTCTGAGCCCACACCTGGAAGAGATTGATTGAGAGACAGTTAATACGGCTGCGTGATTTATGAGGAGGGGATATTGTAGCCAAGGTGCGCGGGCAGGGGGTGGGCAGGGTGAGCACAGGCGATGTTAGGTCCTTACTGCTGGGTCAGGAAACACTTGATAACGTTCCACGGTGGAGCTCGCGGTGGAGGGAGGGGGGGGCCAGACCGTCGCTGTGGGGAGAGCCGGCTCCCAAGCCTAGTGCGGAGCGGGCTGTGGGATGCAGAGCGCTTCTCCCAGGGCTGCTGGTTTCGGTGGGATCCGGGGCTCAGCCTGGCTGCCTCACATTCATCATGTGGATGAATGGTCCCGAGTGAAATATCACATCTGTCAGGAGCCCTCCGCACTTGCGGGCGTCCACCGCTTCAGTTCACGTCCATCCGGTGTCTACCTGGTGCCAAGTGCTTAATTCACGCATGTGTCTGAAGCCAGGCATCTCTGGGAGACTGCGTGTTCTGCCCTTGATAAGCACTTGCTGCCCTCCGAACCTCATTCTCTTTTTCTGAATTAATAAGAATATTCTCTTCCAGGAGTTTAGTTGATTCTTGTGCCCTTTTGGGCAAATCGGTGACGTCTTGTGAATTTCCGAGTGGTTGTTTATACCTCATGTACCCATCTGGGGAGGAGTAGGTTTTCTTTGCTTGTCTCACTTGCAAGAATATAAGCATAATACTAGTTTAATGCTTAAGGTCAAGGGTCTTAGACATAAGTAGAGCCCTGGCTTCATTCGAGCTATATAAACTTGAGAAAGTTACTTGACCTCTCTGAGAGAGTCAAGGCTCACTTACCTATGAAATAAGTAATAACTACCTCTTAATATCATATGGAATTATGATGCTGATCTAGGTAAGGTGCTCATCTCCGGAGCTGGTACACAGCATGAACTCAACAAATGAGACATAAAATAATGATTATTGATAACATTAACATCAAGTATGGCTAAGGTGGCTCAGAGGGAATGTATCCACCTGTAAAGCAGGAGACATGGGTTTGATCCCTGGGTCGGGAAGATCCCCCTGGAAAGGAAATGGCAACCCACTCTAGGATTCTTGCCTGGGAAATCCCATGGACAGAGGAGCCTGGTGACTTAGTCACAACTTAGTGACTAAACAACAACAACAACAACAACAAAGGGCACACATAAGAAAGTGTTTACAAACATGTTGTTACCATTGAAAGAGATAAGCTCTTGCATCTCCGCAAGAGATATATGGCTTCCTTTAACAGATTTCACACAACTTGGCCAAGCTCCTATCAGCCAGCGGGAGAAGTGAGCCTAGATAAATCCATATTTAATTCCTATTGTCTAGAGGATACTGATACTGATACTGATAAGTCACTTCAGTCATATCCGACTCTGTGTGACCCCATAGATGGCAGCCCACCAGGCTTCCCTGTCCTTGGGATTCTCCAGGCAAGAACACTGGAGTGGGTTGCCATTTCCTTCTCCAATGCATGAAAGTGAAAAGTGAAAGTGAAGTCACTCAGTCGTGTCCGACCCTCAGCGATCCCATAGACCACAGCCTTCCAGGCTCCGTCCATGGGACTTTCCAGGCCAGAGTACTGGAGTGGGGTGCCATTGCCTTCTCCAAAGCTGCATTGTATATATCTTTATAGATCAGTAGAGGAGAGGTTTAAATAAACAAATGGATGAAACTATAATCTGATAAGGGCTTTTCATGCAGTCAGTACAATGGGGACTGGAGGTGGCTCTGGAAAGAATGATTAGTGAATCACTTTCTGGAATGATCCAGGAAAAAATTCCAGAGGGTTGTGACTAGAGCTGAGCTTTAGAGAGCATGAATAGATAGTCAAATATCTTACTTGCTTATTCCAGGCTAGAAAGTCAGGGCCTCCGGGGCATGAGGAAACAGGATTTAAACATAGAAAGTCTGTTGTGTCACCCCATGAGGTGCCCAGCCTTGTGATGGCATTAGGAACTGAAGCCAAAAGGATGACCATATATGCTCTACTATATATAAAATTGGACTTCTCTGGTGGCTCAGCAGGAGTCCATGGGGTCTCAAAGAGTCGGACACGACTTAGTGACTAAACACCACCACCACCATATATCAAATAGATAACCAACAAGAACCTACTGTATAGCACAGGGAACTACACTCAATATTTTGTAATAACTATAAAGGGAAAGAATCTGAAAAAAAATATGTATGTATGCTTCACTGAATCACTAGGGCTCCCCGGTGGCTCAGCAGTGAAGAATTCACTTGTCAGTGCAGGAGACCCGGGTTTGATCCCTGAGTCAGAAAGATCCCCTGGAGAAAGAAACGCCAACCCACTCCAATATTCTCACCTGGGAAATCCGATGGACAGAGGTGCCTGGCGGGCTACAGTCCATGGGGTTGCAAGGGTTGGACACAACTTAGCAACTAAATCACCATCACCATCAACCAACTGAATCACTTTGCCGTCCACCTGAAATTAACAACATTGTAAATCTACTATACTTCTATATATATATTCACTAAAAAATAGTCAAAGGCAACAATGGCCCTTGTTCCCGAAAGCTCAGAGGCTGCAGGACTGACCGTCTCAGAGAGATAAAGAGGGCCAGGGATGGGCTGTAAGGAAGCAAGGAAGGTTCTGAAAACTCACAGGACAGCTGGTCTGTCCATTTTTCTTTGCCTTTACCAGCTTAATGGCAACAAGTGCTCATCTCCCATCTCTCATTTAGGCAGTTTTTCATTTGTTGAATTCATTCATTCAACAAATCTTGTTTACAAGCCAAGTGTTGTTCTAGATTCTGGAAACATGGAAGTCAATGAGACAGAAAAGGAACCTGTCCTCTTGTGGCTTTTACTCTATTGGACACTGGCAATAAGCCATCAAACAACTAAATAAAGGAGGTAACTTGTCATGGTGAAATAGAAATAAACTGGGTGATGTAATAGAGCACACTCAGGGGAGTCTCCTTTAGGTCAGGTGATCAGGGAAGGCTTCTCAGAGGAGGTGGCAACCAGGTTCATATTTGATGGTTGAGAAGAAGGCAACTGTGTGAAGGTCCAGTCTCCTTGTAGGAGAGAAAGATGAAGGAATCAGGCTCCTAGTTTCAGGCTGGGCACACTAAGGGCAGAAATTTTATTGACTTAGCCCAAGAGCACTTGGCAATTTGCTTCATTCACTTCCAACTCTCTGACTTGCAGAGCATTCCCATTAGCATCCCCATGTCTCTGATGAGGAAACTTGAGTTTCAGATAGGTTGTAAAAAACCTCATCAAGATTATGTAGTAGTAGTAAAAGCTGGAACCAGGATTTGAACCTAAGTCAGTGGGAATCAAAAGCTTTGGATCTGCCTAATCTGGGCCCCAGGGGGCTCTTTCCAGCTGTGTATTTGAACCTCTGTCTGCAGGTTCTTCCAGAGGTCAGCCTGTAGCTGCTCAGTGGACCTTGGGGGACATGCCAATCATGAAACCAAGGCTGGAGTCGGCCTGTGTCCGCCTTCCACTGGGCTTAAGAGAATTCACTCAGCAGTTACCCACCCTGGGGTCATTCACAGAGGAACAGACAAACTGGGCCAGATGCCGAGGGGGCTACTGTAAGCTTTTCCTTGCCTCCAGATAATGAAGACAGCTGCTTTAAAACCAATTTGGCTTCTCTCTTTTTATAGAGGAATGAGCTTGCTCATAGCTCCAAGGGACTGGAAGGTCATGGAAAGGCGCAGATGTTGTATTATTATTTCTTGGGTGAGGCTGACGATAACACACAGTGAGCCTTGGTTACCGCCTGTTTGGGCTGCAGGCACTGGTAGTTACTAGGGGAAGCTGATCTTATAATAAAAATAATAGAAGGAAAGGACAAACGCCATCCCACCCAATGGTGCTGTTGGTGTTCTATGGGTTTTCTTATTGGATCCTTGGTCACTATGGCAACAGTGCTGAGTGGTGGCTTGTTGGGGGTGATTAAGAGTTTGAGTCTCATTGACTTAGGTTAAAGTCCTGGCTCCAGCTCTTTGTTTGTTGTTCAGTCGCTAAGTGGTGTCCCACTCTTTGCGACCCCATGAACTGCAGCACGCCAGGCTCCCCTGTCCTTCACTATCTCCCGGAGTTTGCCTCAGATACATGTCCACTGAGTTGGTGATGCTATCTAAACCATTTCATCCTCAGCTGTCCCCTTCTCATTTTGCCTTCAATCTTTCCCAGCATCAGCATCTTTCCCAATGAGTTGGTTGTTCTCATCAGGTGGCCACAGTATTGGAGTTTCAGCTTTAGCATCAGTCCTTCCAATGAATATTCAGGACTGATTTCCTTCAGGATTGACTGGTTTGATCTCCTTGCAGTCCAAGGGACTCCAGCTCTTACTACCACATAACTTTGATTAGGTTTATGTGACCTGTCTGAACCTGTTTCCTCATCTTTGAAATGGGGATGCTAATGATATCCTCCAAATCAGAGGGTGGTTGGATGTGAATGAAGCAAAATGCGTAGCACAGTTCCCTGGAACACAGAAAATCCTCCGTAACTGAGAACTGTTACTCTCACTATAATTATTAATGGTTCTTAATTGTCTTATGATTAGTGCTCAGAATTAGTAACAGTAGATCATGCCAGATTTTCAGATGGGGAAACTGAGGCACTGAGTGATAAGGTAACTTAGTTGAACTTTCCCATCTTCCATGTCAATAATAGGCTTTACAGACCCAAAGAGTGAGGTTTTAAAAGTATTCCCCATAAATAAATGGGGAAAAAAAAAAAAAGCAATCTCTTGGCCCTGGAGACGACTTTCTAGTCTAGGATAAGCAAGTAAGATATTTACGACACAGTCTCAATAGAGGGGATATTGTTCTGGGCTGACTGAGGGGCCCATCTAGAATGCTTCCACTGTTTTTTTTTTTTTTTTTTCCTGGGGCTGTCTTTTTCATAAAGAGAGATCTTATTGCCTCACATAAGGGCCACTGGGATAATTCCAGGTGGTAGCTCTAAGAAAACCCCAGGAGAAAATTCAAGCGAGGAAGGATTTGGGAGGGGAGCAAGATGAATGACTTATTCTGGTTTGCTAGGAAAGGAGAGGAAAACATAAAAATGGAATTAAGCTTAGTAAGGGAAATCAGCCAAGGGCCTTTTGGGGAGGTAGTAAAAAGAGGAGCAACAATGCAGTTTGGCAATTAGGAAGCACCTACTATGTGCTAGGCTGTCATCAACACTGGATGGTTTTCATTTTCTCATCCAGCCCTTCAAAACATCAGCCAAGAAAGAGAGTCATTTCCTAGGTTTTTAAAGAAAATATTTATTTACTTATTTATGGCTGCGCTGGGTCTTTGTTGCTGTGCGTGGACGTTCTCTAGCTGCGGAGAGCTGAGGCTACTCTCCAGTTGCGGTGCGTGGGCTTCTCATTGCAGCGGCTTCTCTTTTGTGCAGCAGACTCAGGGCCTGCGGGCTTCCGTAGCTGCTGCATGTGGGCGCAGTAGTTGTGGCTCGTGGGCTCCAGAGCTCAGGCCCAGTAGTTGTGGTGTACCGGGCCTAGTTGCTCCGCCACATGTGGGATCTTCCTGGCCTAGGGATCAAGTCAATGTCCCCTGCATTACAAGGAAGATTCTTAGCCCCTGGATTACCAGGGAAGCCCATACAGTCATTTCCTATTTTACAGATGATCCCAATGAGTCCTAGAGAAGTTATTCTCTATTGAGCCCTAGATTCTAATTCGAGCCTGGCTGGCTGTTTTCAAAGCCCACTTTCCACTCCAGTTATCAAATTGCCAGGTCAGGATGAAGAATTCAGAGTGTCAAGATCTACTCCGAAGGAAAGGGAGGCCTGATCTCGTGGCGGGGATGGGGGATAGGTGGTGCTTGCTTCACTGACCCTGACGTCTTGGCCCCCTTGCGGGATGGAGCAGTTCTGGCCTCTGCAATAGCCTTCCTCTCTTGCCAAACTGCCAGCGGCTGCAGTCTTGCTTCCTCTCTCTCTGCCCGCCACCCACGCACCCGAGAGTCACTTCCAAGGGTGGAGAAGCCTTTGAAGTCGGTGGTGACGCCGTGGAAGGCAAGGGCGTTGGGGGAACCATGGAGGAGGTGAACACGGGGCCAGCAGATAAGCAACCTAAACAAGCACCAGCGCCCTCCCAGTCGCAGAACCAGGAATTTCCTGACAGCGGGTCCTCGCCTGAGTTGTGCTTAGTCTCATTTTTAGAGCCCTGGAGGATGATGTTCCCAAACCCAGCTGACCCAGAAACGGAAGGGAGCAGAGCCCAGCAGTTGTTCAGGAGCTTTCCCTGTGGCTAGAGTTCTGGATTCACTCTTCCCCATGGCTTCCTCTCTCTGTTGTTTCCATATTGAATAAATCAACCTGGTATCCTGGAACAGAGTCCTGGAAGGTGCAGTATTCTTTTGACAGTATCAAGAGCTTGCAACAGAGCCTTAGTAATCCCTTTCTGGGAAAGGTAATAATATTTTGCAATAAACAAATGAAAAAAATGCAAGCTGTTAGCAAGTAGATGGAGAATGCCAAATACATTTTTTTGTTGTTGTTGTTCAGTTGCTCAGTTGTGTCCCACTTTTTGTGACCTGGTGGACTGCAGCATGCCAGGCTTCTCAGTCCTTCACTATCTCCTGGGTTTGCTCAAACTCATGCCTATTGAGTCACTGATGCCATCCAACCATTCATCTGTTGACTTAGGTGGAGATGCCCCGAAGTAGACCTTCAGATAAGTATCTGAGTGCCAGTAATTTGTATTTTGTTTTGTTTTGCTTTGGGGGTGATTCCAGAAAGCACCAGTAAGGGTGTAGAAAAATTTGAAAGAAAACTGTCAATATAAATGCATTCATGAACAGATTACTGCTGGGGAAAACTGCTGGGGAAAACTCCGTCCTGGAGATCTCTGAGAAGTGATAGAGAACTTGCCTTGGAGTCATCTCTCCAGATGGACAAGAAGCTGGCACATGTAGCTTCCAACTCCAGCCTGTCATTATCTTAGGGATACTCCTGGACTTCTGGTCTACCCTGTGAGCTAAGGCAGGGAAAGCTATTGGGTGGAGAGTTGCAAATGCTTGCTCTAGGAAGTCATCAACTTGCAGAAAAAGGGTGTGGGCTGAGAGCAGACTTCCCATGGTATCTACTACATACATAAATTCATATTTACTTGTTTCATTGCTGAGTGGAATTTTCTACTTATGGGAGACACAGCTCTGAAGATGACAAGCTTGGATTTTGTAGTAAATTAGGAAAAGGACTCATGTAATATTAATCATGTAAGTATTTACATAAATGCTGTGGGCTTATAGGTGAGCTACTGGGAGGAAGCATCATAAAACATTTCTTTGCATGAAAAATAAATATGTGCAAATGTGGCAGGAGGACTAAAGGAAATGTGAAATTAAGGAACAATGAAGTCCACTGAAATTTCTTTAGTCAACAGCCTAAAAGTCAAGAGCCTGGGTTCAGGATTCAGATGGTTCAAGTTCTAGGTCTGACATGTAGGACTGCGTGACTTCCAATAAACTGCAAAACCTCTGAGCTTCACTTTTTGTCTTTTTTTTTTTTAACTTATCAAATGATAAATCACATGCAGCTATCCTGAGAATTAAAGGAGGTAGTACCTATAGACAATGGTTATAGGTTATTTGTTTAGTAGCCTTTCTTTTATTCCCCACCCTTGCCACCCACCCTTTCCCCAACCAGGGCTTTCCTGGTGGCTCGGACAGTAAAGAATCTGCCTGCAATGCGGGAGGTCTGGGTTTGGTCCCTGGGTTGGGAAGATCCCCTGGAGAAGGGCATGGCAACCCACTCCAGTACTTCTGCCTGGAGAATCCCCATGGACAGAGGAACCTGGCGGGCTATAGTCCATGGGGTCACAAGGAGTCAGACATGACTGAGTGACTAAGCACAGCACCCCTGCCATGGTTTACTGTGTCAGGGGTATACTTCCTGTCCCACTGACTTGAGACATGGCCACGTGGTTAACTCTGGCAAGTGGCTCCTGAGCCCTTCCTCTTCCTTCCCTTACTATTCTAGCACCTCTTCTACTTTTACCTGTGCCCAGGTTTATTATTGTTATTTTAAGAATCTTCATGCAAGGAGCATGCACTACATGCCAGGCACCCCACAAGGCACTTTGTGCGTATGACCTTATGTAATCTCCACAACAACCAGTGAAGTGGGTCTTATGTCCATTCAACACCCAGGAGAAGGTACCTACCGGAGACCATGCAGCTCAGGAAGTGAAAGAGCTGGGATCTGAACCCAGGGTCATCCAGCTCCGGTGCTGGTGTTCACACCAAGGACGATGCTATCTTGTCTCTGGTTTGACTATAAAGATAACCAAGAAAAAAAAAAAAAAAGATAACCAAGGACTTCCCTGGTGGCTCAGGGGCTAAGACTCTGAGCTCCCAATGCAGGGGGCCTGGGTTCGATCCCTGGTCACGGAGCTAGATCCCACGTGCTGCTACTAAGAGTTTGAATGCTTTAACTAAAAGATTTCACATGCCACAACTGAGCCCTGGCACACCAAATAAATAAATATTTTTTAAAAAGTCATCTAAAAAACATAACCATGACCATAGTTGTCATTTCTAGCTCTGCATACATTAGGATATTCTCAGATGTTCCAGTGCCCAGTGGAGACCAACAGCATCTCTGAAGTGTTCACAAGTATTCTGGCATCTCTTCTGCCCCAAACTGTGAACAGTAACCCTTCAACACGCTCACATTTAAACCCGAACAAGCACACACACTCCGTATGTTCTCACACTCACACACACACACCTCATATATACACTCAAACATGTTCACACACTGTCACAAACACCCTCACACACACTTATATTCACATGTACTCACCCACACCCTACCTCACATATACCCTCAAACATGTTCACACACTGTCACATATACCCTCACACACACATCTATTCACACGCACTCACAAACACACACATCACATATACCCTCAAACATGTTCACACACTGTCACATATACACTCACACACACTTATGTTCACACACACTCACACACACACACGTACCTCTCCACGTCTGGAGAGGTCCCAGATGGCTTCCGGGTATCTTTGGCAGGGGAAGGCAAGCAAACTCAATTCTCTGGCAGGTGAGAATGTTTCTGCTCAAGGCTCTTTTTGACTTATGACTTAAAAAGAACCGCACCAGCTTTAGGCACCTTGGCTCCACTGGTTTCCCCAAACTTCACACTCTGATGGGTTCCAAAGAAAACTTTACCAGGGCCTGGGGAAGCCAGAACACTTGTTTCGTCACCTGTGGAGATGCTGGGAAAGATTGAGGGCCAGAGGGGAAGGGGGCAATAGAGGATGAGATGGTTGGATGGCATCATTGACTCAAGTTTGAGCAAACTTTGGGTGATGGTGAAAGACAGGGAAGCCTGGCATGCTGCAGTTCATGGGGTCACAAAGAATCGGACACAACTTAAGTGACTAATCAACAACAATAACATAAAAACTTGAGCTCAGTGTCTGTCCCAGAGTTAGCTCTTAGGGGAAGGAGGGAGTTTATTTCTAAAAGAAAATAGGCAAGAAGAAGAACTGGAGGCTGAGCACAGACTGCATATGACTTTAGTTTCTCCCAAGCCTCGAGACACAGATGAGAAAGTACATAAAGCTCATTGCATGGCTGCTTTTTTTCTCCCCGCCTCCTCCCCGCTGCCGCCATACAGCATATGAGATCTTAGTTCTCTGACCAGGTATTGAACCCATGTCCCCTGCAGTGGAAGCACAGAGCTCTAACCACTGGACTACCAAGAGATTCCCAGCATGACTGCATTTTACATTCTGGGAATTTGCCTCTGAGAAGCTGTCATCCATGTGTAAAAGACAGGGCATACCAGCTGTTTAACTGGAATGAGACAGGAAAGCAGGGAAAAGCTAAGACAGTACAATTTCAGACATCCTAGCAGCCTTTCTTAGCAATGACTAACTGGGGACCATGGCATTATTTCCTTAGCTCATGTTTTCTCTGTTTGAACCCAACATTTAAGTCAGGTGCTCTACCAGATGAGGAAACTTAAGTAAGTTCCTTTCCCTATCTGTACCTCAGTCTCTTCATCTGTTAAGTGGGTGTCCATGATTTACCTCACAGAGTAAAGGAGCAAAACACTCAGCGCAATGTCTGGTACATAATAGGTGCTCATTGATTAGTTCCCTTTCATATAAAAGTGGTCTGGGATTAGAGGAAAAACTAATGGCCAGTTTAGAGAAGGTGTTCTTACGTTATAAAGATTTCCTCCAAATGTTCAAAGAAGTATACCCTTTGTGGACCTGACCAGGCATCTCCAAACTTTTAAAATTGTGCATTCCTACCAGTCTAAAATAATGAGGATGGGTTATGGTCATACTTATCTGTATACAACAGATTCATGTAATATTAGCATATTATAAATATTCTAAGTATATGCAAAAATTAGAAATAAGAAGGATGAGCTAAAAAATGAATATAAATAGAAGTTCTGATATTTCCCCTAAGTCCCAAAGAATTATTCTAAACATCCTACTTTGTATACCGCAGTCTGCGTGCTAAGTCACTTTAGTTGTGTCCAACTCTTTGCAACCCCATGGACTGTACCCCACCAGGCTCCTCTGTCCATGGGATTTCCCAGACAAGAATACTGGAGTGGGTTGCCATTCCCTTCTCCAAGTGAACTTCCTGACCCAGGGATCAAACCCAGGTCTCCCACATTGCAGGCAGATTCTTTACCATCTGAGCCACCAGGGAAGCCCATACCAGAGTCTAGGCCTTTGCTATTCAAAGTGGGGTTCCTGGACCACCAGCAGCAGCATCACCTGGGAGCTGGTTAGAGACACAGAGTGTCAGACATCACTCCAGACCAGCCGCATCTAAATCTGCATTTTAACAGGATCCCCAGGGGACTGAGTGCATATTGAAGTCAGGGAACCACTGCTTTCCTCCGTCTCAGTTTCCTTATCAGTGTTGAACCTTCTTCTTATTACCTGAGGTTGAATGAGTTCTTCGCATTGTCTTCAGTTCACCCGGCATCTAGGGGATTCTAGGGAATTCACTGGCTCCCTGTGCAATGGCATCTAGTTTGGTAAACTGCCTTAGAATAGACTGTCCGGAGCCAAGCCTGCTGAGTGTTTCTCATTTAGCCTATATTTAGTGATGCCAGCCAATTTGGAGACATCTCTGAAGAAAGGGCTGCTGGTCTCCATAGTTTGAAACGTGATTGCCCAGTGATTCCATAAATCTGCTTGGGAAAAGGCCTGGCAGGATTTTTGGAGGTAAAAAAGCTAACAAAACTAATCCCTCGCTGTTCCTTGAAGTGGACTCAGATGGAAATAAAATCTTTCCACAAAGTGAGCTTTGGCCCCACTTCCTCACTTTGGGTCCAAAAATGACTTTCAGAGAGCATGTTAGCAAGAGCTCTGGCTGGAATTCAGAAAGGGAGGCCCTGCGGCAGAGAGGCGGAGGGGCGCCGTCACGAGGGAAGCACGCGCTAAGGGGCCGGGCTGCACAAACATTATTTTTTCATTCTGAGGGTAGAAGCAACTGTTGGAGAATTCATCAAAATCTAGACAGGGAAGGGCTTGGTTTCTGCTGCGCTGGCACTGCCCTGAGCTCAGAGTGGAGTTGAGTCACCTTCAGTCATTGGGGACACAGCCAAAGCCGGCTCTTTTGATTATCAGCCGGCCCAGTGAACTTTAAGGGAGCGGAAGGGGGAGCGGTGGCCAGGCCAATGGCTCAGAATGAAAGGGGCTACAGGGCGACTTTCTGGTGGAGGGCAGGGTTGGGCAGTCCAATGGCAGAATGTGCTTGTTACTTTCTCCATCTGAGTGTGTCCCTTCAACTGCCATGTTGGAAGTCAACAGGGTGGTAAGATGGCCAGCTGGTGGCTGCGAACTACAATTCCCAGTGTCCTTTGCTTCTGGTTAGGTTCAGCCAATGGGAATGCGCCTCCAGTGGGGGGCGTGGCCGGGTTGGAGGATGGGACCATGGGAGATGCTAAGATGTTCCCACACTCCGTGCTTTCTCTGATATGAGGGACTTTTCTGTGCCTAATGGTCACTCCAGCAGTGACTGTGTTTCCTACATGGTTTCAGCTTTCTCTATGCCCCTCCATGGTCCCAACTCCCTGCACGGCCAGCCCCAGCTCCTGGGTTCTGGTAATGCCCCTTCCTTCCTTGGTCCCTCCGGTCTCAGATGTTAGTGACTCCCTACTTATTTTCGCTGAGTTGTCTCCTGGGCTGTGTTTGCCCTTTTAGTTCTTCCAGTATTTCTGTCGCTAGTGACCTATATTAAATCCTTTCTCTTGAACTGTCTGAGGGGGTCACTTTGTCTTCCAGACTAGTGACGGACCAGTAAACGTTGAGACTCGGCAACAGAAACTTGAATGCTGTCAAATGAATGAGTATTCAGAGACCACTCCAGGACTCAATGACTCAAACTAACTTGAACAGTGTATGACAAAGACACAGGTTATTCCCGTGATTTGAAAGTGAAATGGAACAAGAGTGTAAACCCAACTAACATTGTTCAAAATAGTGTAGCACCTGTCAAGGGTCACTATCAAGTCTCTTTCTGACACCCAAGGCCTGGAAAATTACTGAAGACAAGAAGTTACAGATTCTCAGCAAAACCACATCTTATAGAGACGTGCAGCCAGCCCAGCTACTGCTGGGAACCAGTATAGATATGAACGCACCCCCTTTTCCCTGCACCTTCCCCTTTTAACTCAATAGAAGACCCACTCTATGTATTTGGCCCCTTTCCTCCCTTGGAAAATGAATAAAAATTCTTTTCTTCCCTTGTTAATACTTCTGTGAATTCTTTCACAACCCACGTTGGCTCACCTAATAAGTGTAAGTGTTAGTTGCTCAGTCATGTCCTACTCTTTGTGATCCCACAGACTATATAGCCTGCCAGTTCTTCTGTCCATGGAATTCTCCAGCCAAGAGTACTGGAGTGTGTAAACCATTCCCTTCAACAGAGGATCTTTCCAACTCAGGGATCGAACCTAGGTCTCCTGCATTGCAGGCAGATTCCTTACCATCTGAGCCACCAGGACCCACACAAATATAAAGCACAAGGTTTCTGATCTCTAGGGAGCAGACACTACCAGGAGAGTCTCCTTAGGATACAACCTTTGAGATAAATCAGCTCCAAATGCTTTCCTGGCCCTCATGAAGAGAGAGATTCTCATGGCCTTAGCTTGGGTCACCTGGCCACTGGTTGACCAGAAAGCCCAGGGCACCTCGACTGACAGTCCCACCAAAACCTGAACAAGTGGGAGAGGAACTTGTATTCATTGGGGATCCCTATGATCTTGTGGGGGACACAAACTTTCTGTCTGCAGCAGTTTCCTTCCTTCCTTAATTTAATATCAAAGGTGACCCACGTGAAACTACAAGCTCAGTGTGCCTTGAACATGTACTCTGTCCACGGGATTCTCCAGGCAAGAATACTGGAGTGGGTTGCCATTTCCTCCTCCAGGGGAATCTTCCCAACCCAGGGACTGAACCCAGTCTCCTGCACTGCAGGCAGATTCTTCACCAACTGAGCTATGAGGGAAGCCCACCTTGAAAATAGTAGGTGCTTTTAGTGAACTATGTTGATCTGGATGCCTACCATCTCCTTTAGGTAGCAGCACCTCAGTTTTCTTTGAATAATATCTGTGGTTAAACTACTAGTTTTCTCCCAGTGTTTGTCCTCTTTCTCTTCCACAGCAAGGAAACAAATACGTCCATAAGAACTCTGTAGTTATTGGGAACAGAGAGTAGAGCAGAGTAAGGAAATAGAGTGAAGAGTGCAGTCCAGGTCAGTTTGTCTGGGAAGGTAGATTCAGCAAAGACCTGAATGATTTAAGTGGATGAGCCATGCAGATATCCCAGGTAGAGCATTCTAGGTCAAGCATACAGCAAGTGCAAAGGCCCTGGGGTAGGAGCATGATTTTCCTGCTGGAGGAAGGGCAGAGGTCAATGGTCTTAGAGTGAGTGGAGTGAATGGTGGGAGCCAAGGTAGAAAGATCAGTCTGTAGCAGGTGCTGTAGAGGCTGAGAATCACTGTTAGGACTCTGGATTTTACTCTGAGTGAGAGGACAGCCACTGAAGGTTTCTCATAGAAGAGAGGTGGGATGGGATATGTTGTAGATCAGATTGCCGACCACTGTATGGAGAACAGACTGTGGCTGGGAGTGAGACAAAAACATTATTCTGTACAGTTTATCATCCACCTCTCAGGCAGAGGATAAGCAAATATGAGAAGGTAAAAGAAAGCACGGATATTGAAAAGTTAAACAGAAAGAAATTTAGGTAAGAGTTCCAGACAAGATTGGAAGGGTCATTCCAGGCCTGTGCATGAGTCATTGCCAAATGCTGGGAGTAGACAGGATTTACTCCGGGAAATCTGAGGTGGGAGCAAACACTTCATCCTGGGGAGAGAAGGAAAGGTGTTATAAAGGAGGTGGGGTTTGAGCGAAGCTTGAAGGATGAGGTGGACAAACCCCAGTCCGTGCCACCGCAGGAATTCATAAGCAGGGGGAAAGCTTGGGGCCAGATGGGTCTACCAGTTGTTTTCTGGCCAACCAGGATTATTAATCCATCCAGTTGTCACAGGTGGGAGAGTGATGGATGGCTCTTGACTCTGTTAGCACTGCCTGGGTCTCTGTCTCTTCCTCTGAAGGCTTGGGATTCCAGCCTCTCTGGCTGGCAGAGTCTGGGCTTGTAAATGGAAGATGAGTGGGTGGGTAGAGGGGGGTCTACAAGGATGAATAACACATACAAGCCCCTTCCCCAAGGAGCTTATAGACAGAGAAGTGCAGTGTTAAATAAGCAAAACAGGGGGACTGTATCTTTTTTATTGGAATATAATTGCTTTACAGTGTTGTTAGTTTCTGCTGTACAACAACATGAATTAGCTATAAATATACACATATCTCCTCCCTCTTTAGCCTCCCCCCCACCCCACCCCGCCCCTGCCAGGTCATCACCTAGCGCTGAGTTGAGCTTTCTGCGCTGTGTAGCAGCTTCCCGCTAGCTGTCTGTTTTCCACATGATACTGTATATATATCAGCGCCACTCTCTCAACTTGTCCCACCCTCGCCTTCCTCCGCTGTGTCCACAAGTCCAAAAGGAGAACTATTTCATTACAAACATTGGTTAATGTGATGAGGGAATACATCAGAGTGGGGTCTTCTCTGGGAAAAGGGACATGTGGGTTGAATCTGAAGAAGTCTCAGCTTTTGTGCAAAATTGGAAGGAAGGGCACTGGCGGCAGAGAGAACAGTGGGTGCTAAGAGTTCAGGGCAAGAGCAAGCTTCCTGGATTCAAGGAAATGAAAGAAAGCAAGCATGGTGGGAAGACAGTATATTAGAGGAGTTGCAGAGGATGAAAATTCTACAGCTATTCTTTTTCTATTGATTTGGAGGAAAGGCAGAAACAGATGCACAGGTAAGAGCATGGGGTCCCTGGGGATATTTTGTTACACGTAAGAGTGATTGTAATTTCTTGTAAGCAAAAAATGGTTCCTTATAGCTGGACTGATGCAGAATGAGGGTGTGAGTGGTTGACCATTGATGACAATGGTCACTGTACTGATTTTCAGTACTCTCATGGCAACCAACTCTAGTACTCTTGCTGGGAAAACCCATGGAGAGAGGAGCCTGGCAGGCTTCAGTCCATGGGGTCGCAAAGAGTCAGACACGACTGAACAACTGACCACAGCACAACATCAAGAAGTAAGCACTTCTTAGACTGAGAAAGTCATAAAAACCCATTCTAAAGCTTTATTTGGCCAAGCACAAGGTTTTTGTCTTCCTGGCTTCCTGGTTTGACTTGCTCCTTTGGAGGGTGTTTTATCCCCAAGGCTTCGATGGTGATCTAATTGCTACTGAAAGTTAGCTAAGGAAGAGCCTTTTTCAGATGCAAAAGGACTACCCTGTGGCTTACTCCAGGTTGCAAAAAACAAAAACAAACAAAACCAATCCCAACTACTTACCAGAAAGTGCCTGCGGTCAGTTCTGGAATGAACCTTAAAGTTTAAAAATCCATTTGTTTCCAGGACCCAGACATTGCAGTCCTCTCTCATTCCAAAGCCATTTTGTGTTCCAAGGGATTTTAGTTCCTGTGAGTTCGACTCATTTGCACCCATCTCATCAAAACAGATTTGTTTAGTTTCAAAAGCCACACAGCATCCTTTGATACCCAGGAGACTTCACCATCTTTGTGGCCTCACCAGGCAATTCTCTCCAGAATGAATTTGGAGCCTGCGAGACAGGAGCCTCATCAGTTGTTGGCAGCTGTCTTCCTTGTTTTTCATTCTGTTTCCAATTTGAGAAAAGGATGGGTCCCTGAACAGTATTTTAAAGAGGTTCTTCCAAACCTCTCCATTTTCTGTGACAAGGATGATCTCTCATTCATTCAACAAGCATTTAGCCAGTGCTTACTATGTTCCAGACTCTGAGCTAGAACTGGAGAAACAATATACAGCTTGACATGACTCATGCCCTGCACTAAATGGAATTCCGAAACGGAATTTGCAGTCAAGTGAGAGAGACACGTTAAACCATAATGACTCGTAAAGTAATTTAATTGCAAATGCAATTTTTCAACCATCAACAAATGTCTATAGAGCATCTCTTCATGCCAGATGTCATTTGGCATTGGAAATTCAGTAGTGAACAAAACAGATGTAGCCAAAATGTGGATATAAGTAGTACTGAAGTTTAAATGAGATCAGGCACTGTTATTATGAGTTACCTACCTGGTTTTAAGTCTTCAATGGCTCCCCAAGGCTTAGAGGGTAATAATGTTCCATCTCTTTTGGTTGCAAATAGCCGGGCTCTTCTTTTTTACCAAATCGGTCCAGTCCTGGTTTCACCACTTAGCAGCTGTGTGGAAGTCACATGTACTTCTCTGAGCCTCAGTTTTCTTTTCTGTAGAATGGGGATACTGGAATCTATCTCAAAAGGTGGTTGTAAAGATTCAAAGACCAGAGTGAACACTCAGTGAATGTAAGTTATTATCATTAAAATTGCTGTTTTTAAAATGATTGCTACTTCTGGCAGAGAGTTTGATTTCTCCACTTCATGATGGGGCTTCCCCTACGGCTCAGCAGTAAGGACTCCCCCATCAATGAAGGAGACACAGTTTTGATCCCTGAGTCGGGAAGATCCCCTGGAGGAGGAAGCAGCAACCCACTCCAGTATTCTTACCTGGAAAATCCCATGTGCAGAGCAGCCAGGCTGGCTATAGTCCAAAGGGTTGCAAAGAGTCAGTCACGACTGAGTGGCTGAGCATGCACACATTTCGTGATGGTAATAGAATCTTTAGCTGGACACACAGCTTCTCAGCATAAAAATACATTTGCCAGATTCTTTTGCAGTTACTTGTGGCTATGTGACTTAAGCCCTGGCTTATAAGGTATGAGCAGAAGTGATCTGTGTAACTTTACTCTGTGTTCTTAAAGGGAGGGATATACCCTAAGTTGGCTCCTACTGGCCTCTAGGCTCTGTTTTGGGTTTTTTGGATCTGAAGGAGATGAGTAGATGGTCTCTGTTTTCAAGGAGCTCCCAATCCTCCATCCATTATTTCATTCAACAAATACTTTATGGTCTTACTGTAGGCCAGGGACAGGACTAGGCTCTGGGGATTCAGTGGCGAACAGAACAGAAAGTCTCCTGCCCTCATGGAACTTAAGTTCCAAAACATTCACTTATGTTCAGGTTGAGGGGCAGGGAAGAGAACAAACACATCGATAAAAGGGCAAGGTAAGGACACAATAGAGTAATATGATACAAAGTGAAGATGGGGATGCCAGGCTAGAAATGATCATCAGACAAGGTCTCTCTGAGGAGCCGACCCTTGAGCTAAGACATAAAGATAAGAAGGTCTGGGGAGATGCATGTCCCAGGCAGAGGAACAGCAAGTGCAAAGGCCCTGAGGTAGCAATGAACTTATTAAGCTTAGAGTCATGGCATAAAAGGCAGAAGGTTGGACTTCCCTGGTGGTCCAGTGGTTGGAGCCCACCTGCCGATGCAGGAGACATGGGTCTGATCCCTGGTCTGGAAAGATCTCCCATGCCGTGGAACACCTAAGCCCATGTGCCACAACTACTGAAGCCTGCATGCCTAGAGCCCATGCTCTGCCATAAGAGACACCACTGCAATGAGAACCTGGTGTACTGCAACAAAGAGTGGCCCCTGCTCACCACAACTAGAGAAGGCGTGCTCATAACAACAGAGACCCAGTGCAACCAAAAATCAATAAAGAGGTTCTTTAACAAAAAAATAGCAGCAGGTTGGAACAGGGCTGAGAGGTCAGGAGATGATGTTGGAGAAATGGGGATAGACCTGACCATGTGGGGGTCCTATGGCCAGAGTAAGGAGACTAGATTATCTTGTTAATGCAAAGGGAAGCCACTGGGATTTAAATAGAGGAGTGAAAAAATGAGATTTGTACATTTAACATGATTCTGGGCTTTCCTGGGGGCTCAGACGGTGAAGAATCTGCCTGCAGTGCAGGAGATCTGTGTTCAGTCCCTGGGTTGGGAAGATGCCCTGGAGAAGGGCATGACAACTTACTCCAATATTCTTGCCTGGAGAATTCCATGGACAGAGAAGCCTGGGAAGGCTACAGTCCATGGGGTCGCAAAAAGTCAGACATGATTGAGTGACTAACACACACTGGATCACAGTAGGGAACAGGGGAGTCTCCGGGAGACCACTTAGGAGCCTATTGTCATCCAGGCAAGAGAGGAGAGAGTGGCTCAGGTCATAGAAAGGCAGAGAAATAGATGGCTAAGGGGGTATATTACAGAGAGAGACCTGACGGCATATTGCAGAGCTGTGGCGGGCTCAAAAGCTGTCCTCACGCAGCTCATAAAGCTATATTGAAGACAGATCCCTAAACACATAAGTAGAATACGGGAGGCTACCTGTGTGAGAAAACTTCACTTTCAGACCTATTACCTAACTGAAATTGCCCTTGACCTTGTCACAGACCAAGCTCTTGTTTCCTGAATCAAGTTCCTTTGAGAGCTGATTCTCCTTTGCATCACTGACAGTCCTTTGTACTGCATGTGCGGACTGTACCACAAACCCTTGTTGGATGCCCTGAGGGCTAAATCAACCTATAACATTTATTATCCGTATTAATACAATGATAGTTAATGTTTTGTTGTTGTTGTTGTTCAGTTGATAAGTTGTGTCTGACTCTTTGTGACCCCATGGACTACAGCACACCAGGCTTCCCTGTCCTTCACTCTCTCCTTGAATCTGCTCAAACTCATGTCCATTGAGTCAGTGATGCCATCCAACCATCTCATCCTCTGTCATCCCCTTCTCCTCCCACCTTCAATCTTTCCCAGCATCAGGGTCTTTTCCAATGAGTTGGCTCTTCACATCAGGTGGCCAAAGTTTTGGAGCTTCAGCTTCAGCACCAGTCCTAATGAATATTCAGGGTTGATTTCCTTTGGGATTGACAGGTTTGATCTCCTTGTTTTCCTAAGGACTTAGATCATGGACCAGGCTTTGTGCTTCATCTTTATTATCTCAAATCATCTCTACAATGATCCTTTAGGGTAGATTTTATTGTTACTCCATTGTGCAGCAGGGACAACTGAGGCTCAGAGAGGGGAGGCAATGCCTTCCTGGTCACACAGCTTGTCCGTAAAGGGTGGCATCAGGATTCAAACTCAGCTCCGCATGACTCCCCAGGGTCTTAGCTACAAAACAGTATTTGCTCTTCCATTATGGATAATCGAGCCTCAAATCCACCTTTCGTAGGAGTCGATGGGTGTGCCACAGAACCCCTGGCCTGTTTCTCCATGAGGTCTGTCACATATTCCCACCTAAGTTAGAGAATCTGTAAAATATGGTGGGTTAGGGTGAAGAGATGGTCCCAGATCACAGGGGCCTGATCATTTATGTTTCTCTATAGGCCTGGAGTATGATGGATGGAGATTCTACCTGTGGTCAGATGGGTCAGCTTTGCCACTTATTGGCTGCGTGGCCCTGGGAAAGTTACTTTACCTCTCTGAGCTTCATCTGCAAAATGGGGGCAATAGTGACAGATCTATTTTAGTGAGTTTCTAGAAAGATTCAATGTGCCTATAGCAAGCACCCAAAGCATGCTGGTTGTTATCATTGCCATCCTAGAGGTGGCAGGTTCAAGGTTAACGAGACGGAGGAGTTACTTCAAGGACCTCTTTCTAAAGTTACAGGAGGGAACTGTGTGGTGGTGCAGTGGTTAGGACTCTGTCCTCTTATTGCTGGGGCCAGGGTTTGATCTGGGTGTACAGTGGGCCCCCTAAAGTGAAAAAACAAACAAACAAGTTACAGAAGGAGGTAACCAAATTCCTCGAAGGATGAATTATTTGTAAGTCCATGTCCTCTTGACCTGCCCGTCCCTTCCAGGGCTCCCGTCCCTTCCCCTCTTGGGATTTGAGGGACTGTGAACTCAAGGATTTTGGCCTGGAACCAGTGCCTAGCAGCACTTTGGAATTATAAGAGTTAAGCATCTGTCTAGCTCCCAAACACAGAAAAACTCCGCCAAGACACAGGAGGGAAGTATTTCCATCTCTGATAAGGAGTAAAAACGGAGCAACTCATTCCATATGGGCTGGCGAGAGAGGCGGGCAGAAGCAGGCGGGGTCCACAGCATGCAGGGCTGAATGGGGCTGGTGAACGAGCCGCCACCAGCTGGGCCAGGCAGACCGGCCTCCACTTCGTAGGGATCAGGAGAGAACAGGGACAGAGGAAGAGAATCTGAGTCCTGCACGAGGAAGGGGTGGGCGTCGCAGGAGCCATTCCCACTTTTCTTGTTGGTGGCAGCAAGAATATGTGTCACCGTCTGTTGTTTGGAAAGAAACGGCAGCTTTAACTAGAGAGGGATGTGGTGAGAGCAGCATTCGCCGTGATTCAGCTTTGAGTCCATCTCGGTTAAGATCTGGATGAATTTCAGAGAGAAATCACCTGGTAGGCAGGAGACCCCGGTTCGATTCCTGGGTTCGGAAGATCCCCTGGAGAAGGGATAGCTGGCTCAGCTGGTAAAGAATCTGCCTGCAATGAGGGAGACCTGGGTTCAATCCCTGGGTTGGGAAGATTCCCCTGGAGAAGGGCATGGCAACCCACTCCAGTGTTCTTGCCTGGAGAATCCCCATGGACAGAGGAGCCTGGCGGGCTCCAGTCCATGAGGTCTCAAAGATTCGGATAGAACTGAGCGACTAAGCACGGCACAGCACCCGGTATGTTCTGGTGGGCTGTTTGGCAAGACCAAAGAATGTCATTTTCCTTCAAATGGATGCCTAAAAAATAAATACTGCTGGACTGAGTTTTGGTTAACGGGATACTTGGCTGAACACAGCCCGTGGATGTGGGTTACAGTCTGTGCTGTTCTGTTTTTGTCTTTCGGATAATTATTCAAGCTGTGTCCTTTGCCTGAGGTGCTGTTTCTCCTCTCCGCCCCCTTTTTTTTTCACCTGGAAATTTACTAACACTTACCTAATACTGTTTTCTGGCCAGGCATTTTCTAAGTGCTTTTTGAAATACTAACATCCCTCTAACATCAACTTTTTTAATCCTTGCAGTAGAGCTATCCAGTTGGTACTATGATTATTCCAGTTACGCTAAAGGGGAAGCTGAAATAACCCACTGCACTCAGATCATAGGTGGCAGATCCAGGATTTGAGCTAGGCCAGTGGAGCGCCAAATGCTACCCTCTTAACCGCTAAGCTACATGATTCTTACACTTGTGTTGTGCCTTCAGGTCTCTGCTTAGATTTTCCTGGCCAGAGATGCTATCAGCCTTAAACCTCGGATGATTTGATTCTTTTCAGATATCTTTAGTACCACTTAATTGCCCTCCTTAGGGTGTGGGAATCACAGAGCGCTGGGTTCAGATTTCCTTTTCCAGAGTTGTTCCCTGTTCTGAGGCACGGAGCTTGGTAGCCCACAGCCTCCAACTGCAGCACCTTCAGGATCCGCCTTGGCTCTCAGCTGAGGCCACCTCTGCAGCCCCAGCAGAGGCCTGTGACAGATGCCCTGAGGCCTGGCCATTTTTCTCCAGCTGTGTCTGCTCTGGAGCGCCCCCCCTGTGCTGACTGGGACTGTCAAATTTGCGTCACCGTTGGAACCCTCTTCTACCCCACCTCCCACCCAACCCGCGACAGCTTCTTTGATCTGCTTCCTTCTTCATCCTTTTTCCCCGAACTCACGAAAGGGCAGAGCCTGGTCCTTGTAATTGCGGTGTTTCTAGTCCGGAGCTCTGTGCTTTGTAAGATGCTCTCTACTTGTGGTAGGGTAATATTTTTAAAACAAAAGCAAAGTGAGGAACCTCCCTGGTGGTCCAGTGGCCAAGACTTGGCCTTCCAACGCAGAGGGTGCAGGTTTGATCCCTGGTTAGGGAGCTAAGATCGCATATGCCCCTCAGCCCCCCAAAACCAAAACATAAAACGGAAACATTGTAAAAAGTTCAATAAAGACTTTATAAATGGTCCACATCTAAAAAACAAAAGAAGTCTTTAAAAAAACGTGAAGTGAAATTTTTTTCGGTATTTTGCTACTTACTGTCATATTTCAGATTGTGCCTGCTCCCCCTTTTGGTCACTCCCTACCCCCAATTTGAGCATGGTACTGGATGCCCATTGCCTCGGCGAAAAGTTGAGACAACAGAAAACACAATTGAGCCTCAATTTGGTTTTTGAAATTCAAAATCCTACATCCTGCGACTCAGGTCATGGACTATATATTTGGTATTTATTGTGAATAATAGTATGCTTTCATCCCCTTGAGTTAGAAAAAGGGTGTCCAGGCGGGGAGGGAGGGGAAAGATGGAGATTTGAAAAGAGAAAGAGAGAAGCAGGCTAAAGGGCGTTTGCAGGATGAAGAAGTTGAACAGATACAAGGGGCTGGATCAAGCTCCTCCTGAAGTTGCATCTACAAGCCAGGTAAGATCTACAAGCCAGGTAAGAAGCACAAAATTGTCCATCTCTACTTCATTGGGTGCTGGGAACCACATGGGCTAGTCTTCCTGGCAAAGTCTGGCTTGGATCTCCTCTCAACCACAGCCAGCATACTTTGTGTTGAACATCTGTCCATGGGGCCCTGAGATTTGCTGGGTCACAGAATGACTTTCTCCTCTGAACAACCTCTCCCTCCATTATCCCAGGCAATGGAGGGTAATGGAGGTGGAGGTTGGGGCTCTGAACGTCACTGAGATGAGTGGTCATCAAGAGGACCAGAAAGCCACCCATAGGCTGTTCCTGGGTGGGGCTTAACAGGATCACTCCAAGTTGGCCACTGAGCTATGGTAGTTGTGAAAGATTCTCCTGGTCCCTGAGTTTCTAGGTTTATTTAGATCTTGACTCAAATGTCACTCCTCAGAAAAGACTTCCCTGACTTGGATCGAAGGCTCAGTTATTCTCCAACTTGTAAGTCTATTTCCTCTCACTTATTCCATTTCCTCCCATCAGAATTTGTCTTCCTCAGACTTGTTTGGTGTTCCAGTGGTTAAGACTCCACACTGACAATGCAGAGGTCATAGGTTCAATCCCTAGTCAGGGAACTAAGATCTCTCATGTCATGCAATGTGACCAAAAGATTTAAAAAAAAAAAAAAAAGATAAATAAAAAGAAATTGTCTTCCTTATTTATTTACTTGTTAAGTATCTTTGCCCTGCCTGGAAGGTGAATCTCACAACTGTAGAACCAGGTGGGCTTGTTCATGGTTCCATACCCAGTGCTTGGTTCCGGGTCAGCCCCACCCTCATCCTGTACGAAGCACCCAGTATTCTGGAAAGAACAGTTGAACACCTGCTTGTCCTCAGAATAAAGTCCAGGATGCAGTGTGTTACTGCAGACGTCTTGTTGGCAAATGGATGAATGGAATCATTTAGAGGAATGTGAAATGGAAGGGTGGGAAAAACCTCTGAAATGTTGGCTGGGGTCATACCAGTCACAGGAATGGGGAAAAGACCCTCTGAGCTGGATTGTGAACTCGAGAGATGGAAATGATCCACGTGGACGTCTCTTGCTTGAGGTACCAGAGGACACCAACCTACAGTGAGGTGGACCTGGGCCAAGTTTGAAGGTAGAGGGTCCTTCCCTCTGGCTTTTGTTTCAATCGGATAAAATTCCTGATTGGTTAACTTGGTTTATGGTCTTTGAATAGCTTCTCTGCTGGAGCCACAAATCCGTCAAGGACCATCCCGAATGGGGAATGCCATTGGCCTGCTTCCTGCGTGGGCAGTAAATCATTCTCCTGGGCTCCCTCTGGGCTTGGAGCCACAGATGGGAGCTGCTCACCAGAGTTAACCCACAAGTCAGGGGCGCTCTGGGGAGATGGGTCTTCTCTGCGGGAAGTGGTCAGGATGGCTTAGGGCACCCTGAGGGAAATCTGTGTTCTCTATTTGGTTTAAGGATGTAGGACTCTCTCCCATCCCCAGACCTTGGTCAAGGCAAAGAGGAGAACCTGGTCAGAACCTGGGGGCTGGTTTGTCATAGAGAGTCAGAACAAGACCAACAGCTTAAGAAGTAAAGTTGAGCAGCATTAATGAGAATTAGGGGGGCCTTAATGAAAGTATATTTGGAACCCTATATATTCCTGAAGTAATCTGTGTTTTTAAAATAAAAATAAAAGGGCACAGACAAGCCAAAAGAAACAAAAAAATATATGTGTGGATAATCCCTCTACCTAGACATAACATCGTTAATGAGTTGTGGTTTAGCTTTGCAATAATTTCATGCATAAGTGTATATGCTTTTTATTAAAATGGACTTATATAATATATACTGTTGTGTAACCTGTCTCTCTTACTCAGCATTAAGTCAGGATATATTTCCTTGAAAATAAATGGAGAGCTACCTCATTGATTTTGATTATTACATAAGATTTTAACATATGGATGGCCTGTGATGAAGTAGTAGTTTAACCAAATTGTTATTGTTGACGTTCAAGCTATTTGTAATTTTTTGTGCCTTGAATAACACTGCAGCAAGCATCCTTTCATATCCTTCTTTTCATACATTTCTGCATATTTCTTTGTAATAAATGAATTTAACGGGAATTCCTGCATCAAGGATATGCACATTTTAAATTATTTTTTGATATATGCTGCCAAGAGGCCCTTCTTAAAAAAAGTATATCAATTAAATTCTCATGAGAAGTATATATGAGAAAATGCCTTGATAGAAATAATTTTAAAAGCAATGTGAAGCTAAGTGAAAGTCACTCAGTTGTGTCCGACTTTTTGCGACCCCACTGACTGTAGTCTGCCATGCTCCTCTGTCCATTCTCCAGGCAAGAATACTGAAATGGGTTGCCATTTCCTTCTCCAGGGTTAAAAGCAATATATACTTGTTAAAAAATACAAAAACATGAACTGAAAGTTACTTGTTCAATTTTCCTTCCTAGAAAAAATCATATTTTTACTGAATTGATATCAGATCCCAATTTCCATTCAATCTTGATCCTGCCAGACTAACTCCACCCTTTCCATAAGATTTGCTTCTGATCTCTAAGTTTTGGGAAGGGCGAGGCTATATTTCTTTTGTTCATTTTTGCATGCTAGTATCTATTTCAGGGGCCTGGCACATAATGGATATTTATTGTATTAGTTATCAATTGCTACGAAACAAATTACCCCCCAATTTAGCACTTTAAAGCAATAAACATTTATTATCTCACACGGCCTCCATTGAGTCAGAAATCTGGGAGGTGCTTAGCCAGAGGGGTCTGGCTCAAGGTCAGGGAGTCACCTGGGCCTGTAGACTCATCTGAAGACTTGTCTGGAGCTGGAGGATCCAGTTCCAGGGCATTTCATTCGCACGGCTGGCAAGGCGTGCTTGCTGTCAGCAGGAGGCCTCAGTTCCTTGCCATGTGGATTTTCCAGGCAGCTGCTTGCGCATCCTCACAACATGGTGGCTGGCTTCCCCCAGAGAATCAATCAAAAAGATGGGGCGAGGTGAAAGTCGTAGTATCTTCTATGACCTTCCCTGAGAAGTCACACCTTGTTATTTCTCAGCAAATTTTATTTCTGTTGTTAATTCAGCAATACAGACAGACCTCAGAGATATTGTGGGTTAGGTTCCTGATCACCATGATAAACAGGTCACGTGAGTTTTGTTTGTTTCCCAGTGCATGTAAAAGTTATGTTTACGTGATACTGAAGTCTATTAAGTATGCAATAGCACACAATCTAAAAAAAAAAAAAAAGCACACACCTTAATTAAAAAGTACTCTAGGAATTTCCCTGGCAGTCCAGTGGTTAAGACTCCATGCTTCCAACGCAGGAGGCACAGGCTCAACCCTTGGTCAGGGAACTAGGATCCCACATGCCGTGTGGCAAGGTCAAATATTTTTTTAAAAAAGAAAGAAGTATTCCATTACTAAAAATTGCTTATCATCATCTGAACCTTCAGTGAGTCTTAGTAGTAACATCAAAGATCAGTGATCACAGATAACTATAATAAATATGTGAATGATGAAAGCATTTAAAAGAGTGCAAGATTTACCAAACTGACATGGAGACAGAAAATAAGCAGACACTGTTGGAAAAAATGGCACCGATAGACTTGCTTGACTTGGGGTTGTCACAGGCCTTCAATCTGTAAAAAAAAGAAATATCTACAAAGTATAAGAAAACAAGATCTGCCTGCATTTTACTGGTTACTAAGATCAGCTCTATTTCACGGGGGATGGTCCTACAGAAGGGCATTCATTTCAGGCAGCAAGGCTCATTGGGGACTGTCTTGGGTGCTGGCCATCATGTTTATTAAAATAAGCTGAAAACATGATTAAGAAAATGAATTATTGCCTCGGATTAGAAGAGACTAATGGCCTTTCCCTTGGTTTCCAGACTGTTCTATGTTCGCGAAGGGATAATTATCAAAGAACCCCGTTTGAACTGAGCTCTGTAGTTGCTGCGGAAGCTGCTGGTCTGAACTATTTTTGTATTGAGTCAGGACAGGCAAGCGAGGGCCGACAACTCCCAAAGCCCTCTGGGAAATTCCCAGAGGGTTGAGGTCTTGAGGTTCAGACCACAGGCCCAGAGGAAGGCTGGTTCTTACATCTCTAAGGAATGCCAGGCCCGCTTGTCAATCAAGGCAGCGTGGGTCGTTTGGCCAAAGGGAGGTCACGCTCATCATTGAAATACTCAGTAGTTTACGACCTCCATAAAGCTATTAGCCCCGGGAGATGAGGGGAAAGTGGTTACCAGCACCCTTTGCCTCTCTTGGGTCCATTAACATCAGGGTTGTAAACTCGGTCTTAGGCCATGGGTGACTGGTTTTATTATCAATCAATTACTGTGCTTGTCAGCAAGTCCAAGCATCCTGCCAGCATAGAATCTGGCCCAGATACTGCTGGGCAACTCTGGTCAACTCACCTCTACCCTCTGGACCTCAGTTTCCCCATCTGTAAGGAGTTGGACCAGATCAGAGGATCCTGCACTTCTCACTACCAAAGTCTACCTCCTTTATTTTACTTTGAATGTGTTTAGCTCATGTTTTGAAATGATTTCCCTAGCCATCAGCATCCCTGAAATGCCCATTTCTCTTCCCCATTTAATATTGTAAAAGACAATTATCTTTATATAAAAAGGAATAAACAGGGAATTCCCTGGAGGCCCAGTGGTTAGGACCTGGTGGTTTCACTGCTGTGGCCTGATTCAGACCCTAGTCAGGGAACTAAGATCCTTCCAGCTGCATGGCATGAATAATAAATAAATAAATAAAAAGGAATACACAATTAGTGATCAAAAATTCTAACCCCAAATAGGGCTGCACCCAGAGTGTATGAAGTCCTGGGTAAATATGTTTTGCAGGGCCCTGCCTATATAAATAATTTGAGCTACACAAAATCAACATGTCAGGACCATTCTGGTGGCATGATTCCATGAAAGAAATTCCACACAAGTCCGGGGGGGGGGGAGTGGTCTGTATGCCAGGTTGCCCTCCTGAAACTGGGACCAGCCATGGGGTCCTGTGATAACCCTAGAAGTGCAAGTTCTGGGGTTCCTCAAAGCATCTTCTTGACTTCACTCATGGGTTCAAGGGTCAGAGAGAGCCAAAAAGGGAATATCAGAGACTAGGACCCAAGTGGGTCCCGTCCAGATTCAGCACCATTTGCTCAGACAGCAGAACCAGTCCTGGCTGGTCCCTGGCATCAGGGGGCACTTAGGATATTTCAAGGAAGGGGGTCCAATGCTGGGGGCATCTGGGTCAGGGTCTCCTCTTGATCAGCTCTAGGGACCATCCTGACCATGGGATTGCCAACGTTCTCATGATGAGTTGTAAACGTTCTGCCCCAAAATGAAATAAACACATTTTTTGGTCACCTGTGAAGCCAAATCACTGGTAAATGAACAATTCTGTTCTTCTGTTGGAAATACAGAACAAAGTTGAGGCTCAGCCTTGGTACCTTCAGGCTTCCCAGGTGGCACAGTGGTAAAAAAAAAATCCAACTGCCAGTGCAGGAGATGCAAGAGACGCGAGTTTGATCCCTGGGTTGGAAAGGTCCCCTGCAGAAGAAAATGAGAGTCCACTCCAGTATCCTTGTCTGGGAAATTCCATGGACAGAGGAGCCTGGCAGGCTACAGTTGATGGGGTTGCAAAGAGTCAGACACAACTGAGTGCACATGCACGCATGCACTTGGTACCTTTGTAGATTTACAGAGGATAAAAACTCCAGTCATTATACTCACTTATTGTATTCATTTAGTGAGTAGCAAATCTGCCCAAGACCCTTTACACATACTATTTTCTTAACCTTTATAAGAATTCTGTTAGGAGTCCCTCTATACAGACGCATAAACTGAGATTGACAACACTTTCTTCCGGCTGAGAAGTAATCTTGAGCAAACCCTCAAGAAGTAATCTTCTGGTTGTAGGAGTAATTCATCTCCAGCAATTATTCTGTAATAATTTAATCCAGTGTTTATTGAAGATTTTCTGGGTACCAGGCATTGCTTCAGCATTTCAGTCCTTAGGGCTATACTTGGAAGTAGGAACTGCCCTCACTCTCCCATTTTACAGATAAGTAGACTGTAGAGAGGTTACATCACAGAGCTAATGTCACAGAGCTGATATGTGATAGACATGGGATTGAAGCTCAGGTTGTCTAGCACCACGACTGAGTTCTTAGCCATTAAGCCACACTGCCTTTCTCTGACCTCACTTTCCCAAGATTCTACCCCGAGGAATATCTGTCGAGCAGGTCTTCTGGAAGACATGTGCTCAGACAGCCATGTTTGGAAGTAGAAAACTAACCTTTGAATTCTTGGAGATAACTCACTCTGCTTCTCTGAGCCTCGGTTTCCTCCTTGGTAGAATGGGGATAATCTTATCTTGCTGGAGGCTACTGTGGAGATAAAATGAGATTGGGTGCAAGGTTCTGGGTTTAGTAGGGCCTTGCTATGGGACTTCCCTGGTGGTTCAGTGGTTAAGACTCAGCCTTCCAATGCAGGGGATGCAGCCTCGATCCCTAATCTGGTAGCTAATATCCCACATGCCTAGTGGCCAAAAAAACCAAAACATAAAATAGAAGCAATATTGTAACAGAGTCAAGGAATGCTTTGAATATGGTCCACATTTTTAAAAAATCTTAAAAAAAAAAAAAGAATAGGGCCCTGCTAGCCTTCCTATTCTTAGCCCAAACTACCCAAGAAAGTAATGCCTGTCTTATGACAGTGTCAATCTTTCTGGCACATTCAAGATGGAATTGGCTCCTGGGTAAACAGCTAGGGGATGCATGCTTATGTCAAAGTATGTCAAAGGAAATACTGGTACATCATTTGGCAAGGGCTGGCATACGGAGAAGTGGGATTGATTGGAGATTAGAAGAATTTAAGCATCTGTGTCGCAGGTTGGGTGTTCTGGAAGCAGGCATTGAGTGGCCTGTATGAGGCCATACTGGCCAGGCTCATATAAATTTCCATCCTGCTCAGTTGCCACTGGAGGCTGTCCCTAGAAGGGCATGACCTTGGGCGAGGTGGCAGCTGAGAGAGACCTGGGGACTGACTGCTGGGGGTCGTTTGTTGACCCCATTCCTACAGCTGGACAGCAAGTCCTTCCTTGAAGAAGGATCTGGAAGGTGCATCTCCTTGTCTACCAAAACTGCCAGGCTGGTGGTGCCAAGGGCGTTGGGAGGGAGGTGATGAGGTCATTGGGCTGAGCAGACAAACCACATGTTTAGACTACTCTGGGTCCCCTCTGACTCCCCCTGCCCGAGGCTGGATACATTGTGTCTCGTTGTCTGAGTCCTGCCAAGCCATCAACAGTGTCCCCGTAACACCTCCCTATGTGGCTGCCAACATGTTCTCATCTCCACAGAAACCAGGGTGCTGGTAAGACAGTCATCACGAAGCCAAACTGGAAATTCCAAGAGTCCTCAGCTAGCTTCCCCATGGTCCAAAGACTTGAAATGAAAGCTTCTGAGGCTGTTTGTCCTTCAATACCCAACATGCAAGGATGTAAGGGGTCAACCCGTGGCCGCATAAGGGTCGCAAAAGCAGGCTGCTTCTGGGGAGCCATAGAGTTGTTAAATCACTAAGTCGAGTCTGACTCTGTGCAACCCCATGGACCGTAGCCCACCAGGCTCCTCTGTCCATGGGATTTCCCAGGCAAGGGTACTGGAGTGGGCTGCCATTTCCTACTCCAGGGGATATTCCCCGACCCAGGGATTGAGCCCACACCTCCCGCATTGGCAGGTGGATCCTTTGTCACTGAGCCACCAGGGAAGGCCAACCATAGAGTGGGAAGAGCTGAACCCAAGGACTTCAGGGATCCTTTGGCGTTTACCTTTATCCGTCGTCTTTTGTGAAACAAAGCTCTTGTTCATTTTGTGTGCCTGTGTGTGCTGTCATGTCTGACTCTTTTTGACCTCATGGACTGTAGCCTGCCAGGCTCCTCTGTCCATGGAATTTTCCAGGTAAGAATACTGGAGTGGGTTGCCATTTCTTATCCCAGGGGATCTTCCCGACCCAGGGATTGAACCTGTGTCTCCTGCATTGGCAGGCTGATTCTTTACCACTGGGCCCCCTGGGAAACCCTTGAGACCTAAATCACAGCTAGAAATTTAGAGCTGTCTGTGGAGCATTTAACTGGCAATTTGGGAGTCTGAGACCTGGATTCAAATCCAGGCTCTGCCAGATATTTGCTGTGTGACCACGGGCAAGCCACTTCCCCTCTCTGAGCCTCCACTGTCTCTTCCGTAAGATGGGGCTCATGACCCCATCTTTCCAGGTCACAGGGCTATTGTAAGGACGAAGGGAGACAGCAGGTGTGTCACCTGGCCTCCTGAGTGCTGGCTTCCTTAACTAACACTATTCTTATTCCCCTACTATGACAATAGAAACTCTTTTTTTCCCCTTCCCTGCAAGGGAGTGAGAGTGATGCATTGCAACCCTGTAATCCATGTATGAGCCATAAACAGCCATTTCAAATCCCATTTCCTCCTGTTGGGAGGATAAACGAAGACACTTACCTTCTCAAAACCAGAGACACAAGACAAAATAAATAATAACCAAGTGCAATATTTAACCTCATGATGCCCCTGAGAGGGGAGACCGGTAAGAAGGATTAGAAAGCGATTCAGAAATATGAGTATACTGTCTGCAACCACTTCTTTGGCCAGCTTTTTTTTTTTTTCTCTCTCTCCTTCCCCCACGCAGATCTCAAGAGTGAGCAAGCCAGACCAGAACTTCTTAAAGTACCACAAGCAACATTTGAGGGTTTGCTCAGGATTAAGAAAGGCTGATCTGGCCAGAGAAGCTTGTGCCTGGAGGCCTTCCAGCCCGGCTCTGTGGCTCTGGCACACGGGGGTATGGTTCTGATCAACACTCCAGCTTGGAATCATGTAGCCCAGCTCTGCATTGGGATGTGTGGATCACGGGGTCTGATGGTGCCTGGGCTGGGGGGAGATGGGGACGCGTGCTTCCACTGGCCCAGACTTTTTAGCGCAGTTTGGAAAATGTGCCAGCTCTGAAGATCCTTCCTGAAATTCCTGACTTTTCCCAACTTATTCTCTGCCGTCTGGGAAGCTGGGGCTCAGCACAAACCTCCCTTCTTGGACAGGATCAAGTTCACTACCTTTGGGGCAGGGAAGTGGATGGAAAGAATTTGGCCTCTGTGGCTGGCTGATTGTGAGCTCTGGACCCCATCTGATCCTTTCCATGCAGACAGGTGGATGGAATAAGCTTTATTCTTCTCCTTTTGCCAGATGGGAAGACTGACATCATGATGACGGAGCGGATGATAACGAATGTCGGCTGAGCCTTTTCTCTGTGCTGGGTGACATGCTAAGTATTTCAGATGCTTTGTCTCCTTCAAGCTCATTCATTTTTTCCGTTTTACTAACGAGCTCACTGAAGCCCAGAAAAGTAAAGCCACATGCTCTAGCTGGTAAACAGTGCAATGAATGTGCTACGCTATTATTCATAATCGCAGGCATTCTTTTTAAACCTTAGGCACTAGAGGTTCTGATTACCCAAGGAGAACATGATTCCTTCCTCCAATAACATATCCATGTGGCTTAGACTAGCAAGATGTCCAAACACTTTTTTTTTCTCTTTTAAATAATCCGTGCCAGTGACCCGATGCTGTTCTTAAAACACTACCCCCAAGCTTGTGTGTGTGTGTGTGTGTGTGTGTGTGTTTGTGTGTGTGTGTGCGTTCAGTCGCTCAATCATTTCCAACTCTTTTCGACCCTGTGGGCTGTACCCAAAAGACTCCTCCCTCCATGGAATTTTCCATGCAAGAATACTGGAGTGGGTTGCCATTTCCTACTCCAGGGAATCTTCCGGATTCAGGGACTGAACCCAGTCATGGCAGAGTAAGGATGGTTCACTCACATTCCAGAACAACTGAGGTCTTAGCTGAGGTGACTCAAATACTGAAATGGCTGGGAGGGTTTGCCAGGAGCCATATGTCTGGGGCTTTGGTTCTGACTGTCAGCTAGGTTCCTTGTTTCTTCTCCATATGGTGTCTACTAGGGTCAGAAAAGCTGAGATGGTTTCTTCCTGTCACGTGTCTAAGACTAGAGTGCCGCCTACTCATCTGTCTTTCTTTCCATGCACCTCGGTGTGTGGCTAACTTGGGCTTCCCCACAGTATGGCAGTCTCAGAGGAGCCAGGAAGCTCAGGTTTCCGAGAGCCCTTGTTCCAAGAGTCTCAGGCAGAAGCTACAGGGATTCTTAGAACCTAACCTTGGAAATCCCAGAAGGTCAGCCAAGGTCCTCAGTGTAGCTGCCATGGAGGTGTGCCACTTGGAGCTCCCTTCAAGAAAGAATTTGTCCTTCAGCTAGTAGCAGGAGCTCCCACGGCAGCCTCTAGCTTGCAGTACCTGAAGGAGCCCCTGTAGCTCCTAAAGGAGCCTCTGCAACCCAGCTGAGGGTGTGTCCCTATGGGCTGTACCCGCAAGGCTCCTCTGTCCATGGAATTTTCCACACAAGAATACTGGAGTGGGTTGCCATTTCCTACTCCAGGGGATCTTCCGAGGATGTGTCAAGAGTGTGTCCCACCAGTGACAGACCATGGTGGGGGTTCTAGGGCTTGGCCATTTCCAGGCAAATCCAGACTCCTCTGATGGGTGATTTTGCTCTGAAACTCCACATTGAGTCACCCAAACATTATCACATCAGGTCCAGGGGATGAGGAATAAGACCTGTCATTCAGTGGGGAAAGTAACAAACCTATGCAGGTCTCCTCTATGATGGACACATCGACCTTTTTTTTATCAATGCACAGCAATACATATATATAAAAAGTTCACACGGCACAAGTGCATACCTCCATGAACTATTGCAAAGTTAGGCTCACCCAAGTATTTACTATCCAGATGAAGAAATAAAACTACCATATCTCAGATGCTCCCCCTGCATCCCGCTTCCCAGTTTCCACCCACCTTCCTGCCCAAAGTTAACTCTGATCCTGACTTCTAATGCTAGAACTGTGTTTGGCCTGTTTTTATACATTATATAAATGGTATCATAAAGATACTATTTTGCATCTGGTCATTTTTTACTTTATATTATGTTTGAGATTCATCCATGTTGTTGAGTGCAGCACTATTTATTAATTTGCATAGCATTCTGTTATATATGTCACAATTTAATTGTCCAGCCTGTTATTGATAATATCTATACTTTTTGATCATGCACCTTATCATGAAGAAATCTTTGAACATATCCAATATAGAATATGTATGATATATAATAGGGTATGCATATGAATTGTTGTAGTAGTAAACTTTGTACATTCTAAAACATATACAGAGATAGGTAGAAACTTTGAAAAATGAGCAAATCTAAAAGTTTTATGATTTTCTTTTTGCATTCAGTAGATTGTGCATGCCTCACCCCTTACTTTTTGGCTCCTGGCTTGAGGGACAGAACTCTCAACATATATATACTTAAATGGGCTTCACAGGTGTCTCAGACAGTGAAGAATCTGCCTGAGACTCAGGAGACATGGGTTTGATCTCCGAGTTGGGATGATCCCCTGGAGAAGGGCATGGCAATCCACTCCAGTATTCTTGCCTGGAGAATCCCCATGGACAGAGGAGCCTGCTGGGCTACAGTCCACGGGGTAGCGAAGAGTCAGACATGACTGAGCAACTAACACTTTCACTTTTCACACTTTCACATTCTTAAATAGGAGGTCGTGGGATAGGGGGACTATCATAGGCTTTGAAATGAGTTGGATCTGGACTGGTATCTATGTGAATCTAAATCAGTAACGGCAAGTCCTCGTTTATGGAGGGCAGTGTCTCTGCCTTGCTTTCATCCAGTAAATATTTCCCATGCACGTATTATGTGGCAGGCACTGTTCTAGGCACCGGGAAGCCAGCAGAAACCTGCAAAATCACATAGCAAAGAGCATCACTGTATGATTCTGATTCTGGCAGAAAGTGGAGAATTGGATGCAAAGATCCTCTTGACTGGACAGGCCCCAGGGACTGGCGCCTGCGTGCATTTGTAGGTGCTAAGTCGCATTCAGTCCTGTCTGACTCTTTGCGATCCTATGGACTGTAGCCCATCAGGCTCCCCTGTCCATGGGATTCTCCAGGCAAGAATACTGGAGTGGGCTGCCATGCCCTCTCCCAGGGGATCTTCGCAGGCCAGGGATCGAACCCACGTCTCTTAGGAAACGGACCTGTGTGTTTCGGTAATATTTGAAAAAGCCTTGTATTGGAAGCAGACAGCAGAGCCTGCCCTTCTCTGGTTTTCCCTGCATTGGTCCCTCCGGTGCAGCACTCTTTCTACTCCAGGGCTCTCCCACACCCACCCTACCGCCCTCCCCCAGCCTCCTCCCCACTGTGTGGTGGGAGGGGGCTGTCTCTGGTGGCAGTGGGAGGGAGTCAGAGGAGATGAGGGAGGCATGGATGGAAGGGCAAAGGGCAGAGCGGTGGAGATTTCAGAGACCCCATGTTTCCATCAAGCCGCACCCCCCCAGCACCGCATGCCCACCTAATACTGCACCGCCTCTCCCTCCCCCTCTCCGGGTTATCTGGATGGGGTTTCTAATTGAAATTGAAGACCTGTTTAGCTCTGTGCCTACATGGTCTGCTCTCAAATGTGGGCTACCACAAAGTATGCACTGGTGCTTCATATTCTCAGGAATCTGACAAAGTGATGGATGCCCAGCAAAGCTATTTCTTCAGAGGTCTGGAGCCCGTCTCTTGTTTAAGTTGAGGAATTGAAGAAGATTCATCCGATGCAATCTTGTGCTAACAAACCCAAGATGACTGAAGCAAAACGGGTGCCCAGATAGCCCTGAGAAACACCCAAGGCTTTCGTGAAAGCCTGGATCTGAGCTTTAAGGTGCCCTTGCAAAGAAATCCTGAGATTTCATTTTAGGTTTTTTTTTTTTTTGAGTATAATTGCTTCACAATGTTGTGTTAGTTTCTGCTGTAAAATAGCAGTGAATCAGCTATCAGTTCAGTTCAGTAGCTCAATCGTGTCTGACTCTTTGTGACCCCATGGACTGCAGCACACCAGGCTTCCCTGTCTATCACCAACTTCTGGAGCTTACTCAAACTTATGTCCTTTGAGTCGGTGATGCCATCCAACCATCTCATCCTCTGTCGTCCCCTTCTCCTCCCACCTTCACCTTTCCCAGCATCAGGGTCTTTTCCAATGAGTCAGTCCTTTGTATCAGGTGGCCAAAGCATCGGAGTTTCAGCTTCAGCATCAGTCCTTCCAATGAACACTCAAGACTGTTTTCCTTTAGGATGGACTGGTTTGCTCTCCTTGCAGTCCAAGAGACTCTCAAGAGTCTTCTCCAACACCACAGTTCAAGAGCATCAAATCTTGGGCACTCAGCTCTCTTTATAGTCCAACTCTCACATCCATACATGACTACTGGAAAAACCATAGCTTTGACTAGATGGACCTTTGTTGGCAAAGTAATGTCTTTGCTTTTTAGCACGCTGTATAAATATATCCCCTCCCTCTTGAAGCTCCCTCCCACTCACCACCCACCTGCACCCCTCTAGGTCTTCACAGCACAGAGCTGAGCCCCCTGTGCACACAGCAGCTTCCCACTGGCTCTCTGTTTTACACATGGTAGTGTATATACGTCAGTCCTACTCTGGCGTTTCATCCCACCCTGCCCTCCCCGCCCCAACCCAAGTTCTCTACATCTGCATCTCTATTCCTGTCCTGCAAACAGGTTAAGCCCTGAGATTTTTACCAGCCCAGAAAAACTGCAAGAGGACTGAAACTTTCTTGGGACCAACTGCATGCAAACCCCTCCTCCCCGCACGTGATCAGGGTAGGTCCACACTGGGGGCCCAATGTCTCAAAGGAGTAGGGAGTTTTTTTCATCACAAATCCCTTGGAAAATCTGAAAAAAGGTATGGATCCTTTAACCAGGAAAAAATGCATCTTTGTGGATGCATAAATTTGCACATATAATTTTAGCAGTAAAAATAAGTAAAACATAAAACAGCAGAGGTACTCTTCTATGCTCTTCAATCCTTATTGATCTTATAAATACTATTATTGAACCTGCTTCCCCAAGGTCGCCCAGGTGCTAAGTGGGGCAGCTAGAACATGAACCTTAGTCTGAGGTCAGTGGCCATGATTCTTGTCCCTACCCCTCACTGCTCTACAGGGACTCTGGTGGCAGTGACTTGGTGATAATTCACTGCGGGACTAATGATAACCTCTCACACTTGATATTAAAAAATTTCACATTTTATACTTTCAAGTGGATGCAAACCTGTTGGTTTTGCCTGTCTGATGTCTTTTCTTTGTTGGGCCACCTCCCTTAGCAATCCTGCCCTGCCTATTTTAGTCCTGGTTGTTCACATGGGGTCAGTTCAGTTCAGTTCAGTTCAGTTGCTCAGTCGTGTCTGACTCTTTGCGACCCCATGAACCGCAGCACGCCAGGCCCCCTGTCCATCACCAACTCCCGGAATCCACCCAAACCCATGTCCATCGAGTCGGTGATGCCATCCAAGCATTTCATCCTCTGTCATCCCCTTCTCCTGCCCTCAATCTTTCCCAGCATCAGGGTCTTTTCAAATGAGTCAGCTCTTCGCAGCAGGTGGCCAAAAGTATTGGAGTTTCAGCTTCAACATCAGTCCTTCCAATGAATATTCAGGACTGATTTCCTTTAGTATGGACTGGTTGGATCTCCCTGCAGTCCAAGGGACTCTCAAGAGTCTTCAACACCACAGTTCAAAAGCATTGATTCTTCGGTGCTCAGCTTTCTTTTTAGTCCAACTCTCACATCTATACATGACTGCTGGAAAAACCATAGCCTTGACTAGACAGACCTTTGTTGGCAAAGTAATGTCTGCTTTTAAATATGCTGTCTAGGCTGGTCATAACTTTCCTTCCAAGGAGTAAGCATTTTTTAATTTCATGGCTGCAATCACCATCTGCAGTGATTTTGGAGCCCAGAAAAATAAAGTCAGCCACTGTTTCCACTGTTTCCCCATCTATTTGCCATGAAGTGATGGGACCGGATGCCATGATCTTAGTTTTCTGAAGTTGAGCTTTAAGTCAACTTTTTCACTCTCCTCTTTCGCTTTCATCAAGAGGCTCTTTAGTTCTTCTTCACTTTCTGTCACCTGCAACCACCTCCCAGGATGGGAAGATGTGTGTCTTGGACTTGGTTAATGAGAGCCAGCATTCCCCTGGCTATGGAGATTGGTTTCAGAGGTTAGTCCATGGGTTTTTGATGATGCTACTAGGAAAGAGAAAGTCTCTTTTCTGTTGAAGTATCTGAGACGTAAGTGTTAACATTTTGGAGCAATTGAAGGAACCAGTTTGCTTAAAAAGGAAACTAAAACAAAAGAACACAGAGGCTAGAGATAAAGAGAGTTCTCGACAGATGAATGGATACAGAAGGTGCAGTGTGTAGTGGAATCCTGCTGCTGCTGCTGCTAAGTCGTTTCAGTTGAGTCCGACTCTGTGCAACCCCATAGACGGCAGCCCACCGGGCTCCTCCAGCCCTGGGATTCTCCAAGCAAGAATACTGGAGTGGGTTGCCATTTCCTTCTCCAAGTAGAATACTACTCAACCATAACAAAGAATGAAATAATGCCATTTGCAGCAACGTGGATAAACCTAGAGATTATCATACTAAGTGAAGAAAGTCAAAGACAAGTATCATAAAATATAACTTATGTATGGAATCTTAAAAAATGATACATATGAACTTATACACAAAACAGAAATAGACTCACAGAAAACAAACTTACGGTTACCAATAGGGAGGGGGGAGGGATAAATTAGGGATAAACACACACACACCTGTATTTAAAATAGATAACCAGCAAGAACCTACTGTACCACAGGGAATTATACTCAGTGCTTTGTGATAACCTATTAAGGGAAAAGAATCTGAAAAAGAAGAGGTACATATGTATAACTGAATCACTTTGCTGTCCACCTGAAACGGATGTAACATTGTAAATCAACTATACTTCAATTAAGAAAAAAAGAGAATTAGAATCTGGATGATCACTTTTCAGCAGTCAGATGATCACCTAGATCCATCCATGCCTGATTTCCTCTTGTATGGAAATATATTATTTTTGAGGGGAGGGGTGGTGGATTTCTATTACGTATAATTGAAAAGGCCATGATAAATATACAGACATTTTCATCATTTCCCCTTCTTTCTATCTCCAAACACAGTCTGTCTCCATGATACAGATGACAACATGGTACAGCATTGTGCTTTAAGTGATGACCACATAGCTTCATAGTGTGCTCATTGGCTATGAAGACTGGAGACACTTTGCCTCCTCAGTTACATTTCAGACCCTTGGAGTAGGTGTGAAGTCTCAAATATCTCTTCTCTACATGCTCAGCACGGACAGATTCTTAAACAGTAGGTGTCCAATAATTGCTCACCAGTGTAATGGGATTATAAAAAAGGACTTCTCTATCTTGGAATTTGACCCAAAGTTCAAAGCTGAAAATAGTAAAGCCTGTTGAGTGCTCACACACTCTAAAGAAAGGAGTTGGAGCCTACTGACAACATTTGCTACAGGAGGCCTAAAACTAGTTCTTATCATCTCTAACAGAAGGTAATGAACATGGAGGAAAAATGAGTATGAGAATTTCCTTAAAGAAAGTCGTTAACAGTTGTATCTTTATCCTTATGCTGTTCTCTCTTTGGGATTACCCTTCCCACTTTATATAAGAGGTGAATTCCAGTTATCCTTTAAAATTCAGCTTAAGTGTTGCCTCCTCTAGGAAGTTCTCCATGGTTTCTATAGATAGAACTGTTGTTCTTGTCTTCTGACCTTCATCCCAGAGCTCTCAATAGTTACTTAGGTTCTAGTACTTGAATATACAAACTAATACTGTAATAATGTGACAGGTGTCATTTCTGTTAGCCTGGCCCAGACATGTACTATCATTCATCTCTTCACCTTTGAAGGATAAAGAGATTAAAGGATGAGATGGTTGGATGGTATCACGGATTCAATGGACATGAGCCCTGGGCAAATTCTGGGAGATGACAAGGAGCAGGGAAGCCTGAAAGGCTGCAGCCCATGGGGTCGTAAAGAGTCAAACACGCCGGGCAACTGAACAAGAGCAACAGCCCTTGAAGGAGGGGAACAGGGTGGACTGTAAGTGACTCTAGCAACCTTCCTGCCAAAGGTAAAGTCTTTTGTCTTGCTTAGAACTTGCCCAACTTTGGATATGCAGAAATGGAGCTGGATCTGAGTACGGAAGTAAAGCTAGAGAGAAGGGCATCCTCAGGGAAATGGAGTATGGAGGATTTGGAATTCCAAGAGGTGGAGCCTAGAGAGGGGAGTGGGGCAGGGATGAGAAGAAGAGATGGAGGGGGTAGAAACAGAAGGAGGAGCTGGGGAAAGTCTGCCACACACAGCAAAGGGCTAGGGAAGGGCTAGGGATGCAATCCTCCAGTGGTGGGAGGCGGTCAGAGATTTTGGACATCAAGAATGTCTAAGTATTAATTTGAACTGTTTTGCATGTCTGCAATGTAAGCCCTGCTAGCATTTTTTAGTTCTAAATGAAAGCTTTAACATAACCAGAAACCTTATGAGATTATTTTTGTTTTTATTTTACTTGATCTGAAATAAGGAAAAGGGTAAAACTTGTACAAGGGTGGACTGTATTTTAAAGAAAAAGAAAACACAGTGATTAACAAATAGTAGAAGTTAACCGCTGACATTCAAGGTGACAATGAGATCATAAGTTCCCTGGAGGTGGCAGACATCCTGGGTGGGGTTTCGGTTTCTCTAAGGCATGGAATGGGGGCTTTGAGCCTGTCTTGTATAGAACTTATGGGGCAAGGAGATTCCCGGCGACACTGTTATCCATGCTCCTGGCTGAGTGGTTCTCAAAGTATGGTTTGTGGCCACACATGGAAACTTGTAAGAAATGCAAATTCTTGGGTTCTGCCCCAAACCCACTGAGTCAGAAGCTGACAGTGGAACCCAGCAACCTGAAATTTACAAGCCCTACCTGTGATTCTGCTGCATGCTAAATTTGTGAATGGCCTGGCAAGCCCTCAGTAGCTTTGTCTGAAATTAATGAACAAAAAACTTGTGGAAACACAGTGCCCTCATGGTAAGCCTCTATTTTTATATCTTTAATTTTTTTTTTTTAAACTCTGTGCTGAATCATAATTCATCAACAGCTAGGCTTTGAACTGTGCTTGACCGGCTTCCTCTCTAACAACCTCCAGTCGGACCACTCACATCCCAGGGTATAGGTTGAGTGTGGCTGCCTTTGGGTAATGCAATGAAAGTGGCTATTCTGAGGCCTCCCTGGGCCCACAGCCCAATGGCAGACTGCCCACTGGACCCCAAAACTGTTTTTCTGTTCTTTGCTGGGTAAAGTGAGGATAAACATGTCCAGGGACTTAGGGGAAAAAAAAAAAATTATTCACCCTGGCAGATTCTCCCAGAGAGGTACAGTTCTTTGCCTGTCAAGCTAGGATATTAAATGAAGCAATTTTCATCAGATAACACATCTTCTGGTTCATGTAAACGTCCCACAAATCGCTGAGCTCGTAACTCAGCCTGATTGAAAGTGAGCCGCTAATCCATTTCCCTTTGTAGATGGGTTGTAGACTAGCTGGGGGCTTGTCCCTTGACCAAGAGTCTTGTGACAACCATGCTAGTCACCCCTCCTTTCCCCCCGCCCCCCCCCGACTCTGTCTGGCTCCACATCCAGTCCCCCTGGCCTCAGACCATGTGGGCACAGGAGACCTGGCTCCCTGACATCATAAAGGAGAAAGTGTCCAGTGCCCACTGCAGGACACGCTGGAAGGAAAGTTGGGATGTGGATGGCATTTGCTATGATGTCTTCCACCTCCCTTTTGACAGTTTTCCTCAGGTCAAGTCCAGGGCCCTGATCCTTCCTCCTATTCCAGCCCCTCAAATGTAAGCATGATGGTGAAATGAATATGGTGTGTGTGTGTGTGTGTCTGGAGGAGAGATGCATTCCCTAGTATTATCGCTCCTTCTTTCTGAGTGTACAGGGAAATCTATGGCCATGCCATCCTGAACATGCCCGATCTCGTCTGAGTGTTCAGGGAAGAGGGGGAATGGGAGCCCCTCCTTAACATGATTGAGAACAATCATACCCTGAAAGATTGACTAGACCCTCAAGGTGGTCAAATTCACCTCAGCACACCAACTGCCTTATTTGTCACTTCCATGCTCCCACCTCAGTATCCATCACTGTGCCCAGTACAAAGTAGGTGGTCCACAAGGTTTGTTGATTGAATGAATGGACTAGAGGTTAAGAGCCCTAATTGCAAAAGGAATCCTACTTTCCCAGGTGGAGCTACATACCCAACTGATTAAACCCAGCCTCTGCCCATATTTGTGCTGTAAAAAAATGGAAAAGTATCAAAATCAGTCTGAGCACTCACCTGGGACGTCATCTTCCCAGAATGTTTGGCATGTGCCCACCCCCCTAGGGTTACCAGGTAAGAAATAGGATGTACAGTCAAATTTGAATTTGAAATAACCAATATTTTTCTTAATACAAGCATATTCCAAATATTGCATGGGATATACTCATCTAAAAATATGCTTTTGAAAACCAAATATATACAATATATATATTTTGGATACTAAATAAACTTTTACAATGACATAAAAGCATGATGCAAGGGTATTTATTCTGTTAAGTTCACTCCATTATATATAGTGTCACTAAGACATTTGTAATCACATAGGCAATTTCTGTGGGTTTTATTAGTCTCCTTCTTGCTCCAATGCAATATTAATAATTTTCTTTTACAAATGCAAAAAATTCAATCACATAATTTTCAATTAACTGAGGGTCTTATATTTTTATTTGCCAAAACTGGCAAGCCTATCCTCTAATAATCTGAAAAACTATGAGCTGACTTTTGAGGAATCCTTAATTCCCTCATCTCCCTCTTCTCAAACCATAATTAGTATTTGTTGATACTGTAATTCTATAGCATAATTAATTTAATCTGGCATGAAAATATATTTTCCCCTCCCTGTTAGGTGAAATTGTATGCTGTAAACTGCAAAATCAATTTTCTTCCAAACTTATGCTTACTATAAAAATCTAAATGCATGAAGGAAAATGTGAAGTAAATCATAATTCAACTATCCAGGGATACTCTCAGTTAATCCATATTGCTTTCTTTTTTTGTCTGTGGACACAAGTATTTTTTCATAGTTAAGAAAAAATACATAATTCTGTGTCATGATTTTTACTTAGCCTTTATACCATAGGTATGTTCTGTGGCATTAAGAACTCTGACATTGCCTTTTTAAATGATTAAATAATATTTTATTGTATGGATATACATGGGGTTTTAAATTTTTTGGTAATATAAGTGACACAGAGATGATCATATGCATTAAGCTGCTTTCAGACTTCCAAATAGGTTCAGAGGTGTTAACCTTGAACAATGAAACAGAAGTTATTTTTAACCAGAGAAATGAATTGATTTAGGAGTAGAAAAAAAATGGAAGAAGAACTAAAGAGCCTCTTGATGAAAGTGAAAGAGGAGAGTGAGAAACTTGGTTTAAATCTCAACATTCAGAAAACAAAGATCATGGCATCTGGTCCCATCAATTCATGGCAAATAGATGGGGAAACACTGGAAAAAATGGCAGATTTTATTTTTTAGGGCTCCAAAATCACTGCAGATGGCAACTGCAGCCATGAAATTAAAAGATGCTTTCTTCTTGGAAGAAAAGTTATGATCAAGCTAGACAGCATGTTAAAGAGCAGAGACATTACTTTGCCAGCAAAAGTCTGTCTAATCAAGGCTATGGTTTTTCCAGTAGTCATGTAGGGATGTGAGAGTTGGACCATAAAGAAGGCTGAGGGTTGAAGAATTGATGCTTTTGAACTGTGGTGTTAGAGAAGACTCTTGAGAGTCCCTTGGACTGCAAGGAGATCCAACCAGTCCATCCTAAAGGAGATCAGTCCTGGGTGTTCACTGAAGGACTGATGTTGAAGCTGAAACTTCAATACTTTGGCTACCTGATGCGAAGAGTTGACTCATTTGAAAAGACCCTGATGCTGGGAAAGATTGAGGGCCAGAGGAGAAAAGGATGACAGAGGATGAGATGGTTGGATCCCATCACCAACTCAATGGACATGAGCTTGAGTAAACTCTGGGAGTTGGTAATGGTCAGAGAGGCCTGATGTGCTGCAGTGCATGGAGTCGGACATGACTGAGTGACTGAACTGAACTGAAACAATTTCAGTTTAGGACAGGGAACTATGGAGAACCACATGCAAGCTCAATTCTCAAAGGAAAGGAAACTCTTATAGAGGAGAAGGGGAAACTGGGAGGAGCTCTTATAAACAAAGATTTCATTGGAGGAAACTGGGAGTTTGAAGTATAATGACTTTCCATTGGCTGAGCTGTTGCCAGGCAAGGAGTTTTTTATTTCCTCCTCCTGCTGGAGGGAGTAAAGTACAGTAGTGTCTCTTCCTGCTGGATTCCTGTTCGGATCAGTATTGACCCGAGTGGTAAGTATGTAAGAGCTCCCCCTTCTGGCTTCTTGACTTCATTTTAGTCAGAGTTCCCTTTATTAGTTTTTACAGAGCTGAATAGCAACTATCTACCTATCTACTTTGGCCACCTGATGCAAAGAAACGACTCGTTGGAAAAAGACCCTGATGCTGGGCAAGATTGAAGGCAGAAGGAGAAGGGAATGACAGAGGATGAAATGGTTGGGTGGCATCACAGACTCGATGGACATGAGTTTGAGCAAGTTCCAGGAGTTGGGAAGCTCCATCAGGACAGGGAAGCCTGGCGTGCTGTAGTCCAAGGGGTCTCAAAGAGTCGAATAGGACTGAGCAACTGAACTGAGCCTATCTACACATTTATTTTTTCTCCTGCTGGTTGTGAAAGAAATTCATGTTCCATGGGTAAATTTTGGTGTATACAGCGAAAGTGTAAATGTGACAATAAAACTTCATTCATAAAACCCTGACCTCAGTTGGTGATCTGGTCTTGCAATAAGCATTGCTCTAAAATGAGATTTCCTAAAATGTGTTCCACTGAATTAGTTTGGTGGGATGCTAATATTTGCCATGTACTCCTTTCGTAGAAAGTGCTAGGTTAAACAAAGGGCAATCACTCTCTTTTTTTTGCAGTACTTCTCAGAGCCTTTATTATGCTAATATACTTTGTGAGTTTCTGAAAGGGTGAGGACAATGCAGCATTTCTCAAACTCAGTGGACCACAACACATTCTTTTTACTGTTTTTTTTTTTTTTGGCAAAACATTACATCAAGTTGGGAACATCCTTTGGGTCTCCGTGTTTTACATTCCTTTTAACCCATAGACTTGTGCATAATGAGTTTGTGTAGATATTTTGATATTAACACACAATGAAATTAACGATGCTCACCAATCTCTAAACTTAAAAGTGAGAGGGGGAGAAAAAAACAAAACAGGAATTCCTGAATAGATGCTTGGCCTAAAGATTTGCCTAACTGAGTAGCTATAAGACTGAAAGGTAGACTTAATGTTTTGTGATTAGTTTCCTCTTAGAGAGAGGGTTTAATTTTGACATTTACACTTTATGCTCACTGCCTGTCATCAATTGGATGAACAGACTAGAGAGAAACAGCCATCCTACAGTGCCTCTTGCCTTTCCGGGATTAAAAAAAAACCCATCAGATGTTGCATTTTGGAAAAATGTAAGCAAAGGCTGCCACCTGACCCTCCCTCAGAACTTTGAAACTCTCAGTTGGCTTTTGTGCACAAGATCCTCTCCGAAGCTCTAACCCTGCCTCTTTGGGCAATAAATTAAGAGAAGGCGTGGGGACTTTCTCCTGCTTGGCTGCAGAGAACTGCTCAGAGGCTGTTGGTGAGGATGAAAAGTGCATGTGTGAGTTGGGGTCGCTGCGAGTTCCTACTGGATGTGAATGAGTCTTTCTGGAAGTTCTCCACTGGGCCCCCAGGGGCTGTGCTTCTAACTTTGATCTCTGAGACCAGAGCTTCACAGAAAAGCACAAAATCTTGACATCATTGGGTCTGGGGCAGGATCATTTTTGGAATTTATTGCTGGAGTGGATAAGGAAGGGACTGGAAACAGGGTTTGCAGCTGGGCTCCCAGAGGCACTTCCTCTGTTGTGCAGTTTAACCTGGAAGCAAGAAACCAGAGTGTTTGCCCATCACTGCTGCTGTCCATATAAACCAAGACTTTGCAGTTTGTCCCAGGGTGTTGAAGAATGGAAGATGAGAGTCAATTTGGAGAAAAGGATTCAAGAGGTTGGGAACAGAATTAAGAAGGGATTAGGCTTCTGTGGTGGCTCAGATGGTAAAGAATCTGTCTGCAATGCGGGAGACCCGGGTGCAGTCCCTGGGTTGAGAAGATCCCCTAGAGAAGGGAAAACCACTCCAATATTCTTGCCTGGAGAATTCCATGGACAGAGGAGCCTGGCAGGCTACAGTTCATGGGGTTGCAAAGAGTCAGACACGACTGAACAACTAACACTTTCACTTTTAGGCAAGATGAACAGGCAGTTGGCAAGAAGTGAGGGTGAGCTCTTTCCTAGCCATGTATCTGCTTTATAACCCTGTATGGTTTTCCCATCTGCAAAATGGGTTTAATACTCAGGTCTATCCCACTAGAGTTGTTGGGAGAATAAAATCAGATTACTCAGAAGATTCTCTTAGAATAGGGTCTGCCATTCAGTACACTGGGATTGGCAAACTATGGCTCCCTGGCCAAATTTGCCCGCCACCTAGTCTTGTAAACAACACTTTATGGGAACACAGTCACAGCCATTTGCTTATGTTTGTCTATGGCCACTTTTCTCTGGCAAGGGATGAATTGAGTAGTCAGGACAGAGACCATAAGGCCTGCGAAGCCAAAAATATTTACCATCTGGTCCTTTATAGAAAATGTTTGCTAATCCTTACTGCAGAAGATTAGCCATTATCGTCTGCATTCCTAATACCAATTCCACAGGGATATTATAAGAATAAAATGAGGATAAATATGCCAAAGAATTGTAAACATGTTTTAAAGTGAGCCTGTGTTTGACAGAAAGGGATGGTTTATTAAACCAGTGATCTATACAATAGAACTTTGTGTAGGATTTTTTAAATGATGTGGAAATTATATGGAAACATGAACACAGCACCTACATAGGATTCATTACATACTGGGCATTTGCCAGCTATTATGTAGTGCCTAACATGGAGGATGCTATTTTTATCGCCATTTTTAGAGAGGAGAAAATGGAAGTTCAGAGTGTTTAAAGTAAGTCAGGGCTCCCCAAAGCCCGGGATCTAATGTCTGATGATCTGAGGTGGAGCTGATGTAATAATAATAATAGAAATAAAGTTCACAATAAATGTCATGCGCTTGAATCATCCTGAAACCATCCCCCTGACCCCCAATCCATAGAAAAACTGTCTTCTGTGAAACCAGCCCCTGGTGCCCAAGAGGCTGGGGACAACTAAATGAAGTGACGTCTCCCAATTAACACAGGTGTTAGACGGCAAGACATCCACCTGTCACTGGTGTTTAAAAAAGAAAAAAAAAAAAAAAAAAGAATAAAACGAACAAGTCAGTTGGTGAAACGGTACCTGTGATAAATATCTGATTTTTGTAAGAATGAGTGTGTGTGTCCAAGCACCCTTGAATATGACAGGGAAGACATATGTTAAAATGTTAAAAGTTCTTCTGGGGTTGCAAGGTAATAGGCAATATATTAAAAACTTACTTCTTTATAGCTAATCATATAGTCTCTTGAACATGTGTAACACAGAAGGAAAAAAGATTTAGAAGAAGAAAATGGTTTAGGTATTAAGTGTCAGGGATCCTTGGCCAGTCTTCACACTCCAGACCCCATCACCAGCCAGGTGACTACAATTTAAAAGCACGGTTAACTCTGGTAGCACGAGGTTCCCAAGGAAAAGTTGGTGGTACCAGGAGTCAGTGTATCGGAGCTTCCCAATTTCCCTCCGCGCCTCAGACCTGATTCTCTTTCCCATCCGCTCCTTGCCAGAGGTTGCAGAGCCACCTTCCTCTCCCTCCCTTTCTTGGAGGTCTGTGATTGCCTCTCAACTCTGAAGAGCTCTGCTGCTTTTTATAAATCTGTTGGAAGCATCTCGAACCTTTTCATTTTTTTTTTGTTAAAGTCACTTAGAAGAGATACATCTTGACAAATTGAGCAGTCCATGAGCTCATCGTCCAGGTTTTTATTGTATTTCCCTTTACTCCAGAAAGTGGGAAGACATCCAAACCAGAATGTGGACCGCCCTGTTATATTTCTGGGAGAATAAAAGGAATCTGGCCGTGTCCTGCGAAGCATCCGACATTCACATATTTTTCTGGCTGAGACTTTTTTTTTTTGCCAAATGTCAGCGTTAACTTGCAGAATGTGGCTGTTTTTATTTTAATCTGCAAATATCACTCCTGTGAATTATGACCTTTCCCCGCTTTGGGTATTAGAGCAAGAATCGGGAAAGCAGTGAAAGGTGATCCAGGCAAGGGAATGAGGTTTTGGAAAATGCAAACTTAAGAGGTACCTGTCAAAACATTCTTTGTGAAAACTGTTTTTCCCCCTTCGCTCATTTTTAGAAACTTTGTTTTTAGAGGCTTGGAACCAGCAAGCCTCTTCCCCTTGGGGTTTTGTTTTTATGACAATAAATTCATACAGGTGGGACTAGAAATGGATGTTAATTGAGCAACACTTCAGGACAAACCTTGCTGTGTTCCGGAGATACGTAAATACAGAGGCAGACAGGGTTCCTGTTGTTATGGATATTATAAGTGAGTGAGGAATACAGACTATTAAAGATGTTAAGGGTCCTCGAAGCCCATTTTGGAGGACGTACTGGTTGATAGGGCTTCCCAGGTGGCTCAGTGGTAAAGAATCTGCCTGCCAGTGCAGGAGATGTGGATTCGAATTCCTGGGATTCGATCCCCTAGAGGAGGAAATGTCAACCCATTCCAGTATTCCTGCCTGGAAAATTCCATGGACAGAGGAGCCTGGCGGGCCACAGTCCATGGGGTCGCAAAGAGTCAGACACGACTGAGCAATTGAGCACGCACATTGCACGCACACCGGTTGATATGAAGCACATAAGATTTTTAATGTGGACTGAGGGGTTAGGGGAGGCTTCTAAGAAATGATGATGATCTGGCTAAGTTACCTGAAGGCTAAGGGGATGGAGATGGTGTTTGAGGGTGGACAAGTTATCTTAGCCAGAGGGCACAGCCTACGTGTGTGCCTGGGGGTGGGCAAGCGTGTGGCCCCTCTGAGAAACCAGGCTTGTAGGTGAGGAAAGGGCAGTGATGAATAATGAATCTGTGATGAATCTTTTAGAAGTGCTGTGCCATTTCAGTACCTACATTGTGGAAAACTGTGCCTGTGACTATAGAAGTCATAGCCTGGAATATATTCGGTTTAAAATCCAAGCAGAAGAATTGAGCATCTTCATGAATTTTGATTCATTTGTATTTCTGGTCTCAATGCTAATGAAATAACAAGACATTGGAAGAATCAAAGCCATAAGGTTTTTTTCTTTTTTTCTGGTTTTCCAAGAGGAAGTGTGTACTACATACATATCCCATGTGTTTCTTCTTTTATTCCAGAAGCTGAGGGGATCCCTGTGAATGGCAGAAAAAGGCACACAGATTGGTATTATTGCTTGGGGAAGTCCAACCCTCCATCTTCCACCTCCATAAATCCTAAAAGATCTGACTCCCTGTACCCAGACTTTGGCCTCAAGTTATTTGGGATTGAAATAAAAAATGCTTTTAATGAATTTCTTCACTGAAAATCTGATCACAGCTCTCCTCCCATTGGAGGACGGGAGCATACAGAAATAAGCATTTATGGAGTGCCTCCTGTGCACTGAAGATTTGTATACAATCCCCCCTTTATCCTCACTCTGCCATTACCATTTCCATCATACAGATGAGAAAACCAAGGTCAGAACTCTAAAGTCTGCATTTTGTCCCCTCAGCCCTTTAGCCTTTCTCTCTTTTCTCCCACTAACGGTTGCTCTTTGACTTAGCTCTAGTCTTTATTTTATTTTTAAAAAATTTTTTGGGCACACCACACAGCATGAGGGAAATCTCAGTTCCCCGACCAGGGATCGAACCTGTGCCCCCTTGCATTGGAAGGGCAGCATCTTAACCACTGGACTGCCAGGGAAGTCCTCTTTGGCTTCTCTCTGAAGTGGATTATCCACTGCCTCTCTTGAGAAAGGCTGAGCTTACTTGTAGGCATGTTCAAATGACGTCTTCTTTAATCTCCTAATCATCTTGGCTCCTCCACACACACACACTAAATTCTTTCTGAAGTCAGAGGAAGAAGCAGACGGATGTTTTGAAACCCACAAGATGTAAGTGAGACCCAAGGTGGGAGTCATCATAAAGCAGCTTTACTTTTGGCTTCTCTTTCTCTCCTTCCCTCTTTCACTCTGCTGGGTCTCAGTTGCAGCGTGCAGGATCTTTTTAGTTGCCGCATTTGGAATCTTTTAGTTTCTGCCTTCGAACTCTTAATTGCGACATGTGGGGTCTAGTTCCCTGACCAGGGATCGAACCCAGGCCCCCTCTATGGGGGAGCGTGGAGTCTTAACCACTGGACCACCAGGGAAGTCCCTTGTCTTCCACTTCTGTCAAATGTACTAATTGGAAGTTTCTCCCACTGTCCCCAGGTGAAAACCAGTGCTATCTTAGGCTTTTTCTACCTACTCTTTAGTGATGCTGGTGGTGCTAAGTCACTTCAGTCATGTCCAACTCTTTGTGACCCCATGGACTGTAGCCTGCCAGGCTCCTCTGTCCATGGGATTCTCCAGGCAAAGATATTGGAGTGGGTTGCCAAGTGATAAAAGATCCTGTTGTCCCTTTATATCACCACGTCTCATTCCACGAGTTACGATGCCCTGTCCAACTGCAAACTAAATTTAAAATTAACTCATCTTCCAGGTGAAAGTGAAAGACACTCAGTCATATCCGACTCTTTGTCTGTCTAGTCCATGGAATTCTCCAGGCCAGAATACTGGAGTGGGTAGCCTTTCCCTTCTCCAGGCGATCTTCCCAACCCAGGGATCGAACCCAGGTCTCCCACATTGCAGGTGGATTCTTTACCAGCTGAGCCACAAGGGAAGCCCCAAAATACTGGAGAGGGTAGCCTATCCCTTCTCCAGAGGATCTTTCCATCCCAGGAATCAAACCAGGGTCTCTCGCCTCCACAGGCAGATTCTTTACTAACTGAGATATGAGGGAAGAACTGTCCAGGTAGGACCTGCTAATTGGTCTCTTTTTCGTTTGTCATTTTTCTGCCCCCACTGGCCAACTTTGACTTTTGGGTTTGAACAGGTGAGGGTGGAGAAGGGAGAGCAATGTATGGAAGTTCTTGCTTGACTGACTCTATTGATGGTTCTGGCTTCTCTAGACGGACCGGTCCTCACCTGGGCACTGGAGCAGTGGAGATGCCCCGTCACTGAGACCCTTTCACCTGCCTGTCCTTGACCTGGCCTAAGAGAGCACTGCTTTGCTCATTGCTTAACCTTCCTGCAGCTTCCTGGAATCTTGCAGTGGCATTGGTGCCTCTCTGCTGGGGTCCCCACACCTCTCCAGGTTTCTCTTCTGGCTGAGGGTGACGTCCACTGTGCTCTCACACACGTTGCTCACGTCGGGCTGCGAAACACGCTCAGAACCATTTGCTCCAACAAGTTCTGAGAGCGAAGCCTTTTCCTAGGGCAGCCACTTCTCCTTCAGCTGAGCGGATGACCAGTCTGATTCTGTATTTTTTCTCCTTTTTGGATGGGAGCCAGATAAAAGCTCAGCTTATATCCATGCTGCAGCCTCCAGGGCTTCTAGGAGGACCTCCGGGTAGTTTCCTTCAAGTTCCTGTCTCTTGCCCTAGAATCAAAGTATCTGCTCCACCCTACTTGTTGGGGGAGTTAGAACTTCTAGTATACATTTCTAAAAAGACATATTCTTCTTAACTCTACTTTCAAACCCCTTTCATAGACTTGATGGAGGCGAGAGGAACGAGTCAGCTAATTAGTTCTTTGGCGTTTACCTTGGAACTTTTGTAGCACAACTGATGTCAGGATTTCTCATTGTTATTGGTGATCATGTGTGTGAATGGCTCTGCTTCTTTGCCTTTCCTAGTCTGCAAGACCTTTACAGATTCTCACTAAAGGCGAAGAGTTTATTTCCCCACCTCTTCCAGCTGGACCGGCCACGTGGTCTACTTAGACCTGTTGATTGTTGTAGGAATGACGGTGAGTTGAGTCTTGGCATCAAGAGTCCTTGTGGGTTTCTTCTTTCTCCCTCTCTTCTCCATCCCATGTCTGTGGTAACCATGAGAACATGCCCACGCTAGCCCACTGGAGGTGGAGAGGCAAATGGAGGGGAGCCAAGCCACACTGGTTTCTTCAGACAACAGCCAGCTAACCCCAGTATCGTGTGATCAGTCCCAGCCAAGACTGACAGAGCTGCCTTGCTGCTCACTCAGACACACAAGAATTTATTGTTGATTATTCTAGGCTCCTGAAGCTTTGTGTTGTTTATTAAAGAGCATTACGTTGCCATTAGATAACTGAGAAATAGCTGATAGCTACAGTCTTAGGGTTCCATCTGAAAATTCCATTTTGTCATAAAGGTTACTCTTAACTATTGAATCTCAAAAAAAAAAAAAAAAAATCACTCATCTCCTCCTTCCAGTCCTTTCTGACATTGAAAAAAGAACCTCATGGCATTTTACTTATTTTAACCGTGTGTGATGATAAAACAAATTTCACAGTGTGTTCCCTATATAATGTTATTCCCTTGGCATTGCTCCATGAGGAATAATGTCCAAGGTCATATATGTTTAGAGGATGTTTTGTGAGGCCAGGACTAAGGGGAGGTGAATGAGGCACTTGCTGAGGGTGCAGAATCCAAGCGGGTGCCCCAAATCTCAGTAATCAAGATAGATAATAGTTTAATAAAGTATTATTAAAAAGAGATATGCAAAAATCCATGGTGAGCAAAATATTACAATTTATCAGTAGATGATTTTTTGTCAGACTATTAACAATGCCCTATCAAACTGCCTGAGAACCCGAGGAAAAAGGGAAAATCAGTATTATTAGCAGCTGGATACATCATCTTCCCATCACTATAATGCCTCTGGCTGTCATAAAGGCTCTGACAAGGCCCACAGAGAAGAAAGCTATTGGGTTTTGTTGCCTTTCTTAAAAACACGTGGCCATGGGGAAAGGAGAAACACAGAGTGCCGGGGAAGCCGGTGGGTGTGCCCCCAATTCATTGCTAAGCTGTCCCTAGAAGAGGGTTGTACGAGAACTGCTCCTGATTTGCCCTGAGATCTTTTTCTCTCCAGCTTCTATTTCTCCAAGTGGAAAACGAAAGGAGAGGAATAGATCTCGGAAGACTGTCCAGGCATAAAACTCAATTTCTATTGTGTAAGTTCCTGAACTAATACATGGCTCCAGGTCTTCAGAGCCTCAGAGAGATGGGCACCCTACGATGAGGGGAGTCCTCTACCCTGCATGAAGGATGTCTTGTTCTTGGGTTGCCTTCTAAGGCAGTGGTCCTCAGGATATGGTTCCTGGGTCGGCACGATCGCCATCACCTAGGAACTTGTTAAAAAGGCAAATTCTCAGGCCCCACCCCAGAGCCTGGGAATCAGGAGCTCTGGGATTGGGGGTCCAGCAAGTGTTTTAAGGAGCCCTCCTGGAGATTCTGATGTGCATTCAAATGTGAGGACCACTGCTCCAAGGCACCTGGAGCGTGTTGCCGAGAGCTCATGATCAACCATCAGTTGTTACCAATATCACTGCCCATGGACCATGTGCTAGCCAGCTGCAGAAGGCTTTACCTGCCTATCTCAATGAATCCCCACAACACCTGTGAAGTGGGTGCTGTGATGTTCACCCCCATTTTCTTCATGCATAGAGCTGTTCACTTGCCCAATGTCACACAACAATTAAGTGGCAGAGCCAGGACTTGAACCTGGATCTGTCTGTTCCAAAGCATGCCATAGACTTGCCTCTCCTTGAGAGATTCACTTATCAGCCCCAAAGCACAAAAAAAGCGGGAAAGGATTGGATTTAGCAAGGTCAGGAAACCTTCCTTTGTTTAAGCATCAATATTACTTGGGGAGTTTCTTTTAAACTTCCTAATACCCAGGCATCATCATCTCTGGGCATTGGGACCTCAATACATTCTCTTTTTTCTGTTTTTTTTTTTTGGCCACCCTGCAACATGCAGGATCTTAGTTCCCTGACCAGGGATCAAACCTGTGTCCCCTGCAGAGGAAGCTTGATGTCTTAACCAGTGGACAGGCAGGGAAGTCCCGGGACTGCGACACTTTCAATGCTGCCTCGGTGATCCCAATGTGCTGTTAAATGGGAAACTACTGGTTTAAAGAGTTTCCTTCCCAGAACAACAAGGACCTACTGTATAGCACAGACAACTATGCTCAGTATCTTGTAATAACCTGTAGTGGAAAAGAATCTGAAAAAGAATATATATATATACATATATGTGTGTGTGTGTGTGTGTGTGTATACATATATATGTGTGTGTATGTATAACTGAGGGCTTCCCAGGTGGCACTATTGGTAAAGAACCCCCTGGTAATGCAGGAGACATAAGACACGGGTCTGATCCCTGGGTTGGGAAAGTCCTCTGGAGGAGGGCATGGCAACCCACTCCAGTGTTCTTGCCTGGAGAATCCCATGGACAGAGGAGCCTGGCGGACTACAGTCCATAGGGTTGCAAAGAATCAGACACAACTGAAGTGACTTAGCACGCATGTATAACTGAATCATTTGTTACATACTTGAAACTAACACAACACTGTAAATCAACTATACTTCAGTAAAAATAAATACAATAGTTTCCTTCCCAGTTAGGAGACTGGCTCCCACCTCCCTGCTCTATTTCCACTCCATTCTGTGCCCATCATCAACCTGGTGCTGCCTCTGTATCCACAGGAAAAAATCACAGAATAAGTCATCTTGGGTCCTCAACGGATCGTCTGTGGTTAATAGAATTCGAAATATAGAGCTCACAGTTGTTGTTTTTTTTTCTTTTTTAACCAAGAGAGAAACAGAGGCTCAGAGGTGGGGGGGGGGGGGGGCGGTGTGTGACCTTCCCAAGGTCGCCCAGCCTAGCGGACCGTCGTGGGGGAGGGTCTCTCAATGCTCCTCCTCCCCCCAAAAGGCTCCCCGCTACCTGCCCCCAGGCTAAGCAGTCTGAAGCCTTAAACCCTTTCACTTTGAGAGAAGCCCTCAAGTCCTCTTGCGGTTTTGATTCCTCCTCTGCAAATGGCACTTTGCTTTTGCTCCTAAATTCCTTCCAGCTGTCAGATACGGAGCACTCCCTGATAAGGGTTTCCCCAGTGTGGGAGAGGAACATTTACCAGAGGTAGTGGAGCGCGCCAGGCTCCCTCCCCGACCCGTTCCCAGCATATGGAATATATTGTGGTTGGAGGGAAATATATTTTAAGAATTTCTCCTGCATCTTTTCAGAGGCATTCCACCCAGGATTACTGCAGGTGTCATGAAAAGTGGGCTTTTTGCTCTCCTCCCTCCCCGCCCCCAGCGAGGAGGGGGCAGCCTCTGGCTGCGGAATCCACTCCAGGGGTGTGAGGGTCTGAAGGAACCTCTGCCCAAGACCGGAGAAAAAGCCCGCAGGACCCAAACCCTCCAGGGTCCCCAGATTTCGTTGCTTTTCTCTTTTCCCTAGAGTGTGTGTTCAGGGTGGGATCTTAGAGAGAATAATAAATATTTATTGAGCGCAATCTTTGCCTCCCCTTGCCATGTCTTATACTAACCTATGATGTATGCTTCTGGATCTTTCTTTGTTCGTGGTCTGCCTTCCCTCATGGAACAGCAACTTTCCCATAAATGCAACTAGACCCTGGCTTCTAGAATATCGCCTTTCCCAGAGCTGGTACACAAATACATATTTTTTAAAACATCTATTTATTTTGGGGCGGTGCTGGGTCTTCTTTGTTACGCGGGGGCTTTCTCTAGTTGCAGTGACCAATGACTACCCTTCCGTGTGGTGTGCGGGCTTCTCACTGTGGTGGCTTCTCTTGTTGCCGAGCACCGGCTCTAGGCCCACGGGCTTCAGTATTTGCAGCACATGGGCTTAGCCTGCACCACAGCATGTGGGATCTTTGCAGACCAGGGGTTGAACCCGTGTCCCTGCATTGGCAGGTAGACTCTTATCCACTGGACCACCAGAGAAGTCCACACAATACATGTCTGATGAATGAATGGGCTAATATTTTCATATTTATTCTGTGAGCACGAGCTCACAACCAACTGATTACGGTAGGAAGTGTTATGAACTCCTGTTTCATAGGAGAGAGGAATGAAGCACAGAGGGGTTAATTAACTTGACTCAGGTCACACAGCAAGCTTGGTATGTAAGAGATCTTAGACACGAATGCTAGTCTACATTATTCCAATCACAATCCATGGGAGAGACAAGGAAAGCGCTTCAGGAGGCAAGTTTTTGAAGGGTACCTTAGCGCCCAGTATGTGTCAAATCCTAGGCTGGGTACCAGAGCTATAGGAGTGAATAAGATGCAGTTGCTGCCAAGAGAGAATTTATTGTCTGCTGATGGAGAGAGATGAGTCAAAAGTAATGATAGTGCCAGATAAGGGGAGGCTCAGGGGACCATGAGAGCCCTGAGGATACATCTTTGCTGGTACCAAGGAAAGCTTTCTAGAAAAGGGAACATATCACAACCATTACCATCCTCTGCTTCATCTTCCTCATCATTGCTGTCATCCTCATTGCTAAGATCTTTCTTTGTCCTGGGGCTTTCCTGGTAGCTCAGCTGGGAAAAGAATCTGCCTGCAATGTGGGAGACCTGGGTTCAGTCCCTGGGTTGGGAAGATACCCTGGAGAAGGGAACGGCTACCCACTTCCAGAGAATTCCGTGAACAGAGGAGCCTGGCAGGCTACAGTCCATGGGATCACAAAGAGTCGGACACGACTAAAGTGACTTAGCATGTGGGACAAAGAATAGTGTGTGAAAGTTGCTTGTGACCCCATGGACTGTAGCCCACCAGACTCCACTGTCCATGGAATACTCCAGGGAAGAATACTGGAGTGGGTTGCCACGCCCTCCTTCGGGGAATTTTTCCTAACCCAGGGATCGAAACTGCGTGTCTTATGTCTCCTGCATTCTTTACCACTAGTGCCACCTGGGCCAAATTCCATACATTTAAAAAGTGTAATTCTCAAAGAACTTGAGAGGTTATGAGACTCTTTTTTTTTTTTTTTTGCCGTGTTGCAAGGAATGTGGGATCTTAGTTCCCTGACCAGGGATCGAACCCATGTCCCCTGCAGTGGCAACCTGAGTCATAACCACTGGACTGCCAGGGAATTCCCTAGATTCATTTTATAACTAAATAAGCCCGAGGCTCAATAAGGTTATGTAACTTGCCCAGGTTCCTGGGTAAGAGGCTGCATGGAGATTGGATCTCAGTTCTTTCTGGTACTAGAGTCATGGCTCTTCGTTTGAGAAGCAAAGGGTGTGTGTGTGTGTGTGTGTGTGCACATGTGTGTGTGTGTGTGTGTGTGTGTGTGTGTTGGGGTCAGGGGGTCATCTGGACAAAGATGAGGAAAAGTGTTCTGCACAGAGGGGATTTCATGGGCAAAAGCTGGGAGCCAGGAGAGGTAAATCTACAAAGGAGAGGTAAGTTAAGGGTTTTCAAAGCACTACCCCAAGCCCCAGGTTACCAGTGACCTGACTAAAGGCATAAGAACATCCAGACCCATGCCTGGGCCCTTAGGTCTAATCGACAGAAGTCATGAGGTTGGCATCGCGTGGTACAAAAAGTGGTTTGTCAGACAAGAGGATTTGTGAGCAGGGCTCCTGCCTGTGGCCACGGTGGGCAGAAGTGGCGATGGTAATGCAACACTCAGACACACCAGCTTCCCAAGACGCATCGTCCGGCTTGGTCCCAGAAACAGCATCATAATCCGTCTTGGTTCCCTAGGGATCTCCCTGGTCTTCTCTTCCACTAGATAGATGGATCTTCCCACTGGAATGATCAAGGGGCCCAGACACTCAGATGGAGCTGTCCCTTCCTTTTCCTTACTGAATCTGGCAGGGCCCAATTATCTGTCCCCTTCCCCTCTCCTGGGAACTGTGTCCCAGTCCCTTACAGAAACCATGGTTTTGTGACAGATGGTCTGGCCACCTCTTGTGATGTATTCAGATGCTAAATTCATATCCCCTTCTGGAGGAATCCCATCCACAGTTCGTCTAAGTGGCAGTGAACCACGTGGTACCTTTCTGATGGACCAGCTGATTCAACTATGCCACAACTGGTCATATCGAGTGATCCGGCAGCCCCAGCTGATTGTCTGAAGGACAGCAGCCTGTTGTTTGAAAAAATACCATTGACCTGTGAGGACCGGCACGCAAGAGGAACTGGCTCCGCTGTTTCTACCTTCTTTTTTATAAAATAAATATTTTTAGAGGACCACTTTAATCCCTCAGTTGAGATTTTTCCTGTATTTATTTGCTCAGTGGTGGCCCTCAGGGCTACAATATGCATCTTTTGAGGGGGGAGATGTGGACCATTTTTAAAAGTCTTTCTTAAATTTGTTACAATAGTGCTTGTTTTATGTCTTTGGGGGCTTCTTTTGGTCCCAAGGCACATGGGAATCTTAGCTCCCTGATCAGGGATCAAACTTCTACTCCTTCCTTTGGACAGTGAAGTCTTAACCACTGGACCATTAGGGAAGGCCCACGATATGTGTCTTCATTTATCACCATCTCATTCAGATCCATACAAGTTTAATTCTGGTTAAATATAAAAACTTTACTCCCATATAGCTCCCTTTTCTCCTCTTCCTTTGCCCTTGACTCTTTGGAATCTGCTTGTTACAGAAGGCAAAATATATATAAAACCATCATAAGGTTGTTAAAGTATATTGAGCATTTCTGTGAACTGGGGCTCTCTGTCAAGCCCTTCTCATGGATGATATCACTTATCCTTCAAAACCAAACCATAAGGTAGTACTATAATTATGTCCATCTTAAAGACAGGAAAAATTAGAGCTTGAGAGTGTTCTGAGTCACTTTCTCACTGACATATTGCTAGCAAGTGGTGGAAATGGGAATCTAACCCACAGAACATGGCTCTTACAAACTGGATAGTGAGCCAAAGATTTCAGACAGTCAGATTAAAAGGTGATGAATCCTTCTATGTATAAACTAATGAGAACCTACTGTATAGCATAGGAAACTCTACTCAATGCTCTGTGGTGATCTAAATGGGAAGGAAATCAAAAAAAGAGGGGACGTACGTATACATCATCACAGATTCATTTTACTGTACAGCAGACACTAACAACATTGTAAAACAGCTATATTCCAATAAAAATTTTTTTAAAAAGGTGATAAATCCATACTACTGTAAGGATCTACTGTATAGCATAGGGAATTATATTTAACATCTTGTAATAACCTATAATGGAAAAGAATCTGAAAAAGAACATATAAAAAAACTGAATCGAACTTCCCTGGTGGGCCAGTGGTTAATAATCCGCCTACCATTGCAGGAGACATATGCGATGTGGGTTTGATCCCTGGGTTGGGAAGATCCCCTGGATAGGAAATAGCAACTCACTTCAGTATTCTTGCCTGGAGAATTCCATGGACAGAGGAGCCTGGTGGGCTACAGTCGAGTCAAACATGACTGAACACACACACATGCATGCCAGTGCAGAGGACATGGGTTCAATCCCTGGTCTGGGAAGATCCCACATGCCTCGGGGCAACTAAGCCCAAGCACCACCACTGAGCCTGCCCTCTAGAGCCTGTGTGCTGCAACCAAAGAAGCCCTCTCATCGCAGCTAGAGAATAGCCCCCCCTGGCAGCAATTAGAGAAAGCCCACATACAGCAATGAAGACCCAGTGCAGCCAAAAATAAATAAATAATTTTTAAAAATCGAATCACTTTGATGTACACCTGAAACAAACACAACATTGTAAATCAACAATACTTAAAAAAAAAATGATGATGAATCCAGCTTCAACTTTGTGGGTAGGAGACGGGAAGTTCAAGGCTGCGTTCTGGAGTCTGAGCTAAAACGTGGCTAAGATTTGTTAGCCTCTTCTTTCCTAAGCAGCTTGCTGTTCAAGACTTGACCCATACTCAGCGCCCACTGTGTCACCAGGACTTGGGAAAAGGATTTCAAGATGCATCTGTCAGAAGCTCGCCAGTGCCTGGACGACCTCTCACTTAGCACTCCCTGCTCCAAACCCCTCCTCCACGCATTTGTTTGGAAGATGTTGGATGTCCTAGTAAGGGATCATTAAAAATGTAGCCAAGTGCGACTTGCATATTTCCCACCTTCTCAGTGAGCCCGAACTAATGGGTCAGTCCATAGTGGCTCAGAGGAAATCAATACTTTCCCCCTGGTCCCCGAGCTCCACAGTAAGCCTGACTCAATTGCCTCCTCCTGTTTAACCCTTCCTTCTAATCCTGGCAAGAAAGCATCTCTGATGACTCACTAAACATTCTTTTTTTTCTCTTGGGGAAGAAACTCCCTCTGTGTTTTCCCCTGAGTGCTAGCTGGGACTACTTTCCTTCTCTCTCGCCATCTATCTCTCAGACATATCTGCTTTGAATCATTGCATAAGTATATCCAGGAAGCAAAGATTCCCCTTTAACAAAAGGCAGAACTTGACTTCAGGGCTGATTCCAATCTTGGTGTAATTCCATCGCTTCTTTCTCACTTGAATCTAGTGGAAGTCAATAAATAGAATGGTGAGGAAGGTGTTGATGGCTCTGACCACCCCTCTGAGGACTCTTCACACACCCCATCATCTTTTCCCAGGAGACAGATCTGTGTCATTTAACCTGCTTTCAGAATGTGAAAGCACTTTCTTCTTTGTTTCTCAAACCATTTTTTCAATTATGATCAAACAGATCCCATTAATCTCTCTTAAAAGCTAGTGCGTGACTGAGCCAGGATTCGAACACAAGTTGTCTGACCCAAGTTGTGTCTTGCTGGTACCCATTACAGCTCATCATGGGGCTCTCATGCCTGCTTGTGATGTTGACGACTGCTCTGTAAAGCCCACCCTGACAGCAGGAAGGTCACTGCACTTTACAGGAGGATCAAGTGAGGTGCAAAGGGAAGGGAGTCGGAGCCAAAGCATCCCAAGATGCAAGAGACAGAAGTGGAGGTTCCCGTCCCCTCTTCTCATGCTCGCCTCTCTCCATACATGGATGTTTTGAGGACTTTCCCTGTTGCTTTCTCAACACAAACATCCTGATTGAGTCTCACACCTGAATTAATCAAGATGCAAAAGACTCAAATCGATTAAGATAGTTTATTTCTCCCTTTCATATCAGTCCAAGCACAAGCCATCCAGGACTGAAATGACAACTCTGTGGTTGCCATGTACGCAGGTTTGTTCTATCTGTTCACATCCCATTGGTCCGAACATAGTCACATGACCATAACTAACTGCAGAGGAGACTGGGAAATGTAGTCTTTAGCTGGATGATCGTACACCTAGCTAAAAGTTGGGGGGAATCCTCTCTTTCTAAGTGAAGAAGGAGAGAATAGATAGTTAAGAGACAAATAACGATTTCTGTCACAAGTATTCAAATAATTGATACATGTTTGATACATGCATAATTATGTGTGTGTTTAAATGTCCTATATACTCACTACCATACAGATAATCACAGATGATGTTTTGGGGTGATTTTTTTCTAGATATTTTATATTAGTCAGGTCCTGGTAGAAAAATATATTTAGCACACTGAAACAAGTAACTGAGGAAAGTTTAATAAATGAGCTACTTAAATTATGTGCACAGGGTGTAAAACCACAAGGCCAGTGATAGAGGGGTCTCAGTCCTGTTCACTCAGAAAAGTGGAGTCACAGGAACTTTTGTAACATGTCTGTGTATCTCTCTGTCTCTCCATCATCTATCTATCTGCCTACCTATTGTCTGTCTGTCTGTCTATCTATCTATCTATCTATGTACTCAGTCATTTACTTGTGTCTGACTCTCTGTTACTCCATGGACTATAGCCCACCAGGCTTCTCTGTCCATGGGATTTCCCAGGCAATAATCCTGGAGTGGGTAACTGTTTTCTCCTTCAGGGGATCTTCCCGATCCAGGGATCAAGCCTGGGTCTTTTACATCTCCTGCTTTGGCAGGTGGATTCTTTATCACTGAGCCACCTCGGAAGCCCATGTATAGATGTATGTATACATAAAATACAAGCAAAAATGGTGCTTCCTGATTAAGTGATGTCATCATTATTTTCATTTCTTTCTCCTTGGGCCAGTTCTTTTTGGAAGTGTTCTGCATAGATTGCTCTGAAACTGAAGACAGGTGACCATCTTTCTACTACAGCTTGTTAGGTGCTTAATCTCGGAATAGTCACTGACCTCTGAGGTGCGCCATGCTGATTTATCAGCTGGGGTTACCCCCACTTGCGATGGTTTCTCCTGAGAGCTCTGATGGGAAAGGGATGATGAGAAAGGGTGGCAGTGTTTTCTCCGAGTATAGAACAACCTACAAAGCGGACCAGCGTTATTTATGGAAAACCCCATCAGAGATTTACAATTCAATATCCCTTCGCTCTTTCCACTTCAAAGTCACAGCAACTTCTGCAAAGTCAGCTTAGCCAGGGCGACTACATATTTGTTCCTGTTCAGAGGTTAGAGTCATAGAAAACTCCTTCTTCTGCTCTTCGAGGCCCTGTGTGATCTAATCCTTCCCTCCTCTCACCGTTCTGTCCTGAACTTCTTTCTGCTTCTTTTATTTAAAATGAAGTACACGGGACTTCCCTGGTGGTCTAGTGGTTAAGACTCTGCTCTGCCAATGCAGGGAGCTGGGCTTCAATCCCTAGTCGGAAAACTAAGATCCCACATACCCCCACATGCTGAATGGTGTGGCCAAAAAAATAATAGCAACTAAAAAGACATCAATTAAAAAATTTTTTAAAGAAGTACAAATTATTTTTTTCTTTTTCTTTTTAATATTAATTCATTTATTTGCCTGCACTGAGTCTTCGATGTGGCACATGGGTTCTAGTTCCCTGACCAGGGATGAAACCCAGGGTCTCTGAATTGGGAGCATGGAGTCTTAGCCACTGGACCACCAGGGAAGTCCCCTTTAACTCTGACATTTTCCTCTGTCCCCATGACTTCATGTAGCAGGCTCTTTTATACAATGCAGGTCTCTACTTAAATGTCACCTCCTCAGAGATGCCTTCCAGGATTATCCAGCCTAAAATCCTCCCTATGACACTCATTCCTGCATCTACGTCACCTCATTCCATTGTCTGAACAGTGCTCATCACTCTTTGAAAATCTTACTTATGTATTTATTTACCTTTAGCATCTACCTGCTATGATGTATACTCAATGAGAGTAAGAACTTTGCTACAAGAATAGTATCCAGGATGTATTCAGTTCAGTTCAGTCACTGAGTTGTGTTTGACCCTTTTCGACCCCATGGACTGTAGCACACCTGGCTTCCCTGTCCATCACCAACTCCTGGAGCAGCAGAGTCACAAGATTGAAGAAGGCTGGGTCCCTGATATCAGTGAACCCCCAAACCTTGGCCACTGACCCAGATTTCTACTTTCATGAAAAACAAGCTTTCATCATGTTCTAGTCACTGCATTTAGATGTCTCTTTTTTAACATGGCTAAATCTATATCTTGACTAATAATTTTACTTTCCTTCCAGTTTCATAGTCCAATCATTTGATGTGGTTGTAAAATATTTCATCAATCTCTTCAGCCACCATCCTAACAACAATTGATAAGGTTTCACTTTGAGATGATGTATTCAAGAGACTTAACCATTTCTCTTCATCCTCGTCTCACTAAGCTTCTGACATAGACAAATGTTTCTTGAGGTTTGGTTCTTCCTAAGACACAGAAACACACATTGGAGACAGATTCTTTCCTCTCAGTTATCTGAGATCTCCTCTTTGAAGCAACTGTATTGTTTTCTGGTTTGCTACCTTCTCAGAAATAATTTATGTTCTCTGTGAAATTCAGGAAATGGAATCTGTGGATGCTTTCTAATCCAAGAGGGAGAACTTGGTTTTTCCTTTTGACTTTCAAACCCCATCAGAAAAAAATAGCATCTAAGTTTAAACTAGAACTTGAAAAAACTCTATGCCTCTGGGATGGCAGGGGAAGGGGGCGTGGGGACATTGATGACTCTGGCAAAGGGTTTGTAGGAACAAAGTTTGAATTGTTTTTAGCAAAGTTATTTGGCTTATTAACTTTTTTTGCCTTTAAAAATGGACACATAAAAAATTTCCACAGGGACTCCTGGAAGCCAAAGCAGAATTACTTTCTCTGCACAACCCCAGTTTTGTTAACAAGTGTGAACTGCTCAGATTTAATTTCTTTGGGAAAACAGGGCTTGCCATGGGACTGTTTGCTATTCCAGCATGGAGCATAAAGCTGGTGCAAAGGAGTCTGGGAATCTTGAACTCCTCTGCTCATTCTTTAGTGAGAACATAGCGTATGCTAAGCATGGTTGTCCTTAAGTAGGTTTACCAGATGCTAAACTCCAGGGCTCCTCACTCCCCTTAGCCCCTTCCCCTGCGTGTATGCACAGTGATAAGTTTTGTAAAATTTGCAAAAGTAAAGTTTAAAGCCCCTTTCTCTTTCTATTCCAACTTCTTCTTTTTAATATTTACTTATTTATTTGGCTGTGTCAAGTTTTGGTTGTGACACCTGGAATCTTTCATTGCAGCTCATGGGTTCTGTAGTTGTGGCATGCAAACTTAGTTGCCCCATGGCATGTGGGATCTTAGTTCCCCAACCAGGGATCGAACCCATGTCCCCTGAATTGCAAGATGGAGTCTTAACCACTAGACCACCGAGGAAGCCCCATCTATTCCAGCGTTTTCTCCATTATGCTCTCCCTCATGTCATTTGTGACCTCAGGCATTTTGGGGACCCATCTAAAAAAAAGTGGAATTGGTAGTATGTTTAGTTTTGGTCTAGTGGTATATTTTATTGTGGTTTGCACTTATTCTTTGGATAGTTATTGCAAGGTTTTCCTAGTGGCTTCTGGGAATATGCCTATGACTCAGGCTGTGGCATGAACATGTCCAATGTCCCCCGACCCTGGGGATATGTGAGAAGTGGAGGAAAAACGTTGCCAGAAGAAAGACTTATCCAGAGTGAATAATATTAAAAAAGAATAGTTTATATGAAGAGGTGGGGTATGCATGCCTTGGATATATCTGCCCTCTCCTGCTCAAAGATGTTTGATGGCTTGCCAGTGCCCACAGGACTCTTTAGCCAGGCATCCATGCTCTTCTGTGTGGGGCTCCATCCCATCATTCCAAAATCCTCCCCCTCTGCTCCTTCATATTGTCTCTTCTGACCCCTGGGTTTATGTGGATTTTTCTACTTCAGTGATCACTGACCAGAGCAAGAAAGTTGGGGATCTGTGAGTCAAACCCTGGACTGCCTGCCTCTAAAATCTGTGCTTTTAATGACTGTATTAGACTTTTCCACTTGCAAAGAACTATTTATGAACTGCCAAGTTGCTGCTGGTCATGCAGATAAAGACTACATTTCCCAGCCTCCCTTGCAGCTGTTCATGGCCATGTGACTAAATTCTAGCCAATGGGATGTGAGAAGGAGTGACATATACAACTTCCTCCTTGTGCCATCAAAGGGCAGGGATGTGTCCTCTACTTCCTCTTCCCCTTCCCCACTGGCTGAGTGAGCAGAAGCCTTCTTGGACCATGATGAAGAAGACTACTGTTGATTATGGCAGAGAAATCCAATGTGAAGAGCCCTCACTCCATGGAGCCACTGCAATAGCCCTGGATCACTTATGCTCAGACTGTTACCAAGAAGAGAAATAAATTTGTATCTTACCGAAGCCCTATTTATTTTGGCCTTTGCTCTAGTGACTAAAGTTCTATTCTGACTAATAAATTACCCTCCCACCACAATTTTAATTTTTATTATTATTTTTTTCCCCCGCAGTGTATGTAGGGAGGGAGAGGCTGGTGGAATGATACACTGTGGGCTGGTAAGCCCTTGAAAGTCACTCACAAGGCAAGGAAACAGAGACCCCAAATTCTCCTGGTGCCATCAGCATTCACGGAGCAGCCAAAGCCACACTCTAAGATCTTAGACCCAGAGCTCACAGCAGTTGCCTTTGGAACACAGCCTTTTCTCAGGACTTATTCCTCTGGCTGGAGCTATATTACAGGCAAAATAAACAGAGTTGACTGTTTCCATCGCAACTTCACACTTTGCAGGAAGGAAGTTGGAACTTGGACAAAGGAGAGGTTTTCCCGGAGGGGAAAAGCAAAGGGCATTATGGACACATCTATGAGTGAATTCAGTTGGCTCCTTCTCAGTGGGATAAATAAGTGTCATGCTTTGAAACCAGCAGGTTGAGGATTTGCCTTGCTGATTCTCCATCCACTTCTGCTTGGCTGTTCCGGGCCTTCCTTCCTCTGGGGTACCAGGCAGATGCAGAGGTAAGTGGTACTGTGAGGGATGGTGGTGGGGGAGGGGGGTGGCTGTAGCTCCATGAGACGCTTTTCCAACCCAGGACTTACACTGCCTGACATTGCACCAGCAAGAAATAAATAGCTGTGGCTCAAGCATCACCCTCTTCCTCTCCAGTCCTCATTTATGGGGGAAGAACAGCTGGTCTCATAAAAATAATTGGAGCTAGAATTTATGTTGACTGGGTTTCAACTTCTAAATTCTGCACAGCGCTCGGTGGAGAAAGCCAAGAACACAATTACCCCTGTCTCTCTTGCCGAGTTGGGGAATGGAAATGCCTTTGAAAGAAACAGCAAGTGGGCAGCTCATTAGCCTCTCTGTGTGAAATGAACTTTCGGGTCCTGTCTGCCCGGGTGGCTGAATCCGCTCTTTGCATCCATGCCCAGGGGTGTGAGGACCATCTTTGCTGTTGCAAGGCTGAGTTGACTTGGGCTCACGAGGTGGTGGGCATGTGGTTTGGCCACCACGTGGGCTCAGTGAAGCCTGATGAATGAAAAATAGTCCAACATAAATAAGTTCCAAGGGGATGTTGTGCAATTCAGGGAACGGAGCTGATATTTTATAAGAAATGGAGCATAACCTTTAAAAATTGTGAATCACTTTGTGGTATATCTGTAACTTGTATAATATCGTACATCAACTATACGTCAATAAAAAAGAGGGTAATAAAAGTAAAATAATATGTCATTTGGGGTCCCAGAAGGAGGACATTTAGGGTCCCAACTCATGGTGACATGAATTGGGTAATTTGAAGGAAGTTGGATAAAGAGACGGTTTATAAAGTTGTGGGCAGGAAGCACAGATGCTGGTAAGGACTAGGGGATGTTTTGTGAATTGTAATAGCAAATTTGGGTGTCCTAGGTGGCTCAGTGGTAAAGAATCTGCCCACTTATGCAGGAGACAGAGGAGATGTGAGTTGGATCCTTGGGTTGGGAAGATTCCCTGGAGGAGGAAATGGCAACCTGCTCCAATATTCTTGTCTGGAAAATCCCATGGACAGAGGGGCCTGGTGGGCTGCAGTCTGTCGGATCACAAAACCTTGGACATGACTGAGCATGCATGCACGCATGCCTAGGTTTAAAGGGATGAGAGGAAGTGGTAGTCATTGGAATGCAAAGTTGAAACTCACATGGAGATGGCTACCTGGAGAAAAGCTGTGACTCTATGTTGAAGTCACATCCAATCCAAGGCAAAAACCCTGGAGTAAATACTGAAACCCAACTCTGCTCCTCCCTTCCTACCTCCTCCTAGGGGCCCCAGTGGCTGAACCCAACCGGAAGTTGGCAAGCATAGGAGCCAAGGGTACAGTCCACACGAGTTCACCTCCTAGGCACAGAGCAGGCTGGAGAATGGCGGGGAGCTGGCCCTGGATACACAGAAAATGTCTGCCTCAAGTAGATACAGGTGATGCCCAGATAGAATTAGAGCTAGAAATGACTATCTTTCAGCAGAACCCCTCCTAACATGCTCTTATGTACCGGGGTTGAAAATGAAACTAAACAAGAATAGGTAACAATAACTTTTGGACACAGTGGGAGAAGAAGACGGTGGGAGGATTTGAGAGAGTAGCATTGAAACATATACACCACCATATATAAAACAGATCGCCAGTGGGAATTTGTTGTATGACTCAGGGAACCAAAATCTGGTGTTCAACAATCTGGAGGGGTGGGAAGGGGAGGGAGGTTCAAGAAGGAGGGGACCTATGTACCCCTATGGCTAATCCATGTGGGTATATGGCAGAAATCAACACAATATTGTAATTATCCTCCAATTAAAAATAAGATAAAATTAAAAAAAGAATAGGTAGCAATAATCGAGTGCTTGTTGCATGCTAAACACTCCTCTAGACACTTTGGACTCACAAGATAATATATGATAATTTAATGTTCACGACCAGTTTATGAGCATCATTCCTACCCCCATTTTACAGAAAAGGAAACAAGGCAGAAGGAAATCATTCCATCCAAGACCAATACTGTTGGCAGAAGGCACGTGGCTTTGATCCCTGGGTCAGAAGATCCTCTGGAGGAGGAAATGGCAACCTGCTTCAGTATTCTTGCCTAGGACATCCTGTGGGCAGAGGAGCCCAGCAGGCTATAGTTCATGGGGTCACAAAGAGTCGGACACGACTGATCGACTGAGCACAGGCGGACACTGGTTAGGTTCCCTTGGAAACAGGTCGAGCTTGGGATACAAGAGGTTTATTAGGGGATGCTCTTACTAGCTGTGGAAGGGAGGTGAAGGCTGCAGGTGTGGGCTTAGGGGAAGGCTGGGCTGTGGCTGAGACTTGGTCCTAGGTAACAGCATGGAAAACTCTGGAATTAGAATGGCCCTCTCAAGTTGTCTCAAGTTGGGCCATCATGGCAGGGGTCTTTACACCGCTGCTACCATGAGCCGTCAGCTGTGAGTCACGTGCAGAAGGGTCTAACCATGGACCACGCCATTCTCTGCAGTTGATAAGATCCCTGAAAGTGCTGAACGCCGAAGGCTCCCTGCAGACAGCACATCCAGCATCTGTGGATGTCATGGCATCACCATAGCAAGTGGCAGAGCCAAGGTCCTTATGGCCTGGGACAGGGCTCTTGTACCACTTTCCTTAGAATGAGTTGCAATGCAGTCACACCAAGCATCTCGAGAGTCAGTGGCAGGCAGACCCCAACCGTGACTCCATGGGGCAACCTCTTCTGCAGGGTCATTCCCCAGCTTGGCAGCCATTGGTGGTTTATTCCCATTTCTGGCTGGCAAGGGAGACTGTGGATGCCCTGCTTCAGGATTCATCCCTTCTGCCTCCTTGGGATGCTGTTGCCTGGAATATTTCACAATAATTTTACAAACCCATCGCCAGTTACCTGCCACTTTTCTTGCTTTATTGAACCTGTATACTAGTCTTTTCTGAGGCAGCGGGGACCTTCTCAAGTCAGAATGACTTGGGAAAATTCCTCAGACAGTGCCAGTTTTGTGACCAATGTATTATCTCCTGATATATTTCCCCTTTCTTCTCACACTTTTTGTTTAGGAAAAGCCCTGAACTCTGGGGGTCTTTAGCACATTGCATTATAGTCATCAGTGTATTTTAAAAGTCTTCTTTGTACGTTCCAACAGTTTAAACTGTTTCCTTGTCATCCATGTTATTGAAAAACATTTATGCTGCTTACAAAAATACTATTTCTAAAGTTATACCCACGCCATCCCCCAATATGGGAAAATCCAGAAAGAAAAAACAAATGAAAAGGTCCCCAGTTGTCACCATACTTAGACTAGTAACATGGGAGAGAAGGACAGATACTTTTTTCTCTTTTTCCCATAAATAATGTTTTTTTCTTTCTTGCGTCCTCATTGCTTTTCTTTCTTTATCTTTCTTGTGAACAGTCAATTGTGGTTTTTTAATTGAAGTAAGGTATAGTTGACATGCAATATTACATTAGTGTCTAAGTGTATAACATAGTAATTTGAAAACTAAATACATTATGAAATGATCACCATGATAAATCTAGTAACCATCTAAATGATTACAGTATTATTGATTATATTCCTTATGCCAGGCTGGATGAAGCACAAGCTGGAATCAAGATTGCTGGGAGAAATATCAATAACCTCAGATATGTACATGATACCACCCTATGGCAGAAAGTGAAGAAGAACTAAAGAGCCTCTTGATGAAAGTGAAAGAGGAGAGTGAAAAAGTTGGTTTAAAACTCAGCATCCAAAAGATGACTATCATGGCATCCAGTCCCATCACTTCATGGCAAACAGTGATGGGGAAACAATGGAAACAGTGACAGAGTTATTTCTTGGGCTCCAAAATCACTGCAGATGGTGACTGCAGCCATGAAATTAAAAGATGCTTGCCCTTTGGAAGAAAAGCTATGACCAACCTAGATAGCATGTTAAAAAGCAGAGACATCACTTTGCCAACAAAGGTCCATCTAGTCAAAGCTATGGTTTTTCCAGTAGTCATGTATGGATGTAAGAGTTGGACCATAAAGAAGGCTGAGGGCTGAAGAATTGACACTTTTGAACTATGGTGTCAGAGAAGACTCTTGAGAGTCCCATGGATGGCAAGGAGATCCAACCAGTCCATCCTAAAGGTGATCAGTCCTGAATGTTCATTGGAAGAACTGATGCTGAAGCTGAAGTTCCAATATTTTGGCCACCTAATGCGAAGAGCCAACTCATTGGAAAAGACCCTGATGCTGGGGAAGATTGAGGGCAGGAGGAAAAGGGGACAATAGAGGACAAGATGGTTGGATGGCATCACAAACTCAAAGAACATGAGTTTGAGCAAGCTCCAGGAGATGGTGAAGGACAGGGAAGCCTGGTGTGCTGCAGTGCATGGGGTCACAAAGAGTCGGACACGACTGAGCGACTGAATAACAACAAAAACATTTTTGTAATAACTGAAAGTGTGTACCTCTTAATTCCCTTCATCTGTTCCACCCAATCACCCCCCCCTCGACCCCGCCCCCAACCCCTGCCTTGCCTGGAGACCATTGGTTTGCTCTCTGCGTCCATGAGTCTGTTCCTGTTTTGTTTGTCCTTTTGTTTTGTGTTTTAGAGTCCACATAAATGTGAGATCCTACAGTAATTGTCTTTCTTTGTCAGACTTCTTTTACTTAGCATAATACTCACTAGGTTCAATCATGTTGTCACAATGTCAGGATTTCCCTTTTTTATGGCTGATTGGGCTCCAAAATCACTGCAGATGGTGACTGCAGCCATGAAATTAAAAGACGCTTACTCCTTGGAAGGAAAGTGATGACAAACCTAGATAGCATATTAAAAAGCAGAGACATTACTTTGCCAACAAAGGTCCGTCTGGTCAAGGCTATGGTTTTTCCAGTGGTCATTTATGGATGGGAGAGTTGGACTATAAAGAAAGCTGAGCGCTGAAAAATTGATGCTTTTGAACTATGGTGTTGGAGAAGACTCTTGAGAGTCCCTTGGACTGCAAGGAGATCCAACCAGTCCATCCTAAAGGAGATCAGTCCTGGGTGTTCATTGGAAGGATTGATGCTGAAGCTGAAACTCCAGTACTTTGGCCACCTCATGCGAAGACCTGACTCATTGGAAAAAGCCCTGATGCTGGGAGGGATTGGGGGCAGGAGGAGAAGGGGATGACAGAGGATGAGATGGTTGGATGCATCACCAACTCGATGGACATGGGTTTGAGTAAACTCCGGGAGTTGGTGATGGACAGGGAGGCCTGGCGTGCTGCGATTCATGGGGTCGCAAAGAGTCGGACACGACTGAGTGACTGAACTGAACTGAACTGAATATTCCGTTGTATATATACTACATCTTCTTCATCTATTGATCTTAATTTGCACAGGCTGCTTCCTTACCTCGGCTACTGTACGTAATGTTGCAATGAGGATCGGGGTGCACGTACCTTTTCAAATAAGTGTTTTTGTTTTCTTCGGAAAAAATACCCAGGAGTGGAATTGATGGATTGTATGGTAGTTCTATGCATACTCCTTTGAGGCATATCCACACTGTTTTCCATAGTGGCTGCTCCAATTACATTCCCACCATCAGTGCACAAGTGTTCCTTTATCGCTACATCCTAACACTTGTTATTCATTGTCCTTTTGATGATAACCATTCTGACAGGTGGGAGGTGAACTCTTATTGTGGTTTTGACTTGCATTTCCCTGATGACTAGTGATTTAGAGTATCTTTTCACGGGTCTGTTGGCCATCTGTAAGTCTTCTCTGGAGAAATATCTATTCAGGTCCTCTGTCCTTTTAAAAATTGGATTGTTGTTGTTTTTCAACTGAGTTGTATGATTTCTTTATGTAGTTTGGCTATTAACCCCTTACTGGATATATTATGTGCAAATATCTTTACCATTCTGCAGGTTGCCTTTTAATTTTGGTGGTGGTTTTCTTTGCTGTGCAAAAGCTTTTCAGTTCAATGTAGTCCCACTTGTTTATTTTTGCTTCTGTTGCTCTTATCCAAGGAGACAGACTCAAAAAAAAATATTCCTAAGACTGATCTGAGAGTCCTACCTATGTTTTCTTCTAGGAATTTTATGATTTTAGGTCTTACATTTAAGTCTTTAATTCACCTGGAATTTATTTTTGTATATAGGGTAAGAAAATGGTCCAGGTTCATTCTTTTATATGTGGTTGTCCAGTTTTCCCAACAGCGTTTATTAAAGAGGCTGTCTCTCCCCTATTGTATATTCTTGCTTCCTTTGTTAAAGAGTAACCGACCATTTAAGTGTGGATTTATTTCTGGGCTCTCTGTTGTGTTGGGTTCTGTTGATCTATGTGTCCATTTTTGTTCCAGCACCATGATGTTTTGATTACCATTATAGTTTGATTGCAAACTATAATCTTTATATAAGATTATATAAAGAGAGCATGATACCTCCAAGTTCGTTCTTTTTTTCCCCATTATTGCTTTGACTCTTGGGATCTTTGTGGTCCCATATACATTTTAGGATCAGCTGTTCCAGTTCTGTGAAAAATGTCATTGGGATTTTGATGGGGATTGCACTGAATCTGTAGATTTCATTTGGTAGTATGAACATTTTAACAATATTAATTCTTCTAATCCATGAGCATGACCTTATCTTTCCATTTATTTGAATTGTCTTCACTTTCTTTCATCAATGTCTTACAGTTTTAGAGCACAGGTCTTTCTTTCACCTCCTTGGTTAAATGTATTCCTAGGTATCTTACTTTTATTAATGCAGTTGTAAATGGGGTTATTTCCTTAGTTTCTCTTTCTGGTAGACTGTTTTTAGCATATAGAAATGCCACAGAATTGTGTGTTTTAATTTTGTATCCTGCAACTTTACTGAATTCATTTATTAGCTCTAATAGATTTTTGGTGAAGTCTGTCAGATTTTTCTACGTAGCATCATGTCATCTGCAAACAGTGATAGTTTTACTTCTTTCTTTCTAATTTGTCTAATTTGTCTACCTTTGTTTCTTTTTCTTGTCTAATTGCTGCAGCTAGGACTTTCAATACTATGTTGAATAAAAGTGGTGAAAATGGGCATCCTTCTCTTGTCCCTGATCTTAGAGAAAATATTTTCATCCCTTCACCATTGAATATGATATTAATAGTGGGTTTGTCACATACGGCCTTTATTGTGCTGAGGCATGTCCTTTTTCTACCCACAGCAGTGCCTATGTCCGATGCCCTGCTTGATAACTGGCTCTAGCTCTGAGCTTCCTTTTCTTTTCACCTCTTCCTCCTTCTTGTCTCCTTTCACCTTCTCTCTTCTCTCCATCTTCTGTTTACCTCTCTTGTGCCTTTAATCGGCCCAGAGCCTTGGAGGGACAGGCTTGTGACCTCCCTCTGAGGTCACAGATTTCCAGGAGTCCAGGATCTCCCTAGACTAGAGCAGATGTTCCCAAACTTCCAATCAGGAGGACCACCCAAGCAGTTTGTTAAAATATAGATTGCTGGCCCCCAAGCCCAGAGTTTCTGAGGCAGCAGGTCTGGGAGGGCCCCAGATGATGCATTTTTAACAAGTGTTCCCATTGCTGCTCAGGAGGTCTCAGTTGGGAATCACTGACCCTCTGCTCCTCTGGGTCGACCACAGTCCTGGCAGTTGAGGTGCAAAAGAGGCCCAGCCTCTAAAGCCACGCTCTAGAACCATCTTGATAGGCTGCCTTGGGCAACAGGGCTCCATCCTTTCTCCTATACAGAGGCCAACAATGAGACCCTCCTCACCAGGATACCTGTAAAGACACCATTTGAAAGTGCATTTGGGAGATTTCCCTGGTGGTCCAGTGGCTAAGATTCTGTGCTCCCAATGCAGGGGACCCAAGTTCAATCCCTGGTCAGGGAACTAGATCTCACATGCTGCAAATAAGAGTTTGCATGCTGCAACTGAAAAAAAAAAAATCTCATATGCCACAACAAAGATCAAAGATCTCAGGTGTCTGAGATTAAATAAATATTTAAAAAAAAAAATAAGAAGAAGAAAAGGTCTTTGGCAAGTGGCTGGCACATGGATGAAGCTCACCATGTATTGTGATGTCTTAATCTGTTTGGGCCTGTAACAAAATACCATAAACTGGGTGGCTTACAAGCAACAATTTGTTTCTCATTGTTCTGGATCATGGCGCCAGTGGCTGGATTTGGTGTCTGGTGAAAGCCCACTTCCTAAACATTTTTACAGAGGCTTCAGCCTTTGTCCAGAAACCACAGGGTTTTTCAGAGATCGAATGAGAACAGCACAAGAGGACCATCTCTAAAGATGGCGGGAAAGGGGGTTCAGGGGACCCAGAGGCCAGAGAGATGGCCCCAGCCTGGCTGGCTCTCATCTCTGGGGACCATCCCCCCCTGACTCGAGGCAGACAGCAGCAGTGAGCATGGGGAGAGAGGTTGAAAGTATAGAGATAAATGCTAATCTCTAGTGTAAACATTTCTCAGGGCTGGATGCTCTCTGAATGTGCCCCAGTTCCCCCGCCTCCACCCTGGGAAGGGGATGAGATAGCTTGGGAGGCCAAGGCTGGTGTGGAATTGAGGGCAGAGAAACTGGGCAGAGATGGGGAGAGACAGGGGCCAAGGAAATCCATCATTTATGTGCCTGACAACCCTGGGAGCAGCCTGATTGGAGACAGAGGGAATCCTCTGATGGGACGAGGGGTGGAAAAGTAGGACTGGTCAGGGTGAGGCAGACGGGAGCTTCGGGGACCCTCCCCTTACACATTACAGGGAGGCCCAGCCCAGGTACTGTTCAAAGGCGATGTGTAGTCCATGAACGGACTGGTAATTTGAGCCAGGGAAACTTGAGTGTGACCTTGACAAGTTACTGTCTCTGAGACTTGGTTTAGAAACTTTTTTTCTTTTTTCTTTTTAACTTCTTGGCCGCACAGCAAGGCATGTGGTATCTCAGTTCCCCGGTCAGGAATTGAACCCACTTCCCTGTAGTGGGAGCTCAGAGTCCTAACCACTGAGCCGCCAGGGAGGTCCCAGATTTTTATCTCTTTTCAGTGTCAGAGAGTAGCCTCTGTTTTATCTATGAAAGTCAAGATGAGTCTCTTAACCTCGATGTATCTTGATGAAATCAGAAAAGGAAGAGTGGGACCTTTTAATTTTCCATTTTTTTAATTAAAAATTTTTTTAGCTGTCCATTTTATCTTATTTATTCATTTTTTTGGGTCACATTGCACGGCTTCTAGGATCTTAGTTCCCCAACCAGGGATTGAAACCAGGCCCTTGGCTCTCATGCACAGAGTCCTAGCCACTGGACTGCCAGGGAATTCCCAGGGCCTTTTTTGAAAAACAGAAGAATTTCTCAAGGACAAGCAGAGTGGGGACAGAGTGGAAGAGGATAAAGGAAGTTGTAGGCAAAACAGCAGAGGAGTCTGGAGGGCTGTAGGCCATGGGGTCACAAAGAGTCAGACATGACTGAGTGACTGAGCACACTCGCGTGCACTCAGTGAGCACATGGGGCAGACCAGCACAGCGTGAAGCATGCAGCTAGACTCATGTAGGCCTGGGTTCAAATCTCGGGTCCTCCACTTGCTAGCTGGGTGACTTGGGGCAAGTTGCTTGCCCTCTCTGAGCCACAGTTGCCTCTACTTTTATATGAACATAAAGATAGTAACTGCCTCATAGAGGCAGAGAAAGTTGTAAGAATGCAATGCGATCATGTGTACACTGCTGAGCACCATACTTCACACCTAATAAATGCTTAGTAAACACTGGATGTTATGTCCACCATCGGTACAGTGTCAGTACCTGTAGGCCATGGTAGATGATATTTTCCAGGCTTGTTTGCAGTGATGCCTCTCATTCATCACACTCTTCTGCCATGTTACCTGCTACTCTCCCACCAAGTGGTGGAAACTTCTCCCCTTCCCTTTAAATCTGGGTGGCCTTAGGGACCCATTTGGAAGATGGCATCAGTGAGGCGGCCTGATTCCCAAGGTTGAGTCCCAGAAGCAGGTCATGCAGTCTGCACCTCATTCTCTGGGAATGTTTCTTCTCTAAATGTTCCATCTTGGAACCCAGCCACCATGCTGGATGAAGCCTGAGCTGTATGGGGAGGCCACATGTCTGGGGCTCCAGTTGACAAGCCCGGTTGAGCTTAACATTCTAATCATCCCAGCCCAAGGACTGGCCATGATTAAGCAGCTTCAAGATGATTCCATCTGTTCAAGTCACTGCTACCCATTTGTCTTTCAAGCCAAAGCTCCAGCTATGATGAATCAGGGCTAAGTCAGCCTACTATGCCTTGTCTCAATTCTTGACCCACAGAATCTGTGAGCCTATAAAATGATTGTTGTTTTCCACCCTTAATTTGGGAACAATGTGTTATGTGGCAACAGACAACTGGAACATGGGCTAATGAGGTTTGGGTCCCTGATAGCCCAAGCTGGTTGCGGACTTCTTAGCTCTCTGGTTGCCTTGCTGCAATTCCCGAAGCATCAATAGCCCCGAAAGTGTGTTGAAGAGTATCCAAGCTTGCAGATCCACTGGTGTGATACTAGAGGCCCTGCTAAGAGACTGGGCATTTGGACAGCTTGCCTGGCAGGATACTGTCTCCTCCCTCTCCCTCATCAGCCTTGTTAGACCGGAGTCCTCATGCCAATCCATGGTGTGGCAATGATACTGATGACAAGACATACCACAAAATACTACAAATTACAAAGTTGAGTGGATAGTATTATCTGAGAAGAACAAATCCCAAAGGGCACCATCTCAGAAAGATGTTTATGTACTGGTTAAAAAACAGGCTGTTCTGACAAGTGATCTTAATAATGATAATGACAGCCATAATTGTATTAGAATTTTCCACTGCAAGTGATAGAAAACCTAAGACTGGCTAAAGTCCCAAAGGACATTAATTGGATACTGAGGCTGAAAAATCCAATGAATGGAGGAATAGCTTGAACCAGGGACTGGGTTTCTTTCTCTGTCTCCCTCCTCTGTTCAATCTGCCTCCATCTTGGCTTTCCTCTAAGTAGAGGCTGATGAAAATTCTAGGTCTCTATACTCACCTGCAGTATGTTGCAGGAGCATGCTTTTTGCTAAAAAGACCCAGTGAAAGTATACTGATGCATCCTGGTTCTAACAGGGTCATGTGACTTCTGCAACTCAGTTTCACAAAGGCAGGAAGGGGATGTGATTGGTTCCCCTGAGTCACACGTCCATGACCATGGCTGGGAGTGGAGTCAACAACACCTAAGCCACATGGACTCTAAAGGGGTAGTTGGGCGGTTGCCCAGAGGAAAAAATGACAGAGCCTTGTTATTAGAAAAAGAGGCTTCCTCAGAGAGTGTCAAAAGCTCACACATGTGGAAAATGCCAACCACTCAGTGCCTGGGTCGTGCCAGGCACATTCCCTGTGTTGTTATCATGTAATCCTGTCAAATAATTCTTTCTCTCCATTTTGCAGATGAAGAAACTGAGATTCAGAGAAGTCAAGCCACTTGCCTAAGGTCCACAGAGACTGAACTGGGAGGGGAAAACTGGTCACATGACTACAAAATTCATGCCTTGCTGTTCTGTGTCAGAAACTCCTGCATTCCTTTGGTTCAGAGAAAAAAAGAACAAACAAAACCCCCAAACATTTGTAATGAATGACATTCTTACACACACATGCACTATGAGGTCACACTCGATTCTTTCTATGAGATATTGATTCTATTCTTTTCTCCCTGTCGTCGGCAAGCATTCTAGAACTCAAAAGAGTAGAAATGAGGTCATTAGAGAATTAGCCTTAAGGTTTTTTTTTTTTTAAGTCTTTATTGAATTTGTTACAATATTGCTTCCCTTTTATGTTTTGGTTTTTTGGCCACATGGTGGGATCTTAGTACCCCAACCAGGGATCCAACCCTCACTCCCTGCACTGGAAGGCGAGGTCTTAATGGCTGGACCACCAGGGAAATTCCCCAGCCTGAAGTTTTTTTTCCTTTGTTATTATGGAAACTTTCAAACATTTACAGTCAACAGCATAGCACGATGTACCCCACCTAATTATCACCAATTGTTGTGATGTGGTTTCACCTCTTCCAACACCCCTCCTCATCCCCAGTCTGATGATGTTCACAATAGTTTCCATAGATTTTTAAAAATCTACTTGAATTTTTTTTTAAGTACAAGGAGTTATCTTTTAAGGAGAAGTTAAGTTCTAAAATTCACAAGAAGAACAAGAATCACACATACCCCAAGTGCTCCTTTACTCACCATCAGCTCTCAGGAATGGAAACAAGTTGGTATTTCTTCTATTTTAAGTGGCCAGAGGAAGTGGCTGCCTGGGTACATGTTGTATTAATACAAAATGCTATCATCTGCACCCCTGGAGTCATACTCAGAATCCAGGAGCCCAGAAGAACCCAAGAGATCTTGTTTGCATCTGGCACCTTATACCCACGTTGGAGCAAGTATTTTTTTTTTTTTTTAACTTATATCCCTTATTATTTTTTAAAAAAGCTTTTTATTTTGTATGGGGGTATACCTGGTTAACAATGTTGTGATAGTTTCAGGCGAACAGTGAAGGAATTCAACCATACATAAACATGTATCCATTCTCCCCCAAACTTCCTTCCCATCCAGGCTGCCACATTAAGTGGCATGGCAGGCAGATGGAGAGATCGAGACAAAAAGAGGTCGCCCCACTATATAAATTCTTTTCTTCTCTCTAGTTTGTTTCTTAATTCATAGAAATGTGTGATACCACGTCACTGCCTCGGTCTTCCGAATTACGGTCTTTGAGTTTCTCCCATTGCCAAGAGCTTGTGACCTGGGCTCTGGGCTTGAGCCAAACGTGCATCACGCTGTGCATACACCGTGGGCATTCCAGCTGGGATAGCCCCGAGGCAGAGGTGCGGTCAGAAGGAACAGGTTGCAGTTCTCCCTGCATCCGTGTCCTGCAGCATCCCAGGTTCCCGCTGGCTGGTACCCTCTGGATTGTCCTCCCTTGTGGAGCATTCTCCCCTGTGGACGGTGAGCCTGGGAGGAAAGCGGTGAGTTCACCTCCCACAGCCTGCCTTCTGGGGCAGGCTGACTTGCTGGGCCATTAACCAGCAAAGCCACAGCGGTCATAAAATTAATTTCCTTCCTAATATATACAAGACTTTCTCTAGGAGAATTATGGGCCGATTTGATCAAAGTGTGTAAGTGGTGTGCTTATGCTATCAGTTTCAACCCCTTAATGCCCTCCTGTCAAAACAAAATCCTCAAGAAAGGCTTTGAGGGAAATCACATGGGCATAATGGCTTTCCAAAAGAGAGCCCTAAGTACTTGGTAACATATACAGAGCCGACTATTAGATCGGCTGGTGTAATTGTCCTTATATTTTAATGTAAACACGCTTATATTAGCCGGGCACTTCATCCCTCGGCAGACACGGAGGTGCAGGGCCGGCGGGAGAATGGAAGATGGCTTTAGTGGGAACATCACCCAGGGGAGGAGGCCGGCCAGGCTGAGCCGTGGAAGGGTCAGGGGGCGTGAGAGGGGAGGGGGATGCCGAGGTGGATGGAGGAGACCTATCTGGCTTTTATTAATAACACTAATGCCTGGCTCCTGGGTGGCACTTTGAACTTTTTGTTTTTCCCCAGGGGATTTTCTCATCCAGGGTCCGCTTTGCCCCTGAGGCAACCTCTGCAAGGTGAGCTGGGCAGAAGCGATCCCATTTTGTGGATGGAGAAACTGAGGTTCAGAGAAGGGTTTGACATCCCGGCAGGAAATAGATGCACACTTGAGGGGTCAAAGAGAGTTGAAGGAAGGGTTGTTTCCAAAGGCAGAGGCTGGGTTAAGGGAACTCAGAGGGATGGCAGAGAGACCTGAGGCTGACGAAGGTGAGGAAATTGTTGCTGGCTTCAGACCCAGTGAGGCAGGTGAAGTAGAGGTTTCTGGTACCTGGAGAGAACAAGAGTTTATGAGAGCACCGCCTGGAAGAAGCTGCAGGTTTTGGTAGAGAAAGACAGTGGCTGCCAAACCCATACTGGGCTGGCATGGGGACAGGTGGGGCCCAGGAGAAGAGATACCCCCATCTCTCTCTCTCTCTCCTCCTACCCTCTTCTAGCAATCTTGGCAAAATCCAAGAGGAAGCCAGAGGACAAAGAAGCATAGCCTTTCAGAGCACTGATAGGGAGAGGGAAGAAATTTCCAGCCTGAGGTTCAGAGGGACCATTGAAGGCATCTTGGGTTTCCTGCTGCTCAGGTCTTTCTTTTCCTATGGTGAATGATCCTGGTGGCCCAGACAGTAAAGTATCTGCCTGCAATGCAGGAGAGCCGGGTACAATCCCTGGGTTGCAGAAATCCTCTGGAGAAGGGAATGGCAACCCGCTCTAGTATTCTTGCCTGGGGAATCCCATGAACAGAGGAGCCTGGTGGACTACAGTCCATGGGATCATGACGAGTCGGACACAACTGAGCAACTAACACACACACACACACACACACACACACACACACACGGTGAGTGACAGGGCTGATGGAGGTTATCTGCCCATCCTTCTCAAAGGCAACCTGGAAGGTTGGGGAAAGGCTAAATCTCAGTTGTGTGACACCCAGTGGGTCAGATGGCAAGATTCAGACACTTTTTAAAGTTTCAGATTGGCTTCGTTTTCCAAATCCACCAGCAGTGTGAGCTGAGGTTTCTCCATGGGGAGACAGCATAGTTGCACCGAGGGAGTAGAGATAAGAAGCTGGCTGCCTGAAACCTGGGTAATAATAGAATGACAGCTGATGACTCATCCGTGTTCTTCATAGCCAGTTGATGGCACAGCCTTCCCCCCTTGGTTCAGGCAGAACCTCTTCCCTTCATTGGAGATGCCCATGAATTGGGGGTGTCCAGAATGCCGGGTGCCACACCAAATGGTCCCTTGGTTTAATTCATGTATTCCCTATATCCTCACCACCACCCCAGGAGATACAGGAAACACATCTGCATTTTATAGGCAGAGAGCAAGGTGCCGCTCTGCAGAAAAGAGGGGCAGGATGGGGCAATGGTCAGAACAGCGAGCCAAGGCTAGGGCATGAGTTCAAATCCCAGCCCTGCCACCTACCAGCGTGGGGATCTGGGACAAGTCACATGGTCTCTCCATGCCTCAGTCTCCCCATCTGTCTACCTCCTGGAGTTCTCACAAAGATCAAATCCAGGACTTTGAAGAGAACTTGACTTATCATGAATTCTATCTGAGCATTAATTAGCTCAGAGAATGTCCTCATGTGAAATAAGTTGCTCAGGGTCACAGAGCCAGAAAGTGGAGGTGTCATGGTTCAATCCCACACCCCAAAGGGGAGCCCAGACCCTGTGTTGTGTTGGACTGACTGGGTTGTACCAATGTGAAACAGTCAGCTGTTCAATTTCTAGGACGTTTATGAATTCATTGTTTAAACGTGGATATTATGAAAAATTAAATTATATAAATTCCCAGTCAAATAAAATATGTTCAAAACAAAGGTAGTAAATACTCAAAACTTATCGCTTCCTACCTTTTTGAGGTCGTTTCTCCCTGTTGAAACTGACTGCTCAACAGGGAATGATGGGCAAGTAGAAAGTACTTTTAATTTTCTAGACACAAGGCCATTCTCACCGGGAGGATGGGTAAGCATCAGCCCCTGATGTCAACTCATGCCAGCCAAAAAGACCCTGGCATTGGTGAGAGGAATTGATGACGGGCCAGTTCCCCACTGCAAAAGCTTTTCATCTGGCTATGAGAACCAATTTTTAAATGTTTCTTGTTGGGGGCAAGAGTCATGGGTGGGCCGAGCAGACAGTTCATTTCTGGGCACTGCCACTGTCCTTCACTCAGTACCCTGCCCCCGCTTCGGGCAAATTCCTCGCCTGGTGATAAGCCTGGCTCCATCTCAGAATTTTCCCATCGTGCTGACAGTTTTAAACCAATAGATTTATGAACTTTTAAGTAATAGAAATATTTAAGGCAGACCTATTTGTCTTATCTGTGAAGCCCGGAGCACTCCTCTTCAGAGGGGGCAAAAGTAAACTCATAAAAGGGAATGATGCTGTTGATCATGAACCTCAGAGATGAGACGCAGGATTCCTCTGCCTGCCAGGATACCAACATTTGCTGCCGTCTGTCTCCTGGGCTTGGCTCACCCGCCTTCCTGCTGATTTTTAGGTATTGCTAGAAATTCTCTCAATAATTCCTTTTAAAAAAAGAAAAACCCAAGTTAACTGAAGCCAGTTTCTCTTGCTTCCCTCTAATAACTCCATTGATGGGGGCAGAGGTAATGGCCATCAGGTGACCAACAATTATTGAGCATCTAGTCTATGCCAAGCACTGTACTAAGAGCTTTAGACACACAATTCCACTCGATTCCCTGGAAACTCTAAGAGGTAGACAAATGGGTCATGGAGAACAGGTGGAAGGAGATCCAGATTTTATGGGGCCTGAAGCTTATTCAATTAACGGGTCATCTTTAAGGAAAAGAAAAAGAAATGATTGTTTTTGCAAAACTGTATGACCCTGTGAAAACCTCTCCAGGGCTCCTCATTCTCACGGTCTCCTTCAAGTCTCCGGGAGGGGCCCTGGAGACAATCACGGTCTCTGTTTTACTGATGAGGAGAGTGACTTGTTCAAGGTCAAATGGTCCAGGGAAGGGACAGCTTGGGGTGGGCTGGAGCATTGGGGGCTTATTTTTAGGAGGAGAAGAAAGAGCTAGGGAAGAGAGAGAGGTATCTGAATGGCACCTGGAGAATGGATAGGGTTTGCATGGGTGTGGAGCAGGAGTATCAGTGGCCAGTGGTCTGGGCAGAAAAATAGCACCAGCAAACAGAGGGATGAGGTGAGCCGAGTTCTGGCCCAAAGACTAGCTGTTGGTGAACAGGAGATGCCAGCTGGTTGTGATGGGGAAGGTCATGGGGACCTTTCAAAAGAAGCCACAGTTAAGAACAAAGCCTCTGGGGACTTCCCTGGTGGCCCAGTGGCTAAGACTCTGCACGCCCAATGAAGGGGCCCAGGTTCCATCCCTGGTGAGGGAACGAGATCACAGGTGCTGCAACTAAGACCTGGCGTAGTCAAATAAATAATTTTTTTTTTTTAAACCATCAAATCTGGAGTGAGACCTGGGTTCCCATTTTGCCTCCTTGTCACTATCTGACATAGTCATTTGTTTATTTCCTGACCAGAATGTCCAGGATGTTGTTTGTCTTGCCCATCACCAGATACCCAGCCTCAAAATGGTTCTGGGCACACAGCAGGAACTCAGGGAATAGATGGTTAGCCTCATGATTTGGTTGGCAAGGAGAATGGACAGGGGTGGTGACTAATTGGTGGAGGGGGTGTTGCAGAGGGGGCATCCAGTTTCCTGGTTGGGTACCAGAAGGAGACTGACGGGCTCCATTTGGGGTGTTCAGAGTACTAGCTATGGGTAGGATGTTTTAAGGGGAGACAGTGACCAGTTCATGGCTGAAGATGTGAGCTCTGGGCTGAAATTATGGACTCGGGCCTTGTCCTGAAGTTGATACAGTGTCAGGCAGGGCCTAGGGAGGAACCAGATACACATCCAAACTGGGCAAGTGGGGAGAGTTTAATGAAGGGACTGTTATAAGAATATGAGTGGGTTTTGTAACAGTGTTAAGTGGAAAGCAACCTTTAAAAATTGTATATAGGGGACTTCCCTGGAGATCCAGCGGTTAAGACTTGGCCTTCCAATGCAGAGGGTGTAGATTCAACCCCTAGTAGGGGAGCTAAGATCCCTTGTGTGTTTTGGCCAAAAAAGCAAAAATAAAACAGAAGCAATACTGTAAAAAATAAATTCAATAAAGACTTAAGAAATGGTCCACATCAAAAAAATTCTTTACAAAATTAAAAAAGATAAGAATTGTATAAAGGTACTTGATAGCTTTTAGTAACCTATAAGAGAGCCCCTCGGACTGCAAGGAGATCAAACCAGTCAATCTTAAAGGAGATCAGTCCTGAATATTCATTGGAAGGACTGATGCTGAAGCTGAAGTTCCAATACTTTGGCCACCTGATGCGAAGAGCTGACTCATTATGAAAGACCCTGATGCTGGGAAGATTGAGGGAAGGAGGAGAAGGGGATGACAGAGGGCAAGATGGTTGAATGGCATCACTGACTCAACGGACATGAGTTTGAGTAAGCTCTGGGAGATGGTGAAGGAAGGGAAGCCTGCTGTGTTGTAGTCCATGGGGTTGCAAAGAGTCAGACATGACCGCGCGACTGAACAACAACAAATGGAAAGGAATCTGAAAATAAGGTATATATGTATGTAGAAGTGAATCACTTTTCGGTCACCTAAAACTAACACAACATTATAAATCAACTATACATTAATTTTAAAACTGTATCAAAATAAACATTAAAAAATAAATTTAAAAAAGAATGTGAGCTGGAAGGGAAACTCATGAAGAAGTGAAGAAGCTCTCTGGGACTGGCACCCATGGGAGCCTTTACCACTTGCATCAGAAAGCCTTTTCCAGGGAAACAGAACTAGTAGTTGATAAGATTTAGAAATACAAATAATATGCACACAGGGACTTCCCTGGTGGTCCAGTGTTTAAGACTGTGTTTCCAGTGCCGGGGCTGCAGGTTTGATCTCTGCTTGGGGAACTGAGATCCTCCATGCCACGTGGAGTGGCAAAGAAAAAACAGAAATCAAGCAACCATACATATAATATGTGTATCTAAAGCAAAAGGATATATGTATCTGAAGCAAAAATGTGAGAGAAAGCATTAGTCACTCAGTTGTGTCCAACTCTTTGCAACTCCATGGACTGTAGCCTGCCAGGATCCTCTGTCCATGGAATTCTCCAGGCAAGAGTACTCGAGTGGGTAGCCCTTCCCTTCTCCAGGGGATCTTCCCCACCCAGAGATCGAAACCAGGTCTCCTGCATTGTAGGCAGATTCTTTACCATCTGAGCCATCATAAAATTTTAAAAATTTTCAATGACATAGATCTGACTTACACTGTTATGGGGGCTCCTAAGTCCTTGGCCAGGTTAGAAACTCCTGGTATAAATGCTGCAACTCTGAGGCAGAATTTCTTCATTTTCTGGCAAATCTCAATTTTTGCTCTTAAAGCATCTCAACTGATTAGACAAGGCCCACCCACATTACGGAGGGTGGTGCCAACTGATTTTAGAAATGAACTTGTCTACAAAATACCTTCACAGCCACACCTAGATGAGCCTGTGACTGAGTTACAGGACACTACAGCTTAGCCAAGGGCTTCCCAGGCAGCATTCGTGGTAAAGAACCTGCCTGCCAGTGCAGGAGACATGAGAGACATGAGTTCAGTCCCTGGGCCGGGAAGATCCCCTAGAGGAGACCCTGGCAACCCACTCCAGTATTCTCACCCGGAGAATCCCACAGACAGAGAAGCCTGGCGGGCTACAGTCCATGGGGTCGCAAAGAGTCGGACACGACTGAAACGACTTAGCACACACGCACAGCCTAACCAAGCTGACATGTCCCACTGCCCTGGGACCTGAAGGGGTGTGTATGGGGTTGGTTACCACGATCTGATGAGAGCGGAGGCCAAGGAAGAGGGGCTACCTGTCAGAGGCTTTGGAAGAGGGATCCATTCAGCCCACAGACCAGCAGGGAGGAAGCAGCAGGGAATAGAAAACCCAGCTTCCCTGTGCTCCCTCTCTCCTACCTATCCAGTCTCCCCTGGTACTCCCAGCCTGAAGTCAGAGGGCAAGGGGGGCCGTTGACACGTCCAGGCAGGCCAGCTCTCTGCCAGCTTCCTGGGCAGGAGTCCAGGGTGGAGTCTGGATCTGGAGGTGAGGATGGAGAAAAGCCCTAGCACAGATGGTCAGGAGTGTGGTGGGAATAGTCCAGCCCCAACATGCACAATGAGGAGGAAGCCAAGAGAGATGCCTGAGGAGCATCCACAGCCAAGGAAGGAGCAGAGGAAAGTGACCCACACAGCAGATGGGGAAGGAGTGGCCAGATGCTGGGAGGAAGTCCAGAGAAATCAGAGGGGTGTTGATGGAAGCTGTGGGGACCTCAACCCCAAATCTGGAAGTGAAGCTGGATCCTGGATCTTGGAACTAGTTGGTTCCTAACGCTGTTCAGATTAAGGATAGGCAGAACATGTCAGCTGTGTCCTGAGGGGCTGAGGGGACTTGGGTCAGAAAATTTGCCTTCAAGTGCAAGGGGTGAACTTAAGAGTCCGAAATAGGAGATGGGGGAGGTCAGAACCACTGACACAGGAACAAAGGTGGGGAAGAGGAGAGGATGTACGTGTGTATGCGTGGATGGACGGATGGTTGACTGGATGGATGGATGGATGGATGGTTGGATGACTAGATGGATGGATAAGTTAGTGGATGGGTGGGTGGGTGAGTGGGTGGGTGGCTGGTAGAAAGGAGGAAGGAAAGGAGGAAGGGAGGGAGGAAGGGACCACATTCTAGGCACTATCCTTATACTTTCATATGTTCTTCAAGCCTCATGGGACTCCTGTGAGGTTGGAATGATTTGTTCCCATTTTATGAATAAGAAAACTGAGGCACAAGGAGGTTGAACAGACCATCAGAGGTCACACATCCAGTAGATGGTGGAGCTAGGACATGCACTAGCCTTGTTGATTCTGCAGCTTGTTTTGACAGTGATTTCTTCTCCTGACTTAGAAGCAGACAAGCTAGTACATCAGCCACCACCTCCCCAAGGACAGCAGCAGAGAACAGCTTCTCGGCTGCCTGGTTTTGGATCTTGGTTCTGTCACTGAGGAAGCAGATGGTCCCAGATCATTACCTCACCCTTCCTGTGCCTCCATGTCTTCAGAGAGACAGTAGGGACAGTGATAGAACCAACATCAGAGCTGATGAGAAGCTGAGATGACTCAATGTACATAAAGTGCTTAGAAAATGCCCTGCATTGACAAGTGCTGGGGAGTGTTAGTCATTCATATCAATCTATCAGATCTCTGTATACCTAGATGCTTAATTCTGTGTGTTTCATGTTGGACCAACATTCCATCCTCTCCCCTCCTTAAAAAAAAAAAAAATCTTTTGACTTCTCATTGGGAGAGCTGAGAACCACATCAGAGCTTGGAATGGTTTTCAAAATTCCAGGAAAGACATAACTTACAGTTCCCAGGAGAGGCGGCTTCAGGTCAGTAATCAAGACCAAGCATGAGTGTGAGGAAGCAGCTCCTACTGGACACCTTCATGCTGCCAATATTTATTAAAAATGTGTCCCCATTACCACCATTCTACTAACATAAAAGTGCTGTCTGCACTTCAACAAGGTTTCCAGCACGGAGGCTGCTGCATGATATATAGGTTTCCTGCTTCTTTGTGGCTTCTTTGTTTGGGGTTCTTTGTTCCCTGCCTTCTGGGTCCTGGTGGCTTAGGCAGGAGGTAACAGACATTGGGTTGCAGAATTCAGGATCTCAAAGCTAAAAGGCACCTCTGGGAATGAGGTCAGTGATGTGTTGTAGAGAAAGAATGCAATATTTAGAGCCAGATGATGATCTAGTTCTTATTTGTATCTGTAGTATTTATGAAGTCATTAATAGAGTCATTCACTCATGTATTCACTCATGTATTCAATATAATAATATTTTATATTGTATTATTATATATAATAATTTTATATTAATTCAGTTAATTATTCAACAGATAACTGTCAGCACTGTGGCAGACAGACCCAAGAGTGGCCCCCCCATGACTCTTAGGCCCTGAGGTTCATTTAATCCCCTCCTCCTGAATGTTGGGTGTTACCCTACTGCTTACTTCTGGCCAATAGACTATGGAAAAGATGAAGGAATTCTGTAGATTACAATGCTAAATTTATGCATTTTTGAGTTAATACAAAGAGAGAGGTACCTGGGTGGGCCTAGCTTAATATGATGAAAACTTTTAAAACAAGAACTGGGCTCTGCCTGAGTCAGAGCCTCTCTCCTGCTGACCTTTATGAAGCAATCTGTCATTCAACTGCAGGAAATAAATTCCTCCAACAACTTCAATGGTCTTGGAAGCAGATTCTTCCCCAGCCAAGACTCCAGATGAGAACACGGCCTGGTGGACACCTTGACTGCAGCTTTGTGAAACCTGGGTAGAAGACCCAGCTAAACTGGGCACAAACTTTTGACCCAAAGAAACCTTGAAATAATAAATGTGTATTGCTTCAAGATTCTAAGTGTGTGGTGATTTTGTTATGCAAAATAGAAAACTAATATAAGCAGCTACTACATGCCAGGTGCTATAAAAAAGAAGGATGCTGTGGATAAAATAATACACAAAATAATCTCTATCTCCTGTCTCAATAGGTTTGCAGTCTAAAACCTTGCCAGGCTCAGCGTAGATGCTCAATAAATGTTGTACAGACCTTGGGCTTCCCAGGTGACGCAGTGGTAAAGAATCCGCCCGCCAATGCAGGAGATGCAGGAAGACCTGAGTTCGATACCCTGAAGGAGAAAATGGCAACCCACTCCAGTATTCTTGCCTGGAAAATCCCATGGACAGAGGAGCCTGGCAGGCTACAGTCCAAGGGGTCACATAGAGTCAGATACAACTGAGCACAGACACAGACTTATTGTCAGCTCTTTTCCTCTCTTAAACAAGTCAGGTGATTTCTCTGAGCCTCAGGTGAAAAACGTAGACAACAACATCTGCCTTAGGTGACCACTGTTGAGTGTGCTCTGAATATCCAAATCATTGAGCAAATAGAAGTTAACCTAGTTTTTTTTTGGACTCAGGTTTTTTTGTTTGTTAATTTGGCTATGCAATATTTTTTCTTATAAGTTTCAGGTGTATGGCATTATAATTCAGCATCTGTATATACAACAAAGTAACCACTACCACAAGTCTAGTTACCATCCACACAATACAGTTGACTCTCTTCACCCGTTTTGCTCACCCGTCAACCCCCTCCCCCTGTGGTAACCACTAATCTGTATTTTAATTCAATGTTTTTCCTCTGGCCTTCACACTGGACTTCTGTTTGGGAGACATTTCTGAGCACCAGGCTTCTCCGCTGGGTGCTGAGGATACCTTATGGCCAAGGAGCCCCAAAGAGACAGAGCTGATAAAAACAGCAACCCTCCAATGAGGGGATGCTGGGGGCTTTCATTGCTCTGGGATTCAAATCTCTGTCCTCTTCCAACCAAGAGGACCCATTTTTCCCATTCTACTTCCCGACAATGTCCAGTGATTGTCCCACCCTAACTCGGACTAGGTGGCGTCTCAGGCAGTAGAGATCCTGGGCATCCCTCTCGTGAGGTCAGGGGTCACGCCTTCCTGCCCAGATACCCCCCACATTGCCAGTTTCCCACAGTAGGTGCGCTGTACACGTTCGCTGACGGACCGCTGATTGATCTGATTCTGTAAAGTGCCTCACTCGGCCACATGGGCCCAGAGAGGCTTAATAAAGGCTTTTTGAAGATGATAAGAAACAGAGCTGCCTTGTTAAGATTCCGGGGGCCTCGGATTCTTCTTCAGCGGCAATATCTTCCCTTCTTTCTTTTTTTTCTTTTTTAAGTGCTGGCAGATAAAGCCCGCCAACTGTCCAGTGGGTGACAGTGGAGAGAGAGCTTTGGGCTTTTTGGATTTTTAAAGGAATACATTAAAGTAGTTCATGGCATTAAAATCTTCTGGGTTCTAGCCAGGGATTGACAGTGGATTGGCAGATTTGCCTTTATTCCTGGTTGATAAAAGCATAGTCAGGGTAAGTCTGGGTGAGATGGAGCTGAGAAAGGTAGAAACAACGCTAGGCTGGCTTTGGGGGTGCTGAGACCTGATGCAGCACACCCAGCGCCCACTGTAGGTTGCTAAAGATCCTCCTTCCCAACCCCGAGCCTCTGTTTCCCCAGCTGCAAAGTCAAGGGTGAAAAACGGATAAAGAGTCCCCAGTGTTCGGAGATTTCCCGTAGAGTGAGACTAGGCCTCTCATTGCTCAAGAGCGAGATGGAAGAGAGAGAGCCAGGGAAGGGATGCTGTACCCACGGACGTGGATTAGTGCCACCCGGGTATCCAGGCAGATTGCTGGGCAGGAGAGGAGTCAACAACTTGCCCCAGCCTTCACCCTTACCCTGGCAGCTGCAGTCTCTAACACAGAACCCTCTCCAGAGCCATGAGCTCTCCTGAGTCTCCAGCTTGCAGGAAGATGTCCTGGGACTTCTCTAGAGGGATTTCATTTTGCCTCCTAGAAAGGAGACAGGCAGACAGAGGAGTTGCATGGCATAGGTTTTCAATTTTTTTTCTATTTATGAGTCTCTTTGAGAATCTGAACAAAAACTATCAACCCGCTCCTTGGGAAAAACACACATATGTATGAAATTTTGCATTTGATTTTAGGGGGTTTATGGGTCACACTGATTCCAGGTTGTGCTGTGTGTGTGTGTGTGTGTGTGCACTCAGTTGCTCAGTTCATGTTTGATTCTTTGAGATTCCATGGATTGTAGCCCACAGGCTCTTCTGTCCAAGGAATTTTCCAGGCAAGAATACTGGAGTGGGTTGCCATTTCCTTCTCCAGGGGATCTTCCCCACCCAGGGACTGAACCCACATCTCCTGCTTATTAGAAATGCAAAATCTTGGGCCCCACCCAACTGGGAAGTTAGCATCAACATTTGAAAACAATTCCCAGCTGGTTCACACACACATGCAAATGTGGGTTCCCAGAGAGCTAGACAAGTATTTGACAATATGCCCCCAACACCACTTAATAGCATAAACAGAACTGCACTCCCCTTGGAGCCCACAGACCCCGGGGAAGCATCGGAGCCAGGAGGGCCCCTTTCTCTTCCCGTCTCCACCTTCTTGGGACTAAGGTTTCAACACTCAGCTCTTCCCAAACAGCCCCCTTCATGTCTCTGTCGCCCCTCCCTAAATCCCCGGCAGCCAGGTTAAAGTTGTCACCAGGTACGTATAAAGCCAGCAATCACTCGGCACGCCTGTAATAGGAAGAAGCTGCCTGCCGAGATCCAGGGCAACACGCTTGGAAAAGATCAGATCTCAGCATGGGGTGCGGGTGGGCTATTTGCCACGAAATCTCTCTGCCTGGAACATAAAACATGAGTTGAACACAGGAAAAATCAATAGCAGCAACAACAATTATCACTTCCTAAGTCTTCCCATGTGTGGACACCCCACGGGGGCTTGGACTGCATTATCTAATTTAATCCGCACAACGACCCTGGGGGGCAAGTTGTGAGTATTCCATTTCGCGGCTAAGGAACCGGAGCACAGAGAGGTGAAGTAACTTACTGGAGGTCACACAGTGGGCAGGTGGAAAAAGCACAGACTAGAGGGACATTAGTTCAGATGTTACAAATGGGGGCCACAGGCAGAGCCGACCTGCACAATGTTATTGGAAGCGATATTTAAAAATCTCACCTATAATCTGGGTTTCTGGATTATCTTGGAAAATCAGAATACTTTTTGGTATTGCAGGACTGCTGGTGGGATATCCATTGTCCAGGTTAAGGAGTTCCCATTACTCACCACTTATGGTGTCTACTGACCTACGGTAATTTCAAGTTGAACACTTAACTATATGAGAATGTTAACAATAATAATGTTGTTCATTTGCTAAGTTGTGTCCAGTTCTTTGTGACCTCAAGATCTATAGCATGCCAGGCTCCTTTGTCCTCCACTATCTTTTGAAGTTTGCTCAAATTTGTGTCCATTGAGTCTGTGATGCTGTCTAATCATTTCATCCTTGGTTGCGCTTCTCCTCTTTTTGCCTTCATCTTTCCCAGCATCAGGGTCTTTTCCAATGAGTCCGCTTTTCACATCAGGTGGCCAAAGTATTGGAGTTTCAGCTTTAGCCTCAGTCCTTCCAATGAATATTCAGGGTTAATTTCTTTTAGGGTTGACTCATTTGATCTTGCAGTCCAAGGGACTCTCAAGAGTCTTTTCCAGCACCACAGTTCGAAAGCACCATAATAGCTAATGTTTACTGAGTGCTCACTACATACTAAGCACAACGCTAAAAGGTGAAAATAAAAGGTAGACCATGTCCTCAGGTGCTAAGGAATCCACTCCACAACAGCTTATGCTCAATGCTCACACGGCATCAGCTTAAATTTCTCCAGGCACAAGGCACTCACTACCTAGTGAAGCTCTCCTTTCTGTAACACCACTGGATGTCTTTAAAATCCTTCTTTAGAACTCAAATCTGCACACTCTGTTTCCACCAGGGCACCAGGCCACCTGTAATCAACCTGCTTCATCTCCCAAGAGGCAGCCCTTCTGGAGATTCGAGGCCATCAGACTTCCACTTGAGCTCCACGTGCTGATACCAGAGGCAGATGGAGAAGACCGGGTTCTGAGAGGGGGCAGGAATGGAGCGGCTCCTGGTTGCTTGTGGTCACTCCCCACCCGGCTCACTCCTATCAGGTCCCTGGGGACTCCTCATCTCAGATCAGCTGGACTTTTCAGCACCCTTCTTGGCAGGAGAGGATCACAGAAGAAAAGTCCCGGGTCCCAGGTCTCTTACAGTCGTTTTTTAAAAAAATTGAAGTGTAGTTAATTTATAATGTTGTGTTAGTTTCTGGTGTACAGGAAAATGATTCAGTTATACATACATATATTCTTTTTCACATTCTTTTCTATTATGGTTTATCACAGGATATTGAATATATGATTGGCCAAAAAGTTCCTGTGGGTTTTTCTGGACCATCTTATACAAAAATCTGAATGAACTTTCTGGCCAACCAGTTCCCTGTGCTATACAGTAGGACCTTGTTGTTTAATATGTATTTGCTAATCCTAAACCCGTAATTTCTCTCTCCCCACCTGCTTTCCCTTTTGGTAACCATGTTTGTTTTCTATGTCTGTGAGTCTGTTGCTCTTTTGTAGATAAGTTCATTTGTGTCATATTTTAGATTCTACAAATACCATAAGGTATTTGTCTTTTTCTGACTTACTTCGCTTAGTATGATAATTTCTAGGTCCATCCATGTCGCTACAAATGGCTTTATTTCATGCTTCTGTTATGATTGAGTAGTATTCCATTGTATATGTGTGCCATATGTTCTTTATCCATTCATCTGTCAATGGACATTTAGGTTGCTTCCATGTCTCAGCTATTACGAATGGTGCTGCAGTGAACACTGGGGCGCATATATCTTTTCAAAAGAAAATTTTGTCCAAGTATATGCCCAGGAGTGCTGGATCATATGGTAGTTCTAGTTTTAGTTTTTAAAGGAATCTCTGTATTGTTTTCCCTAGTGGCTGCACCAATTTACATTCCCACCAGCAGTATAGGAGGATTCCCTTTTCTCCACACTCTCTTCAGCATTTGTTACTCTCTTCCTTTCTTCTCTTTTCCTTTCTTGGTTCCTTCATTCATAAAGCCGTATCTCCCCACCCTCTTCCCCTCTTCCCCTCTCACCTCTCCGAGTCTCCCATTGTGCTACAATCCTCTGTCCCTGCTCCTCCCTCCAGGGACACTGCCTTATCCCTGCCCACAGCTTTCCTTTAAATCACTTTTTCACTGAAATCCTTACCTGGCTCTTCCCTGCTTTTCTTTTTTCCCTACTCTGCATAGATTTCCCTACATATGTCCAGCTGGGAGACCAGAGAGAGCACCTGCTTAGCGATTTCTCTTTGAAAAACTCCTCTCCCCCCATGCCTTTTTAATGGACCTACAGGTTTTTTATGATGACATTTTGATAAAAAGCTTCCCTAGGGTGTCTCTGGTCCTGTCCTTCCCAGCACAACCCCTCCTGGATGTGCTCATTCCCTCTCGTGGTTTCAAACACGACCAGAAAGTGTCACCTCTCCTGTGGGTCTCTCCGCCCGCACCTGGTCCTAAGGCTGCAGACAACTTCTGAACAGACAACTTCTGGCTGGGCATCTTCATCTTAGCCCACGTGGCCCCAAGTTGGACTCAATGTCTTTCCCCGTATTCATCCCATCCTCCTCTACCTCTAGCTCAGCGCATGACACCAGCACCCATCCAAATGTTTGAACCAGAGATTCCAGAACCATCCCACCCCTCTGCCCCTCTCCCCACGTCCTGTTGGTCATGAGGTTCACTCACCCCTCTAGGTGTGTCTCAAACAAATCCCACCTCTGCTGATAACACAGTGAATGATGGTGGAATGAATGAATTCTAACCTGACTCCTCATGACATTCAGCATCTCTTTCAGGTACCACTTAAAAAGTCTCCAGTGAAGTCTCTTAGTCTCCTCTTCAGCTTTTGCCATCTAGGCCATCTTTTGCCATCTGGCCTCCACACTGGGGCCACAGCCATCTCATAAAAGTATAGGTTCAGTGGTGTCCCTTCCCAGCTCAGACAATTGTAGTGGCTCCTCACTGCCTCCAGGCTAAAGTCCAGATTGCTCCAGGTGGCCATGGGGACCCCATGCTCTGCCTTCTGTCCCTTCTCTGACCTCAGACCTCCTCACTGCCTGGAGCTCGAGTTCCACGAGCACTAAATTACATGCCTTTTTCCACTCACCTCTCTCCTTCCGCTATGTTATCCCTCCTGGCTGGAATATCTTTCCCTCTTCCCTTTGTCCAGTTAATTCCAACACATTCCTAAGAATTTCCTGGAGTACCTATAATTCAGCTCCTCTTAGCTAACAGAGTTCATTCTCTTCCCTTTTCTATGGCTAGCATGCAACCTGAATATCCATTAGTGTTTATGTTGGCATTTAAGCAGAGAAAGCATCAGTGAATGAACCCACTTGCTATTTTTATTCTGGTAGGTTGTTTTCCTTTTTTTCTCTGTGATCAACGGTGCTGAATACTTCCAGGTGTAGATATGTCTCCCTTCACCCTTAGGATTATTTCCCTGGGCTCGATCCTTGACAGCAGAATTGTGGTGAATGAGCATGTCTCAGATTAGATATTTTGCCAAATGGCTTTTCCAAACAGGCAGGCCCACCTGTGCTGTAAGCGAGTAGATGGTCAGTTTTAGAATTCGGCCTCCCACCCCGGTCCCCCTGGGGTGAAGAGAGAAGAGTGACATGTGATGTTGGCAGCAGAATGGGGTTGTGATTTAGAAATAACAAGCCCACTGGAAGGAGGAATTGGATCTCCATTTAGAGTGAGTGGCAATGGTTTAAAAATGGAACCCGACGAACAGTGAGGCGCTAAATGAGAAGGAAGATGTCTAAAGACCTCAGTGAGTGACCGCTTGAATCCATAATCGTCGGGAAAAATAAGATCGATTTTATTGCATGAAATGGATGCTTTAGGTGACAGCAGAAGACCTGATTTGTTGAGTGTCAAATTTCCTTCAAGTTCCTGGTCTGGGGTTTCCAGCAGACCTCCCTTCCTTCCCCAGCTTCATATCATTTGAATTCACTTACCCAGGGAGCAATCCAACTGAAAGTAAAGAGAGACTTTAAAAAGCTTATTTTGAAAATCCTCATAAGGTGTTTTGGACATCAAATAGCTCTTAAAAACCACGGCAGTACTTTCATGATTTAAGTGTAAATGATTCTGAAACATATGGATTACATTTCCCTCAAACTCCTCCTGGTTTTAAAAGTGAAAGGCAGAGAAGTAGGATAAATTGTAGCTTGCCCGGGCTGTTTGGAGATTCGATTCGTGGGCGAATACCGTGAACTGTGGGCCCGCTGGGTAGTGAACATTTGCCGGGTTTCTGGTGAGGGTAACGTTAATAAGTGCTCCAAAAAGGACTCTTCTGTTTAAATTCTCAAGTCCTCTTTGGTTCTGGGTTCCCGTCCAGGCATAACAAGAACCTAAAGAAACTGTTTCCAGGCTCTGATTAGTGGATCAAAATTTCCTGAAGAGTGATTCTGTATTTGGAAATACAGAGCCCAAGGGGACACACCCCAGCCCTTCTGAATCAATGTGTCTACACAGGGGCCCCTGGAATCTGTAATTTTAACAGGCTTTCCAGGCTCTAGGTTGGATTGACTGCTATATTTGACAGCAGAGTTTTTCAGCCTTGGCTCTATTGGCATTCGGGGAGCACATAACTTCGTCGTAGGGGGCTGACCCGTGCCAGAGAGGGTGCTGCGATCATCTCTAGTCTCAACCCACTACATGCCAGTAACAACCCCCACCCAAGTCACGACAACGCAAATGTCCCCAGACATCGCCAAACTTGCCCTGGTGGTGGTGGTGGTGGTGATGGAGGGGAGGCAAACTAACTCCCCGCCCCATATGACATTGAAGTGGCCAACCAATCAGAGGATGGACAATGATTTGCGGCGGTGTGTGTTTTTCTGTTGGGTGTGAATTGTAAAGCCATCCGTATATAAAAACAGAGCCAGGGAAGTTAATAAGGCAGGGGTAATACCATGTGTTTTGCGTTTTTGCAGCTCCCACCTCACCGAATATTGCTCACTTGTTCTCATATGGTGCACATGTCGATCGGTTAGTCCCCATTCTTCACTCTCTCAATAACACACAGTTGTACTTTCCCCATCCTTCCCCTGGCATCATGGCGGAGGGATGAAAGCCCACCCGTTGACTTTGACCACGTGACTTGCTTCGGCCAATAGGATGCTAGAGGATGTGGGCGGAGCAAAGGTATTAGTTGGGTCTCTGGTTGAATTTGTTTTTTCAGGCTCCAAGAAGAAGGTATGTTTCAAGTCACAGCAGCCCCTTTCATGTGAGCCTCGATAGAAAAACGCTGATTCCAGTAGGAAGCCTTGAGCCCAGCCTGACCCAGCCAAGTCACAGCCAACCTACAGACCCACAAGTCTGAAGATAAATGTTAGTTGTTGTATACTCCTGGGATGTTGAGGTTGTTTACTACAAAGGAAAGTACAGCAACCCTGATTGAGGCAATAGGTGGAAATACTCCAGAGTTTTCACTAGAAAGTTTGGCTCAGAGCCCAAGAATGGAAGGCAGAAATACCAAGTCTCAATTCAAGCCCCAGCCCTGTGCTGTTACTTGACCACTGCGTTACTGTCATGTTACATAACCACCACCAACTCCGCTTTTTCATGGTTTAACTAAGTATACAGGGCTTCCCTGGTGGCTCAGTGGTAAAGAACCTGCCTACCAATGCAGGAGACATGGGTTTGATCCCTGGTACAGAAATATCCAGCATGCCTCGGAACAACTAGGCTCCTATGCCATACCTACTGAGTCCACATGCGGCAATTAATGAAGCCTATGTGTCTAGAGCAGGCGCCGCAACAAGAGAAACCACCTCAATGAGAAACCTGCTTGCTGCAACTAGAGAGTAGCTCATATAGCAACCAAGACCCAGCACAGCTGTAAAGAAATATATATATTTCAAAGCATACAAAATAATCCACCAGTCTCAACTTGCTCATCTATTAAATGTGCTGCTCTAATAGTATGTGCTCGGTAGATTCTTGAAGGTTAAATGTGATGTGTGGAAATCATTCAGCCGTCAGTACCTGGCCCACGGGAAGCACATGATAAAAGTGAACTGATTTTATTATGCTCAAAGCTTAAGGCTATAGAATGTATGTGCATCTTCTTTCCTTCCTCCTTCCTTCTCCTCCTTCTCTACCACAAATATTTCTTGAACGCCTGCTCTGCACCAAAGCCTATCTATGCTTGGGTGAACAGGCTCTAGAGCTCCATGTGTGCACCAGGCACCTCCCGACCGGCCACGAGCTCCTACAAAGAGTTAATCCCCAGGTAACCAAGAGCCAAATAAATTCTGCCCCACCAAACATGTCCCAATCATCATTAGTCACGGCTTGTTGGACGGGAGGCTCCTCCCTGGCGCTTATCTCCCCGGCTTCTGTCCTCCGCCAGGCCGCCATATTTCACCTTCTGAAAACAGATGACCCCGGGGTCAGGGAAATGAAAGCCCCATTCAACAGGTCTGCCAGGGACTTGGCGGGGAAGGAGGGCGAGGGTCAGTCGGCAGCTCCATCCTTGCCAGGACAGGCACGGAGCACGTGCTTTAGGGGCCACCAGGCGTGTTTCTTAGTGCCCAGCGCCCGAGGGATCAGGTCCCAGGGACAGGATCAGGGTGACAATAAGCCCAAGGCTTGGCTCCCCATAAAAGTCAATCTGGGGGTGGGGCCTGGAGGTCCTATTTGCATAGAGTCTCCCAGGATGCCTTACTGCAGTCCTGTCCAGGGAGGGATTCCAGGATGGGGGTCCAATTCCAGCTCTAGGTTGGTGGGGGGCGGGGTGCTTGCCTCTGGGAACCATACCGAGAGAGGGGCAGAGGTGATTCCTATTCTTGTGGGGTTTACATCCCAGGAAGGACCTGCTTACCCGCTAGGCATAATGTTTTCAATTCTTTAAAATAAGAAGAAAAAAAAATAGTTATAGAAATGTTTTCAGTTTTCTTTCATCAGAAAAATATTTTAAAATTAATTATTTTTAATTGAAGTATAGTTGATTTACAGTGCTATGTTAATTTCTGCTGTCTAGCAAAGTGATTCAGTTATACATATATATGCATTCTTTTTTATATTCTTTATAAATATAAAGATGGTTTATATTTATAAATATAAATATTTATAAATGATTGTAAATGGTCTATTTATAAACCATTGGATAAATGGTTTATTCCAGGAGAGTGAATATAGTCCCTTGTGCTATACAGTAGGACCTTGCTGTTTATATGTAGAATCTAAAGTATGATACAAATGAATCTATTGATGAAGCAGAAATAGTCTCACAGACATAGAGGGCAGACTCGTGGTTGTCAAGGCAGAGGGAGGGTGGGGGAGGGATGGACTGGGAGTTCGGGGTTAGCAGATGCAAAAAAAAATTTTTTAGGCCATAAAAATTGACTTTTACCTACACAGAAAGAAAAATAAAATGCTTAAGTATTTAAAGTGACATCAAAAACAATTTTTAATGTTGATATTACTGTGATAGAAGGGAGAAACCCACAAAGGCAAAAATGCATGAGGGCAGCCCTGAGTGAGGGAGATAGGCCATCCATGTGGGAACAAAAAATAGATGAGCTACATTCAGATCCATCAGTGCTATAACAGTGACTAAGAAGGGTGATGCAAAACACAACAAAGGAAAGAAAATTGACTTGAGGTGAATATTACTTTTGTGAGAAGCTAGGGAGATTAGAGGTAAATAATAATAATGAGAAGCCAATAGCAACCTACATTTATCCATGCAGATTAAATAAGTTAAAATGTATAAAAGGCCTGGCTTTTAAGAAGCTTGCGAGCCACAACTACTGGAGCCTGCGCCTAGAACCTGGGCTCTGCAACAAGAGCCTGCACACTGCAGTGAAGACCCAGGGAAGTCAAAAATAAATAAAAGAATTCCTCTCCGTGAGCTTCTGTTGTTGTAGCTGTTGTTAGTATTATACATGCCAGGGCTGTGCTTAGTCCGTCAGTCATGTTTGATTCTTTGCGATACCTGGACTATAGCCCGCCAGGCTCCTCTGTCCATGGGGATTCTCCAGGCAAGAATACTGGAGTGGATTGCCAGGCATTGTGCTAAATAGTTTACATAGTTTGTACATGTCATTTATCTTAGTTTCCCCAAAAGCAAATCTTGACATCAGAACACAGATGTAGGTGGTTTAGGTCTTCCCTGGTGGCTTAGTGGTAAAGAATCTGCGTGCAGTGCAGGAGACCTGGGTTCAATCCCTGGGTCAGAAAGAGCCCCTCAAGAAGGAAATGGCAACCCACTCCAGTGTTCTTGCCTGGGAAATCCTTCATGGACAAAGGAGCCTGGTGAATGATAGTCCATGGGATTGCAAAGATTTGGACACAATTGAGTGATTGAGCACACATGTAGGTGGTTTATGTGGGAGGTGATTCTGGGAAGTAGAAATTTAGGGGAGAGAAAAAACTGGGGGTGAAGACAATTAGAGGTCTGTGATGGACTGAACATTTGTGTGCCACCCCCACCCCCAAATTCATAGGTTGAAACCCTAACCCCCAGTACGATGGTATTGGAAGTGGGCTTTTGGGAGGTAGGCAGGTTTAGATGAGGTCTGTAGCAGGGAACTCTCCATGGTGGGATTATACGTGCAGACACTGCAAGAAGGTGGCCTTCTGCAAGTCAGGAAGAGAGCCCTCACCAGACACTGAATCTGCTGCACCTTGGTCTTGGACTTCCAGAACTCCAGAACTGTGAGGAATCAAACCTGTTGTTTAAGCCACCCAGGCTACGGTATTCTGTTAGAGCAGCCTGAACGGACCAGACAACATGCTCGTGAGCAGGTCTCCCTGGAGTCCCTCTGAGGAGCCAGGTAGCACACACCTCTGAACTGCCCTCAGAGAGGACCAGGACACCTGAGCACCCTGCAGTGGCGTGGGAGAACAGCTTTAGGCAGAAAGGAAGGACACCGCCAGCCAGCTCAGGGACCCTGAACTGCAGCCGGAGATGGACTGGGAGGTGGCTGAGGAGTTGTGGAGCCAGGAATCTGAATCTGCCTCGTTCATGAACTCGTGATTATGACTCTACATGGTATATACAGTGAGGATGCGCCTTTCGGGGACAAGGAAACCAAGGCACAGACAGGTCAAGTGACTTGCCCAGGCCCACACACCAAAATGAGAGCCAGAATCCAAGTCTCTCCATTTCCCACAGCCTGGACACTGAGACACACAGCAGCACCATGGCTAGAAGCATGCGCTTTGGAGCCCGACCCTCTGTATTCAAATCCTGAATCTGCCAAGTGTGAGGAGTGTGATTTGAAGACTTTTTTAAAGGTAAAAAAATTATTTATTTTTATTTTTTGGCTACACCACATGGCTTTGTGTTGTTCAGTCACTAAGTCGTGTCCAACTTTTTGTGACCTCATGGACTATAGCTCACCAGGCTCTTCTGTCCATGGGATTTCTCAGGTAAGAATACTGGAGTGGGTTGCCATTTCCTTCTCTGGGGGATCTTCCTGACCCAGGGATTGAACCTGGGTCTCCTGTATTAGCAGGCAGATTCTTTACCACTGAGCCACCAGGGAAGGCCCACCACATGGCTTGTGGGATCTTAATTCCCCTCAGGGATCGAACGTGTGCCCTCTACAATGGAAGCATAGAGTCCTAACCACTGGACTGCCAAGGAATTCCTTTGAAGACTTTTTTTTTGCCTCTTTGTATCTCAATTATCATGTTTTGTTGATGTGATGATTAAAAGATTTGGTATTTGCGAAGGGTTTAAAGCAGTTTGGGGGTATATAGTAAATTCTCAAAGAGTACATATTATTATTTCAACCCAGTGGTTCTCAGAGTGTGGTCCCCAGACCAGCAGCATCAGCGTAACTTGAAATTTACATTCTTGAGTCTCATCCCAGACCTGCTACATCAGAAACTCTGCAGGTGGGGCCCCACAAGTCTGTGTTTTAACAACGCACTATCCGGGTGGTCCTGTTGCACACTTGAGCTTGTGAGACCCCATTTTCACCACCCCACCAGCTCTCACTCTCCAGATGTCATCTGACATTGTCCTGCAAGTGGCCACAGTGACTTCTGCACCTGAAGGGTGTTCTAAAGAGATCAGAAAAAGTTTCTGCCCATGACCCTCTCCTGTAAAGCTCTTTATGTTAAGAGTTAGCTTCTGGTTCAAATGCAGAGATTCCTGGAAGATGTAAAGAGGAAGTGTTTTGTGGCTCACGCTTTAGTCAAAAATAGCGAATGGAGTGAAGATTAGCTGAGAACAGGTTACATTTAAGGAGGAAGTAGCAGAGTCTGAGAATTTAGGCAGTTTGGAGAAGATGAGGCATTCAGGGGAGTGGAAGATGGTCGTGGAAAAGAAGGTAGAATAATAATAGAGAGAGGCCTTATCTACATCACACTTCATGCCAAGTTTTAATGAGATGGTCAATATATAACATTGTATTAGCTTAAGGTGTATAATAGGGCTTCCCAGGTGGTGCAGTGGTAAAGAATTCACCTGCCAATGCAGAAGACACAAGAGACGCAGGTTTGATCCCTGGGCCAATCCCAGGAAGAGGGATCCCAGGAAGATCCTCTCGAGAAGGAAATGGCAACCCACTCCAGTATTCTTGCATGGAAAATTCCATGGACAGAGAAGCCTGGCAGGGGTCATGAAGAGTCGGACACAGCTGAGTAACTGAGCACACACAAGGTGTATAATATGAGGATACGATATGTGTACACATTTATACAACATTTAAAAATTGGGTTAATGAGACCATCCCATGCCAGTCAGGATCTGGCTAAGAAAAGAAAATGAAACACAGCAAAACACCCTAGGATTTTCAAGCAGAGGGAATTTAAAACAGGGACTTGGTTACATCATAGACAGAGGAGTTGATAGCAGTCAAGCAAGGGATGGTGATGTTACCCAGAGACTAGCAACATCAAGAAGCTGATACTGGCCCTAGGGCTGGAGAAACAGAAGGAGGTGATATGACCAGAAGTCAGATACATCTAGAATAAGTTGGAACCAGAATAAGGGCTGCTTGGAAGGAGCTGGGGCCATGCAGGAGGAGAATAAATATCTGATGGGAGCTGGAGTGACAGAGGAGACCCAGTCAAGGCTGGAGATGCCACAGGAAGCAGAGAGAGAAAGAGATTCTCCTAGATATCTACCTAGGGTATGATTCCCCTAGATGTCACCCTAGATTCCCCTCTCCTCCCACCCTCTAATTTCCTATTAGGACCTCCCTTGGGCCAGCTATCCAGAGAACAAAGGAGCTTGGGAAATGTAGCTTTCTGAGACACAGAGCCCCTAGCTAAGGAGTGTGAATGACTCTGAAATCCTTCCTTCCTTTTCTTTTCTACATTCCTCCCTTTCTCCTTTCCCTCATTCCTCTCCCCCGCTTTCTCCTTTTCCATTCCAGGTTGCCATCCTCCATGGTAAACAAGTGGATACTGGTAAACAAAACCAGAAGATTTTCACACTTCCATCTGTATCTCAGGGCCACTCTCTGTGAGTCCTCAGAGAAACAAGACACTGGAGAGGAGGTCAATTGTCTGTGCTTCAGGCCCCAGAGATGAAGGGCTGGTTAAAAGGGCAGCCCGGTTTTTGAGATGAGAGCCTCCCTCTGAGGTCCTGCAGAACCCCCCTGGCTCAGGCCAGCCTGGCTTTTCTCAAAGGACAGGTTTCTCTGATCTTTAAAGACAAATGAAGCCAGTGGCGGGATTGGCAAGATTTGTCCTGCTTCAGACAGATTATTCCACATAGGAGAAAGGTGGCTCAGGGTTCATCCATAAGTTTCCCCGAAAGCATCTCTTCTACTGTGTGAGTGTTTAGAATAGGCAGTAATCTTTACAACAAGAACCTACAATAAACCACAGGGAAATTATACTCAATATCTTATAATAACCTACAATGGAAAAGAATTTCAAAAATAATGTATGTGTATATGTATAACTGAATCACCTGAAACATTGTAAGTCAATTCTACTTCAATAAACTATATATATTAATAAAATTAAATAACCAATAATGGAAAAGAATCTGTAAAGAATGTGTGTGTGTATAACTGAATCACTCTGCTATATACCTGAAAGCAATACCATATTGTAAATTAAGTACACTTCAATAAAAAAAAAAATAAAAATCAAAAATAAAAATAGAATATGAAGTTTCAAGAAGATGAAGCAATTAATAAACTGGAAAACAATTTCTGATGCTTGATTTGGTATAATAATACTATTATTATTGTTACAGTCATAATAATTAGCATTGCATATAGTGAAAAAAAATTATTGTGTGTACAGTGTAGTAAGGCACAGCTGCGTGTATGTGTATCTGTGTGCGTGTGTGTTTTAACTGAGGGCGTCTAACCTTTTTTGTTCATGATCAGCAGTTGCAAACAGCTGCTATAAATTATTTTGACTGTCCAGCAACTTGCTGATTTGAGTCTGGCGTTCACGCTAAAACAGTGCTTCTCACTGATGGCTAGCACAACTTTTGTGAGTTTGGACCAACCATTTATTCCTTCTCTCAAACATCTGGGTGGGGCCCCGTCTGAAGCCCTCAACTCAACGCTGTGAACCAGAGAGCTCTGAACCCCTGCCCTTGTGCTGCTGCTGGGAGTCAAGGGCAGTTCTTTTCCTTCTGGTTTGCGGTGACAAGACACACCCGAGCTGTGGGCAGAGATCTTGAGTTTAGAAAGCTCTGCAGGGAGAGGAATTCTGTAACTGGGAGTCTGCAAGCCTGGGCTCACTAGTGCAATAATCCCTTGTCCATTGTGTGCTCAGTTGTATTGGACTCCTGGTGACCCCCAGACTGTAGCCCGCCAGACACCTCTGTCCAGGGGGATTCTCCCGGCGAGAATACTGGAGTGGGTTGCCATGACCTCCTCCAGGGGATTCCCCACCCAGGGATGGAACCCAGATCTCCTGCTTTGCAGGCTGATTCTTTACCGCTGAGCCACCTGGGAAAGCGCAAGGATATTTGTCATCTATTTTTGAAAGTGCACGTGAAAACACGAAGAGCTCCAGGCAGCAGGAGGGGCTCAGTCCTCTTCGTGGTTCAGTAGACGATGTACAGTCCACTGTCATCTGCTGTTTTCCTCCCGTGTGGAAGGATCTGGCCCCTCGTCACACAGGACTCGGTGCTCTGCGCATCCTCCGGGGATCTCTCTCGCTGCTGCCCAGATCTCTGCTTTGGGCTTTCTCTCTTGTGTCGCTGTCCCTCACCTGCCAAAACCTGACTCTGCCTGAGTTCTCAGGTGGCGGAAGTGCTTGGAAACTTCCACCTTGGACGGGGTGGTGGAGAGCAGTCCAGGGTGGGACCTGAATGTCTGCATTTCAACCCCCAGGGGATGCCATTGCTGTTGATCTGAGGACTGTATTTTGAGTAGGAGACCTTAAACTTAGCTCAGGGTTCACTCTCTAGCAAGTGCTCACTATAAGTATAGTCGCTATTATGATTGTTATTTTTTAATTTTTTATTTATTTGTCTGCACCAGGTCTTAGTTGCAGCAGGTAGAATCTTTGATCTCCCTTGTAGCACGTGGGATCTTTAGTTGCAGCATGTGAACTCTTAATTGCAACACGCGGGATCTAGTTTCCTGGTCAGGGATTGAACCCAGGCCCTCTGCATTGGGAGAGTGGAGTCTTAGCCACTGGACTACCAGGGAAGTCCATGATTGTTATTGCTGTGGCTTTATTATGTATTTCCTACTATAATTACCTCTAAGTGACAGGAATGAGGCATGTCCTTGGCAGGGCATGGAAAATAAGAACTATAAGGTGAGACTCAGGTAGCCAAGAGTGGGTGACAACCACAGTAACCCCGCATCTCCCAGTGGATGATGATAATGATAACTAATATTTATTGAACAAAATCCATGCTAGGCTTTTTGCTTTGTTTTATCTCCGTGAATCCTTATATGAACCCGAGGAGAAAAGCAGCGTCATTGATCTCATTTTACACAGAAGGAAACAGAGGCTAACTAAGGGTAAGCCATTCGGCCGTGGTCCTCCATCTAGCTCCTCCGCTCAGGCACTTTGATGGCCAAGTGCAAGCACACGGCCATGTCTCCATGCTGCCGGGAAGGGGGTGTGACAAGGAGCGGTGACTTAGGGTAAAGTCAGCGTACTCTCAGTGTCTCAGGCAAGCTTGATACGTGGGAGGGGCTCAGTAAGTCTTTGAGGAACAAATGAGATTTATTATTATAGTAAACCTGCCCCAGGAATTCTTGGCCATGCACTGTGGTCAGTCTTCCTTCTGCTGGTGCTCTGGGCTTCCCTGCTCACACCTTGGGCTGCAGGAGAAGAGATTCTGCTTGTCCATCCGATGGCCTTTGGTGTATCATTGTACTCCTCTCCCTAAGTCTGGATTTTACCTCTTCATAGCCAAGAGGAATGCTGACTGCAAAAGGGAACCTCTGAGCTTAGGTAGGAAAATTTCACACGGGGTTAGGGACAATCAGAGTCACCTCTGGGTCCCAGCACCCAATGTTTGTCTGAACTCCATTCTGTCTGCCCATGTGCGGTGTAGACATTGGGCATTCGCTTTGGCTGCTCAGCCTCCAAATCCACTTCCAGTGTCCAGGGAGCTCCCCACTTGATGAATCCTGTGGAAGGCAGAGACCCCCTCTCTCTACAGAAACAGAACACCAAGTTCTTGCTTTCCTGGATTCTCTTGCCAGTGGGATACTGACAGGTGACTCAGGTGTTACAATTCATGCTCCACAAGGCAAGAGGGCTTGTCCATTGTGTTCGCTGACATAACTACAGTTTCCAGAACAGTGTTTGGCATGCTGGATGCACTCAATCTGTAATTGTGGAACCAATAAACTCATCTCATCACTCTTTACTTCTGTTTTCTTCGCCAAGACATGGTGATTTTAATACTGACCTGCCCCAAATTGGTGTGAAAGTGAAGTCAAAGCCATGAAGAGTGTGATCTTTGGGCAATCTACTTATTGTTGTTATTCCCATCTGTAAAATGGGGATATGATAATGTCTGGCTCTTAGGATCATTGGGAGAAAATCAAATGATTCAGTACATGTTAAGAGCATGTAGTAAGTGGTACTATGTGTTATCCCTTCCTTCTCAGTCTCCCCTATATATCTCCACCACCATCATCTCTACCACTACTGCCAACCACCACCATCATCACCAGCTCTACCGCTGTCAACCACCATCACCATCTTTGCCACCGTCAGCACCACCATGTCTATCCTAGTTTAGGTCAATCCTTGGGTATCCAGCAGGCATTTGATAAACCACCAGTTGAATCTGAATCTTATCAACAAAGAAATTGCCTCTTCCATCTTTCCCTCTAGAGAAACTGGGACCGATTGTCCAGGTGCATCCTGCTAGCTTTCCCTTGAGAACTGTCAAAGTGTGCCCCAGTGACCCCAATATCTGGCTGGGTTCCTTCGGGCCAGGACTGGGGATTATGCTGTCGGCCTCTGCCAGCTCTGACAGGTTGGTTTGGATTTGGATGAGGAGGAAGCTGGAGAGAGAGCCTGTCCCCCTCACCCCCCAACAGCTCTGTAAGCAGAGATGAAGTCTGTAAGGGAACTGGCCCTCTGCTAAGTGGTGAATCCTAAGCAGTGTTCTGCAAAGGACATGATGTAGCTGAGTTCAGCCCAGTAAATGGAGGCCCTGGGAGTCAGACTTTTTACAATGAGATAATTTGAGAGGTGGGGCACAAGCGGGCTGGCTCCAAATGTTCCCTCTGGGAGAATTCCGCTAGAAAACCGTCTTGCCCAGGGCTTGTTCAGCAAACCCTTATTTATGGTAACATGCATTATAGGAAATTTTTATATAAGGCATTAAAGTGCAGGCAATTTAGGACATTTGATCGTCTTACCTCTCCAACTTCCTAACCTCCATTTCCCCGACTGCCCCCCTCCCCCCCATGCAGCCCCCTCCATCATTCTTCGGTCTTTGAATTTCAGCTGGATGAGAAGGTTGATAATAGCTAAATAACACTGCAAACAGGTGCGGGCCTCTCCTGTCTGGACAGCTGCCATGGTTATGTGATTCCTCAGCTGGGGGTGTGTGGTTTGCCCAGCTCGTAAGGTTGGGGGTGGAGGTGAAGGTGCTCCTCTCCTCTCTGCATCTCTTCACCGCCCCCACCCTGGGCCCTCTGGAGGGATATACAGATCTCTCACAAGGCAGGCAGAATTCTCTCTGCTTTCTTTGTTCTATTCTCCTATATGGGTAACATGTTTCTCCCATCCTGTGAACATCTGACTTGTTTGGAAGAGACCCTGGTGCTGGCAGAGACTGAGGGCAGGAGGAGAAGGGGATAACAGAGGATGAGATGGTTGGATGGCATCACCGACTCAATGGACATGAGTTCGAGCAAACTCTGGGAGATAGTGAAGGACAGGGAAGCCTGGCGTGCTGCAGTCCATGGGGACTCCAAGAGTTGGACCCGACTGAGTGACTGAACAACAATTGGGGGTGTGTGTCTTGGTTACCTGGGGCAGCTGAGCACGATACTAATAGCAGTAATAATGACATTGACAAATAACTACCATCAACACGGTTCCTGCTACCATTGGTTGAGAGTTTGCAAAGCTCTCTCTTCATCCACAGGCGTCATCTCTATAGTCAGTTAAGACTGCCCCCAGGCTTGACAGTTCAAGTTCTAACTTGACCACTTAGCGGCTGTGAGAATTTGGGCAAAGGTCAAAAGCACTCAGTGCCTCAGTTTCATCATCTGTAGAATGGGAATGATAAGATGGTCCTCTTCACAGGATTGTAGACATTTAGAATGGTACCTACAGCTTTCTTTATTTTTATTCTTACAAAACCAAGAAGGCCCAGTGGGATGGGATGGGAGATGGGAGGGAGGTTCCAGAGGAAGGAGGCATACCTATATCAATGGCTGATTCATTTTGATGTATGGCAGAAACCAGCACAATATCGTAAAGCAATTATCCCTCAATTAAAAGTAAATAAGTTAGAAAAGAAAGAAAGAAAGTGAAGTCACTCAGTCGTGTCCAACTCTTTGCGACCCCACGGACTGTATCCTACCAAGCTCCTCCGTCCATGGAATTTTTCAGGCAAGAGTACTAGAGTGGGTTGCCATTTCCTTCCCCAGGGGATCTTCCTGACCCAGGGATCGAGCCCGGGTCTCCCACATTGCAGGCAGACGCTTTACCATCTGCGACACCAGGGAAGCAAATTAGAAAAACATGAAGGCTATTATAACAACCCCCATTTTATAGGTAAGAGAATTGAGGCAGAAAGAGGTTGAGTCAGAGGACAGAGAGTGGATTTTTTTCATTGGTGGGTCTTGTATACATCAAGGGTGTTCATTCACACATTCGAGAATTCTTTTTCTTTCTTGAGTGCTGTGTGTCAGGCACTGTGCTAGGGTTGGCCTGGAGTGGAGCAAATGGAGACAGAGGCAGAGCAGGCATGAGAGGAAAAGGAAAGCGGGGAGTTCCATGGAGGAACTTGGAGCCCGAGGTAAGAGACTGTCGCTTCCAAGTCTGCTGAGAAAATCTGACCATGGCTTGCAAGACCTCACTGCATCTGGGAACTCAGCTTCCTTTACCCTCCCATCACTCACATGTGCTAAGTTGCTTCAGTCACGTCTGACTCTTCGCAACCCTATGGATTGTACCCCACAAGGCTGCTTTGTCCGTCAGATTCTCCAGGCAAGAATACTGGAGTGGGTTGCCATTTCCTTCTCCAGGGGATTTTCCCGACCCAAGGATCAAACCCTTGTCCCTTACGTCTTCTGTATTGGCAGGTGGGTTCTTTACCACTAGCGCCACCTGAATGAATGAAGCCAGCATTCCCAGCCACAGCTGTCTCTTTGCTGCACGTGGAACATGAGCAAGACCTTTGTATTTGCAATCTCCTCTGTCTGCAGGACATCCCTCCCTCCAGATAGCCAACCCCCCCCCCCCCCTTTCCTAAGCCTGCTTTTTCCTCCTCTCTTCTCTGTAGCATCAATCACCACCTGACATATTTCTGTGTTTTGCCTTCTGTCTCCTATTTAGACTGTAAGCACCATAAAACAGAGGCTTCATCTCTTTCGTCCCTTGACATATGCCAGTGCCCTGAGGAGGGCCTGGCATGTAGAAGGTACTCGATAGATACCTATGGAATTAAGGAACCTAGGAAAATCATTGCTTGAAATTCAGATATCTCAAAGTTTGGGCTGTGAAGGAAAATGAATGGGCAGGTTGGATTAGCTTAATCTCTTCCACAGCATTCTCTGTGCAGGAGAACAAAGCCCTGCGTGTGTTGGAAGGATGAATTCTGGGATTATATATCAGGTAGGAATACTTATGGTGACAGGTAGTGGCTTAAACCAAAAGAATATTTCCTGTTAGCTCAGATGAGACCCGAGGTATGCAGTCTAAGACAGTTATAAGAGCTTTTAACAATAGTGTTATGGTCCAGTTCTCAGCCATTCTTATCCTGCTGGCTTTCATTCACCATGCTTTTCCTCTCACAGTCTCAAGGTGGCTGCCACAGCTCCAGATATCATACAAGTATCCCCAAAGAGAAAGGTGACAAAATGTTCCTTGAAAGCTCTGTCTTCTTATCCTTCCCAGAAAGGGGTTACATAGTAATTTCCAGTTGTGAGGGAGGCCATCGATGACAGTATCCGGCACACTAGAATGGATTAGCAATGATTTGCCTAGAACAAGGATGTTTTGTCAGTTGGGTTGTCGGTATCCCAAACCAAACTCCTATATTGTTAGCAAGGATGATGGGATGATGGGTGTGGATTCAACAATGCTTGCTTAAAAGAGCCCCAACTTCACCTTCTACACTTCAGACTCCCAGGACTCTTGTTAAAAAAAAAAAAAAAAATTGGCTCAGTTAACTGATCGACCTGTTCTGTACCAACCATGTCCCCTTCCCTTTAAAAAGGAAGTTGTTAAAAGCATAGGCTTGGAATTCAGACTAGCACACTTTTGAATCCCATTTGAGGCAAGTGACTTCATTCAAATACAGCCAGAATTGGAGGAGAGTGAATTTTACTACCAGGAAGTTGTGAGAGCATCATGGCCAATTGCCCTTTAAGTGTTATAGTTTGTGATAAAAATGATTCTGATATGGTCAATATGGCAAAACAGAACCCTGCCAATTTAGTTATATGCATGTGTCAAAACATCTCCTCCCTTTCCCAGCTCCTTCAGTAAAGTTGAACCTCTAGGAAAATTTATTCAGTTTAACACATGGTTCTAATTAAATGCCTGCTGTCAGATCCAAGGACCCCAGGGGTAAGAAAATTCACATTGAAAATTAAAGACTTTCCAAGTCTTTGCCAACTTCACTAAAAAACAGGGATAATAAAACATATGTCACTGAGTTTTGTGGGGATGGATTGAAAGAGACAATGCGTATGAAGTGCCAAGTATAGACTCTGAGGAGCAAAAAAAAAACAAACCATGTAAGGCATCTTTGTATTAGACACTTGATTGGGTTAATACCTCCCAAAAGACAAATCACCTGTTGCCACTCCTCTTATGCATCTTTTAAATACAGTTTAATGCCATTCTTAGCACCTTTAATTAATACCCGATTTAATTTTTTCTAACAAGTGCGTCAACTGCCTACCATGGGATAGGATTCTATAGGTTTCAAGGAAGCAAGATCTCTGACCTTAAGGGACTCGTGGATGATGTCAGTGGATCTCAAAGTGCGGCATCAACATCACCTGGGATCTTGTTAGAAAAGTGAATTCTTGTCCCCACCCTGAGCTTCTGAATCAGAAGTATGTGAAGGAAGGGCCCAGCATTCTGTGCTTTAACAAGCCCTCCGGGGGAGTCTGATGCAGGCTCACGTTTGAGTACACTGGCCTAATGGGAGAGAGGCAAGTCAAAAGACAAGTACAATTTATTGTGATGAGAGTTGTGGTCCAGATAAATCTAAGGGGCTGTGGGAACACAGAGAGGAGCCATTAACTCAACTTCGTTGGGCTTCATAGAGGTGTTAGAACATGAACTGAATCATAAAGGATAAATAATGAAAAAGCCCCTTTCCTGGAACCTGGAGGATGAATTTAATGATCTCCCAGGTGACCATTAAGTCTAAGACAAAGTTATAGTGATTGGTGGGGAGAATGGGCACGAACATCTGGTCTACCCTAGGTTGTGTCATTATAAGGGTGTTTCCTAGGGTCACCCCTTTTGGAGATCCTTAGAAGAGTTCAGCTTAGACGAACCATGTCTCATGCTACACAGACCATTTGGAGTCTTGGGCTCTGCAGGGAGGCCCTCTCAAGTGCTTTGTGTTTTATTAAAGTTGTGACAAACTGGGGTTTCTTTGAGGATTGAAGGTCTGGAGGCATCTAGAGGATGTCTCAAGAATGAGAATGTTGATGGTATAAATGAAGAATAGCTTTCCCTGTGGGTGGGGAGAGAGAAAATAAGGACTCGGATCAGAGCAAGTTGGGATTTTTTGTTTTTTTGGTTTTTTTTTTTTTAGTGTGCAAGGCTCTAGAGCAAGTTTTTTTTTTTTTTTTTTTTTTTAATGTCTGTTGATATCACATATTGAGAGAATACTTTCTAGTGGGAAAATGGTCTGGTAAAGGGTGGGTTCTTATGTACAAGGCTTAGATACAGTCTCAAACATTCCTGAAACAGGAAGGTACTCTCATTTCCAATGAAATATACATCCAGGAGTGGAAAAAGAGGACCACATGTTGTCAAATTGAAGAGGAAACACAGTTACTTTGTTAGTCCCAGAGGAAAAGGAATAAGACCTCTGCCAATTCAACTATCATGCACCATTGATTATCAGATACATCCTGATTTCAGAGATAAAAAGAAGTGAAAAATATACACCTATGAGTAGGTGAACTACAGTAATTGTGCCCCTAAAAGAAAATTCAGGCGAATATACCCTTTGGGTTTGACTTTGATCCCATTTTATTTATTTGTTTGTTTGGTTGTCTTTAAAATTATTTATTTATTTGGCTGCTCCAGGTCTTAGCTGCAGCACACGGGATCTTTAGCTATGGCGTGTGAATTCTTAATTGTAGCATGTGGGATCTAGTTCCCCGACCAGGGATTGAACCTGGGCCTGCTGCATTGGGAGTGCAGAGTCTTAGCTACTGAACTACCAGGGAAGTCTGCCATTTTAGAATTATAGATTTTTTTGGAGTTCAAAAGAACTTCAAGCAGTATTTCTCAACCTCAAGACTATTGATATTTGGGGTTGAATGATTCTTTGACGTGGGAGCTGTCTTGTGCCTTGTAGGGTGTTTAGCAGCATCCCTGGCCTCCCCCACTTGTATGATAACAACCAAAACTGTCTTTAAACATTGAAAAATATATTCGGGGGTGGGAGGGAAGGTTCACATCCTCCCCTGTGAGAGCTGCTTGATTAAAGTCCTCCTAGGTCTACTGTCCCCAGATCCCTAGCTTCAACCTTGCTGATTTTATACATAGAGAAACTGAGGCCCAGATAGGGGTAGTCAATTGACCTGAGGGTCTTCTATGAACCCAACCAGAGACCAAGCACTTGTTATCAGGTGGAATTTTCTTTACATGCATGTGTTCATTCTGTCATTCACTCAAGTAAGATTTTTACAGAGTGCTTACTAGGCATTGGCCCCATGTTAGGTCCTGGGGAAATAGTGATGTTTTAGTTTGAGTTTCTCCAGAAACCCGAGGGTTTGTGTGCAAGTTGAGTGCAAGCCCCAAGGGTTGAGAGAAGGGTCTGAGGGTGAGGGCTTACCCTCACGTAGTCTGAGGGCTATGATGGAAGTATGCACAGGGAAAGGAGGATGTGAACCCAGACAAGGAAGGCAGATGGTCAAGAGTGGATTATTCAGGGGCTTCCCTGGTGGCCCAGTGGTTAAGATTACCTGCTTTCAATTCAGGGGATGTAGGTTTGATCCCTGGTTGGGGAACTAAGATCTCACATACCGTGTGGTGCAGGCAAAAAAAAAAAAAAAAAAAAAAAAAGAGTGGATTATTCAGGTGGAAAAATGGAGCTTAATCTCACTTGGGCAATTCAGGGAATCAGTATTGGGCACATCCCCAGAGTTATCCTGCCCAAGGGGTGGGGGAGCTGAGGGTGCAAATGCCAACTCCCACTATTCATTGGTTGAGGCTGCTCCTGGTTAATTACCGAATACTGGGCCTTGTGCATGGGCAGGCACAGACTTCAGTACCAGAGTAAACTCTGAGATAGATGCCTAAACCAACCAATAAACCCTAAGAGGAAAAAAAAAAACAAAAACAATAGGGCTTGGCAGTAGGAAGTAGGTTCTACTAGACTGGGCTGGTAAGGGGATTTAAGGGGGCACCAGTGTTGAGTCAGACGTGGTCCCTGGTCTCAGGAAGCTCATGCTCCAGAGGGGTGACAGATGTTGTTTAGTCACTCAGTCATGTCCAACTCTTTGCAACCCCAGGCTTCCCTGTCCTTCACTATCTCTCAGAGTTTGCTCAAACTCATGTCCACTGAGCGGGTGATGCCATTCAACCATCTCATCTTCTGTCTCCCCCTTCTCCTCCTGCCTTCAGTCTTTCCCAGCATCAGGGTCGTTTCCAAGGAGTCAGCTCTTTGCTCTCCATTAAATGTAAAGCCACACAAATTTCAGTGCTATGAAGAACAGGTGTATGGTTCTGCATGTGTAACAGTGGAATGTGAATTAGGCCATGTTGTCATAGGAGGTTGCCCCCAGGGAGGTAATGTTTAAGCTGGAATTAAAATCCAAGGGGAGGGGCCAGAGGGACAGCACATGCAAGGTCCCTGTGGCAGTAGAGAGCACAGCCCATGAGAGGAACTGGACAGAGCCAGAGGGGGAGGGAGGAGGACAGGGGCCTCCAGCAAGGGCGAGGGTGGCTGCACTTTGTGGTTGTGGCGGAGAGGTCTGCAGTGGTCAAATCTCGCCTGTGTGCATGCTTAGTCATTTCAGTTGTGCTCAACTCTTTGTGACCCCATGGACTATGGCTCACCAGGCTCCTTGGTCCATGGGATTCTCCAGGCAAGAGTCCTGGAGTGTGTTACCATGCTCTTCTCCAGGGGATCCTCCCGACCCAGGGATCAAACCCACACCTCCTACGATGATAAGTGCATCAGGAAGCCGTGCATGCTGAAATACTGCTTACCCAATTTCCCTGACAATCCTTTGAGGTGGGTCTTATTGTTGCCCCATTTTACAAAGGAGAAAATTGAGGCTTGACGACATGAAATCACCTGACCCTAGACACTTACCTGGCAAGACGACAGAGCTGGGTTTGGACTCAGGATGATCTGATTTCAAAACTCATATTTCTTCTTTGACTGAATCCATAGCCTCTGGAGACCCAGGCCAGCCTGGGGAGTAACAGACTGCACATGGAGGCAGGGGGCAGGGAGGCCAGAGAGGCTGGGGGAGCCTCTGACAGCGATGGTATATAGTTTTAATTAAGGCCATGGGGTGAAATCTGAGAACTCGGGTGTGGGTGGCCAGGGGCTTCCCCTCAGGGTGGATCTTTTGGTTCTTGGCAGCCTTCCTGATGCACTTTTCTCCATTTCCAAGGAATAAATACCTAGCTGAGTGATGGGATGTTCCAGAATCAGGACTCTAGAAATAGGATCTGGGTTTTACACATAGGTGAATATGGACTGCATGGAACCAAGAGGGGAGACAGGGAGAGAGGAAAGTGGGCAGTACCCCATCCCACTGCTTCCTTCATTAAATATATCATTTTGGGGTTACATGTGAGTTTCCATGTGCAGGGCTATTGGCCCCCAGAATGGTGGCACAAGCTGGTTCTTGGGAACTACCCTGGTATGTCTGGAGACCATCTGGGGCCTTGCTGAAGGAGCCCTGGGCTGAGGGACAGAGCTGACAAATGCCCAGCATTGCCCCTAATTGTCTTGGGGTGACTTTACCCAGTTCTTCCCCTTTGGTCCTTCCAGGGCTCTCCATGCCCTTATATAGAAGGCACCTTGCCTGCCCACTTAGGGCACCCGGTTGTGACTAAGTTTCCAGCTCATCTCATCCCAGACCCTGTTCTGGGATTCCCTATTTCCTGCTCTATCCTACCTCTCCCCAAGTCACCTGTGGGATTTGGGGGTGCGGGACTGGCATAGTAGGGGAGCTGGTTTGATGAAGGAGGCAGGAAGTGGGTTGGGGTCCCAGAAACCCCAGGAAAGGAGAGCCTTTCTGTTCCTCAAAGTGAAATTCAGAGTCATTCACCGGACCCAACCTTGCATTTCCTGGGGATGTGAGTTAGACTGAGCAACGTCCCAGTTTCCATCTGAGGTCTGTTTTCAGACCTCAACCCGGACAAGCAGAAAGGAGATAGAGGGTGGGAGACAGGAACAGAGTAGAAGAATAAATCAAACACTGATGGGGGAGCAAGGAACACAGACACCTCCATAAGAAAGGACAGCAATAGCATTTTAACAAAAATAGAGAGCTGAAGTCGAAACTCAGGGCAATCTCCAGATCAGGACCAGAAACACAATTTGTGGGGCCCATTAAAAAGTGAAAATGCAGGGTCCTTGGCTAAAAAGCAGGAGGAAAGTCTCAGGAAAGATACTAAATTATAAAGTTTTTTTCCTTTCTCCTGTGGTTTCTTCTTCTTAACCTGTTGTTATGGTTTTTATTTGCTATTTAATATGGTTCAAAGTTAAATAAAGATACAAACCATCACCAAGAACTGATGCTTTTGAACTGTGGTATTGAAGAAGACTCTTGAGAGTCCCTTGGACTTCAAGGAGATCAAACCAATCCATCCTAAAGGAAATCAAGCCTGAATATTCTTTGGAAGGACTGATGCTGAAATCCCAATATTTTGGCCACCTGATGTGAAGAGCTGACTCATTAGTAAAGACCCTGATGCTGGGAAAGATTGAAGGCAGGAGGAGAAGGGGATGATAGAGGATGAAATGGTTGGAAGGCATCACCGACTCGATGGACATGAGTTTGAGCAAGCTCCGGGAGATGGTGAAGGACAGGGAAGACTGGCGTGCTGCAGTCCATGTGGTCGCAAAGAGTCGGACACGACTGAGCAACTGAACAACAACAAAAGCCATAAGCATGAATTGTACCCTTCTTCTGTATGTTGTGCAAGGCCAATTTTAAATGCAAATGTCAGTGCCTTTATCTCATATGTGGAATCTCTGAAACTTCATAATTTGTATTTTGCAGCTTATAATACATATGTGTTCAGCTGTGTTTAATTCTTTGCAATCCCCTGGATGGTAGCCTGCCAAGCTCCTCTGTCCAAGGGATTTCCCAGGCAAGAATACTAGAGTAGGGTGCCATTTCCTCTTCCAGGGGAACTTCCGGACCCAGGAATCGAACCCACGTCTCCTGAGTCTTTTGCACTGCAGGCAGATTCTTTACCACTGAGCCACAGGGGAAGCTGGGCTCACAGCATAATGGTTGGCTAACCTGTGCAAATAATATGACTAGCAAAGGATAGAGCAGGATTTCTTGCCTGACCTCATTTTAACTTGACGATCTCTGTAAACACCCTCTCTCTACCCAAGGCCTCATTCATAGAGGCCAGAAGATAGGATTTCAACGTAGGCCTTGGGCGGGGAGGGGATCGGGACACAATTAAGCCTATGACAATCCGTATGAAGCAATTTGTGAATGCAAACAACATAGTTTATTGTTTTCTTTAGACATACGTGCGGGTACACAGACCAATAAAACCTGGAAAGACACCTAACTGTGAACAGTGGTGCCTCCTGTGTTGAGATGGAAGGAACAGGACTTGTTATTTTATTTTTTTAAAAACTCATATTTATTTTAAAATATTTATTTGTATTTATTTATTTGGCTGCACCAGGTCTTAGTTGTGGCATGCAAACTTTTAGTTGTGGCATGCAGGATCTAGATCCCTGATGGGGTATGAAACCTGGCACCAGCATTGCAAGCGCAGAGTTTGAGCCACTGGACCATCAGGGAAGTCCCTATTTATTTATTTTTTAATCTGTGGCTTGTTTTCTGGCCACACTGTGAGGCAAGTGGGATCTTAGTTCCCTGACCAGGGATTGAACTTGTGCCCCTGCAGTGGAAGCTTGGAGTCCCTAACCACTGGACCACCAGGGAAGTTCCCAAGGCTTGTTATGAACATCCTCTGCGACTTGAGTCTTATCGGAAATGTTGCCATGTTTCATGAGGATGATTTATTTGTATGTGGTGTAGACGCTGTTGGTACCTGGTGTAGATCCTTCTGCTGGGTTGGTGCACTGCTGTCTTAGCAGTGTTGGCTGCTAAGAGCTCAGCGCTCCTTCCTTCCGTGGAGAATTGCTCTCCTGCTTATCATGTATCCCCCACATTCGAGGCAGGCAGTTTGAATGACTAACAAAGGGTACAAAGACCCCAGGCCTCGAGGGGTCTGGGAAACGATTCTGTGATGCTGTCTGAACTCCTCGTGGGATCAGGTCCAGGCCAGACTTCAGCTGAACCACAAGATGCTGTGTCTTCTGAACTTGCCTCTCTCTCCTCCCTCCTGGCTTTTCTCTAGAGAGTTCTTCCTCAATAATACACTTGAACAAAAGTTTCCATCCCAGGTTCCAGCCCTAGGGAGCCTGCTATAATCTGAATGTTTGAGTGCCCTCCAAATTCATATGATAAAATCCTAAATCCCAAAGTGATGGTATTAGAAGGTGGGGCCTTTGAGAAGTGAATGTGTGTTTTCGTTCACTAATCGTGAATAGGCTTGGTGCTCTTATAAAAGAGAACCCAGAGAGATTCCTGGGGGGTCCCCAACTCCTGGGATCTAACACCTGAGATCTGAGGTGAAGCTGATGTAATAATAATAGAAACGAAGTACACAATGAAGGTAATGAGCTTGAATCATCCTGAAACCACTCCCCACTGATCCCCAACCCCATTCCGTGGAAAAACTGTCTTCCACGAAACTGGCCCCTGGTGCCAAAAATGTTGGGGGCCACTGTCCTATTCCTTTCCACCCTGTGAGGACACAAGGTGAAGTCTGTGACCCCTAAAAGGGCCCTCATATTACTGTGGTGGCACCCCAATCTTGGACTTCCAACCTCCAGAACAATGAGGAATAAAATCTGTCATTAATAAGGCACCCAGTCTGTGCTATTTAGTTGTGGCAGCCCAGGGGACTAAGCCGAACCAAAGACATATTCCATGTATAATTTTTAAAAATGTTGATATGTCTAATGGGTGTGAAATTTCTCATCCAATAAGGTTTAATTTGAATGTATTATCATTTTAGGTGCCTTGGACCACTGGCCCCTGGAGGGCGTGGGGTCAGGGATAGTCCATTTGCCACTGTCAGACCAAGGAGGCCAAGTTCCCTGGCTCCAAAGGCATCCCAGGACAGTCCTTCATGTCCCAAAGGTCAGCAATGGCTGGACAGAGAGAGGCGCTCATTGGACAATTGAATTCCAATTGCCTTCAGAGGAAGGAGGGCAAACTTGTTTTGACGTTCCCTGGGGCAGATCAAAGGGGTTATTAGTGACCATTGTTAGGCTATGCTCCTAACCGAATCTTTTCCAATTAGGGAAAAATGAAATCTCTGCTCATTTGGTGAACCAAAGCAGAATGAGAGTCCCTAATGATCCCTTTGAAAGGCCACAGTGAAGCAATTAAATTGGTATAGCCTTTCTGAAATTTGGGATTTGCCCTGTTACAACAAGAGCCATAAAATTGTCGTCTTGGATGAAGAAATTTGACAGCCATGAATTGATCCTAAGGAAATGATCAAGGATGTACACACAGTTAGCACGTGAAACATGTTCACAGTAGCAGTATTTATAACCATGTGAAGGAAAATAACTGAGGTCTAATAGAAGGGATTGACTTCAGTCACAGTGCTTTGTAAGATGAAGGCAAAGCAGTTATTTTAAAACAGATTGTAGAATGAGAATTCATGACCAGCACATTTGAATGGCATGTTATTAACTCACAAAGACAGGTTTCAAAATAGATTGGATGACAACTTTTCTAAAAAGTATGGAGTTCTACACACCAATAGAGTTCTACACACCATCATATTAAATGTTGTCCGCATTAAAGAGTTGATTATATTTAATTTTGGCTTTCTGCTTTCCTTTATGCCTCTCTATATTGCTAAAGGGTCTATGTATTTCAAAGGAATGACCCATCTGATTTCTTTTCCTATAGTGTGAAAATGATTAGAATTACCATCAGAGGATTGTAAAAACTCCTTGTATGGGAAAAAACTTTTTTTTTTGGAAAATTGTCTTCCCTTCTCACATGAATGGGAGAGTTTTGTTAACCAGAGGTATAAACCATTTTTCCCAAATCACACATCAAACCTACAAAAGGGAGGGAGGATTAGAAAAATTCAATCTGTGCCCCTAAAATAACAACTGCTACTGTGATGTTGTATATCATTCAGAACTGGTTTTTTTTTTTTCCCAATTAAAAATAAAATCAAGAGACTTGCCTGGTGGTCCAGTGGTTACGACTTCACCTTTCAATGCAGTGGTTAAGACTTCACCTGGTTGGGGAGCTATAAGATCCCACATGCCTTGTGGCCAAAAAACCAAAACATAAAAAAACAAAAGCAATAGTGTAACAAATTCAATAAAGAATTATAAATAACTAAATAAAAATAAAGTCAAGTTTAGATTTCTGTGACTATATGATTCTAAGTTCATGAGAGAACATTCGGAAGCTTCTTGCTTTCCTTCTCTGATTCTCCATCTCTTCCTTTCTCTCTCAACTCTCACTGTGTTCCAAAAACATTTTAGGAAGCTTATATTTTCTTGCAATTCTATTTTGTTGCAGTTCTTGCAAAAGAAAAAAAAAAAGAAAAGCAACTTGTTGAAAGTTAGCTGGAGAGGATCAATGTTCATATCCTCTTTTCCTCTCCTCTCCTTTTCTTTCCTGCTCTTTCTTCCTTTTTGTTTTTTTTTTTTTTTTAGTTTTTCTGAGAAATTATCTTGTTCATATCCCAGAAAATAGAGTAAATGTTACTTCCTATTCATGCCTTTTTTTTGCCCAATTCCCACCCCCACCTTCTGGTGACCTCAGTTTTTAGTTAATTATATATTCGTTCGGTTTTCTTATGCATGAACAAGTAAATAGGCAGATAAACCTTCATTCCCCTCCCTTTTACACAAAAGTAGCACATGTTACATTCTTCCTCATGCTGTTTTTGACAACATCCTTTTGGAATCTGACCTTTACTGTGTTATCGTAGGCAAGTGATTATTCTCTGAGCCCAGTGCTAACAGTTTTGCCTGCCTTTCAGCTGGATTTCTGTCTACCCAGCTCTTCACCACCCCTCCCCAGCAACTGTCCACCCCTCTGTCCTACAGCTAGAGTTGGCCACTGGGGGCCTGGCGAGAGAGCCGACGGAGCAGGCAGGAGGTCAGGGTGTTTATCGTCTGGATCCTTCTGTTCCGGCTGGCTGTGTATATTCCCAAATGGCCCAGCTCCCTTCAGGCAGTCCTCTCTCTGCTCCTTCAAGTCTAGGGATGTGTATTAGTCTCCTGTTGCTGCTGTAACAGATTACCCCAAACTTAACAGCTTGAAACAACATAGATTTATTTTTTAAAGACTTTTTATTTTGTATGGGGTTACAGCCAGTTCACAGAAATTGTTGTGATAGTTTCAGGTGAATGGGGAAGGGACTCAGCCACAAATATACATGCTTCCACTCTCCCCCAGACTTTCCTGCCATCCAGGATGCCACATAACATTGAGCAGGGTTCCATGGGCTATACAGTAGGTTCTATGTTATCTATTTTAAATACAGCAGTGTGTACATGTCCATCCCAAACTTTTTAACTATCCCTTGCCCCAGTCCCTCCCCCAGCAACCATAAGATCTTTCTCCAAGTCTGAGTCTGTCTCTGTTTAGTAAGTAAGTTCATTTGTATCGTATCTTTTTAGATTCTACATATAAGGGATGTCAAATGATGCTTCTCCTCTGTCTGACTTACTTCATTCAGTTTGACAATCTCTAGGTTGTCTCCATGTTGCTGCAAATGGCATTATTTCATTCTCTTTAATGGCTGAGTAATATTCCATCGTATATATCTACCACATCTTCTTTATTCATTCCTCTGTCAATGGATATTCAGGTTGCTTCCATGTCTTGGCTACTGTTAATAGTGCTGCAATGAACACTGGGGTGGGTGCCTGTGTCCTTTTGGACCATGTTTTTCTCAAGATATATGCCCAGGGGTGGGATTGCAGGCTCATATGGTAACTGTATTTTCAACTTTTTAAGGAAACTTCCTACTGTTCTCCATAGTGACGGTACCATTTACATTCCCACCAACAGTGTAGGAGGGTTCCCTTCTCTCCTCACCCTCTACAGCATTATTGTTTGTGGATTTCCAGATGATAGACATTCTGGCTGGTGTGAGGTGACATCTCTTAGTTTTGATTTGGGGTTCTCTAATAGTTAGCGATGGTGAACATCTTTTCCTGTGACTATTGGCCATCTGTATTCTTTGGAGAAATGTCTACTTAGGTCTTCTGCCCATTTATTGAGTGGGTTATTTGTTTTGATGCTGTTAAGCATCATGGACTGTTTGTAAATTTTGGAGACTAATCCCTTATTGGTTACATCATTTGCAAATATTTTCTCCTAATGTGTGGGTTGTCTTATCATTTTGTTACAACTCAGATTTATTACCTTACAATTCTGGAGGTCATGAGTGTAAAAATCAGTTTGGGGCTAAAGTTGTAGTATCAGCAAGGTGGTTCCTTCCAGAGGTGCTGAGCAAGCATCCATTTTCTTGCCTTTTCCAATGTTTAGAGGCTGCCTGCATTCCTCAGCTCATAGCCTCTTCCTCCATCTTCAAAGTGCATTCCCGCTGCTCCAAGGCACATCTCCTGCCTCCCTCTCAGATGGAGGCTCATGGTTACATTGGTCCCACCCAATCATTCCCTCATTGCAAGATCCTTAGCTTAATCTTACCTGCAAAGTCTGCTTTGCTATGTAAGGTATTGTATTCACAGGTTCTAGAATTAGAATGTGGACATTTTTAGTGGGAGAGAGGTTGACATTATTCTGTCTACCACAGTGAGGTACAGAGTTTCCTTCCTGGTATTTCCCCTGGGGTGCTGCACCAAATCCACTTGTGCCTTTGTAAATCATCCCTTTGTTAAACTCACCTCTTATTACCCACATGAATGGACCATCAGCTTCTTGCAAGATCTTTAAAAATATTTTATTATTTATTTGGCTGCACTGGGTCTTAGTCATGGCACAAAAGATTATTGATCTTCACTGCAGCATGCCAACTCTTAGTTGTGGCATGGAAAATCTAGTTTCCTGACCAGGGATCGAACCCTGGATCCCTGCATTGGGAGTGTGTGGGATCTTAGCCAGTGGACCACCAGGGGTGTCCCTCCTGCAAGATCTTGATGGATGCACTCAGTGTCCACATCCCTAGAATGAGTCCTTCTGCCAATGCAGGAGAGAGAACAGATGCCAGTTCAATTCCTGGGTCAGGAAGATCCCTTGAAGAAGGAAATGGCAACCCACTCCAGTATTCTTGCCTAGAGAGTCCCATGGACAGAGGAGCCTGATAGGCTACTGTCCGTAGAACCCAAAGAGTTGTGCGTGACTGAAGCAACTTATAGGATGAAGAGGAGGATGTGTTCAAAAGCATCCATCTCACTGGGGGCGGGGGTGGCTTGCGGTGATGGGGTCCAGTGTCTAGACAAGGACCTGGCATTCTGCTGCTGCGCAGTATCCGTCTGCTCTTTGCCTGCAGATGGCCAGAGCCCCTTGTGGCCCATTTCCCCTCCCCTGCCCTTGAGAAGCTTCGCTCAAGAGAGTTGGGATTTCACCAAAGAGGAAGAAAGGGTTGAGAGCAGGAGCTAGGCTGGCTTGGTTGAGTTAGATGCTCTCCCAAAACATCTGTGCTTAGGAAGCCATGTGAAGGCAAAAATGTCAGCTGCAGGTGGTGGGAGATACAGAGTATGTATGGATAGATGAGACTTTGTACACTTGGGCAACTGTGCCAAGTCCAGGCAACTGCTAGGATCAGCCTGCCCCTCTCATAAACCACTTTTAATAGTCTCACGCCTCACACCTGCTAGTACATAGTTGGTTTCCAATTCTAGCTCTGTCTTGGAGTTGAAATTTACTGAGTGTTTATTATGGGCTCAAAAGCTTGGAGCAAACAACTAAACCTTCTGAGCTTCTGTTCCCCCATCCCTAAAATGGAAATTGAGTCACTCAACTAGGATGGAGTGAGTCCTTCTTAGGTGGCGGGTACTGCCCTAGAACCAGAGATGACAGTAGCTACAACATGAAGTTTGAATGACTGTCCAGTGGTTGAACATATAGGACACACTGTGTATTTAATTCTTTTTCACTTATTTTATTTATTTATCTATTCATTTGGCTGCACCGGGTCTTGGTTGTGGGATCTTTCATTGCACATGGGCTCTCTAGTTGTGGCTCATGGGCTTCAGTAGTTACAGCACATGTAGGCTTAATTTCTCCATGGCACATGGGACCTTATTTCTCCCCACCAGGGATCAAACCTGTGCCCCTCTGCAATGCAAGGATCACCAGAGATGCCCTTGTGTGTTTAATTCTTTGACACACAAAGAAACTGGCATTTACAAAGCTTTCACTTAAGGCTATTTATTTGGATTATTTATTTTGATATTAGATTTAAATTTATTAGATTAAAAGCTTATCAACACAGGCAAAGTCAGGTCACCAGGTTCAAATCCTCCTATCTGTGTGTTATCAACTGTGCCAGCCCCTTCCCCACCTGTTTCTGTAAATAAAGTTTTATTGGAACACAGCTACTCTAATTCACTTGTACATTGTCTATGGCTGCGTTCTTGCTCCAATGGCAGAGTTGAAGAGTTGTGACAGATTGTATAGCCTGCCAAGCCTAAAATATTTACTTTGTGGGCCTTGGCAGAAAACAATCGTAGACCTCTGCACTGATTCATTGAAGATACCAAGAGAGGGTTATTTATGTTCTCTCTTCTTATTGCTGTGTTTGGTTTTTACCTTTCTTTGAATCCCCCTCAAATATTGTGGATAGCAATGATATTTCCATGCAGGAATAATTTGTAAGGTTGGTTCTATAGGGATGGTTGCTGTACAGTGTGAATTCTGTATGGATTAAATTTCCCCCAAGTGAATATCAGAGGATTGAAGAACTTATTGTCAGGAGAAAGACCATGGATCATAGGTTAATTCCCATAAAATGAGAAACTTCGATGCAACAGATTCTTTGAATTCTCTATGTTGCTCTGATTACATGATGAAAAACCCAGTTCTAGTCTTTTGTTAAGAATGAAGCTAAATAGATTTTCTTTAAGTATCTTATAACAAAATAGGTGAAATTGTTTTCCTAGTCTCTCAACAACCAGAAATTTGGAATAGCTGGAATTTGGATGCCCACTTTAGAGAGTGGCTAAATTTAGGCTTTGGAGTCAGCTCTCTTCAAATTCAAATGCCGCCTTGGCCACGGGCTGGCTGTGTGCTCTTGGTCAAGTGACTTAACTTCTCTGGGCCTTTGTTACCTATTGAGATGAGAGCATCTACCTCATGAGGTCATCGAGAGAATTAAATGGATGATATACGGGAAACATTTAGCCCGGCGCCTGAGCTTTGGTAAGAACTCAGAACTTTTTGCTATTTATTGATTTATTGTTATTGGCAGAAATTATGTATTCTGAGAAACAGCATCCAGCCTCTTGCTGCAGATATCTTGATGCAGATAGCACACAGACCCAGCCAGAGGGTAGGGGTTCTGATTCTCTATCAACGAGCTGTTTGCTGTCACGCCTTCAGGGCAGTCTGTCTCTGGACTGTGTGTATCAGTGGCTGGCACTTAGGAAACCCTCAGGAAGGCTTCCTGACCCCACCAGACCAGGGCGCTGAGATCATTCAGACGAAGCAGACGTGACCAGACAGGGACTGGAAACATCTTCCCATCCCTGGCTTCTCCCTGTTCATCCAGAAGGTCCGCGCCTGCATAAATGGACACCCCCCCCGCTGAGCCCCAGCTGCAAGACACCAGGGCCTCCCCACTGGACCACAATCCCTCCTGCTCAGAGAATATCTGCATCAGGTCCCCCAGGAGCCGGCTCTTCACCTGGGAGTCTGTGAATCTGCATGATCGTACCCTGAGAATATCGATTTCAGGTCTCTGTTGAACCACCCCTCCTTCCCATCCCCTTGCTCTGTCATCCCCCCTCATTGCGGTACACTGAGCATTCTCTCAAAGGTTCAGACTTTTAATTCGGGCAGGAGCTGGGGCCCCAGAGTAGGGGGTAGGGAGGGGGGCAGGGGGTTGTATGGGGCGAAGAGGTGACGGAAGAAAATAAATTCCCCTTCACAGAACAATCAGAGGAAGACAGTCTAAAACAATGGCCAGACCATCCTCACGGGCCATGATGACAGCCATTTCGAACTTATCACACCCCGGCACTATATTAAGGGCCTGAGATTCCAGTGTGGTTCATTAGAGGAACATCTGTTGGAAATCAGCACGGAGCCGCCAGATATGATGGCTAAAAAAGCAGCTGGGGGTGGTGGGGGTGGGGGACAGGGGGAGGCCACTTCCCTGCTGAGGAAAACCGCCAAGAGGCACCAGCTTTTTGGCTCTTAGGTGGCTAGCCTTCCTCCTCTGTCCTAAAACCAAGGACCCTAATCTCAGTAGGGTCAGGAATAAGTATCAAGAAGCAGGATGCATTTTCAAGATTCAGAGGGCCCACTGATAAGTACTTTCCGTGTGCTAAGCACCTGTGGTAAGTATTCCATACACAGTATCTCATTTAATCCTCACATCAATGCCATAAGGTTCCGTAATATTGTTATCCCATTTACAGCTAAGGGAACTGAGGCTCGGAGAAGTCAGGGGACTTTCACGATGAGTGTATATGATGATCAACAGTCCTATTTTATCCAGAAGGCTTTCCTGGGATACAAGATTTTCAAAGTTAAAACCTGGGATGGTCTTGGGTAAGCCAGGATGGAGCTAGAGTTTCAGTTCACATGTCTGATGTCAAAACTTATGTTCATATCCATCGTGTTACACTGTTTCCTTCATTCTGTGTTCATCCATTCAGTCACACCTTCATCATCATTATAGAAGTGTTTCCTGAACACCTATTTCGTGCATGCTCAGTCATGTTTGATTCTTTGGTGACCCCATGGACTGTATCCCACCATGCTCCTCTGTCCATGGGATTTCCCGGGCAAGAATATTGGAGTGGGTTGACATTTCCTACTCCAGAGAATCTTCCCGACCAGAAATCGAACCTGAGTCTCTTGCATCGCCTGCATTAGCCGGCGGATTCTTTACCACTGTGCCACCTGGGGAGCCCATGTGCCAGGAATTGTTCTTAGGCACGGAGGTGAAGGAAACAGAACAAACCCTCTGCCATCACAGAGCTGACACGGTATTGGCTCCTTTGTTATAATGATCGTGTATCCTTATAGGCTTTATATTTTCCCAAGTCTGGAGGAATTTGTTTAATTATTATTAACAGCAATTGAATGGTCCCTCTTTACAATCTTCTGTCCCACATCCTTCTTAAAAGGATCTGGAATACCCTCAAGTATGGCTGCATACCGAGAAGACTCAGTAACTGTATCATATCGCCTCTTCAGTCTCGAAATAGGATGGTCAAAGGGGCATGTGATCAAAGTCTGCACAATCAGGAGGTTATAAATAGGGGAAAGCTGGACTTAGCAAACTCCTATATGCCAAAACCAGGAGATGCCCTTACAGTGTGGGGGTTTTAAGTTGAACAGAAATAAAATACATGCTTGGTTGTGCAGTAAAAGGAGCATGCAATTTGGAATTGGCAGCACCCAAATTCAAATCCAAACCTGCCACTTTTTTTAAAAAATTGAAGTATAGTTGATTAACCATGTTGTGTTAGTTTCAGGTGGATGACAAAGTGATTCTGCTATACATATCTAGCTATTCTTTTCCCATATAGGTTATTACAGAATACTGAGCAGAGTTGAAATTAAAAGACACTTACTCCTTGGAAGGAAAGTTATGACCAACCTAGACAGCATATTAAAAAGCAGAGACATTACTTTGCCAACAAAGGTCCATCTGGTCAAGGCTATGGTTTTTCCAGTGGTCATGTATGGATGAGAGAGTTGGACTATAAAGAAGGCTGAGCACTGAAGAATGGATGCTTTTGAACTGTGGTGTTGGAGAAGACTCTTGAGAGTTCCTTGGACTGCAAGGAGATCCAACTAGTTCATCCTAAAGGAGATCAGTCCTCGGTATTCATTGGAAGGACTGATGTTGAAGCTGAAACTCCAATACTTTGGTCACCTGATGCGAAGAGCTGACTCATTTGAAAAGACCCTGATGCTGGGAAAGATTGAGGGCAGGAGGAGGAGGGGACGACAGAGGATGAGATGGTTGGATGGCATCACCGACTTGATGGACATGGGTTTGGGTGAACTCTGGGAGTTGGTGATGGACAGGGAAGCCTGGTGTGCTGCGGTTCATGGGGTTGCAAAGAGTTGGACACGACTGAGTGACTGAACTGAACTGAACCAAGCAGAGTTACCCATGCTACATAGCAGTGTGTGTCTCTTAACCTCAAACTCCTAATTTATGACCCCCCCCCCCCATTATTCCCTTTGGAAACCACATGTTTGTTTTCTCTGTCTGCGTGTTTATTTCTGTTTTGTAAATAAATTCATTTGTATCATTTTTCTTAGATTCCACAGATAAGTGTTATCGTATATTTGTCTTTCTCCATCTGACTTACTTAGTGTGATTATCTCTATGTCCATCCAAGCTGGTGCAAATGGTGTTATTTCATTCTTTTTAAATCAAACCTGCCACTTTCTTCTTAGGTACTCTTGTGAATATCTTTGAACCTCTGTATCTTAATTTTCTGCCAAGTGCAGATGTTGGTAACAGCAATTTCTCCAATGTGTAATGCTGAGCATGAATTAAAAAGCCAGCTCAGAGATGAATTATCCATTCTGTTTCTTTTCTCCTTCTGCTTATTTTTCATAGAGACCTTTATAGCACTTACATCCCATGCTCTGTTCTGAAGACTTACAGATATTAACTCATTTCATCCTCATAACATCCCTAGGTTGTGAGAACTTTCAGAGGGGGAAATGGAGGCAAAGGAAGGTGAATGAACTTACCCAGACTTCACAATGATTCAGTTGGCAGAACTGGAATTTGGACTCACAGTGGTATGAATTTTAGTATTGGTTTGGCCTAAAGGTTCATTTGGATTTTTCTGTGAGATGTAACAGGAAAAATCTGAACGAACTTTTTAGCCAACCTAATACAAATAGTTTAAGGAGGGAGAACTTACACAAAACCATGGATGAAAATCTCACATCCAGCTGTTAAGTTGCTGTTTTAGTCACTAAGTTGCGTCTGACTGTTTGCAACCCCATGGACGCGGCTGCTATTTCCTTCTCCAGGGATCTTCTCAACCCAGGGATCGAACCTGCATCTTCTGCCTAGCAGGCAGGTTCTTTACCACTGAGCCATCAGGGAAGTCCCCAGCTCTCAAGAGAACACCCTAAATTCAAGCAACTGTCTAGCTAAAATTGGGTGGTGGGGGGGAGGGGGCTCTGGTTATGTTAGAGCCTGGCCAGGCTTTGGGAAGCTGAGTTCACAGCCCCAGCTTATTCACATGAGCTGGGGAAATCGCCAGGACACTCTAACACCTCCTTCGCCCCCTGCAAATGGCTTTGTCCTTGATGATGACCTTCTGGTGGGAGACAGCTTCCACAGGCTCACATTGGCTATAGAAGGACACACATCTTTAGGGAGAGCCTCCCTTTATTATCCAAACAGGGACACATTTGACAGTGGAAGGTGGCACTGTTAATTACACCAAGACAGCTGGCATCAACTGGGAGCCTCCGGTCATGCTCCTAATAAGTGACACCTGGAATAAAATACTTGCAGGAGTCACTCGCGGGCCCAGGTGAAGAGCATTTGGGAGGGACACAACCAGCCAATAGGCAGCATGGGCGGCACCGCGGGAAGCCTTAAAAGCACTGCTTTGGGCGGCCTCTCTTCAACTCTTTTCTCTGGAGCCTGCCATCCTTTTAGGGGAAGGGCGGGGGTCGGTATAGAAGATGCTTTCTTTTATGTAAACCAGGATGCCTTATTGGGGTAGGTGGCTGCTGGTTAGGCTTTCTCTTTCTTAAGATGTTCTAGAGTTTAGGAAAATCCTGGCATAGACTCAACGTTTTTTTGACACAGAGGAGGAAGAGCAGCAGGGAACTTCCTTAGAGATGGGAAGGGTGCTGGAACTGTGGCTGGGGGCAGGGGTGGTCCAGAGTTCATAGTGTGTGGGGGAGGGAATCTGTCTTTTCTATGTGGGAGCTTTTTTAGGCTCTGACACCCCTACATGCCTTGCCTGTCCTCTGGGGGCTGTGAAGGGGGTTGAAGGGGCAAAGGAAAGAGGAAGGAGTCAAGTTGTCTATTGGGAGGCCACTTAGCTAGCCTTGTTCTCTTCCTTGAAGCTTTCAAGAAGTAAAAAGCTACTTTTCGGCATCTCAAAGCTCTCCCTGAGATCCTGTCTATGGCAGGACCCCAGCATCTGAGCGGTCTGTGGGCTCCACATGAGGTGTGTTGACTGTAACAGGGAAATCAGATGAAAAAAACGGAGTTTCCATTTCTATTAGCTGGGCTGTCGGGCCAAACAGGGCATGCTCAGTGAACCTGCTCCTCTTCCAGTCCAGTTCCTCCAGGGCGGTGCTCCATGCTGGCTACTGTGTAACCTTGTAAGGATGCTGGGCTCTGAGGCCTACCTTCCAAAGCATGGAAGGAGGGAGAGAAGGTAGAGAATGTTAACTACAACTCAACTTGGACAGCTGGGAGCAGCTCCTGGCATGGGTTAAAAGCTATCTGGTTTTTCTCTTTGATGGGTAAGGAAAAGCTTTTGGTTACTACAACCTCACAATGTTCTACTTTGGTAGGCATTTCTCAATTCCATCTCCCAAACTTTTCACACTGAGGGAGGCAGGTCAACAGTGACCTGGAAAGGGGCAGGAGGGTTGGCACAAAGTAGGATTGAAAGTCCACAGAGTCTTTCTCACTGAGAGTCCGAGCCATGCAGGGTATTGGGTACAAGGGCTCTGAAGTCAGGCTGCCCAAGCTGGAACCTTAGCCTGGCAACTCCTTTGGAAGTCCTCCTGGGCAAGTCATGTAGCCCTGGTACTTATGAAGTTTTCCTTATCATTAAACTGGGGAATATATGTGTGCTATATGCGCATCATCATATGATGTCAATTACATGGGTATATCGTTCAAATGATCAAATCTTTGTGTTGATACAAGGCACAGGTGAGTGGGGAAAGCAAGAATGGTGCCTCAAATCAGTTATTTCATTTCAAACTTCTGTGAGCGGGAAGAGCTTTCTGGTGAGGCAGCCCCAACTGGCTCAGGCGAGGGTCCCCAAGGACCCCTGTGGTCGTGTTTCCGCTGCCTCTTCTCTGAGTTCAGCTCCTTGTGCACCGGGCAGGGAGGAAGGAAGGAAGCGGGGCACTTGGTGGCTCAGACCTCCTTATACAGCAGTCTTTTTTTTCCCCTAAGCCACCCTGTGGACCCAGTGGAGGTCAATACCGCTTATGCCAAGTGGTGGGAGCCCCTTTCCTACCAAAAAAGCTAACTTAAGAACACCCTTGAAAGGACCCAATGTGCTCCTCCCTGGGGCCCGCCTTTCAGCATAGCTGGGACTAAGTCTGGGGACCTGGGGGTAGATTTGTGCACCATGGGTCCCCCCTGCTTGATTAATCTCTAGTGTGAGGCTTACCCCACGCTCTTAAGGCCTTAGCTGCTGTTGGGGGCATTACATTTGCAGTAGAGTGAGATCTTTGTAAGCTACGAGGTCAGTCATCAAGCCTCAACTAGTTCTACCTGAAAAGTTCTCTTAACCACCTCAAGCATTGTTGGGCCCCCTCTTGGCTTATTCTCATGTTCAGCCTCACTCCCTCTGCACCCATTCCCTGTAGTCAAACACTAGATAATTTATGAATTGCATGCATGCATGCTAAGCCACTTCAGTTATGTCCAACTCTTTTGCAACCCCATGGACTGTAGCCTGTCAGTCTCCTTTGTCCATTAGGATTTCCCAGGCAACAATACTGGAGTGGGTTGCTGTTTCCTTCTCCAGGAGGGTCTTCCTGAGGCAGGGATGTACCTGGGTCTCCTGCATTGGCAAGCAGATTCTTACCACTGGACCACCAGAGAAAGCCCATCAGTGGTAACGTAACGAGCACTTCACAGCTCTGGGATGACTTGCCTCTCCTAACTAGATCACCGATAACAGCTCCCACGTGCTGAGCATTTAGCTTGTACTAAGTACTGATCTGCTTCTGAATCTCCTGATTTACCCTAAAGATGAAGCTTAAGCTGAGTTCTGTATTCCAAATTCATAATCTTGTATCTTAGAGACTTCAAGGTTAGCTCAGGCTCTACTAAGCCTATGTCTGCCCCAATTGGGATGACATTTCTCTGTGGATCCTCGTCACCCAACCAGCTAGGTACCATCATCACCTTCATCAAATGAGAAAGCTGGGGGAGGAAACCATTTGCCCTGGGTCCTGCGACTCAGTCTGAATTTAGCTTAGCTCAGCTTGTTGAGGCCATCAGAAGTGTCTCCTTGGTATCCTTTCAAGTTCTGCATGTTCATTAATCTCGAGGCAGATGGTAACTACCAACATCTTGGCATTCATCACACCTCAGCCTTTTGATAATGTGACATGAGCACTGATAGCCCTTGCAAGCTCCTTATTGTGACTCTAGAGAGCCTTATGAGGGGGTCTGACTGCCTTTATGTTCTTACCTGGGTTTCCCAGGTGGTACAGTGGTTAAGAATCTGCTTGCCAATGCAAGAGACGTGAGTTCGACCCCTGGGTTGGGAAGATCCCCTGGAGAAAGGAACTGGCTATCCATCCCAGTGTTCTTGCCGGGAGAATCCCCACGGATGAATGGACGAACCTGGTGGGCATGGGGTCCCAGAGTTGGAGACAACTGAGTGCACACACACACCTTCTTACCTGCTAGGTTACCCTTTCTCTCCCCACTCCCAGTGGCCCCTTCTTTCTCCCCCAGATAACCTGTCGGATTGAAGTCACACAATCTTGTCTCACTCACTTGCCATGGCTGTGACCTTGTGCTCAGCACCTTGTAACCAGGACAGCTTTGGGTTCTGGGGTTCCCAGCAGTTAATGGCTTTGATCACTCACTCCCACGGCCCTACAGAAATTGGAGCAGGGGGATTAGAGGTGGGCTAGCTTTGTGACACTGTCACAGCCCTGAAGGCTGCTGCCCATCACTTTGTGCAGCAACTGGGGGCTCTGGAGAGAAAGTCAAGTCATGGATAAGGGAGCCTCATGGGAAGTTGGCATGATGCTGGTTGAGGAATGGTCGACTTCCACTGACATCCTAGTTGGGTGTCTAGGAAAGACTGGATACTTTATTAAGTCCCTTCTAGAGCCAAGACTCAGAGAAGGAAATGGCACCCCACTCAAGTACTCTTGCCTCGAAAATCCCATGGATGGAAGAGCCTGGTGGGCTGCAGTCCATGGGGTCACAAAGAGTCGGACACGACTGAGCGACTTCACTTTCACTTTTCATTTTCATGCATTGGAGAAGGAAATGGCAACCCAATCCAGTGTTCTTGCCTTGGAGAATCCCAGGGATGGGGGAGCCTGGTGGGCTGCCGTCTATGGGGTCACACACAGTCAGATACGACTGAAGCAACTTAGCAGTAGCAGCAGAGCCAAAACTGGGCTCGAAGGACAGCAGGTCTGATCTCTAAACCTGATCATTCGTGCTCTTAGATATTAAGGGCTTTGCTTCTAATCACGTATCACCTGAGATCCAAGCCAATAAAAATGTTGGCATCTAGGGTCAAATAAGGGGATAAAAAGAAACTCTAAGCACCTGCTAAATGTCAGACACTGAACCAAGAACAAGAATAATGATCTAGCTTTTTCATAAACCTGGACTTGGATTCTGACATCAATCTGGTCTTTGATACTTGCATTTGACTTATGAGAACCTTACCTTTGTTAGGTGTGAGGACCAGACTCCTTTGGGGGTGGCAATAAGACTAAATATCTAAAGAGAATGGTTCTATGAGAAAAAGCATAACTGTTCCTGAAATGTGCACTCTGCCTAGGTTCATTTTTTGTGAAAGATTCCCCAAGAAATTCCTCCCTAACTAAAGATGGTCATCTGCATGAGGCATCTTAATCCTGCTGGGATAAGGCACTTATGACACGTTTGGAGAATCCATACCCCAGTGAGGGCTTCCCTGGTGGCTCAGTGGGAAAGAATCTGCCAAATGCAGGAGACATGGTTTCAGTTCCTGGGTTGGAAAGATCCCCTGGAGAAGGAAGTAGCAACCCACTCCAGAATTCTTGCCTGGGAAATCCCATGGACAGAGGAGCCTGGGGGGCTATAGTCCATGGGGGTCACAGAAGAGTTGGACACAATTTAGAGACTAAACAGTACCCAATGCAGGAATACTTTATACAGTGTACCTCACACCCCCTGTGCCTGAATCCAGTACAAGGTTCACTGGCTACTTTAGATTCAGTAGTAACTCAGTTCTCATCCGAGAATGAATGGATGCATGACGTAGCTAAAGTCTGAGCAAAAATCTCAAACATCTAAAGTGGGAGGAATAGCTGATGCAAAGGTCCTGAGGTAGGAATCTGTTTGGATGAAGCACAAAAGCACAATGACTGGAGTGCAATAAGCACGTGGGGTGGTGGCAGCATCTTTAAGATGAAAGCAGCTGGGCAGGAGCCCTATTCTGTGGGATCTTGTCATGGTGAATGGATTTCAGACTTTATCCCAGAGATGATGGGTGAAGACATCAGCAATCAAAACTTGAGTGTCAATCACTGGTGCTATCTCTCAAGTTGATAACAGGCAGCAAGAAGTAGGGAGAACAGGAAAGATACTCCAGTTATCCAGGCGAGAGGTAGAGCTGCGGTCCAAGCCTGTACCAGTGAAGGTGCTAAGATGAAGGGGACAGAAGAAGAAATAGGACTTTGATAAAAGATGGGCTGTTGGGCATGAAGGGGAGTGAGCCATCCAAGCTGGAACTCCCAGTTGTGTGGGCTAAGTAGAGCAGTGTTCCCAGAGATAGGGAAGCCCAGGGTAGAAGATGAGTGATGTGAAGGGCAAGGTGTGCAATGTTTGAGATGTTAATCAGGCCTGAGCCCCTGACTGTACTCAAACTAGTTCTAATACAATTTGGGGACCTCAAGAAATACTTCTGTAAGGGGCATGGGGATCCTACCTGCCTGGTGTCTCCTAGGTAAGTCTGAGGCCTCAATAGCACAGCTGTGATCCATGGGAGTAAGCAACGATCTCACCAGGAAAGAGTTGGCAAAAAGCAATAGCCAACAACCAGAACCTCGCCCCTTGAGGACAGAAGTTTCAGGAACAAAAGACTTATGACAGCAAAACTAAACCCAAATGTCTTCTAGGCATATAGTCAAGGCTAGAGTCCAAGTCATGGAAGCAAATCATTAAATGCCATTAAATGATTCTAAGAAGATACAAAACCAAGCCCTGAGACATGGGGAAATGTATTGCTAAAGCCTCCTTCCTAATCTCTACTTTTCAAACCATCTTTTATGAGTGGGAGGGTGGGGGATTACTTCTAACATAATCAAAATGAGATCAACCCATACCCTAGGCAGAACCGTCCAAGAAGCCATACCCCATCGTGGAAGGCATGATCCAGGCTCAGCAGCCTCTGGGTATGTGAGTCATCATTTATGTTGTAAAAATAATGGCTTTTCCAAAACTCAACTTCTGAAGGCGCCTGAGCTAGTTTAACTAGTTTCAACTGCCATGAACATTTCTAGCTGGTCCTAGGAACAGTCTCTGGAAACTTCAAGCCTCTTAATTAAAAGGACAAGTACTGGAGAGGGGTCCTAAGCTGGTTTAGCCTCACTGCCCCTTTAGACAGATGAGGAAACTGAGGCCCCATGTGGGGAAAGACATGGGATCTGAGCTAAGGCTGCAGCTCACATTCTGACTCAGGCCAGCACTTATTGCCCTAAATCTTCAGCCCTCCTGTTCTCATCCCCCCTCCCTTGTTGAATCTGTCCTCTACCTATTGATTGAGGAGCGTCTTGATGGCACATCTGAATCCATTGATTCATTGGTGCCTTGAGTAACTCTGCTCCCATTAGAGATAAATAATGCACGTCCCGACACAGTTCTGGCATGGCATTGATTGGGAACCAGGGGAGGATGGGACAGCTGTCAGTACAATGTGAAGTGAAGTCTAGGAATTGAAATGATTCTTCAGCAGACAAGACAAAAGCACGTGCACCTGGGTTTCGGCAAAGGCAACCAGCAGGAGCAGCAGAGTCTGCCCCAACTCTGCTGCGAGCCTCCACTCCCGGCCCTTCATCTGAGTGTGTGTGTTAGCCGCTTCAGTCGTGTCTGACTCGCTGTGACCCCCTGGACTGTAGCCCGCCAGGCTTCTCTTTCCATGGAATTCTCCAGGCAAGAATACTGGAGTGGGTGATTATTTCCTGACCCAGGGATTGAACTCCGGTCTCCTGCATTGCAGGCAGATTTTTTTTTTTAACCACCTGGGCCACCAGGAAAGTCTACTACAGACTTCTGTAAAGCAGTACTTGCTTTTACATCCCTCAGAACTTATTGCATACATGCCAATTGCTGGGGTAGAGTCCAGCCTTCTCTAACTCGGGGTTGGGAGGGGTTAGAGGGATAAACCGACTGTTATCTTTTGAGCATCAATGGGTCACTTTTTTGTAGGAGAGGCGGATGGCCTCCCTAGGTAATCTTCTGTGGGATCCCACATTGCACTAGCTCAGTCTCCAAAAATCTGAGTTTGGAAGCCAAAGTTGAGGTAAGAAGTGCCTTTGCACAGACCTGGGGGCCAGATAGGGTAGAGTCTGAGGTGAGGAAAAGCAGACGCTGTGAGCTAGGGGAGAGAGCAGGGGTTAAATTCCATAGGATCTGGCAAGTGTTTAGGACATGGTTCCCTACGGACACTGGCAACTCTGCTTCCTGAATCACCATGGACTAGACTTTGAGCTAGATCGCACACCAGCTTTGTCCAAGTGGATTGAATGCTGAAAGCTGGTCAAGGTTTGGTTTCCCAGAATTGAGCACCAAGCAGGAACACATGGATGGAAGAAAGGAGCACAAGAGCAAGATCCTGAGTGTTTGTAGAACAAAGGAGATGCTCAGAAGTGACAGACTCCAGGGGGAGGTGAGAGCATGCCTCGGCTTCTATATAGAAATGGAAGAAATTCATCCCACAATCCCCCTTGGTGTCCATGGAAAGCAACTATACCTCAATTAGTTTTTTAAAAAGGAATATTCTCTCGGGTTGGTGTGGACCCTTAAGATCACACACATCCATGATATTTTGGAATCACTTCTGTATTAGTCCAATAAGCTCAGTCCACAGTCCCAACAGTGTTGGAAGAAATTTTTTTCTACCCTTCTAAGCTCTCCTGGCTGCTCTAAGAACTAAATCAACACGAGATGGATGAACTGGAGAAAAACAAAAGGTTAAGGTTAAGGGGTGAGTGGTTCAAGAAAACCAAGTCACCAAAATGGTCAAAGCCTTTGCCTTTATAGATCGTCTCCAGTAAAGACAAGAGGGTGGTGGATAATTTGGGTAGCTCAAAGCCAAGGAAGGCAATTCACATGGAGACAGACATTCAAGTGTCTGGTCACTGGGCCACGTGTAGGGTCAATGGGACACAGTGACTCAGGTCTCTCCACCCTGCCAAGTCTCCGCCTCCCCACCTAGTCCATATTCTTTTATGTGTTAAAGATTTTTTTGAACTCATGATCATGAGGGAACTGTTTAAGATGTCAGAATGAGTTCAAAAGAGAAGCCAAAGAACAGGCACAGTTGTAGATGAAGGAAGGTTCAAACGAATGAGCAAGTCAGAGGCAAAGCTGTCTTCCTTGTGTCTAATGTGTATGCTCAGTCACACCCAACTCTTTGTGACCCCGTGGACTGTAGCCTGCCAGGCTCCTCTTCCATGGGGTTTTTCAGGCAAGAACACTGGAGTGGGTTGCCATTTCCACCAGGTTTAGCCCATATTCTTTGTAGATATCTCCGGTTGCCTTTCCCCCCTGCCCAGGGAACAGAGCGTTTACATTCTTTTAGACAGTTTAGGGAGAGGTAACAAAGCTTCTTGCATCTTCTGTTTTCCTAAAAATCAGCACAAGTTAATCGTTATGGCAAATTTTGCTCCCATACAGCAGGCTCAGTTGGTCTTAGAGTTCAGGCTCAAGATGGCCCTAGAATATCAAACTGGGTTTGATACTGACTTGCTGAAGACAAGTTCCATGTACATGATATTGGCTTCCATCTCAAAGGTACTTCCTGCCCCCATGCTCAGCTTGAGAGTTGTACTTGCTTGTCCCCCTACTCCCTATAAGAAGTCCTTCTGACACTTAAGGGAGCAAAGACGAGATGTGATGTGAAACTTAGGCCAGACAAATTCCTTCCTCTAAATATGTCTCCGTCCTTGAAAAGAGCACACCCTTTCCAAGAAGCGAACAGGCTCGAAGAAGCTCCTGGTATAGATTTGGAACTCAAAGGCAGATCCTCAGCGATCAGATTCCTCTTCCCATCTTACCATATGAAACAGTCCCTTCTTGGGGGAACCAGTCTTGAAGATTGACTGAGAAACTCAGATTCACATTTAATGGGAGGAACTGACATCAGTAGGGTGAGCGTGGCTCCAACCTGGGAGATGTCAGCTGTTAATGTCTCCTGAGAAGCCTTCTGCACGGTCCGAGTGGCTTAGGTCTCCATTCACAGATAACAAGGTGGAGATTCTAGCTTGATGCTAGTTGATGGAGGCCCTCTAAATGGAGGTTTGATCATTTCTGATCTCAACTGCATTGACTAAATCCAACCCTGGTCTAGTGAGCCTCGTTAAGCATTTTAAGCCTCTGCTGATGGCTAGATTGTTTTAAGAGAACAGCAGAGACAGAGTCATGTGTCATCCCAGGCACTATTTTATCTGAAAGGAGATGTCCCAAACCCCACAGCCAAGCTTTGGTTCCCCTATAATGCACGGGTGTTCGAGCTTTTTCTTCACGGGACGCACGACGATCGTTATTGCACAGGGAGACGGTATTAACCTTCTACCGTTGCACGGCAGAAACTTGGCAGCTTTAAAATTCCACAAGCTCACTCTTCTGTAGGTGCTGACCAGGCTCAGGGTGGCTGTGTTCTCTGCTCAGGTGTCTCGAGCCCGAAATCTGGGTGTCAGCTGGGTTGCAGCCTCACTGGGAGACTAGGAGTCAACTCAGCTTCCAAGCTCATTCTTGTTGGTCTAATTCAGCTTCTTGCAGTGTCAGGCTGCGGTCACCTCCTTTCTGGCTGGCAGCTGAAGGCCTCTCATGTGTCCCCCTCCATCTTCAAGCTGCCAAGAAGTGCATTATGGTTCTTGTGCTTTGCTTTTCTGGCTTGCCATGTCTGATTTCTAGACCCAAACTTAAAGGGCTCATGTGATTAGGTCGTGCTCATTAGAATAGTCTTCTTACCCTGTAACAATCACAGGAGTGGTGTCTCATGCAGAAGTTCACCCATACCCAAAGGGTTATACAGGGGGTGTGTGGATGGAATAGAAGTCACGGGGTGCTACTTAACCACATCCGTGGCTGTGATCCTCTGTTAGATCCCCTTGAGGACTGGGGTCCTCTCTCCTTCACTGTGCTCAGCACCTATGACAGAACTGGAGCATAGATGTTGGCGCTCCTAGGACCAAGTCTTGTCCTAGAACTAGGGGTGTTCTTCTGAAGTAACTTTGCCTTCCTGGGGACACAGCCTTCAAAGCTAGGAACATAAAACCCTGACAAGACATCTCAGTTTACCAAGCGGGCTGCCTTCTGAGATCTTATTTAGATTGCACTCTCCCCTTCAGTTTTATAGGATGTCCACAGCATCTGTGAAAGTCCCATGGAAGATGCTGCCATTGCTGTTACTGCCATCACGGTCCACAGCTTACACCATGGGTGTTTCGGACCTGACCTCTTCTGATGAAATCTGTTCACATGCAGTGTATGACTGTGGTCACCTCCTAGCTGGCTGGCAGCAGAAGGCCCCTTAGCTCCCAGAGACCCTCCTACACCCGCTGTCCATGTGCCCATCTCCGCCTTCAAGTTGCCAACAGTGTATTCTGATTCTTACTTGTGCTTTGACTGCTGGCTTTTTCCATGTCTGACTTCTAGAGACACATTTAAAGGGCTCATGTGATTAGATTGAGCTCATCCAGAATAATGAGAATAACTGAACTGAAATGCCCCTGGTAAGGGACTGAGCCAAGGGTTTTTCCTCCGACGAGGGCTTTAGTACTTTCTCTCCCGATGTTGGGTGAGTGCTGCCCCCTGTGGGTCACAGGGGGTAGTTCTTGTGTCGGCCATCCACGTGTTCATCAGTCAAGTGTCAGGTAAGTGCCAAGCATCCCTCGGTTCCCCCCTCCCTCATCAGAGGAGTCTCTCAGAGGATGTTGCTGCCTTTTAAAAACTTCCAAGACACTACCCACGTTCCCCTTTACGTGCTTAGGAGAGGAGTCTGAAGGTTCGGGGCAGCGCTATCAAAGACAGGGGATTCCGCCCTGCTTTCCCAGTGATGCACACGGCCAACCTGTTCACCTTTCTCCCTGAGTCTCAGCTTATCCGTAATAGTGCTTGGTCCATAGTGAGCTACTGCTGGATGTGAAATCCTTTTCTCAACGCAGCCTCCTATGGCAGCCCTTCAGGCTGTTATTCCTGAAGCAGTCATGAGCATGGCTTTGTAAAGAATCAGTCCTCAGGTTCCTGGTCCAGGTGGCATTCGCTGGAATCATGGGTCAGCCTATGGGCTTTGTGTACAGTCTCCACCTGAAAACCTCCAGTGGGAGTAAAAGGGAGCCTGGCTGTTAAGTTCTGTCCTCTTACCCAGGCTCAACGTACAAATAAGGCTGGAGAGTTATAATCTCAGGACAAACGCAAGGTCGTCTCAGGTTCACGGGTCAGTTTGGGGAAAGTCTAAGCTGTCATCTGGCCTGAGGTTGAGGTCTTCCAAGTTCTCCAGAGTGATCGTGCTTCTGGGAGGAGACCTGGCCTGAACCTCACATGCAAGTTCCAGCCTGAGCTTTAACAGCTGTGGGTCTTGGCCTGAGTCTCTCAACCTCTCGGGGCTTGCTTTCCAATAAAAAGAATGAGTGTCTACCTTCAGGTCTCTGGAGATTGTGCCTTGTGGGTGGCCATGGTTCTCTGCTGGGTAAATGGGTTGATCTAACTTTCTCCCCTGAAGGCTGAAGAGCCTTAATTTCTCCCACGGGAACTCGATCTTCTTCCTTGTGATGTTGCCTGTGTGTGTATGGGTCCTCCAACCTTTTTAGATGCACTGCAGATTCTGTGAAGGCCACCATGTCCCGTTGGGAGGTGCTGACTCTGGGCGAACCTGAAGATGCTTATGAGATGAGGGCATCAAGGCACACCATCCCATGTTCTTTCCAGGCCTCCAGAGATCGTGAAAGCTGTTGCCAAGAATAATGACTACTAAGCCTGGTCCTCTGGGCACTGCATGCTCATGGCTTCCGAAGGGATCTGTTCAGGATGCACTGGATGCTACTCTTAGATCCAACTTTGCATCTCAACCTGGGATTACATAGGCCCCGAACTGGAAAATTACCAAGTCAGGGTCAGCATCAAATCAACATCAAATTGACTGAAGCCTAACTCTTCTCTCGAATTGATGCTTTCGAATCGTGGTGTTGGAGAAGACTCTTGAGAGTCCCTTGAACAGCAAGGAGCTCAAACCAGTCAATCCTAATGGAAATCAACCCTGAATATTCATTGGAAGGACTGATGCTGAAGCTTCAATACTTTGGCCACCTGATGAGACTCATTGGAACAGACCCCGATGCTGGGAAAGATTGAGGACAAGCGGAGAAGGGGGAGGGGGAGGGAGAGGATGAGATGGGTAGATGAGCTCACAGACTCACTGGAAATGAATCTGAGCAAACTCCTGGAGATACTGAAGGACAGGAAAGCCTGGCATGCTGTAGCCCATAGGATCACAAAAAGGCAGACATGTGACTGAACAACAGTGACTGAACAACAACTCTTAAAGCTTTTGAGATGTGAAATGCTATTTTGATAAGATATGGTTATAGAGCAGAATATGAAAATGTGGTTCCAGAGCTCCTTAGAAGCCTGGTTATGTTACAGTGGAGAAAGCCAAATTCAAACTGCCGGCTATACTCCAGACACTACTGTAGGTGCTGAATATTCAGTGGAGGAGAATGCCTGCCTGGTGTAGTATATTCTAGATGCACGTGCAGAATACTTTGGGTAGTGATAAGGTCTATGAAGAAAAATTGAAGCAGGAAAAAGGATAAGGAACATAGGGGAGGGAAGCTTGTATCTGCTCTGGGTCTAAGGCCACAAAGATCTTGGATAAACAACTTGTATAGTTGGGTAAACAACTTCTCTACTTATTGATCTGCAGAAAACCAATCCTCAATTTTATCTCAATGTGTGTAGAATCCAAGAATTGACCTTTTTTCTTGCAGCATGATAAAAGGTTTGGATCCCAAATTTGAAGGAATGCTCGACATCATAAACTTCTGAGAGGTTCACATCCATATCTACATATTAAAAGCTCTGACAAGCCCTGCAAAGGAATGTTGAATGCTGCATAAACCATAGTCTCAGATTTAGTAACCACAAACTTCTGGGGTAACAGTGGACTCGGGATCCTACGGACTCAACTTGGAAATTGCTCACCTAACCTCTGAAAGGAGAAAAGGTGAAGCACCTGGGATGAGGCAGGAATGACACAAAGTTAACTCATGTTTCATTTGAGTTCTTTGCCAACTACCAACACCAGTCTTCTAATCAAATAATCATCTTTAAAGATGTGCCTGATTCAGGACCACATGTGAGGACAAAGGACCATCGTGTGTTCTAACGACATTCTTTTTAAATCCCAGGGTTTTCCTAACAGATCCAGTTGACCACTTCAGAATAAAAGCACAATTCCCTTTAGAAGAAATGATGAACACAGAATTGAACAACTAATTCTACATGGAAGAATCATGGTATATAAAAGGCCAACTTAATTGGGACAGTTTGTTCCTGCAGGCTTAAACTAGAAGGTCATCCTCAGGTCTTGGCAAAATGCTTCCTCACTTGAGTTAGACTTACTAGAAAGTCTCTTAAAGAGAATGGAGAATTCTTGAATGTTTTAGATGGCGAATAATGATTTAGGGAGAGTTGAGTCTCTCTAGTGCTGGTTCCTCCCCATACCACACACTTTGGGGGAGCTGCCTCAGCAGGAGGAGGAAATGGGGAGTTGGACTTTGGAGGGTTTTTTGCTTTGGGTTGAAGAGTCTGTCCTACTGGGCTTCAAATCTGAAATCAGCATGGTTGGCTGTTGGGCTGCAAGTCATGGAATTGCCCAGCCACCAGACCAAAGGAAGAGCCCGGAGACAATGACAGATATCAACAACTTATTGGATAGGGAATCTTAGATGTATGAAACCAAGTCCTGGAGCAATGACCCATCGTGTACAACAATCGACAGGCAGGGTATAGAATCCTTCCTTTGTGCTTGGAGGAAGAAATTCATTTTAAGAGGAATTGACTTCCAGCTGGCTCATCAGTTACTAAGAAAACCAGAAGGAAGACCCTCATAGTCCCTCGGGTTAACAACCATCACAAGGGCAGGTGTTTCCTTCCAATAAACTAGCAGGATTGCCCTGGTCTAAGGATTTAGAATAGTTATTGGCCAAGGCAGGGGAGCAAGAAAGCCCCTAGGCAGCCAGGGATGAGCTCCGTCAATGTAAGTTAAGTGAAGGTGAAGCAGGGACTGGCTGAGCCTTGGGATGCATGGAACATGAGCACAGGCATGAGGCGGTTGATCACACCTTAGTTCTGAGTATCAAAGCTGTCTCTAAACACAGGTTCACAGACCTGGGCGGCAGAGATTCCTTTGCACCCTAGCAATGCTTGTTGAGCTCGTGGAATTTCCAGTCTACCAGCAAGTCCTACAGGATGGATACTGGGTCATAACTCTGAGGCCAGCAATCAGAACATGAAAGTACAGGCTATAAAAAGTGTGTTCAGTGTGTGTCTATGTGGAAAGGATTTAAAAAAATCATAAACCTATGCACATTAGTGAAGACAGATGGTTGGCACAGCAGATTGGAGAAGAAATCAGGGTCTTCCCTGACCTGCCTGGGATGCTGGCTAACCTGAGTTTCCCAGTACTCTCCCCACCCCTTCCCTCTCTTCACCTCTGAGATGAGCTGGAGAGCAAATGGAACAGTTCCCAAGCTGACAAAGTTCACCTTGGTGGTCCAGTCCCGGGATGGAGGAAAAAAGACTTGCAGGATCATCTTGGATCAAGGGAGTCAGAAAATTGCAAAGACAGTTTTGCTGTGAGTCCATCTTGCTTACAAAATGCAAACTTGCTGCTTCAGGGTTCAGAAGAGGGGGCTCCTGAAAGCTCACCTTGGTTTGCAACTGGGATTGGGTTTAAGTGGAAGCACTGGATTTTACTAGAGGGCTGTTTGCTTTTGGAGAAGCCAAAGGAAGGAGAATTGCCACATGTCAGCCCTGGCACACCCTTCCTTGGAGCACCTGGCAGCAGGGCTGTCTAGATGGGGGTGTCCCCACCTCTGGGATCTAACACCTGAGCTGAGATGGAGCCAATGGAACAATAGGAATAAAGTGCACGATAAATGTCATGCGCTTGAGTTATTCCCAAACCATCCCCTCTCCCCCAGCCACTGGTCTTAAAACCGTTGTCCATGAAACCGGTCCCTGGTGTCCAAAATGTTGAGGACCTTTGGTCTAGACTGTTAAACCAAATAAGGACCAGGAGACAGCCTTCCAGCAGTTTTCACACCTGGAAGATCCTCTCGCCTCTTTCCTCTGATGCTTGGACAATGTGGCACTGTAGAGCATGTGTTTCTTTCAGAACCTTCTCTCCACCCAACATCCCTGGAGCAAGGAGTCTTTTCCTTCAGTCTGGGCTTTGACTCTGCACAGAATTCATTCTAAACCTTTCCTTCCTTCCTGTGGGGAAATAGAGGCCAGCAAACAAGCCCACTGTGACCCCAAGTCTGAGCCCCACTTTGAGATGAGACAAAGTCTCCTGGAGTTGGGTGGGGACCATCCTCTATTCAGGGCTAAAGCCTTCATGGAGTAGAATGCTTATATTCAAGTAGCCTGAGTTGATGAACTTGGGTTCAACAGTATGTGAGCTTGACCTCCAGGGGACTTGACACTTCCATAACACACTTTGCTTTTTTTCTTTTTTGTTCTTTAAAAGACAATGCTTATTTTATGAGCATGAAATGTGTTATGCCCGATGTTCAAATCCCTGAGTGGGAAGAGAGAAGGCCTCCAAGACAATGCAACTCGCAAAAGGGGAAGTTTATTGCTGACTCAAGTCAGGGCTCCTGCCGCATCCAACGCAGTGGCGCGGGGTCAGAGAGCCCTGAGCCCAAGCTGTTACACAAATTTATAGGGTGAGCACACGCCGTTGTTAGTTGGTTTAAGCAGATTGGTTACAAGTTTGCAAAGCAATTTCATTGGTCAAACACACAAAAACATCTTTCAAAACTTTTGCACACGTGGGACTTTCCCGGGGGTTTCTGCGCCGTTCCTAATTGGCAAACAGCAGAGTGTTAAGCGAAAGCTGATTGGTTGTATCCAGGTGGCCTGATAATCTTACCACCCAGAAGTAGGAAGGCCTACTCCTAATCTAAGCTGCCTGCCATGGCGTTACTTCTGCTCGCCTCACATTCCCCCCTGTCTGTTGTTCAAGTAGAGGAATCTTCCTCTTCTCCATCCTGGGCCACTGGCTGATATTGTTGTCTCAACACCATAATCTGAATGGTGTTGAGGCGTTCTTTAATAAATGATACTAGTCGATTTAAAATACATGGGCCAAATGTGAGTATCAATAATAGCACTATAAGTGGACCCAGGAGGGTGGAAATTAAGGTAGTCAGCCAGGGGGAGCGTTGAAACCAAGACTCAAACCATCCCTGCTGGGCTTCCCGTTCTCTCTTTCGTTGCGCCAGTCCCTCTCACTTTTGCCATAGATTCTCTTACCACTCCTGTATGGTCTGCATAGAAACATTCTTCTCCCAGAGCTGTGCAGACCCCACCTTGTTGGAGAAAAATCAAGTCTAATCCTCTCCTATTCTGCAAGACCACCTCAGACAAGGAAGTCAAAGCCTTCTCCAAGTGATTGATTCTTCTATGCAAGTTATATCTTCATCTACAGCGGCTTGTAGGGAGGAAAGCCCTTGGCCTTGCAGAGATAGTGAAGCTATTCCTGTCCCTGCTCCTGCCAGCCCAAGACTGAACAAGGTTGCTATGGTGATCGCACTGATTGGCTCTCTCTTTTGTCTTAGCATTTCCCGGTCCCAGTGTGAGTACATAACCTCTTCAGAGTGGTATAAGATTTTTGGCATTACAGCAACCAAGACACAGAGTTCTTGACTCTGGTTTAAAAACCTTCACATTTAAACATGGGGTTAGCCCAGTATGTGAACAAATCCACCAACCCCCAACCTCTGGCACAATCCAATTTTTGCCGTGTCTTATAAGGGGTGTTGCACTCCTGAAAGAGTGTGAAGGGAAGGAGGGTCACCCAGTCCCCGCCAGTCTCCATTGCCAACTTTGTCAAAGTTTCTTTTAGGGTCCGATTCATTCTCTCAACCTGTCCTGAGCTCTGGGGATTATACTCACAATGTAACTTCCATTTCGTCCCCAGAGCTTGGGCCAGCCCTTGTACAATCTGGCTCACAAAGGCAGGTCCGCTATCAGAGCCCATAGTCACTGGCAGCCCGTACCTAGCCACTATCTCCTCTAAGATCTTTTTAGCAACCACTATTGCTGTCTCTCCCTTAGTGGGGAAGGCCTCCACACACCCCGAGAAGGTATCTACCAGAACCAACAGATAGTGATACCCGTACTTGCCTGGCCTTACCTCAGTGAAATCTGTCTCGCAGTGTTGCCCTGGCTCTTCCCCTCGGTACCTCGTTCCTGTGTGCTGCTTCGTCTCTGCCCTCATTAGCTGGGACGCTTCGCAAGCCTGAATTCTCTCGTACAGTTGCATTTTGTCGAGGGAACCTCAGGCAGGCCGTCTGGAGAAGTGTTAGGGTCTTTCTTTCTCCCAAGTGTGTAGTTGTTTGCAGGTGTTCACACAGGTGACGATCCAGGGTGGCAGGCAATCAGGTTGTTGTTTTGATCTCTACCATCCATCTTTGTCATCCTTCTGGAGGGTGGTATCCTCGTTGCGTGATACCCCAAGGTGCCTAGGGTCTGTAAGAGGTCCCCAGTGGCATGGCTGCATGCCTCCTCTGTGGTTCCAGCCAACATAAGGTCATCCACATATGGTAGCAGAATGACCTCTGGGTGACAAGTCTGATATTCGTAGAGGTCCTCACTCAGAGCCTCATTAAACAAGGTAGGGGAGTTCTTGAACCCCTGTGGGAGGCGGGTCATCCATGAGACGTCGAATGTGGGCAGTGATCCCCCGCCGAGCTTCCTGGCTCATGGGGTACTGTCTCACCCTCACAGGAGTTGCCCCGGCCTTTAGCTCGATGACGACCAGATGTCTCTGTTTGGCCAGTCCCGTCCCTGCCGTTTCAGCCCAGGCCAACGGGTATTTATGGACCCACAGTTGTACTTCTGGTGCTATGGTCTCTGAGGGCTTAGGCGCAAAAAGTCTGTATTCATCTCTTAAGGCTAGGGATAAGACATGTATCGTCTCTCCAAGTCCATCCGTGACTATCATTCCCCCAGGGTCAAAATGAATCTGAGCATTAACTTTAGTCAACAAGTCTCTTCCAAGTAGAGGGGCTGGGCATTCTGGTATCACCAAAAATGAATGGGACACCTGATGGGTCCCCAGATCTACTTTTCGTTCTGTGGTCCAACAATATCTTTTTGTCCCCGTGGCTCCTTGCACCAAGCTGGTTTTCTTAGACGTTGGTCCCAGCTTTTGATTTAAAACAGTGTTGGGCACCAGTATCTACCATGAAGCCAACGGGTTTCCCCTCCACATGTATGGTTACCCAGGACTCAGGGAGGGGTGCTGAGTCTTTACTCCCCTAGTCCCTGTCTTCCCCCGCATATAGAACTCGAGTTCCAGGGGAGATTCTCTCTCTCTGGGTCGTTCCTCTCCTCGGGTTCCTCTTAGGGCACTCGTTTTTCCAGTGCCCCTGTTCTTTGCAGTAGGCGCACTGATCTTTCTTTAGGGCCTGCCTTTTTGGTTTCTCTTTTTCTCCCGTCCGGGGGTCTCGAGGTTCCCTCAGTTCTGTTCCGTCCTTTATTCCCGCAAAAAGAATCTGAGCTAGCTCCCTCTGGTTCTTCCGGTTTTCCCTCACTCTATGTTCTCTATCTTCCTTCCTGATCTTCTCAGCTAATTCCCTTTCCTCCCGTCGAATTCATTCTTCCCTTTCTTCTGGGGTCTCCCTATTATTAAATACCTTTTCAGCTGCTTTCAGTAAATCCTGTATTGTCTGTTCTCCCAATCCCTCTATCTTTTGTAATTTCTTCCTAATATCTGGGGCTGCCTGATTCACAAACACTAACAGAACTGCAGCGCGTGACTCCTCAGCCTGGGGGTCCATAGGTGTATATTGCCTGAAAGCTTCCATCAGCCTCTCTAGGAAGGCTGCCGGGCTTTCAGTGGGCTCTTGCCTTACTAAATTTACCTGTGCCAGATTTGTCGGCTTTCTTGCTGCAGCCCGCAGGCCAGTCATCAGAGTCTGGCGGTACACTCGGAGATGCTCCCTACCTTCCGCTCACTCAAAATCCCAGTTAGGCAGCAACAGAGGAAACCCCTCGTCCACGAGATGAAGCTGGGCGGTTGGCCTCCCGTCGGCCCCCAGGACACGTTTCTGCGCCTCTGCCAGAATTCACTCCCGTTCTTCTGTGGTGAAGAGCACCTGCAACAGCTGCTGACAATCGTCCCAGGTGGGGTTGTGAGTGAACAAAATGGAATCTAATAGGTAAATGAGGCCTTGGGGTTTCTCTGAGAAAGGAGGGTTTTGGGTCTTCCAATTGTACAGGTCATTCGTGGAAAAGGGCCAGTACTGATAGGTTCGCTCTCTGTCCGGGTTAGCTGGTCCCACTTGGATGGGGAGCGCCTGAACAGTGGATGAAGTTAACTCTGGGTCCCCAGGGTCTTGCCCACCCATATCTCCCCTAGTTCTCCCCCGGGTCCCCAATGCTGGTCCCCCCTCATGGTCGGTTCCCGTTGGCCCTCCTAGTCCTCTCGGTTCACCCGTGGGAGCTTCTCTCCTCGGAGGGAATTGCAAGGGAGGCACATATGGCGGAGGCCTCATCTCCGTTTCTAGATCTATCAGGTTTGGATAAGATGATTCCTGAAAGACTAGTTTTGGGTCCTCTTTCTTTTTGGTTTTCTCTGGGGGGGTCTTCACCAGGACCTGTGAATTAGAAGAGCTAGGAGGTTTGTGAACGAAAGGTTTTAACCACTTAGGCAGATCTTTCACTAGATCCTGCCAAACCATGACATAGGGGACCTGATCCAGATGGCCCCAGGGATCCGGAGCCATAATCTTCCCCTTCACAGCCTGTATGATGGATGGTTGAAAGGTGCCATCCAACCTGGAAGGCAGGCCCCTCTGCAGAGCAAAGAGTTATTAATTTACTTTTCTTGTCTTTGCTAGTCAAGTTATGGGCCCTGTCCCTGACATCTGAAAAATGGTCAGTCATGAGGGAAAGTGGGGTAGATTCCCCCTGACCCATGATCAAAGAATAAATGGTAGGGAAGAGAGGGAGAGAGGAAGTCACTGAGAACGACCACCAAAAATCCTACTGGGAGTGGTGGCGGCCAAGAGATTGGGCTTATGGTATGCTTTTGGAACTGTTTATATGCCTGTGTCATTGCACAGAAGTTTTCTTGCTGGGGGTGGGCACTCTAGGGGTTTCTAGCCTGTTCCGTGACCCCCTTATCCTCTCACGGGAGTCTTCAAGTGGCAGGCGCCCTAATGGCCTTTAAGTGCCTGACCCATGCCCACACAAAGAATTTTAGGCCACGTCCTCAGTTAAGGATGTTAAAGGAGAGTTTCACCCGGTCGGGCTCTAGTTACTGAGGCTCACTTATTGTAGGGCCTTCAGAGTCTGCCAGAGTGTAGCCCTGGCCGGGACTCATCAATTGCCCCCACAACCATTCGCCTGTTCACTGAAGCTCCTGAAAAGAGGAGGAGTTGAGGGCAGATCAGAGAAGGGGAGAAGGAGAATAAGTCAGAAGAGAGAGAAGAGAATGATGCACCAGAAGAGAACGAGACCAGAGACAATGCCGGCACACACACAAACATGGAGAGCCGAAGACAGACACACGGACAGACAAATGTCGGCCGACAACACAGGGCTGGGTTTTCAGGCCCCCTGAGTTTTCTTGCCTCCCGGTACTAGGTTCACCTTACCGAATGGCGTCCACTGCTCACCAGACTCGGGATCAGGAGAGGAACTCTCCTTCCCACAGAGCCGGCTGCCTTCCAGCACACTCGCTGGCCTTGGTCTTGTGCCGGCTGGAATGTCCAGTCTGTTCCCAACCCTCTATAGAAAGCTTTCTCCTGTGCCAGATACCTTCCTGCTTCACAGCAGGGCCTCGGATTTACACTGGACTTTCCTGTCCTGCCTGAGCACCGCTGCTATTATCTATCCTTCCCCTCCGTCTTGGAAGTGTTCTCTCTCCCCGGTCAAGGGATCCTGGACGAGCCCCCAAATATTATGCCCGATGTCCGAATCCCCGAGCGGGAAGAGAGAAGGCCTCCAAGACAATGCAACTCGCAAAAAGGGAAGTTTATTGCTGACTCGAGTCAGGGCTCCTGCTGCATCCAATGCAGTGGTGTGGGGTCAGAGAGCCCCGAGCCCAAGCTGTTACACAAATTTATAGGGTGAGCACAAGCTGTTGGTAGTTGGTTTAAGCGAACTGGTTACAAGTTTGCAAAGCAATTTCATTGGTCAAACACACTCAAAAACTTTCACGCCTGGGACTTTCCTGGGGGTTTCCGCCCCATTCCTAATTGGCAAACAGCAGAGTGTTAAGCGAAAGCTGACTGGTTGTATCCAGGTGGCCTGATAATCTTACCACCCAGAAGTAGGAAGGCCTACTCCTAATCTAAGCTGCCTGCCATGGCGTTACTTCTGCTCACCTCACAATCACAAGGGCAGGTGTTTCCTTCCAATAAACTAGCAGGATTGCCCTGGTCTAAGGATTAGAATAGTTATTGGCCAGGGCAGGGAGCAAGAAAGCCCCCTAGGCAGCCAGGGATGAGCTCAGTCAATGTGAGTTAAGTGAAGGTGAAGCAGGGACTGGCTGAGCCTTGGGATGCATGGAACATGAGCACAGGCATGAGGCAGTTGATCATACCTTAGTTCTGAGTATCAAAGCTGTCTCTAAACACAGGTTCACAGACCTGGGCGGCAGAGATTCCTTTGCACCCTAGCAATGCTTGTTGAGCTCGTGGAATTTCCAGTCTACCAGCAAGTCCTACAGGATGGATACTGGGTCATAACTCTGAGGCCAGCAATCAGAACATGAAAGTACAGGCTATAAAAAGTGGTGTGTTCAGTGTGTGTCTATGTGGAAAGGATTTAAAAAAATCATAAACCTATGCACATTAGTGAAGACAGATGGTTGGCACAGCAGATTGGAGAAGAAATCAGGGTCTTCCCTGACCTGCCTGGGATGCTGGCTAACCTGAGTTTCCCAGTACTCTCCCCACCCCTTCCCTCTCTTCACCTCTGAGATGAGCTGGAGAGCAAATGGAACAGTTCCCAAGCTGACAAAGTTCACCTTGGTGGTCCAGTCCCGGGATGGAGGAAAAAAGACTTGCAGGATCATCTTGGATCAAGGGAGTCAGAAAATTGCAAAGACAGTTTTGCTGTGAGTCCATCTTGCTTACAAAATGCAAACTTGCTGCTTCAGGGTTCAGAAGAGGGGGCTCCTGAAAGCTCACCTTGGTTTGCAACTGGGATTGGGTTTAAGTGGAAGCACTGGATTTTACTAGAGGGCTGTTTGCTTTTGGAGAAGCCAAAGGAAGGAGAATTGCCACATGTCAGCCCTGGCACACCCTTCCTTGGAGCACCTGGCAGCAGGGCTGTCTAGATGAGGGTGTCCCCACCTCTGGGATCTAACACCTGAGCTGAGATGGAGCCAATGGAACAATAGGAATAAAGTGCATGATAAATGTCATGCGCTTGAGTTATTCCCAAACCATCCCCTCTCCCCCAGCCACTGGTCTTAAAACCATTGTCCATGAAACCGGTCCCTGGTGTCCAAAATGTTGAGGACCTTTGGTCTAGACTGTTAAACCAAATAAGGACCAGGAGACAGCCTTCCAGCAGTTTTCACACCTGGAAGATCCTCTCGCCTCTTTCCTCTGATGCTTGGACAATGTGGCACTGTAGAGCATGTGTTTCTTTCAGAACCTTCTCTCTACCCAACATCCCTGGAGCAAGGAGTCTTTTCCTTCAGTCTGGGCTTTGACTCTGCACAGAATTCATTCTAAACCTTTCCTTCCTTCCTGTGGGGAAATAGAGGCCAGCAAACAAGCCCACTGTGACCCCAAGTCTGAGCCCCACTTTGAGATGAGACAAAGTCTCCTGGAGTTGGGTGGGGACCATCCTCTATTCAGGGCTAAAGCCTTCATGGAGTAGAATGCTTATATTCAAGTAGCCTGAGTTGATGAATTTGGGTTCAACAGTATGTGAGCTTTGACCTCCAGGGGACTTGACACTTCCATAACACACTTTGTCTTTTAAAGAACAAAAAAGAAAAAAGCAATGCTTATTTTATGAACATGAAGTGTAGAGACTAAATGCTGCCACTTGCTGAGACGGAGGAGACTGGAGAGGGGTGTTGGAAGAATCAAGGTCCGTTTTTGATGCTCTGAGCCCCTTTTGAAACTTACCTTTCCGAAAGCACTAACAGATGTCATGTATTGGGAAGATGCTTCTCCATGAACTTCAGGCTGCAAACTGTTTTTGATTGAACCCAGACGTGAAGACTGAGCTCTGTGCTCCAGGGCCACTGTGTAGGTGACACTAGCCCTTTACATAGCAAAGTCTCACTATCTCAGTGCCTTAACAGTCAGACTGTATACATGACTGGGTCAATGATAGGAACTCCCAGCTTTCCCCTTGATCCCACGTGGACCAGTGCTTGGCACAGAGCAGAGAAGGGCATGGAAACCCACTCCAGTATTCTTGCCTGGAGAATCCCATGAACAGAGGAGCCTGGTGGGCTACAGTCCATGGGGTGGTAAAGAGTCGGAAACGACTGAGCAACTCAGCATGTAGGCACAATGAGGTGACACGAAGGTGTGTTCCTCCCCAGTTCTCCCGCCAAGGGAGAAATCTTAGTGGAGCCTTAAAGTTGTGTGAGGTCTTCTCAATATTGACAGTGCTAATCTGGGGGACCCTCACCTGAAATAATCTCAACGAATGCTCGCAGAGAAGCAAACCTAACTCTAGACTTCATAATTACCCCTGGAGGGTGCACTCATATTTGCAAGTGCTGGAGGTCATTGTCAAAGTGTACTGGTGAATTGGGATACCATTTAGCTACAGCTTTGTTTAAAAAAAAAAAGTTTCTCCCTCTTTAGAAGGGAGTAAAGAGAAGTACCCTGGAAAACCAAGTAACTGAGAGACTCTAGTTGCAATAACCACCTCTTGAAGAAGGATATATAAAAGTTCTGTGACTTAGTGTGTAGAGGAAGAGGGTTTCCTAAACACTAAGACCTCAAGTATGGGCGACTTCTCTGGCCATCTAGTGGTCAGGACAGCACGCTTCCACTGCAAGGTCACAGGTTTGAACCCTGGTTGGGGAACTAAGGTCCTGCATGCCTGTAGCCAAAAGAAAGACTGCAAGTATAGCTTAATGTTGTAAATATTATATATAATGTTATATATATCTTTTTGCCCCAATATGATGCAGTGTCTTTAGTCATCTGGCTGTCTTTGAAGACATATTTCCAAATTTGTCAATTTCCCAATTAACACTGACTTAGCAGAATGTCCTGCCCATAAAATTGGTCATTTTCTGAGGCTTTAGCCCATCAAAGTCCCACTCTTAAAATAAAGCTGCATCATTTATCAAGTCATATCCCTGATACCCTGTCCCTTCCTGGGACCTAACGTATTCTATAAATACCAAAACTTACTTCAGATTTCTCAAACTGAAGTGTACTCATAGGGACCAGACACATAAGGGAGATGAAATGGGCAATGTGGGGCTTGGCCAGGAGTACCTGTCTTCAACCAGAGCTGGGCTCCCTCAATACCTCTGAGGTCATGTGGGAATGCAGACCCAGTGTTGCTAGTTCATTGCTCTTTAAGAGGAAATAGAGGGACTTTTCCTGGTGGTCCGGTTAAGAATCCACTTGCCAATTCAGGGGACATGGGTTCGATCCCTGGTCTGGGAAGATCCCACATGTCATGGGACAACTAAGTCCATGTGCCCTAGAGTGTGCTCTGCAACAAGAGGAACCACCACAGTGAGGAGCTCGATCGTACCAACAAAGACCCAGCACAGTCAATAGAATTCTTTTAAAAGGGGGAAAAAAGGGGGAGCTAGAAATGGATATTGTGTAAATGTCAGGTTCATTCGGATCTCTGAAACCTAACCTTCTGCAGGTTGGATATGTTCTACTGGTGGGGAAAACTCTTGACCTTATCTGGCTACTAGCACTGGCAGGCGTATTGGGGGTACCCTCTATTTCCCTATATGTGAAGCAGGATAGGTTTAATTATGCACATGAGTGTGTGGCCCATAGGATGGACATGCAGGGGAGCAGATAAAACTGCATACTTCCTTCAAGCCCAGGCTTTGAGGGGCAATCTTAAAGGTCAGTTTGTCTTAGTTCATGATGTCCCACCCCTTATTTTACAACTGCATTGGTTTGTTGATTTTTCTGCCCATATATCCTTAAGCGGATAATCTCTAGATCTCAAGTGGGTTGAAGACCCCTCCATGCCCTGTAGAAGCAGACACTGATTACTATACACCTGAGCACTTACATGCAGGTGTTCTAGCAGTCACTGGTGGGGCACACTGAGACAAGATGCTCACATCTAAGGAGCTGCTAGAGCCCAAAGGCGAGCAGAATAAGGCAACAGGACAGCCTACAGATGGCTGGAGGTTTCATGGGAGTTCATATCCTAAGCACTCAAATGTCTTGAGCGCTGTTAGTACTTTATATGAATTCTGTGTCTCCGTAGCCCTAGGTTCTTGACTACATACCCATTTTAAAGATGAAGTGCTAAGTCTCAGAAGTTATGTAACTGGAGTTACAGATTACCCTACCCTGTCTGAAAGCCAGTCAATGGCAGTGTTGTCAGGATGAGGAAGGTGCTCAGTCTGGGGAGGTACTTAAATTCTGTCCCAAGGTGGACTCCCAAGTCCCTCTGGAAATCCAACTTGTTTGCCCATTGATCACACATGAGATTTCTTCTCCCCCTTCTCCCCTTGCAACATACAATGTGCTTTACTATGTCTTGGTCCACAGGGTAGAAGGCAGTTATATATTCTGTGCTCCCAACATGGTGGCTTTCTAGGATCTGCCAGACCCTGGTCTTTGGTGGCTTACATATAAGGGAACTAAGTGTCCCCTGACTTCAAAATAGCTAGAGGGGGACTGAGTCCAGCTGTCAACCCTAAAGGTATGAGCCCAGGAGAGTGTAGTGTCCTTCCCATCTGTGGGCCTCCCTCAAAGACTTCCAGGCAGAAGAGAACAATGTGTTGAAAAGGCACAGTTGGGCATTTGAATGACAAAATAAAGAGGCTTGAAGACCTTCTAGGCTTCAAGTCTTGATTCTGTGTCTAAACAACCTTTCAGCATCTGTCCCTGTTGCTGATTTATTTCATCTTAATTTCAAATATGCCTTTGATTTAGCCCAGCCCCTCCTATCATACCAGGGTCTCAGGAGTAAACAACCAGCCAATAGGCAAGCTGCTCCAGGGTCAGGTGGCTGCCTCAGTCCAATCAGCTAAGAGTCATGTGGTACAAAAATACGGCCTCCTGATTGGGGGCTGGGATCTGAGTAGTTTCAGTTCTCAGGGGCTGTGTGTAGACAGGGTGACTTAACACACACCTGGTATCTTGTAAAAGGGCAGTGTGTGTGTTGGGGGGATGGTGTCTGGAAAAAACTAAGGCTGTCTTTCTAGCACTTGACTAAAAAGTAAATCAGCAAATCTCCAGTCTTCTAATGAAGAAAATCTGCCTGCCCCATTCCTCAAACTGGGGAGGCGTATAGCTTGGCCTTGATCCTCATGTCTGACCCTTGAGTTAGATCATTGCACATGGCAAACCCGAAAGCAGAACACTTAGAAATGGTCTATGTGGACGTAACAATCCTAGGTCAGCATTGTCTCTGGATGTTTATGCTAGAAGCCAGGCAACAGCTTACTTTCATGTTCATAATACATACAACCAAATAAGCCACATGTCCTACCATCAATAAGCAATTTGTCACCTTCTCTGGGTCTGGCTTTTGCCTAGCCTAGAATGTGGTCTATCTTGGTGAAAGTTCCATGTGAATATGGAGGACGATATTAGCGCTATTGACCATATAGAATATTTTTTCCATTAGATGTAGCTGATTGGTGCTATTTAGTTCAACTGTCTTTACGGATTTCCCTGCCCTGCCTGGCCTATTCATCAGATAGAATGGTGTTAATATTCAGCTCTAAGAACTGCAAAGAGAAATGGATAAGTCCCTGTCTTTCACATTTTGACATTGTATGTACACACAGACTGTTAGAGTTGACCCCTTAATTTTGTTGTGCTCTTCTTAATCCTTTAACTTCCTCAGTCTTTCTCTTTGAAAGAGTTGCTCCAGCTCGTAGTGTCAACATGGCATATCTTCATCCTGTTACTTTTCATCTTAATATGAAAAATGAGTTTCCTGCAGACAACATGATTGAGTGGCTTGCCTAAAAACATGTTTGAAAACTAAGTCCCTGGACTATCGCTCACCCCCTTCAGTGGTGCATAGTAGGCTGTAGCTAACTCATCCATCCACCAAACTAGGAAGCTTCCACTTCGGGTCCCCAAACAATGCTGAATAAACAATGTCACAAGTTTGTCTTTGTGAACTGGTGCTTTCATTACTGTGGGATGGAATCCCAAGGGTGGGATTGCTAGAATGTGTTGCACATAAATAAGTCTCACTGTTGCCAAGTTGCCTTCCAAAAAGGACAATATACACTCTGCTACAAATAGTACTCTCTTCATTGGAGCCAAAGGCAGAATAACTGGGCAATCGTCCAGGAATTTGGAATCCTTTTGATAAGGTATCTGGAACATTCAAACCAACACTGTCATCTTGTAGCAAGCTCTTCAAATATCAGTTAATTGCTCCAACACAATCCCTCCTGCCCTATCGATGCATCCTGAGCCAATGGCTAAATACTTCTTAGGCACATAAATGCAAATATGCCAAGTCTGTGTCCAAGCAGAATTCCTTACAAGATACGTTTGAATGAGCCTTATTTTACGTGAGGAGAAAAACTTGAATTTGGTTAAATATTTAGACCCCTATTAGCTGAGTAAGTTAGTTCAGGTGATGGTTAAAGGTTGAGTTCAGCCAACAGTTAATGCTTGTTCTCCCTAGCCCACCTTATACCCTCTAAATAGATGGGCATCTAGAAACTGCAGCCTGTTAGGGAAGCAGTTTGAACGGGCTATAACCAAGGTGTTAAACCAAATTGTTTGTGGCTTTGGAATGTGGGGCAGGATTTTGCACAACAGCTTTATCTCTTGCTCTGCTCACCACTAATAGGTCATTAACTTATCTGGGCTATGAATGCATCCCCATCGCATATGTCTATCAAACCATAAACCCACAGCCACCCTGGTGGACTGCATAGGCAGTGCTGTAGAGACCTCTGTCTTGGAGCCAAGTGCTTTATATAACTCCACGGCGGTGGCCTCAACCAACTTGCTTTTCAACAGCTCTGTGTGGCACCTTTGCCTGTCTCATGGTGACAAGCCAGGACCTTCTTCAGGCATTTTCTCAGCAGGTTAATCAAATGGCATCAGTGGGAATGTTTACAGCTTGCCGCCACTTAGGGAGCTTTATCAGGGTCCTTTTAATATCAGCCCGCAACCCAAGGCTGATAACAGAACAGGAGGTGGGGGGGGGGGGCAGGAGATGGACAGCTTCGGGAGAGCTGGTGAAGACCAAAAAGCAAGATGTCAATTTAATCAGAAAGACCTCCCATAGAGTCCCTGCTGCAGGGTGGCAGTTTGGTCTGGAAATTCTTTTCATGGGGTGACATATCTCTAGTTCCAGACTCTTGGCCTCTAGATCTGTAGGTCTGTTCAACACTAGAGCACCAACCACGTACCAGGTTGTGTTTCTATGGTGATAAGATGCTGTCTTCTCTCTACCTATTCACAAATGTTGAGCTAAGATCTAAGCCTGAGTACTACTATTCCTGCCTCTGACTGAACAATTTCCTTTCTTGGCCATTCTTGACCCCACTTAACAGTGGATGTTTTTTGAATGCTGTTTATATTTATGATCTAACAAGATATGAAGGATTGGAAAGCAGTTTGAACCACACCATCACAAGGAATTTGACTATGAGTTTTACCCACATTTGCGAAGAATAGAATAAAAGCATTAAAGCAAGAAACCTAAAGGCAAAGATAACTTGAGGGGCTCCAGTGAAAGGAACCAAGAGGGATACCACTTACCACTTTCACTTTGGTAGATGTTAGCTCTTTGAGAGGTACAATCTGTTATGGATATTCTCCTGCCAACCTAGTATGGATGTTTGCTATCTGAGGCATTTTGTGCTAAAATAGGCAACATGCAATTATCTGACTATGGATGAACCACAATTTTAATCCCAGGCAGATCTCCTGGCTTTAATCTCATGCAGACTTCAATGTCACTGTGGGTGTCCAGTATTGTAAAGGTAGCCTTGGTTAAGCAAGCTGAATATTGTTACCTTTGGCCCTCTAGAACTGCATGATGCATTGAAATTCAGCAGATGTTCTGAAGTCTGTGTTAGAGCATCTATCGAAGAGTCTGTAATCAGTGTCAGGTCTAGGCTAGACACACATGAGAATGAAACTTAGAGCATCTTAATCACCAAGTTGGCAAGTCTCACCTGTCCACCTAAGTACTCTTTAAGTGATCGGCTGAACTTCTGTGACCCCTAGGTGCTTACTCGATGAGCTGATCTGCCTCAATCCCTCCAGGTAGGTGGTGGAATCCTTGTTTTCCAAGTGAAGTTCATAAGCATAACCCACAAGTAAGATAGTGAAATTCAAACTCGGGTGTATGAAGTCTGCTTCTCTGTACCAGCCACCTCCAGCTCCCACAAGTGGCAACTGTGTAGTCAAAATGAGTAAAGAGTTGACAATTAGAGCAAGGGCACAGACTAGGCAATGGACATTAAAACATGAGCTGGGAGGGGGCTCTGGGAGCGGGGAGAGGGCTGAGGTCCCTCAGTTTAAGTTTTTAGATTCTGGCTTCTGCATCACACTCTTCCTCACGCCTGGAGTTCGAGCATCTGGCTGAAACCCCATCTAGAGAACAGACGTAATCTTCGGTGGGTACCAGTCTCTGCTGGGAATGGAGGGCTGAGTCAGTGACTGTAGAGCAGTTATCTGACCCACCTCACCCTTATCTTCCCAACAGTGAGGTCTGAAGACCCCACTGAGTGGATCAATCCATTTTCTTTGTCTTGTCTTTGCAGACACTAGTCTTGGCTTTCCCCTCTTCCGGCTGGATGTGCCACCTCCTTTTCCAGGGATTTCTCATTCTACATTGAGTTTCTCATCCTTTTGAGCCTAGTAAAAACTCTTCTTTCCCTGAATCCCAAAGGAATTTAAAATAGAAATGGTTACTCATTTAGCAATCAATCTGAAACACTTACTGGCAGTTCCAACAGCTTACTTGCCTGTTTATTCACTTCCTTTGAGGTGTCTGTCTCCCAAGACAGCAGTTCCCAGGAGGAAATCTGCCTGTGAGTTCAGTATACTGGTCTTGTTCCTGGACCAGCTTGTTTCCAGGAAATAAGCTAAGATGGAGTTACAGGCATGAAAGGTTTATTGGAGAGTTACACCCATAAAGGGGAAAGGAGAGAAGCAGGGTTGGACCCAAGGAACCACTGGCCCGTGACCCCTACCTGGTCAAGTCTTTGGTCGCCCAATGGGGTGCTCTGGATCCAAGACTTTGCATTAAACTGACTCTTACCATTTCCAGGCATCTCTACATACTTCCCCTGTAAGTCTGGAGAAGAGCTGTCATGTTTAACAGTCCTTCATTCCTTTAAAATCTGAAAACATCCGCTTTGAAGATGCTGTCTCAATGATACTAGGGGTGCTGGACTTAGCAAAAATTCAGGATTCCTAATGGATCTTAAATTCCAGATAAATGCTATCTAGTCTAAGTGTCCCAAATATTTCCTAGGATGCTGTTTTTAATCTGGCAACTTGGCAGTACAGAGAAAGTAAAACTCTAATGTTCTAGGAGTTATAAGAGTGCCCTGCACTTGAATTAGGGCAATGTGCTTGACTCCTGTTGAAGTTAAAGGTTTGAAGTCTCTCCCACCTAATGCTTGGAATGCTTTCTTGGTGTAAGTTTTTGACCTATCCTTAAGTTAATCTTGACAAAGATAAAATAAAAGCTAAGACTATTTACATTGACAATTGTAGTCTTATTCTAGTTCAACTACGTTATTATTAGAGCTATATCAAGTCACTAAAATATTGAATATCCATCCTGGTGTATTCCCACGGAAATCCTCTCCCAGGTGATATGAATCTAGGTACCTATGCTCTGATTCTTGCCTCATCCAAATACACTAACAAGTTTCTTCTGCAAAGACAGTCCTATCTTTGGCTCATATGTTTCTCGGAACTATTACGGTAGCTTACAGTGCATCAGAATTATTCAAAATTCTTACTAAGACACCATGAAGTTTTAGGACAATCTGGCTTTTGAAAAGCGGTACTTTTTCTTGACTTTGGAGGCATCGAAGAGAAGGTGCTTGAAGGTGACGCCATTGGGGGTTTGTATTAGTCAACACCTGGAGGCTTGCATCCTTAAAACAAATGCTTATAGCCTTATCTTCCTCTGGTTTGGTAACTAACCAGTATTTGATAACCAAATCAAAAGAGCATAATCCCATAGCTTACTATTACACTGAGGTTAACCTAAGTCTTATGGCCATGTGGCACAACAGGCAGGATCCTAGTTCCTGACCAGGGATCGAACCCTCACTCTCTGTATTGAAAGTGTGGAGTCTTAACCGCTGGACCACCATGGACATCCAGGCTAACCTTAGTCTTGATAACTGCATGGTTATGTGAGCTATTAAGGGGAAACTGAGTGAAGGTCCATGGGAGCTCTACCACTCTTTGCTCTTCAGTTAAATTTTCTCAAAAAGTTAAAGTACAGGGTGGGGGAGAGGATATGAGTGACTGAGAATTCCCTTAACTTGGGTCTCTGCTCAGAATACTGCTGTTCCCAGAAAGCTGGCCTAGTGACCCCTGACATTCAGATGCTGAGCAAAAATTTAGGCAGAAATGGAATATCTGCACAGTATCAAAAGTATTTTCCCCCAATATTTAACTATTACAAAGGGAGCATTTATGATAGAGAATTCAGGACGATACCACTTTAACGAAGTAGTCATAGTTAACATCACCAGCAATAACTGTCCCTGTTATGTGCCTCCTGATAGGTTGCACTGAGGAGGTTACAGCATCACTTCTATAGTCTTAACCCCAAAATTGCATCACCTTGGTCAGGCAAGCCCTTGGAGGGCGTTAGCAAAGTAACTGACCAGAACGCTAGAGAACCAAGGTCACAAGGTAAGAAAAGACTGAGAAATGACCAAAAGATTGGAGGAGGTGGAGACATGACAATGAAAGGCAATGTGGTACCCTGGGTTGAATCCTGGGGCCATGAAACACTCAAGAAGGGGGCTTCCCTGGTAACTCGGACAGTACAGAATCCGCCTGCAACACAGGAGACCTGGGTTTGATCCCTGGGTTGTGGAAGATCCCCTGGAGGAGGACATGACAACCCACTCCAGAATTCTTGGTCTGGAGAATCCCCATGAACAGAGGAGCCTGGCGGGCTGCAGGCCATGGGGTCGCAGAGAGTTGGACATGACTGAGCGACTATGCACACGAGGGAAGCATCATGACCATGGGTCACAAGCCAGCTCGTTAGCTCTGAGGATGGGAGGCAAGATGTACTTGTGCTGGAACATTCAGAGCTCTCTAATAAGGAAACATGTGAAGATGTTTCCAGGTTGACAGCAAGCAACTTAAGGAGGCCAAGCTAGGATGGCCCCCAGGAAAACTTCTGGTTGAACAGTCTAAATTCTGCAGCTGGAAAACCAGGCTTAAGGGGCAAGCCAAGGTCAAAAGCACCACTAGCTGAAATCTTCCTTCTACAGATCTCTCTTCAGTTATCACCCTTTGGCCTCCATAGTCATCCCACTGTATGAAGCTTTACCTTCTTTCAAGATGGGAGGCCTCCTAAGGGCAGGCTTCCCCCAATTCACCTTCACTTAGCTCTGTCTCCTTCACAGACCTTCATCTCATTCCCAGTCCATGTCCAAGGCCCCAGGCCTGCCTCCTTGGTGAATGAAGCTTCATGGGATATTAAACCTCCCTGGAAAGACTGGGCTTCCCTAATGTCTCAGACAGTAAAGAATACACTTGCATTGCAGGAGACCGGGGTTTGATCCCTAGGTTGTAAAGACCCCCTGGCAAAGGGAATGGCTACCCACTCCAGTATTCTTTCCTGGAAAATCCCATGGACAGAGTAGGCTTGGGGGTTACAGTCTATGGGGTCACAAAGAGTCGGACACGGCTGAGCAACTAAGCATGCATGGAAAGAAGACTGTGGGTTTCATCTCTCCCTGTGCAAGGCATCTGTATTAGCTTATTCTTTGCTCTCAAAATAGAGATCATATCACAAACTGAATAAGAACACCATGGTCTGATGTGAGTTTAAGGAAAATGACATTCGGTGCTCCAACTCAGCATCGAATTTTGTCCTAAAATTTTTGACTCATGGCCCTTCTCATACTGCTTTGCCTTATCACCTGTTCAGGGCACCGAACTTCCTTTGAACCTTCATGGGAGGACCGAGTAGATGACAGAATCTGATCCTACATCCCAGTCTAATACCATGAGGTTTGCATGCTGCCATCTTGGACTCTTCATAGCTAGGAAATTGAAGCCTAGACATCAGAAATCTACCTGGAATCTGAAGTTCTCTGTAAAGACGCTCATTTCTATCACCCTGCAGGGACTCTCCTGATTTATTAAAAACTTAATGGCAACATTGAGACTTGGGCTTGACTTTTGCTATGTTCCAGGCTCATGGGGTCATGGATATTTTGCCTTCTTGTCCCTTCCCCACTAATATGTGCCATCTGTCACAGACAAAAATCCCAAAATGAGAAGTCAGAAGGGCAGGCACACAGTGCTGAGGGGTCTATAAGCAGGAGATCTGACCCCATGAGAATTCACAGAAGTATGAGGTGGTACCCTTGATCTGCCATGGAAGGATGGGGAAGGCTTAGCCAGCAGATGGTGTGAAGGGAGGTCTTTAGACAGAACAGGCAGGGCTGGAGGGTGGCCCATTTGACTGAAGTGGAGAGCATGGGTGGGTGAAGCCCACTGGATAAGGCTGGAAAAACAGATGACGGCAGTTATGGTAGCAGCAGTAGGGTGTAGACAGCAGACAACATCTGGGGGTGAAGTCACAGAACTGACTCAGGGTCAGAGGAGTTCTATGAAATTGACAGCTCCTCAGATAGGAAGGTCTTGCCAATGAGAAATTCTTGAGCAATGTCCAGCACCTCCATCCCACCCTGCTCAAGTTCTAACTCAACCTGGCTCTCGAGAGTTTGGTCTGTATCTTAAACTGACCTTAATTCCCTGATGGATGGCTGTGAAACCCCCATGACAGGGAGGGATGTTTTAATATCTCACCTCTTAGGGCTAATGGTTTGAACACACAGCCTGACTTAATTCTAAGCACCACTGAGTTTCTTAAAGCAGATTAAGAGTGGGAAGAGACTGATCAGGTTACTGGGGCCCTGGCCCCCACCCACCCCCACTGCCCCGGGGCCCAGTGTAAACGTCCATGATGTTCTTTAGGCTGCTCATTTTAAAACAATTCCAACAATGTGGTTTCTATTTCTCTCCTAATAGACCATTTTCTGCAGTCTTTCACATCTGCGTCTGAGATGTTTTTCCAGCTTCAATTTACTCACGTTAAAGCTCTCCGGTCAAATTGGGTAGACCAACCTTTTTTCCATTTGTGTTCTTTAACCAGGAACTTGCTGAAACATACCCAAAGGTCAGCTGGTACAGTTCTTGGTACAGACTGGACTGTGTCTTAACTCTTATAAGGTTACCTCCTTGGAGATTCATGATAACCTGACAGTGGGGTGTTGAGTGATATTTTTATAGATGTAAACATACTCATAAGCTAAATCACTCAACCAGAGGTATGAATGAAGGAGTTCATCTTATGTCTCTGAACTTCTAGTTAGATTATCTACCCACAGGCCCCTAAATGTAACCAGTTCATGTCGATATGGGTGAATTTACTTTTCTGATCATCAACTGTTCTACCAAACCTTATATCTGGTGACCATTCAGTTCCTAAACATTCAGTATGTTTCTTATAAATCTAAACTCAGACATATTTTTATGGCTTGTGAAACTAGAGAAAGCTATGGAAACACACACTCCAGGCCAGTACCATGGACCAAACCTGCAGGGGATTAGAAATGGCCAAGTGTGGGAGATGGCCAGCTATTTCTTCATACTTTGGCGAGCACTTCCAATGCATTGCTGCACTCTTGCTCTGCTTGAAAAACATTCAAGATGTGTAGAATAAAGGAAAATACACTGAAGTTAGTGTAAGTGAATCACACACAAATGGTCCTATAGACACTGTCAACAAGAGCTACTAACTTGCTTCTAACCTTCCTGTTGGCAAAAAGTGAAGCATAGTCTGTGGAGTCACTTACTAAGTACAAGTTAAAATTAAGCCTGCTCAGAAGGAGCAAGGGCATCCTGATGCCAGGAATCAAGACCCACAAGACAGCCCAATATTGGTTATAACCACAGCATGGTATGCATTGAGCTGGTCTTTTGTCTAATCCAGAAGACACGAGGTCAGTTTTAATGCTTCCATTTTACATGGGAGAAAACTTGCTTAAACTCAAGAGCTTCTGAGAGCTCAGTGGGGAAATGGCAGGACCAGCACTGAGTTTCAGGTCCCCTGGATTCCAAGCCCATGCTCTTATTTGATGCTGCCTCCCTTGTGTTTGCTATGTGTTGGCTTCCTGTAAGTGACAGTAAGGGTTTTTCTCAACATAAGAACTTCTGGAAGGAAGGTCCTCCTGGAAGCTGAGATGAGTCCAAGGAAGTAGCCCATTGTAGTCTAGAGTAAGCAAGTGGCCAAGTCCAAACCTTAGGAACATGGGTGAAATTCCTCCTCTAGGCAGTCCTTGAGTTTCTCAAGCATGAGCTTTGGATCACAAGATAGAATTTAAGGTTGTGATCCCAAGCCCGAGACCTGAGTTTGTGGCTGGTATCTTAAAGTGTAGGGGCTTTCCCTAGTGGCTCGGTGGTAAAGAACCCACCTACCAATGCAAGAGATATGTGGGTTCAATCCCTGGGTCAGGAAGATCTCCTGGAGAAGGAAATGGCAACCCACTCTAGTATTCTTGCCTGAGAAATCTCATGGACAGAAGAGCCTGGCAGGCCAATCTATGGGGTTGCAAAAGACTTGGACAAAACATAGCAACTACACATGATGTGTAATCTTTGACTTCTTGGATCCAGTATAATGTCTGTGAACTTCATGTTATAATGTGTGTTGGTGGTGGTTCCTCTTAAAGGGTGGGGTTTAAATTTGCTTCCTCTAAATAAACCAAAAAAACCACACCTCCTTTTTAACTTATTTTTTAATTGAAGGAGGCATGGTTTCCTCCTTCGCTGTTTTCTGCCAAATATCAGCCATACTTATGGCTGATGCATATGGATATTTGACACACCTCCTTTCTATTTATACAACTCATGTATGCCAAATAGTTCAATAACATGGAAAGCTGATCTCTGAGAATCCTCATTCTTGAGGAAACCACTGCTGAAAGCTCAAACTCATCTTACACACTGCTCACACCTGGCTCTCATCGATGGCGGCTTTAGCCAAACGCCATCCTGCCTTTCCTAAATTCTTCTAGAGCACTAGCATTCCACAAAACTGGGAGGCTAGCATTGCTATTCCTAGTATAGCAATGAGTTAAAGTAAAACCCAAATGAAATGGAGCAGGACCCTGTGGTCCTTCATGCCTTGACCTCCACCTGCCTTTTGTCTGTGGAAGAACTTTAGCCAAAGAATAAGTTGACTCAGAAGTGAGAAAATGCAGAACTAAAGGAAAACAGTCAAAGGAGACCAAATAATAGTTATTTTTTAACCATAGTCAAGGACCTTTAGTTCCTTCTCAAGGGCCACAGATGTTGGTCTGAGCCATATCCTCTCCTCTGTAGTGTCTTATACTAAAACCCCCGCCAGGTGGGAGATGAGAGCTGCATGATGACCAGACCGTAGCCATGATGTAAGCTGCCACAATTTCAAGAACTGGCCTCCAGAAATGGAAACAAGCTGACACTGGAACTGAAGAATAACTACCTACAACAACCAGCGTGGTCAGACCAGCAATGACCAATTTCAGGATGACTGTCAGAGCTCACCGTGTCGTTTCTGTACGTAGTCCCCTCCCTCTGTCTGAAAGCTCTTGCCTCCTGATTGTCAGGGAGTTGGGGGAGGGGAGGCAGCCTTTGGACAGCAGTCTGTCCTCCCCCTAGGTCGCCAGCATGCAAAATTAAGCGAACTTTTCTTTTCTTTTTTTTTAAACACCCCTCTGACCTCCTTTCCACCCCACCCCTCGAGATTTTTATTGAGCCCGGTTTAAGTTCTGAGTCACGCAGCAAATTCCCATTGGCTATCCAAAATAGAGCAAACGTTTCTTCCCCCAGCCTGACCTCCTTTTTTTTTGAGGGGTGAGCAGCCAGATCTGGGTTCAGTAACAAACGCTTCTGTCCTGTCACCTTAGGTGTGAATGCTATGGAGCTTTCCCCAAAGGCTCAGTGGGGAAAGAACCCACATGCCAATGCAGGAGACACAAGAAACAAGGGGTTGACCCCCTGGGTCGGGAAGATCCCCTGGAGGAGGAGGTGGCAACCCACTCCAGTATTCTTGCCTGGAAAATCCCATGGACAGAGGAGCCTGGTAGGCTACAGTCGAAGGGGTTGCAAAGAGTCAGACACGACTGAGCGCACACACATAAATGCTATAGATCTGTAGATGCCAAAAGCCCAAACCAGAAGTCACCTGATGCAAGAAAGCATGAAACTTGCATCAGTGTATTGAGGTGCCAACTAAGATATGGGGTGACTGGAGAGCAGGGGCTTTAGTCGAATCCGTGTTCAAGTCTTAGCTCTGCCTTGACAAGCTATATGATGCAATGTAAATATCGCGAACCTTTGAGCCATCTTCCTCTCCTCCCTCATCCCCCTCTAAAAAAAGACTAGTCTATCCTCTGCAGAGCTCTTAGAAATAAGTATGAATGCAGGGAAGCTAGTATGGTTTATACAAGTGGTAACTATAGTTAATAAAAGGAGATGAGCTCTCCCTAGGACCTCTGGGAGTTTGAGAAGCCCAAGCTTGGGTGGTGTTGCTAAGCAACACATCTCCATCTTGAGGATCTTGGTTGCCAAGGGCTCTCAGAGCTGGACCAATCCAACGCCCCGCTGATAGAGGGCAGAAGCAGCTGCCTTGTTTCTGGGGCAGGGGCTGTGCAGAGAGGAAGTAGGGGGTGGGAGCCCAGATGCCTGGCCCTGCAGCTGTGTGCCATTACCCACAGCACTTCTGGGTAAGAGCAGGCCTAACGCTGGCCACTTGTCCATACAGTTTTATTGCTTTAATCCCATCATACTGGCCAAGGCCAGGCCATGATAATATATTTAAGTAATGAGGCATGACAGCTGGGGCCTGCCACGATGATTAGAACACACCTAGCAGGGTGTGAGAAGGTCCAAAGGTGAGAGTCTTAATCCCTTGGAAACGGCTGCAACTGTGAGATGGTAAATGAACACAGGATGTTTAGACCCTGAGCAGGGCCAATAGCCAGTCGGAAACTCCACTTGGGCCCAGGTAAACATATGTGTCCAAAAGCATGAGAATGAAGGGGTCTTTCAGGGTCAGGAGGGTGATGGGTTTTGGTCAAATACTCTGGCCAGTATTACACATTCAGCCATTGCATACTCGGAAATACCTGGAGGTGGATTTGCCCAAATACTTCCTTATATTTATTAGGAAAAGGATTAAGTGTAATTCCTCAAGCTCTGTCAAAGTAATAGACATGCATGGTAAAATTCAAAAGCAGCAGTGTTGTGTAATGAAATTCTTCTCCTAGCCTGAACTGCTGAGAAAGAAATATCCTAAAATCTTCCACCTACAGAAAGATCCCTTCCTATATGTGAGTAGGAGCTAGCTACACATTCCAGCTGTCCCTTAATCCCCTCATTTATTTCCAGTGATCATCCTACATTGATGCATAGATGTATCTTGCTTTCTAAGTGGGATCTTGTTTGGACTTTCAGTAGAGGGGTGTTGAAAAGATAGTCATTCAGGCTGTGATTTCTTAACATGCAGTGAGATATGCAGTGTTTTGGCTATCTTCTGGAACAATATGTGGTGGGGGGGGGGGTGGGCAACTTTAGACCTTTCTAGTTCAAATCCCTTGTTTCTGAACCTGAAACATGGACCTTCTGTACAAGCTAAAAAGAGCCACAGTTGCGTCTATGAAGGCAGAATGGTGGGCATTATTTTCTCTAGGCACTAATTTCCTAGTTTCATAACAAGAGGATGAATATAGGCTGATGGCCACTAAACAGCTTCTTAAAGAAGCTTTCGTCTCACTGAGTAGGTTGGTTTGAGAACACACCTGAGAATCCATTAAAAGATGGAAGAGTCTTCTTTGAAGGAGATTCCTTTTTGTTATCACTCTTGATGAACAAAATGAAAGTGCCCTAAGTTCTAGAAGTCGACTTTCTAGCTTCCCAAAGGAGACTGAGAAATCTGGTTCATTGTAGCAAAGAATGTTGCCTGGATGGTTTGGGGAAAAGTCAGAATTGCTTTGCCTAGAACAACCAAAATCCATAGGCTCTAGAGTCTGAAACTCTAGGTTCAATTATTGCTGTGTGACCTTAGGCAAATGCCTAACATCTCTGAGCCTTTTATGCCTCTTCTAAAACGCACATTGAGTTCTTGTGTTAATCTAGATCCTCTGAGGAGATGCTAGGTCAGGACTAGATTTGCAAGGGAATTTTCTAGGAGAAGCACCTGGGAAGAGAAACAGGCAGGCTGGAGTGACCTCAGATGTTGAAGAGTCTGCCATGCCACCCACCCCAATGATAAAAGGGAGTGGCAGTCAACTGCTGAGCAGCCTGAGTTCAGCAAGGCCATTGAGGAGTCCTTGAGACACTCTACAAAAATGGCTCACCCAAGTGTCCCTGAAGTGCCATCACAGGCAGGGGCAGCTCATGGGGTGTTTGGCCTCACTTCAGCGCAGTAATAACTCTGACTTCAAAGGGTGTGGTCATCTACCAACTAAGTTTCTAGTATATACAGCTTTGAAAGTCACGGTTTCAAAGTTGTTGCAACACTATCATCTGAGATGTGAAGTTGAACTAGCTTTTCATGCACTGATAAGCTGGCACATGGTTGCAGTTAAACACACTTTTAAAAAATAATTTGCTATCTTATTTTTGTTGGAGTATAGTTGGCTTACAATGTAGTGTTAGCTTCAGTTGTAGAGCAAAGTGAATAAGTTATACATTGTTGTTCAGTGGCTCAGTCGTGTCCGACTCTTTGCAACCCCATGGACTGTAGCAAGCCAGGCTTCCCTGTCTTTCACTATCTCCTGGAGTTTGCTCAAACTCATGTCCATTGATTCAGTTATGTTATCTAGCCATTTCATCTTCTACTGTCCTCTTTTCCTCTTGCCCTCAATCTTTCCCAGCATCAGTATCTTTTCCATAACTTGGCTCTTTGCATCAGGCGGTCAAAGTAATGGAGCTTCAGCAATAGTCCTCCCAATAACATTCAGGCTTGATTTCTTTTAGGATTGACTGATTTGGTCTCCTTTCAGTCCAGGGGACTCTCAAGTCTTTTTCAGCACCACAATTTGAAAGCACCAATTCTTTGGTGTTCAGCCTTCTTCATGGTCCAAGTCTCACATCCATACGTGACTACTGGGAAAACCATAGCTTTGACTATACGGACCTTTGTTAGAGTGTGAAGTCAAGTGGGCAGTTGACTGGGTCACTTAAAATGGCCTAAGCATCATTGGACCAAAAGAGTAAACTTTGGGATGAACTGTCTCCCACCCCTCCCCCACCTTACACCTTGCAAGACCCAGCTCACGCAAGAGCGGAAATGATAAAAGAAACAAGTGCGCTCAGATGGGGCAGGAAGTCCTAGCCAAGAGGTGTGCAATTATCCAGGTCTCCACACACCCTTGGGTCAGAGGGATGACGGGGAATGAGGTAGAACTGTTCCTTGTCCAGAGCAGGGTCCCCATCCCAGCAACTCCTGCCATGGCTTCTGAAGCAGAAGGGCTCAGCAGAGGTCAACCAGACTTCCCCTCCACTGTCTAATGCCCCCACTTCCTTTCATCATCCTCAGAAACCCTAAACCTGCAGTCTCCAGCATTTTTGGCACCAGGGACCAGTTTTATGGAAGACAATTTTTCCATGGACCGGGGTGGTGGTGGGGGGTGGTTTCTGGATGATTGAAATGCATTCCATTTACCGTGCACTTTATTTCTGTTATTACATCAGCTCCAGCTCAGATCGTCAGGTATTAGATCCCGGAGGTTGGGGACCCCTGGATGAGACAATGCCTAGCGTTATCAGCTGGGTGATCACATTTTCCCAAGTCTAAGAATCAGGGTTGGAGGCTGGGCAGAACACACATGCATCCTTCCCTTCAGCCATGCACAGGAAACATTCATTTCCAACCTGTTGGCAACGCACTGACAGTCAGAGGAGCCACAGCTGCGGGTGTGGAAAGGCTGCAGGAGAGAAACAATTTCCCAGTCCCAAGCTGCTACGGAAGGAGAAATTGAACACTTGCTGGTAATTTCCCTCCCGAGGCCTGTCTGGTCCTAATCTAGGTAGGCACTTGGGCTGAAAGGGCAGAGACTTGGAAGCCATGACTTTTTCCAGTGGCCGAGTTCAAGTCCGTCCCCCACATGGGTCTTCCCATAGCTCAGTTAATGAGGTTGCTAAAGTCTTGGATCCTTTCTTGGGGCTGAGTCCCCTCTTCAGTAGTTTAAAAATTCTTTTTTTCTTTAAAAGTAAAAAACTGACATCTGGGCTTGGCTCTTGCCATGTGACCTCTGACAAGGTCTTAACTGCTTTAAATGTCAGTCTCCTACACAACAGTTGCAAAGACAAGTGAGAATGTATACACAGGTCACGGGCCAGGCCTGACATGTATCCCCCAATAGCTTGTGTACCTGCTCCTGAAATGAAGCGAGACCCTGTGTCCTCCCTGTCCTCAGCCTGCCTTTTGTCTGGAAAGACTTTAGCCAAAGGATAAGTTGAATAAGAGAAGTGAGAGAATGCAGAACCAGAGGAAAATAGTCAAAGGAGACCAAATAATAACTTAGTCATTAAGCATAATCAAGGAGATTTAGTTCCTTCTCAAGGGCTATATATTCTGAGCCATCGCCTATGAGTTGTCTTATAGATACTAAAACCACTACCAGGTGGAAGAAATAACCACATGAAGACCAGGCTGTAACCATGATGCTCAGTCATGTCTGACTCTTTGTGACCCCATGGAGTATACAGTCCATGGAGTTCTCCAGGCCAGAATACTGGAGTGGGTAGCCATTCCCTTCTCCAGGGGATCTTCCCAACCCAGGGATCAAACCCAGGTCTCCCACATTGCAGGCAGATTCCTTACCAGCTGAGCCACAAGGGAAGCCTATAGCCATGAGGTAAGCTCTCCTAGTTTTGAGAACTGGCCTCAAGAAATGGAACAAACTGTCCCTGGAACTAAAGGCTAACAGTACTGAATCAAGATGACGCTGGTCAGATGACCAATGACCAATTTCAAGATGACCGTCTGAGCTTGGGGTTACTCTTAGCTATGCTGTTAGCTATGGACTGTACCTTAGGGCAGCGGTCCCCAACCTTTTTGGCACCAGGGGTGGATGTCATGGAAGAAAGACCATTTTTCCATGAATTGGGGTAAGGGGAATGGCTTCAGAGTGACTCAGTGCGTTACATTTATTGTGCACTTTAATCTCATGCTACAGCTGATCTGATAGGAGGTACCAGTCCGTGGCCCAGAGGCTGGGGACCCCTGCCTTAGGAGTTAAGTGTGGTTGTTGAAAGCCTCTCTCTACCATGAGCTGAGTGACCGTAGGCAAGGAGATGACGTTCCCTGAGCCTCAGCTTCATCTGGAAGCAACACCTGCCTCACAGGACTTCTGTCTAAATGAAAAGTGTTTGACACAGAGCTGTCTGTTTTTTTGAGCCCCTTAAGAACTGTCAAGACCCAAACCAGCTTCTAAAAGACAAAAACTCAGGAGTTGGGTCTGCCCTTTTTAACTTGACTAGAGATTAAGCCATAAACCTAGATTTGGCTACAGTGTTTCCTTTTAAATCTTTCCCTAATGCTCAGAAATGTTGCTAAGATTCCATGGCCTCTTCACCCAGTATCATGGAAGGTGGCTGGCCAGAGGCATGAAGGAGATTTAGTAACCAGGAACTCTCTTGTTTTTTGCCAGTGCATGTAAAAGAGAGAGGAGGTATGTTACTTTGTACTCCGATTGTTAAACCTAAAAGAACAATGGCTTAACCAAGTATGTGTTTCCTTATTAAAATCTAGAGGCAATCCCTCTAGGGTGGGTGTGATGTAGGGTCCCAGCCTCCTTTGGTCTTATTACTCTGCTCAAGGCATAGCTTCCTAAAGTCACCTCACATTACAAGGTGGCTGCTGGCGTGCTGGTCATTATCGGTATTCCAGCGAGGAGGAAGGTGAAAGATGCCTCCTTTAGGAACACAGCCTAGAACCTGAGCTCACCAATTCCACCTACATTCTGTTTGCTGGAACTTTAGCAAGAAAATCTTGTCCTGTTTGGGTAATCATGTCTATACAACTAGAAGTGGGACGATCTATTACTAAGACTGCAACTGATATTTGGGGCTAAATAGACATCTTTTTTAGAATGCCAAAGCCCTTGACCAACAAGTACTGTCATCGGCCAAGTGTCTGCAGGCAAACTAGTGTGCCCGTTTCACAGATGTGAAAGTACCTGTCAACTTTAAAGCTTTGAGGGTTGGCTTCCACGATAGGAGTGTTTCTCTAGTTGCCAGCACCCAGCCGCTACTCGGATCCTTCCCCTAGGAGTTGTGTGTGTGCTGGCTTGCACATTCTACTACATATATCTCCGTGAAAACCTAGTTCTCTAAAAGTCTTCATGGAGAAATGCGAGTTGCATGTAGACATCTGGGCCTGATTTAGACAGTCTTTGAGAGATGCACTGTTCTCGGCAAGGCATCTCTTTTGTCAGAGGCCGCCAGCATCACAGGGACACTTAACAGCTAAGTATAAACAGCTGGCCCACATCTGCAGGATCCATTTTCAACAACTGTATACAGTAGATACTGCTGATAATGAACCTGGGTCCAGCAGGGCTCAGTTCATCCGGCGTACAGATTGGAGCACGCTGTTGGGGTTGCAAGGTGCAAATGATGATTCCAGATAGCGGGGAGGCCCTGGGAGGCTGTATTGCCTTCAGACTGGATTTCTTAGCTGAGGAAAGTGAGGCTTTCTCCTAAATTTTCTTGGTTTGTAAAATAGGGTGGAACTGCATGATGGCTGTCCGGTGAGTTGGAAAGCAATGCCCACCCCCACTCGCCCCCAAGAACTCTAATACAACCAAGATCAGTATCATGAAATGTTAGAGCCAGGAGAATCTATAAACCCACCTGATCTGTCACCCTGTCTGGGCGGGAAGACGCACTTTAGATGTTTGACAAATACCCATCCATCTTGTGGAGGATCCCATTTTGGTATCTGTTCTTGTCCTATTTATGACCCCAATAATAGAAAGTGCTTCTTAAGGTCTCAGGTGACGGAGATGCTGGGTTGCTTCAAGGTTGAATTGAGGGTTTCTGGGAGCTTATTTCAACACCAGCTCCTCCCCCCATGGGCAGCCATGCCTACCACAGCCATCTCCACTTAGAACATGAGCTCAACTTTCTCTTTCAAAGCTGCATAGATGCTCCCCCCTGCCAGCCCTCCCCACCCTTGCAAACGAGGATACACCCTCCTTTTATCAAGAAGTTGGGTGGTTGTCCTCACAAGGGTAAATCTGAACGTTACTTTTAAGAAATACATTTAACATAAAAGGAATATGATGATATCGTTAAAATGGTTTTCCAACTCTAAAGCAATGAACACTCCTGCCTTCTGTCATACATTGGCACCTATGACCCACTTGAACGTCCATAATAAGAGGCAGTTGGATCAAGCGTAGCAGTTAGACTGGGGCCGGACTGGGAGAGCATCTTGCCTGACCACTAACCTTCGGACAAGTTACTTGACACCTCTGTCTCAACCTCCTTACGTACGCTCAGTCATGTCTGACTCTTTGTGACCCTATGGACTATAGTCCGCCAGGCTCCTCTGTCCATGGGATTCTCCAGGCAAGAATACTGGAGGGGGTTGCCATTTCCTCCTCCAGGGGATCTTCCCGACCCAGGGATTGAACCCACATCTCTTAAGTCTCCTGAGTTGGTGGGTGGATTATTTACTACTAGCGCTGCCTGGAAAGCCCTCCTAAAATGTAGGTGAGGTTAGAAATAACAGTTTGCTTAGTCCTCAAAATACTTTGATGTAAGAATGTTTAGAACCATGCCAGATGTGTAGTAAACGGAGTAATTTTTACATATACTTTTTAAAAAATACCAACTTGTTTGTAAAATCTGGGGCTTTTCTGCTGGGGTGTTGCCCAGCCTGCCCCAAAAGGCATTGTTACGAGGAGTTAATTTTGAAACATGTCTACATGGATGATATGAACAGAGAATTGTAGCAGTATGACTTGTGACTCTAAAATGTCTTTGGTATAAGGATTATTTTAGGCTGGCAGTTAAACAGCAGACTGGAAGAAATGGAAAACTGAGTAGAAATTACCCTTCCTAAAATGCTTATTTGTGATCTTAGATCACATTGAGATTTGGAATCTCCATGGGCTGTCTCCCTCCTATACCCGGGAGAAAATACCTAGTGAAGTGAAAGTCACTCAGTCGTGTCCAACTCTTTGTGACCCCATGGCCTGTACAGCCCATGGAATTCTCCAGGCCAGAATACTGGAGTAGGTAGCTGCTCCCTTCTCCAGGGGATCTTCCCAATCCCGGGATCAAACCCAGGTCTCCTACACTGCAGGCAGATTCTTTACCAGCTGAGCCATCAGGGAAGCTCAGGGAGAGAAGGATGACCTTAATCTCTAGAAATTTTTACCAATGCAGAAGGAAAAAACTTAAACCTGCATAACTACTTCACTCTTATTTACTGTGCTTTTCAGGGCCACCTCCCACTGCCTCCCCAGCCCTCAATCCCACTGAAAGGGAAATAACCATTTATAGAGTCTCTCTGGACTTCACTTTGGGAGCCATATGTAATCCTCTTGCAATGTTTTACGGAACTCATGCCTCTACCAGAGCGAGATCTCCCATGATCTGAAGACGGAACAGAAGGGAAGAGGCACCATGCTTTCTGAGATATAGGAAAAATCATCAACCATGTTCACGACGAATTTTGCCTACGGCTGCCCTGCTGGTGGGGCTCATATATTTTGCTTCATTAGGAACCTCCTCTGAAATCATCTGCTCTTGGAAAACGAGCTTGTCGGTTTCCTTAACCTACCTTTTCTGGGCCCCTTTCCTGGCCACTGTGCTACTGGGACCACACTCTCTAAACTCCAGATGACTTTCGGCTACCCTGACTGATATTAATATTTTTTCTCAAACAACCAGTTTATCTAAATGACGAAACTAACTAGATGCTCAGACTGTTCCAAGCCTGTTGCAACGGAAGGGGGCGCATGCCCCAAAGGATGTATTTTAAGAGAAATCACTTTGGGGAAAACTCAAGCTTAGTTTTCCATGCCACTTACCATTTTTGTCTTCCTATGGGGGCTCTGCATTCACCAAGATGGAGCCTTCCAACTCAGGATCAATTAGTTTCTGGGCCATGATGAGGGACTTGAACAAAGCTGGTCATAATTGCTCAGTGCACGGGGACAAGTAGCATCTCCTGGATCTTAATGAGCCTGAATACTTGGGCCAAGAGGGCCCACCCCGACCCCCTGTGGAGGTGATTCCCCCCTTGTTGCCATCTTAAAAATGGAAGCAAGGATAGTGGGCTTCTCTAATGAGAGCTGACAGTGGCTCCAGCCTCTGGCTTCGGGAATAAGGGGGAGGCCAGGGGCTCAGGAGCAGGCCATCCCCTGAGTGTCTCCTCCCTGACCCAGGAGAGCAGAAGTCTGTTTCCCTGCTGCTCAGGGGGGCACGGGCGGGATCTCTATCTCTAAAGAAGAAAGTGAGCATGGTGTTTGGTTTGGCATTTAAGTTTAATCCCTCCTTACTAAGCCGATGCAAAACAATCAGACCCAGAGGAGGTGCAGAGATCAGGGCAACATGCTCTCAGAGGCTGATCTGAGAAGACCAGTTGCCTTAAAGATTCCAAGCCTGCTCCCCATTCTCTGGGGATGGGATGCCTGATGAGCACGTGCTCATGGGAGTCACAGGACCCTTGCTGATGCCTTTTCTCACTCCTTCCCTTTTTCAGTTTTGTTTTAATTGGAGGATAATTACTTTACAGTATTGTGATGGTTTTTGCCATACATCAATATGAGTTGGCCACACGTTATACATGTGTCCCCCCTCATCCCGAACCCCTCTCCCACCTCCCTCCCCAGACCCATCCCTGTGGGTTGTCCCAGAGCCCCGGCTTTGGGTGCCCTGTTTCATGCATCAGACTTGCACTGGCCAGCTGTTCCCCTCCCTCCCTTTTAAAAGCAGGCATTTCAGTAGCCATGATGGGGAAGGATGCCCCCCCAGTGAGCACCATCTGACCTGCTAGTTGCTCAGGACTCTTACCCCAGCAAACACAGACTTTGGGAGAGTGAAAGGCACTCGGGATCTCTCCTCTTGCTTTCTGATGCTTTATCTACTTAGATACTGGATAAGTTAAGGTTTATCTTGAGCTTGTTTGGAGTTGGTTCTGTCTGCCCAGCTGGTGGGGCTGGTGCATTTGGTTATCCCTGTGAACCTCCTCTCTGGAATCTTCCACTTTTAGAGAACAAGTTTTAGTTCCTATTCCTGGTTACCTTTAGATTTGTATTTGTTTCTGAAGCTTGATTTCCAGATCCATCTGTGGACTTATTTTCTCTCCCAGATAACAGAAGTCACAAGCTCCTCTGTTACCTTAACACACTAGAAACTCTTTGTTCCCCTGCAGTTCTGTGTATCCATTCATGGTCAGCAGGAGGCATGTGCGGACCTCTTCACTCTGAGACCAATTAGTTTCATTTTGTGGCTCCATCACCTAGAGCCTGGGGCATCCTCTGCTGGGGGTCGGGGGAGGGGGGGGCGGGCAGGCAAGGCAAGAGGGTGGGACCAAGACTCTGATTCTTTCATGAGCTAGAAGTGCAATTGGTGATTTGAAACTCCTTTCTGCCTGGAGCACTCTTGACTTTGAAACAGACCACCCCTCTGAAATCTCCTACATGTTTGCCCAAGGTGGAGGTGACCTCAGAAAACAAGGAAGAGGAAGCCAGGGTAGTAGCAGCAGCAACCAGGCAGGAGGGGAGAGTAAGGCAGGCATCCTTCAACCTGCGAGCTTCTGAGTCTAGATACCTTGTGGTGTATCTAGACCTCACCAGGCAGAACTTAAGGTCCCAGGAGCTATTCAGCAAGTTGTCATTACCACCCCTTCCTAATTCCTGTATGTGGGAAGTACGGGGAGAAAGTGTGGCTCAAATGCTCTGGGACAAATAGGTGAGAGTCATGTCAACATTGGCACGCCTGTAGCATGCTATTAGCACCAGCATCCCAGCAGGCTGCGACAAGCTTGGGTAGGTGCATTTGAAATGGCTGGACAGAAGCTTCTGCAAACAGCCCTGCTTACTGAACTGAGAAAACCACTCAGTCCAGAGGGAGATGCATCGTACCTTGAGGCTGACTCACTTGTTTCTATGCTCACTGCTGTGTGTAGGTCCGATCTGCTTTGAATGTAACAGACACCACTTGGATGCACTGCAGGGCTTTCTGAGGTCTCCCGAGGCTGCTGCGTGGTACCTGGCTGGAAAAGTCTTTCATGGCAGAAGGTGCCAAGGTTTTCAGTTCTCCTGCTCTGGAGCCTGGTTCTCACTTAGCCTCTTAGATGCTGGCTTTCACTTGAAGAGGCTTTCTCAAAATAGAGACCCTGATGATTTTTTTCCCCACTCTTACCTGGCTTGCTGTGCAGAGTGACCTTGGGATTGATACCTGTGGAAGCCAAGTCGGAAACAGGATCAGTTGGGTAGAGAAGTTGAACTGTCCATCTTTCTTTTGGCCCAGCAAGCAGTTTTAAAGATGGAATACTCCATAAAACTCTTCCTGATTAGGGGCAAGAGCATTAGACCTCTCTATCCTGTATTGATTTGTCACCAGCAGGGGTGATGTCAGGAAATGGGCATGTAAACTGGGAGAAGGCAGTTCTTCAGCTGAAATAATCTCCCCCAGGAACTGGCTGCTAGCACGCGAAGTCATCAAAATGAAGGCTGTTGGTTGGCAATGTAAGTTTCCCAGAGGTGGCATCTCTTCCTCACTCAGTTAGCTTTATCCCAGTTTCCTATTTTGTGAGTGATGGGGTCAAATCACTTTTTCTACCATTTTAGCAAGTGAAATTTGTAAAACTAGAGATTATGTATCTATTAAGTTGCTTCAATCACGTCCACCTCTTTGCAACACTATGGACTGTAGCCCACCAGGGTCCTCTGTCCATGGGATTTCCCAGGCAAGAATACTGGAGTGGGTTGCCATGCTCTCCTCCAGGGGATCTTCCTGATCCAAGGATCAAACCCATGTCTCTTATATCTCCTGCATTGACAGCAGGGTTCTTTACCACTCCTGCCACCTGGGAAACCCCAAAATTAGAGATCACAGCAGGTTTATAATAGAATTGATTTTTTTATACTGAATCTTAAGATCCACATTCAAGGTAGACATCAATGTCTTTGGTTGAATATCCCTAAAGAATAAGTAGATTGTTACCTCTCAGGAGGTATTTCTGATGCACAAGGCTTTGTTTTCTTGGGCAAAACAGCACTCAAATGCCTTTATGGACAACCTACCAAGATGAGTGTTACCACTGATGGGGTTGATGTTGAATGACGGCTTTCTCTATATGTTGTCATTGTGTTTGAGTGCCTTTATCTGGTTCTGGATCAATAAAGGGACATGTGATCCCGCCCTGATATTCCTTATAACACAGTAACTAAACCAGGCTGGATTTCTGAGAAGTGCGAAGACTTGTTCAACTTCTGCATAAGCTTTGTTTGTTCCTTTCTGCCTAAAACTGGGAGAGACCAAGCAACTAAAACTGTACTGTCTAGACTGTAAAGTTACACACTCTTGCCTATCCAACCCCCACTCCACTAACAGCCAACGTACGTTGTCATGTGCATGTGGGCAGTGCCAGGCTCTACCCAATTGACTGGAAGGGTCTAGTTCAGTCGCTTTTTGGTCATCAACCCTGAGTCAGCTGTGGCAAGTGTGTCTCACAAGTATCTCATAAGCCCCACGGAGCCCTCAGATCCAAAGTGGTCATTCAAGGCTTTCTCGTAATACGTTCTAAGGTTCAGGCCCCCATGGAAGGGACAATGTCTGACTTCAAGTGGAATCTTGACCCTGGTCACCTCTGAGTGTTTCTACCACATGTCCAGAAGGTGGGACCTGAGAGGAGATCTACACCAGACCCACTCACTGTCTTTCAAAGTCTCACAATGCATTCATCTGGAATGTCTGATAACCTACAGGACAAATAATTTGGTCTCTTAAAAGCCAATAATTCACCTTAAACCTGATCGTGGGAGTCTTGCTGTTCGTCTCTTCTGGAAGTGGTGGGTATTTCTTACAGCCTCGTGTCTGGAGGACATGGCCCACCTCCGTGGATGCCGAGATATCTCTTTCTATTGCAAAGGTTCCTCTCCCCACTTTGATTCACATGTGAAATAAGTGTGAGATTCTTAATAGTTTTCCATATATTTCACTCAATTCCTGCTGTATATTGATGGGGCTTGTAGCCAAGCAGTCTTCTAATCCCATCATTCAGTCTACACCTATTAACGAGCCATTATTATAAAAAAGCAAAGCACAACAATGCAAAAAGCAGACTCAGAGTTCTGTCCAAAGGAATCGCTCATATAGAAAAGATTAAGAGTTGCCATTCTTTCTTTGAACTAGTCAGTGGAATGAACAGATTCAAAGGATATGGGAAAAATATTCTGGAGGGTCTTATGCAAAGGTAGTGCTCTACATTCATGTCCTTATTCAAAAATTATCTCATGATAAGTCTTATCTATATGCCATCTACTTTCCATTCTATATTTTGAAGCAAACATCAGTGTGTATGCATTTCTTTAAACACACACACACACACACACACACACACACACACACACACACACACACACACACACAGAGGTCTACTTCTATCATGACAGCATAAGGAGTTCTGAGATGGACTTGTTCCCTGGGGAAAATGTTAACCATTCAAACTGTCAGGAAATGACCATTTAATCAAGAAAACCTACAACTTAGGACTACAGGGTCTGGTTTTGTTGTTAGTGGTGATGGTGGCAAATTTTTTGGCCATGCCACATAGCATGGGGGATCCAGATCCCTGACTAGGGATCGAACCTGTGGCACCAGCACTGGAAGCACAACGTCTTAACCACTGGACCACTAGAAAAGTCTCAGTCTGTGGTTTTTGAACCAGGATCTACAGACTCCCTTCCCTCTTCTAGATCAGCAAGAGGTTTAAACTCCACTCCAGTAGGGAACAGCCAAGAACCCAGGGCCCCCTTTCCCCACAGCCCCCAGCTTTCTTTCAGAGAGATGCAGGATGTCAGCATTGCTTGTCCTGCTCCAGCGACTTGTTGAAACTAAGTCCTATATGAATATGGCTGAGATGTGGGGAACCCCCTCCCTCCACAGGACCACCACCCATGGGACCGAGATTCTACCTTGGGTTCCATGCTGCTGAAAATACTGGGATTCATGGGGCAGGGGTTTCATGGTGAGAAATAAGCCAAGGAGATCTGGATTTACTGCTCCCCCCCATCCACTGAGCACTCACCTCCTGAAGTGGGGTTATCAGAGATGCTCACCATTGCCCCCACCCGATCACTGGAGCCACAGCTCAGATTCTGCTCTCTGGGTCTAAAATCATAGAGCAGAACTCTAAATCTCTCCCCATGGAATGGACTTCATATGCAAGACTATGGAGACCTCCAGACCCAAGGGCATAGAGAGCTTCATTGGAGATTGAGGCTGAGCTACAGCCTGGCTAGTACAGCAGTAAATGGGAAGAAGAGCACCTCAGCTGGGAAGGCCCCTTTTGGGGGCAAGACAAATCTTAAATGCTTCACGTGGGCATCCAGAGGAGAGGTGTTTATCTCCCTTGAGACTGATGGATTTGGGTAACTGATAAACTTCAGATAAGCCCAACCAGTTGTGTCTCCAAGGGTATGTCCACCATGTAACACACACCTTCATGGATTTAGAGATTTCTGAAGAACTCACAGGACTGGAAAAGGTCAGTTTTCATTCCAATCCCAAAGAAAAGCAATCCCAAAGTATATTCAAACTACCACACAATTGCACTCATCTCACACGCTAGTAAAGTAATGCTCAAAATTCTCCAAGCCAGGCCCCAATAGTATGTGAACTTCCTTATATGAATAGTGGTGAACTTCCAGATGTTCAAGCTGGATTTAGAAAAGGCAGAGGAACCAGAGGTCAAATTGCCGACATCCATTGGATCAAAGAGAAAGCAATAGAGTTTCAGAAAAACATCTACTTTCGCTTTATTGACTATGCCAAAACCTTTGACTGTGTGGATCACAACAAACTGTGGCAAATTCTTAGAGATGGGAATACCAGACCACCTGACCTGCCTCCTGAGAAATCTGTCTATAGGTCAAGAAGCCACAGTTAGAACTGGACATGGAACAACAGACTGGTTCCAAACTGGAAAAGGAGTACGTCAAGGCTGTATATTATCACCCTTCTTATTTAACTTATATGCAGAGTACATCAGGCAAAATGGTGGACTGGATGAAGCACAAACTGGAATCAAGATTACCAGGAGAAATATCAATAACCTCAGATACGCAGATGTCACCACCCTTACGGCAGAAAGGGAAGAAGAACTAAAGAGCCTCTTGATGAAAGTGAAAGAGAAGAGTGAAAAAAGTTGGCTTAAAACTCAACATTCAGAAAACTAAGATCATGGCATCCAGTCCCATCACTTCATGGCAAGTAGATGGGGAAACAATGGAAACAGTGAGAGACTTTATTTTGGGGGGCTCCAAAATCACTGCAGATGGTGACTACAACCATGAAATTAAAAGATGCTTGCTCCTTCGAAGAAAAGTTGTGACCAACCTAGACAGCATATTAAAAAGCAGAGATATTATTTTGCCAACAAATATCCCACTAGTCAAAGCTATGGTTTCTCCAGTAGTTCTGTGTGGATGTGACAGTTGGACTATAAAGAAAGCTGAGCACTGAAGAATTGATGCTTTTGAACTGTGTTGTTGAAGACTCTTGAGAGTCCCTTGGACTGCAAGGAGATCCAACCAGTCCATCCTAAAGGAAATCAGTCCTGAATATTCATTGGAAGGACTGATGCTGAAGTTGAAACTCCAATACCTGATGCGAAGAAATGACTCATTGGAAAAGACCCCGATGCCAGGAAAGATTGAAGGTGGGAGGAGAAGGGGATGACAGAGGATGAGATGCTTGGATGGTATCACTGACTCAATGGACATGAGTTTGAGTAAACTCCGGAAGTTGGTGATGGACAGGGAAGCCCGGTGTGCTGCAGCCCATGGGGTCGCAAAGAGTTGGACACGACTGAGCAACTGAACTGAAAGAACTCAGAATGGGGTTGAATAAATTAGCCCATTACAATTCTTTTTTAAACAAACTTGCTCATGTCCTTTAAAGATCTAATTGGTCTTAATAAAAAAAAGTTGTCTTCTGGCAGTGTCTTTAATAATAGATAAGATATCCACATTGCAAGCTGAGATGAATGTCTTCATCTTTCTAGGGTAGATTGGAGAGAGATTGTTCTACCATACTTGGTTATTTTTAATGGAAGTTATTAGGTCTTTGCAAGACTGGAGTATCTCTATCAGTTCTCAATCAAAAGAGGCAGGAGCCAAGGGCATTGGGACTCCTGGGACTGTCTCAAAGAGGGAGAGTTAATGAGTTTCCAAAGGGGTAGATCTGAGATTTAGAAGGACCAACAGTAATGCTTTTGGCCGAGGTAGTTGGAAGACCTGTAGAACTGTTGTCCATTGAGTGTTAATGTCCTTAGTGCATTTACCAGACCAGAGGATTGAGGGCAGTAATCAACAGTGAAAGTGTTGTCAGATCAGCCACACAGTGCAGACTTCAACAAGTTGAAGTACTTGTTGAAGTACTCAACCAGTAAAATGGGTGCTCAATCACTGAAATTAGATAGGAATGTCCCAGGTAGGTATGGCCTTTTTTTCCAAAAGGACATTAGCCATGGAAGAGACAGTAGCCTGTCTGCAAGGGAAGGCTTTGGTGCAGAGTAAAAACATGCAGACCATGACTAAAATACATTTATATCTGTGAGATCGAGGAAGCCATATGAAACGCATTTGCCAGAAATCAAATGGTCCATTAGGCATGAGGGTCCATTAGGCTTCTCGTGACTGGGAGCAACACAAAAGACTTCCCTGGGTTGTATTTTGCACAAGGGAGGTAGGAAGTTAAGTTTTTCAGTTTCATTCATTTCCTCACCCGTATTCATGAATGTTACTGTCAGTAGACCAATGGTTTAATGCAGGTACAGTGGTGAGGGGTGGGAATCTGAGTCTCTTATTGCTCTGCTTTGGACTAAACAACCCTGTTCTGTTGTTTTGCCAAACCAACAATGGAATGGTTGTATTTCCCAACTTGTTTTTGTTTTTTTTTTTTCCTGTAGAGAAGCCCAACCATCAACCTCAGAGACAGTTTTTGTTTTTTTTAACTTATCACTTGGAATATATCCCTTTGGACCATGACAGAAATTTGGCTGCTATTGGTTCCTTTAAAGGGTAGCATTCTTTGTGGAAATGTCAGCAAGGTGATTTCCCTTAGCTTCTGGAGAGTTGAGTTTAGAATGCTCCAGAATCTTGTAGCAAAAGCAGCAGGTAAAAATACTGCATCCAGCAATTCCTAAACATAGGGTTCATTTTAAATATTTCCACTGGAAATAAGGGAGCCACATTGCTTCCATGACATTCCAAAACCATGAGCTTTTCAGAAAGCATGTGTGTACGCACTCTCAATGGCTTCAGTTGTGTCTGACTCTTTGTGACCCCATGGATGGTAGTCCACCAGGCTCCTCTGTCCATGGGATTCTCCAGGCAACAATACTGGAGTGGGTTGTCATTTCCTTCTTCAGGGGATCCTCCAGACCCAGGGATCAAACAGCATCTTTACAGTCTCCTGCATTGCCAGGCAGGTTCTTCACCACTAGCGCCACCTAGGGAGCCCTGTATCTATTGTGAATACCTATATTGGCAATTTTGCCCTTGGCTAAAGTACAAGCCCATGTAAGAGGGTCTGGTTCAGGCTGTAGGGCAGAAGTAGCCACAGGTAAAGTGCTGCCTCAATACCCAAATGAATTGCAATACCATATCCAGCACAAGACTTGCCATTGTCACCTTTTAAATAAGAGCCACTTGTGAACACTGAGAAATCGGCACTACCCAGAGGATTTTGCTTCAGATCATCACAAGGTGTCAGGAGGTGATCTGTCAGGATTAGGCAGTTGTGAGGGACCTCACTGGGGACAGAAGAATACCAGTGTTAACTTTTCCACTGTAATAACCTTATGTAAAGAGCAGTTAAAGGGGCTTCTTAGGAGGTAAGGTAGCTCACTGAGAAATGATGAGTGTGGTGAGAATTCAGAGGGTCCTCTACTGCATGAGGTACAAATATGGTGAAACGGGATCCCATGATTTTCTCAGTGGTCTTAACTAAATGGGCAATGGAAGTAATGGCTCTAATGCAAGGGGGATCTTCCACGTCACAGGGTCCCCTTGCTGGCTCTAATATCCTGTGGGTTGATGGTGGTCCCTGTGTTTTTTGGATGAGTACACCAAGGGCGTTCTCTTTTCATATAAAAAAAAAAGGAGAAAAGAATGTTGACAATTAGGATGCCCAAGAGTTGGTGAATTCATCAAACCTATGTTGTCCACCTTTTTCTCATAAAATTCTGTAGGAATGAATTCTGTAAAACTGTAGATGATTCTCCAGTAAAAAAAAAAAAAAAAAGGTTTGGCCATAAGAGAATGTGGAATGTAGTTTCAGCACTAGCCAATTAACCTGTGAATATCTTGCAGCTGATGCTTAGTTTGTCAATCCTAAATGAAACCAACTCTGAATATTCATTGGAAGGACTGATGCTGAAGCTCAATACTTTGGCCACCTGATGCCAAGAGCTGACTCACTGGAAAAGATCCTAATGCTGGGAAAGATTGAGGGCAGGAGGAGAAGGGGCAACAGATAAGATAGTTAGATAGCATCACTGACTGAGCAAATCTGTGCAAACTCTGGGAGATAGTGAAGGACAGGGGAGCCTGGCATGCTGCAATCCATGGTGCGGCAAAGAGTTGGACATGACAGCGACCAAACAACAAGATCCAGACAGAATTTTAGGTATTCTAAGTGTAGCTTTTCTTCTAATATAAGATGCCCTAAATATCAAACATGGGTTTGGGCAAACTGCAATTTCAGTGAAACCACCCCCATTCCAAAAGGAATTAGGCTGAAGGCTAACACAGTTCCAATTGGAACAACCTGATATCAAGAGTCAGGTTGAAGTGCTAAATGAGTACTTGCAGATACAGAAAGCCTTAACCGGAAAAGATGAAGCCTTAAAATAGATCCTGAATAAGACCTGGAGAGCTTCAAAATGCAAAGAGGGTGGAAACTTGGATCCAGGAGAGAGAGACCTACCCTCAGACCCCAGGGTCCATGAGAAAAGCAGTGAGCATGAATTGAGATATTGTGGAAACTGCATCTGTTTGCTTGCCCACCTCAGAGCTATCAAGGGTCTTCTCTGAATCCCTATATGAGCCATGAAAATGTTAGTCTTAAGTACACTGCCAGGGATTGCTCCAGAAAAAATTCGGTCTATTCAGGGTCAGTGTGCATGTGTGCTTAGTCACTTCAGTCGTGTCTGACTCTTTGCGACCCCATGGACTGTAGCCCGCCAGGCTCCTCTGTCCATGGGATTCTCCAGGCAAGAATACTGGAGTGGGTTGCCATGCCCTCCTCCAAGGGATCTTCCCAACCCAGGGATTGAACCTGAGTCTCTCACGTCTCCTGCCTGGACAGGTGAGTTCTTTACCACTAGCACCACCTGGGAAGCCCTACTCAGGATCGAAATAGAAGTGCAATTCCAGGTTTGCATCCAGGGTGTGGCACTTGTGGGTCCCATGCAACAAGGAGAAAACTCTTGTAGAGGGAGAAAGGAAGTTGGGAGGGCCATAGGAAACAGTCCACTGGAGGAATTGAATGACTTTTCATTAGCTGAGTTATGACAGTCTCTCACTGGCTGAGCTCTTGCCAGACAAAAAGTGTCCTTCCTTTTGGGCTCTACTATCATTGTAGGGCAAGAGAGATTCCCCTTGTGGTGCCCCAGATCTAACAGATTTTTTTGTTCTTTGTTTTACCAGTAGGAAGAGTCTAATTTTTCACGTTATGGTCACCAGCTTTGTAAAAAATTACGTATTTTTGGCTGTGCTAGGTTTTTGCTGCTATGCATGGATTTTTTATAGTTGCTGCCAGTGGGGGTTTCTCTCTAGCTGTGATGCAAGGGCTTCTCATTGAGGTGGCTTCTCTTGTTGCAGAGCACAGGCCAGTCATGCCTACATAATGAAGCCTCGATGAAGAATCCACCTGTCAATGCAGGACATGTGGGTTTGATCCCTGGGTCAGGAAGATCCCCTAGAGAAAGAAATGGTGACCCACTCCAGTATTCTTGCCTGGAAAAAAACCCATGGACAGAGGAGCCTGGTGGTCTACAGTCCATGGGATCACAAAGAGTCAGACAGAACTGAGTAACTAAACAACAACAGAAAACCCAAAAGAATAGGATTAGGAGACATCCAAATCTCTAATTCTAAATTGGTTCTCCTGGCAACCCGCTCTCAGTTTAAGAGTTATCCAGAAGTCACACCATTAACATAACAATATGGTTAAAAGGGGCTTGTTATGAATAACAAAAGACACCATTTTACCCATGTAGCTCTAGAACTATTCAGGAGCTGGAAACAAAACTAAATACTACAACAAAAGTTGTTCCATTGATTCTTGTAATTTCTCCTAGAAGGGTTTTAAAAGCTATGTGTTAGGGTGAGGATTAAGATGGAATACATATTTTTATTATGATAATCACAAGGCTATCTTTGCAAGATATCAATGTAGACTTTTCAAAATGTCCTTGGTTCTTCCTTCCACAAAGGGTTCAGCAATAATTCTTAGAGATACCCCCATATCAGAGGCTGGGATGCTCTATTGTACATTTTAGGCTTTGTCTTAGAAGAGCTTCTTGTTTTTGCTATTGCTATTTTATCCTCTACTGACATCTCTTTCTCCAGCTCACCTGGCTCCAGGGAGCCACCTGGGGAGACCCCAAGAGAGCCAAGGGTTAGCTTTTTCAGGCCAAGTAAAGCCTTTCTTTATGTCAGTGGGAATCATGATTGGGGGCATTTCAAGGTCAAAATCAGAGAAGGTCAGGTTGGTGATTCTCCCATGTCTGGAGTGCTGAGGATTTATGGACAGAATAAGGGGTCAACTGTGAATGGGTGGGGACTTGACTCTGCAACTTGATTCTGTTGTAGCCTCATCTGAGTGCACTTTTGGCTATTTGTACCTGGTTTCTTCTGTGCTCTTATTTAGTAAGAATACTAAAATCTAGTTTCTGAACACAAAGAGCATGTTATACAGTCTTTAGTCTGGGAGTGGGTGGATCGTCTGTGGGTAAATTCTTCTAGAATAATCTATTTCCCTTGATGCTGGATTGGTCTAGTTACCTGATAACCATGTTTTAGGTGGACTCAACCATCAAAAGTTCCTATTGTATAACACACGCCATCTTGGTCCAAATCCTTAATTGAAAAACTTGGAAAGGGTACTCAAACTCATAGGCCACCACTATTTGGGTATTTCAATCTTTTTTTTTTCCTTTTTAAATATTTATTTTTGACTGTTAGGTCTTTGTTGTGGTACACGAGATCTGTCATTGCGGTGCACAGACTCAGTAGTTACAGCACTCAGGCTTAGTTGCCCTGAGGCATGTCGGATCTTAGTTCCCCTGACGAGGGATTGAACCCATACCCCTTGCATTGGAAGCTAGGAGTCTTAACCACTGGACTGCCAGGGAAGTCCCTATGTTTCTATTTGATTCTAGTAACCAAATAAACACCACAACCCTAGTTATTTAACATGTAATGATCTACTTAATGTGTATGCGTGGGAAGTCGATAGTGGTGCAAGGGACTGAATCGGTTATGAATCATGACTCCCTTCTGTATTGCAATAAAAATACTGCAGATAAACAATAGTGATACTAAAGCAAAGAGCACACGTATTTCAAAGTGAAACTAGAGGCTTAATAGAAAGTAGAATGGAGTCTGTCGGGATTTCTGCGCAGGTAGATGAAGAACAAATGAATAGTCCATGACCAAGAGTCAACCACGTCTGAAGCCAAAGAACTGAGTGATGATCTTGTGGTCCAGAGGAGATGTGAGCCACTGTCTGAAGCCATAGATGGAACAATAGGATGAAAAACTCAGAGGATGCCCATTTTGTCCTCCTCTTCGCTTATAGTTTAAAGGTTAAAAGACCCCATATGCCCTTGCAAGTGAGTGAGAATAAGAGCAGAGAAGTGGCATTTGACCCACAATCACTTGGCAGTTTTTAAAGACTTGGCCCTGAGTCTCTGGCTCTTTCACGATGAGTGTAGAGTGAGTTCCTCATTGGCAATTCCTTGGCTCCTGCTGAGATGACTGCATGCTACGTGCTCAGTCGTGTCCAACTCTATGTGACCCCATGGACTAGACTGAACTGAAGCATTGAATAGTCAGCACTACTTGTAATTCTGCAAACTCTGGAGTTTTCATAGGGGTTGGTAGGATTTTCCAGAAGCAGAGGGAGAGACCGCACTTAGAGAATGATAAGCTTTGACTTCTGTTCCTTCATTTTTTCCTAAGTCACACAAGGAGTGAGCCAACCTTAGAAGGTACTAAGACTTCAGACTCTGGCCAGTCCTGCAGGAGTGTGGTGAAGAGATTGTAGACCCAAGTTCCCAGGAGTGGGGCCTTGCTAGGGATGCTCCTCACAAGTGAGGTTAGGCTTCTTGGCAGGACCTAGGGAATTTCTTCCTCTGTGATCCTGTGGGGCACAGCATGGTCCTCAGTGGGCCTGGAAATGGACTCTGGTTCTCTGCCCGGGACCCTTCCCAGGGTAGGTCAGGAGGATCAACTTGCCTTTGCAATGGGGCTTGGACAAGAACTCCTCCCCAGAGAGTCTCCTCCCCCTAAAGAGGCTAAGTCCCTTATTGAGGAGATTCCTGCATTTCTTCAATTGGTGGAATTCTTGCTCTCCCTGGAGAATCTCAGATTTCTGAACCATGTTCCCATGTACCAGAGCTTTCATCCTAATTAATCTGGAAGAAGGACCTCCCCCATTGAGTCCCAGTTTCTTCACGCAGCTATGCCCTGTTCTTCATCAAAAAGTCTGCAAGTCTTTGAGCTGACCCAGTCATCATAGGAATCCACTCACATGATGACCTTCTCTTACCAACCTGCACACTAACACCAGCCTTGAATTCTGAAAACTGAATGCCCTTCTCCATGAGAATCCCAGCTGGAGACAGAATCCATGTCAGATGATTACTTATAGGCATGGGATGCATTGAGAGGACCAATTAGACTCCCTCTGCTGCCGTCTCAGGGTTTGTCACTCCCACTCCCAGAACTGAAAGGACAGGGATCATAACTAGTGCTCACGGCCACCGATTGTGAGCTGGAGTTATGAAACCAAAGTCCGAAAGAGATGCAGCCACTGGTTGAAGGGGACTAATTACCCCAACCACTCTCCTCTTGTCTATCATTTACTAGTAACTCGAGTCTATCAACTGACTCTTTGGCCCTCTGTCTTCCAGATGAGTAAAAACAAATGATCCTCTAAGAATTCAGAACCAGGTGCAGAATGCTAGAGTGGATCTCTGGAGGCAAAGCAAATAATCAAGCTGATAGCAGGATTTGAGTGGGTGTGTTTTCTTGGTTTATGTTCAACTCTGAGTCTCGGATACATGGAGCAAGGTATGGTCATCCACTGCAGGCTGGCCATGGCATGTTTGGGGCATTTTAACCTTATAGTGCTCTGGATGACCCAGTCATGAGGAGACTGTCTCCAGAATGCTTCCAACACTCTGCCCTTTCTGCTCCTGGTACCACTGTCGTCATAGCAACC